>NC_090928.1:1175108040-1176384863 GCF_040938575.1 Ambystoma mexicanum | reverse complement strand
CTAAAGGCAACTACAACTGACAAAACCACCCACGGCGAAAACCAAGATAATAATGACAAGGAAGTGGGAGAAGCCCCTCCACATTTCAACAAACGAAATTCAAAAATGGCTGACATGGCAACGGTCCTACAAAACAACACATAACTAAAGGCCGTGCCCAATCTCTTGAAAACACACAAACGACTAAAGAACAAATGCAACAACAACAACCTATTAGCAGTGGAAGGACCAAACTGCGACCGATTACCTATATCGGAAGGGAGAAAAACATCTGGAAACCACAAAAACTATCATTTGCACAGGGCTGGGGCCCCTCAAGTGCCTTTTTAGGACAAAAACCAACCCCAAGTAACAAGGAAGCGACAAACTGCTTTGAGCTCCACTATAAACAAAGAGAAGGGAGACAGAACATGAAGATCTCAGATGCATTATTACTGGGGAACCCCTGACGATGGAAAAACCCATTTTAAAAGGAGATGTCGCAACACAAACAACTGACCCAGGGACGGTGGCAAGAGATCAGAGAACCAACACAGGACACAAACAAACCAATCAACTCAAACACATCAAAAGGCTGGAAGGGAAACCATGGACGTGGTGCCAACTTCACCTCTAAGATCCCCTGACAAATCTTCAACAGACAATGAAGTGCGTACCAAAGTGGCCTCAGACTCAATATCTCCCCCCAAAGACAACTTCTTGATGATTTCAACATTGACGGTAATTTTAGCACCCTTTATGAAGTTACATGAGGACGCCACGGACACTTTAAAAGATCATACAACGCTATTGGCAATGGTCCACTCGAAGATGATCTTCATAGAAGGCTTTATCATGGCCTTACAAACTAACATGCACAATGTTGAGTTACAGATTTCTCAAATACTACAGTCCATACTTGATCCCATAATGAAGGAAAGGAGATATAGGTGGAAGTCATCTAGAATAGAAGAAGAAACAGGGAGCTGTGATAAGCCTTCAGACGCACACCCAGGGACAGCGGTGGAGTGTCCTATTGGTGAGACCACGACAACCCGAACACCTAAAGACAAGACGCCACCGAGGGTAGGTTTGGGTCCCCCAAATGAAGGCCCTGACAACACACCACTAATAATTTCCATAATTAATGCACCTCCAAAAGAACCAAGCAAGACACTAGGAACACCAATGATAATGCCTGTGACCACAATCAATTCCAACCTAACAGACAACACGCAAGTACCACCAAATGAAGAAGAATCCTCCAAACAATCCACCTTTAAACACAAAGATAGACGAGAATCTGGAAAGAAGACCTCAAAAGAGAACAGGGGAATACTTCAGAAAACAATAAAATGTTTAAACGTACCCATTACTAATGGGACTGAGGTAGGCCCGGAAGAAAACAGACAGATAACTCCACCAGTAAGTGATAGTCAAACACCTATAGATAATAACCTAGCCCATGGTCAGGACCAATTAGCAAATGAAAAACCCACAAAAGACGCACGATTGAGCAGACCATGAGACCAATTAATCTACAGCATTACCGGAGCCTAAAGTGTGCGAAATATTTCTAAAGAGACGAAAGCTGAACGAGAACAAACAAGTGGTTCCAAGAAAACCGAACATAAGGACCACACAACCAGAAAGAAGGCGCTGTAGCATGACGCAGACTGAGAATAAATCAAAAAATCTGATGCCTCCGAGAACAACTAAAACGAACAAAAGCAAATCCTTTATTAGAAACCTAACAGTACCCAAAGAAGCTGTGGTAACGAAAGCAAGCAAATCGGTAGACAAAGAAAACAAAAATGAAATCACAGCAAGAAATAATCAGTGATCAGGAAGGAGTGGCAGATGAATATCAATCAGACATAGACCTACTCAAACTCAGAAGAAGACAAATAGACACCAGAAGAGGAAAATGTCTCAGATGAATCGGCCGATAACAAAAATGATCAAGAGGAGACAGATGAATCGTGTACTGAAGATGCCACACCTGCTCATTCATTAAGGAAAACAAAAGCACTAATTTCCAAATCAAAAAAGCAAAATACGACGGAGCCCAAACAAAAAAGGGGGCGAAAGCAAATAAATAACGACCCGAGTGAATTAAAGTCAAGTGACAACCAACCCTTAATCACCTACATTTACGAAAAAACAGGTGCCATGATAAGGGATGCCAGAAACAGAGGAACCACTCCTCGGTCAAACCTAGGGACGGTTCCAACTAGACACAGCTTAATGTCACCCAGTAAGGATAACAAGGAAAATTTAACACCACAACCCAAGCAAGACAGAGAAGACCGACCCTGCAAACAGCAAGGCATCTTCAGTTTCACAGAAAGTAAACCACAGAGGGGAAGAGGCCTTGCTTTAGAGAGATCCCTACACCTAAGTGACAGTTTGATACTGAATCGTGCCAATGTGATGCGTTTATTGCTTCGCATTCCGGCTCTGCACTTAATAAAGTCAAACGATCTGGCCTTGATTGAATTTCCTGACAAGAAATACATGGCCAGGGTCTACGTCCACATTTCTTCTGACATTGTCTATCAATTACTCTTGGCGGAAGTAACAACCCTGCAAGCAATGGGATTTGATCTATGCGAAAAAACTGAGCTGATAACTGCGGAAAGGGAGAAAGAGCCCGCAGATTACAAAAGTAAAACCAAGAGGCATATGACAACCACAAGAAATCAGTCTTTCAGCACAACTGCAAGAGGGGAGCAGATGAAGACCAAGCAAAATGGAAATGGTTGGCTAATCTAGCGGCTGAAAGAATGCAAGAGAAATAATGCCTACAAGCGCCTTATGAAAAAGAATAGTCAGTGATAACCTGGAACACGAGGATTTAGTCACCTGTTAAAACAAAATGAATTGGGCTACAATAGACCTGAAATAATATGTTTGCAATAAACATGGTTAAGACATGCACCACTGATGGAAGATTATCAAGTCCTCATCAACCCTGCAGTAAAAGGAACCAAAGGAAGACCCATGGCAGGGTGAATTACAGCAATACAAAATGATCTAAACTGGACCGTGCTGACCTGTGTGAAACCCCCCCCCCTACATCTTGATGGTGGCGATCCAATCACCAATACTACCAGAGATCAAGAGACCTCAAAACCTAATCCTAATCAACATCTACTGGCCGCCGGGAAAAGAAAAGGATAACTCTCTCCCGGCAGACATTATTGACCTAATTGTGGAACAGAGAGAAAAATGGCTGGACCCCTTTCTAATAATCATGGGAGACCCAAATTGTACATGCATAGACAAAATAAACAACAAAAGTATAAAGGATGAGACCTCCCATTCGACACTGACCAGAAATGGGGTATTGCATGGAGAATTGCATTAGAATCTCAAGATTGCATAATTCTAAATGGAACAATAGCAGGAGATATACCAGCAAAACCTACTTGGCAAGGTCCAAAATCGACAGCCATCCTAGATTATCTCGCGGTCTCATCCAATCTATCAAACTATATTAAAAACCTGGAAGTGAAACCAACAGAGGCCAGCGATCATAACCTGGTGAGGTTAACATGCCTGAATTTTACATCTAAAGTAAAACTTGCCAAACATACTACGCGCACAAAATTGCAATCAATCAGCGAAGAAACAGGCTAAAAATCCAAAGCTCAAAAATGCCAGTCTTAAACAGTGACCTATCGAATATAATATCTGAATTACATCAGCAAACACCTTTGGCAACAATCGATTACATCGCACTACTGAAGATCTTTGAAACTTCGCAGAAAGCCGGATCTAATAAACCGGTAATGTCTCATAGACATGTTTATGATAAAACAATAGTATTGAAAAAAAGAGAGCTGAGGAAAAATCTTAGACAACTTCAAACAACAAAAATCCATCAACGGCAAAAGAGGATTGCCGTAAAATCAAACAAAAATACAATAATTCGTTGTCGAGACACAAAAAAACGATCTTAAATCAAGACTCCCAACGAATGCTAGCAACGATGGAAAACAGAAACACGGCTGGGACATGGAGGCTGATTAATGAAATGGACACACCCCAAGATTCTCTAATGATTAATCCAATATCAGGAGCCCAATAGCAAACCTATTATACCCAGTTGCAAGACAAAATATTGAACACCGTGAATTGCCGGTGGAACAGAAGTGGAAGCCAAGGGCCCTTGGACATCAACAGTGATACAATTGAACTCCTCATCAGAAAACTCAAAAATCCCAGAGCCGCAGGCCCGGACGGGCTGACGAACGAAGCCCTTAAAAGTGACTCGAAACAATGGTTGAAATTTTTGCACAAATTATTTAAATACATCTTGCCCAAGTCCCCAAGTCCTGGAAAGAAAGTGTAGTGGTCCCAATCTTTAAGAAAGGCCTGAGACCAATGGCAATCGGGTTTCATAAAAAGGAGAGGAACAACACTTCTAAATCTATTTAAAACACGAACAGTGAGAAACAGTGACTTAAGATTCTATGTGGTGTTCATAGATTTATCTAAGGCTTTTGACAACAGTCAAAAGGGCAGATCTCTTGAAAAACCTGGCCGACTGGAATTGCCCCGAAGTGGTCCTAGAAAACATCAAGGACCTCTATGAAAATACCTCGATCAAAGTCTGATTAAACAAATGGGGTATGCTCTCAGATAACATAGCCATGAACATCGGCTTGAAACAAGGATGCCCGTAAGCACCTGAACTATATAACCTGTTCATATCCGACGTTGACGAAGCATTCACAGAAATAAGAATCTTTCCTCCCAAGATAGCAGGAATCACAGTCGGAAGGCTAGTATATGCAGACGACATAGTTCTGATTGATCAGACACCCATAGGCCTACAACACCAACTGACTGCACTCCAGAGATATGTGGATAGCAACAAAATGAGAATTAATCCGGATAAATCTAGAATCCTGCAACTGGGTAAACCGGAGAGAAAGAAAGAAAACAAAACATTTTGCTGGATGCTAAAAAACAACAAAGTCATGGAAATCACATCAATGACCTACCTGGGAGTTTGACAGAAACTACAGAAACAAGGGCCCACAAACGCTAGACTTAAGAAACAAAAAACCTAGCAAATCAAGCAAAAATCCTCAAAAGGCGATTCTGCGGGTTCTCCGTTGCCCCACTGGTGGCATTCTACAGAGCCAAGGTAGTGGCAATCCTGACGTATGGAGTAGAAACGTTGTTCCAACTATGGACCAAAACGTGGCCCCTTTTGGAGGGAATCTTTTGGAGAACGGTACTCCAACTACCTAAACGTTACCCCATCCAAATAATTTGTAAAGAACTGACATTAACTTTGTTAAAAGTAATTGAAGATTGGAAGGTCATCTCCTTCTACCACAAATGTCGGGAAGAACCATCAATGGGAGAGCTCAAGGTGCTGAGAAAGGCCCTGGAAGAACATACAGAGCCAATTCTTACAGAATGGGAAACAATATGTAGGGCAATCCTAACAAATCTGATTGAAACAGAGGAATCGTTAGAGAATAATCCAGACCAGGTAAAGAAAAAGATGTTCACATATGACTGGATAGAGACCCAAGAGGTAATCTTGAAATACCACAGATATAACGATTTTTGGACAAAACCCTATAAACTGAACAGATTGCCAAAATACCGGACTCTTTGTCCGAACTGGTTTCTGAGGAATACTTTCCTACGATTTCGTTTAAATCTCTTGCCATGCAGAGAAAATCCCTACAGGAGAAGAGATATCAACTAACCCAAGTACTGTCGACTGTGTAAAATTGTAAATGCAATTGAATCAATGAAACATCTAACATTGGGATGCCTGGACCTTACAAACGAAAGACACTTATACTTGGGCAAAATTTGGAAAGAATACTGACTGAGAGAGATAGATACTTGGTGGAACATTCTTCTTTAAGGGCGAAAACTAGAATCAACCTAGCAGTGACAAAATTTATTCTGGTGATAATTAAGAAGCTTGAAAACTCATCCGCGAAAGACACTCAGACATAACCACTCTCGATGTCCTAAAAAGGAAGTATAAGACTGACGCCCAATAGTTCTATTGGGTTTGTTTCAGAAAAGAAAGTCACAAAGGACCATGAATGACAATTATTATATCAAAGTTGGCACTGTGACTGATTTTATTATTTTATTATTTAATGTATTGCACTCCTTGTTTTTTGTTTTTTTCTCTTTCTCTTCTTTTTAATTGGCACCGTGACTGATTTTAGTACTTTATTATTTAATGCATTGCACTCCTTGTTTTTTTTGTCTTTTTTCTTTTTTCTTTTTTAATCATTACCACCCATTTCTCAAGTCCGTTTTTTTCCCTTTTTCTCATTCCTTTGCCTTGAAACTGTACAGATATGAGATGTAGATTAGTAAAATAGCCAAAGGTTTTCAAATTTTGTAAACCAAAGTGCTAATAAAATACAAAAATAAAAAATAAATTAATGTTGACTTCTGGGATCCTTTTCTGCTTCCCACAAGGCCTGGCCTACTTTTTGTCTTGTTCTAAATGGACTTAAAACTTCCTTGCCTTTCTACTTTGCTGTCTCCTAGGTTAAGAGAGGCAGTGGTAATCTCTTTATCTCGCCACACAGCAACCCAACCCATGCCAACATTAAAATGAAATCCATTATATTGAATTGTATATGGATTTATAAAGCGCTACAAAGACCTGGTGGCATCAAGGCGCTGAATCCTGAGACGGCAAGGCAGCAACCGATACAGCTCAAAACAGTGTTTTGAGCTGTTTACGAAAAGTGGCAAGAACAGGATACCCTGTATTCGAAGGGGAAGGGCATTCCACAGGGAAGGAGCCAGCACAGAGAAGCGTCTGCCACCTGCTCGAGCAGGCTGGAAGCGGGGAACAGACAGCAAAAACTGGTTAGATGAGCGAAGAAGTCTCTTTGGTTGATAGAGAGCTTCTATTGAAGAAATTCAGCCCGGCATGATGCAATGGCACGGTGAGCAATACATCAAACCTTAAAATTCACCCGGCTTCTGACAGGAAGACAGTGAAGGCGCTGAAGGAGATCATAAGAGTGAGACAGTCTCAGATCATTAAGGGCAATACTGGCTTCTGCATTCTGAAGAATCTGAAGGCGCTAAACTATTGCCTCTGACTGACCAAGATAGATCCCATTGCAGTAATCGATTGACCCCATGATGGAGGCAGTCACAATTTTGGCCCTAGCATCATTCCGGAGAAAGGGAAGAACCTTCTTCAGGATTTTTAGTTGGGAAAAACCCGTTTGTCAGACTGAGGATATTTGCGCTTCTCTAGAGCCAGAGGCCATGACTTTTATACCTAGGCTCTTGACTACGGTAGAAGGTTCTGGACAGGGACCAAGAGATGATGGCCAGAACTCTGGGGTCCAACAGGGACCAGCAGAGACCTAGCCAACTACCAATACCTCAGTCTTCTCTCCACTTAACTTGAGCCAATTGTTGGCCATCCACGTCCCTACCGCTGAGAGGCAATCTCTCAGCAATTGGGGAGGATTTTCCTTGGGGGCATTTAAACTGAACAGAATCTGGGTATCATCAGTATACGTAAAAAAGTACACACCAAAACTAGAGATGATATTGTTAGGGAGATTTCTCACACAAGTGCTTAATTCCCTCTACCTTAGAGCCCTCCAGCTCTTTTGCTATATTTTGGGGCTTTGAACTTTTAATTTTCAATGTGTTTTACTTTTGTGTTCTTTGGTTATGGAGTTATTAAAACAAACTCCATGGCATCATCTTTTCTGTGTGTCACACAGCACCTTTAGTGCAGTGACACAGGGTTGTCTTTTTAGACTTCCCACTTTAAACTCCATTTTCTGGGACTGACTACTGTCTACCAGAACATGTAAAATTACCATTGACTTTAGTAGTCTTTTTAAATGTACAGACCCAGTACACCCTATCTTCCAATAGAGTACTGAAGGGGTAATAGTTATACCCTATTGTCTGATTCTCATGGAACATTAGTATGTTCCCCTTTCTCTAAGATTTGGCTGGTGGCAGTGGCATCTACCCTTCTTATTCTACCGCAGACTATGAAAATAGCCTTTGGTACCATTTGAGGCTATGGTGGTAGCCTCAAACTCAAACTCGATAATCCACTTTTATTTTAACTTGGTTCCGGTCGAGTTCTTTTGCCATATCTTTTTATAAAGGTCTTTCTAGTGTTTTACTCTGCGCGTCAAACCAGGTTTGGTTCCTTTGTTCTCCGTCCTTTGGCGGGCTTCTGTACAGAAGCCCTCCTTAGGCGCCTGAGTGTCTGGATCGACGGGATGTGAGGGAGGGGTTTGATGCCCCCTGCACAGGGTCTCCTTGGAGACCCAAGTCACACTCTTGTTTGATTGGCTAGGTGGCTGCCCTGTGAGAATGGGGGATTTGGTGCACAAAAAGCCCGTCTCTGGGACTGGAAGGCAGAATCGCCAGTGGAACGAGAAAACCAGAGAGAAGCTGAAGGAAGACGACTGCTGCAACTACTGGACACCCGGTGAAGCCCTGCTGCAGGTCTGCATCGCCTGAAACTTCAACGACAGAGGAGATCTGCGAGGAATCTTCTTTCCTTGAGCTTGGTGGGAACAACCAGCTCGACAAACACCAGGCACCGGTCCTCATCCTGATCGAATTTACTGTGCATCGCTGCAGTAGATCGGATAGCCAGTGGGAAGAGAACCTTTTTTGGATTTTAAGGAGCACACCTTTTGTTTGTCGTTTTGCTCTGCTGCTGGCTTCTTCCCTGGGCAGGGCAGGACCCTTCAGCCATTCTTCTTGTCACCACGACGGAAGCTTCAGGAACCACGGGTCTGCAGGAACTGCCAGGAACAACTGCCTCAGCTACAGCATTCTTCTTCTTTAAAGGTACTGTGCAAATTCCGTCGTTCGTTTTGTCCGACCGCCGTGAAAGGGCAGGAATTCTTTCGTCCTCCAAAGGCTTGTCCTTCTCTTCCCCTTTAAGTAACTTTTCCTCCAACCAACTTGGTTTTGAACTCTTGGTAAAGACTTAACCGCAAACTACTTTGAACTGTGTGATCCTCTGCAAAGACTCTGAACCATTAACATTGGGCCAGACCTATTGACCTGAATCCTAGTTGTAGTAGCCTTTTCTAGATTCCCCTGCCTATAACTTGTTGGGGCTATTGATTTTTGATAACCTTGTCTTTCCTCCCTTTTAAATTGTTGGCGTGCCATTTTGCTCACACTTCATTTTTAGCTTAACTTGTTCAGAATTGATTGAGTGTTGTAGTGTATTAAGACTTTGATTTTCTGCTGCTTTATAATAGTGAACTGTTTTATAAATGATGGTGTAAATAAATGTATATTCTTTTACTCAGAAACCTTGAATCAGTGTTTGTTTGAACCATAATAATTGTCCTTTGTGTAAACTCTTGTACTGCTCACTTTACTATTGAGATACGTCTGGCTTTTCAGCCATCGCTACCACTTTACTGTTTAGTACAGGCTTGTACCAAAGGTGAACTTACACTTTTAGTGTTCCCAAAGGGTACTGCATATGATTCTGCCTAACAGAGTTTGACGAGTGCAACCATATATAAATTAAAAAGCAAAGGAGAAAGAGATGAGCCTTGTGAAACTCCACAATCAATCACCATTAGAGGAGAGGTAAAAGGGGGAAGGGACACCGTCTGTTTCCGATCAGAATGAAAAGAAGAGAACCATTTCAACGGAACACCTGAAATCCCAGCATCAGAGAGGCACTGAAGAAGTCTCTGATGATCAACTGTGTCAAAGGCTGCAGATATCGAGCAGGATAAGAACACTCATCTCTGCGGTCCTGTAATATTGCAATGTTGTCATGAATTGCAACCATCAGGGACTCGGTGACCATCCCTCGGCGAAAGCCGGCCTGGAGAGGATGAAGAATGTGATTGGTCTCAAAGCAGGCCGAAAGCTAACCGGTGATAATAGACTCTAGCAGCTTCGTCATAGCAGGGAGAAGAGGGATGCAAAGATAATTTTCAGCCACTGCCGGGTCAAGATGGGGTTTCTTTATTAGCAGAGAAATCATGGCTTGTTTAAGAGGCTTAGGAATAGATCCAGCGATGCATGAATATTCAAGTGCTTCAGTGAGCAGGGGAACCAGATGCCCAGAGAGATTGTGAAGAATATAGATCGGAATAGGGTCGGCCGGGGATGCAGACTTCAAATTACGTAGGGGGCATTCCATTTCAATAAAGGGGGAATGCAGAGCTCTTCACAAAAACCCAGCCTTAGCATACCACGTGACTCAATCACAATGTAATTAACTAAGATATTCTAAGACGGTGATGTTGACCTCACTGCCAACCAACCCAAAATGATCATGAAAGCTATTGTAGAATGTTTGAAGTATCAGGAATGCCCTGGCCACTGTTGTAATTACAGCAAATACCAAGCTGTGATTGTCATTGGGCTGGGGAAGGGTCAGTCACACGCCAGGTGAGCGTCTCGAAGACCGGTATGACTTGGGCAACTTGGGCAGAGTCAACGTAGAGGTTAGGCTGGAGCTTGTGAGGAGTATGGAAAAAAATATTTTGGTATTGTATTTTTCTAGCAATTAAGAAGTGTGACTCTGTTTGCAGAGAGGGAATTAGAAAAGAAACTCTGGATTTTAGGGGGCTCTGAGCCTGTGCGCTTTCATCCCTGGACAGAAAACCTAATCCTGTCTGACGTTGTTATACGGGCTGTGGCACTTCCCCTTGCCCACCAAGCCGCAAAGCATATTCCAAGTGTACTTAAGCTTTGACCCCTACAGTATTTATAGTTCTGCTCCTTTTGTTAATGGTTTAACAAAAGCAACGTAATAAAATGACGAACAAAATGTCAATTAAAAAAAGCAGTGGGCGAGTGCTTGAACCCAGGTCATGACGGTTCATGAATCGGAGGCCCTCATCCTAACCACTTAATAACCAACCCTATACCCACGAAGCCGGCAGAAGAATAGATGCATCTATGTGATTAATGCAAATTTTTTACTGTGACAACCGAAAATGTCAATTTTGTACCTCCTTTTCATTGCATATATATGTGGAGAGAGACCCCCACGCCCCTCCTACTCCCTCCCACATTCATTTACTGTACACATCCCCACACTGATCTTAATCACTCCTCATCTTCCTGCCTTACTGCTATTAAAAACTGGATGTCATCCTATTTTCTCTCCCTCAAAACTGACAAGACGGAAGTCCTCTTTTCCCCTTCTAACACACTCTCCCCTTCCTCTCCTCCATCCATCCACTTTTCCCCGGCCAATTTCCCCATCTCTACACATGCCTGCAATCTTGGTCTCCACTTCGACTCCTCCCTTTCCTTCTCCCACCACATTTCTCTCACCTCTCGCTCCTGCCGGCACCATCTCTACAACATTTGCAAGATCCTATCCTCCCTCACCTTCCACGCTTCTAAACTCTTAATCTCCTCCCTCATCTTCTCCCGTCCCTTCTACTGCTCTTCTCTCCTCTTTGGACTTCCTGTCTCTCATCTGACCCCCCTCAAATCCATCTACCACTCCTCTATCCATACTCTCTGTCTACTCGGCCCTCGCGACTCTATTTCCTCCCCACTCTCTCAACTTGGCTGGCTTCCCTTCCCCTCCAAGCTTAAATTCCAATTCCTCGGTCTGGTCTTCAAATCACTACACGACCTTGCTCCCCCCTCTCTTCTCTTCTCTCATTTTACACTCCCTCTCATCCTCTCCGCTCTGCTGACCTCTTCTTGCTCACTTCCCCCCGTCAACCTGTACAGGCTCTAGCTTGCGTTCCTTTCAGCTCTGGACCCCTACACTGGAACTCCTTCCCTCTCTCTATCTGCTCTATCCCCACCTACACCTCCTTCCGCACCTCCTTGAAAGCCCTTCTTCTTCACTCCCCCCTCTCCATCTCTCATTCATACCTTCCCTTCTCCTCACTTCTCACATCCACTTGACCTTATACCTCATATCTGACTTTATTGCTCCTCTTCCTTTCTACCTCCTCTCCCTTCCTTCTCTACGTTCCCTCACTTCCAAGGAAACTGTTCTACATATTAAATTGTTGTTTGTATCATGATTGTTAACTTGCTTCTACCATTATTGTATCTGGTTGTTATATTGTAAAGCACTTTGGCTTAAAGTGCTATATAAACGAAATAAACATAAACATAGAAAATCAATGTTTTTGGTTGTCGCAGTAAAAGATGCACAGTAATTGTAGGATCCAGAATAGATGAGTACTAGTCATCATACGTCTTCATGTGCTCATCTCGTCCAAAACCTTGCACACGGGCCAGGGTCGGACTGGGCCATAAAATTGTCTCGGCACCAATGAAAAAGTGCCCCACAGTTGCAATTGGCATTCTTTCCTTTTGTGATGTTGTTTGAATAGTACCCAAGGAGGAGTTTTTTGATAAAATGTGATGCAAATTGTGCATTTTAAAGATTATTTATTCAGCAACACTGGTCAAAACTACTAGCCACATAATCAAGTAACTCAAAAAACTAGCCCTGGCGGACACCAGCATTTTGTATTTTTGGTTCGGCCATGGGCCTATTACCCTATAGGCCTGTCCGAGCCTGACATGGGCAGCACGGTTTCTGTCTAGTGGCACATTGTGAAGAGAGTGGTTAGATGCCGTTAGTTTCTCTTTATGCTGATCAACGATACTGAAAAAGACATCAATCAACCCAAGGTCACTTGCCAAGATGACAGTTCTCTGATTGGGTTAAACTGCATTGAGTGTTGGACGATATTATGAATATTGATGAGAAGGTCTGAGTTACATGTGGGGTGAAAAAGACCTAATCTCTGGTTTACACAATACATTCATGAACTTTTGGTACAGAAAGGGGGTGCGGCACACATTAGCTACCAGATCCAGCCCCCCATCCTCCACAGAATCCCCCCCGAGGGTGCAACTTCTAGCTCTAGCTCATCGCAGAAAGGGCGCTAAAGTTAATGCAGGGATTATTCCTCTAAAGTGATGGATTTACACAAAATATTTGTAATCCCGGGGAAACAAACAATTGTGAGATGTATGGGAATGCATGAGAAGGGAGTTCCACTGGAATTTACTGACCAAACATTGGAAGGAGGTACCCTAAGGTCTTGGAATGTTCATAGAATGGAAGATATCTTGCTATGATTTCGAAAATTGACACCTAGCAACCTGGTCTTAACTGGATGAGAAACTACTATGGTTCAAAACACCTCCTGTAACACACCAGTCCCTAATCTTAGAAATTAAGGGGATCCCATCTTATTGACCTCTCTCTGGTTCATATGTATGTTTGATGAAACAAAATATGCCAACAGCAAAACATAAGAGGTGATGGCTGGACGGTTTAGAATTAATCGTAATCTCTGGCATTGCTCCGGACAACCCTCCAGACCATCGTTCTTCGCCTGCTAAGCCATTACAAAAGGGGAAAGATGATATGCAAATCAGGCTTGGCCCCACCCCAAAAGGGGAAGTCCAGCCTGAACTGCTGGGTCACATCCCTCTTGCAGGAGACCACAAGCATCGCCAGACATGTTTCAGCCTCGTTGGGCCTCATCGGTGAGGAGTAGCTTGGGTCTCTAGGCCCAGCAGGCTCAGGGCCCACGTCTGGGCATACCCCTGCCACTCGGGGTGACTATAGCAAAACGGGTGATGGCTGAGGTTTAGAATTAATCTTAACCCCTGCAATATGACAAGACGGGGGCTTTCGAAATCTTCTCACAGAAAGACATAACACCATTTCCCGTAAGCAAGAATTCAACCCCAACAGAACTAGCAAACTGAGGAAGTGAACGAGAGCCATCAAGCTCTCCTTCCTGGGGCATGGTCGGTGATCTGGCTTCCAAGCAGCCATGCAGCACGGGCTTTCGCAATCGTGGAATCTTTTTTTCATTGAGTAATCCAACAATTGGACAATATTCAATCATGTGACGTCTAAGTACATTCAACAGATACAGATCACGTAGATCATCGCTACAAATATGTGATTAATTGGTCAATCAATCAATCGATCGTGTTTAATGGCATCTAGTGTGTGCAAAAGAGGTCATAATAATACTCTAAATAATACAGGTTAGAGTCTAGCAGACTCTGGGCAAGCCCTGAAAAGATGGCAATCTTTCATCAGATTTGGCCCCGGGCCCTGACACAGACACAACCCGAGGCACCCATTCCTTCCCAGTACCTAAACAGAGAGAGGGGCCAGAAGGGACCTGCAGTGGCTCTTCAGGCAGTGGGGCAGTGACCGGTTCTGGACATTGCACAGATCCACCCCTCTCCCCTATATTTCAAGCAGCAGCTTTTCCGGGATGGGCAGTGGAGCGATGGCCCACCACCCAATATGGAAGGGGCATTAGGGGGAGGCTGCTCAGCCTAGTGGTTCTCAGGCCGAGCTGAGCGCTCTCTTGCAACGCCCGGTGCTGCTGAGGCCAAGTGGACATGCGTGGTGTGGCCCCACGCTTGCCCAGCCACGCTTGCTTGTCAGCAGGCTGTTTTCCCTACATGCACAGCGGCACTGTGCAACAGGGTCTGTGGGTGCCGGACTCTCACGGACATGGGCTTAGGATTTTAGCAGGACTCAGGGACAGAAGTTATCACCGCCTCTCGCTTACGTCTACCTATCACTACTGCCTAGAGAGGCGGGACCCAGGAACTAATGCACAGAGTAAGATTAGTATGCCAAGAAAGGTACGTAAAGTGCCTGGCGGGGTGAGTGATTGTTGCTGCCCATTTGGTATGTGGTTGGGGGTACCTGATTTTCGGGTACTTCCATACCATGTGCATGTTCCTGGGGAGAGGGCAATGGGAAATGGCAGGATGCAGTTCCGGGTGCTATATGAGACGGATTTCACATTCGGAGCATTGGGGCAGAGCATGGGGCAATTATGGGGCCATTTTGAATTCACTGAGGAAAATGAGAGGGTATGTGGGGTGACACGTGCAGTTCTGGGGAAACGTTGTTCAACACTAGGCCGCTTTGGCTGCAATGTAGATTCCAGCTTGACAACGGGGAAACACAAGCACGGCGTTGTTGAGATTTCTTCAGTTTCCTCCAGCTAATTTGCATACACCGGTCTTGCCCCCAGAGACCGGTGATGCCGGGCAATCCTGCCTGGAGCAACCGCCTTTCATATTGCAGGTTAAAAAAATGTGAAGCTTTGTTACTAACCACTTCTATTAGTCTTGGGAGGATAGCTCAGCGGCAACGTGCTCGCCTTGAAAGCAAGACGACATGGAGCAACACATGTTCGATCCACGGGTCCAAGCTTAGAAACCTCTGGGTATTAAGCTCGTTATAAATAACCTATAATATCATATCATATTAAACACAATGCCCGCAAATACTGCTGGGCTCTAAGGCATGAACATAGCGTTTGAAGGCTATTACAGGACCCTATGGAATAATGCCACAGTAGCAGAAGCGCCTTGCACAGATGCCTTCCTAGGAGAGGGGGATGCTCCACCGCTGGGACCCGATGATGGCATCATCTTGATTTAAGGCATCTCTTGAGAGAAGGCAGGCACTGCCATTGATATTCTGAGATAGGCTAAGTAGCCAGGTCCAGATGGGCGCCCTGTGGAATGTAATGTTAATGGCCTCACCTAGAACTATGAGGATGGTGTTAGTTGCTTTATTTCCCACACCAGGGAGAGATAATATAGGCAAATGGCAGAGCAAACTACTGTCTAATATCATTGCTCAATGACCCTATACTTTTAGAAGGGAAGCTTGAAAAAATTGGCCTCATTACAGGTTTGCCAAGAGCTGGAGGTTGGTCAGGCCCCACACTGGCAAAAAACAGCCAGTATTACTGGTACTCTTATTACCCGTCTGATGGGACTCCATGGAATGAGGATTAACCACCCTGCCGGCACTTGCAATCTGCCGGTAATTCCGGCAGCCCATGTGCTGGTAATTGTAATTCCTTCTGATGGTACCCCGTCAGGTTTCCTAGTGGGATACCACCAGACTTGTAATGAGGCCCTTTATTTACAAAAATCTGCACCTTGGTCAGATGGACTATGTGAAGGGGCCTTTGGACACACTAACATCAGGGCACTAATAGAACTCATTTGGGCTCATTACATGTTTGCTGATCTGGAAATAAGGTGCTGGTGATGACGTATACCGGTACCTTTCCCGACCCGCAAACTACAATTCTGCCATAGGGGCTGTCCCCTACCGGCAGGCCTGACCTGCCGGTAGCTCAGGCCCCTACCGGCAGACAATTGCTGCAATCATCGGCACCGGTATTACTGGTGCCTGTGATTGCAGCATCCCCATTCCCATGGACTCTATGGGAATGGGGATTTACCGGGGTCTCCGACAACTGTACTATCGTGGTAATACCGGGACACCGGGCAGCAGACCAGTACGGTAGTCCCCCAGTATCCCGCCGGTATTACCGATGGGATACTGGGGGACTTGCAGCAAGCCCATTGAATTGAAAAGGGGCTCTATAACTGTTGTTACCCCAGTATGGAAAACATCTTTTGACAATGCCATTTGGGCCTTTCTACAAACAGAGGTGAAATGGTAAGCAAAAGTTGCCTTGGAAGTACTTTTCAAAGTGGCCCCATATTACTGAGGCGATGACCATATCTCGGTCTTGCCAACCTTGACATACTCAGAGCACTGGCACAAAGCGGGTGGTGAAATGGATTAAATCCCCAGACATTGAGATTATCCAAACGATCGAAATGGTCCCCTGTAGTCTCTCAAACATCCTGCACTGTATGCCTCTTAACGGCTGAAGGCAATTTTGCGCAGTGCCAAGCGTAATTATTGCCACAAGCGGCAGTAACATGACGTTCCTAGCAGTAGGAAAACCATAACAAGAACATGACATACATCTTCTAAGGGGTGAAGGGGTAAAATGAAGCCATGGAAGAATGCCAAGTATGGGGATTGATCAAATAACACTTTTACGGGTCCATAGAGTAAAGATGACTATTCTCGCCAAGGCACCCTATATGTTTATCTATACTCTATTCTAAGAAAATAAGTCCATCCAAGTGTCAATTTTCACCAAGCCAATGACTCTCCAGTAGTACCATGGCCAGTAACTCCTGGGTGTGCCTTGTGGTGACTTCAAGAAACTCTCCAAACTTCCTTATAGTTGGAGCGGGTTAGCAGAGTTAGGGTTGGTCTTGCCGCTGCCCAGAGTGGCCCTTAGTGGTTGGTCAAGGAGTGATCCCACTGAATCGCTATCCCCCAAGGCACTACCTTATCAGGGGTCCACTGCAGGATATTCATAGGCAGGACTATATCTCCCAAGAAACATTGTAGGATGCCTTTGCAGTCCAGGGACCTGGGCAACAGCCATGGTATTGCAGAGGACACTTAGTCCATGAACCCCTGTGAGTGCAGCCTCGGGGTCTAAGATTTCTGGACTGTCCAGCGCAGTCCGAGGCTTTGCAGAATGGAAAAACCTCTGATCGCAGCAGAATCACTCTGCACATGAATAGAGATTCCAAGATGGCGATGCACACCGCAAACACCTATAATGCCTTGAAGGTCTTTATCAGCAGCGATAGAAACTGTAAAACAATTTTTCTTAAAACTGACCTCTAACACCAACAACATCCTCCCGGCCAACATCCTGAAAAAGTACCAGTCCTGTCTTGACTGCTCTTCTTAGGATAAAGAATGCCTTCCTCAGTGTCATTGCATTCTCAGACTTCCTAAAACAGGCCTTGTATGCTGACCCCTCAAAAAAAACATCTGCTTCCAGAAAGACCTAGCAAGCTACCAGCCAGTCACAAGACTAGATTATTTATCAGCAAAGTCACAGGGCCTCATTACAAGTGAGCCGGTCTGGTAACAATGCTGGAAATATTGCCGGTACGACCGGCTCATCATTGTTACTGGACCGGCTCACTCCGAGTATGCCAGTAGGGGCAGTAAACTATGGGCAGGCCTGACCCGCCGGCAGTTTAGGCCCCTACTGGTAGAGAATTAATTGAAGCATGGGCACCGGTAGCAACGGTGCGGGTGCTTCAGTGTTTCCCATCCCATGGAGTCATATGGGACTCCGTGGGAATGGAAACTTACTGTTACTCCGCCGCCTGTGATATCCGGGCAATACCAGGCAGCGGAAACAGTATACTGAGATTGCTTTTAATGTGCTGGTAATAGCAATGGTTTACCGGCAATCTTGGCATGACCCCCATGGAGAAGGTCATTTCTAACCAACTACTTACAAAAATCTAGCTCGATCTGCTCTGAGTTTACCAATCTGGGTGCTGGCCAAAATGCAGCCATTATTTTCCAGGGGGTCAACAATGCCCTTCAGATATTGATAAAGCGGCTTGTGCCTGCTAGTTCCCCTGGAACTCTCGGCTGCATTAAATAAGGTCCACCATCATACACTACTTACCCTCCCTGAAATGGCTGATATTCTACCTATAAGGCAGACACCAGGCTGTCCAGATGGGCTCCCTTATGTCTGAATGAAAGGTTCCATTCTCTCCCCAGTCACCTTCACCCTCTATATGGAGCTATAGGGCTCACTTCTAGACAGCCCCAACATCACGATACACTTATATGCATATGATATAAAATTGTACCTATATGTCAAAGGCCCACATGATATTCCTTGCCTTCACTCGTGCCTTCACTCGTGCCTTGCAACCATTAAAATGGTATGATAAGGGCCTGTTTAGAGATTAAACCCACCAAGACCTAATTCACAGTCCTAGCACGTCCCCCCCCAAATCAGGACCCAGCTCAGAGGTGGCTCTATGAAATGCATTAGAACGGGTTCCACCCTCACCTCAACCACTCAGCAAAATCCCTATGCTTCATTGTGGGTAACAATCTAACCCTTCAACAACACATCGCGAAAAAGGGCCAAACGGCTTTGTTTCATATCTAGCTGCTTTTCAAGATCAAGCCATTTATCCTGCCACAGAACTTCAGAATGGTGGTGCAGGCCCTATTGATCACACATATCTATGGGGGTAATGACTCCCTCAAAGCATTCTCTGCTACTTACTTAGCCCTCTTCAAAGCAGCCCACCATGCTGCCCCTCACCTCATCACCAGCTCTCGGATATTTGATCACATTATCCCCAGATTGCATGAGTTACATTGGCTCCCCATCCTGGTTAGGATCTGGTTCAAAACTGCATGCCTCACCTACAAGGCAATTACCAACCGTATGCCGGCCTACCAGACAGACAAACTAAAACCATTGAGCAGCACAATGTTATTTCACAGAAAGACCATCAGCAGACCAGAAACTAGAGTGGCTTGAAGAAGAACGTAAGGAAACAGTCCTTCTCATGCTACGATCTGGTCCTTCAAAACTCCATTCCAGTGGCAATCCGGATGGCACAAATGCTCCAAATCTCCTTCAGTTTAGGAAAGAACTAAACACCTGGCTCTTCCAACAATACCTTTGTGTAACCTAGATTATGACTATCGTGTGCAGTACCCAATCCATATATTGCACTGTGATAATTATTACTAATGTTTACTACATTATTACAAATATTTTGCTCCATGACCTGTACAGCTCTGCTTGCTCACGAGCCTGGTTCACTCTATAGAAAATATACAATAATAATAACAACTGAAAGCCGAACTAATAAAACCTAATGAGGGAAATCAAGAAGTCCCCATGGAAAAAGCAATCAGATAGGAGACGTTAAACTGGACTAACCTATCAGGAATGAGATTAGGCGAGAGAGGCCCCTCTCCTGAGAATGTAAAAGGTGCTCGGAAAGTTCACTCGTGAAGATAATCCAGGAGGAGGTAGACATGGCTACTTATGCTCCAGCCATACAAAGGGCAATTACTGAAGAAAAGAGCCTGGAAAAGAGCGATGTCTGCAAGATGACAAGGATAATCTGGGGAAGAAGTAGTCCAGGCCTCTAGATGCTGGAGGGAGAAGAGTGTTAGCCAAGGAACTTCCAAACCTGGAGGGACTTGGAAGGCTGAAGCCTGAGACCATTACCCAGTGACCCCAAGGCAAACAGAGTGAACGACAGTACCCATGCCAGGAGGATGAAATAATATTGGCTGCCTGAAAGTACCCTAATGACGGGGTAGATATACCCACTCCTAATGTTGAGAATCTTGATAGAAAACATAATTCCAGGAGGGTTCTGTTGCAAGCCATTACCTATTGTGACTCCTGAGAGAAAGCGAAGGTCCAGAAGGGACCTGCTGAGAATCCTGAGAGAAACACAAGGTCCTGGACGGACCTGCTGTGAATCCTGAGAAAGCCAAAGTTCAGGAGTGATGCATTGTGAATCTGGAGAGAACACCAAGGTGCAAAAGGGGCCTACTGTGAATCCTCAGAGGTCCAAGTTCTAAGATGGCCCTGCTGTGAATCCAGAAAAGGCTAAAGGTCCAGGAGGAACCTATTGTGAATCCTAATAAAGCTAAAGGTCCAGAAGGGACCTGTTGAGAATCCTGAGGAAGCCAAGGTCTAGGAGAGACCTACTGTGGTTCCTGAGAAAGCCAAGGTCCAAGAGGGATGTACTGTGAATCCAGAGAAAGACAAAGCTCAGGAGTGACAGTGATGTGCTGTGAATCCAGAGAGAATGCCAAGGTCCAGAGGGACCTATTGTGAATCTTGAGAAAGCTAACGATCCAGAAGGGACCTGTTGAGAATCCTGAGAAAGCCAATGTCCAAGAGGGACCTACTGTGAATCCCGATAAAACCAAGGTACAAGAGGGACATATGGTGAATCCTGAGAAAGCCAAGGTTCAGTAGTGATATATTGCGAATCCAGGGAGAACCCCAAGGTCCAGAATGGACCTATTGTGAATCCTGAAAAGAGGCCAAGGTACAGGAGGGACCTATTGTGATCCCTTAGAGAACGTGAGGGTCCAGGGGGGCCCATTGGGAATCCGGAGAGAAAGCCTACGGCCAGGAGGGAGCTATTGTGAATCCTCAGAAACCTACAGTTCAGGATGAACCTGTTATAAGTAAAGAGAGAACTAAAGTCCAGGAGGAACCTGACATCTATAAAATCCTGTCTCAGATCTGTGAGAGACACTACAGAAAACCTGAAGAAACAAGGGTTGGGGGTAACCCACAAGTGATTGTGATTTTTGTAGCATCTATTTCCCATGTTGCTATCCTCTTTTGTTCCCCTCACTCATTCCCTTTGTTCCAGCAGACTAAGATTATGTTTTATCACACGGAAAGCAATGCATTTTTGTCACAACATCGCTTACAGAATTTACCATTGATAACAGAGCTGAGGGCATGGGTCCTTTACAATGGGGTGAGAGAATGTGACTTGAAGACCAGATGTTGCAGGGGAAGGTGGAAGCATAAACCAGGGACGAGGCCAGTACAGAGCGACATAGGAACGGGATGGTGGAGTAAGTGCTGAATTAAGGGTGGAGGGGTGACAGAAAATGCTGTAGGGTTGTCCATGAAAGGTAGGGAGAGAGGAAAACAGGGTGATGCAGTAGCATAGAGTGCTAGGAAGCGGGTTCTTCAGAAAGAAGGAGAGATTTGAGGGTGGTTTTAAAACTGGTAGATTTGGAGTAGAACGGCGAGGGAGAAGAAGAGTATTCCAGATTAGGTGAACGAGGATAGAGAGGGGGCGGAAACGAGAAGGAGCACAGGGGTCTCAAGTGGTGGCAAGGATTTGAGCAGAGGATGATATTAATGAGCCAGGAGGAGAGAAGGGAGTGGGGTGAGCAAATAGGTAGGGTCGGGTGAGTTTATGGATAGTTTTGAAGATGATGAGAAGAAGTTTCTTTTTAGCCCTTTGTTTTACAGATAGCCAACCAATCTGGCGACAAGCAGAGGAGGTAGAGGTAAAGAAAGAACTGTTGAAAAGGGAGTGCCCATTTGAATGGCTGGCCAGAGAGTGGACAGAAGAGATTGAGTAGTTAAGTAGAAGAGAGTTAAAGTCAGTGGATAGAGCAGCAGAGAGAAAGGGGAGGTTGAAGTCACCAATGAAAATGAGGGGGTTATCGGGAGGGAGAGTGTGAATTATTTGGGATATGGGAGGATGAAAACAGTCCCACACAAACCCGCTGCCAGTGGGGCAGGAAGAGTGAGTGAATGTGTAGACCGGGTCATGAAGGGCAGCAAGTGTTGCAGAGTCACTGAGAGGGATCCAGGTTTCATTAAGATAATGAGTTCAAGAGATGGAAGAAGTCAGAGTTAAAGGAGGTTTCGAATGCAGACAGACTGTGCATTGCAAAAAGCAATAGAACAAGAGTGAGATATGGAAGCATAGCAACGCTGAGTCTGAGAAATTGAGAGGCGCTAGGGCTGGGGTACATGGGAGAAGAGGAAGTGTAATGGAAGTTAAGGTTGGAGTAGGTTTTGTGAATAGAAAAAATTGTGAAGCGAGAATAGAGGTGGTGTTGAGGAGAACAGATGATAGGGATGGGAAAAGAGTTGAGATGGTCCTGAGCAGGATACAATAAAGAGAGAAGTCGGAGGGAAAGGAAGAGATAGCACGAGAAGTGCATGACAAGGGTGACGCTGAGCAATAATGGGTACTTACAGACAAGCGGGAGGACACAGCAAAGCAAAGGCTCATAGGCTCATAGACAAAGAGGCTTGTCAATGGCTGGTTTCAACATTCACAGTTGCGCCCTTAACTGGGATGCCCCTAGGGAGTTCCGATGGGATGACACGTGCACTTATTGCCTAGTCCATCAGTGGTTGGTCTCTCTGATGTTGTCCCTAGTGTAGCTGAGATGAGGTGATTTCTTCTGGATTGGTGTTCACAGAGGAGCCTCTTGTGGCCTTCGGCTGGAGATTGGGCTTATCCAAGATGATCGCAGGAAGTGATGTTACAGATCCAAGATGGCCACATGAAGTGATGTTACCAATCCAAGATGGCCACTGGACGTGATGTCAACAATCCAAGATGGCCACTGGAAGTGATGTTCAGAAAGTGAAGCCAAAAACCAGAAGGGATGACACACACTCTTGCCACCTGATCGCCTAGTCCATCAGAGGTTGGTCTCTCTGATATTGCGTCCTTCGGCTGGAGATTGGGCTGATCCAAGATGACCACAGGAAGTGATGTCAGCAATCCAAGATGGCTGTTGGAAGTGAAGTTCCATACAGAAAGGGAAGCCAAAAGCCAGAATGGATGACACACGCTCTCGTCACCTGATCACATAGTTGATCAGTGCTCTGATATTGTCTTACCCCGGCTGGAGCACAATACACCACTGCACAAATTAGCCCAGATGCTCTCAAGCTACTATGCTGGAGATTTATCACAGTATAAAAGCATAGTGACATAACATGACATATGGCTAAAGGATGCCAGAAGGATGGAGGATAGTGAAGCCTGAATCCTAGGAGAGGACTGAAGAATCAAGTCGAAAGCAGAGAGGCCTGAGACAGAGACCAGACTCTGAGTAACTTCTAAAATACCTTCACAGGAGAATAATTCTGCATTATTGGATTAGAATAGGGACAGACTTTGAAATGCTGGTACAATCCTTGCAGCGTTTTGTGATTTTAGCATAGGGAAGACAGGAGGCTACGAAAACATTTTATGATAAATACAAGTGTTGGTCCTTTTTTTGCCATCTATTTTTGAGACTTTGCTTGGCAGATTAGGGAGTTTCACAGAGAGATATGGACTTGCACGGTTAGGTTGTTAACTTTTGATTTACAATAGAACCAATTAAGCTGTAAGACACTGATCAGAAAATCCCACTTTTATGTTGATATGCACTGTTTATCTTAAATAACCGATATTTTTGTAGTTTTTCCCCTAGACCAGGGGTCTGCAACCTGGGGCTTTCCAGATATTTTGGACTTTAATTCCCATAATCCTGCACCATTAGCTGTACTAACCATGGCTGATGGGAGTTGTAGTCTGGAGAGTAAAGGGTTGCAGAGGTTGCAGAGCCCTGCCATAGACATTATAGGTGTTTGCCCAATCCAAATTCTAATTAAACTGACACTCAACAAAGATCTGTTAGACTAAGCTTTAGGCGTGACATGTGTCAATGCCTCAAGCTCCCCACAGCTTGCAGCCAGAATGTCTCCAACCCCTTGGCTTCAAATATGCACCCCTCATAAAGAGTGGAGAAGTGCAAAAGAACAGGGACTGTCAGCCATGGAAGAGCACCTTGCGGCTGATGGACCAAATCTGGAAACACCTGTTAATTAGAGAGCACCACCAAAGATATGGGGGGTCATTACGAGGTTGGAGGTAAGGGATTACCGGCACCGGAAAGGGTGCCGATGCCGGTAATCCCTTACCTCCGTATTCCGAGTTCCCTTTGCGGGTCCTTCCTTACCTCCTGCTTTTAGCAGGAGTTAAGTATGGGACCCGCAAAGGTACCTCAGAGGTAATTACGGTACCGTAATTACCTCCTTCCCCATTCCCATTGAGCCCTATGGGGCAGAAATGGGACTGGGGAAGGGCAAAAGGTGAATGGGGAATTACCGGTCCCTCCAACCCTGGAATGGACCGGTAATTACTCCATTCACCATGCCGGATTTGGGGAGGTTTCTGAGGCAACCCTGGAGCTAATTACTCCATGATTAGCTCCAAACCCGGAATGAGGCCCCTGGTCCTGAAAAAAAATGATAAAAGCCAGAATCCGTACTCTGGACGGGGTGAAGAACAATTCATTAGTAGAATTTGAGTTAAGCAGGAGATGATTGCAAATCTCCCTAGGGAATTCTGGATATACGCTCTTTCAGTCATCTCGGATACCTACCTGAGATCAGCTTGACTTTAACACTGATGGAAACCCACAGTTAAAAAAGCCTTCATATTTCAACAATTTTTTTGTTTAATCAAAATATAAAATGACTCTTAGTTTACGCTCAAGCTGGTCTCTGAAGCTAAAAAGGAAGCCTTTATGGAACAATATCCTACTTTTCAATTGAAAAACATTATTTGATCTGATTTTCATATTTATTCAGCAAAAGCTCTGTATAATATTCGTTGGTCTCTGATATGAATGTTGAAAGCTGGCTTAACCCTGATGTTGAGTGCTTGCAATAGGTTTTCATGCTACAATCTCAGGGATATTTTGACATTAACTGTGGGCGGACGCTGTCTAGCAAATGGTAATCCCATACCCAACAATATTTCACCTGAATACGGCAAACCTATTATGCAGCTTTGGAACAATATAAACAAGCAGAGCCAGAGTACGACAAAGTCCACGAGGACAGTAAAAAGCCCCATAAATCCTACTCCATCAATTCAGGTATATTGTTCAGAATTTAGTACCGGTTTTGGATCGAAGAAGCCAGTGTGTGGGTGATGAGCTTTTGGAACTGACAGGCTGTTATGTCCTGTACTGTATGTCCATGCAAGAGATGCAATGCTTTCTGGGGTGAACCTGGGTTCAGTGTTATGTGTGTGTCAGTTGGTGCCTGTGTCCCAATGGTGGTGCACCAGCCAGTGGGGGTTTCTGCGTGTATCTTCTCCTGATGCATCCTCCAATTTAAGAAGATCAATTATCCCTATAGACAGATGGTTTATTGAAATAACGACCAGTAAATGAATGCAACATGTATCTTACATGTTTGTAGTCCTCTTGTTCTTGGTTAGAGCAGGGATTTCAGAAATCTTTAGTTAAGTATGTGTTGTGCGCTGAACAAGGCTTTCTCTGTGGTATTGTACTGGTTTGTTTGGAGGCGGCACTTCATGGTTTATGGTCTTTCCATTGATGGAAATGCATCGAAATGCAAATCCATCATTGGAAATGCATTGAATGCCCATCCATCGAAATGCTATCTTTTACATGTAAAAGTGCATATCCATCGAAACCTGTCATAAAAAATTGCATTTCGGTGCATTTTTATGTAACATTAAAACGTTACATGGAGCTGTCCAGTGCTGAAATCTTCAAAGGATTTCGGCACTGGCCAGCTTCATGTAAAGTTTCATCTTTTTTTGTTGTTGGAGGGGTTCCACCCCCAGTTCCCCCTCAACTCCCAAGACACCCCCCTAACCATAACCCTAAGCCTAATTCTAACCCTTGCCCTACCCCTAACCCAACTGTAACCCTAAGCCTAATTCTAACCCTTGCCCTAACCCTTACTCTAACCCTATTCATTACCTTTGCCCTACTCCTTAACCTAACCCTAAATCTACTACGTGCCTTATCCCTTACCTTAACCCTTGCTCTAACCCTAACCCTTGCCCTACCCCTTCCCTAATTCTAACCCTTACCCTACCCGCAACCCTAATTCGGACCCTTGCCCTACCCCTTACCTTATATCTAACCCTTGCCCTAACCCTTACTCTAACCCTAATCATTACCTTTGCCCTACCCCTTAACCTAACCCTAAATCTACTACTTGCCCTATCCCTTACCCTTCCCCCTCACCCTAACCCTAACCCTTACCCTACCCCTTGCCCTAATTCTAACCCTTGCCCTACCCCTTACACTAACCCTAGCCCTTGCCCTACCCCTTACCCTAATTCTAACCCTTGCCCAACCCCTTACACTAACCCTAACCCTTGCCCTAACCGGAACCCTTGCCGTAACCCTTACCCTTACCTTAACCCTAATTTATTTATTTTTTAAATCCATTGAATATCCATTGAATTTTATTCAATGAAAATACATTTCGATGGAAAGTATTTTCGTTGAATAAAATTCGATGGAAAGGTCTTAGATGAATTTGATTTCGATGTAAAGTCTAGATACCGCACTTCATATATCCAGTTGCCTGGTAAGTGTACGGCTCGGGACGTTAAACAGATGGTTCAAAGACCAGAGACATCCGCTCGTCGCCTGTTGCTTGAGGGTGCTTCTGGGTGTTTGTAGTTGCTTGTGCGAAGGAGATGAGGGTTGCCATTTTTTAA
This sequence comes from Ambystoma mexicanum, assembly GCF_040938575.1. Lineage (NCBI taxonomy): Eukaryota > Metazoa > Chordata > Amphibia > Caudata > Ambystomatidae > Ambystoma > Ambystoma mexicanum. Next base: position 1,176,358,136 of record NC_090928.1, on the reverse strand, counting down.
ATTCTGATCTAACCCAGAAGATCTCAATCTGATGTGATATTCCACAAGAAGGTTCCCAGTGACTATCTGGAGTAATTAATACTTTCTAGGCTGTTTGTGGTGATGTCTTTCTCTGTTATTGTTGATGAATGTTATCCTTGTGTCCAGTGAAGAGGGTTCGTTTGCGGCTCCCTTTCCTCTTGTAGAGGATGAGCTTGCTATTTGCTGAAGGTCTGCTTTAATGCGTTACACAGGTTGTCTCTTCTTGTGCAGTGGCATTCTTTTATCACCAGATACTTGCTTTCCTGTGTGATTGGGGGGGGGGGTTCTGCCCTTTGTTGCAGCTGATGGATATGGACATACACAGGCTTCTCTGTGTAGAACCTCTGCGGGCAAAAGCACTCGCCAGGGGTTGTAGCAACAGTGATGTTTAGGGAGCTTTCACCAAAATCTTAGATAGGAGTTCTTCATTGATCTAGTTTATGGCCTGTTCTAAATTATCGATCTAGGATAGGTTCTTTAATAATTCACTAGGATCACCGTCAAACAGGATGGCACAGGTCTATGATTGTTAAAGATATTTAAGAGATCTTGCCTTTGGCTGATAATGCCATCTTTCAATGAGTGCTGTTTTCAGATTTCAAGTGTTCTTTGGATTAATTGCTTATAAAAAGTCTGCCTTCAATTTAAAAAAAGGTTGTGTTCATTAATGGCAATTTCACTACACATAGCTTCTGATCTGACCCTGATTCTGAGTGAGTGAAAACTGTTAATAAATGACACTGAGTATTTTCAGATGGAGTTTGTTTAGATAATCACAAATCTTTTATTCAGCAAATGTATCGTTTTTTAAACAAATGTATTCCATTTGTTAATATATATTTTGCTTTTGTTGAAAATGTATTCTTCTTTTAAATAATGAGTTACACTTAAAAAAATTAACGCAGCACTTTTGTTTTAATTATTTGATGCGTTTCTAGAACAAATTGATTTGCTTTTCCCCTTTTTTTCCAGGTGAACATTTTATTTGGAATGGAATCATTTGCTATTTTCCAGTGAAACAAAGTTTGAATCAGAATCTTTGTAGCGCGGATGTTTTTTACAACTTTTGTTTATTTTCCCTAGCAATTATCCTGTTATGATGATTGTTAAATATCTCCTTTTACGTGCTGCTATTGGTATGGCATCTCTGTCCATGCGTGCACATAAGACATTTGAACCCGGATAAAGGGCTCTTGAAGACAAGGTAGTGCTTTAATGGGAAGCATGGCGATGCAGAAATTACTCAAACATCAATAATAAGGTTGACTCAAGAAGTTGGCAAGGTGTACGTTGTTTTATTAACAATTATCTAAAACGGGGATTACAACGAACATCAGCAGATGTCACACAGCATAACCTCCACGCATTTCATAAAAAAACATACTTATATACTAAATATTCATCATCATTGACGTCATACTACGAGGCAACTTGTAAAACTTATGTGGGGCTGTGTTAGGGGTAACACGGAACATCTATGTATACTTTCTATGGGGGTTGAAGTTGTGACTGGGGCTCTATTGTCAGGTGGGCACCTAAACCCTCCTCTAGTGCAAGTCATCTACATCGTCACAAAATACATGACAATCAATTGGTTCTATAGCTGTAGGGCTCTTTGCTATGTGGCCCTCTATAATTGGTTGGCACCACCTGCACCCTTCTAGATATTCCATTCATTAGCAGCGCACACGCTGGCAACACAGGTGCTGGTGGGAAATTGACCTTAGCTTTCCACCCAATTAGCCTAACACCCATCATCACTCTGATTCTGTGTCAGACAATTAGCCTTTGATCATGGCCTTGTATGCTTCACAACTCCTGAGAATATTCAGGAGTATGGGTATACTTGGGTATACTTGCATCTGCTTGCCTCGACGTCACCTACTAGAGTCTATTTCCATCTTGGTCATGTGACTGAAGACCACGCTTTGAGCTTCAATTCTTTATTTGATAGTATTAAACGAAATAAAACGTCGCACTCATTGTCTCTCAGCTGCACCTTGGCAGGAGTTGGGCTCATTCTTTGTATTCATGGTATCCTTTGAATAACCAACCAGTTCTTGGCTGCCCTGGCCTTCTTGCACTGGGCCAGACAAGACTCCCTCATTCTCTTTTGCTCGTTAGCCACTGTATATCAACTGCGACACACCTTCAGACTTTTTTCTTCATGGGATCCCAGTTTGCTCAAAACACGATGAGGAACATCCAGATTTATTATACTTTGTATATACCTTGCTGTTTCCTATACTTCATATATATATATACCTTGGTGTTTCCTATACCTGATATATATACCTTGGCGGCACCGTCTGTAGAAGCTAGCTATATGTAATATACAGCTTGCAATCACTTAGTCTGCTTGCGTTACTGGCTCTGTATAATTGTAAAACGGCCTGCATTTTCTTCTGTGCTCTTCACACATGTAATCTTCATTTCGTACGTAACAAGTTAAATTCTTTTACTTCGTCACCAGGTTTCATGTGTTCTCTTTACACTCTCCACTGCTACCTTTTTTCAGTGTGTAACATTACGTGTTGTGACGTCACCAGTCTGCTCTTTCATTCATTTTCTCACGTTCTTCGGGGATCTTCCCTTAGAGACTATCAGCTCCCCGTGGATACATAAGGAATGGCTTCCTCAATAGGTATTTTGCTTCAAAGGCTGGTTGTGTTGTTGACATCATTACAGGTGTCGCCCATGTCGCTATCTCTGGCTCCCAACATATAGGCAGGTTAGGGGTGGTTCTGTTAGAGGCTTTTGGCTCCTCCTCTACACATTCAAAAGGGGAGTGTCCTCATTTACATGGGACCATTCACCATCCACATGAGAGAGTTCCTACTGCCCTGACACCTTTGCCGTTACTGTATATGTGAGATAATGCATCTTCTTTTGGGAGTACACTCTACATGTTCTAGAACAAGGGGTTGCAACCTTTGGCTCTCCAGATGTTTTGGACTACAACTCCCAAAACTATCAAGCAAAGTCAATAGCCAGTCATCATGGGAATTGAAGTCCAAAACATCTTGCAGATTTGTCAGCACATGTTTCAAATCCCAAATGTTCTTCACATGAAACAGAGGGTTGCTGCCTAGGAAAGGCCTGAGGGCGAAGAAGCGCACGGTACCAGTCTGTGCCAGGCACAGTCCATTGCTGGCCTCGCATACATACCAACCCACACGATTTAGGTGGGAGGCTCACGCTTTTTTAATATTGCTATTTTTCACTTTCTGAAAGCTAAAATAATCGTAACGCCAATTCCAACCTTGACTTGCTGTAACGAAATCTCCCACTGAGCTGGCCCCAATGGTTTCAACAAAGCAAACAGCTCACACAATATCTTAGAGTCATCCAAAGTGCACCACAGAATAACAGTGGAAATCTCTAATATCATCAGGGAGCGGACACTCCTCTATTTCTTGGAAGGCAAAATGTTGCTTTCTTGAGATGGGAACCAAAAGAGCGTGACTCCCAGTTCATTTATTTTTTAAACCCACTTCTTTCCATCTGGCCTGCCTTTTCGTGGACTTTCCACACGCTTGTTTGTGAGCTTGTCTGTGGAGTCAGTGTGACAAGTAACAGGAGCCCTCGTTGCTGGCCGTGAAATTTCGCCGCCATCTTGGCACTGCTAGGCCCGCGTTTCCCCTCTGCCAGGAAGCGCGCGCAGCAGACAGCAGGACTCCCTGCCTCTAGACCTGCGGGTAATAACATCACCCGAGCAGAGGAAACCCCTTCCCAGCCGCGTTCGCTATCCATCCTTAGACACATTTGCATCACAGATGTTTCTAAGAACCGATCTGGAATAAACAAACTCCGAGAATATTCTAAATACAGAGTAAAAAAAAAAAATAACACATGGCGGGGAAAGTGTTGAGTAGGCGGGATAGCGTGACATATGTTGGCCCGGATGTTCCTGCCAGCTTGCGTTCGTTTCTCTGCATCTCTAATTCGATTCACCTGCTGATGTCATGGAAAGTGAAATATTGCGACGCTTCTTCTTAAACTACAAGACTAATTGCTAATCTCTTATACAAAGAACACTATGTCTGAAATGCCAACATTTCGCAGCCCCTGAGAAGTAGATTTCACAACAGTAATCGGGAGAATGTAATGTTCCCATAGGATTGTGTCATTATGGGATTGTGTCATTATGTGTCCCATTAGCCTCGTTGTATGGGACAAGCCATGTTAGGGTCCTGGGAAAGGGAAGTGACGACGAGCCCATGGATCAGGCAGTTGGAAATAAAGTTTTGTTACGACAACGCCTCTGTGTCGGTATCAGCATAAAACAGTTTGGCCCACGCTTTTATCCACGTCCTTGACTTACAAGGACGTCACAGATTGCATTGAGGATATAATTATTTTAGGCGGGAAACAGTAAAAATATTCACATATGCATACATCTGTTATCCATTCTATAATCACCCTGTATAATCTCACGCTCCATCTGCTTCTCAGAGGTAAAATGCAAGCACATCCAAATCTAAAATGGCTATGTTGGAGAGCGGTTCCATACATTAAAATTCCCCTAAGGGAAACCCATCTTTCTAAATGTACAGTCACACTATTTTCGGTGAGGAGACAGATATCCTTTCTCACACATCCACACTGACAACTCAGGAGCTATGAATGTGTGTGAACTGACCCTCCCTCAGGGAGCGGATCCTGATGGCACCACACATCGGGGGGGAGATCCTAATATTTTCCTGCCACCATTCAAATTATACTTGGCAAAGTGGCAGATAGTCCTCCAGTTCTCTGCACATTCCCACCCAAGCACACTATAACAAGACTACCACACAAGAAAACACTGTGAAAGAATATGCATTTAAATGACCACCGTTAGTGTGTCATGGTCCCCCTCACCGTGCAGTTTTTCCAGACTTGCCTTCCCTTCACCTACCATTAGCACCTCTTAAGGGACATGCCCATGTCTATAGCCACACACGGCCCTTCGATTAGCTGCAAACACTGCTGTGCCTACAGCAATTCGCAGATCACTGCTGGGCTAGGCTTTTTGACAGCTTGGGAATGGGCTTTATGTCCCAAGCAGTCTATAGAAATAAATAAAGGCAATCTAGTACCTGCCAGACCCATTAGATGGGACACTGGATTATTGCCAGCAGAGCCCAGGTTCGAATCCCCTGGGGGGAGAAGTTAAATAAATAAAAAAATGTGGCCTTCCCTACCATCCCATTGGGGTCACATAAAGTAAGGGAAGGACAGATTTCCCTAAAAAGTAAGGGAACGTCATACCCTTTAATTCTCGCCCACCTCGACCTCTAACAATGGTGTCCAATCTTCCAGTCTGGTAATTAGGTAGCCATATCCATAACCCTCAAGCCTTTTGCAAATACCTGGTTCGACAGCTTGAACTTGGGTGTTCGGGTAGGTTGCAAGACATGTACTCCCCTATCCCCAGGAAAACATTCAGATGGTGGCCTGAATTGGATCATGTTTTGCTGCTGCCTGGACTTTGCTGGGTAATACTATTTACCCAGCTCATCATCTTCATTATTCTAAGATTCACTCGGTGTGCTGGTGCTGGAGACCAGGAACGTTCCACAACTTGCTCTGCTACACTGTGTGTTGTTTTTCCTGGCTCATTGGGTTCGACTTTACTGTGTTGTTTCTCCTGGCTCGTCATGCTCTTGTGCACTAGGGGGTCCATTTTTCTAACAACGGTGCCAAAGACAGGCGCTACACATCAATGTGTGATTTAACACCTTTTTTTTCTGTCTGATCCAGGATTTTTTGTTGTACAGGTCTGGGGCATGGAATGTAATTTACAATCTCACCTTCCACCTCCCAACTACCTGAGAAAAACATGCATCAATGCCAGCATGACATTTCCTGCTAAAGGTAGGTGGATTGCATAGGAATTCATTGTAAATGCCTCCCACAATCATTAATAGTGTGAGGCGCTTACACTTCTTTGCCGTTCAACGTGTAAAACAAATCTATTAACTTGCATCCTCCAGGCTTAACACTTTTCTTTTACAAGTCAGACTGCAAATGTTTAAAATTACATGCAGGGTCTAAAGTGCAAGTGAGTTTATGGCCCTTGGAACGTGCATTTATGGCTGGGTGGGATTACACCAGAAAAATTTGGAGTCCAAACTCAAGAAGATGGCAAGTTACTGTTTTATTACCAATCATCTGAAACAGGGAGGTTACAACGAACATCAACGAACGTACGCTCAGTCTCTCAGCGATTTCCACAAACAATACAATTATACACTTCTGTATGCATCAGAGTGACGTCATACTACGTGGCAATAGTGAAAAACCTATCAAGGGTTGGGAATGGTTAAGGGACACATCTAGATATACACTCATATAGGAGCTAGGTTTGTTATTGGCTGGCCGATATCAGCTGGACAACTTATGCCTACCTCTTAATACGTTCATTTTAAGACAAAACAGTTACACAGTATTTCATTGGTTTCTCAAGCTATAAGGTCCTTTGTTGTATGGACTAATACAATTGGTTGACATGCTTGTTCCATGTCTGGAACGTTCAGTTCAATTAGACTCACATACGCCAAGACCCAGGTGCAAGTAAGTAGGAAATAAGGCTGCCCTACCACTCGATTAGCCCAGCATCGCTCATCACCCATGCCTTCTGCCATGAATTTCTCTTTGTATTTGGACTTGCAGAGTATTCTTGTCCCAGGAATACACGGGAGTGAGGACACCACGATGCAACACGGTTAGTGACTATACACATTCAACCTGTAAATACCTATTATCCTTGTACATACTGTTAAATATTCTATCTTACTGTACTATTACTAATTCTATGTCTGTAAATGTGTTTAACCTCAAGATATGCTCTCTACTGACTTTGGGCAAGGTGCGATATATAATAAAACAAAATACAAAATACAAAAATACAAATACTCACTATTGTGTCTGGAACTCCAAGTTCAAACCCTAATTCCATCCTTGACTAACGTGAAAAGAGACCATGATTCTGTTCATTCTGCAAGCTTTTAAATGCTTTAAATTAATTAAGACTTGGCATCCTCTGTTTTCTGTCTTGCCCCTTAACGTAAGAGGATTCACCCTTCGCACACACGTTCTTCTTCAGAGTAGATAGCTGACCTCAACTTCTCAGTTCTTGACTTCAGGCCAGACAGCCTCACCACGCAGCTCCAATAAACTTCTATTCTACTGCGACATAGCCTTTCATTCTTCGTTAATGATTCTCCGGCTTATTATTTCATGATACCAATTTCCAGTTTCCGTACAATGGCAGCTTTGCCTGTATTCTATACACTACTTGTTGCTAGCCTATAAAATGACTTGATCTATCTTGCGTTTCAGTGTCTGTACATTCATTAAACTTCTCATTTTCTGCAGAACTTTCTAATGTGTAATGTTCTCTCTTAAGGTTCACTCATTTCTTTACTTCATAATTGCTCCTCTAGGATCCATACATCATCTTCATTCAGTATCTCAGGACATTGTTCACACTTTCTTATGATGTCATCAGTTCATTTTCTTAGCTCTTCCTCATATTCCTTCAAGGAATTCCTCCGGCAGGCTGTCATCAACTCGAGGGTACATTCGGTATGGTCCTTTTAATGGAAACTGTCTTCCATATGCTTGCAGCAGCATGGGTACAGTATCTGATGTTAGACAGGGAATGGTGTCATGGCACAAATACAGGGGATTTAGGGGGCTAGGATCTCCTGCGGATATGTATGTCTGCTCCTCTGTATTCCCCCACTCCGGTCGAGTATTCAACCACCTCCTCAAGTTTTCCTACATCTTTGAATTTTTTCTAGAAGAAAGGTTTCTTTGGTATCCATATCTTCGTCGCACCCCTCCGGGTGCCTGGATTTGTGATGTGTTCGTCCACACTCCAGGTCATGTAATGACATTCTCCACTTGCGGTACAGAAGACGCAACATCCCAAGTAATTATTGGGATCTCTTGGACACAGGTTCTTAATTCCCTCAGGTGCCACAGTACTTGCTTATATGCAGTCTCTGATGGAACTTTCAGTCCGAGCGTTGTCTTCTGTTTCACCGTTAGCATCAATCATGATCTTTAGTCCCACTGCTTTCGTTGCTGTTTTCTGGCATTGTCAAATTATTATCCTTATAACACAGAATCTGAACATTATCATCACCAAAATTACTCCAAGGAACTTGAAAATACTCGTCATCCAGTCGGGAATCCATGAAAACAGGTATGAGAACCAATCGTCATCTCCAATAGCATCTGTTTCCTCCTCCATTTTCGTTTGCAATTCTGTCAACATGGTTATAGCATCCGTCACAGTCCCGTCGTTCTCACCATCATGAGATGGTATGAATGTACAGCAAGCAGGCCCGACCTTGCACCACAAACACCTCCTTCTATTGCTGTAATCATGTGAAGGACATACCTGTTCTGGAGCGTCATTAACCTTATGGCCCTCAATTCTTCCTTTATGGCATGAAATCCTTTTATAGAGGCATTGATTGTCTGTAACTGATCCCACCTGATGATCTGCATCAATTTGGCATTTACTTCTGTTTGGAGTCCAGGCATGAATATAGATGTCATTATCATAGCAGTCTTGCTGAACAACTTGTGCTCATCAGGAATGTCTTCATAAACCTGTATTGATTTCGATGAGAAATAATTCTCTCTTTTCATCCGCCGGAGAGTGCAAGTGACCTTCTTTTTCTCAAGTGCTCATCCACTTGTAGAAATCCCTCAATCTTCAGGTCGCTCTTCCAAGGCTGGAACATGGATGAGTACAATGGATCAGACTCCTCCCCAGTTCCTGGGCAACTTCATATATGCTCTGGATCCACAGTCCCAATATCGATCTATTAGGACCATTCCTGGGAGATCAATTATGTTCTTGCACCATTTAATCTTTGCAACTCGAACTTTACCTGTGCCTGGAAAGCACATTGTTGCATTAATAAATGGGACCACACCCAGTGATCCTTCTTCATCATCCACCCATGACTGTCATTTAGAGTTCTTGGCCAACGACTTTAGGCACTCATCATTCGCCTTCTGCACCTTATATACTGGTTTTCTTCTTTTGTAGTTGAGCTGCACAGGACATCACCCCATATTCCCATCCTTTGGTTGTAACCACTCGTCCATAAATCAACAGTTGTGAGTGCTCCCAGCATCCAGCCATTCCAGTTTGTTCAGTTTTATCAGAGCAATTCATCCTTTTAATTTCTTTGTTTATCACTTAATCTTGTCCTGCAGATGGATACACGAGCATCTTGTCTTTCCATCCAGATTTTTTTCCATTTATGTTGTCTTGATATAATCATCCTGGTATGGGAATGACTGTCTTGATCACCATTGCAGGGTTGCCCAGCTACCTTGGAACTGTCCTCTCATAGTACATGCTGCTAGATGGGTGAGGCACTTCGCATCATGTGCCGGCATCTCCTTTGAAATTAATGTTCTTACTGTACTCATGGCGTAGGGGATCAGAGAGCAGACATAGCAGCTCTCATCAGATGGCCCCTCCCCCACCTTTTTCATATGTTTATTTATTTATTTATTTATTTATTTCATTGGTAAAGCACACAAACAATGCTGAGGCATTGAGGTGCTGTTGCCGGTACAAATCAGAAAGGATAATAAGTCATACAGATAGAAGCTTACAAGCATAGTGAGTAAACAAGACAGGATCAAACAAAAATAAAAGAGGCAAGAAGGCAGAGAAGTAACAAACATGTTGATGTGAAGAATGCTGAGTATATTTACAGTACTAGAGGGTGTGTGGTATGTTATGAGAAAAGCTGTGTTTGCAAGCACTGAAAAAGATCCAATAAGATTTCTTGGCCCTTAGGGCGTGGGGGGAGGTCATTCCACAGTTTTCCAGCAAGGTAGGGGAAGCTTGAACCTCCTGCTGCGCTTCTTTTGAATTTGGGCACGACTAGGCGGTCGGTGTATGGGGACCTGGTGTGTCTGGAAGAGCTTGCCTTGGTGGTTCTGTGTGTGAGGTATGGGGGGCAATGCTTGATAGGCATTTTTGCATGATGGAGAGAGCGTTAAATCTAATGTGCTACTAGATGGGCACCCAGTGGGCTTCTCTTCTAGCTTTGGTGATATGTTCTCTTTTAGAGATGTGGAGTGCTGCTCTCAAGGCATTGATGTGGACCACTTGTAGCCTTTTTATGTTTCTAGCTGAGGTGCCTGTGAAAAGGACATTACAGTAATCTAGCTTGGAGCCAGTGATAGCGCGGGTGATTGTGAGGCAATTGTTTTTGGAGAGGAAGGGTCTGGATGCATGAAGGACCTTGGAGGAGTAGGCTGCTGAGGAAGCAATGGCGCTTACTTGCCTGGTCATGGTAAGTAAAACATCCAGGTAAACTCCAAGGTTTTCACGGTTGAAGAAACGGGAATAGTGCAATTGTCAATGTTAAATGATAAGTACTGTTTGTCTAGTGATTTCAGGGCATTTGCAAGGCTGACAATTAAGATTTCGGTCATATCGCTGTTAAGGCAGAAGAGTTTGACTGCCAGCCAAGCCTGTATGGTTGAGTAGATGTTGTTGAGTGTGGTAGAGTCAGTTATGTAGTTGCCAGAGAGTGGGATGAGGATTTCTGTATCATCAGTATAATTGGTGTAGGCTATACCAAGTGAGTGAAGGATGTTAAAGAGAGGCCTAGTAAATATATTGTAGAGGGTTAGGGCTGTGCAGGACTCCTGGGGTACTCCGCAGGTAATGGGAGAGGGCGATGTGTTCGCAATGTCTGAGAAGACCCTCATGACCCTACCTTCCAGAAAGGAGGCAATCCAGGCCATGACAGGTGGGGAGAAGATGGCGTGTGTGGAGAGGTGGTGGCAAATGATTTGGTGGTTAACCAAGTCAAATGCTGCAGATAGGTCTAAAAGGAGGAGGAGGGCAGACTTTCCTATGTCTCTGATCTCGCAAGTTGAATCTTTAGGTCGAGCAGGACATATTCGGTCCTGTGACCAGGGCAGAAAATAGATTGCTGCATTCCAAAAATGTGGTAGTCTTCCAAGTCGTGCTGAACCTGCAGGTAGGCTGAGCGGTCAAGTATTTTTTAAAAGAAAAGAGACTGTGTTGATGGGCCTATAATTCCTGGGAATTGCAGTGTCAAGGTTTTTTATGCCTGTATATCTGTGCACCATGATGCATCTTTGATGAGTGAGGTGGGTGGTGGGGCTGGAGCTTCGAGTTTTCTATAGATGTTGAAGAATTCTTTTGCATCAGATTTTGCATCGCATTTGCATTTGAAACAATTAGATTTGGCTGTGATAATGGCAGATCTGTAGCATCTGGCTATTAAGTTGAAGTCATTTTTAAGAGAGTCGGTCGGGTCCTTACGCAATGCTAGCTGGGCTTGTCGATGGAACTGCCTCTATCCATCGAGAAAAGGGACACACCACAACTAATAGATACCTATATCCATTACATGTCTGCAGCATATTGACAAAGTTGAGATGTAAATGCTGAACCGGACCATTCGGACGGGGTATTACTCCACTGATTGTCCTTATTGTATGCCCAGCTGTAAACTTCTGACACACATTGCAATTCCCAATAAACTGTGCAACGTGCTCCAATAAATTGGGAACAAAACAGTCTTCTGCAATGGTGGCAGCAAGACTTTCTCGGTTATATGCACAGGGTAATGCAGTTGCTCGAGTGCCACTTTCAGTAACACCACTGGCATCACTGGCTTCCAAGGGGGATAATGAACACACGCTATTTCTCCATAGCTTCTGCTCTTCTTGCGGGGCTCTACTTTGTTTCTCTATTAGTTACATAATTGACTAATTAAAAGCCAAAGTTTTCAGGTAAACTGTGCGGTCAAGGATTTTTAAAAGGAAAGGGACTGTGGAATTGCAGGGTCAAGGTTTTTTTTTTTTTTTTTTTTTTAGTAAAGTGAGGACCCATGATTCTTTGAGGCTGACTGGGATGGTGTTCATTATGAAGGATGCATTTATAAAGGCAGTGAAGATTGGGGCTAGCATGCCCGCAAAATCTTTGAGAGTTGCCGAGCAAATGTCACCTTAACATTTGGAGGGTTTGACGTTATTAATCAGTTTAAGGACCTTGCTTTCAGAGAGATTACTGAAGCTGAACTGTGTAGAAGAGGCTGTGAGGGGTGGAGGAGTGCAGCTGATATTGGTGGTTATCGGGTGGGTGCTGAAAGGGTTTGTTTAGCGATAGGTTTTGCGTTGTGTGTTGATTTTACCTAGTAAGGCTGCCTGTATATCTGTGCACCATGATACATCTTTGATGAGTGAGGTGGGCGGTTGGGCTGGAGCTTCGAGTTTTCTATAGTTGTTAAAGAATTCTTTTGCATCAGATTTTGCATCGCATTTGCATTTGAAAGAATTAGATTTGGCTGTGATAATGGCAGATTTGTAGCATTGGGCTATTCAGTTGATGTCATTTTTAAGAGAGTCGGTCAGGTCCTTATGCAATGATAGCTGGGCTTGTCGTTTCTGGGAGTGCAAGTTCTAGAAAGTTGGGGTTGAACCAAGAGTTAGAGTGTATAGCATTTTGAGATTTATGATACGCTAAGGGGGCTATGGAGTTCACTGCGTTAGAGATGGGAGAGGTGACGATATTCGGTATTGCTTTGGAGTTAGATGTGCAAGGGTGTTTAAGGGCTGGGATGTTTAGTAGGGTCAGGAGGAATTTTTCTGGTGAGTTTCCGAGGGCCTCTTGTCATGGTACCACATATTATTCCCCAGGTGAGCTGAATTATCAAGAAAATAATTTATTCCCTGGTTAACTTCTTTTGCATCCCTCTTATGTCATGTGACATGCCCAAATAGGTCAAAGAAATTATCATAATTTGTACTCGTACTGGGAAAAATCACATGTGCCATGTTTTCAATTGAACCATGAACATGATAAAGACTTTTAAATGTAAAATACAGAAAGAAAAAGCAAAAGCACATGCATACATATGTCAGGCATAAGAGTCTAGAAAAACATTTTGTGTGCCACGTAATTTCTTTGAATTGCTAGTCTCCCTTCAACTGCATTTATTCTGTCCTAAATAATTTTCAATACAAGTGTTCAACTCACATTCTGAGTTGCAAAATCTGTTCAAGTATTGCAATTAGAAGCCTTTTTATAACTGGACCATTCGTTGGGTCATGAAGAAACATGAGAATATTAACATCTATCCTAACAAGGGTAGGGTATGATTGGAGCATCAACACAAAAATGGCAACTACAAGTCTAAGGGCCTCATTACGAGTTTGGTGCATGGCTGCCTCCAAACTCGGGTCCGGGTTCCTTGATTGAGGAATTACCGGGCCATTCCAAAGTTGGAAGACCCGGTAATTCCCCAATCAAAAAACCCATCCCCATTCCCATTTGAGCCCCCATAGGGCTCAAATGGGAATTCGTAATGAGGCCCTATGTGTGTCACTGTTGACGGGCATCATGTATTATATTATCCTTGAAATGGATCTGCACCTAAAAATGAATCTGGGTACTGAATTCTCTTCCAATTTCTAATGATAAATTGGTGCTTGGGCATAATGTCTATCATTTTACTTTTTCAAAGAATCTCTAAAAAGTATGTTTAAGCTCTGGAATTATCTGCAAGTCCATGCACTTACTGCAAAATTTTTAAGAAGTGTCCAATGAATTCCAGTCCAAAGGAAATGTTTTTCAATCGCGCACTGTATTATCGTCCTTCTTCCTGGTCATCGATCGAGTCTGCAAGTGTGGCAATTCTTCTTTTTGTCTTGCTTCCTGGTCAGGTGGTGCTAGAGGGAGGGTCTCGCCTTCGTAGATCTTTACGTCACCCAAATGCAACCAAGCTCTTATTCCAGACACCCTAACAGCAGTAGGTGAAATTTCGTCTACAAGAAAAGGTCCATTACACCTTGGCTCGTGCCACATATGGGTAAAGTTCATAAGAAGCATTTGGTCTCCAACATACAACTTTGGTGGTGGTAATAATTCACTCGGATTGCTTAGTGGGCCATCCTCTTCCCTGTTCCTTGACCCCTCCCTCTGATGCTTGATTTGATCTTAAAGAAATACTGGTAGTCATACATATAAAATAATCGTGCATCTCATCACTTGGAGTCTGTGCTACACTCTGGGCATCACTCCTGATGCTAAATTGGGGCATAAGGGGAATCCTCATGCAGCACCCTGTCACTAGTTCGTGGGGCGTAAGGTGATGGCCTGAATCTGGCTGGTTTCAAAGTGCATACAAGGCCAGCGGCAGGCAATATAGACATCCCTTTTCCAAAGTTAATCTGATCTTGGATATCCTTTCCTTAAGGAGGCTGTTGAGCCTCTCACATATTCAATTTGCTTGTGGTTGATACGCAGAAGAAAATGTATGCTTTATGCTCAATACAAGCCCTATTTGTTCAAACAGCTCATTGACAAAGTGTGGCCCATTATCTGACCTCAATACTTTGCACGCTCCATCTTGGAAATACTTCAGGCACTAGAAACTTCACTGTGCAGGTGGCATCAGGCTGTGTACAAGGACCTACCCCGATCCATCGAGAAAAGGTACACACCACAACTAATAGATACCTATATCCATTACATGTCTGCAGCATATCGACGAAGTTGATATGTAAATGCTGAAACGGGCCATTTGGACGGGGTATTACTTCACTGATTGTTCTTATTGTCTGCCCAGCTGTAAACTTCTGACACACAATGCAATTCACAATAAACTGTGCAACGTGCTCCAATAAATTGGCAACAAACCATTCTTCTGCAATGGTGGCAGCAAGACTTTATTGGTTATATGCGTGGGGTAATGCAGTTGCTCAAGTGCCACTTTTAGTAACGCCATTGGCATCACTGGCTTGTCAGTGTTTTCCTGTCTCCATGGTGCTTCCAATGGGGATAATGAACACCCCATATGCCTCCATAGCTCCTGCTCTTCTTGCAGGGCTCTACCATGTTTCTCTATCAGTTGCATAATTGACCGCGTGTTAAATCCCTCGCTTACCAGCATTCTTCTATTCAATACTTCTTTAAAAGTTTCAATTTCAAAACTCAACATTTCTGAGGAATATGCAATCCTTTTGGCTACTAAGTCTGTGGCTTTGTTACCATAAGAAATAAAGTCTGTTTGTTTAGTATGCACTGCACATTTTACGACTGCTATGGCTACTGGAATTTGTAGTGCTTTAATAAGCCTGTCCAATAAAGACATATGTTGCACTTGAGTGCCACCTGCACTGAGATAACCCCTCCTTTTCTTATGTGACAGCCCTGCCTGTACGGTTCACATCACATAGGTGGAGTCGCTGTACACCATCAATTCCTGATTGTTGTTTTTCTCGAGCGGAACAATAAGCGCTGCCAATTCTGCTGCCTGTGCTGAAAAATTAGACAGTAGTCCTGCACTCGCCTCTACCTCAAGTTCACCATTTAATCTGTGTCTTACAACTGCGGATCCTTAATGCCTCTCCCCACTCGTTTGGTCAATTTTAAAAGAAGCATCAATAAAGAAAATCTCCCCTCCCACTTAAGCATTTTCTTTCACATGGGACATATCATCATAAAATTCAACATAATTAGAGCATTCATGGACATGATCACCTTCTTCTACAGGTTCAGCTACAAACATGGCTGGGTTCACAATTTTACCCCTCACAATTTTAATTGCTGGGTTTACTTGGTATGCAGATGCTCTTTGTGATGTCAATGTACCTTTGGGTTTCTCTAAAATGGCAAATAAGGCATGCTCCATGTATAGCGCCATGGCACAGCCCATGTTAATACTTGTGGACTTTTCAATTGCAAACGCAGCAGCAGCTCAAGATTGTTCACAGGGAAAATGTCCTCTCATAACTGGATCTAAAACCCCACTGTAATAGGCCAACGGTTTATACCTTAGGGTTGTCCTTTATGTGAGTACTGTTGTCATCACTGACCCATTGGTGTGCGGAAAAAGATAATCTTCACTAAATTGGGAATTCCAAAAACTTGAGCCATACTGATTGCTCCTTTTTAATTTCTCAAATTCTTCCTCAATTGTTTCAGTCCATTCTATCTTTTCCTTACCAACTTGTGCTTTCTTAAGTGCTTGTAAAAGTGGTTTTGTATATGTTCTGTAGTTGAACACCAAGGCCCTGCAATAATTGCATAAACCCATAAATTGCTGCATTTGCCTCACAGTATTTGGCTTTGGGGTTTTCATGAAAGCCTGAGCTCTTTCAGGTGTCACTTTCCTTCCTTTATGTGAAATTAACTTGCTTATGAACAGCACCTCTTCTTGGCAATACTTCAATTTCTCCTTGTCTACCTTGTATCCCTTGTCTGCCAATATAGTCATTAACTGAACAGAGGCTTGCCTACATTCATCCTCTGTTTCACTGAAGATTAATATGTCATCTAAATACAGAACGACCACACTCTTGAGTTCAATGTTGCCTAAATCCATCTGTAGGACCCTGTCAAAGATTGACAGGGACACACAGTACCCTTGAAGCAGTCAAGTATGTTTTAGTCTCTTTTGTCTGAAGGTAATGAAAGTAAGGTCTTGTGAGTCCTGTGCAACGGGATCGAGAAAAATGCATTTTTTTCAAATCGATCACTGTGAAGTAATTAGCTTCAATTGGGATGCTACACAATATTGTCACAGGATTTGGAACTAATGGAAACTCTGCTTCTAAAATCTGATTAAGAGGGCGCAGGTCCTGGATAAATCTTCATGACCCTCCTTTAGATTTTGTAACTGGATACACCAAAGTATTGCAGGGGAATTCGGATGGCACTAGGATTCCCTGATTCATGAACGCGGAAATACTATCAAATATGCTTTCATCAGCTTCAGGAGACATGGGGTATTGTTTTGCTCAGGGTAAAATTGCTCTTCGGTTGAGTTTTATTTTAACCTCTCCTATTCCCTTCAATAGGCTTCCATTTTCTCAATCTTTATCCAATATGTTATGCTTACGAAAAACACTACCTCATCATCTATACGTTCATCTCTGAACATATCTTGATCTGTTATATCAGTCAATTTATAGTCCTCCTCAAGAGCTATCACTCTGCTCCATGCTCTACCATCGCCATCTACTCCTTCAAGCATTTCTATTTCCCCTCATACTGTAGCTGCTTTCAATTCAATAGGAATAGTCTGCCCTTCTTCCTCATCCATAAGTACTTATATATACTCTAAATAAAAATTCATCAGTATCCTCACAATTTTCCCTATTAATCGAAGTAGCCATTTTAATAAAATGCTCACCCCATACATGAAGACTTCCGGATCTACCGGGACTCCTTGCAGAGCCACTTGTTCTATAAATACCAGTATAAACTCTCCTACACTTAAATAGTTTATTCCTGGAGTGGAGAACACTATTGCTTGATCAGTGAACTAAATCGTCATGTTAAGTTTTGTCATTAAATCTCTACCCAGAATGTTACCTGGCGTTTGTTGTGAACATAACAAGGGGACGCACATGCCACATTCCCCTATAGAAACATCAGTGAAAGGAACAAAATGTGTAGCTCCAGAGAACCCTTGAGCATTCATGGCAATACCTGACAATGGGTATTTTCCTTCCCTTACACAAAAGTGAGTCACTCTAGTGTCTACAAGAAAAGAAAAGGTTGTGCCTCCTATCATCACAGAGACCCTTGGTTCCTCTTGGCGGTCTGGTGTTACTGATATTACTGACTACGTCAAGTCACCCTTCGAGTTGTCCTATTGAGGGTAAAAATTCATCCCTGTCCCTGTGAAATTATTCCCTCCCACCACAGTGATACCCCCTATCCTAGGTGTTAGTATTTGCCCTGTGTTCGCATTCTGTTGTGTTTGCATAGGTGCTTTTTGCGATTGCCCTTGCAGTGGGTGCATTTGTACTGACCACTGCTTTTGTGCCTGCTGTGCTTGCAGCACCTGTGTCTAATGGGATGTGTGATCCTGGGCATAGCCCTCTTGTGTTTGTATCCTGTAGGGTGGTGGATGACCTATCAGTCCTCTTGAATTTTGTCCATTCTGTTTCATGCTTCCTCAGTTTTTACACGTGCAATATGCCCTGTTTTCCCACAATTCCAGCATACTGGGGGTGGCCCTTTGGCAAACCCACCATTATATCCTCCCCGAGTATTCTGACTTCCACCCTGGCATTTTTAAATCCACCTTGGGTGTTCTGAAATCCACCTCCTCTTTCTCTAAATCATCCACTTCTACCTCATGGCTAAAACCCATACCCACTTTGATTCACTGGGTGTACATTATTTACCTGTGAAGCACCCTTTATTTCCTGTGTTCCTACTTCTTCTCCACTAGTCAATACTGCCCCTTCTATAGAAAATTTTGACATTTTCCTCTGAAATAACTTGACTTCCTCAACCTTTCTGTTCTCATCTTTCTTTATGTTCTTCTCTTGTAACAATCTGCAATGATGCACACTTGTCAACTTTATCTCAGCCAACGGCTTTGCTTCCATTCCTACTTGTTTTTTTCATTTGTCTCTCTACCTGTTCTGGCAATCCCGGAAACAAAATATGATAGAATAGCGCCACTGCTTTTTCCCATGGTTCACGCATCTCAAGTTGCCATCTATCTTGAATATCCTGAATATAAACAATAGGGTCTTCATCCTCCTTCATTTTACGTGTCATAATTGCACCCATATCTGACGTATCGGGATACTGTACCCTAAGAACCCTCCAAACGTCTGTGCAGCAATTATTAAATGGTGCTCCATCATGTGCTGTGTTTGTGCTGTCACACTGGCATATCATGCTCATCACCAAATGTTGTCAGCTCTCTTTCCAAGAATAGCTGCCTATAGACCTTGTATGTCACCTATGGTCAATGTATTTCCCCCTGTCATTTTCTCAAATTAGTATATCCATTTCCCAGCCCCTGAAGTCAAACTAGGTAGCTTGCCTTTCAAGTTATCCTTTTCCATCTGAGGCCATGGAATATATAGCGGTCTTGCCCCTTGCTTCTCTATCAAGGGGAACTGTGAGAACCCCATCCCATAACAGAATCCTATTGTTTGTTTACCCAATGGTGGGGTAATCATCCCTATTCGTTTTCGTGCTGGTTACGACCTTAACCTACACACATAAGGTGGAGATTATGCTCTCACACTACATGATCGTCTTCGGGGAAGTTCGGGATATGGTATAGGATCTGGTGTTCTTTCCTTAGGGTGTTCCAGATCTGACATCTTATGTCCTTATCCAGATTTGGCTTCCCAAGGGGACACATGTACCCTCCCCTTCTATCTCACGACAGGACTCCCTTTCTTCGTCTGACATTGCTACAACCCAACTGGTGTGACTATCATCCTCCTCTTCTCTATCTAAATTTAATCTACTTAAAGACAATGCTCTGCGTTCATTGCTGAACATGTTTTCCGCTTCATACCATGATTTTGGTATCAGGGATAGTCTGCCGCTCCCTTGAGTCCTGTACTTGCTGTTCTGCCTCATTTGCTAATATATCTTGTCAATCCTCTCTCCAATACTTTCTCCATCATATCTTTCCTCTTCCTGTACTACCATAGGTATTGCTTGAGTCATTTCTGCCTTTGAAAATGATCCCCCTTGCGGCCATGGAATGAACATTTTCAGGGTAATTCATAGCGTGCGCTAAAATCGATATCCGCGCACAGCGTATTCATGGATTTTAGCCTCCAAAACCAGCCGTGGCGCAGAGTGGCGCAGCGACCCTGCAGCAGCGCCAGTTACGCCCCCAAGTACGCCCTCGCGCAAGGAAAAGCCATCAAAATTCCCAATTCAGCGTAAAGGGCTGCGCTAACCCTGGACCAGTATACAGGGCTGCCAAACAGCAAACACCGAGCGCGGAACGTGTATTACTGGGGTGCGCGGGAAGTTCCACACGCGATTTCAGCAGGGTACATGTATTTCTGGGGTGCGGGGAAGTTCCACACGCGTTTTCAGCAGGGTACATGTATTTCTGGGGTGTGGGGAAGTTCCACACGCGATTTCAGCAGGGTACGTGTATTTCTGGGGTGCAGGGAAGTTTAACACGCAATTTCAGCTGGGTACGTGTATTACTGGGGTGCGCGGGAAGTTCCACACGCGATTTCAGCAGGGTACGTGTATTACTGGGGTGCGCAGGAAGTTTCACACACGATAGGCCCTGTGCGAGTGGGGTACATGTATTTCGGGGGTGCAGGGGAGTCCTACACGTGAATTAGCAGTGTGGGTCCTCCCAGGTGTTCCCTCTACACCCTCCACGGCCCCTGCAGGCAGAACACAACACAGGGGACTACCCTGCACCCCTGGTCATGTCCTGCAGGCAGCCCATCCACCATGGGCATGCCCCCACAGCCAAGCCACATGTCACATGTCACCTTGCACTAGTGATCACCAACGCATTACCCCCTTGCACCCCCACCCCCCAGCAGTGCAGGGTACCTGCCAGCAGGCCCCCACTCATGTCCCCCAGCACCCCCACCCCCCAAACCGTGCAGGGCACCTGCCAGCAGGCCCCCACTCATGTCCGCTTGCACCCCCACCCCCCAAGCAGTGCAGGGCACCTGCCAGCAGGCCCCCACTCATGTCCCCCAACACCCCCACCCCCCAGCAGTGCAGGGCACCTGCCTGCAGGCCCCCACTCATGTCCCCCAGCACCCCCACGCCCCAGCAGTGCAGGGCACCTGCCAACAGGCCCCCACTCATGTCCCACTCATGTCCCCTTGCACCCCCACCCCCCAGCAGTGCAGGGCACCTGCCAGCAGGCCCCCACTCATGTCCCCCAGCACCCCCACCCACCAGCAGTGCAGGGCACCTGCCAGCATGCCCCCACTCATGTCCCACTCATGTCCCCTTGCACCCCTACACCCCAGCAGTGCGGGGCACCTACCAGCAGGCCCCCACACATGACCCCTGCACCCCCACCCCCCAGCAGTGCGGGGCACCTGCCAGCAGGCCCCCACACATGTGCCCGGGCACCTCCACCCCCCAGCAGTGCGGGACACCTGCCAGCAGGCCCCGACACATGTCCCCCAGCCAACACGTCATCACAATCTAGATCCCTGGCCCTTATGGCCAGCCTCCACATGCCAAAGACCCACCCAAGTATTGCACCAACCCACATAGAAATACCAATTACATGATACAACCCCAATGGCAAGTATGTAAATGAACACATGTCCGTCACACACACACAATGGGTGCAAGTGAATGTCAAAACCCATATCATGACATGCATGAAACCAATGAGATGATACCACAAATGTAAGTATAAACAAATATATATTAAAGATAACATGAACGTAAATCAAATTAAACACACAACAATGGGAATAACAAAAGAAATGGTCCATGTCCGATAAATTATGAAAATCAAGAAAACATAAGCAAAAGAAATCCAAAAAGAAATGTTGTCACAGTTCAAAAAAACATTGCTCCATGGTGAACACAAAACAAATATTAAAAAGATGAATCCAATGTAGAACTATGTACAATTGAAGAATCCAGGGTCCATGAGCCCAATTTAAGAAATGAAACCTACCAAAAACGACTACCTAATAAAAAAAACTAGATACAAAAATGTGATCCATTGTCCAAGTGGTCCAAAATAAAGAAAAAACGAAAGGCAACCTAATACTAACTAACTATTTACAAGGGCAGCGGGCAAGTCCAACGGCTGACTTGTTGATGTCCCGGGCCAGGGCATCATCGAACTCCTGCTCGATGTCCCAGAGGCGGTCCTCTTCCATGGCCCCGAGGGTTCACATGGAGGATGACATCTGGATCTCCAGGTCCCTGCGAATGGCCTCGAGGCACTCAGCCCACCTCAGGGCCCTACGCGTGGAGTTCTCCGCCCTGACCATCGTGAGCTGTGCCTCTTCCGCCCGCTGCCGCTCCGCATCTATCTGCTGGCCCAACCGCTGCCACACGGAAGACACTCCCATTCCTGGGTCCTCCTGCCCTATGGCCGATGCCTGCCCCTCCGATGTTGATGGCCCCGAGCCAATATTGCTCCCACCTACAGCCTGCTCCTGCTGCTGCTGACCATGAGCCCTGTCCGATAGTGCCTGCACATCCTCCATCTGCTGGTCTCCAATTGTGGTGTCCACCCCTGCTGGACCGCCAACTCCCGACTGTGGCAGGGATGGGATCTCCACCAAGCTGGCTGTGTTGGTCAGGCCAGGTCCACAGGGGGCCCTGGTGGAATCTGGGCCGGAAGACGATGTGGAGAACGACCGGCGCATAGCCTCCACAGAGGAGGAGAGGTCCGCCAGAGTGCGTGTCACATGTAGGAACCCACCGACCAGGGCCCCTCCCAGCAGTGACAACACTGCTCTTCGTGATGGCGTGTGTTCTCCGCCCAAGAAGAATGCACGTCATCACGAATGACACGCGTGCGCAACGTGACACCCACCAGGACGGATCCCATACGGGTCGCGGGACCCCTCGCCCGCAGGTAGTGGAGAGGCAGGTGATATGGCACTCTCCCCTACCTGCGGACGGGCCTGGGACAGGGCCTCCCTGCTGGTGCATGATGGTGCAGTCACAGGGTCAAGGACAGCGACATGCACAGGCCCCTCCGCGGTGACCTTTGCTGCCTCCTGACCCTGGCCCTGGACTGCACCACTTGCACCAGTGGTACTCCCCCCACCAGGCCCCATGTGCGGCTCAGTAGCGGGCTCCTCCTCCTCTGTGGAGACCACCAACCTGGATGTCTCCACACCATCTTCTGCCATTGGAAGCCCCTGTGGGGGCTCACCCGGCCCTTCCGCCACAGCCGTTGTGGCAGACGCGGCACCAGCCCCCTCGCTCCCAGATGATGGTAATTCCTGGGAGGGTGCCTGGGCCATGAGTCGTCGCACGGTGGAGGCATCCCCACCGCTTGGCTCCACAGCACCGTCTCCGCCCTCTTCTTCACTTGACGCTGCGTAGAGGAAGACATAGAACACAAGCATCAGGGTACAGCACAAAATACCCTAGACAGGAAGCAATAACACATGAGTGGCACTGTCAAATGTGACTTCCATGCTGTCCTTCCACAACACATGGGTCAATGCATGCAACACACATGCAGAAACACTCCCGGTGCCTGCAATCAACATCAACATCCACGTACAAGGGCCCCTGTCAACCAAGATGTTGCCTTCAAAGTCACATGCATCCATGGTGTTTCAAAGTCAAAATTTAATCAAAAAGAAGGGACATATTTATTTAACACAACATGTTTGCCCTCAGCAATCTGAAACCCGATCACACAGTCTATCTAACCAAATGCAAGTTATGTCATGTGCAATAAATGTCATGTATCCAGTATTAAAATATCATATTTAATTCATTTGCTAAACAGCACAAATATCAAAAAACATTCACTAAAAACATTCATTACATCACATACAAAATATACAATGTTATAAAAGTGGTAATTATTCCACACATATTCAAATTATACACTCATTTAAACATTCTAGACAGTAGCTAATTCAATTGTTATTATTTCCTACTGTGTATAACAACTTAGCCCAACTTATATAAGTTTCTGTCCTGGATGTTTATTATTAACTGGACATTCTTCAGGGGCGACAAATTGACTTGTGCTTCTTGTAGACTTGTCTCTATGGTTCCAATTTCTAGAGCTGAGGATACATACAATATAAAAACAATTATTTCAAAGTCAAACACACACTTTTCTGGTGCACACAGACACACACACACACATGTGCACCATACATGTATACGACATCAGCACCCATTCCTCATCTCCCCTCCATGTCCAGGAACAGTGACTGGCATGCTTTCAGGTGTGCATTCTGCACAGAGGTCCCCATGTTGCATTAAAACACATGCACCTACCATGTGGTTCACACATAACTGGTCCCACATGCATGACCATAATGTCCCTGCACACACACATATCCATACATGGCCTATGTCACACATACAGGCACGTATCAGACTACCAGCACACTGCAACATGCCCTGTCTCACACAGCAATGCTTGGCCACTTACCGCTCAACTCCAGACGGGTCTGCCTCCGAAGGATCCGGGCGTGGAGCGCTGGGCCTACGCATTCCAGGACCCTCATCTGGATGTTGCTCAGGCTGACAAGGCCCCCCTCCGCGAGGCACCGGGCCTTGCTTAGGGTCCTGGACCTGAAGTCCTCCCAGCGCTTCTTCACATGATGGAATTCGCGGACTGCCACCCCCTCCACGTTGATGGCAGTCACGATGTCCGTCCAGATCCTGGTCTGCCCTTCCTTGTTGGCGCATCTTGTTCTGAAGAGGGCATCATAATGCCCCAGGACATGCTCCACCAGGACACCAAGTTCGGTGGCAGCGAAGCTGGCGGCCCTCTGCCTCTCTGGCTGGGGGTTGCCAGTGGTGCCAGATGGAGATGTGCCCGACATGGCAACCCCAGAGGCAGCAGTGGGTGGGCAACTGGGTCCTTTGGCTGGGCTGTGGAGCGATGGAATCCCAGTCGGGAGTCTTCGGTTCCAGCAGGGGTGGTCACAGCAACAGCACCCCTGGCTGATGTGCAGGCAACAAATGGCAGGGCACGTGGGCAGCAGGCAATCAGGCAGCAGCAGATGGCAGGTGGGAGCGTGCTCGGGGCTCTGGGGGGGAGTAATTTGGCCTTCTGGGCAGGAGCGTGGTCTTCCGTGTGTGAACGCGTGGCAAGCTTGATACAGAGTGATTTGGCACGTGAAAATATTGCACGTCAGTGTGTAATTCGAGGAAAGGCCCTTAGCGCATAAGCACGTCAGCGCATGTACGCGATTTCATTGGACCAAAGGCCCTTAGCGCGTAAGCGTGTCTGTGACGTGACACGCGCGGGTGTTTCCCTCATAGCACGTGATGACAGAGCACAGGTGGAAAAGCTGCACGTCCGAGTGTCAGCGCGTGTAATTGGAGAAAGGACGCGTACACGTGTAAGTGACGTGTACGTGTGGGCCGGTTTAAAAGGTACCTGTAGAACGCCATTTTCTTGTACATGCTTTTCGTGGAGAGCGAGTGGGTGAATTCTGTACTTCTTGTCGGTTCACACGCGATTACTTCACAGCATTTCAAGTTCGTACTCCCTGTTACCTCTGACAGCTTTCATTTTTCTACTTTTTTTGGGCCTGTTTCCTCAAACAGTGTTCACTTCTCCTTTTGTCCTGTCTCCTCAGACAGCGTACAATTCTTCTTTTGGCGGGGGTGTTGCCAACGCGCACACACGCGTATTTTTCACGTTCTTATTCCAGGCAGACGGTGAGTTCCACACATACTTAGCAACTGTGCTTTCCCTGTGTGTTGCACTCCCCTTCAGAGGTCATTGTAGGCTGCGTGTATTACGCGTACGCTTATTTTTGTGTTTCTGGGTGCCACAGCGTAGTGCGGGTTAATTTTTCCATGCACGTGGTCTACGAGGGGTTGCATGCACGTTTATTTTTGTTTTTGGGCTGCCTGTGCGTTGCGTGACCCGTCATCTTCCCCCAGGGGTCAAAGACAGCCTTGTTAGAGCACTAGGGTATGAATTCCATCTAGTACCCTACCCCTTTGACCCCCAATTGCCCAGGACAATAGTTTACTGCTCCTCCCATACGCACAACAACATCAGTGCCATGGTTGGGAGGCGACCAAGCGGTAAGGGAGGCAAAGGTGGCCGACCTTAAAAAGGTGAACGTGGTGGGCGCGGTAGGGGACGTGGCCAGGATTTGCAGGGTGCCCCAAAACCCCCATGTGTGGAGGACCAATCAGGGACACCCATGCCCCCACCCCCATGGTTGAGGGAAACGTGGCTGAGACCATCCCAGCTCAGCCCCAGTTGGACCAGCCCATTGTGGCACCTGACCTGGCACAGGATGACTCCCTGGCTGAGTTCCAGGTCAGCAAGTCTAGACCACGTGTGGCGGTGCAAGTTGTCACCAAGGCACGTGGATCTGGGGCAGCTATGTCATCTGCTGCCCCAAGTATGCAGGGTGGTGAGGCTGCAGGGGCAGCTGCAGCTCCATTCGCCCCAGCTCTGACTCTCCCAGCCAGCACAGTGTCGGTCCTGGTCCATCATACTGATGTTCCCCCTGCTAACATCACACTTCAGACAATGCCTGCACCAAGTCTTATGGTCAATGTGCATTCGCACACTCCATCAACCCAGTCCACCGGTGATTATGCCCCTACTGACCAGAGCGGTGTTAGCCACTCTGGCTCCGCTCCACCTTCTAAAAGCAGGAAGAAGGGTGCTCTGGCACGACAGGCTGAGACCCCAGGCACGGCTACACACTCCGGCACATCAAGGAAGCCTTGCTTTAATGACGCAGAGCTTAATGCACTTGTGAGCTATGTGTCGCAACATAGACACAAAATGGTGGTGACTGCAGGGTCCAAGACCACACCTGGTCAACGTAAGGCACACTGGCAGACCATTACCAACCACATAAGTGCCCTTGATTTGTGAGGCGCTCAGCTGATGATTGCTACAAGCGGTGGAACGACCTGAAACGCAGAGCAAAGGACAAGCTGGCCTCAAATCATGCCGCTTCTCTGGTGACTGGCGGTGGGTCTCCACAAGAGGACAACAAACTCGCTGAACATGAGTCTGTTGCTGGGACCTTCGTCACAGAGGAACAGATCCGAGGTGTGGGAGAACTACCTGATTATGGCACATTGTCCGGTGAGTGCCCATGCGTGTGTGTGTAGTGCATGTGTATGTTTTTTGGGTGACGGGTTCTGATTGAGTGCCAGGTGAGGGTGTGTACTCCAGAGTGTTATGGGTCACCCATTTCCTTCCTCACATAGGATCACGTGCCTTGTATTTGGCTATGACTGCATGCCTTCTGCCCACAGTATCCTATTAGGGCCACAATTGTGCAGTTGACCTTGTACTGCCATCATGCAACTACATTGGTCAGAATTTGTAAGTGAGCCTTTCAGGACAATATTTTCCACTCTCCCCTTTTTTGCTAGACATTTATCAACCATATTGTGACATATGTGATATGCTTCGGTCATTGTTTACTGGCCACACTGGGGCAATGCTTTACCTGGTTATGTACACAATGAGACCATTCAGGCTGATGGGAGTATTGGCCAGCACAAATGTTTAGATGAGTGCCTGTTTGCATGTGGAAAATGACAGATGTTTCCTGTGATGTAAATGTGACGAAAAATAGATCAGCCAACTATTACTGTATTCTTGTACCTTGCATGTGTTGCAGTGAGTGGCACATGTGCACTTAGTCACAGTATGCAGCATTTTTCATGTCATCATGTCCATCTCACAAGGATGGGTGACAGTACTTAATCACTGACATATGGCTGTACTTGTCAAATGTACCATGGCTATGCTAAATGCCATCTGTGTGCTGCCATGTGTCATGTATGTGTATTGGACATGCCACTCACAGGCCAATGTGTGATGGCAGTGCTACCCAGCATGCAGCAAATGTGTTGCTCTCCCATATTGGTGTCATCAGTGTCTGCCTTTTGCCTCCCCTTACTACTCAGTGACAGTGCAGGCATGGGAGGGTTATAGTCATGTGGGACATGTGTGAATCATGTACTGGTTCTGTAGCTTGACAGGCCTATTTGTGTGCTATGGTGCTAATGCCTGTTTCCATTTTTTCTCTTTCATGTTTTTGCAGAGGATGACGCACTCGATGCTGTTGAGGTTGAGGAGATGGTGCATACCCAGGAGGAATCCCAAGCACGACCGGGCACCAGTGGGGGACGTGGTGTGGTGGTGGGTGAGAACCCAATCCTCCTGCAGACCATACTTTCCAGGGGTGTCTCTGGGTGCACCTCCCCAGACCTCTATTCAGGTGCTGATTCGGATGATGAGACCTATGTGCCGTCACAGGTAAGTGTTTCTGGCAGGGATTCTGTTCTGTCCAACCCACCTGCACCAGGGGTAGATCCCTCTATGGGAATGTTAGTGTTGGTAGAGGTGCCTTTGGCGGTTACGGATGCAGGGTCACACTCCACAGCATCTGATCCTCTTCCTGGGCCAGCAGATCAGAGGGGGAATGCAGTCCTGCAGCCTCAGGCGGTGCCAGCACAGCAAGGTGCACATCGCCTTGCCCCAAACAGGTGTGGTGCCCATCGACGCAGTGGCCGTACGCCACCAGGCAATAGCGTGTGGGAGAACTCCATGTACGCTATGGCAACCCAACAGGCAGCATCAGTTGAAATGATGGCTCAGGCAATGGAGAGGGTGGCCACTTCCATTATCCCCCTCTGAAAGGCAGATTGAGCAACTACAGCAGGCAACAGACTCCATTTGCCAATCACACAGGGAAGACATGTTGGCGTCCAACAGGGACTGACGGGCGGCACTGGAGACTCTGCGCCAATCCATCTCAATAGAGTCCCAGGCCCACAGGGAAGCCCTGAGTGAACAACTCCATAACCTCAGGCAGACTCTTCTTGAGCTTGAGACTTCCGCTAATTTTAGGGCAGAACAGCGGCTGGAGCACCTCACAAGTACGCTCTCAGCTGAGATGAGGGCAACTCGGGAGGAGATCCGGGCATCACGTCAGGTGTTGCATGGGGATCTCCGCACTATAATCCTCCAGAACGAGACCTTCCACACCCGCATGCTTGCTGCCATGGAGGACCATACCAGGGCTTTGCGTGGGCTGCCTCCCATAGCACCACCACCTCCTGATGCAGCAGCAGAGGGTCATGAGAGCGACGGAAGCAGTTCTCCCACATTGGCATAGCCGTGCAGGCCATGAGCCCATGGAGGTGTTTTTTTTCCCCAACATCCACACAGGTGGCTGTTGGTGCGCACCCACCTCCTGGGTGCCCCCCCTGCCCCCCCCACATGGCCATTTTTGATTTTTGATTTTTGAATTTTGAATTTTGAATTTTGATTTATTTTTAAAATGTTGACATTGTGTTGCCTTGTGTGGCTCCCGTGGGCATCCACTGTATTCCGGCTGGGCACATGCAGGCTTGTCCTGAGTTTGGGTTAGATGCTTGGGTTCATGAGACACACACCCCTCCTGCTTCCCATTTCCATGGGCTTGCAAAGGGTGTGATCAAGTGACAGTGATGTACACAGTGATGTTGGGCTCCCATGAGCTGTGTGGGCAGTTTGTAGTCAATACTGTGTAGACATTCCTTGTGTACATTGTTGTTGTATTGTACACTGCATGGTGTATTAATGTATGATTTTGCTTCCATGTCTCCCTCTGAATTTGCAGGTTCATTCCTCATGTCTTCACAAGGCCGTCTACTTTGGAGATGGAGTTCATGTTGTATGCAGTACACAGACCAGTTTTGAAGGCTGCAAGACTACAGTTTGAAGGGGGCAATGTGGTGGCATATTCAGGTTGTATGACTACGACTACTTTAACTTAGTACTGTCATGTTTTAGAAATGTCTGAACTTGTCTAGATGCATTGTTTAGTTGGTAGGTATTTGGTCATGTGTGTTGTTAGTTCAACATTACTAGGAGCATATTGTGTGTGGCCAGTTTCCATTCAGGACACTGTACTTTGTGACACTTGTGTCAGGTTTTTGGGATTGCTTTGTTTGCTTTCACATAGCATGACATGCCATAGTGTGTTGGGTGGCGGTGCTGGGGAGGGGTTGGGTGACATGGCACTGTTCTCATGTTGTATTTTGCAAGGGGGTCAGGCATTTAGCAGCATATGTGTCTTTTGATGACACAGCATTGGTGGTGTTTCTGTAGGTCGGGATGCACACATTGTGACACTTCCAGGTGACCAATCTCAGGATGGTATGGTTGTGACAGTTGACTGTCCCTCATGTCATCATCATTGATTGTCAGCTGGTATGTGGCAGGGCTGTGTGCACTCCACAGGGGTTTGATTCTAAGTGAAGTAATTAGCCACCAGCTGTGTTCGGGCTGCCTCACCCTGTGCCCTTTCCCCTCCCATGCGCAGCGGGCGTGCATGTGGTTGGGGATGTGGGGGCACCACCATGTCCACCGGCAGGCCCCGGCGTGTTGCAACATTGTGCAGGACACATGCTGCCACTATGATCCTGCACACTACTGGGGGAGTGTATAACAGCTGCCCACCAGAACGGTCAAGGGAGTGAAAACATGACTTGAGCACTCCGAATGTGCGCTCCACTATGCCCCGGGTTGCAATATGGGCTGTGTTGTATTTTACCTCGGGTGGCGTGGTGGGGTTCCGAATTGGCGTCATCATGTGGGTGCTCAGAGGGTAGGCACTGTCCCCTGGGGAGGTGGTGATGGGTTGTGACATTACTCAGTATCTGGCATGCATGCATGTGCTGTGGCATTTATACTCACCAAGCAGCCATGTATCGCCATGCCGCCCAGCTTCTAGGTCCCGGTTTAGGTTTGACATTCTGTAAATGAAACTGTTGTGGGTGGACCCTGGATAGTTGGCATATACTGAGGTGATGATTCCCTTGGCATCACATACTACCTGCAGGTTGATGGATGCCAGTGCTTGCGGTTTCTATAGATGTGTTCTGATGCCCTGGGGGGACGTATGGCCACATGGGTGCAATCAATGGCACCTAGGACTTTGGGGAATTGTGCCACCCCGTAGAAATCCTGGACGACAGCCTGCCTTTCTGCAAGTGTTCTGGGCAGGTATATGTGCCTGCGCACTGATGGGCGTGCAATCATGATGGCCAAGACCTGGTGTAGGCAGCGTGACTGTGTGGCCTGTGACACCCCCCCCCCACTATGGCACTTGTCTGCTGAAATGATCCGGTGGCCAAAAAGTGCAGTACATTGAGGACCTTCTCCAGGGGGCTGAGTGCTTGGGAGCAGAGGGTGGGTGATGTGAGGTCATCCTCCCACTCACTGACCAGGTCGAGTATTATGTGAAGTGGAAACCTGTACCTCCCATACACCTGCTCATCAGGCATGACAAAAAGGCTGGTTCTGGGTGTGAAAATTCTGGGCCTGACTATCCTCCTCCTGCGGTATCCCACGACCACTGCTGCTAGGAACGATATGTTCATCCTGGCGTCTGAGCTTGCTTGTTTGCGTGCACTTTTATGCTGTGCGGGTCCACATACGCCTGCTTCCTGCTGGCGTATGTGTTTCCGGATTAGCGAGTCTTTTTTGGCACGTGCGTGTGGGCGTTCCGTGCATTTGACTCCTGTACTTCCCCGCCCACCACAGATTTACACGTACCCCGCTCGCCCAGGCACAATCGCCTGTGAAACTTCCCGCGCTCCCACGATATACACGCTATTGTTGACACAGCGGGTGTCCGTGTTTGTCGCGTACCCCTTTGCACGTCATTTTTCCTAGAGGGCCACAGTATGGGAAATTCATCAGCGCTGTATATACATGCTTTTTGATAGCGCACATTTTTTTAAAGTGCAGGTACGCTACCGCCAGCCTTCGTGTGGCGGACATGTGTTGATGTACATAGTTGACTTTTGGTTTGTGTCATGGAATCGCCAGTTCACTGCTGGGGGGTGGGAGTGCAGGGGGACATGAGTGGGGGCTTGCTGGCAGATGCCCCTGACTACTTGGGGGTGGGGGTGCAGGGGGCCATGAGTGGGACATGAGTGGGGGCCTGCTGCCAGGTGCCCCTGACTGCTGGGGTGTGGGGGTGCAGGGGGACATGAGTGGGGCATGAGTGGGGGCCTGCTGGCAGGTGCCACTGACTGCTGGGGGGTGGGAATGCAGGGGGACATGAGTGGGACATGAGTGGGGGCCTGCTGGCAGGTACCACTGACTGCTGGGGGGTGGGGTGCAGGGGGACATGAGTGGGGACCTGCTGGCAGGGGCCCCTGACTGCTGGGGGGTGGGGGTGCAAGGGGCCATGAGTGGGGGCCTGCTGGCAGGTGCCACTGATGGCTGGGGGGTGGGGGTGCAGGGGGACATGAGTGGGACATGAGTGGGGGCCTGCTGGCAGGTGCCCCTGACTGGTGGGGGGTGGGGGTGCAGGGGGACATGAGTGGGGGCCTGCTGGCAGGTGCCACTGACTGCTGGGGGGTGGGGGTGCAGGGGGACATGAGTGGGACATGAGTGGGGGCCTAGTGCCAGGTACCCCTGACTGCTAGGGGTGCAGGGGGACATGAGTGGGGGCCTGCTGGCAGGTGCCACTGACTGCTGGGGGGTGGGGGTGCAGGGGGACATGAGTGGGGGCCTGCTGGCAGGTGCCCCTGTCTGCTGGGGGGTGGGAGTGCAGGGGGACATGAGTGGGACATGAGGTGGGGCCTGCTGGCAGGTGCCACTGACTGCTGGGGGGTGGGGGTGCAGGGGGACATGAGTGGGACATGAGTGGGGGCCTGCTGGCAGGAGCCCCTGACTGCTGAGGGGTGGGGGTGCAGAGGGACATGAGTGGGACATGAGTGGGGGCCTGCTGGCAGGTGCCCCTGACTGCTGGGGGGTGGGGTTGCAGGGGACATGAGTGGGACATTAGTGGGGGCCTGCTGCCAGGTGCCCCTGACTGCTGGGGGGTGGGGTTGTAGGGGGACATCAGTGGGGGCCTGCTGCCAGGTGCCCCTGACTGCTGGGGGGTGGGGGTGCAGGGGGACATGAGTAGGACATGAGTGGGGGCCTGCTGGCAGGGGCCCCTGACTGCTGGGGGGTGGGGGTGCAAGGGGACATGAGTGGGGGCCTGCTGGCAGGTGCCCCTGACTGCTGGGGGTTGGGGGTGCAGGGGGACATGAGTGGGGTATGAGTGGGGGCCTGCTGGCAGGTGCCCCTGACTGCTGGGGGTGGGGGTGCAGGGGCCATGAGTGGGACATGAGTGGGGGCCTGCTGCCAGGTGCCCCTGACTGCTGGGGGGTGGGGGTATAGGGGGACATAAGTGGAACATGAGTGTGGGCCTGCTGGCAGGGGCCCCTGACTGCTGAGGGGTGGGGGTGCAAGGGGACATGAGTGGGGGCCTGCTGGCAGGTGCCCCTGACTGCTGGGGGGTGGGGGTGCAGGGGGACATGAGTGGGACATGAGTGGGGGCCTGCTGGCAGGTGCCACTGACTGCTGGGGGGGTGGGGGTGCAGGGGGACATAAGTGGGACATGAGTGGGGGCCTGCTGGCAGGTGCCCCTGACTGCTGGGGGGTAGGGGTGCAGGGGGACATGAGTGGGGGCCTGCTGGCAGGTGCCACTGACTGCTGGGGGTGGGGTGCAGGGGGACATGAGTGGGGGCCTGCTGCCAGAGGCCACTGACTGCTGGGGGGTGGGGGTGCAAGGGGACATGAGTGGGACATGAGTGGGGGCCTGCTGGCAGGTGCCTCTGACTGCTGGGGGGTGGGGTTGCAGGGGGACATGAGTGGGACATTAGTGGGGGCCTGCTACCAGGTGCCCCTGACTGCTGGGGGGTTGGGGTGTAGGGGGACATGAGTGGGACATGAGTGGGGGCCTGCTGGCAGGTGCCCCTGACTGCTGGGGGGTGGGTGTGCAGGGGGACATGAGTCGGGGCCTGCTGCCAGATGGCCCTGACTGCTGGGGGGTGGGGGTGCAGTGGGACATGAGTAGGACATGAGTGGGGGCCTGCTGGCAGGGGCCCCTGACTGCTGGGGGGTGGGGGTGCAAGGGGACATGAGTGGGGCCTGCTGGCAGGTGCCACTGAAGGCTGGGGGGTGGGGGTGCAGGGGGACATGAGTGGGACATGAGTGGGGGCCTGCTGGCATTTGCCCCTGACTGCTCGGGGGTGGGGGTGCAGGGGGACATGAGTGGGACATGAGTGGGGGCCTGCTGGCAGGTTCCCCTGACTGCTGGGGGGTGGGGTTGCAGGGGGACATGAGTGGGACATTAGTGGGGGCCTGCTGCCAGGTGCCCCTGACTGCTGGGGGGTGGGGGTGTAGGGGGACATGAGTGGGGGCCTGCTGCCAGGTGCTCCTGACTGCTGGGGGGTGGGGGTGCAGGGGGACATGAGTAGGACATGAGTGGGGGCCTGCTGGCAGGTGCCCCTGACTGCTGGGGGGTGGGGGTGCAAGGGGACTTGAGTGGGGGCCTGCTGGCAGGTGCCCCTGACTGCTCGGGGGTGGGGGTGCAGGGGGACATGAGTGGGAAATGAGTGGGGGCCTGCTGGCAGTGTCCCCTGAATGCTGGGGGGTGGGGTTGCAGGGGGACATGAGTGGGACATTAGTGGGGGCCTGCTGCCAGGTGCCCCTGACTGCTGGGGGGTGGGGGTGTAGGGGGACATGAGTGGGGGCCTGCTGCCAGGTGCCCCTGACTGCTGGGGGGTGGGGGTGCAGTGGGACATGAGTAGGACATGAGTGGGGGCCTGCTGGCAGGGGCCCCTGACTGCTGGGGGGTGGGGGTGCAAGGGGACATGAGTGGGGGCCGGCTGGCAGGTGCCACTGAAGGTTGGGGGGTGGGGGTGCAGGGGGACATGAGTGGGACATGAGTGGGGGCCTGCTGGCAGGTGCCCCTGACTGCTGGGGGGTGGGGGTGCAGGGGGGCATGAGTGGGTTATGAGTGGGGGCCTGCTGGCAGGCGCCCCTGACTGCTGGGGGTGGGGGTGCAGGGGGACATGAATGGGACATGAGTGGGGGCCTGCTGGCAGGTGCCACTGACTGCTGGGGGGTGGGGGTGCAGGGGGACATGAGTGGGACATGAGTGGGGGCCTGCTGCCAGGTGCCCCTAACTGCTGGGGGGTGGGGGTGCAGGGGGACATGTGTGGGACATGAGTGGGGGCCTGCTGGCAGGTGCCACTGACAACTTGGGGTGGGAATGCAGGGGGACATGAGTGGGACATGAGTGGGGGCCTGCTGCCAGGTGCCCCTGACTGCTGGGGGGTGGGGGTGCAAGGGGACATGAGTGGGGCCTGCTGGCAGGTGCCACTGAAGGCTGGGGGGTGGGGGTGCAGGGGGACATGAGTGGGACATGAGTGGGGGCCTGCTGGCAGGTGCCCCTGACTGCTGGGGGTGGGGGTGCAGGGGGACATGAGTGGGACATGAGTGGGGGCCTGCTGGCAGGTTCCCCTGACTGCTGGGGGGTGGGGTTGCAGGGGGACATGAGTGGGACATTAGTGGGGTCTGCTGCCAGGTGCCCCTGACTGCTGGGGGGTGGGGGTGTAGGGGGACATGAGTGGGGGCCTGCTGCCAGGTGCTCCTGACTGCTGGGGGGTGGGGGTGCAGGGGGACATGAGTAGGACATGAGTGGGGGCCTGCTGGCAGGCGCCCCTGACTGCTGGGGGGTGGGGGTGCAAGGGGACTTGAGTGGGGGCCTGCTGGCAGGTGCCCCTGACTGCTCGGGGGTGGGGGTGCAGGGGGACATGAGTGGGAAATGAGTGGGGGCCTGCTGGCAGGGTCCCCTGAATGCTGGGGGGTGGGGTTGCAGGGGGACATGAGTGGGACATTAGTGGGGGCCTGCTGCCAGGTGCCCCTGACTGCTGGGGGGTGGGGGTGTAGGGGGACATGAGTGGGGGCCTGCTGCCAGGTGCCCCTGACTGCTGGGGGGTGGGGGTGCAGTGGGACATGAGTAGGACATGAGTGGGGGCCTGCTGGCAGGGGCCCCTGACTGCTGGGGGGTGGGGGTGCAAGGGGACATGAGTGGGGGCCTGCTGGCAGGTGCCACTGAAGGTTGGGGGGTGGGGGTGCAGGGGGACATGAGTGGGACATGAGTGGGGGCCTGCTGGCAGGTGCCCCTGACTGCTGGGGGGTGGGGGTGCAGGGGGCATGAGTGGGTTATGAGTGGGGGCCTGCTGGCAGGCGCCCCTGACTGCTGGGGGTGGGGGTGCAGGGGGACATGAATGGGACATGAGTGGGGGCCTGCTGGCAGGTGCCACTGACTGCTGGGGGGTGGGGGTGCAGGGGGACATGAGTGGGACATGAGTGGGGGCCTGCTGCCAGGTGCCCCTAACTGCTGGGGGGTGGGGGTGCAGGGGGACATGTGTGGGACATGAGTGGGGGCCTGCTGGCAGGTGCCACTGACAACTTGGGGTGGGGTTGCAGGGGGACATGAGTGGGACATGAGTGGGGGCCTGCTGCCAGGTGCCCCTGACTGCTGGGGGGTGGGGGTGTAGGGAGACATGAGTGGGACATGAGTGGGGGCCTGCTGGCAGGGGCCCCTGACTGCGGGGGGTGGGGGTGCAAGGGGACATGAGT
The DNA here is from genome assembly GCF_040938575.1 of Ambystoma mexicanum. Taxonomy (NCBI): domain Eukaryota; kingdom Metazoa; phylum Chordata; class Amphibia; order Caudata; family Ambystomatidae; genus Ambystoma; species Ambystoma mexicanum. The sequence goes on along the minus strand of NC_090928.1, from coordinate 1,176,322,194 downwards.
GGGGGCCTGCTGGCAGGTGCCTCTGACTGCTGGTGGGTGTGGGTGCAGGGGGACATGAGTGGGACATGAGTGGGGGCCTGCTGGCAGGTGCCCCTGACTGCTGGGGGGTAGGGGTGCAGGGGGACATGAGTGGGACATGAGTGGGGGCCTGCTGGCAGGTGCCACTGACTGCTGGGGGGTGGGGTGCAGGGGGACATGAGTGGGGGCCTGCTGGCAGGGGCCCCTGACTGCAGGGGGTGGGGGTGCAAGAGGACATGAGTGGGGGCCTGCTGGCAGGTGCCACTGACTGCTGGGGGGTGGGGTGCAGGGGGACATGAGTGGGACATGAGTGGGGGCCTGCCGGCCGGTGCCACTGACTGCTGGGGGGTGGGGGTGCAGGGGGACATGCATGGGACATGAGTGGGGGACTGCTGCCAGGTACCCCTGACTGCTGGGGGGTGGGGGTGCAGGGGGACATGAGTGGGACATGAGTGTGGGCCTGCTAGCAGGTGCCACTGACTGCTGGGGGGTGGGGGTGCAGGGGGACATGAGTGGGACATGAGTGGAGGCCTGCTAGCAGGTGCCACTGACTGCTGGGGGGTGGGGGTGCAGGGGGACATGAGTGGGACATGAGTGGGGGCCTGCTGGCAGGTGCCCCTGACTGCTGGGGGGTGGGGGTGTAGGGGGACATGAGTGGGGGCCTGCTGCCAGGTTGACCCTGACTGCTGGGGGGTGGGGGTGCAGGAGGACATGAGTGGGACATGAGTGGGGGCCTACTAGCAGGTGCCACTGACGGCTGGGGGGTGGGGGTGCAGGGGGACATGAGTGGGGGCCTGCTGGCAGGTGCCACTGACTGCTGGGGGGTGGGGGTGCAGGGGGACATGAGTGGGACATGAGTGGGGGCCTGCTGGCAGGTGCCCCTGACTGCTGGGGGGTGGGGGTGTAGGGGGACATGAGTGGGGGTCTGCTGCCAGGTGCCCCTGACTGCTGGGGGTGGGGGTGCAGGGGGACATGAGTAGGACATGAGTGGGGGCCTGCTGGCAGGGGCCCCTGACTGCTGGGGGGTGGGGGTGCAAGGGGACATGAGTGGGGGCCTGCTGGCAGGTGCCCCTGACTGCTGGGGGGTGGGGGTGCAGGGGGACATGAGTGGGACATGAGTGGGGGCCTGCTGGCAGGTGCCCCTGACTGCTGGGGGTGCAGGGGGACATGAGTGGGACATGAGTGGGGGCCTGCTGGCAGGTGCCACTGACTGCTGGGGGGTGGGGGTGCAGGGGGACATGAGTTGGACATGAGTGGGGGCCTGCTGTCAGGTGCCCCTGACTGCTGGGGGGTGGGGGTGCAGGGGGACATGAGTGGGGGCCTGCTGCCAGGTGCCCCTGACTGCTGGGGGGTGGGGGTGCAGGGGGACATGAGTGGGACATGAGTGGGGGCCTGCTGCCAGGTGCCCCTGCCTGCTGGGGGTGGGGGTGAAGGGGGACATGAGTGGGACATGAGTGGGGGCCTGCTGGGGGTGGGGGTGCAAGGAGACATGAGTGGGGGCCTGCTGGCAGGTGCCCCTGACTGCTGGGGGGTGGGGGTGCAGGGGGACATGAGTGGGGGCCTGCTGGCAGGTGCCACTGACTGCTGGGGGGTGGGAATGCAAGGGGACATGAGTGGGACATGGTGGGGGCCTGCTGCCAGGTGCCCCTGACTGCTGGGGGTGGGGGTGCAGGGGGACTTGAGTGGGGCATGAGTGGGGGCCTGCTGGCGGTGCCACTGACTGCTGGGGGGTGGGGCGCAGGGGGACATGAGTGGGGGCCTGCTGGCAGGGGCCCTTGACTGCTGGGGGGGTGGGGGTGCAAGGGGACAGGAGTGGGGGCCTGCTGGCAGGTGCCACTGATGGCTGGGGGGTGGAGGTGCAGGGGGACATGAGTGGGGGCCTGCTGACAGGTGCCCCTGACTGCTGGGGGTGGGGGTGCAGGGGGACATGAGTGGGACATGAGTGGGGGCCTGCTGCCAGGTACCCCTGACTGCTCGGGGGGGGTGGGGGTGCAGGGGGACATGAGTGGGACATGAGTGGGGGCCTACTGGCAGGTGCCACTGACTGCTGGGGGGTGGGGGTGTAGGGGGACATGAGTGGGGGCCTGCTGGCCGGTTCCCCTGACTACTGGGAGGTCGGGGTGCAGGGGGACATGAGTGGGACATGAGTGGGGGCCTGCTGGCAGTTGCCCCTGACTGCTGGGGGGTAGGGGTGCACGGGGACATGAGTGGGACATGTGTGGGGGCCTGCTGCCAGGTGCCCCTGACTGCTGGGGGGTGGGGGTGCAAGGGGACATGAGTGGGACATGAGTGGGGGCCTGCTGCCAGGTGCCCCTGCCTGCTGGGGGTGGGGGTGAAGGGGGACGTGAGTGGGACATGAGTGGGGGCCTGCTGACAGGGGCCCCTGACTGCTGGGGGTGGGGGTGCAAGGGGACATGAGTGGGGGCCTGCTGGCAGGTGCCCCTGACTGCTGGGGGGTGGGGGTGCAGGGGGACATGAGTGGGGGCCTGCTGGCAGGTGCCACTGACTGCTGGGGGGTGGGAATGCAAGGGGACATGAGTGGGACATGGTGGGGGCCTGCTGCCAGGTGCCCCTGACTGCTGGGGGTGGGGGTGCAGGGGGACATGAGTGGGACATGAGTGGGGGCCTGCTGGCGGTGCCACTGACTGTTGGGGGGTGGGGCGCAGGGGGACATGAGTGGGGGCCTGCTGGCAGGGGCCCCTGACTGCTGGGGGGGTGGGGGTGCAAGGGGATATGAGTGGGGGCCTGCTGGCAGGTGCCACTGACGGCTGGGGGGTGGAGGTGCAGGTGGACATGAGTGGGGGCCTGCTGACAGGTGCCCCTGACTGCTGGGGGTGGGGGTGCAGGGGGACATGAGTGGGACATGAGTGGGGGCCTGCTGCCAGGTACCCCTGACTGCTGGGGGGTGGGGGTGCAGGGGGACATGAGTGGGACATGAGTGGGGGCCTACTGGCAGGTGCCACTGACTGCTGGGGGGGTGGGGGTGTAGGGGGACATGAGTGGGGGCCTACTGGCAGGTACCCCTGACTACTGGGAGGTGGGGGTGCAGGGGGACATGAGTGGGACATGAGTGTGGGCCTGCTTGCAGTTGCCCCTGACTGCTGGGGGGTAGGGGTGCACGGGGACATGAGTGGGACATGATGTCAGGATACTGTCAGGATTAGTCCTGCGAATACTAAGGCAGCGAATATGGCAAGGGAAATGTGCACATAGGAACAATGACTCATGTATGCTAGAAGCCAGGAGTGCAAACAGAGTGTGATTTTAAACCCAATATATGAAAAGGGATGTGGGGTAAGCACCTGACCGCGAGGAAAGTCGGCAAGCGCCTTACCCCCAATTGCTGTTACAGGTACTGACAGCGCTAAACCCACGTGGAGGGCAAGCAATGACAGGATCTGAGAACTAACACTCTGATGGAATCAAATAAGGGAACTAAAGAACTGTACTCACAAGGACGAGATATACCTCTTGAATGTCAGCTAGCCCACGAATCCTGTTGATGAAACTGGGACCCCGATAGGCTAGAACAGCAATGGGAGAAGTAGGAAGGTCCAGAGGGCAAGGGCTGTAGGTTGCCAGGGAGAGGTAGACTGTAGAACAGGGGGCCCAAGAGGACGAGGGCTGAAGATAGCCGGAGCGAGGCAGGCTGCAGGGCAGGGAGCCCAGAGGACAAGGGCGAAGGCTGGAAGGCAGCAGAGCGTGATCCGCTGTAATGTGGGAAGCCCGGCAGGGCAAGGGTGAAGGCTGGAAGGCAGCCGAGCGTGATCCGCTGCAGAAAACTAAATACCTAAGTTGAAATAGTGATAACAAATAGTGAGGAAAACATAGCATTCACACAGGAGCTAGCTAACAACCGCACACCACACCTAAAATCAAAAAAGGGAAAACAAATGCAGAAGAGCTAAGGAAAACCTGGAATGGATCCCAATAGTAGTAAGGATCAGGAGCAAGGAAAAAGCTAAATAACCAAAGCAAACTTTTCCCTACCCCTCCAAGGAAAAGACAGGAAACTAAACTAAGAGGAAGGCTAAGGCAAATGGGTAACAGCAGCAAAGGACAGAGTCAAAGAAATATAGAACACAGACAAACTGGGCTGCATTTAAAAGGGGAAAGCACTGAGAAATGCTGCCTGCAAACAGAGGAAGACAAAAAGGGAAATCAAGGGAGCAGAAATCAATTAGCTCATGAATCCGAAATTCAGGGCGGAGGAAACAAGAAAACAGGAACAAGAAAGTAGGTACAAAAGGCAAGGAACAAGGAACCAGGGACTAGTCAAAACAGGAACACTGCAGACGATGACCAGCGCTGGACTGAAGTGAGACTGAGGCTTTTAAAGCTGTTAACGAGCACACGCCTCAGGTGTGCTGACTGCTGCACCTGCAGCCACAGGTGTTGCCTATCCTCCACCCAACCTTGTCCTGCAAGGGTGGAGGTGGAGCAGTGGGCCAGGCATTCTGGGAAGCACAGTCATTTGGTTAAAGAAGCATGCTGGCTGCCAAAAACCTGGAATGGATCCGGAAGGGAAGTAGTTTGGAAAATAGGGATTTAGCGCTCCCAGTTCATTGCATCACTGTGGCATTAGGTTCGGAGGAAATGTCCAGCAGGGAATAAGCCCCAAAACATGCCCCCAAGTGGCGGGAACGGGAGCGAAGGGAGCGAGTCGTGACAGTATACCCCCTCCTACGGCCCTCTTCGGGTGCCCGCCACCCGCACGAGACTTCTTCTTTCCATGATGGGAGTGCTTTTCCTTTGGAGGTGGCACTGATGGAAATGGTGGCTTGTGGGCAAAGGCAGATGGGCTTCCATGATAGGAGTGCTTTGTCTTTGGAGGTGATACTGATGGAAACGGTGGTTTCTGGTGAGGAAGAGACTCATGGTTCGAAGAAGGGCATGAAGGACTTGCAAGACCTGAAGCAACGTTGAAAGGTCCAGGAAGCTCAGTCACTGGGAGTGGACCCTTGTAAGTCTTTGAGGAGGGAGGCAGACTGGTGCAACTTGCCTTAGACAATGGTAGAAGTTCTGTTAGCCTTTCTGCCGAGAGCGGACATGCGGGAGGTGAGGAAGTTGCTGGCTTCAGGAAATGTTCATGTTCAGCCATTAGAGAAGGTGGCGGCTGAGGTAGAGGTTCAGATCTTTTTCTGTCATCCATCTGGGAAAAAGCTTGTGGTTGAAAATGATTAAGGTTTGACTGCACATGTTCTACACCTTGGATGCCTGGAAGTCCAATGGGTTGTACGAGGCTGGTACTCCTGGTGACAGTCGTGTAGCTACTTTGTTGCACGTTGGATACAACAGCAGGGACGTTTGGCATACTGATAGGAGTGATAGACACAGTACTTGGTACTTCAGGCACACTCGCAGAAGGAGCGATAACAGACACATCTTGAACTGCAGCAGACATTCTCTTCCTTTGGCTACTAGCACCCAACTGGTGCTTCTTGGCGGAATTCTGTTGCACAAGTTCTGTAGGTAATACGCCGGTCTGCACCACCCCCTGTGCATACCCAGGTGAGTGGTTCTGACTCACCACTTGGTCCAGCTTGATGACTCTGAAGCAGGAGCTGGCAAAAGTCTCAAACTCGGATGCTGCATTTTTAGGAGGCTCTGATGCTAAAGTGAAGCAGTTGGAAGAATCGTCTTGTGGAAAAGGCAGGCATTCTGGTGCTCCTCCTGAAGCAAAAGAAAGGCAATCTAAACGTTCATCGACAGTAGATGTTTGGGATTCAGGAGGACTGTCTGGAGCAGTAGAAAATACAGCAGGATCTGATGGTGTAGACAGGTATACCTCTGATGTTGGAAGCGAGGCTAAGCAGGATACCGGTGTCTCATGAACTGAAGGCAAACAAGCAATAGACTCTGGAACTGAAGACATGCACATATGATGGACTACCGGAGGCTCTCTGGCTGAAGGATGATCTTCTGGATAAGTCACTGTAGCTGAAGACAGGCAGGCCAGAGGAAACTTTGAAGCTGAAGGCATGCAAGTTGGAGCCATCTCGGTAGCTGAATCCAAACATGTCAGGGTCTTTGGGACTGACCCCGTGCATGGTGGAGGCTCTTGATTAAATGGCAGACATGGCAGCGGTTCATTGATTGAAGACACGTGTACCAAAGATGACTGCAGGGCTGTGGATTGGATCATAGAAGAGTCAATGGTTGTAGGAGGACACCCAGAAGTCTCAGAAGTTGATAGACACATTGGTGACTCAGGAATGGAGGGCACCTTTAGGGCATTAGACTCCTTGGCTCCAGTAACCAAGGACTGAACTGTACCCTTGCAGACCTTTTCTTTAGTGGGTGACACAGAGTCTCTTTCTTTGTGGAAGTCAAAATCAACCAGTGGAATCACCATAGTAAAGTCTCTGTTAATCAGGATTTCGTCAATTGTCCATTCCTCTGTCTTAGCTTCTGAAAGAGGCAGATTAACAATCAACAGTTCAGGAATCGCCTGCTGGTCTTTTGGTTCTGTATACTGTGGAATGAGTTCATCAGAACATGAAATCTGTACTGTCTCTGACTGTTCGTATTGATCAGGATTGGCAGAAGGAAGAGTGAACCCAGAGGTAAGATCGTTTTCCACATCAGCTTTAACATCTACTTCAGTCTCAGCAGCTGTATCAAGAGCAGGACCTAAGCCTACTGTAGTGACTGAATCTGTGTATGTCACCTTTGTGTATTGTGTTTGGAGATCAGAAGCTTGTATGTGTGCTAGCTCAGAATTATGACAGACTGCTACACAGGAAACTTTAGGTAAAGGAGTGGCTTGTGAATCTTCAGCTAACTGCAATCCTTGACAATCAGCAGAACAATTGTTAGAAACTGTGCCCAGATTGAGCGCTGTGCTAGAAGAAAGACTTTCACTTCCAATAGATCTAACATATTGGCAATTATCATGGTTTACCAAAGTCTCTGCACTCAGGGGCTGAACTGTGTTCACTTCATCAACATCAATGGATAAAGTCTGAGGTGTATTCAGGAATGCGTGCAAGATCTTATTCTCCTCTTGTAAAGAAATGAATTCTTGTGTTAACTCCTCAAGCTTAGCTCTTAGCATGCCCTGCATTAACTGTACATCACTATCAGTAGGCACAGGGGGAGGCATAGTGGCATCAGGGCTGGATCCTGCACTAGCAATCTGGATGTGCACCGATTGTGCATTGTCCTCAACTGCTTTCAGGTTCTGAGATTTATACTTTCTCATACTAACTTGGTCTGTGTTACCCTTAAGTAATCTATTGACCTTAGACCTCTTGACATTAGGGACTACCGTATGTACTTGTGCAAAGAAGTATTTGGGCTGAGGGTAAAAAACTGAAGCTATGCAAGGAACCCCTCCATTCGTTATGTTTGTACCATGAAACTGTTCTATCTGAGATGAAGCACAACTGGAATCATGGGGTTCAACAACAGAGGTACTCTTGTATAATAAGTCTAACAGTGTGTTGTTTTCTGCGGCTAAGGTTTGCGCTGACATAGAATCGGGATCAGAACAAAAGATCGAACTAGGATCAGGCAATGTAGGATATGCCATCCTATGGGAAAAATACTCTGCTCGTAAATGCCCATTCGTGACAAGGAGTTCATTTAAACCAAGACTAGTGATTTGATTGTCACAGGTAAATGTAGGGGAAGCTTTCTGTACTAACTTGTTAGAGGCTTTGCTGCCTTTCTTTCTTAAACTTGCCATATTCAATGGGAATTTTGGGCTGGTCATACTGTCAGGATACTGTCAGGATTAGTCCTGCGAATACTAAGGCAGCGAATATGGCAAGGGAAATGTGCACATAGGAACAATGACTCATGTATGCTAGAAGCCAGGAGTGCAAACAGAGTGTGATTTTAAACCCAATATATGAAAAGGGATGTGGGGTAAGCACCTGACCGCGAGGAAAGTCGGCAAGCGCCTTACCCCCAATTGCTGTTACAGGTACTGACAGCGCTAAACCCACGTGGAGGGCAAGCAATGACAGGATCTGAGAACTAACACTCTGATGGAATCAAATAAGGGAACTAAAGAACTGTACTCACAAGGACGAGATATACCTCTTGAATGTCAGCTAGCCCACGAATCCTGTTGATGAAACTGGGACCCCGATAGGCTAGAACAGCAATGGGAGAAGTAGGAAGGTCCAGAGGGCAAGGGCTGTAGGTTGCCAGGGAGAGGTAGACTGTAGAACAGGGGGCCCAAGAGGACGAGGGCTGAAGATAGCCGGAGCGAGGCAGGCTGCAGGGCAGGGAGCCCAGAGGACAAGGGCGAAGGCTGGAAGGCAGCAGAGCGTGATCCGCTGTAATGTGGGAAGCCCGGCAGGGCAAGGGTGAAGGCTGGAAGGCAGCCGAGCGTGATCCGCTGCAGAAAACTAAATACCTAAGTTGAAATAGTGATAACAAATAGTGAGGAAAACATAGCATTCACACAGGAGCTAGCTAACAACCGCACACCACACCTAAAATCAAAAAAGGGAAAATAAATGCAGAAGAGCTAAGGAAAACCTGGAATGGATCCCAATAGTAGTAAGGATCAGGAGCAAGGAAAAAGCTAAATAACCAAAGCAAACTTTTCCCTACCCCTCCAAGGAAAAGACAGGAAACTAAACTAAGAGGAAGGCTAAGGCAAATGGGTAACAGCAGCAAAGGACAGAGTCAAAGAAATATAGAACACAGACAAACTGGGCTGCATTTAAAAGGGGAAAGCACTGAGAAATGCTGCCTGCAAACAGAGGAAGACAAAAAGGGAAATCAAGGGAGCAGAAATCAATTAGCTCATGAATCCGAAATTCAGGGCGGAGGAAACAAGAAAACAGGAACAAGAAAGTAGGTACAAAAGGCAAGGAACAAGGAACCAGGGACTAGTCAAAACAGGAACACTGCAGACGATGACCAGCGCTGGACTGAAGTGAGACTGAGGCTTTTAAAGCTGTTAACGAGCACACGCCTCAGGTGTGCTGACTGCTGCACCTGCAGCCACAGGTGTTGCCTATCCTCCACCCAACCTTGTCCTGCAAGGGTGGAGGTGGAGCAGTGGGCCAGGCATTCTGGGAAGCACAGTCATTTGGTTAAAGAAGCATGCTGGCTGCCAAAAACCTGGAATGGATCCGGAAGGGAAGTAGTTTGGAAAATAGGGATTTAGCGCTCCCAGTTCATTGCAGCACTGTGGCATTAGGTTCGGAGGAAATGTCCAGCAGGGAATAAGCCCCAAAACATGCCCCCAAGTGGCGGGAACGGGAGCGAAGGGAGCGAGTCGTGACACATGAGTGGGGGCCTGCTGCCAGGTGCCCCTGACTGCTGGGGGGTGGGGGTGCAGGGGGACATGAGTGGGACATGAGTGGGGGCCTGCTGCCAGGTGCCCCTGACTGCTGGGGGGTGGGGGTGCAGGGGGACATGAGTGGGGGCCTGCTGGCAGGTGCCACTGACTGCTGGGGGGTGGGGGTGCAGGGGGACATGAGTGGGACATGAGTGGGGGCCTGCTACCAGGTGCCCCTGACTGCTGGGGGTGGGGGTGCAGGGGGACATGAGTGGGACATGAGTGGGGGCCTGCTGGCAGGTGCCACTGACTGCTGGGGGTGGGAATGCAGGGGGACATGAGTGGGACATTTGTGGGGGCCTGCTGCCAGGTGCCCCTGACTGCTGGGGGGTGGGGGTGCAGGGCGACATGAGTGGGTCATGAGTGGGGGCCTGCTGCCAGGTGCCCCTGACTGCTAGGGGGTGGGGGTGCAGGGGGACATGAGTGGAACATGAATGGGGGCCTGCTGTCAGGTGCCCCTGACTGCTGGGGGTGGGGGTGTAGGGGGACATGAGTGGGGGCCTGCTGCCAGGTGCCCCTGACTGCTGGGGGGTGAGGGCGCAGGGGGACATGAGTGGGACATGAGTGGGGGCCTGCTGGCAGGGGCCCCGGACTGCTGGGGGGTGGGGGTGCAAGAGGACATGAGTCGGGGCCTGCTGGCAGGTGCCCCTGACTGCTGGGGGGTGGGGGTGCTGGGGGACATGAGTGGGACATGAGTGGGGGCCTGCTGGCAGGTGCCACTGACTGCCGGGGGTGGGGGTGCAGGGGGACATGAGTGGGACATGAGTGGGGGCCTGCTGGCAGGTGCCACTGACTGCTGGAGGGTGGGGGTGCAGGGGGACATGAGTGGGGGCCTGCTGGCAGATGCCACTGACTGCTGGGGGGTGGGAATGCTGGGGGACATGAGTGGGACATGAGTGGGGGCCTGCTGCCAGGTGCCACTGACTGCTGGGGGGTGGGGGTGCAGGGGGACATGAGTGGGGTCCTGCTGGCATGTGCCCCTGACTATCGGGGGTGGGGGTGCAGGGTGACATAAGTGGGGCATGAGTGGGGGCCTGATGGCAGGTGCCACTGACTGCTGGGGGGTGGGGTGCAGGGGGACCTGAGTGGGGGCCTGCTGCCAGGTGCCCCTGACTGCTGGGGGGTGGGGGTGCAAGGGGACATGAGTGGGATATGAGTGGGGGCCTGCTGCCAGGTGCCCCTGACTGCTGGGGGGTGGGGGTGTAGGGGGACATGAGTGGGGGCCTGCTGGCAGGTGCCACTGACTGCTGGGGGGTGGGGGTGCAGGGGGACATGAGTGGGACATGAGTGGGGGCCTGCTGGCAGGTGCCCCTGACTGCTGGGGGGTGAGGGTGCAGGGGGACATGAGGGGGACATGAGTGGGGCCCTGCTGGCAGGTGCCACTAACTGCTGGGGGGTGGGGGTGCGGGGGCACATGAGTGGAACATGAGTGGGGGCCTGCTGGCAGGTGCCCCTGACTGCTGGGGGGTGGGGGTGCAGGGGGACATGAGTGGGAGTTTGGAGCATGGAAAGACACAGAAGAAGAACTGCTTAGTTTCTTTACATATCTCAACAGCATAGATGCCCGCATTCAATTTACTCAGGAATATTCTCTCACCAATATCCATTTCTTGGATGTAGACATTAAGATTACCACCATAGGATATCAAACCACCATCTTTCGGAAACCAACAGATCGGAACAATCTACTACAACGCCTCAGCTTCCACCAACCGAGCCTCATAAAAAACCTTCCGTACAGCCAAATGTTGAGGGTGAAAAGATTGGTAAGTGACCCAGAAGATTACCAGATGGCTATCCAAGAAATGGGCAAAAAGTTCTTAGAGGATATTCAGAAGAAGAGATGAGCACAGCTCAAGCTCGTGTAGTCACTCAGAGCAGAGAAGACTTACTTAAGGTTAAGACTAAGCAGGATCAAGCTCCTCCACTTGTCTTTGTGTCCAAATATTCACGTCAAAGTAATCGCATTAAGTGCATCATCAAAAAACATTGGAACACACTACTATGTGATCATCGAGTGGAACACTTGTTTAAAAAAGCTCCCACATTTGCTTACCAGCGGAGTCAAAACTTAAAGGACAGATTAGTTCAAACTAAACCAGCACTGAAGAGGAAACTCACAGAAAAGATTGGGACATTCCCTTGTTTGAATTGTAGCACTTGTGGCTATGTAATAAAAGGAGAAACAATTAAGCATCCCCACGCAGGGAAGACAATTAGACTCAAGAACTTTGCTACATGTGACTCTCACAACGTAATTTATGCCATAAGATGTCCATGTGGACTGTATTATGTGGGTCAGACACTTAGAGTAGCTAAAACTAGATGGAATGAACACAGATCATGCATAAGGAACCACAATCCTAACTCAGCGGTATCGAGACATTGGGATGAGAGGAAACACAACCTAGCCCAGATCCGTTTTGTAATTTTAGAAGTGGTTTTCAGAAGAGACACGCATGAGAATTTCCAAAGGCAGATGGACCAAAGAGAAACCTTTTGGATTGACCATCTAAGCTCCCTCACTCCAAAGGGGCTTAATGAAGAAATAAACTACATGTGCTTCCTGTAATATCATTCAGAGTAATTGATTGAACTAATAGTTTTGGCTATATTTTGATTTTTTCATGAAGATGTGGACCCTCTGCTCCGTGTCTCTATGGCTCCCTTTCACATGCCTTTTGTGTATTCACTTAAATTGTGTTGCAATTTTTAACCTTTTTGATTTAGCCTTGTTGCCTCCGTTAGAGTGGTGGAGCACATTGTATTCATCATGCTCTTATTTCCACAGATTTTGATCAATTTGTTGGCCAAGTTCGGACCTATGTTTAAGAAATGACTTTTGTACATTTTTGCAATTTCTACTTTGCTTTTTCAGATGCAATTTGTATTTAAATGAACATGCTTTAAAGTGGCACACTTAGTATAAGTCGTTGGTCTGTTAGGGACCTAATATACACAATATGATAGCTACACGTTTCTCAATTAGAGTTAAGCATATACACATCCGTGTAAAGCCCAGGAACTCTCACCCATTGGTTCCCACAGGACCCAGTATAAATAATAACGCGATCGTTGTTAGGTATACAGAATAGATACCACAGTGCACCATTCAGAACGTTTCCCATACGTGATTCTTTCGGAACATGCATACAGAACTATTTCCACAGGCGATTCATTTGGAACTTGCATTGGTTCCTCTAAGTCCCCGCAGGCATGAGATTCAATTTACGCGTAGGCATCAGTCACCATGGAGACATCCCCGCCCCAGGTCTTGCGCCCGGGGGTGCGGCGCGAGGCGTACGTGCTCCAAACGGACCTTCGCCATGGTAACATTTAAAACAAAAGCAATTCCATCGTGAGCGCGTTAGAAGCAGCTCTCCCGGCAAACACGTCCTGCAAGCTGCTCGGTAAGCACTGATACATTCAGCGGCATATATGCTCAACCCTCGAAAGTTCGCGAGGGTGACTCATAGTTACATTTAATTATTTTCTTGTAGATCTACCCGTTGTGCAACCGCACAACTTTACGATCCAAGCGTTTTTTGGCATGAGTAAGGTATGACTTGCCTTTATGGCTGATACATAGACAGAACATGCACATCACGACAGTTAACTAATTGGAATGCTTTTTTGCTTTTTTATTTCATTCGCTCCACAATCTATCAAAACGGATGTGGTTCACGGATCGGTATGTGCTTTTGCAAATATTTTTGATAATGACTGCTATGTGTGTATTGTGATGCATTCTGTGAACGTTGTTACAATAACAGTCATGTGATGTCATTTTATGCTATAATAACGCCCTGATGAAGGTTTTATCTAAAATGCATTGGCACCAGAGTATTATGGGCAATCTTAGATGAACACTCATTGTGTGATTTACGAAGACAAACTTTACTAGTAGACACTTCAGGAATGTGCATTAAACATTTCCTGCTATGAAACTTACGACTTTCTGAATTTCTTCTGATTAACATTCTGATATATTCTGTAGTAGACTAAGTATTAGCAACCTAATTGGGGCTAACTGTGAAGCACCTTTCCTAACAAAGTGGAGTCACTTTGTTTCTTGGAGATTATGTGTTTGAATAGGTCCTAGTGCTACAGGACCGTTTATGGACTGGCAGCTCCAGGCAAAAACATTTTAAAATGCACTTCTGTATTTTTTCATCATTTTATGTAATCACTTAAAGACTAAATTTACAAGTGGTGCCCTCCTCTTCTCTCTTTTCATTTTTAGGCCTGCTGGCAGGTGCCACTGACTGCTGGGGGGTGGGGTGCAGGGGGACATGAGTGGGGGCCTGCTGGCAGGTGCCCCTGGCTGCTGGGGGTGCAGGGGGACATGAGTGGGTCATGAGTGGGGGCCTGCTGCCAGGTGCCCCTGACTGCTGGGCGGTGGGGGTGCAGGGGGACATGAGTGGGTCATGAGTGGGGGCCTGCTGCCAGGTGCCCCTGACTGCTGGGGGGTGAGGGTGCAGGGGGACATGAGTTGGGGCCTGCTGGCAGGTGCCACTGACTGCTGGGGGGTGGGGGTGCAGGGGGACATGAGTGGGACATGAGTGGGGGCCTGCTGGCAGGGGGCCCTGACTGCTGGGGGGGTGGGGGTGCAAGGGGACATGAGTGGGGGCCTGCTGCCAGGTGCCCCTGACTGCTGAGGGGTGGGGGTGTAGGGGGACATGAGTTGTTGATCATATTGCAAGGTGACATGTGCCTTGGCTGGGGGGCATGCCCATGGTCGATGGGCTGCCTGGGGGACATGACCAGGGGTGGAAGGTAGTTCCCTGTGGTTTGGGCTGCCTGCAGGGGTCGTGGAGGGGGTAGAGGGGACACCTGGGGTGACCCACACTGCCAATTCACGTGTAGGACTCCCGGCGCACCCCCGAAATACACATTCCCCGCTCTGACAGCAAAATCGCGTGTGAAACTTCCCGCGCACCCCTGAAATACACGTACCCAGGCCAATCGCGTGTGAAACTTCCCGCGCCCCCCAGAATTACACGTACCCCACTCGCCCAAGGCCAATCGCGTGTGAAACTTCACGCGAACCCCTGAAATACACGTACCCCGCTCGCCCAAGGCCTATCTCGTGTGAAACTTCCAGCGCACCCCCAAAATACATGCACACACTATTTTTCACACAGCGGGTGTCAGTGTTTGTCGCGTACCCCTTTGCACGTCATTTGTCCTAGAGGGCCACAATATGGGACATTCATCATGGCTGTATATACGTCCTTTTTGTTAGCGCACATTTTTGCGCACATTTCTTTCATGCACAGGGACGCTACCGCCTGCCTTCGTGTGGTGCATGTGTTTAGGCCTGTGCGCGTCTTTGCCCGTGCGCTGGTTTGCCCTATCCGATTACATGAATACGTGTTGTAGGCGAGCGTGTGGGCGTTCCGCGCACTTGCCTCCTGTACTTCCCCCGTGACGCCCACATTTTCACGCGTTGTTCCCCATTCCGCGTGTCACGCCCCGTGTTACGCCTACATTTGTTGTGTGCGCCGCGCTATGTGCGCTTTCGCTGTGCGCTTAGCGCACGCGGTTTGAAGATGTGTTCGCCAGCGTGCGCCACGCAGTATTTTGGCGCACTTCCTGGAATTTCCTCACGCACGGACTTCCATGAATCGCTATGCGGGTTTCGCTGCGATTTTCGCACTGACACTGCGATTCGCACGCTTTCGCACGCTTTCGCACGCTTGCGCCGAAAATTTCAGCGCACATTATTTCCATGAATCGACTGTGCCCTTTACTCATTCTGCACTGTACTGTTTGAGTTTGGACTCAGGTTGTGGTAATGTTTTATAAAGATTCATAAGAGGAGTGTCTCCCATAATGACAAGTCACAATTAACTGTCAATACTTACCAGGTTGTTTCCTTGCTTATATTTAATAAATCTCTCCTTATCCCAAGGTTTATTGGTCAACACTTTTAGTCTTAAAAACAATAAACATAAGCAAGCACCATCAATCGCCACGCAGTCCTCTTTTGTCTCAACAACCTATCTGTCTTCTGACTGGCCCATCTGCCTTCTTAACTCAAAACAATGTCACTTCCAACAACAGTTTGTCTCCTCTCAGGACTTCATAAATTAAATAACACTCAAACTAGTAACACAATACACGTTAATAACCCTTGTGATCACATTCCCTTTCCTCTATAATCATTTATAGTAAGAGGTATTCTTTCCTTGCCTCAAATTATACTACCCCGTACAGAGTTTAAGATGTCACCTTCCATGGTCCTGACAATGTGTATTCTCTCTCTTAGTGGTCCGACTGGAATTTGAGATGTCTTTTTATATATCCCTTGAAATAGGATTACCTAGGCATTATTTTATCCACACCCAATTTCCTGTTACCCAAAAATATCATAATCCCACCCCTTTATATTACCATTTCCCTTAGTATACTTACATCCGGTTAATGAACTGGAGGCATTAGGTATCGACTCCTCCTCCAATCTGACCACTTTGCTTTCCGTCAGTAGAGCGCCTGTGGAAACTGAGCAGAGATATCTTGAAAGATGGACCTGCTCACTGTCTTGATTCTTCTTGCAAGGTTATTTCTATCAGCCACTCTCCACAGGAAACTCCACGATCTTCCAACTAATGGTGGAGGATGCCCGATCGTCTGAAACTCTGAAGTCAAACTAGTTTAGATCTGAAACCATCCGCACCGCTACCACATGAGCTTTGGCCCTTGGAGCATGAGTTTATGGCTGGATGGGATTACACCAGAATAATTCTGAGTCCAAATAACTGGACAAACTCTAGAAGATGGCAAGGAACTTTTTTATTAGCAATTATCTTAAACAGGGAGATTACAAAAAACATCAACAGACGTACGCTCAGTCTCTCTGCGATTTGCCCCAAAAATTATAAACTTCTGTATGCGTCAGAGTGACATCATATTACGTGGCAATAGTGAAAAACCTATCTTGATCTTGGATTGTGATTTGTTAAGGGACACATATACAGTCATATAGGAGCTAGGTTTGTTATTGGCTGTCTGATATCAGGTGGGCAATTTATGCCTAACTCTTCATATATGTCATTTTAACCCAAATCAGTTACAGAGTATTTCATTGGTTTCTCAAGCTATAAGGTCCTACTTTATATGGACTAATACAATTTGTTGGCACACGTGTGCCATGTCTGGAACATTTGGTCCAATTAGCAGCACGTAAGCCAAGACCCAGGTGCAAGTAGATAGGACACAAGGCTGCCCTAGTCCAGCATCTCATCACCCTTGCCTCCTGCCATGAATTTCTCTTTGTAGTTGGCCTTGCAGAGTATTCTTGTCCTGGGAATGCACAGGAGTGCGGGCACTTGCTATTGTGTCTGGAACTTCAAGTTCAAACCCTATTTCCATTCTTGACCCACGTGACAAGAGTCCATAATTCTGTTCATTCTGCAAGGTTTAAAATGCTTTAAATGAATAAAGACTTGGCATCCTGTGTTCTTTCTTGCACCTTAATGTGACCGGATTCATCCTCCACACACACGTTCTTTTTCAGAGTAGAGAGCTGACCTCGACTTCTCAGATATTGACTTCAGGCCAGACAGCCTCTCCACGCAGCTCCAATAACCTGCTATTCTACTTTGACACAGCCTTTCATTCTTTCTTAATGATTCTCTGACTTATGATTTTATGAAACCAATGTCCAGTTTCTGTACAATGGTGGCTTTGCCTGCATTCTATTCACTACTTGTAGCTAGCCTGTACGATGCCTTGAACTATCTTGTGTTTCAGCGGCTGTACATTCATTAAATGTCTGATTTTCTGCAGCATTTTCTAACATGTAATCTTCTTCTCTTATACCTTAAGGTTCACTCGATTCTTTACTTCGTCATTTCTCCCCTATGATCCATACATTGTATTCATTCGGTATCTCAGGACATCGTGCACACTTACTTATGATGGTGAATTAAGATGGGGATGATCCTATTTCTGGGAGCACCACCTTCGGGGATCAGAGTTAAGAGAAAAGAGACACAAGGAGGGTGGTGACCCTGTCTCTTAGTTCTGCAATCTAGTGGTAGAGGTACCTATTATCGGGAGAGGTCACATACTTACAGAACACAGATGCTAAGTGATACAGTTTTCATCAAACTGCAAGTTAACAATGTACATTTCTATTAATAGACATCATCAATGCTGAGACCAACCGAGTCTTAATCACAAAATATAATTTTTATTATCTATAAAACATGTGTAGAAAAATAACCTAAAAAAGACTTAAATAGAAATGTAGCCAATACACAGGCTGGCGATTATATACAAAATATAAAAGTATGGTGGGGTTAGTACTTGCAGTTGTGTCTTGTGTATGTTACTATTTGATGCAGACACAGAGGTAGAGCACTCTTATTGAGGGAGTACAACTCTATCATGAAAAGAGCCTACAAGAAACCTTAGGCTTTTTGTGATGGTCAACATATGTTTCGGCTAATAGCAACAGGAAGAATCAGACAGTTACACAATGTCTCTGTTGTTGCAGGTGTAGCCGTCTTCAGGACAGAAAAAATACGTCATTTGTTGGAAAGTCTTTTGTTGTGGTGAGTACTTCTCGTTAATCGTACTTGTTACAAATTGTGACCCACTGATACATTTGATGTTTGCATCCACAGTCTTGATCGATTCTAGTGATGCTGGTGGTTTTCAAGAATCTGATGCATATATATTTCACATGCGTGGTCTTTTTTGCTGCTCGGGGGGGAAGGCACTGCTATCCTGAATATTGCAATGGCGTAGGATCCCAGGTATTGGGTATCTGTGGTGTCGTGAAAGGACGAGGTAGCAGACGTGGTCCGCCCCCGTTTCCTTCTAGATTGGAAGTGGCAGGTTCAATTACTGGGCACTTGCGTGTTGCAGGACCGGCATCACGGGAGTAGCCCTGTTTGAGTCGCTATCTTTTGCTGTCTGCGCCTCCAGAAAGGTCACGAGTACTGGGCGATCGTTGTAGTTGCGATCAACTTCCCATCAGACCGCTGCAAGGTTTATAATTATTCTTAACCTCTGCCATTTCTCTGGACAACCCTCCAGACCACTGTTCTTCGCCTGCCAAGCCATTACAGAAGAGGAAAGACCATATGCAAATCAGGCTTGGTCCCACCCCAAAAGGGGCAGTCCAGCCCAAACTGCTAGGTCACATCTATTCTGCATGAGACCATAAGCATCCCCAGACATATTATGGCCTCATTGGGCATCAGCAGTGAGGAGTGGCTTGGGTCACTAGGCACAGCAGGCACGAGACCCATGTCTGGGCATACCCATCCCACTAGGGGTGACTATAGCAAAACAAAAGAGGTGATAGCTGGAAAGTAGAATGTATCTTAGCATCTGGCATTGCTCTGGGCAACCCTCCAGACCATCGTGCTTTGCATTTATTTAGCACATAGGCCCTCATTACGACCCTTGCGGAAATCGACTGACCGGAGCTCCACAGCGTAAATAGCGTTTCCGCCATTGCACGAAGGAGCAAAGTGCGGCCCATTCCGACCCATCGGGCACGAGCACCACGGCATGGCGGAAGTGCAAAGTCCGCGATGGCGGAAATGACCCCAAAACGGCCCACACCGCCGCCGTACGGCGCCCCAGGTGCAATACCGCCACCCCTCTTAGCGGTCACCGCAGTGTGCGCCTACCGTAAAGTACGGTGGCCGGAAATATACGGAAACGGAAGTTAAAACACGGGCCCGGAACGGGAAACATCCCGGCGTACACCTATAAATACACTAAAACCACACAACCACTAAAAACACTACCCAGAGACACACCCCACCCCGTCAACCACCCTAGCGAAACCAAGAAAAATGGGAAAAGCAGCGAAGAAAACGTGCGACCGCAAGCGGCAGGTCCACTTCTCCCGTGAGGAACTCACCGTGCTAACAGAGACCCTCCAGGAGAATGCTGCCGTGGTCTTCTCCACGCAAATGACCAGGACGGCACTTGCAAACAAGAAGGCCATATGGGCTCTGGTGGCACAGCGGGTAAGTGCGGTGGGGACCGCACCCCGCACCCCACAGCAATGCCGCAAGCGATGGGACGACCTGCGGATACGCGTCCGCAGCATACTCTCTGCCAACCACAACATTGCCACAGCCACCGGGGGAGGTCCTGAATCACCCATCAAGTTGACCCCCTGGGAAGAAATCTGTGCCTCCACCATCGGAATGGAGAGCATCGAGGGAGTCGGAGGGATGGAGAAAGGAGTGCAGACATCCGAAGATTCAGGTAGGGGGGCCAGATAAAACAATCCACACAGTCCATCCATGTGAAGTACCATGCGTCCACATAGTGCAACAGAAACACATGTCCAGGAGAACGTCCACACACATCGGCCTGATAGCGCACGTTAAAAACCACAATAAATACATAAATAATTAAAAACCCCTAAAACACGCACTACACGTGCAGCAGGCACACCCTAACTGCAGGCTGCCAAACAACTGCACCCTCACTCCACACACAAATCAATGCACCTCCAAGGCCCCGACCCAAAACACCCTCAGGTACCACCCCAAAGCATGTGATACAATGCCATTCCAATTCCCACAGACCCATCAATAACCCTCGCTCTCCTTTACTCCACCACAGGGTCCGATCCAAACGACGAGCAACAGGACACCCCTACCAGCACACCTGCAAAGAGGGCCAAGACCAACGGCCAGAGACCCTCCACCTCAGCTGCACGCATCAAGACACGGCAGCAGCACAAATCAGGTGGCAGCACACAGGAGGGAACATCAACAGGCACCCCAGCAGCCAGCATGCCCACAACACCACCAACACAGGTCCCCCCAATGGATGCCACAGAAGGCACTGCCTCTGGTGGCAGCAGCACCATAGGCGACACCCCATTGATGGCAGCATGCTCCGACACAGAAAACGGGGATGCCGAAGTCAGATCCATCCATGACCTGTCCCAATCCCCCTGTCTGTCCCATCCCGTACAACATGAGGATACCACGCAGGGGCACCCACAAGACGACGACTGGCCATCCCCCCCAAGCCCTGTGGCAAGGCAACATGAGGTCAACAGCCCCTCTGCGACACCCCCGCAAATGGCCATGGCCCAGCAGAGGCAACAGTCCCTCGACCAGTTGATCGAACAACAGCAGCAACTGGCCACACTCCTCAAGGACCATGCCGATGAATGTGGGGGCACCAAGGCAGACATAGAAACATCAACTGAGACACTTAGGGCAGAAATGGAGAGAGGCACAGAGACGCTAAGGTCACAAATTGAGAGAAGCACCGAGAGCCTGAGGGGGGAACTGCATGCGACGTCCAAAGACGTATGTGCCGAACTTGCCGCAGTGCGCCGTGTGCTCACTGAGCTCTCGCAAACCCTTAGGGACATGCATGGACGTGAGCAGGCAGACACATCATCCGTTGCAAGTTCCGTCCAGGGCAGCCCCCAACGTAGATCTGGGAGGACCCGGCGCTCCACGGGCAGGGGTGCCCCTGATACCCGCAGAGGGGGCATGCAATAGCGACAGCCCACTGACAATGAGCATCTTTGAACACTGGTGTTCGGGGGGGAGGTAGGAGGGTGGAGGGGGTGTGTTGGGCTCACTTGGGTGGCGGGTCGATAGGGTGTACAACATGATATCACATATGCCATAAACAGTGCACGATCAACCAATGAGATGTGTGGACATTGATCTTTGTGTACTAGGCCATCATAGGCGTACAGTCCATTTTGTGCATGTTCCAGACACACACAGTGCCACGTGTCCCGTGTCCATGTATCAGCCACCAGGCATGAGTGCTAGAAGCATACATCAATGAGATGCTGACGAATGTCACGGGCCTCCGGTGCCTCGCAGACTCCTTGAGGTGCTGCCACATCCCCACCCTCATCATGACCATCATCCGGTGCTTGCAGTTCTGCGTCAGGGGGCATGGGCACATTTCTACGTACGCACATGTTGTGGAGCATGACACATGCCATCACCATCTTTGCAACCTTCTCATGGCGGTACAGGAGTGCCCCGCCAGACCTGCTGAGGCAGCGGAAACGGCCCTTCAGTAGGCCGAATGCCTGCTCAATGACTACACGGGTACGTGAGTGGGCATGGTTGTAGTCCTCCTCATGCTGGTCCCGTGGGTTCCGGACTGGTGTGAGGAGCCATCTCTTCAGTGGATATCCAGCATCACCTGTATGTGGACGAGAAACGTAGGATGTGGGATGCCATTGATACGTACGCACACCCCCCCCCCTTCCTGCCAGTACATTGCCAAATCACATACCCCACATCATCATGCATGCAATGAGACTCACCGAGTCGCCAGGATCTGTTCCCTGCGTGTCGCTCCATGTAGCGTGGTATGGTAGAGTTCCTCAAGACCATGGAATCATGGGTTGATCCAGGGAATCGGGCACAACAATGCGTAAATATCCTGTTGGAGTCACACACCATTTGTACATTCAGGGAATGAAATTGTTTTCGGTTGCGGTACTGGGCCTCCATGGCATGTGGCACGACCAATTCAACATGGGTGCAGTCGATGGCACCAATGCAACCCGGTATGCCGGCAAGTGCATGGAATCCCACTTTTGTGTTGGTTATTTCCTGCTCCGAGCGTGGTAGGGAGATGTAGTCGTCTGCGTGCTGCAGGAGGGCATCGAGCACTTGGAATAGTGTCCGTGAGAACAGTGGCTGAGAAATGCCATGCAACTGTCCGACTGTGTGCTGGTAGGTGCCTGTGGCCAGGAAGTGGAGTACAGACACCACCTTCAGAAGGGGTGGGATGGCGGTTGGGCTATCTATCATGCTGACTAGGTCAGCCTGTGTCATGTCCACAATGGCGGCTATGGTGTCCCGGTCCAGACGGTAGAGGGTGTGGATCTGCTCATCAGTGAGGTTGAACGGATGTGCTCGGAGGCGTGGGATTGCGGGCTGCCTGCGTGGTGGTAGTGGCTGTGCTGCTGGGCCTTGCTGGCCCTGCCTTGGCCTCCTCCTCCTCCTGTGTCTCCTCCGTGCGGCTGGTTGTAGTTGTTGTTCGTCTTCTTCTTGGAGTCGGAGCACTTGCAGTGCTATCAGGTCCCCCAGGGCCAACATCGCGAGTCCTGCCGGTAGCATTTCGCTGTGGTTGTGGGAGGAGACTGGCTGTGCAATTTATGTGTTTCCAGGCTGTATGGCCTCCACCTGTGGTGATTGATTCCACCTGTGCAAACTGCTCTCCCCTTTGGCCGAGCACGTCCCGCGCACAACGCTGCAAATCGGGTAATGGTATCTTGCTATTGCAATCATGTATTTGTACCCGATGGGCGTGTAAGATTGGTTTATATGTTCATTCTGCTGTGGTCCCATTGTTTCCCATACTATCTGTGCAGTCGCGAACGGACTTGTGAAGGGTCAGTGGAACGTAGTACTCGAGTAACGGTGGGCCCTCATGCATCACTGTACCGAGTTGCAACGACGGGCGGGGCGTCCCATTTGTGGGTGAAGGCAGTTGCCATTTTCACACACAGCCGCACTCGATGGAATAATTAGTGATTTCAAACGGCCACAGATGCCTTTTCGACGTGATGTTGCAAATGAGGAATTCGAAGGGCGGCGCTTTCGGTTTCCAGCTAGCGGCGAGGAGATGCCCACAGGTCTGACTGCAAATATAACGTTCTATTGTTCTATGTCCTTGAGACAGGGCCCATGGCGAGGGAGCAATGATTGATATGAATAGTTTGGGATGCGCAATAGCTACGTGGGCGATGAGGCCGGCCATTCCCAAATACATGTTACTTCACAACACTGGATTTACGGGCTGGGGCACTGTGGATTTAGCAGGATGCATTACGCACAGACTCAATGGACGTTTCTAATGTCATGTGAGTAATTATTCAGGCGTTTTGATCCCGGGATGAGGGAAGGATGAATGGATGCATGGGCAGGTGATTTGATGCAGAGTTTGGCATGTACAGGGCTTCTTGGGATCTATCCGCCTCCCCTACGCTATGTGATGCAGGGCTGCCATAGTGGGACCATCGTCTATCTGGCCTTGTTGAGCCCTCCCTGTCTCGACGCGCCCTCAGACACTTGTGTCCATGCACGTTAACATTCCCATCTGATGGATTCTGTTTTGGCAGACGCATGCACAGGTACACTCGTACGTGATGGTGTTTACACCTAGGTATAGATGGTTATGAGTCGCAAGTGGCTTTGGGGTGGTGATGATCCTTTGGAGTGGGCTAGCATGCATATGGCTGTGGATTTCGTGTGCTCATTGAAGTGAGTTGTTCGAATGTAGTTCTGATGGCCATTCTGTTCTTGTTCTTTTCTTTTGGTTGACAGGTATCTCCTCCCCTTTTGCCACTGCCATCTGTATGCCACTCCTGCAGATGGATTTTACTCCCGACACCTGCTGCTTCGTGTTAATCGGTGGAGCAGCATTACGATCTTATGGGACGATCGCCAGTGGCCCACATGCCCTTACGCAGTACTGGTGGCTCGGAGCAACATTTCGGCCTTTCAGCTGGACTAGTGCCTCCCCATTGGGACGGCCCTGCGGTTGTGTGCGCTTCCTTTTTGCCTTTTCGTACGTGATTGTGGCTCTGTGTACCATGATGGGACAGGGCGTCACACAAGTAGTGGCTGGTCATTTCTTGCGGATGCAGCCCACAATGGTGAAATGTGTTTTGGAGTTCATGGCCTGATGGCTGTATGGGCTTGGTGATTTTGTTGTGCATTAAATTTCTATTCTGATTTGGCCCGTGTAGCGTTTTTCTTTGCAAGTGATGTGGCATGTGCCTATTTGTGGGGCGATGTATTGTGAGGAGATCTGCATTGGGTTCCTGCTTCGGGGTTTAGTTGCGTGGTACTGTGCTGGGCGCGTTTGCCTACTGAGCCCGTGAGGTCAGGGATGGGGGCTGCCTATATGACAGTTTGGATGTTGTCATGCTCAGGGGCGGGGGATTGGGTTTTGTGGGACAGATGGCGGTCAGCCAGGTGGACTGGTGGAATGATGTGATTTTCGGAATGTTGCTGGTCACAGGTGCCTGTGTTTGCGTGCGTTTCTTGGTGGGGGACTGTGGTCATGTCCATTGGGATGGCTTCTGTATTCGTGCCATCTGTGCCCTGCAGCTCACATTGGCCCCTCTTGTGTTGCTTTTTTTCGTTGGCATGCATGGGTGCTTTGTACATTTCAATGGTTGCATTGTGACTTCATTGCACCTACAGGGAGTTGTACTTTGTGGGCAGGGAGCGGTGTACAGGCACTCAGTGGGGCCGTTTACGGTTGATTCGCGATGCCGTACTTCTCGCCATGGCGGAATGGTCCATTCCGCCATGCCTGATGGCGTTAGGTACATGTCCGCTAGGGTCGGAATTGGCGTACCGTTGCACCTTGGTGGTGTTTGCGGTTTGGCATGGCGCGCGCGCGTGCTTAGTGCAGTTAGCGTTGGCGTTCACTACGGTGTCGCTAATGGCTTCGTACTTTGCGGTGACGGGTCATAGTCGCACCGAGCGCTATTCGATGGCGGTATTGCATTTCCGCCATCGTTTTCCCCTTTCCGCCAGGGTCGTAATGAGGGCCATACTGTTGATAATTATATTTTTCGTCTTGCAGAAAGTTGTATGCTTAAGGAAGGGTTAGTGTGAAATATAATACTAAACCTGGCAACTTCACATGAGCTAGTGGCAGGCCCGTTAAATGGCGTAACAAGGGTATTAGTGGTAGCACAAATTAGTTTCTCAATTTTTTTTAGAAGTTCCGACAAAGGCTACGTTCCATCATCCACACCTGTATTGACACTAGGCAAGTGGTCGTTTGTGCTAATTGGATCCATCATCATATATGGACATAGTCAGGTGGGACTCATCTATATAGAAATGGAGCGACAGCACATATTTCTCAATTATGGAGGTCAGTGGGAGGAATGCGTTGACTTAACCCGAGAGGCTCACGTAGGTCGGGTCAGTTTTGACTGTTGTCGTAGCATTTTGGAGGAACAACTTTAGTGATGGAAGCTACCAGCTATGAGGCACTTAGTTTTGGTAGTTATGAAAGCCCTTTTTTATTTTTCCTGCCATTTCCTCTAGTGGTCGAGCAAGGGGGGATCCATCTGCACCAGTACCTCCAAACCTCTTATTCCTGCTCTCATCATGCATGCCTGTATTTGGGCAAGTGGATCAGCTGATGGTGTAAATGCTAGATTGCTGGGGGACTTACAGATTCCTTACATTTGCAAAGATATTGCCCAGAGTCTAACAGATATATCATTTTTGGTTAGCTTTTGCAAAAAATAAGTTTTTTGATGGATTTAACTCTTAAATACGCATTGGCAATTATGCTAGAAGCTAGTACCAGAAAAGTGGGTAAAGTTGCATTGCCATCTTAAGAAAACCCTCCATATAAATGGTGCAGAATTGAAAGGTGTTGTCATAAACAGATATTTTGCTTCAAAAACAATTCTAAAACATATTCACTGATTTTTAAGGTGAGTTTGAGAGGCTTTGCAAAATTGGTCTTTGCACGCCTTGGGTCCACCAGCTGATAAGTAGAAGCTATCTCAGGACTGCATAGGCTTTTGAGAAATACTTTAATATGGTCTGGCTCAGTTCATCTTGAGGAGGACTTTCTTAAATATGTGTTTTCACAAATACAGAAATGTGGATTATTACAGCAAGTATCTAATATCCAAGTATCTGTTCTATAAGGGTTTGCATGAACATAAAAGTAAAAGTATGGGGATTATGTAAAGGTTATTAAAGTAACATAATACTTATAATGTGTATATGTACATATATCCACTTCAAATTCATTTGAAGGGCAAAAAAGGGGCACAGAACAGACTTTCCATTTCCGCCACACACATCTTTCCGCATACAAATGCACAAGCATTTGCGCCAGCATGACATTTTCATACTTTTGCAAATGCTGTGGATTACTAGCACAAGCAAAAAGCAGGCAGAGTGCATAAGACTCTATAGTAAATGCTGCCTGCCATGCATAAATGATAGGCAGTTCTTATTAAATTTGCTCTGATAAAACAGGAGGTGTGAAGGTGATTTCATCTGATTAAAATCACACAGATTGGACTGTTTACCCCTAAGTGCAAATGTAACAAGTTCCATTGGTGCAATTTACCCTTTTGAGAACAATTACCTCCCTAGTGCTTTTTCATGGTTGCTTGGGTCGTATTTGTGAGGTACCTATAACCTCCTGAAAATGAGTTTGTGTTGTGAGTTATTTTGGATTGGTATGTTAGGCAGCTCCTGTGCTTTACTATTTTGGTTAGGATTTCTCCAAGGGTGCAGAACAGCAGAGGCCACAACTCTCATTGCACCATCTACGCATACCTTCGACTGATCCTGGCCACCCTATTGTCATTGGGAAACATAGATGGATACATTTCAAATATATCTAGTAGCCGTTGAGGGGAAAAGTTTGCATCTTTCAGTAAACAAGCATTTCTCCTTCCCAATGTCCATCTAGAGGGATAGCTGATTTATGACATGTTGTCTGATGTTGCCTGATGTGGCCAATCGTGATTGGGAGCTATTGGAATTCTAAAAGTGAAGTGCCATAGTAAGAACTGAGCACCATTTTGTTTCAGAATGTACAATTTCCTCAACAAAGTGTGATGGATTATGTGGCTGTAGTACTTATAGTGAGAGGTATGCCAACATCTGTCGTTTTGTTGACCTGTCTTCTTCCCTGATCAGTAAGTGAGATGTAGAGTGAATCCCACGATTCACAAGAGGTTCCCTGTGGAGAATCCTACAATGGAGATAGCAGTAACGATTTCCCAAAATGTTTAGCGTCCAGGCTCTGGACTGGTTGACCTCCTTCCTCTCTGACCGACCTTCCCAAGTTCAAGTGGGCCCTTTTCTCTCCTCCATCTCACTCTCTAACTGTGGTGTCCCTCAGGGCTCTATCCTCTTGCCATGGCTTTTCAACATCTATCCTCTAGCCTATTTGACCTCCACCTTCTCTCCTAACTTCCAGTGTTATGCGGATGACAAGCATCTCTCCTTCAAGCTTACCTCCTCTGCCTCCGTTTTTCCTCTCTCATTCCTGTCTGCTATTCAGACATGGTGCACTGCTAACAATCTCTGCCTTAATGCCAACAAGAGTGAGATCCTTCTCATTCAGACGTCAGCTCCCTCCTTCCCTCCTGTGCTTGGCCACCCTCCATGGGCCCACTCCCTTCACCCTCCTGTGAGGCAAACAAAATTGCTGTCATATTTGACTCCTCGCTTTTATTTTAATTTCATTTATTTTGCATTTTTAAAACACTCACACAGCCTGCGGGCATTGAGGTGTTGTTACAAGAATTGTTTGTTTTAGTTGCGTAGTTGTTTGTCTTAGTTGCATATTTATAACATGCTTAAATACCCAGAGGTTTCTAAGCGCCGACCCGGGGATCAAACCTGTGTCACTTCGTGTCCTCTTGCTTCAAAGTCGAGCACATTGCTGCTGAGCTATCCTCAGAGAGACCCCTCTCTCCTTCTCTCCTCACATCACAGACCTTGCCAAGAAGGCCCACTTTCAGCTGCACCTCCTCAGAGGCATTCTCCCTTTCCTCATCTATCACCAGAAACTAAATGTCTCCAGAGTTCTGGTCCTCGTTGGCTGGCTACTGTAACAATCTCTTCCTTAATCTGCCTAACTCATCCCTTCGCCCCTCCAACTAATCCAGAATAGGACTGCAAAACATATTCTTGGCCTGAAGCCCAGGGAGCGCATCTCACCAGTCCTAAAATCTCTCCACTCACTTCCAGTGGTTGCAAGGATAATGTTCAAGACCCTCTGCATCATCCACAAGGCTTTATGGGGCATGGAACCGCCCTACATTCAACTCTCTCTCCCTAAATACCTCCCCTCAGTCTTCTGGCTCAAACTCTCTGCAGATCAGACATCCATGCAGAGAGTGGGGGGTAGATCTCTCTCCTCCGCAGGTGCCTCCCTCTGGAATGGCCTCCCTGCACCTCTCAGACTTGAGCCAGATCTCCTTAAGTTCTGGAAGCTTCTCAAGACCCTCCTTTTCTCTTCCTCCTTCCCTCTCCCCCAACCCAGCTAATGTTCCCTCTGTCTCCTTTTGACTGGCTACCTGGTTCTTTCAGATTCTTACAGGCGCACCAGGCCCGCCTCGACCAGTCTACCCCTGCACTTGGACTCCCCTGACTCCGCCCCCTTAACTTGCACTTGCCCTTCTGGTCCCCCCTCCCCGCACTCACCTGGCTGGGCCTGCACCCCGTTGATGCTGTTTCAGCCCCAACCCTCGTAAATAGCACGTGGACCTTCTTCCACTGCACACTATGGATTTCCCTGGCACTTGTCCACTTGGCCTCCTCTTGGCACTCACATAACCCATGGGCCCTCCCGCCCGGAACCGGCACTTCTCCGCCGCACTCCTTGTTACTGCGCTTGCACAATCGGAATTACTTGTTTTTTCATCCCTGCCCCCCCCCCACCCCTTGTCTTCTTGTGCCTTGAAACACCTTTTGCTGTACAGGCACATTATAAACACCCAATTAATAAATAAAAATAATTTTCAGAGTGATATGGCCTGAGAAGAATGAACTTTAAGAGGTCAGTGTGTCGAGACAAAGATGCATGAAGCAGAATGTGACAAACACAGTGGCCTTAAAGTAATGAAGGAAAGTAGTTGCTTGAAGTGTGCGCACTAGAGCATGTGGAACATGGTATATACTGACCAGCATGGAAGGTGGGGTTTCATAGATGTCATTGCAGGGATTATAACCTCCGGGTTTGTAAAGGGATCTCAATGATAGAAGTGAAATTGCAGTGAATCTGAAAGGAACAAGTGTTAGTCTTTTTTAACAGAATATATCTTCATGGCATTTTTAATACTGGTGGTAAGCTACTTTGTTTAATGGTAGAGAGCGTATCAACCTAGATTCCAGAAGGGGGTATTAAGAAGTGTTGGAGAGAGGCGGATGTACGATGCACTGCTATTGGAGGAGCTACAGTTGTCCTTGATTGGCAGTTTTGGGACTGTTAATGCTTTTTAAGAGAAGGAGCATGAAAGGTTGGGTGCATGTAGCCGAGAGTGAACCAGCTTTGTTGGGATGGACCAATCAGAAGGAGCAAAAGATTAAAACTGATCCTGATGCAGATCAACATATGACGACTTTGATGCTGAATGAACTGTGTGAGGTGTTTCCTTAAGTATGTTCTGAGGACTTCAGGGCTCTCGGGAGGATAGCTCAGGGGCAACACGTTCACCTTGAAAGCAAGACGCCACAATTAAACCCGTTATAAATAACCAATTATAATGATAACTCTGAAAAGAGCAGTGCTCAATCATGGACACTAATGGGAATGAACCAACACAAGGTGTAATGTTGCATGCTGTCTAATGATTGCACAAACATGAATAATTAACACACAACATTTGTAGACCCTGCAGCCTGGTCTTCTTATCTCTTACAAGATCGGGTGCTAACCCTGCACCCCCACAGACCCCTTGTCTGTCTACATGATTCCATGGACAAAAACTTGCACAAGATATATGCAATGACAGTGCATGTCTCCGAGTGCGAGGGCAGTCCCCAACGAGGCGCGCAACGTCATTGAGCTGACCGAAAGCCCCCGAAATGTTAGCTGGTGGGCGGGGCTTCTGTGCCTTTAACAGTTCAAAGGATCAGGAGCATGCTTCTGGGTCCATTCTGTTTCTGCTCGGCTCTGATGATCCAGCACTGCCCGGTTCCCAGAGTCAAAGCCCCCCTGAGACACAAAGTCTGCGTCCCTGGCTCTGCAGCTAGTGCTATAATAAACTCGTCAACAGGTTTCTTTTGTCATCAGCAGCAGAGCCTTTCTTAAGCATTATGGTGAATTTACAACTGAAAGACCACCAGTCACCTTGCAAATCTGTGACAATTAAATTAAAGCGAGCAACACAATAAAACCTCCTTTGAAAATGCCTAATAGCTTGATATGCTAAAAAGTAAAGTTAGCTTTGATGTCCTTAATTGAATGTTCTTAACACTGTAAATAACAACATGCTGGAGGTTTGTGACAAATCTCCAAACCTAAGTGATTTTATGACACAACTTCCTTTATTGTATGTCTTAAAGAGCTGAAAATAAAGTAGGTAAATAGATATTTTGCCTTCTGCATCTTATAGTTTAGTTTTCCATTCAGGATGTGAAAAATAAAGGTACAGTGATATTATTTTGCCCCAACATGCTGCTATAAGGATTTACATGTTGTCATGGTGCTTTACTATGCAATTCGTGTATTTTGCAAGTAAACTCTATAGGACAGTATATTGCAGGTCTTTACACCCAAAACTTCAATATTTGTTCCAAGTAAAGCGTGGAAGAAGGTGGCCGTGCCCCAATCGCAGAGTGGGTTAAAATCCCTGCTTCGCTGTTTAGAGTAAGTGTGTGATCCCGGGCAAATAATGTAATATCACCCCGACTTCATCTACACAAATTGGAGTGCTTATAAGTCATTACGTTTACAACCTTACAATAGGACAGTTTTAATAAGTGTAGGGAGAAACTGGTGTACCCTGATGCTCCTCTGCTAGTGGCTCCAATACTGTCACATAGAATTGCATTATTGCTACACAAGCCCCTCCTCCCCCCAGTCTTGTAACACTTGATGTGACAGCCAGATAGTCTCACAAGCCAGTCAGTGCACCAGAGATTCTAGTATAGCGGACTAACTGTGGTAGAGCCAACATTACATTTTCTCCCCTGTTGCTCCCAGTCACTGAAGTTGCTTGGGCCGTCCAGAGTACTGCCCCACACTCTGCAATGTCCTGAAATGCTATGATGTTGAGTCTTTCATTGCACGCCATCTGCCATTCTCACACTTTCTATGACCTTCAGGATCTGTAAGAATTGAGTTTTTTTTCCCTCAAATTTAAAGGAGTTCACTGATTGTAACATTGAAGCTGCACTGGAAAAGTCTCTTTACAAGTAAGTTTGCTACTTCTCCACCGTCTCTGAAGTTAGCGCCTCTCCCAACATTTGAAGGGTTAGTCCCGCCTACATTTTAGCCTACATTTTAGCCAAAGTGCACCCTTGGATGTGCGCGTTTGCATTTTGTTAGGCAGAAAGGTGAGGAAGCCTTTCCCCCAAACTGGGGGTGTTAAAGTTTTACTATATTTGTTCGGAAAAATGTAGTTGAACAAACACAGTAAAACTTTAAAGCTGCTCCATGCCAGAAAGAGTTCCATCGCTTCTCTGCATATTGCGCTTTAAAATATACTATTTGATAGTTGGTCTCCACACCAGACCATGGGGGGCGAGGGGTTAGAACAGTGGGGGCTAAGCCTCCAAGATTGCCCCGCCTATTTTCTGAAGTTGCCCCTCCCATCAACACTAGCGCCCTTCCCACCCCCAGAATGTAGGCTTCGTTGCTTCCCTGTCCCCACCTCTGTGGTTGCCTCTGTCACTGCAGCCCTCACTCTCATTTTTGAACATAAGAACCACAATGCCACTCCATACCCCTAATCCTTCAAGAGAGCATTCGTGCTGGTGTTGGTGTTAGCAGAGGAAGCGATGGTCTGTTGGATCTTAATATAATTACGGCAGTGAAAGCATTTTCTTCAGGCCAATTGTGCTGGCATGACAAAAATCTAATCTAGGCCAGGTGTGGTCATCAAATACTCAGTTTTGATGAGTAGTGGGTTGTGTGTGGGCACTTTACCCCTCGTCCGCCAATATTTCATAACTACTGACTTAACATTTTGTCTCCAAGAAGCATTCTCCTTAATATTGTGTGATTTCTGGGAGTCTCTAGTGGAATGCCAGGGTCTTTCTTTTCCACAGAGGATATATTGCATCAGTTTTATTGCCAGGCACTGGGTGGTAATATAGAAGCACCATACTACCACCTTACTGATCTGTGCTCTCAGCTGAGTGGAAATGTATCAGTGCTACTTGGGAGTCTCTTCTCTCTTTCCATGGAAGGGGAGTAGAGTCCTGCTCGGACACTAAGACCAACTGTAGTGTGTTGGATGGATGCCAAGAGCTGGAGGTAAATCAGGACCCAACTGGCCAAGAATAGCAGGTATTTCCGGCACTGGTATTACTGATGATGGTAATACCTGCAGTTCGGAATGGGGAATGACGGCTGTTGCCGGCACCTGGAATATCCCAAAATTACCGGAATATCGGGCGCCGACAACGGTAGGTCCCAGTATCCTGCTGGACATACGGGGACATGTGTAATGAGGATCTATGTATAGACTTACTCAGCTTTAATAAACTTCAAATGCTAGAAATCAGGGTGAGGGATCCGAAGACAGCTGTCGAGTTTTGAAGCTATTTTATTTTGCCTTCAAAACGATTTTGCACAGATGAGTATATTTAAATATTTACACGACTTTCGATAAGCACGAAAGGTTGGTTGACAGACATTTCTTTTTTGTGCGAAATACAGGTGAGTATGGTCCTCTTTTATTGTCGAGGAACAGTTTACACAGTGATGCACGAGTATACAGTATAGGTAAGTAATGACATAGGATTTTGACAGGGTGCGACCCAGGACTGTGGTAGGTCCGGGGGTACTAAACAAAACTAGTGTACACAACACTATCTAAAAACACATATACACAGGGGTTGTGCCACAGAGTATCGACACAAGGGTGTTTCGGCCAAGCTGGGCTGGGGGTGTGCCCGGGGTGGTGGTGGCCTTCATCAGGATGGTCACTTGATAGAGGTTCTGCCAATAAAGGAAATCTGTGGGGGAAGGGATAGCTGTCAGGATCTCAGGTAATTAAGGATTCATTTAGGTATTAATGAATAATGGCTGATTAGTGCCTAAAAATACACTCGAGGTGTATTACAGCTTACCGTCTGCAGTGGTGCAGCAGGGACGCTGTGCTTCGAGTCCTGTTATGCTTGCCGGACTCTTGGGAGCATGTGACATGGGAGGACTCGTATGAATCGGGTCACTCATGCTACTTAATACAGCCTACGCTGACTACACCACTCTCTTTAGGCACCCACACCACCAGTGTATTTTTAGTCCGGGTCCAACACTCACCACACTAACACATCCCATGCTGTATGTAACTTAGCCCATGTTTTTTCCTTGAAGATACGGTCTTGCCCACATGTGGAGATAACGGTATACTTACCTTTGTCTTCACAGCTCCCAGAGACCATAGGTTGTATTAAGTAGCCTGAGTGACCCGAGTCATACGAGTCCTCCCATGTCACTTGCAGACATGCTCCCAAGATTCGGGCAACCATAACAGGACTCGAATCACAGTGTCCCCGCTGCACCACAGCAGACGGTAAGCTGTAATACACCTCGAGTGTATTTTTAGGCACTAATCGGCCATTATTCATTAATACCTAAATGAATCCTTAATTACCTGAGATCCTGACAGCTATCCTTTCCTCCACAGATTTCCTTTACGGACAGAACCTCGATCAAGTGACCATCCTGATGAAGGCCACCACCACCCCGGGCACACACCCAGCCCAGCTTGGCTGAAACACCCTTGTGTCGATACTCTGTGGCACAACCCCTGTGTATATGTGTTTTTAGATAGTGTTGTGTACACTAGTTTTGTTTAGTACCCCCGGACCTACCACAGTCCTGGGTCGCACCCTGTGGTACACATCGCGGCAAGTGGTCTTTATGGGCACGGACCCGCTTGTGCGGCGTCCTGATTCCTAACATTTCTAAGATGGAAACTGGTGAATTTTCCCGACCTGCTGGCAGCGGTCTAGTGGTTGCACGCTCCCTTGACGTGCGGACGACCGATCACGTGATCCTTTATCCGGAAACGAAGCGACCAGTGCTTCGCGTCGCTTCTGCTTTTGACGCTCCGTGAGTTCGCTTCTGAAAACTTTCTCTTCATGCTCTCATTTCTCTCTGTTTGATTGCAGCTCCTACTTACCCTGTGTTACTTTCTCTCGTCAGATCCTCCTCTCAGCCTTTGCTGGTTTCCTTCTCCACCGGCTTCACGAATCCATCTTATTTGTCTCCCATTCCAGACAGATCCCCTTCTGAGTAAGTTCCCTTTCTCTAGGATTCCCTTGAATATTCTACCAGGTCTTCATCTTCTGTTATCCTTCCAGACTCTTCCGACTCGCGCTAAGCTGTCCTATTCAGCCAGGGTCCAGATCCGAACTGTTCCCCAGTCCTTTTTGGGTGAGAGTGTTCCCATTGATATCTCTTTCCTTTCCCTTCTATGAACCCTCCTCTAACCTGTTCCCAATTTCTTCACTTCTCATTCCTGCAGACAAGGTGTCTTGTGTGATTCCCGGGGGTTCCTGTCAGAGATGTCCTACCTTCCATCATAAAACCTGATCTACACGAGCTGGGATTTCGTCCAGGGTTTTCTTCCCATTGAGGGTTTCCCTGGGAGTCCTGCCCGCTCTCCTGGGTTACATTACCCTGGGCTGAGTGGCCAGGGCTGTCACTGGGTAATCTTCACAGCTGCTTTAACCCTTCCAGTTGGAGTCATCGATTGCCAAGGTGAGCTACGTGTGAGCTATAACTTGATTTAATTCCACAACAGCTTGCTCATATTTACGCAGTTCTTTAACAGTAATAACACCCTGTCAAAATCCTATGTCATTACTTACCTATTCTGTATACTCGTGCATCACTGCGTAAACTGTTCCTCAACAATAAAAGAGGACGATACTCACCTGTATTTCACACAAAAAAGAAATGTCTGTCCACCAACCTTTCGTGTTTATCGAAAGTCGTGTAAATATTTAAATATACTCATCTGTGCAAAATCGTTTTGAAGGCAAAATAAAATAGCTTCAAAACTCCACAGCTGTCTTCGGATCTCTCACCCTGATTTCTAGCATTTGACATACAGGTACCCTCCTGGGCATATCAGGACTCCGCCAGGCGCCCTTTACATACTCTCAAGCTTTAATAAAGACATTCTAAAAATGATCCCACAGATATCACAACCAGTAATCATGTTGCAAAGAGTGCACATCGTCAGGCGAAACTGCACAAGTTCTGAATGCAGGTAACATAGTGCATCATTTCAACCGGGTACCTTTTGGTCTCTCTTCAGCGGTGTCCGTGTTTCAATGAATGATGAATCAAAAGCTGCCTGGTGTTTCAAATGTGGTTAATTGTCTCGGTGATGCACTTCTTCAGGGAGAGAATGAAGAAGAAGCTTGGAGATAGGATGCAAATGCATGAGGAGAGCTGGACTTCATCTGAGGATGGTGGGTTGCCTAAGATACAGCGGATTGAGAGATGCTGTCACACCAAACATGACTTAGCGGAAGCTGTGCCGAAACCAGAACACAGAGAACAGATCAGGCCAATCCTGAGGGCTCAGTGAAATAAACACCATGGACCTCCTGTACCACGGTGAAGACCCGAGGGGGCTAGCAAGAGGCCTCACCGACCAAGAGCGCTCTGTTGCTTCCTGAAGCGCGGCTCACGCTCCATGAATACACAAAGTACAATATACAATGTAAATGTCTAGCACAGAAATCAAGTGAATATGCCATTAAGAGCGTGGATATCTGATATCCGACATCACATCTAAAACAGAAATTTTCAGTTGGCAGTGATCACTGCATGATAGTGGTGTGATCCTCTTAAGGGTGGGCAAGAAGGCATGCAAGCACACACACACGCAAATATGCACAAGAAGCCAATGATGCCCTGTCGTGGACACACATGCCTGATGCTTGCACACTGAATATGGCTGTTAGTGTGTTGTAAGAAATAACACTTGATTGTTATGCCTGCCATTTACCCCAACAGGAGAAACTCATGACCGAGTGGGTACAGGTTTGCAGAATAAGGGACAGGTTTGCAAAGCTGTTTGAATGAGCAAATGAAACTTAAGCATAGAGAAAGTACCCCAAAAGGACTCTAGAGTTACAAAAAGGTAACCCTCAGACATGCTTTTGCAATCGGATCACGCACAATAGTGTTAGCATATTGAGCTGCAAGGTGTTATTAGACCAGACAAATGTGGTTTTCTCTGGGGAATTATGGTTGTGGCAAGATCGTATGCGATTCAGTGACGGCAACACACCAATAAAGATGTAACTTAATCGGGTTCTTGTGTAAACATTGCAATTGTCATACCAGGGAACAACAAAGGTATCACTTACCTGCTGATGGGTCCCTTGCATGCAAGTGTGGAAAGTAAAATACTTACAACAGGTGCAGTCATCTTTACTCTTTCATTTTATTCTATGTTTTGTAAAAATATGTAAATGCCACATGCAAATTAGGATTTGCTGAAGGCATTTACGACAGATTATTCCAAGGGAATCCACTGACCTTGAGCAGGTGTTCATGCGGGCGGATTTTCATTTGTTTAACCCCCACGTGAAAATGCATGTTGCTGTTAAACCGTGTGCTCTTTGCAGTCAGGGAAGGACAGCCCAGGAGAAATGTTGCTTCGGTTCTCCGCCTCCAGCGGGATGCAATCCACCTCAGGGAGTATAAGGAATGCGTAACTGACTAACGCCTTGCTTCTACACCTGGCCTTTGCCCTCTGGCTCTGAGACAATGAGCCCCAAGGTGTATCCACCAAAGTTGCCTGTTGTCATAGAAACCCAAGGAAGCCTCAAGTTGCACCTTGTCATTCTACTGTGTGAGTGTATAATGAGAGGCATCAAAGTGATTGAAATGTATACAACGGTGTGTGTTCGTGGAATAAGTAGGGATCTGTGATATTTAATTATTTAGGTGGAGAGAAAACATGTATACATGTATTTTTGAAAAAACATTTATTTTAAAAAGTCCCATCTGGGATAGAGTGCGGATACCCTGGGATAAGGTGTTGCCATGGCAGAGCACCAGAATTGGGGATATGAAGGACATAGGTGTGAGCCAGAAATAATATCTGCATGTATTTATGACAGTATTTAAGAGCTCTCCGGCTTCCCATGGCCAATGCGTGAATAAACCATCTAGTTCCGGTTGTTTTACCCTTTGTATTCTGGCACTTGTAGTTTTCTCTTTCGCATTTGAAATTTACAAAAAGTACAAGTCCCAGAATTCCTTGGGAAACTTGAGAGCTCTGTATTAAGGCCCACTGAACCTTTTCATGAAGATCCTTTCTTGTTGGAGCTGCTGACCATTCGGCAGGATTTACAGCAAAAAAGGAATTCCTTGTAAATGTTTTTATTTTAGGGGTAAATAATATGGATGGCTATGAAGTGAATGTCTACATAGGGGGAGATGACTAGGGCTAGAAGGAAAGGGGTGCCTCTTTCATAAGCATTGTATGCGTCATGCTTATTACGTGAGTTTAATTAGACAGATCTGATATTTTAGCATGCTGGCGCCAGAATACAGAAACCTGTCACCGGTTCAGGTGCAACGGGAAAACTTTGCCCTGGTGCAAACATGCATTGAAAGAATAGGCTTTTGCACAAGGGGAAACTTTGCCCTGTGCTAATCCCTGGCACAATTGCACTTGCACTGGTGCAAAGTTTCTGTAAACTGGCCCCTCCTGGGTTAGAATGTGCTTAGCTGGGCTTCACTTTGTCACACTCCCCTTCTGCCCCCTTGTTATATTGTTGCTTTACATTTGTTGGTTCAGTCTTACTGAGCCCGGCCCCATCTTGTGTCCGGTGCAGGAATGGGCATCTTTATTTATTTATTTATGCATTTATAGCAGCACACTGAACCCTCGGGTATCTAGGTTCTAATTACAATAAGGAAGGAAACAAGATAACAACAATGGGGAAGGAAAGCAGGGCGTCAGGTATTAAGCAGTGCAGTTGAGTGTCCTGTAGGACAAGGTGCCGGAGCTTGGTGGCTTATGTGAAGCTTGGTTTTCAGATTTTTCTTGCAGGTCCTTATGCATGTGTATTATGTATGGACTGGAAATTATGGAAAACATGCTCTTTCTATTTAGAGAATCCCTGCAATCTAAAATGCAGATTCCAGTGGTGAATGTGCGTAATATTAACCCCTTAAGTGCTAAAGACGAATATGCTCGCCCTTTTTGCATAGACTTGCATAATAGCCTGGCAGTTGAGGTCTGGCCCTTGCCAGAGGCACACCCAGTTATACACAGCCATTTCCTCTGACGTGTGCCTTTTAGTAGTAGTAGTAGTTGGCCTGGGCTGGAGCAAATAAAGGATGACAGCAGGTTGATCTTAAGCATCATTGGCCAGGCCCCACTCTCTGGTGTGTCACCTGTGTTGTTGAATGTGTTAAAACTCCATTATTTTGTATTGAGCAACATTTCTGCAATGGTCTAAGATCCGCTGGGGATACTTTGTTTTGTAGGCGTTAATATTGGGATATATGTATTTATTTAAGTATGACTTGATGGCTGTTTTAGATGTGTTGTAAATAATGTTACCTATGCTTCGTTATACGGCCGCCTCCTCTGATGTCATGAGGGTCAAAGGGCATGTTAGACCTCATTCTTTGATGCAGTAAACTCTGCAAATAAGAGTGCGTTACATGCCATCAGGGCCAGGAACCATTAACACCAAAGGCCAGCTATTGGGAGAGAGACCATCACAAACTCTACTTAGACCATTTTACCAGTTCTTGGGTTCTGCGGGTGCAGGTGATGGAGGATGCCCCTTACAAAATGTGTGCCAAGATCAAGTCACACTAAGAAGCTCATATCGTTCAGCACACGGCGCCAACGCTTTCAACATAGAAATGTATAGTAAACTGTTGGGCACTTGCAGAATGGGATTGGTATAGCTGGGCTAGCTCCTCCTATGCTCCCGTGGGTAGTGCACCTTAAATAACTTACACACAGCTGTTTGTTTTGGACGAAAAATGTGTTACTTTGTTAAGAGTCATCTTATGGGCGATCCCAGCATTGCAAGGCCCAGAGTGACACAGGCCCTGAGAATAACCCACGGGTGGTCATCTGCCATTCTCAGGCTTTCCAACTGGTGAACCCATCCCTTCAGCTATAAATTGCTTCCTGGTGAATGTGTCACTTCTGCTACAGTCCTTCGGCTTTAGAACCTGCCTGTGGTAGTCTTTTTACCAGGAACACACTGTTAACTCCGGTACCCCTCTATACAGCCAATCCCAGGCCGCTCTGCAGTTGTTGAGGAGTCCAGCTGACCTTAAGGGTGAAGTGGCCGTCCTGCCCGCTCTGGCTCCTGCAGCCAGCAGGTAATGCTCGCAGCTCCCACCAGGGGGGAGTCCTCAGCTAGGATCGCCCAGTAACTCTGCCACGCTTTGAGGGTGGCCCCCTACCACCCTCAATGCACCCACACCTTAGCTTGCCAGATAGATACTAACCTCAGTGTATATTTATGCCCATCCCCTCTCGGGAGTTCCTCAAAAACACTCAACAGTAATAGGTCTCGCCCCCACCAATAGGTGAGTCCAATGGAACCCCCACATTGTCCCATTTATCCTTACCTTGATCTTACCACTGCTGTCCTTGACCTGGGCACTTGCCATGCCCCACTGGGAACTATCTCAGCCAGACTATTTCATACCATGATAGCATCTGCGCCCAGGCCCTTATGGTCTCCTTCATTTGCCGCAGGAGTAAACCACTCCCTGGCCATGCACTCGCCCCACTAACACATCTGGAGTCTTGCCCATCCCAGATGTTTCTCCCGCTGGAAGCCGGGTGGCTCGTTGCATCACAGAGACCACACGCCAAACCCTCCTTGTTCAATTTAAAGGAAAGAAACATCATAATACATTTCCCCGAAGGAAGCAATATCCTAATTGCAGCTGCCGCTAACACATCCATTTGGCATCTGTTGCCCTCCCGCGAGGGCTGCTTACATCACATGATGTGGATAATGCTATTATTAAGTCGCTAATGAAAATAGGACAATTTAGTCTATATCAGGTCCTCGATTTAGGTACCCCTCAAAAAGTATGAGTTTCTTGGCGCTAGACATATGGGTGTTTTATTTAACCAAGTGCTAGCAAACTTTAGTGTCATCTTTTTAGGACAATTGTTCCTCTTTTTCTATGATGTTTTTGGTGTAAGTTTAACTTTGGTGGAAATTAATACTCCTTATTTGGTATCGCACAAGTCACTTTACTTGATTGGGTATGTTTTATGTAGATTCATTTTTATATGTCATTTAATGAATGTATCTAATAAAGGAACACATTTAGTATTATGCTGTGCTGATGATATAATTTAAATATGCACACCAGTAATATTGCATGTTAGTAGTAGCATTGTATAGAAATGTAATACTCTACCTCACCTTGGGATTCCACTTTTGAGAGAGCTCATACAGGCGGTATCATCCCATGACAATTAAATCCTCTTTTGGTGACAGTAGAAAAGGGGTCAAGATCTGATTGTGTATTTTTGTAGCTGCTTAGAGGGCACAATCCTGACCTCTTTAAACACCTTCAGTCCTTTTGTGTTGGTCTGCTTACATCATATGCCTCCTGCAGGGGAGGGGTGCAACGGTACACCTTTCCCATGAAGTTGTGTGTGGCCCTCTGCACTCCTCTGAATGTACTTTTAGTGTTGCTGTACGAGGGGACATCCGTCAAAAGTATTACAAAGGAAGAAAAAGTAATCTGAAAAAGAAGCGTACACTAAGCAAGAAGTAATGGAAGTTTATTGGACTCAAACAGCAAGGAAGCACGGTTCAGAAAGCCGCGTGGAACTGAACTGAATAACGTGAGCTATCAACGCCACCCACTGCGGCTAAACGTTTGATACGCAATTTGCCAAATTATCATGAAACATTTTGGTTGCATTTTTAAGGCCGGTCACAGGTGCAGTTTGGTGGGACTACGTCAATCCCCTGTATCCAAATATATGTTGAATGATCCTAATTGGATGATACCATCTTTTGCCACAGTTACATTAACATCTCTTGTGACATCACAACCTTTCCCACGCTGCCCCTTAATTACGTGATGGTGCTGCACAGTCAAAAACATTTGTTATGCCATTGGTTGGCACTGTTAAATATGCAAAATAGCTTGAGATGGCAAGGGGCGAGACATTCACACTGAGTCTGACCAATAATGTACCTGGAGGACACCTCAAGGACCCTGTTCATTGGTGCACCCTAGGGAACTCTAACCTCTCTCCATTAATGGGATCCCCCTCCTGCACCCTGTAGCACCAAACCCAATGCTCTGGATTCCCAGCTCCTTTCTCACGCCTTGCTGCCAAGTGCAGTCTGACCACACTGTGGTTGGCGATCAATTAGCTGCATTTTATTTCTATTTCTCTGCACCCAGGTGCCTAGCTTGGTAGCCTCGAAAGTATCTTTTAAACTAACTTTGCTGTGGACGCGTTGTCCAGGGACCTTCAGTCCCACAATATTTCCCCACACTTTTTCTGCTGAATGTTAAAAAAATACATTGTGCTTGTCACACAACGACTTGCAGCTCCTGTCTTATGCGCTGTCTGCGAGAAATGCCTTCTTAACATGGGCCTACAACCAAAATGGCTTCTCTACTGTTCACATATTGCTCAAAGAAAGACCCCCATACTATAATGTGCACCTGGACCCTATGCCCGCTCTATACAAGTACCCCATACTGCCCCCGAAGCACCCACCCCTCCTCGAGTTCCACCTTGGGACGTCTCCCGCTGTGCCTGCTTCTATGTAATTATTTAAGTAGCGCCGCATTCAATGACGTCCTCAACTCTGACGTCACCCACCATGTCTTCCTTGACGTCACCATGTCACTTGCGCAATTGTTATGTATGCCCTCCTTGGCAGTGCTGGATCTGGACCTTTCCAACATTGTACCACCCTTGTTGATGCGATTCAATCTTTCAACCTTATTCTTTCCAGCACTACCTTCCTTAATTGTCCCCTTCTCCTTAACCATGACCCATTGCTGTTCCTTCTGCATCCTTTCCGTACTTTGCTACCGGCTATTTGCCTAACATTCCTCAGCAAAACCAGGTCATCTAGATCTTCTGTGTGCGCAACCTGTATGACCTCCTGGATCAGGAGACCACACTGCTGAAACCTGTCATTGGGCTGCCCACAGAGTGAAAATGGAAACTACATGAAAGGCAGTGCTTTATTGCAAGGAAACCCAGAAGTGCTCTGAAATCCGTTTTTCCTTGGTTGCTGAAATTCCAAAATAATGGTTCCCAAACATCAGAAAAGATCCAACATCCTTGCTGGGTGTTACCCGTTACCTTATTTAAAGAATCCACATAAGCACACAATGTCAGGAAAAGCAGATTCCATCACAAGAATATTCACATTAAAAAGTGTGCTTGTCTGTAAAAATCTGTCAGAAATGGGCGCAGTACCGCCGGATGCCTGCATGAAAGCTGTCAATTAAGTACACTGGGAGCTTAAACTTGTGCAGTTAAATCAAATTGTTGGAATTAAGTGACTTGCCATCAGAAGCAATATAGGTTGCAACTATTTAATCTCTATGTTTTAAAAAGACTGGAATTAGGGATTTGTTTTCCTGTGTGAAATTGTAAGTTTATTTTTCAACTAAGAAAAATGTAACAATTGACTTTACAGTAAATCTGTTGCAAGCCAAAGAACTTCAAAGCAAATTCGACAGTTGCCCCAACAAAAGGCATCTCTCCTGCTTCTCATCAAAGCCCAGGAAATCCCAGTCAGATGTTAATGAAGAGGGGAGGAGATTTTGGCCTGTTGCTCCCGGGGGAAACAAAGGGTTTCCTTGGCTGAAAAGAATATGCAGATGCAAGTGTCAACAGAAACCCCTGCCAGAGGAAAGAGGCGGGTATTGCTCTTGAGGTTACAGCTGTTTGGAGTTATCTGGGTTGGGACTCTGGGTTGTCACCTGGTCACCAGGTGACCCGGCTTCGTCGGCTCTCCCACGCCGACACGGCACCAGAACTGGTTATCCA
Organism: Ambystoma mexicanum; assembly: GCF_040938575.1. NCBI lineage: Eukaryota > Metazoa > Chordata > Amphibia > Caudata > Ambystomatidae > Ambystoma > Ambystoma mexicanum. The sequence goes on along the minus strand of NC_090928.1, from coordinate 1,176,279,148 downwards.
GCCTCAGTGGCACCCTGACTCAGGAGGACCACCCATCAGCTCTATCCAGAGCTACATCTCTACTCAATTGGTCCACAACAATGTCACTGCGTCATTCACTGAATCTAAAACCACACACCCACATGCACTACTCACAGCCCTGAAAAAGACGTAGGTCGAAACGCGCGTCGGCTGTCTGCACTCACCTATGTTGAACAACTGGCATTTTCTGCCAAATTAATGTTTTCAGATTGCTCTGGTGTTTTTGCTGATAACAATAATAAAGCAACAAATTACTAACACCACCATGACTCTTCTGAGCTGATGAGGAATCTAAAGCACTAGCAAATCAGCTAAATCCGTGGATTATTGAATCCTCCCAGCACCCAACATCATCCACGGGTATTGCTCTTGACCCACCAAAACTTTGGGGGCGGGACAGACAGTGTTGTATATTTTGAAACCACAGAAAAGTATATTTTTGAAAAGGACTGACAGAGGACTGTGCAAAATTGTAAACATTGTAAAATGACAGTATTGTTATTATGAACATTTTAGAATTTGTGGTTTTGTAGCAATTGTGGTGATGCCAGAAACATGAAACTTCATATGATTATGCCCAGAAACCATGCACACATATGTGTAGAAATGTGGACAAATCTGACAATGGGTACCAGACCAAAAGTGTGAAAAATTGCCAAATCTGGACCCAAGCACTCACCGAGATGGGGCTCGGATGAATACTTGCTCCACTAAATATGGGATATAAATATGCTATTGCTAGCAAGTTTGTAAAATTGCAAACATGTCTTGCATGAAAAATAGATTTTCGGTGCAGAAACAAAGGGGAGGTTCTGCCTGGATCATAAAACACAGCGTCATGATGACACCAGGTTTTCTTTTCAAATCAGGGGAGACGAAAAAAACCCTAACCAATAGAGTATCTAGGAGTGTGCCTAGGATAGTTCAGCATAACCACCCCTTTAGGAAATACATAAATAGAGACAGCTTAGGACCTAGAGACACACACATTCACCCATCAACCGATTGCTGCCGGAGCACTTTGCAAGATAAATCCATATCCAAGACTCTAGACTCCAGAACTTTGAAAGCAGAAAGGCCCACTTCCAAAACTGAATCATTCTCAGCTTGGCTTTTTAAAATATTGAAACCAGATTTAACCCCAGACCTCTCAAGGGAGCAAAAGAACAGCCTGGCTGTGCTGTTGCTGCTTTCTAGATCAAAATTCTTGCCAGAATCCAAGATCCAAACCAGCAGAGCAGAGCTGTGACCAGATAGCTGCGAACCAGAACCAACCCGTCAGATCCAGTCCAGTCCCGCCGTTCAGTGTCCAGAGTGCCATGCTGAGTGCAGAACCAGAGCGCCTTGAGTCCAGTCCAGTGTGCTAGCTGAATTCCTGTCCAGAAAGTCTCCCTGACCAGATCCCTGACAGGTCCATTCCAAACATTCGTAGTGAGTATCCATAGCATAGGATTGTCGCTAGCAAATATGTTATCCATAAGTAATCCTATCCAAACCCATTCTCTTATATCCAGAACTACATTGTTAGAATCTTTTTGTCTTACCTGAACTCTTTCTCTTATCCTATAGTCCTTTGTAATAGTAGTGTTAAAATCATCTTTGCGCTAATATATTTTCTGAAGAAAGGCGAGCGTCTCGGCAAGCTAAACCAACCAGTGATATCCTGGGCTGGTGGCGGCGCTGTCGTGTAGTTTGTATTTGTATTTGTATTTATTTTATTTATAAAGCGCAGCCAGGCCCAGGGGCATACGGGCGCATAAGTTAGATCTGGTTACAGTTGCAATTGAAAGCAGTGAATAAGGGTTCCGTTACATTGCAGTTACAGGTGGGTACAAACTTAGTCATACAAATGCCTATATACATAGTCTAGTATAAGTACATTAATTACAAGGTGTACCAGTGACAGTCGATCATGCAGGGATCAGGCAGTTAGGCTGTCATAGAGTCCATGTTGTGAAGCCAACACTTCGTGTTATGTTTAAATAGGTTAAATGAAGGTTCTGCTCGCAAAGGCGCAGGTATTGTGTTCCATAATTTGGAGGCTTGTACAGGGAAGCTAGCACCACCCGAGTTATGAAGTTTAAATCTCGGTATGGACATAGTGTTAGCTTGTGCTGCTCTAAGTGGTCTTGAAGAAGTGTGAGGTGTAAATTGGTTGGTGAGGTAGGCTGGTGCAAGGTTGGCCCTGGCTTTATGTGTAAGGGCCAGAGTTTTAAGGGATATTCTGTGCTTGACTGGAAGCCAACGTAGTTTGCGTCTGGTCTCCGAGATGTGCATTTTTTTGGAGATGTTGAGGGCAGCTCTGATGGCATTATTTTGAATTACTTGCAGTTTGTTGATATTTTTGTAGCTAGTGCCTAAGTAAAGGGCATTACAATAGTCTATCTTGGATAGGACTAGTGCTCTAGCAAGAGTAATGCAATTGGGTGAGGAGATGAACGGCCTACATGCAGTGATCAGCTTGCAGGTGTAAGCGGCTGATGATGCTACTGCATTAGTTTGTTTGGAGAAGGATAAGGTGGCATCGATGTAAACCCCAAGGGTTTTGGTGTTATTTGACACGGGGATGAGATTGCCGTCTATGGTGAAGGATTTAAATGCGGGATTGAGATTTTTGAGTTTGGCGTGAGTGCCAAGGATGATCAGCTCGGTTTTTTCGTCATTGAGACAGAGTCCATGGTGTGCCATCCATGCTTGAATTACTGAGTAGATTTCATTAAGGGTTTTGCTGTCTGTTTCATAGCTCCCCGAGATAGGAATGAGTATCTGGGTGTCGTCCGCGTAATTGGTATACGTGACACCCAGATAGTCAAGGATATCAAAGAGGGGCTTTGTGAATATATTGTAGAGTGTCGGGGACACGCAAGAGCCTTGCGGGACTCCGCAGGGTACTGGTGAAGGTTCAGCAGAATCAGTGGGAGAGAAGACCCTCATGGTTCTGTTCTCCAAGAAGGAGCTGATCCAGGCTGTGGCTGCGTCTGAGAAGTGTGCTGCAGTTTTCAAGTGGTGACAGAGTGTTTGATGGTTGACCAGGTCAAAAGCTGCTGACAGATCAAGCAATAAGAGGAGTGCAAGTTTACCATTGTCTTTCAGGATTTGGATCTGGGTAGTGAGATCTATTAATGCAGTTTCCGTACCGTGTCTCGGTCGGAAACCTGACTGCCTAAGTCCTAGGAGATTGTTTGATTCTAAGTAGGCCTGTATTTGTAAGTAAGCTGCTCTATCCAATATTTTTAATAAGAAAGGTACAGTTGTTATCGGTCTATAGTTAGACGGGTTGGCTGGATGAAGAGTAGGTTTTTTAAGGAGTGGGATGACCCACGCATCTTTTAGGTTATCAGGCACTTCTCCCGTTTTGAAGGAGGCATTGATGAGGTTGGTTATGAATGGTGCCAGGTCGTGCGCAGCAGCTTTGATGATCGGGGCAGGGCAGGCATCACCTTGGCAATTTGAAGGCTTAAGTTTCCTGATGATGTTTTCTACTTCCCAGATTGAGAGGGGTGAGAAGCTGAAAGGTTTACAAGTTGATTTGAAGGTAGGTGATTTGTTAGGTAATTGTTTGTAGTCCGGATCAGCAAGTAGCAGGGATTTTTTTACGTTGATTTTAGATTGTAGGCGAGCTATTTTATCTAATAAGGCCTTCTGAATATTACTACACCATAGTGCATCTGTAACACATTTGTCTAAGGGGGCAATGGGGGATTCTAGTTCTTTCAAAATCTTAAAGAGTTCCTTTGTGTTAGATTCCGCTTGTGTAATCCTTTTGTTATATGTGTCCTTTTTAGCAATAAAGATGGCTTCTTTGTAACTAGAGGAGGCTAGGGTTAGCTCAGTCTTATTGGATGCTGTGGGATGTTTTTTCCAATGTGACTCTGCGGTTCTCTTAGCTTTGCGGAATTCTCTTAGCTGCGGCGTGAACCAAGTGTTGAGGTGACGGTGAGGTTTGGGTTTCCGCAATTTTAGGGGGGCAATGGTGTTCAGTGCTTTAAGTATAGCCTGGTTGTAGATATCCACTGAGACTGTGGGGTCAACCTCTGGGTCGATATTGTTCAGGATGGGGAGTAGTATGGGTAAGAGTTTGTCAGGTGTGATATCTTTCCTATTTCTAGTGCTGGTGGCTGGGGCGATGATAGGCGCCAGGTGCGGTGTATTGGCTTTGATAGAGAAGGTTATTATGTGATGATCCGACCAAATACATGGGTCATTGGATAGAAGGTCAAAGGTTTGCGGCTTCAAAGTCTCCCTAGTGTCAAGAAATCTTGTTTGTCATTTTAAAAAGCACATCTTTCTTTTGCAAATGTTGACTCTTTCTGAAATAAGCGACATTCCACTAAAACCTTCATAACTTCTTCACCGTGTATGCTAGAAACAAAGTGTCTACTTGAAGCTAACATCCTCAGCTTTCCAACAAACCAATTTCTTATAATTATTCCGCAATCATGCTTACAGCGCGCGGAAAAGTTTGCAGCAAATTCTTCTTTGGCTCAATTCCCTCACGTGTGAAATAGCTGTTCATTGCATCTGACCTCAGAATTAAGTTTCCAACCTGCTAGTTACTCAATAATCATTGCTACTGTTTTTCTGATAACATACAAAGCGGCTCCCACTAGTAAACCATTTTGACCCGTTTGCAATCATTCCTGTTTTTCTCTGTGTTTGCTGGGGAGGAAATTGGGAAATTGGGATTGATACTGTATTTGTTAAGTGTGTTTTCCTGAAACCTGTTTTCTCTTCTTCCATCTCTTTATACTGCATATTGGGGGGATTGGGAAGTGTGCAGGGGGAAAGAGTAATCATGTTGCATTTTGATTGAACCAACACAAAGTATTATTCTATGCTGCATTATTTTTCCTATCGTTGCTCCTTCTGATTAATGAGATTTATTGTGACATCACCCCATTGGTGATCATTGTATAACTATTAAAGTAGTGTGACATATATATATATATATATATATATATATATATATATATATATATATATATATATATATATTGAGAAATCCATAAAACAAATCTTTTAACTTTGCAAAACAGCCTGCTTCCTGGTTCAGTGTGACAGGGGGGATTGAAAGAGAGGGGCGTGATGTAAGGGTATATCATTCAGAAATAAAAGAACTTATACACATAAATAAATAATTAAGGGTTTCAATTGTGCATTCCATGCTAGGCATTGACTTAGGTGAAGTGCCAGGTTAAAATCACGTACAGTCCTTGACCCATATGGCTCCAGAAAGGCAATTGCGGAGGCCATCTTGACTATTTGTGTGCAACTGGTCTTACCTGCTCTGCATCACTGCTAGGACCATTGTCCCTGAAGCAAGCAGCATAAACCTATCACCCACATTCCGATAATGTTTTCATTCCTTATGGTTATTCTGGCACCCCTTTCCTGAGAAGTCACCCACCTGGCACCCTTTTCCTAGACCATCAACCCTTGTGTTTGTTTGACATTTGTAAGAAGCTAACCAGGCTCTCCTAAACTGCAAACATGAGTTTAAAAGCTCCCATCGGACGACAATTTCAAGACCTGATCGAACTTGCTCTGTCTTGTCTTGTGAGATTTCTAACCAGACTTTCCCAGCCAACTTTACACCTGAAGTGCCTTGCCCTTTTACTCTTGCTGGGATGTGTGCTGCTTGTGCCGCACCTTTGGTTTAACCTGTGCAGTAGCAATGTCATGAAACTACCTGTGAAGTAGTTTCCTGTAGCCTTGTTCTCCCCCGCTATCCTTGTGCACATTCCGCTGTTCTCTTAGCAGATTCAGATAACCTGAACCATTCATGTGCACCCATGTATGCCCACTTAAAATATCCTCATGGGGGGCAACAATATACCTAATGTTTGAAACAAAGTGCACCCCTTGAAACAAGGTGTAACTCTGTACTCCAGACCTGAAACGCCTAAATCACACTTCCTTTTCCTTATATCTTTCCACATCTTCAACTCTTCCTACATACCACCCTTTCCAAATCTCTTGCAGAGTGTGGTTTACCTTGCCCAGGCATTCCACATCTGCTTTAACTTTAATCCTTAGATTAATGTGTGCATCATTCTCTGTATTAGATGCATCTACCAGAACAACTTCTTCGAGGCCCTACATTTATAGCAATTGTAAGGTCCTTTAGACCAGGAGACACAATTCAAGTTGCAAGCTACTGGCCCACCAGGAGAGAGACACTGGTCACATCAACTCTCCACATACACAACGCACACCATTTTCTACATGCCAAGAGTCAAGCATCACTGGACAGTGGCTGGCGGTGCGTATAACCTTTGCACCCTGCCTTAGATGGCATTATACCCATTTCATGGGCAACTTGTCATCTACACCCTTCTCTGACCTATTCTCCAGCCCGTTCCTCATATACCATCCCGACACACTGGGAGCAATTGGGGAGCCCTGTAGCTCTGTGTGTGCATCCTTCACGGACCTATTCAACTGCCCGATCCTCGTATACCATCCCAACACACTGGGAACAATTGGGGAGCCCTCTAGCTCTGTGTGTGCATCCTTCTCGGACCTATTCTCCTGCCCTCTCCTTGTATACCACCCGCAACACACTTGGAGCACTTGGGAAGCCCTCTAGCTCTGTGTGTGCATCCTTCTCGGACCTATTCTCCTGCCCGCTCCTCGTATACCACCCCCGACACACTGGGAGCACTTGGGAAGTCCTCTGGCCCTGTGTGTGCATGCTGCTCGGACCTATTCTCCTGCCCGCTCCTCGCATACCACCCCCGACACACTTGGAGCACTTGGGAAGCACTCTAGCCTTGTCTGCGCATCCTTCTCGGACCTATTCTCCAGTCCGATCCTCGTATACCATCCCTGACACACTGGGAGCACTTGGGAAGCCCTCTATCCCTGTGTGTGCATCCTTCTCGGAACTATTCTCCTGCCCGATCCTCATATACCATCCCCCGACACACTTGGAGCACTTGGGAAGCCCTCTAGCCTTGTGTGCGCATCGTTCTTGGACCTGTTCTCCTGCCCGATCCTCGTATACCATCCCCGACACACTGGGAGCACTTGGGAAGCCCTCTAGCCCTGTGTGTGCATGCTTCTCGGACCTATTCTCCTGTCCGCTCCTCGTATACCACCCCCGACACACTTGGAGCACTTGGGAAGCCCTCTAGCCTTGTGTGCGCATCCTTCTCAGACCTATTCTCCTGCCCGATCCACGTATACCATCCCCAACACACTGGGAGCACTTGGGAAGCCCTCTAGCCCTGTGTGTGCATGCTTCTCTGACCTATTCTCCTGCCCGATCCTCGTATACCACCCCCGACACACTGAGAGCACTTGGGAAGCCCTCTAGCCCTGTGTGTGCATGCTTCTCGGACCTATTCTCCTGCCCGATCCTCGTATACCATCCCCGACACACTGGGAGCACTTGGGAAGCCCTCTAGCCCTGTGTGTGCATGCTTCTCGGACCTATTCTCCTGCCCGCTCCTCGTATACCACCCCCGACACACTGGGAGCACTTGGGAAGCCCTCTAGCCCTGTGTGTGCATCCTTCTTGGACCTATTGTCCTGCTCGCTCCTCGTATACCACCCCGACACACTGAGAGCACTTGGGAAGCCCTCTAGCCCTGTGTGTGCATGCTTCTCGGACCTATTCTCCTGCCCGATCCTCGTATACCATCCCCGACACACTGAGAGCACTTGGGAAGCCCTCTAGCCCTGTGTGCATCCTTCTCGGACCTATTCTCCTGCCTGATCCTAGTATACCACCCCTGACACACTGGGAGCACTTGGGAAGCCCTCTAGCCCTGTGTGTGCATGCTTCTCGGAACTATTCTCCTGCCCGATTCTCGTATACCATCCCCGACACACTGGGAGCACTTGGGAAGCCCTCTAGCCCTGTGTGTGCATGCTTCTCAGACCTATTCTCCTGCCCGATCCTCGTATACCATCCCCAACACACTGGGAGCACTTGGGAAGCCCTCTAGCCCTGTGTGTGCATGCTTCTCGGACCTATTCTCCTGTCCGCTCCTCGTATACCACCCCCGACACACTTGGAGCACTTGGGAAGCCCTCTAGCCTTGTGTGCGCATCCTTCTCAGACCTATTCTCCTGCCCGATCCTCGTATACCATCCCCAACACACTGGGAGCACTTGGGAAGCCCTCTAGCCCTGTGTGTGCATGCTTCTCTGACCTATTCTCCTGCCCGATCCTCGTATACCACCCCCGACACACTGAGAGCACTTGGGAAGCCCTCTAGCCCTGTGTGTGCATGCTTCTCGGACCTATTCTCCTGCCCGATCCTCGTATACCATCCCCGACACACTGGGAGCACTTGGGAAGCCCTCTAGCCCTGTGTGTGCATGCTTCTCGGACCTATTCTCCTGCCCGCTCCTCGTATACCACCCCCGACACACTGGGAGCACTTGGGAAGCCCTCTAGCCCTGTGTGTGCATCCTTCTTGGACCTATTGTCCTGCCCGCTCCTCGTATACCACCCCGACACACTGAGAGCACTTGGGAAGCCCTCTAGCCCTGTGTGTGCATGCTTCTCGGACCTATTCTCCTGCCCGATCCTCGTATACCATCCCCGACACACTGAGAGCACTTGGGAAGCCCTCTAGCCCTGTGTGCATCCTTCTCGGACCTATTCTCCTGCCTGATCCTAGTGTACCACCCCTGACACACTGGGAGCACTTGGGAAGCCCTCTAGCCCTGTGTGTGCATGCTTCTCGGACCTATTCTCCTGCCCGATTCTCGTATACCATCCCTGACACACTGGGAGTACTTGGGAAGCCCTCTAGCCCTGTGTGTGCATGCTTCTCGGACCTATTCTCTTGCCCGCTCCTCGTATACCACCCCGACACACTGGGAGCACTTGGGAAGCCCTCTAGCCCTGTGTGCATCCTTCTCGGACCTATTCTCCTGCCTGATCCTAGTATACCACCCCTGACACACTGGGAGCACTTGGGAAGCCCTCTAGCCCTGTGTGTGCATGCTTCTCGGACCTATTCTCCTGCCCGATTCTCGTATACCATCCCCGACACACTGGGAGTACTTGGGAAGCCCTCTAGCCCTGTGTGTGCATGCTTCTCGGACCTATTCTCTTGCCCGCTCCTCGTATACCACCCTGACACACTGGGAGCACTTGGGAAGCCCTCTAGCCCTGTGTGTGCATGCTTCTCAGACCTATTCTCCTGCCCGCTCCTCGTACACCACCCCCAACACACTGGGAGCACTTGAGAAGCCCTCTAGCCCTGTGTGTGCATGCTTCTCGGACCTATTCTCCTGCCCGATTCTCGTATACCATCCCCGACACACTGGGAGTACTTGGGAAGCCCTCTAGCTCTGGGTGTGCATCATTCTCGGACCTATTCTCCTGCCCGCTCCTCGTATACCATCCTCGTCACACTGGGAGCACTTGGGAAGCCCTCTAGCCCTGTGTGTGCATCCTTCTCAGACCTATTCTCCTGCCCGATCCTCGTATACCATCCCCAACACACTGGGAGCACTTGGGAAGCCCTCTAGCCCTGTGTGTGCATGCTTCTCTGACCTATTCTCCTGCCCGATCCTCGTATACCACCCCGACACACTGAGAGCACTTGGGAAGCCCTCTAGCCCTGTGTGTGCATGCTTCTCGGACCTATTCTCCTGCCCGATCCTCGTATACCATCCCCGACACACTGAGAGCACTTGGGAAGCCCTCTAGCCCTGTGTGTGCATGCTTCTCGGACCTATTCTCCTGCCCGATCCTCGTATACCATCCCCGACACACTGGGAGCACTTGGGAAGCCCTCTAGCCCTGTGTGTGCATGCTTCTCGGACCTATTCTCCTGCCCGCTCCTCGTATACCACCCCCGACACACTGGGAGCACTTGGGAAGCCCTCTAGCCCTGTGTGTCCATCCTTCTTGGACCTATTGTCCTGCCCGCTCCTCGTATACCACCCCCGACACACTTGGAGCACTCGGGAAGCCCTCTAGCCTTGTGTGCGCATCCTTCTCGGACCTATTCTCCTGCCCGATCCTCGCATACCATCCCGACACACTGGGAGCACTTGGGAAGCCCTCTAGCCCTGTGTGTGCATGCTTCTCGGACCTATTCTCCTGCACGATCCTCGTATACCATCCCCGACACACTGGGAGCACTTGGGAAGACCTCTAGCCCTGTGTGCATTCTTCTCTGACCTATTCTCCTGCCTGATCCTAGTATACCACCCCTGACACACTTGGAGCACTTGGGAAGCCCTCTAGCCCTGTGTGTGCATGCTTCTCGGACCTATTCTCCTGCCCAATTCTCGTATACCATCCCCGACACACTGGGAGTACTTGGGAATCCCTCTAGCCCTGTGTGTGCATGCTTCTCGGACCTATTCTCTTGCCCGCTCCTCGTATACCACCCCTGACACACTGGGAGCACTTGGGAAGCCCTCTAGCCCTGTGTGTGCATGCTTCTCAGACCTATTCTCCTGCCCGCTCCTCGTACACCACCCCCAACACACTGGGAGCACTTGGGAAGCCCTCTAGCTCTGTGTGTGCATCCTTCTCGGACCTATTCTCCTGCCCGCTCCTTGTATACCACCCCCAACACACTTGGAGCACTTGGGAAGCCCTCTAGCCCTGTGTGTGCATGCTTCTCGGACCTATTCTCCTGTCCGCTCCTCGTATACCACCCCCGACACACTTGGAGCACTTGGGAAGCCCTCTAGCCTTGTGTGCGCATCCTTCTCGGACCTATTCTCCTGCCCGATCCTCGTATACCATCCCCGACACACTGGGAGCACTTGGGAAGCCCTCTAGCCCTGTGTGTGCATGCTTCTCTGACCTATTCTCCTGCCCGATCCTCGTATACCACCCCTGACACACTGAGAGCACTTGGGAAGCCCTCTAGCCCTGTGTGTGCATGCTTCTCGGACCTATTCTCCTGCCCGATCCTCGTATACCATCCCCGACACACTGGGAGCACTTGGGAAGCCCTCTAGCCCTGTGTGTGCATGCTTTTCGGACCTTTTCTCTTGCCCGCTCCTCGTATACCACCCCCGACACACTGGGAGCACTTGGGAAGCCCTCTAGCCCTGTGTGTGCATCCTTCTTGGACCTATTGTCCTGCCCGCTCCTCTTATACCACCCCCGACACACTTGGAGCACTTGGGAAGCCCTCTAGCCCTGTGTGTGCATCCTTCTCGGACCTATTCTCCTGCCCGCTCCTCGTATACCACCCCTGACACACTGGGAGCACTTGGGAAGCCCTCTAGCTCTGTGTGTGCATCCTTCTTGGACCTATTCTCCTGCCCGCTCCTTGTATACCACCCACGACACACTTGGAGCACTTGGGAAGCCCTCTAGCTCTGTGTGTGCATCATTCTCTGACCTATTCTCCTGCCCGCTCCTCGTATACCATCCCCGTCACACTGGGAGCACTTGGGAAGCCCTCTAGCCCTGTGTGTGCATCCTTCTCGGAACTATTCTCCTGCCCGCTCCTTGTATACCACCCCCGACACACTTGGAGCACTTGGGATGCCCTCTAGCTCTGTGTGTGCATCCTTCTCGGACCTATTCTCCTGCCCGCTCCTCGTATACCATCCCCGACACACTGGGAGCACTTGGGAAGCCCTCTAGCCCTGTGTGTGCATCCTTCTTGAACCTATTCTCCTGCCCGCTCCTCGTATACCACCCCCGACACACTGGGAGCACTTGGGAAGCCCTCTAGCCCTGTGTGTGCATGCTTCTTGGACCTATTCTCCTGCCTGATCCTCGTATACCATCCCCCAACACACTTGGAGCACTTGGGAAGCCCTCTAGGCTTGTGTGCGCATCCTTCTCGGACCTATTCTCCTGCCCGATCCTCGTATACCATCCCCGACACACTGGGAGCACTTGGGAAGCCCTCAGCCCTGTGTGTGCATGCTTCTTTGACCTATTCTCCTGCCCGATCCTTGTATACCACCCCCGACACACTGAGAGCACTTCGGAAGCCCTCTAGCCCTGTGTGTGCATGCTTCTCGGACCTATTCTCCTGCCCGATCCTCGTATACCATCTTCGACCCACTGGGAGCACTTGGGAAGCCCTCTAGATCTGTGTGTGCATGCTTCTCGGACCTATTCTCCTGCCCGCTCCTCGTATACCACCCCAGACACACTGGGAGCACTTGGGAAGCCCTCTAGCCCTGTGTGTGCATGCTTCTCGGACCTATTCTCCTGCCCGCTCCTCGTATACCACCCCCGACAGGCTGGGAGCACTTGGGAAGCCCTCTAGTGCTGTGTGTGCATACTTCTTGGACCTATTGTCCTGCCCGCTCCTCGTATACCACCCCTGACACACTTGGAGCACTTGGGAAGCCCTCTAGCCCTGTGTGTGCATCCTTCTCGGACCTATTCTCCTGCCCACTCCTCGTATACCACCCCGACACACTGGGAGCACTTGGGAAGCCTTCTAGCGCTGTGTGTGCATCCTTCTTGGACCTATTCTCCTGCCCGATCCTCTTATACCATCCCCGACACACTGGGGGCACTTGGGAAGCCCTCTTGCTCTGTGTGTGCATCCTTCTTGGACCTATTGTCCTACCCGGTCCTTGTATAGCACCCCTGACACACTGGAAGCACTTGGGAAGCCCTCTAGCCCTGTGTGTGCATCTTTCTCGGACCTATTCTCCTGCCCGATCCTCGTATACTGTAAGCGATATTCAATCAACACTACAGCCAAGTCAATGCCTAGTCTGGGATGCTGAGGAAAACCCTTATTAATGTATTTTTATGTCTAGTTCAGTACTCTGGATGACCACTCTTGTATAACACCCCCCTCTTAGAATCCCCCTGACCCCACTGAGCCAAGAAGTAGGTTTGTTTTGCAAATTAAAAGTTTTATTTGAGAATTTAAACAATATATATATATCACACTTTATAATAAATTAATATCTGATAGTACACTTAGACATATGATGTTGATCAACAATGGGTAATCTGGCACTAGCACACTTCTTTACAATCAATGAGGAGTTAGTATAGGATGGATAAAGTAGCAAAAATACTTTTATGATTTCAAGGGAAAAGCAATGAGGAATAAAATGCAGTACAGAAATACGTGATATGATTTTAGCAAAAGATAAGATAATCACTTTTTCTCTGGCAATTCACCCCCCTCCCCTATGAAATGTAAAAAAATGGAAGGAGATGGAAAGAGGAGCACACAGTTCTCAGGAATGCAATCAAATGCAATACGAAATTCAGTGCCCCCCACCCAGCAAGCTTAGAGGAAACAGGTAGGAGTTTGAAACACAGGCCCAAAATGCTTTTTAAATGTGATGGCAATGGATGGGAAAATGTGCCAACTGATTTTAATTCCCTCTAGAGATTCAGGGTGAGTGGGAGATGCATGTTGGTATTAGTTCAGGCTCACTTTAACAATGCTCTATGAGTTATTACCAAGTTGCAACGGATTTTAACAAAAGAAAGAATGGAGCTGCTATTTTGACAAGTGGAGAAATTGATCCAAAATCGCAAATCGCAGTAAATTTCGCGAGTGCGTAAATCGTGATTGCGGAAAAAGTATAAGTCAGTTCTAGGCTCTAAGCTTTCAGAGAAAAGTTAAATCTCGTTCCTAGCCCAAACGGTTCCAGAGATACAGACAATTAAATAAAGGTAGTTTTTCGGATTTAAAGTAAACTCAAAATGACAGGTGACAGCTTGCAGCTGCAGAATTGACAGGTGACAGTTGTGCAGCTTTAAAAATGACAGATGACACGATTTCTAGGAGGCAGTTCTACTTAGGTTAAAATAGTTTGGATTAGATTATTTTAACTAAGAGATTGGTTCTGCACAGTTCTGCTAGGTACTCACAATATAAATTTGAACTTGGCCTCGTCACGGATCTGGTCAACACGTCCGGCTGCGGTTCCGTCTGTTCGGCGGGTCAATCAGGCACCGGTTCTGCTCACAGCGATCTGGGTCAGCTCTGCTCTGCTGGTCTAGCCTCTCTGGATTCTGGATGTAACACTGCTTTCTGGGTACTGCTACAGGTTCTTGCAAAAATTCTCAGCAAAACTTCAAACAGCTCGCCCGGCTGTTGAATAGTTTGGTTAGTTTTGAGGCCTGCTGAAGAGGATTCAGCTGGTGGATTCAGGCCTCTCTGCTACAAATTCTGGAGTTAATTTCTGCTACAGGTTCTGGAGATTGATGGATTTGAAGTCTGGATCTCTGGATGTGAAGTTGTCGGTCAGCATGCTCTGCAGCAAATGGAATTGAATGTCTCTACCTGTCCCAGCAGTCTCTTTTTATGTGTTTTGGAAAGTGGGTGTATGCGTTGGTCATAACTAAACCTGCCCCTCTCACTTACCATTGGCCAATTCCTCCTCTCTCCCTTGATTGGGGGAAGGAAATGTGAGTCAGAGTGATGCTGTAGGTTTTATGGTCAGAGGAACCTCCCCTTGTCAGATTGCACACAAATCTATTTCTGACCCAAATACATATTTATCTATGTACCATTTTTCTAATATTATAGGTCCAGTTAACATATTTTCTGTAGCACCAAACCATCCGATCCCTGTCTTTGTACGATGTCGTGTCCACTGATGACAGAATTCTCCCCTTTTCATCCAGATAACGACCTTTAAACCTTTCCAAATTTTATACAAATGTGCACCAGGGATATGGGTTACAGATGATAAAGTGTCAGATTTTTAACATGCATACGTTTGGAGTGAGACCCTATTTTCCACTAGCAACCCCCCAGAATACACCACAGGGTCCTAACGCCTCTTAAAATGTGCACAGAAAAATCACAAAAATAATGATATTACTTATATAATTCTGACAAGTCCGCACTATGAGTTCTCTATCTTTTTAAAATTACGCTCTGGTCAAAAAGGGGTGTGGCTTCCCACATCACAGGGTGGAATAACTGGTTTATCCACTTCCCCCAAGCCAGCTTGCTCACAGAGGCACAGCTGCCCCCAGTTTCTCCCAAGAGGAAGCTATTTTACGACGCCCCCAATATAACATTTGCCTGAGTCCAGGACAGGCCTTTGTGCAACTCCCTGTAGTCCCCAGCTGCTCCACCCCTAATCTAATCAGAGAGGTGTTAACTCCTTTTGGCCAGGGGCAGAGTGGCTGAGCATCCAGTTTCAACTCCTGTCGGGGGTAGTTGTCAGGCAGAATTCAGTTTCATTAAGCCATGTTTCAGCTAAATGTCACTTTTTGTTCCCAGTTTAAATCACTTACAATTTTTACATATACATTAAATAATTACTTCCTTCAAGTCATTTCAGAATATAGTTTTACATTGTATCCACCTCTTAGCAAGTCTTTCCTTGGTCTGGTTTTGTTTCATTTGTTCAGTTTTACACAAAAGTCTGGTGGTTTTAAAACGCTGGCTTTCTGATAGTGGTGAGTACTGGTAATGCAACCATTTTTGGGATTAAGAAAATGAATTCCCGACAGTTCTGAGTTGCTTTTTTGGCAATCAGCATTGCCATTCCCAATGGTTTCAGGCTACTGTGTGTGTAGCCCAATGGTGGTTTTAGGCAGTGCCCTCCTGTGCTCACAACATAGGCAAAAATGGGTGGCAGCCTATTCTTCATGTTTTCCCTGTGCACTCTCTGGGGAGTTCTGGCCATCATGATGTTTTCCATGCCAGTACTGTACAGTTTTATGGTAGGGCTTGTATGCATGGGTAAAAACATCCCACAAGCCCCCCCCCCTCTTGCGATGGCCATTCTGTCCTTTCGCTGATGGAACTCGCAAGATCTGGGATGTTCGCATCCTCTTCTTCCAATTCCATGGATGGCACAGTTCAGCATCTTTTCCTCCCTCCAGTCGATCAATCAGTTCTCCTTGCTGGTCCTGATGGGAGGATTGGGCGGTACCCCGGGCCCCTCGGGTCTCTGCTCCCGGTCCCCGGTTGTCCTCCTTGGTCAGTCTCCATGGTTTCATCTCTCCTAGGATGATAAAGCAAACCAGCAATACCTATTCGTAGACATTTCTTCACCACTATTAATGGTGTGGCGAACATATACATTTTATCAATCAGAAGATATGAACATATACATTTTCTTTTTTAAATTAGGAGACAAGAACATATATATATATACAAGGATCACAGAATTTTATATGCTATATGTGGAATATTTTAGGATTGGAACTGAATTACTCTGGAGCGGCCCCCTCTGGGATTCCAGTGGATTCCTCCAGTTGTTGCAGAGTGTGCCTGGGATAGCTGATTTATATGTACCCACTTGTCTTCCCCTTCCGCCAGACTGCCGTTGGGGATGCAGATCTTATAGGCAACAGGGGAGATCTTGTCTATAATTTGAAACGGTCCCTTCCATGTAGGCAAGAATTTTCGCTGTTTGGCCTGGTTCCTTTGGAAATTGTATAGATAGACCCGATCACCCACCTTATATTCCTTTCGGGTAGTTTTTAAATCATAGTGGGTCTTCATGCTCTCGGCTGATCTTTCTGGATTCCGCTGAGCATAGGCAAAAGCATGCTGACGGTGTTTCCTTAAATTCTCCACATACTCATGAGTTGTGGAGGCATTTATCAACGTTTGCTCTTGGGTTCTGTAGAGCAAATGCTGGGGAAGCACCATCTTGCGTCCAGTCATCAACTCAAATGGTGACATTTTGGTTGCAGATGAAGGGGTAGATCTGATGGCCAATAGGACCAGAGGTAATCGGATATCCCAACTTGGCCCAGAATCTGCCACAAACTTCTTTAATATGCTCACAATGGTTCGGTTATATCTCTCTACTGCCCCAGAAGAAGCTGGCCTGTAAGCAATGTGTAGCTTCCTTTTAACCCCCAGTATCTCCCACATCTTTGTCATTACTTCACTGGTGAAGTGGCTACCCCTGTCTGACTCAATCCTTTGAGGTAGACCAAAACGGGAAAAGATGTGGTTAATCATCAGGGCAGCTGCTGTTTCTGCCTTGCAGTTTGGGGCTGGGAGACATTCCACCCACTTGGTAAACAAGCATGTAACGGTCAACATGTACTTGTTTCCTCTAGACGAGCGGATTCCAGGGCCTACAAAGTCGATTTGCAAATCTGACCATGACAGTGTCATCCCCCTCTTTTGGAGAGGCGCACGGTGTGTGAGGGATGATGGCTGAAATTGTGCACACACAAGACACCCCTTCAAGAATTGGTCGAGGTCCTGTCCCATGTGTGGCCAGTATGCAACCTCTCTTAAGATTTCCAGTGTTGTGTGAAACCCCCTATGACCGGCGGTGGCCGCATCATGGGCGTGACTTAACATCAGTCTTCGGAATGAGGTAGGAACCACCCACTGATCATGGCCAGCTTGGGATTTCCTTACCAACAAACCGTCTTGGATTAGGAACATTTTTGGACATTTCATCAACACTCTTAGGTCCTCTTTCCCAATGTAATCGGTATCCGTCAGGGGAAAGTTCTCAGGGTCCTCAAGGTGTTAGTAAAACTTACCAATAATTGGATCCCCCTTCTGAGCTGTAATTAAATCAGCATCAGGGGTCTCCTTACTCCATTGTGCAGTTGAAAGATCATTGTGAGCATTTGTCTGGGACCTAGTGATAGCAGTGACCTGGATTTCCCCCAATAGGGACTCTATTTCTATTAGATCCCCTTGGATGGCCCCGGTTTTGGCCAGCTGATCAGCTAAGTCATTTCCAGTTTTGTCTGGTCCCTCTACTTTGGAATGACCCTTTATCTTTTTCCAGTAGATGGTTATCCCATACAATGTGACCAGATCATCAATGTTTTGGATTAATTTCCCATGTTTCAAGGGTTTGTTATTAGCACATAACATGCCTCTGGTTTTCCAATTAACCAGGTGCTCCACGAACCCATTCCGTACATAATCCAAATCTGTGATTATGACCAGTTCGTGGAGTTGATGTTGGACAGCAGTGAGGATGGCCTGATGCACAGCCATCAATTCTGCCACCTGACTACTTCGGGGACCAATTTTGTATCCAGCGTAGGGTTCTGGAAACTCCTTCACCCATGCATTCCCTACGCCGGCCAACAGTTCTTTCTCCCCGTTGTTGTTAACATGGTAAGAGCATCCATCCACATAGACAGTGGGCATTCCCTCACACTTGTCTTCTTCAAAGACTTTGTGTGGGGAATTAAGGTATGCCTCTATGTTGTCCTTGATTTTTAGACTTTCGTCCTCAAGACAGTTTTCTCTGGCACAATCATGCAAGTCAGCCAGACCTTGCGCGAGGGGACTCTTCTTGTTTTGGCCATATCTGACCTCTACAGGAAAGCCTTACATTGACAGAATCCAGGAAGTAATTCGGGAATTACTCACATTTCCGGCCCGGATTCTGTCACTTTGAGGTATTGCAGAGGCTGGTGTGGAGTCTCCACTATGATGTGTTCCCCCTGGATAAACGGGCGGTAATTCTTCAATGCCCACACCGTTGCCAGGAGTGCCTTCTCACAATCGTTGAATTTTTCCTCCACAGAGGATAAAGTTTTGCTCGCATAGGAGATTACTTTATTGACCTTGTCATGCTTTTGGTATAATACTGCCGTCAAGCACGTATTAGAGAACCCTGTCTCCAGGAAGAACTCCTTGTTTCTGACAGGGTAAGCTAGGCAAGGCGCTTGTGAGAGGCTTCTTTTGAGTTGTCTTACCGCCTCGGATTGTTCTGGACCCCATTCCCACTTGATGCCCCCCTTCAAGAGATGAATCAGGGGTCTAGTGATCTCTGCGTAGCCTTCAATGAACTTTCTGCTGTAATTAGTCAGTCCAAGGAGGCTCCTTAGTTCCCGCAGAGTTGTGGGGTCTTTCAGTTTCTGGAGTTGTTCCACTTTCTTTTCTTGGGGACAGAGACCCTGAGGAGTAATCTCATTCCCCAAGAAATTAACACGGGTTCTACACCACTGTGCTTTCTGAAAGGAAAGTTTTGCTCCGGCGGCCCTCAACTATGTCAGAACATAACGGATCTCCGCTATGTGTTACTCCACAGATGAACTTTTGATGAGGACATCATCTACATAAGCCAGGTTACCCCTCGCACCCAGGTCGGGCATGGCCTTATGTAGGAAAATGTTGAATTCATTGCCGGAGTTGAGGTATCCGAAGGGAGTCCGGGTCCATTTGTACTGCTGGCCCCCAAAGGTAAAAGCCAGTTTGTATTGGTCCTCCCTACTGACTGCCACAATCCAGTATCCATTGGTCAGGTCTATTGCGACCCCTGAATCTGGGCCAGCCCTTGGTCAATGTAGGGCAGAGGCCATCGGGAAGTATGGACCCGTTTGTTGAGCTCCCTAAGGTCGGCGCAGAGTCTCCACTGGCCGTTTGGCTTCAATATTCCCAGCACCGGATTATTGAAAGTGCTGTGGACTGGACGGATTATTCCCCGGGACTCAAGGTTCTTAATTATTTCAGTAAGGGACTCCATGGATGCGAGAGGCAAGCGATATTGCTTCACAAACACTGGAGTCATTCCAGGGTCCGTGGGAATTGTTGTGGTGTGGATGTCGGTGCGACCACAGTCATGAGTCTACCGCAAAAAGATCTTGGAAATCCAAGAAAACTTGTTTCAACTTTTGCTTCTGTTCCAGAGTCACACAAGCATCAGCTAGGTTGACTCTCTCTTCCACCATCTGCCTGAAGCCTGGAAAGACTTCTGGTTTTGTTATCTCAGCGGCCTCCTCCAGCTGGGTGGAGAAGTCCCTGGTCAGAGTGCTGATTTGGACTGGAGGCTTCAGGTGGGAAAGGCAGCCCTCATGGACCTGGAAAATCACCTCATCCCTCCTGAAGTCACAAGTCACATCTTCCTTACCATAAGGGCAAGAAGTGTACACCAGGAAGTTCCCCCCATGCCGGGTGAAAATCCTGTCTGGTGTTGTGTTGTCATCACTGTCACTGTCAAAACAGTCCTTGGGGATTGGTCCTAACAGTTCCTTTCCTAGATCAATGGAAAAATGTCGGTCATCAACCACCATTCCAATAATGGTGCCTGCGGCTAGAGTAATACTCTTTAAGTCGCTGTTATCCACCTCTATTGGAATGGTGTCATGTTCTATGTTGACTAATGGTGTTGGGTTTACCCCTAACCCTTGCTGTTGGAGAGAAGCATTTAGATGAATATAAGCATCAGGGTTTTTCAATTTTTGTCCTCTTTTAGCTTTCACTCCAAGGGAGAATTGTCGGGTCCTTTCTGGGATGGTGACTTCTTCTTTAATCTGAATTTCAACTGCATAAGGTAGCAATTGAGCTGACCTAAATGCTTTTTCTGGATCATCAAAGCCCATGAGATTATCCGCTAATCGGGACCAAGCTTTGAAGTTTATTAGGTCCAAACTAATGGTAAAGCGATTGAGAATGTCACTGCCTAAGTAAAAGGCGGCAGTGATGTCTCGCACGACCCAACAATTATGGACTATGCTCTTGTTGCCAATGGAGATTTTGAGCATACACCTGCTTGGCAGGAGATGTTTGGAATTAGGTGCTTCTAGGTCCATTTCCCATTTGTCTAGCAGTTTGAATGTGGGAATGGCTGGATCTTTTGGGAGTTGGCAGAACATGGCTTCGCTGATGAAGCTCTTACCGTTGTTCACACACACTCGAGCGAGAACAGAGTCCTTCCCATCATTTAATTGAACAGGGATGAACAACTGCTCTCCAATTTGCTGAATATCAGCCAGGCGCTGAGCTGATTTCACATCTTTCTGGACTATAGGAGTGGGAGTTTCTGATTGTGGATTAGTAAAGAATTTCAGGGTGTTTCCTTCCAGTGAGGAATACCAGCTTAAACTGGAAGGAAGGTTGATTTTCAGAAATAGAGAGGACCCCCCATCACCAGTCTGTTGTCCTACTGCTATTACTGTCACGTCTGGAATCTGGTTGTTCTGGAAGTGAAATTCTACTTGGTCAGATTTTTGTTCAACCATGTGGCAGGTGCCGTTTAAACTAACATGGTTGACACTCTGTTTTAATTTTATTGATCGGCTAGTCTGGGTCCAGAGGACCTTGTTTACACAATCTATTAGAGATGACAACCTTCTCAGGAGGTCATTCCCTAGTAAACAAGGGGTGCCCTCTGGAGTCACTACTATGACCGGGTGTTTCACCTTGTGTCGCCCAATTTTAATGTCCAAGTCTGCAGTCCCCTCAACAGGAATTTCCTTCCCGTCAAAGTTCTGCAGTTGTCCAGGAAGAGAGGTGAGAGGAATTCGGTAATTCTCCCCCCTTACTGCATTTAGTTCCTCAAAGGCCCTTTTGGACAGAACGGTATCTTGGGATCCAGTGTCCACCAGTGCCAAAATTGTACCCTGCCCGTGTACTTGTACCGGGGCATAGTATCTTCCCTCCTACTCCTCAAGGGGGCACAGGTAATGCATATTTTTGGACAACTGGTGGGCTAACTTTCTGGTTTTGGACATTGCTAGCGAAGAGATTTGGGCAGAATTCTGTGGAGAGCCTGGGGAATCTGAAAGAAAAAGTTGGCAACTGGAAATCAGAGTCATTGTGGGTTCCCCTGGTTCCGGTTCTGGGCCACCTCCTACTTTTTGAAGGCAGTCACCAGGATGGGTTTGAACCAGGGGATTTCGGTATTTTGGGTTCTGGGATGAGATGATGGGCGGCGGTAACTCAGTCTCCACATCTCCCCAGTCTGAATTGGAATCCCTGGGGACCCATTTTTCCTTGGGAGTAGTTCCCCCATCTCTGAAGGAGAAGATCCTTTTCCCAGGATCTTCTGAGGATCCCTCTCCCTCAAATTGGAAGACCTGTACCTCCTCCACAAAGTGGGTCTGTTTGGGTCCTTTGTTTCTCCTACCCCCCCTCTGCTCCTTGGGAGGCAGGCTTTCAGGGGCAGGAGATTTTGTTTCCGGTTCCTGGTTTTCCAGGGGCTGTTTACAAGTTGGGAAGGAAGCCTCCTCCAAGGCTTTACACCCCCCTTCCCCTTGTGCCTCCTCCCTGGGAACCGGTGGGTTATCGGGGTGCTGCCCCCGTCATTGTTCTGGAGCACCAGGTCCAGTGTTTGGGGCATTCTGCGGTGGCATGCTCATCTGAGGGTTCTGTTGAGCCCTCAGTATGTGACCCAGATCCCGTGCCATATTTTGGACCTGGCGCTCAAGTTGTAAAACCCGCTCAGGCTGATACGGGGCTCTATTTTCTCCCCTGGGCTGATCCCGGGAAGGGTAGCTATCCCTTCTCTGGTAGTACCCCTGGTTGGGAAGATTTTGGTACCCCTCCACCCTTGGCCTCCCCTCTCCCGGATTAGGTTGTCTGGGCTCAGGGAATTGGGGAAAGAAGGATGGATGATTTTGGGGCTGGAAATTGGGTGGATATCTGTGGAAAAAGTTCTGCCCAGGATTTGGTGAATTTCTGCCCTCCTGGGGAAAGTTAGGAGGGAAGTTCCCCGGGTCAGGTGCTTGGCTGGATTCCCCCCCCCCCCCTGGGCTGGTGGAGTCCACACATAACCCAGGATTGGTCAGTTTCCCTTGTAGCGGGGACTTACATAGTCAGGGGGGGGACCCCATTTGTGGGACTACCTCCTCGACTCCCTGTCTGTGACTGGCCCGAGGGCCTTCTGGGCTGTGAATTATTTGGTGCAGGCAGGTTTTTAGGCCCCCCATCTCCAAATCTAAAACGGGGGCAACCTTTTCCTCTGCCACCTTGGCAGCAGCAGGGGTGCTGTTGGTTTTGGGGTTTTTCGGCGCATTATTTTTATTTTCGATGGGCTTCTGCACCTCATAGATCCCGGTAGCCTGTTCAAGGACCCATTCTAAAGATCTTTTCTCATGAAAATCTCTCACGAGCTGGGTCATTATGTATTTGGGTAAGGCATGGAAAAACGTATTGATAAATTCTCTATCCGTGCGCACCCTTCTGGTGGTCTGCGCAAAAGCACGCTTTAATTCTTGCACAAACTCTTGTGGGGCCTGATCCTCCCCACATTGCAAATTGTAGGCTGCCTTGCGAGCCTCTTGAGGATTTCTGTGCACAGAAAAATGTTTCAAGATGGCCGCCCTGTATGTGGACCACCTTGAATGGTTTTGATCCTCCAGCCCCGCAAACAAACTGGAGTATTCTGGTGAGAAGGTCCACTTTACATATTGAATACAGCTTTGGCTGTCCTTCAAATGGAAAGTCTCCATCATTTGCTCATAGAGCTCCAAGTGTTCCCAAACAGAATACTTGGCGTTCTTATGATAAGGCGTGATGACACTCCTTATTGCCTTTATTTGTTTCAATGCGTCCTTAAGCAAGGCCCTTTTTGCCTTATTGGCCTTTTTGGTTCGGGTAACCCTGGTCCATTCATCCTCCGACTCAGAAGCGCTGCTCCCAGAGGTGCCTGTCTGATCTTCCCGGTTTTCCCGGATTCTGCGAGCCTGGGAACGGCTGGCAGAATGTGGGGACCTGGTCTCCTGTGTCCTGTGATGCTCAGAGGAGTCTTCTGATCCCTCCTTGCTACCAGGATTTGCTTTGTATCCCCCCACTGACCTAACTGGGCAGAGTTTTTCAGGATGCCCTTAGTGGGCCTACTCTCCTGGGGTTCCCCACTAAATTGCACTGTGCTTGGGTGCCCATACCCAGATGCCTGCCCCTCCATTCCTGCGTGGTACTGGCCTATGAGCCCCATACTTTTAGCTGGATAGTGATCTGCCATCCCTGTGGCCCCATGCTCATGTGCGCCAGGGAACATGGGGGTGGCAGAGTCCAGGGACTGGTAGAGGTGAAGGCCTCTGGCACTAGGGCTCCTGAGGTTATGCTCAGGAGGTTCTCTTTCCCAGCGAACCTCATCTCTATCCGCCCCTGTTCCCTGTTGCAATGCAAGAGCCTGCGCTTTCAGTTCCTCAGTTAAGGCCTTACTAGACTCTATCAGTCTCTCCTGCATCGCTGCCTGTTGCTGGAGCCTATCATTGTGCTGACAGAGAGCCTCATTTTCTCTCTGTGCCTCCTGATTGGTCCTGGAGTACTGGGCCAGTCTCTGCTGCAGGAGGGTTAACTCCTCAGACCCATCCCTACTGGCCTGCTCCTTTCTTGTCAGAGCATCCTCCACCCTCCTGGTGTGCTCTAACAAGTTCTGGTGTTCTTTTTGGAGGTCACCCAGTCCCTGGAGGGCCAGGTGATTTTCTTCCATTTTACTTTTTAAGTGGCAGACTTCCTGGCCTAAGGTATCCCTTTCCTGACTAAGAGCCTGCATCTGTGCCGCCAGGTCGTCCCTTTGCCTTTGGAAGGCACCAGCTTTCTGGCGCTCCTGGTCAAACTCTGCCTGGGTATCCAGGTCTTTCAAAATCAGTTTATTGCTCTCTGCCTTCTCCCTATCTAGGTGGCTTTGCAGGGTGACTACCTGCTCGGCACATGCCCTATTGAAACCTAATTGTTGCTCCAGCTTTTTCTGGCTCTGCAGTAGGGAGTCCAAACCTTCTTGGTACTCCTTCTGCAAGGCCAGAAATCTGGTATCCTGGTCCGCCTTTTCCTGTTGCAGCACATCCATATCCTCCTTTATTTTAGTGATGTACTGTCTGCTGTCTTTTTCTGACTCCTGGCTCCTGAGCAGCCTCTGCTCAGAAGAGTCCAGATCAGATTGGGCCTTCTCTAACGCCATCTGTTGCCTGTTTGCCAGATCTTGGCCTTCAGCACATTTGTCCTGCATGGCTCCCATATATAGATACAAATATGCGGCTATCCTGGCAATCTTATTATGTTCATCTTTGGCTTTAGGGGCCATATATAGTTCACTCAGGGCCACATGTAGGGGACCCTGATCTCCCCATATATCTGACCCTGTTTCAGTGACCTGTTGCGCGATTGCCTGCAACCAGACCGTTTGGTCCTGATGAGTACACTCACCTCTCACAAATAGCTTATGTAAGAAGTGCTCTCTGGCTATTTTCATATCTACCAAGGTTGTCATTCAGGAATTTGAGTTCCTTCCTGACTTACAGAAGTTTGTATTTTATTTTGGAAAACAGACCGTTTCCTTAGAGCGTTCCTTTGAGGGATGCTTTCACAGTGTAAAACAGCGTGGTGATCCAACCGGATATGTGTATCTGGTCAGTTGGCACACTGTATTAATCTGCACAAGTGGTAAATCTAACCCAGAATATCCCGGCTCTGAGCCCCCACTTCTGTAAGCGATATTCAATCAACACTACAGCCAAGTCAATGCCTAGTCTGGGATGCTGAGGAAAACCCTTATTAATGTATTTTTATGTCTAGTTCAGTACTCTGGATGACCACCCTTGTATAACACCCCCCTCTTAGAATCCCCCCGACCCCACTGAGCCAAGAAGTAGGTTTGTTTTGCAAATTAAAAGGTTTATTTGAGAATTTAAACAATATATATATATCACACTTTATAATAAATTAATATCTGATAGTACACTTAGAC
Source organism: Ambystoma mexicanum (assembly GCF_040938575.1). Taxonomy (NCBI): domain Eukaryota; kingdom Metazoa; phylum Chordata; class Amphibia; order Caudata; family Ambystomatidae; genus Ambystoma; species Ambystoma mexicanum. The sequence goes on along the minus strand of NC_090928.1, from coordinate 1,176,253,828 downwards.
ATATGATGTTGATCAACAATGGGTAATCTGGCACTAGCACACTTCTTTACAATCAACGAGGAGTTAGTATAGGATGGATAAAGTAGCAAAAATACTTTTATGATTTCAAGGGAAAAGCAATGAGGAATAAAATGCAGTACAGAAATACTTGATATGATTTTAGCAAAAGATAAGATAATCACTTTTTCTCTGACAATTCACCCCCCTCCCCTATGCAATGTAAGAAATGGAAGGAGATGGAAAGAGGAGCACACAGTTCTCAGGAATGCAATCAAATGCAATACGAAATTCAGTCCCCCCCCCCCAGCAAGCTTAGAGGAAACAGGTAGGAGTTTGAAACACAGGCCCAAAATGCTTTTTAAATGTGATGGCAATGGATGGGAAAATATTCCAACTGATCTTAATTCCCTCTAGAGATTCAGGGTGAGTGGGAGATGCGTGTTGGTATTAGTTCAGGCTCACTTTAGCAATGCTCTATGAGTTATTACCAAGTTGCAACAGATTTTAACAAAAGAAAGAATGGAGCTGCTATTTTGACAAGTGGAGAAATCTCGTTCCTAGCCCAAACGGTTCCAGAGATACGGACGATTAAATAAAGGTCGTTTTTCGGATTTAAAGTAAACTCAAAATGACAGGTGACAGCTTGCAGCTGCAGAATTGACAGGTAACAGTTGTGCAGCTTTAAAAATGACAGATGACACGATTTCTAGGAGGCAGTTCTACTTAGGTTAAAATAGTTTGGATTAGATTATTTTAACTAAGAGTTCTGCTAGGTACTCACAATATAAATTTGAACTAGGCCTCGTCACGGATCTGGTCAACACGTCCAGCTGCGGTTCTGTCTGCTCGGCGGGTCAATCAGGCACCGGTTCTGCTCACATCGATCTGGGTCAGCTCTGCTCTGCTGGTCTAGCCTCTCTGGATTCTGGATGTAACACTGCTTTCTGGGTACTGATACAGGTTCTTGCAAAAATTCTCGGCAAAACTTCAAACAGCTCGCCCGGCTGTTGAATAGTTTGGTTAGTTTTGAGGCCTGCTGAAGAGGATTCAGCTGGTGGATTCAGGCCTCTCTGCTACAAATTCTGGAGTTAATTTCTGCTACAGGTTCTGGAGATTGATGGATTTGAAGTCTGGATCTCTGGATGTGAAGTCGTCGGTCAGCATGCTCCGCAGCAAATGGAATTGAATGTCTCTACCTGTCCCAGCAGTCTCTTTTTATGTGTTTTGGAAAGTGGGTGTGTGCGTTGGTCATAACTAAACCTGCCCCTCTCACTTATCATTGGCCAATTCCTCCTCTCTCCCTTGATTGGGGGAAGGAAATGTGAGTCAAAGTGATGCTGTAGGTTTTATGGTCAGAGGAACCTCCCCTTGTCAGATTGCACACAAATCTATTTCTGACCCAAATACATATTTATCTATGTTCCATTTTTCTAATATTATAGGTCCAGTTAACATATTTTCTGTAGCACCAAACCATCCGATCCCTGTCTTTGTACGATGTCGTGTCCACTGATGACAGAATTCTCCCCTTTTCATCCAGATAACGACCTATAAACCTTTCCAGATTTTACACAAATGTGCACCAGGGATATGGGTTACAGATGATAAAGTGTCAGATTTTTAACATGCATACATTTGGAGTGAGACCCTATTTTCCGCTAGCAACCCCCCAGAATACACCACAGGGTCCTAACGCCTCTTAAAATGTGCACAGAAAAATCACAAAAATAATGATATTACTTATATAATTCTGACAAGTCCACACTATGAGTTATCTATCTTTTTAAAATTATGCTCTGGTCAAAAAGGGGTGTGGCTTCCCACATCACAGGGTGGAATAACTGGTTTATCCACTTCCCCCAAGCCAGCTTGTTCACAGAGGCACAGCTGCCCCCCAGTTTCTCCGAAGAGGAAGCTATTTTACGACGCCCCCAATATAACATTTGCCTGAGTCCAGGACAGGCCTTTGTTCAACTCCCTGTAGTCCCCAGCTGCTCCACCCCTAATCTAATCAGTGAGGTGTTAACTCCTTTTGGCCAGGGGCAGAGTGGCTGAGCATCCAGTTTCAACTCCTGTCGGGGATAGTTGTCAGGCAGAATTCAGTTTCATTAAGCCAGGTTTCAGCTAAATGTCACTTTTTGTTCCCAGTTTAAATCACTTACAATTTTTACATATACATTAAATAATTACTTCCTTCAAGTCATTTCAGAATATAGTTTTACATTGTATCCACCTCTTAGCAAGTCTTTCCTTGGTCTGGTTTTGTTTAATTTGAGCAGTTTTACACAAACGTCTGGTGGTTTTAAAACGCCGGCTTTCTGATAGTGGTGAGTACTGGTAATGCAACCATTTTTGAGATTAAGAAAATGAATTCCCCACAGTTCTGAGTTGTTTTTTTGGCAATCAGCATTGCCATTCCCAATGGTTTCAGGCTACTGTGTGTGTAGCCCACTGGTGGTTTTAGGCAGTGCCCTCCTGTGCTCACAACATAGGCAAAAATGGGTGGCAGCCTATTCTTCATGTTTTCCCTGTGCACTCTCTGGGGAGTTCTGGCCATCATGATGTCTTCCATGCCAGTACTGCACAGTTTTATGGTAGGGCTTGTTTGCATGGGTAAAAACATCCCACAATACCACCCCGACACACTGGGAGCACTTGGGAAGCCCTCTAGTGCTGTGTGTGCATCCTTCTCGGACCTATTCTCCTGCCCACTCCTCGTATACCACCCCCGACACACTGGGAGTACTTGGGAAGCCCTCTAGCCCTGTGTGTGCATCCTTCTCGGACCTATTCTGCTGCCCGATCGTCATATACCATCCCCAACACACTGGGAGCACTTAGGAAGCCCTCTAGCCCTGTGGGTGCATGCTTCTCAGACCTATTCTCCTGCCCGCTCCTCGTATACTACCCCCGACACACTTCGAGCACTTGGGAAGCCCTCTAGCCTTGTGTGCGCATCCTTCTCGGACCTATTCTCTTGCCCGATCCTCATATACCATCCCCGACACACTGGGAACACTTGGGAAGCCCTCTAGCCCTGTGTGCGCATCTTTCTCAGACCTATTCTCCTGGCCGATCCTCGTATACCATCCCCGACACACTGGGAGCACTTGGGTAGCCCTCTAGCCCTGTGTGTGCATCTTTCTCGGACCTATTCTCCTGCCCGATCCTCGTATACCATCCCTGACACACTGGGAGCACTTGGGAAGCCCTCTAGCCCTGTGTGTGCATCTTTCTCAGACCTATTCTCCTGCCCGATCCTCGTATACCTTCCCGACACACTTGGAGCACTTGGGAAGCCCTCTAGCCCTGTGTGTGCATCCTTCTCGGACCTATTCTCCTGCCCGTTCCTCGTATACCACCCCTGACATACTTGGAGCACTTGGGAAGCCCTCTAGCCTTGTGTGCGCATCTTTCTATGACCTATTCTCCTGCCCGCTCCTCGTATACCACCCCCGACACACTGGGAGCACTTGGGAAGCCCTCTAGCCCTGTGTGTGCATCCTTCTCGGACCTATTCTCCTGCCCGCTCCTCGTATACCACCCCCGACACACTGGGAGCACTTGGGAAGCCCTCTAGCCCTGTGTGTGCATCTTCCTTTAAAGCCATTCTGCTAATCTGACTGATCTGCTTCCTCGTCTGAATCCTATTGTCCAGTTAATGTTCACATTTCTCTGGGGATGTCACTCGAAGCCTAAGCCATGATGGGTGAAGCTACCATCTTATCCAGCATTCTACGTTCCTTTGCATGCCATGAAAATATCCATACCCATCTCCAATGTAAATCCCTCAGTGTGTGCTGGAAAACCACCCACCCACGGCTCCCTTATTCACACTCTGGCAATCTTCTAAGTATGAGTGTAAACTCAATAAAGGTTTCTGAACCCGTCCTCAATGGCCTACAAACACTAGCAGGCATGGCATATGTGCTTGGACATAACCATTCAACCGGATGTGTGATCTCGGGAGGATAGCTCAGGGGCAACGTGTTCGACTTAGAAGCAAGACACAGAGCACCACAGGTTCGATCCCCACTTAGAAACCTCTGGGTATTAAGCGTGTTATAAATAACATATCATATCCTGGTCAATGTATCTATTTATTAATTTATTTTGGCATTTATTGCGCGCACCTAACCGGGAGGCATCTAGGCGCCAATGCTTGGTCTCAACCTATTTCAACTTCACATGATTTACCCATCCCGCCCTCATTGACCTTCACAATAATCAGCTTCCCAGCCATAAGATAATGTCAATAATGCAATGTGGTCATAAAAATGTGGTTTGTCTTTTGTAAAGGCCCCAGGCTGTGATCACCCCAAAGTGCAATCCCCACCCCTCCCCCCAGAGGGCAGCATTGGAAAACTGCTCATATCCGTGTGCCACGGTCACTATGTTTGACCTGATGTTGGCAATGTGAGCCCTTAATCCCAAACATAGGACAGAGCTGACATGGTGTGGCCAATCTCCGTACAGTACTATGCCAAAGGACTTCTAACACGCAACCTGTTATTTGTAAATTCATCACTGTATCCTGATCCCATACCTGAGAACTTGATCCCATTTCAAATGAGTACATGATCCCATACGTGAGAACTTGATCCCATTTCAAATGAGTACATGATCCCAAACATGAGTACTTGATCCCATTTCAAATGAGTACATGACCCCATACATGAGAACTTGATCCCATTTCAAATGAGTACATGAACCCATACATGAGTACTTGATCCCATTGCAAATAAGTACATGATCCCATACATGAGAACTTGATCCCATTTCAAATGAGTACATGATCCCATACATGAGTACTTGATCCCATTTCAAATGAGTACACGATTCCATACATGAGAACGTGATCCCATTTCAAATGAGTACATGATTCCATACATGAGAACTTGATCCCATTTCAAATGCGTACATGATCCCATACATGAGAACTTGATCCCATTTCAAATGAGTACATGATCCCATACATGAGTACTTGCTCCCATTTAAAAATGTTCTGATGACCAATTGCTAGTGTTTTGAAATGACTTTAAAATTCGATATAACTGTACACAACATGATAACTACCCTGGTACACAATGCACCGTCCAACAAGCGACCGCAGCCTCAATCCCTTAAATGCACCTCGTCTCATTGTTCGAGAAGTGGAAGGAATGTTGAGCCTGCACCATTATCTCTCCGAACAATGCCTTCACCACAAAGCATCTAAGATCAATGTAGCCCTTTTAGTAGTGCACTGGGCCTGCAACATTGGCATTAACACAAGGCAGGCAAAGCAATGTAGCACTTCAATGATGTGCCAAAAGCATCCCGCGAAACCCTCTCTCCGTCCTCATAAGCACACCCCTTAACCTTTGTGACCTACAATACCTTAACTATTTAACCTTTACTGTGCCCAATTAGCCACGTTCTGGGTGACCGGGGTATCGCCAGGGCCGGCTTATCCCCTGTTCCTGCTACGCACCATGTCTTGGTCCAGTGCCCAAACCTCAGGAGAGCCCCCCTTCATCACATTCCATGCCACTACGTTGATCCTCCAGGGCATCCCCAATGGAGAACATACTCTGCGATCCTTCACTTGACATGATGCCCTGCACCTGCAACAAATGAGGAACAATGTAGCCAATACTTGAGTCCACCTAACTCAATATAAGTATGTGAAACAATTCCTTACCAGTACCCCAGGTGTGGAGATCCAATCCTTCTGCTAAAGAAACCTAGCCTGGACCCGGAAAACCTGGAAAACTATCGGCCAGCGGCCAACTTGATGTGGCCAACTAGAATTTTAGAAAAGGTGGTCTTTAATCAATTTCAGGGGTTTGTGGACAGAGAGAGGTTGTTAGATTAGCTACAATCTGGGTTCTGTCCCAAATATGGCACGGGGACAGCCTTTTTAGCTGTGCATGACAACTTGTTGGAGACTGCGGATATTGGGTGGTCCACTGTGCTATTGATGCTGGACCTCTCAGCAGCCTTTGACACTGTGAACCACCCGATTATGTTACAATGCATTGGGCTTGTGGGGAAAGCCTCAGAACAGACAGTAAAGTGGTTCACATCCTTTCTTAAAGATGGGACACAGAGAGTGATACTGCAAGGTTTCACCTCAGAAATTGTGGATTTGGAATGTGGGGTTCCACAGGGCTCATCTTTGTCTCCCTTAATTTTTAATCTGTACTTCCACCCAGTATTCAACATATTTAAGAAGTATGGCCTGTGGTTTCATTCATACGCAGACGATACTCAGATCTACATTGAGATTCTGAATATCGATGATGCTTTTGAGAAAATCAACCTGTGTATGGATGAGCTCAATGAGTGGATGACTTATAATCATCTGCAGTTGAATGCATCTAAGACAGAGATTGTACTGTTTGACCCAAAGAATAAAATGGTGGTAGAGAGACAGAGACTCCCCCCAAGACCCCACGATTTTAGGGGAACAACTTCATTATTCCAAAAGAATTAAAACCTTGGGCTGTATATGGCACGAGAATCTGGGCAGTGAAGCACAGGTGGGGGGAAAGTGAAGGCAGCTTTCTATGCATTACGACTACTAAGGAATGTGCTTCCCAATAGAGGATAAAGCAGTGGTGGTGGGGGCAATGACTAACCACCCACCTAGACTACTGCCATAGCCTTCTAGCAGGAATCCCAGCCAAATAAGTGGCCAGACTGCAGAAGGCTCAGAACACGGCAGTGATGGGACACCTCAATAAACGGGACCATGTCTCTACAATGCTGCGATCCCTCCACTGGCTTTTGGTGGAGGATACAATCAAATTCAAAGTAGCTTGTTTGGTCTATAAATGCTTGAGGGTGCTACACCTGACTATCTTTCTGAGAAGATCACGCAGTATTGCCCAAGTAGAGAGCTCCGTTCTGGAGACAAATGTTTGTTTTGCGCTCCACGGCCTAAATCTGTCTCCAGGGGAGGTAGAAGAGTTGGAGTGTTTGGGCCAACAGTCTGGAACCAACTCCCTCTGGGGATCAGAACTTGTGAGACATTGGACTTGTTTAGGAAAAGGTTGAAAACCTTTCTATTTAGATACATTTAATTCTTGACTATAGTCAGATATCTGCTTTTTTCATGTGCCCGAATACAGTTTAGTTTGTCTGGTGCAGTTAAGAAATTCCTCAAAATCAAAATCCAATCTTTTTACTTTAACCAAAGCAGTTCAGCAGTTTACAGCTGCACTAACCACACCCATGTTGCCCTAGTCGCAGGCTCGCCCCACACCGATGGTACCAGCCCGATATCCTCCCATTGCGCTAATGCGGGGTGTATATCTGGACTACTCCCTTTTCATTCCCCTGCGCTCCCCCCTTCAAGAACTAACAGGAGGCCTCCTACCACACAATACCTTGAAGCATACTGGCAGTCGGTGCTACATAAATATCAAATAACTTAAAGTGCTAATGCCCCGATGCCATCCCTCAGTGCTATGCTGATAGCAGTGCAGGCACAGCCTTCCACACACGAGTTCTAGCAACTCATTGGTATTAACATGACTAACTTGAGGATAAGCCTTGCTAATCAAAGATTCCTCAAAACCGAGCTTTGGCCTATCCTTAACCTGTGTACTCAACAGGGACGGTGCTGGGCCTTTCAACCCTTTCAGTTAAAGAGACCTTTGAGCCGGGAGCGGTGGGGGGAGACAGCAACGGCTGCCATGTAGCCAGTCAGCAGTCTCACAACACTGCAGTGTATTCCTTTCTATATTCCTTTTGTTCGGGAGCGTTAAATATATGCTTTTTAGCGCTCACCTTACAAGCTGCATTTGCTGGTGCCCTTCCAGCCATCACTTGCTTCTGAGTATACAGAAGTGTTATCACCTCATTGCCTTTTAACACCAGTTCCTCCACATCAGCCACTTGCTGACACTTGCCACTTGCTGACAAAAAAGGATGTATAGCTTAACAGTGGGCATTTAGTATTTCGGTTCCCTGCTAGCCTGATAATTGGCAGCTATTAACCCCTGGCTGTATGTCTTTGCCTCCTTTTATAATGTATGCACTCACCAGTGCATCAGACTATTTTCCACCGTAAGCAAGAAGTCCCTGCAAAGCACTGCAATTGAACCCATCCTTTGCAGCACTTTTGGTTTTGGCGCCCGGAGCTCCATAAAACCCGAGAGGTGCCCTGTAATTAGCCTGTGCACTGAAGCAGGGAGGACCCTAGGCTCGTGCAGTACCTGCGGAGCAGGCAATTAAACCCGTCCTTCCAAACAGGATGTTTTTTTGTGTTTCAGTCCCAGCTCTAAAACTTGTTTAATCGCTGGCACAGCCCTGTGACCATGCGCACAAGCAACTGATTGGCATCAGAATTTGTAACCTAGTGATAATCGGTCGCAATCCGCCGTGCTGTGTGCAGTGCTTAATGTAGTCCGAAGTAAATGCCAGGGCTACATATTTTCTAGTACCCCGTGAAACTGCAGACGGCCACCACTGCTGCCACCAGCCATAGCTGCTCCCCTCAGTGTCGACATATTTGGGGTTACACTGCAGTTCACACCTGCTCATGTTGTTGATGGATGCACTATCACCACTTCATAATTAAAGTGAGTCTGAGACGGCAAGTGCCAGGGCTAAAAAAGAAGTGCCAGGGGTGAGCCCTGGCAAACATCCTGACAAATTAAGCACTGGCTGTGTGGCCTGCGTCCTTTTCTAGGCTTGTGAAGTTGTGAACTGACGCAGGGTGCATGTTGCACTGGCGTTCATGTTGTCCCTGCTAAGCACTGTCATTACATCCACACTTTAAAACACCTTTTGTTGTGGCGTTCTGGCTCAACCAGCACCTTGAATTCAACTATCTTTGGCAAAGAGCATCCGTTGTGCACCTGTACTATACAACTCATTGCCTCGGAAACCACTTGTTGGCTACCCTAGTAGAAAAGGTGGGCGTCCCACGAACCTAGCAAACATAAATGTCTTAAGGACTTGTCGGCCCTGGGCGTTGCTAGGGGGGGTTGAGCGGTCTATAGCCGCGGGTCTTTTAGTTGTCACCCCGGATAGAAGCTCAGGCGTTACAACAAAAAAGGCTAGCTAGCCCCTAGTCCGATAGCCCCAAAATTAGCATAGCCCCGGATCGTATACAGACCTAGCAACACCCCACATCTAACACTTTGTAGATGAGTTACCAAGCACGATTCACACTCCAACCACCCATTTTGAAGTACCAGGAACATTCAAGCCGAAATATGTGATGTATGACGAACAAATAAACCAGCAGAGAGCCGTGTTATGTGTGTTCCTTGTAAATAAAGTGATCACACAACTGTCTTCAAGTCGTTATCTTGTTTATTCGTAAGGAGAGTTCCCCACTGCGTCCGCCGTCCGCCTTCCTCCAGCCGAGTCTCAATCGAATCTCAGCTTGAGGAACGCGCCACCGAACAGCTGTATGCGAAGGTTCTATTAACCTTCACATTATAACATCTCCCCCCCTTAACACAATCACCATCATTACATACAAAGGAAAAGGGGAAAAGGAAACAAAAACAAAACGAAACATAAAATGCAAAATCACAAAAAAAAAATCTGCAAGTGAAAGGATACACGTTGTCTCATCTTCATAAAGTCATTGGGTTACATTGGTCTATGTGTAACCTGTTCAATAATAATAAATGAAGTCTTCTTTCACCCGTGGCACTCTTCTCCTGGATCTCAACCCAGGGACATCATTGTTCATCAGGTTACTATGGTATGCAGTTTTGGGTGATGTAGATCCTTCTTTCTCCATCATATCTTTCCTCTCCACCATGATGTTGTCCTCCATCATTTATTTCACTCTTCCATCCGTTACAATAATGTCATCACATGACCACTTACTGCCATCTTCTAGTGTTACAGATTTATTTGAACAATTCACTACTCTTTGTGGGTGACGATATTTAGATTCTCCTTTCAAAACTCTCCTGGGTTCTTTCACTCTGATCCAATCACCCACCTCAATCTTCATCTCCTTCACATGTTTCTGTCTATCATAATATTTTTTGTATTTCTCTTGTTTATCTTTTACTCTCCTGACCACTGCATCCATGTCCACAGATTTATTCTTCTTCAACGGCAGCCAGGCTGGTCTCAATCTATTTGTAGCAACTCTTCCCCTCATCATAGTAAATGGCTCTTCCTCTGTCGTGGAATGTGGCGTGACTCTATAAGTTACCAAAGCTTCTTTAAGAGTCTCTCTCCAGGGCAAGTTATTAGCTACAGCCAGTTGAATGGTATCTTTAATAAAGCGATTCATCCTTTCCACCAACCCGTTCCCTATGGGATGGTATAGAGCTGTGGTTCTGTGCTTAATGGCCCTTTCTTTGAGAAACTTCTGTACCTCTATTGACATAAATTGTGCACCATTGTCCGATAGCATCTCTTGAGGTTTCCCTTCTCTATTAAAAATGTCTTCCAGAAATGTTTTAACTTTCATGGCTGAAACTGACTCTTCCATTATGCCACATTCCACCCACTTTGAAGTGTAATCCATCAACACAATGATATAGATTTTGTGAGGTTCTAATATTTCAAATGGGCCTGATATATCAACAGCCAACTTCGTCCACACTGAATATGGTATCGTTATAGGCTGTAACGGTGTGGCTCTAGTCACTTTACCTTTGTCACTCACTGCGCATGCAGAACATTCTTTTACAATGTTTTCTAGATCACTCCATATATTGGGCCACCAAAATGTCTCTCTGACTCTTCTTTTAGTCAGGTTTCTTCCTATATGTCCTTCATGCTCTATTTCCATTATTTTCTCTCTTAAACCCAAAGGTGGAACTATACGATCTCCACGGTATATATACACCTCATCGCAAGACATTTCATCTTTCTTGCCTTCCCAAGAACCGATGTTTTCTGTTACTTCTCTCCAATCACTTCTAATTGCCCTTCTGAGTTGCTCTTGCTCATCATCCCTCTTGCTAGCCTTGACCCATTCTTCTTTGGAAAAACTGGGGTGTACTTGTGCTATCACACAATCCATTTCCATCTCCTCTTCCTTGGCCACTTCATTGGTTGAGGAACATGGCAGGCGGGATAAGCAGTCAGCAACTCTGTTCCTTTTGCCAGGGGTAAAACTAACCGTGAGATTGTATTGCATTATAATTAGAATCCACCTTCTGATGCGAGGAGACATCAACTGCGAATTCTTGGGACTTAGGATGTGTATGAGGGGCTTGTGATCCGTTTTAATTTCAATGGGACTTCCCCAAATCAACCCTTTAAAGTGCTCTAAGATCTACATCACTGCCAAAGCCTCTCTTTCAATTGTGGAATAATTTTTTTCCGCATCCTTTAATGTCCTAGAGGCAAAAGCAATCGGGACATTTGTTCCATGTTGAACTTGTTCCAATACACCTCCTAAGCCCACGTTACTTGCATCAACTGATATAATGGATTTGGCTCGGCAATCAAACATCTTCAAAACAGGGGCCTTGTTTATTGACATTTTGATGTCTTGCAGTTCTCGCCTGCATTCAGGTGACCAATCAAAACTCACACCCTTCTTCATCAAACTCTTAATGTGGCTCGTCCTGTGCGTGTAGTGATCAATAAATTTGGAGTAGTATTCCGTTAACCCCATCAAGCTCCTCAATTGATCCTTATTAGATGGGTCAGGCATTTCTAGTATTGTATTTACAAGACTTTCTTTAGGCCTTATCCCTTCTGCATCAATGCAATGGCCCAGATACGTTACTTCCTTCTTTTTAATTCTACATTTCTCTATTTTTAATGTGAGTCCTTTTTGTTGTAAAATCTGTAGAACACCTACAAGTTTGGCATCATGGTCTTCTTCTGATACAGCTGATATCAGAATGTCATCTTGAAAAAATAGACACCCCTTAATCCTTCAAAAAGGTACTGCATCAATCTTTGGAATACAGCGGCTGCGGATGCCAATCCAAATGGCATCCTTTTAAAGCGAAAAGCACCTAAAGGGGTTATGAAATATGTGCCTAGACTCTTCTTCTAACACCACTTGGTGGTATGCAGAGGATAGATCAAGTGTGGTGAAGTATCTAGCTGGTTCCATAGTGGAGAGCATCTCTCCTATGTTAGGTAGCGGGTGACGATCAACCCATATATTGTTGTTCAAATCTCTTAAGTCCACACACATGCAAATTTCTCCCCCTGGCTTCCGTACAATCACAATAGGGGACAACCATTCAGAGCTCTCTATAGGCTCAATAATGTCTTGAGAGCACAGTCTTTCTAACTCCTTCTTCAAAGGTTCACGGGTACCAACTGGTATATTCCTTAATTTATGTACAATAGGCTTTGCTCCTTTTTTTAGAACAATGCGATGCTTGAAACCCTTGAGCAAACCTATATGGTTATTGAATACGTCTGGAAAAGACTGCACTAAACTGGCATCTGAATTGCAGCATTTATCTGTGACACTCATGATGGGATTATTTTCTCCCGGATGGATTCTGATTTTCAAAGCCGCTTGTTCCCACCAGCCGACTATGGCAAACCCTTCGCGGGCAACATATAACTTGCAATATGTTTGTCTCCCTTCAAAAGCCAACTGGACCCACACATAACCAAGAATGTCAATGGGAGACTTGCCATAACCCGTCGCTTTGACTCTGCTGAGACATAGATCCTCACATTTTTTTAAATAATTTTATGGAATGTGTTTTCATCCACTATGGTATATGGGGATCCCGTATCCACCATTACTTGTATGGTAATCCCATCAATAGACATTGGTACCCAGGAGCCAATATTATTTTCTTTAGACGAAAGAGTTAGAATTTGCACAACATCATCCATTTCTTTGGTGACTGCTACAGTATCATCAGAACCTTGTGTCATTTCCACGGCTCTCACTCCCATCATGTTGCTCCTGGTAGGCTGGCGATAACCCCTGTTGCCACTCCCCCGCAAGAAATTCCTTCCTCTCCCTCTGAAATTTCTACACATTTTTCCGTAGTGACCCATCTGATCACACTTGAAACACTCCATACCGTTGGCTGGACAGTCTCTATCCGGATTCACATGTTTGTGCCAACCACACCTACCGCAGTTGCCTTGATTCCATGGTTGCATCTCCTTACTTTGTCTGATGCCCTTGTTCAGATCCGATCTTGCCAACTTTTTCACCATGGCAATTAAAGTCTCTTCATCTTTATTCATTTCATCACTTACTACTGCCTGAATAGGGCCTTTGTCAAACGCTTCTTGCTTACTTTGCACCTCTCGCATGCATTTGTCACCCAGCTCGATGGAGCATGCAATGTCCAAAGTCTGTTCCAAAGACGGATTCTTCGCCTGCCAAAGTCTTTGTTGTATTTTGGGGTCAGCAACATGAAGAACAATCTGATCTCTCAAATACTCATTTGTTAACCCAGTAAATTCACATGTAGCTATGAGACCTCGTAGCGTTGCGACATACATGTCAATGGACTCATTTTTGAGTTGTCTCCTGGTGAAAAACCTGTACCTTTCTAACACCACATTAGTCTTATTTCCGAAATGTTTGTTTAATTTCAACAAGGCAATATCGTATTTCCTTGAACTGGATGAGGAATCACCAGAAACACTTGCAGTATCACCACCATCAGGTAATGTCCGAAATATTCTTAAGGCTTCAGCCCCAATACAACTGAGTAAGGTGGCCTCTTTTGAATCATCACTGAACTTTGCGCCGCCAATGGCCCGCATGTAAACCTGGAAATTGTCTAACCATTGTTCCCACGATAAGGTTGGAGTCCCAGGTTGTGGCAAGAACTTCTCTGGCGCAACTATGTTTTGCATGGTAAAATATTAGAGATGCCCTTCTTCCTTCTTATTATCGTTGTTAAGATTTCTTTTTATTTCGTTATCTTTGTATACAGTATGTGCACTTTCCTCATATGTAGTTAGTAATGAGCAGTTAAAACTCTGTGGTGATGATTGTGTTCTGCCACAATGTACTTAATCCACTTGCATCAATGTTCATTTGACCTCAATTGTCCTGTCACATAAATACTTTTGTGTAAATTGGCAGACTATGAATTCGTCTTATTATTGTATGCTTGTTACTTTGCTTCTTCGAATTGTCTAGCGTTGGTGCAACTCACGCAGACACTGCATTACTAAGCATTGCTGAAATCACCGCTCGGTTCGTTTTTTTTTTTTTTCTCAAAATGGCAGCACGTACAGGACGCTGCAAGGTCCTTTACTCTAACTACGTCACGCCGTGCCTCGCACTATGCGGATGCAGTCACATCAATCGAAGCTTTTACTGTTTTCAAAAAATGCTCCACTTATTTGGCAGGTATTCCCGTAGCTGTACTCATAGTGTTACTTTCTTAGCACTTCTTACTTATTTTATATTGGCATTCTTATTGTGTACCTTTGTTTGATCAGGATCCTTCTTATTCCGTGGATGTATCGCCCGTATCCTCAGTAGTTGATGGTTCTGGCCGCCCGCTCCTTACACAAACACGCCTCCAGAACTCTCCTTCATGTGAGGCAGGCGGCCATCCTCGTCGCCACTTGTTATGTGTGTTCCTTGTAAATAAAGTGATCACACAACTGTCTTCAAGTCGTTATCTTGTTTATTCGTAAGGAGAGTTCCCCACTGCGTCCGCCGTCCGCCTTCCTCCAGCCGAGTCTCAAATCGAATCTCGGCTTGAGGAACGCGCCACCGAACAGCTGTATGCGAAGGTTCTATTAACCTTCACATTATAACAAGCCGCAGTTGGGCTCTGTCCAGTACCTATCAGAACAACAACACCTGTTGAAGTACCGACACCTAAGAAAACCTGGACAGTAAGGTACCCATTGAGAAAACCATATCAACAAATGAGACAGAATGACGATTGTCAGAATGTAATACCCGAAGAAGCTAAAAAGTTACTGAAGGAAGACAAATGATGACATCATAAAAGCCCGGACTGACTCACATATAGAAGGTACGATGACCTATGAATGATGAAGAGATGAAACACCTTGGATGAGTGATATCCTGAGCCTAAAGTGAAATAAGTGATGTCAAGATGTCAGAAATTATGCCACATGCACGATGAAGATATTCAGTTAGTTTAAACGTGCAAGAAGCACAGAAATTGTGAGGCTTGCTTATGCTTTGTAGTAAAGATAGATTGCGTCAAGCGCCACCTATACATATATCTAACTCAAGGAGAACTTTATATAAGTATACTTCCAATATGCACAAGAGCAGAATCAACTAAAGGTTACTAAAGGTCTCAAGAGGAGAGTTTTGCAGCAAACAAATCCAGAATTAAAGAGGGAGAGAATTAAAGACGAAGACAATCATGCCAAGAAGTCAAGGTCGTATCAGCTAAAACAGCCCAACAGTGGATATATTTAAAGAGAAGTAGAACAGAGTATCCTGTTCAGAAAAGGTCAAGATAAGCCACAGATGGCAGTCGACTGGCAGAATTAAATCAAGTACACAAAATTGCATAAAGAATAAGATGATTTCACGGTGTCGGAATGACATGACCAGGCAGGCTGAGGGCATGAAACTTTCACACCTACTCATGGACCTTGGCCATGCACGGGCTCCGTTAACATTCCGAGACCAAGAAGCAGACACGAGGCCAACCACAAAGAAATAATTGACACATGACCACTGAAGAGATGATTGATTGTAGAAATAATTGGAGGATGCAGACGAACTCCCTGCCCCAGACTGGCTATTCTGCACGCTGCTAAGCAAGTGGAAAAGTATGAGTGGGGTTGATGCTAACCCAATCATAATGGGCCATGTAATCTAGGGTGCTATAGGTAGTAGAACCAATGAGACGTTGTACTTTTAGTGACATTTACAGTAGCCATTTTGAAGGAAGGGCTTAATTGCCCCACCTGACATTGTTTATCCAATCCCCCATCCCCGTTACGATATACAGATATAGTCCCTATATCAAAGTTACCTTCCTAGAACCAATAGAGTTGCATGCTAAGGTTTTAAGAGTTACTTGTCAGTAGTGACAAGTTTTTGGTATAAATACTATGTTTTTTCTGAAATTAATCGGAGTTGGAGCGAGAAGAAAGATTGAGCGATTGCTGATATTCATGGACTCCCTGTTTTTTGTACTTGTCATTAAACAGACTCCCTTTGCCAAACTATTGAATTGTCATTGTTGATTTGATGCGAGAGTATTAAACTGCATCCCCATCCATCTCAAGGGTGCTGATACTCACTTAAAGTGCTGTTTGGGAAACCCCCAGTTCTATGGGCCGGCTGGGGTCCCTACTGCACAACTTCACCCAACCCGTGCTTGTAGCATCTGCAAGTCATTACACACATCATTCGCCCAGCCTCTGGCTCTGGGCACACCACAAACGTTACACTACCCTGCACCACATTAACTTCTTGCCAGAGAAACCACCGTTAACACAATGGCCCTGCACTGCGATATAACTCGGGTCCTCCACTGTTATCATTCCAACATTTCACGCCCATATATATCTGCGCTCGGCCTAGCAGCACCGAAACACATGTGGGACCACGCTGATCTACAGCCCGACGGTGTAATGTAGAGAGATTTGCTATACAGGACATGTTTCCATACCCATTCCAGGCCATTTAAAGTGTGAAGCTTTTATTCCTAGCAAGCAATGTCTTCAGAAACATCTGACCTCTTGCCAAATGCTTATTTGCCCTACACACTTGTAGCCACCGTCTTAATAAATAATTTGACCTAACCCGGAGCTTGTCGCACATATACACCTTTACACACGCCCAATTGCGATGATCGCAGTACACTTCAGGTATCTGAACTCTCTTCAGCTTGGCGATGTCCCTTTTAAGTTTTTGCAATGATTGCTTTACTTCTGATTTTATAAATGTAAATTGGAATTGCTAGGATTCTGTGATTGGCGCCTGGAATTCAGTGAAGAATTGCTTAAGATCTTCTTTGCTCCCCATCATGAACTCAGGAGGATAGCTCAGGGGCAACGCCCTCCAAGACGACGTGGAGCAACACAGATTCGATCCTCGGGTCCACGCTTAGGAACCTCTGTGTAGTAAGCCGTTATAAATAACCAATAGCTGCGGACTGCTTTGTTCCTCTCCGCCGCCCTCCCCTGGGCCTGTGTGTCCCACTGATCAGTTGTTCAGTCTCCAGCACCTCTGTAGGCTCCCTTCCTGGGGATTACTCTGGGTTTTGGAGGATCTTGCTTCCTCCTTTTGGCATCGGGCGTCTTTCCCTGACCCCACAGCACCTGATTTTATGTAATGTGCTGTCAGGCGGCATGCCCTCCCCCCCCCGCCCTCCGGTCATGTGCCCCGTGCCTGTGGTGTCGGGAAATGTAGTTTGGGTGGGGAGGGCGGGACGCCGGCGTTGGGGAGGGAAGTGACATAAAGAGAAAGGGAAGTTAGTCAACGGTTTGAAGTGGTTGTATAAAGACGTGTTCCCCAGTTGCTTCGTCTCTGTGCCTTTTCGGGGTACCGCTGTGCTGCAATCCTGTGGGCGGGGGCTGCACGGAGAGCTCCTATGCAGCCAGAACACAACATTGGTGACGAGGGCCACCCACGTGGCGGCGGTGGTGCCTGTCCAAGGTTCACTGTGGCATGAGCATTCCCTGCACTAATACACGCCCGAACATGGCGGAATTCCTCTGAGGTCTATGGAAGGGCTGACACTGAAGGCAGGCGGCGCCCGATCAGACAGTGGGTGCAGCACGACAGCACATCCACCCGGTCAGGGGTGTTGCTAGGTCTGGAAAAGATCCCGGGCTACACAAATGTCGGGCCTGGGGTCTAGATAGCCTTTTGGTTGTAGCTCCTGAGATTCTAGCCGGGGCTACAACCGAAAGACCCGGGGCTATAGCCCCCTTGTCCCCCCCATAGCAACTCCTCTGCACCCGGTGCAGCGGCGGTGCGTGCCAGTGGCTGGGGTAAGGTCCTGTGTGCCATAGCAGGGCAGTGCTCATGCCTCAACAGGGAACCGCCGTACAGTGCAACATAAAGATAAGGGAGATGGGCCTCCCTCGTGTCACATATGACACAGGGGTCAGTCCGCCTTCAATCAAGGCTACATTTAGTCTCTCGGCAACATCCAGAGTCAGCATTTCCCATTCCCACGAGGGAGTCATGAAGGGCCAAGTGGAGAGCAGTCATATCCTTGCAGATTGAAAAAGGAAGAAAACCTCAACGGAGGCGAAATACAGCCAACATGTCAGATCTAGACATCCCAACCACCCTTCCTGTCACTCCACCGGCACAGGCCCTACACAGGATGCAGGAGTCGCTTGCAGTCCAGCTGCCTGGGGTGTTTGATGTATCAGACACCAGCAATATATAACAGAGGTGGGAGAGGTGGATCAGGGACTTTGACCTGTATGTGGGCGCCATGAGGCCCATGGAAGATGTCAGGCTGCAATGCTTGCTAAAACTGGCAGCAGGCCCTGCTACAAGAGACATTATTGACGACTGCCAGCTGACTCAATTGACATCATCCAAGGATTAAAAGAAGCACTGGACACATTTCACGCCACATACTAACGTGGATTATGAAATGCACAGAGTTCACAGCACTAAACAACTAAAAGGGGAAACTATTGACGCATTTGTGATGAGGTTTTGCATCAAAATGAAACACTGTGACTTTAATAACTATTCCAATACATAGGCTTTAAGATCCCAAATCATAGCGGGAAGCTAGTCAGAGAACTTCAGGAGAAAATGATTTTAAAAATCCAGGCCACTCGAAGAAATGTTGATGTTGGATCGAGCAGAGCTGGCTGTAGAATCTCAAGTAGTGGCATTCGGTACTGCAAAAGGCTTGCAGGCACACCCTGAAACCATTTACAAACTGCAAGGGGTGCAGTGACTCCAGAGAGAACCTTTCTGCTAACGATGCAGCAACGATTTCTCCCACGGTGGGACACGCCCGGCAATCGGGCAGCGGTGTTGTGCATGTGGGAAGGAGAATCACTTCAAGTCAGTATGCCATTTAGCCAGAGAGTCAAAAAAAGATAGAGAGAAAAGGTCCACCAGCAGGCCCAGTACAAATATATCTACAACCACTTCACAAGCCACTCAGATTGCAGCCCAAATACATGGCAAGCAGAAAGAAGGAGGTAGACGTAACCAGGAGTCGGGGGATGAAAAAACGAGAAGAGATCGAAGAGAGAGAAGAAGATACCAACTATCCTCATCGCGGACTGGATTGTCACTCAAAGCAGCATGTCCGATATTTGGTCAAGCAATCACCATCTGACACGGAACCAAGCTCCTCCGAAGGAGAACAGAGAAAGAAAGTATATTCATATGCGCTAGGCAACAAAACTGTGACTGAAAACAGCCCAACGCTGCTAATGAGCTTAAATGAGAGGTACACAGAATTTCTCATAGACAATGGCGCTACATTGAATGTAATCAGCGAACACATATACAAGGCGCTGCCTCAGGCACCCAGACTTCGCCCACCAGGTGTGGACATATACCCATATGAATCGAAAACCCTGCTCAAAAGCAGGGGCAATTCAAGGCGAGATGCAGATGTAAGACACAGGCGAAGGCAAAGACCGTTCCAATTAATGTGATCTCCACTCCACCCGAATGTGGATGCATCCAAAGTTTTAAGATGGCAGTGGTCATAGGCCTCATCCATGTTCTATACAAACTGATGGTTCACAAATATGTTGACACTGTAGACAGGATTGACCAATTATATCCCTCACTATTCAAGGTCATAGGGAAGCTGCGTAATCGTCAGATCAAACTCCACATTGATGAAGATGTTCAGCCAGTGGTACAACACTACAGAGGCATCCCCGTCAATATTGAACGAGAAGTTCATGAGGAACTCCACAAAATACTAGAGCAGGACATAATTGAACCAGCGGTGGGTCCCACACCATGGGTATCTCCCATTGTTCTGGTTCCAAAAATGGGCCCAGATGCAATCCGATTGTGTGTGGACATGCAGCGACCCAATCAGGCTATCAAGAGAGAAAGACACTTGGCCCCACACATCACAGATATGGTCCACGTCCTAAATGGGGCCAAGGTCTTTTCAAAACTTGATCCGAGCAAGGGATACCACGAGCTGGTCCTGAGCCCCCAGAGCAGATACATCACCACATTTGTAACTCATCTAGGATTATATAGATATAAACGACTTAGCTTTCGAGTATCTTCAGCAGCAGAGATTTTGCAAGTGGAAAACATAACATCATAAAGTATATCCCAAACTATATCAATTACAGTGATTAAGCAAAACAAAATTTACATTTTAATGTTTGGCACAGATGTGGAAAAACATGACAGGTTATCGAATCTCTGTATGGCGTTAGAAGTGGCCAACCTCACGCTGAGCAGAGATAAGTGAGAATTCTGTAAGGGAACACTCCGGTTCTTTGGACATATTTTTTCAAAAATGGCATAACACCTGATCTCGACAAGGTAACTGACCTCATAATCCACCCCACACTTGCACAATCTCAATGTCACTTGGCCTAGGAGAATGTTGTCTCTGTCCTCCCTCTGTTCCCTCTCTCTTGCCTCATCGCGCCTTGAAACACTTGTGTAAAGGGGCGTTATCAATGCCATTTCATATATCATCTCAATGAGACGCTACCTCCGACAAACATTTCAGAACTGAGATCATTTCTGGGGCTGGCGAGCTATTGCACGCGATACATAAAGGATTTTGCCACCATCAGCGAGCAATTGAGAGCACTCACCACAAAGCACACACTGTTCAAATGGCGACAGAGTGTCAACAGGCGTTCACGTCCATCTGGAGTAGCATAGCACAGTTGGAAAGCACAGGCAGAGAACATGCTATACTTCCATGCGGACAGAGAAACAAAGTTGAAGGTTATTGTGAACCCAGTGGCCCTAGGTTCCATTCTGGCCCAAATGTACAAGGACAACTCAAGCCAAAGGCATTTTGTTTCATATGCTAGCAGGAGCTTATCCAAGACGGAGCAGGCATACTTGCAAGCCAAGAAGGAGAGCCTAGTAGTTGTCTGGGCCTGCAAATATTTTCATTTATTTCTATATGGGAAACCATTTACGATCATTACTGATCATCAAGCTCTACTATTTCTATATAGCAACCCATAAGCGAAAAATGCCACCCTGTATTGCCAGGTGGGGCTTGAGGCTACAAGATTATTCCTTTGATATTGTTCTCAGGTCGGGGAAGGAAGACAACCGAGCTGACTTCTTGTCTAGACATCCAAGACCAGGAAGCACGCCTCAACCATCAATAGCATACAGATACATCAGGTGCCTGGTTCAACAGGCGATCCCACAGGGCATTGACCCTATAAGACTCACGCAAGAAGTAGACAACAACACTGCATGTTAAATCATCATTGAAGGGCTAAAATCAAGCAGGTGGAGAAGGGCAAAAGAGAGGGGTCACCTTGATTCCGATGAAGCTCGCTTGGATGTGGAATTCCTGGTACAAGTGAAGGAGGAACTGGCTGTTTCAGAAGAGAACCTGCTGCTCATGGGAAACAAAAGCATTGTGCCCACTCTGCTGAGGAGACAGGTGGTGGATATAGCACACAAAGGTCACAGGGGGATCGTCTTCTCTAAGAGGATGTTGAGACAAAAGGTCTGGTTCTCAAAGCTTTATTCGATGGTGGAGGATCTACTCCCGGAATGCCCCACGTGCTGCCTCGTCACGTCCAACAGACACCATGTCTGAAATTCCAATGGGAGTGTGGGAGGTGTAGCAGCTGATTTCTTTTGTCCTATCAAAGGGGGATATATGTACTGGCGGTCATGGTTGAGTATTCTCGTTTTCCAGAAGTGCAACTAGTCTCGTCGACAGCGGCACACCATGTAATCGTTTTATTGGACTGGATCTTCACGGCATATGGCATCCCAAGACAGGTGAAGTCAGACAACGGACCCCCTTTTACAAGCAAGGACTTTAAGACTTTTGTATGCATGGGGTTTCAGCACAGAAAAATAACTCCATTATGGCCACAGGCCAACAGGATGAATGGACGGTTCATGGCCAATCTGAAACAGACACTACAAGTCTCCCACCTGACAGGACAACCATACAAACAAGTGCTACTTCAGCTGTTGCAAGATTACAGAAGCACGTCCCACAGTCCTGCAGAGGTCATGTTTGGTCGCAACATTCAAACTAGACTACCACAACATCAGGGTGTGAACAACAAAGTTGCAGGTGATGAGGACATGAGGAAAAGGGACGAAACCAACAAAAGAAAAAATGAAACTCTATGCTGACACCAGGAGGCAGGCTAAAGACTCCTTATTGGAAGTGGGAGGGATAGAAGTAATTATACTGCCACGAACCAGCAAACACATGGCTGTGTTCCACGAGGACCCTTTGATCATCAACGAGAAGAAGGGTTCGTTGATCACAGCGGTAGGAGACAAATGGCAAGTGACACAAAACTCATCACACTTAATGAGACTACCAACAACTATGCAGCAAGGGAGAAGCAGCCCACATAATAGGGAAGTCGGCTACTCAATCCAGGGCGATGGTGGGGACTCTTATGGGGCTGAGCAGGGCGACCTGATGCCCGATACCAAATCGGAGCATTCAGAGGTGAGATATCAGTGACCCCAAGGAGCAAAAACAAAGCATTGAAGCCTCATTGAGCAAATGGGGTAATGGGAACTATATTGGTGTTTAATTTGGGGGGAGGGTGGTGTCAGGAAATATAGTTTGGGTGGGGGGGGGTGACGCCGGGAGTGGGGAGGGAAGTGACATAAAGGGAAAGAGAAGTTAGTCAACGGTTGGAACTGGTTGAATAAAGACGTGTTTCCCAGTTGCTCCATCTCTGCGCCTTTTTGGGGTACCGCTGTGCTGCGATCCTAGGGGTGGCTCCACGGAGAGTTCCTGTGCAGCTGGAACAAAACAGTTCCTGGATGTCGTTATTAGCTTCCCCTAGCACCTACACACCTATGTTCAACATAACCAAAAAGGTCCACGGAGAGCTCCCGTGCAGCTGGAACAAAACAGTGCCTGGGTGTTGTTATTAGCTTCCCCTAGCATCCACGCATCTATGTTCAACATAACCAAAAAGGTCCACGGAGAGCTCCCGTGCAGCTGGAACAAAACAGTGCTTGGGTGTCGTTATTAGCTTCCCCTAGCATCCACGCATCTATGTTCAACATAACCAAAAAGGTCCACGGAGAGCTCCCGTGCAGCTGGAACAAAACAGTGCTTGGGTGTCGTTATTAGCTTCCCCTAGCATCCACGCATCTATGTTCAACATAACCAAAAAGGTCCACGGAGAGCTCCCGTGCAGCTGGAACAAAACAGTGCTTGGGTGTCGTTATTAGCTTCCCCTAGCATCCACGCATCTATGTTCAACATAACCAAAAAGGGATTTCGATCCACAGCAACACATGGGCCTCTACATATGCTAGGTTGTTCTCCTGTGTTTATGGCCCTCGCCACTCCAGGGGCTACGGTCACCTTTTTTCTCTCCTTGGGATCCCTGGCCTTTAGTTCGGCATATGAGCCCTGTCCCTTCCCTATGACTGTGTATAGGGTCTGTGTCTTGGAGGGCCGCTACCCCCGAGGGTATGTGGTCTCGCCCTCTCAGCCCCTGTGTTCGCTTGTTGCTATCCTTACTGGGTCAGTGCTTATGCTTCTCCTACCCTTCTCCTACCCTGCTATGCTGATTATGTTTGTTCTTTTATATCCCTTGTGGTACGAAGTAAGGCTCGGGCCCGTACCACCGATGGAGCACTAACTTCTCCCCTGTGGTGCGGCAGGGTCTTGCGTCCAATCTCCCGATCCTGGTCTGGCCGTTGCGAGTTTTAGCTCTCCGTCGACATGGGCCACACGTGCTGCTGGTTTTGCCACTGGACTGTACCAGCCTGACCACACACACCCCTCTTGCTTTGTGTAGTCCGCTACTCCTTTGCTGTTTTCTTCTGAGGCCGTCGGGCTGTTTTGTTCCAACTCTCTGCCCGAGGTCTACTCCCGGCTCCTTATTGTAGGTTCCTGTGGAACACTAGCTTGTAAGTTGTGGTCTCAAGGCCTCAAGCGGTGCCACAATGTCTGTCGTCCTTTTGCAAATCTCTGCTCTCTGCTTGCCCCGGGCTAGGAACTTATGTCTCTGGAAACCAGAGGGCTTCCTGGGTAGACCCCTGTGGTCTCGTCTGGCAGATCGGCATAGATTATTTATTTATCTTCATTGATTCGGGCGCCGGGAGGACGGAGCTCCGACACTCATGTCCTCTCAGCTCCGGTCGCCATCTTGGAATCTGTTGCCAAGGTTTTGATGGTAAAGAAAGCAAACCTATATTATTGCGTGTTAATGTCACAAACCCTTGTCAATTGGAAGTCACAAGAACACAACACACATTGCTGCACCAGCTGTATCAAACACTTACAGGGCCTGTACTGTAGACAAGGGATGGGAAATGTACTATCTAATACTGTACTGTAATACGGGAAGACAGAGACACACCGCAGAGTTGAGCTGTTAACAGAAGAGGAGCCATTTGTATTTATTTTAATACCTAGAGTAAAATAAAGCCCCTGGGGGTGCTTGGGTGGGAGAGGGGGGTGTTTGCTCTGAAAATGAGTCTGCGTGAGAAAAAAAACAGTTAAAAGACACGCATTGTTTCTTGCCGCACATTCCACTGAAAATCAGCCCGGAGGATAGGGTTCAGGGGCTTGCACGGATGGTCTAATTACTACTCTATACCGCTCTGCAGTCTGGTGCAGTCTAG
Source organism: Ambystoma mexicanum (assembly GCF_040938575.1). Taxonomy (NCBI): domain Eukaryota; kingdom Metazoa; phylum Chordata; class Amphibia; order Caudata; family Ambystomatidae; genus Ambystoma; species Ambystoma mexicanum. Next base: position 1,176,229,164 of record NC_090928.1, on the reverse strand, counting down.
TAGGGGAGGACGCATTAAGGAGTTCAAAGTGTGCTCCCTGCTGGGGCAGCTCCTGAAGCAGAGGGAGGGGGCAAGTCGGTCATCTCCTGTTCTTGGGAAGTCTATTTTTACAGGCTTGATACAGTATCTTGCAGAACAGTCCTTATCGCAGGTGCTAAGTAACCTCTTCTGTATTTCTTAGGAAACTCTTTAGAACAGATGCCTCAGCAAATTACTGTAGGCTTCAGTCAGTTTACTTCAATGACCACCTCAGTTGACCTACTTCCTGTAGACATTCACAGAAAATGAATGTTGTGTTTATAGACATCTAAAAAACCGTTGAGCATTTGCGACTTGAGGAAAAAGGATGATAGCGTCAAGGCTGGCAGAGGGAATCGAACTGTGACGAGTTAATGCCCCCAGTCGGGCATCCTCTCTGCAAGCCTAGAAGTACAATGTAAACGAGGGGCGCCTGAACATGTATGTGCTTGAAAATACTTCTATGTCAGATGCTTCGACGGTTCAGGTGTTTAAAGTACATTCACTGGAGTCTCGTGTTTATATCCTATTAGGTTGCAGGAGTTGAGCGCACCCAACAAAACAAAAAAAAGATTTAAATAAAAACACACTCAGTAAAATAATGGTTAGGATGAATTTATATGTGCAGGACCAGCAACTGGAAAGGACACTGACAGCCCCAGAACAGACAGGGAAGCTCCCGCGGCACCTGGACGGGTGACACCGGATAGACTCGAACACAGGTGACACCCATGGAGATGGAATCAACTACCCCAGCCAATCCCGCCCCTTAGTTGCTACCAGGTACCGCAGTGTTGTGGAATTGTTGAGATATTGGCAAATCACCACACTAGCTCAGTTGTGGACATTGCAGGTGCACTGGCCACGGGAGTAGGAAGGGAGGACCGGCCGGGTTGTGAGGGAGGCTGGTGGAGGTGGGGGCCAGATGTGAAAGGGATCTTGAATGCAAGCTGGGCCCAGATCAGGATCATCAGGGGAGACTACGCAAGCCCAGCTCCTCAATTCAGGATAGAGATACCAACTAACCCTTTCCACTAACAATTTCCCCCTCTGCATGCACCTCTCAAACTCCAAACCAAAAACAACCACAAACCTACAGCACAACAAACCGCACAAACCTTACTACATTGCAACCAGAAAACAAAAAACACACCGACTTGTACAACAGTACACGATGACTACCGGCCGCAAACACCCCAGGCCCAGTCAACGGACCCACCGGGCTGAGGCCGCCAACAGCACATCACTGCTCTCTTGCACTTTTCCTGCTTCCTCCCACAAACTCACCCTCCCTTCCTCTTTCAGAGCCGCCAGTGTGCCAGGGGACCATTCCGGTGGTGATCGTGCATGGTACAAATGTCCTTTAACATTACCATTAACATTGACCTCAACAAAAGCAGGGCTTTAATGAAAACGATAGATAGTTAATAATGATTAAAAACATTGTGCCTCATTCTGAATATGCCGGTCTGGTAACAATGGTGCCGGTAAGCCTACCGGCACTGTTGTTACCCGACCGGCACACTATGACTCTGCGGCCGGGTGCAGTCTTGCCCGCCAAGGTCTGACCTGGCCGGCGGAACGGCACCCGCACGCAGAGTTTCAAGGAAGCGCAGGCACCGTCATGGACGGTGCCGGCGCTTCCGTAGCCCCGTTCCCATTGAGTCCTATGGGACTCAAAGGGAATGGGGATTTACATTTACCGGCGCCTGACTTCTCCCAACACCAGGGTCATAATACCCCGGCGTTACTGGGAAGTCAGACGCTGTAAATATTGCAAGTCTGGCAGGAACCTGCCGGTTTTACCAGCAAGGTTACCGCTGGACTTGTAATGAGGCCCATCGACTCTCATCACGTGGTTATTTCCCATTCAGTTGCAAGAGATTGTGTACCCCAAAAAGTAAGGTATCGATTAAAAACACACCTAAAAAAAGCACAGAATAAATCAAAACAATGAATAATTAATAAATACAGTACACTCTTTAGTGCCCATTTGAAATGTCAAAATATCGTTGGTATACTCGGAAACCTGGAGCCCAGTGTATTAAGGGGATCACCCAGGCGATACAGGGTTTTCCAGGTTTGAATCCTTGCTGCCAATCTATGACGGTTATAGCAGGCAGGCAGGGCCCACTGACGCTGTAAAGGGGGGCAGGTGCTTCGACAGCTTTGCCCTTGACGGGATGTCCATGTCGCACTCCCCTCCAACTCCTCACAGGCCGCTGTCTCTCTTGATCTCTTTTGGAAGCGTGCATCGACTGCTACCCACAGCTGATGTGCATCGAGGGATTTGCAGATGTCTGGAGTTGTTCTGGCAGCATCCCAGGGAACTGGCTCGGTGAGCAACTTCAGTCTCTACAAGGGAGCCAACCCCGGGGTACCGAGTCTTCTCCCTTACTTGAGCCCTTTTTTTTTTACAATTCCTTGGTGGTGTTCATGAGCCAGTTGGATAGCTTTGCAAGTGAAGTTAAGTGGCAATGCAATGCAATCATCGTCTAACGAAGCAATATTCTATCTTTTGTGCTTGCTTGAGGAGAGCTTGGATTGACGTGCAGGCTTCTCGGCTACACCGACTGTAATGTGAGTCTGTCATGGTCGTCACTTGGGGGTGGGATCAAATTACATCACTTCCTGTGATGTCATCAGGGGGTCAAGGGTTGTGTGATGTCAATTCCGCTACCCCTGGTATTTTGTTGAAATGATGTCCCTGGAGTCTGTATGCTTGCTTGTTGGCACTCAAATTCCTGAGTGGCAGCTCGAATCTTCTCTAGCGACGGGTTAAGCACCTGCCAGCATCTGAGTTAGTTCGCTAGTTCTTTTTGGCTCTGATGCTTATTTCTCGTTAGCCAGCCTCACTGTCCTCAAGAGCTAATTAACAGGATTGTGGATCCTGGGATTTAAAAAAGCAACTTTTTATTGGTACTCCTGTCGCAAAAGGGCGGATTTTCCACTCGTCTGTGGGGGATCGAGAAGAATACCCCATAAAGTGTGGGACCAAGGACTTTAAATTTGTCACTGGTGTGAATGTGTAACTCTAGAGGCTGGATGGAATACCGCTCGACAGGTGTAGGCGATGTATTCCTTCCACAACCTCCAGTCCACAAAGGCGTTGCACCCACTACCGGCTTGCTATCTCTGTCGGATCCAAGAAGGCCACTTGAAAAGGAATTGCTGATTTGCTGAATCACTTATTCCTCACTTTCTTCCCACGTGATTTCTTTCAGCAATTCATGCAGAGGCACAGTAGTCGTGGCCAGGTTATACACTGTGGATGTACATCGTCCACAATATGCCACCCTCAAGAAACTATATTTTGTTGGTGGGTGCATGGCTGCTTTGACATTGTGAACTTTCTTCCAGTCAATTGATACACACTGGGAAAATGCATACTCTAATCATTTCAGCTTGCTCTTGAAGAATGTGCATGTGTTTTTGGGGAAAGTGAGCATGCTGTCTCTATAGAACTGATCGTAGTCTGTTGCAATGATGTTTTTGGTCTTTCTCAAATATTAGTATGTTATTGCTGACATTGATAATGCTGGGAAGATCCATGTCCCGCTCTTTAATAGCATTCTGAAATACCTTGGCTGCTGAAGACATACCATTGCCGCAGGCCAAGTTTCACAGGGGTTGGGATGTGTTGTTAGCTGTCCAAATAAAGGACGCAACACTGGATCATAGGGAGTTCCTTCCCTTTATTACCTCCTTCAACCATTTACAACTTCTAACTGCCGTTTCAATAGCTTCGCCCCTTTTCCCTCCACCCTCTTCCCGTCTTGTGCTTTCTGCTTTGCTTAAAGGCTCAGTAGCCTACAGCACCACCCCCGGACTTGTGTATGAAGGCCGGGCTCACTATTCTTCTACTAGTCGGTGGGCTACTTGATGGCCCAGTGGGGGCGGCGTCCTCCTCCTTCAGTTCCCTCAACAGTGGGTTCACTTGCTAGCTCATTTTCATTTTCCACCACTCTGTTTGGGGGCAGTTATGGGTTGTCCTGTGGCTCTACTGCCTCTGGGTCTGGCTTTGCTATTGGTGTGTCCGCTTCCTCTCGTTTGATAAAGTGTTTAAATTGTGAGGCATTCCTTGTGACTTTGTGTTTAGTTTTTTGTGCTGTTGCCATGGTCCCTTTGAGGGCCACGACTGTGAAGGTCCTCGTGAGTAGTGGGTGTCTGATTTCCTGTTCATTTGATGTTTTACTAGGACCTCCTCACCAACCACAAATTCTTTGGGCACTGCCTTCCATTGGTTGTTTGTGTCTTGTTTGGCGCAGTCTTTCTTCTCTGTTTCCCTAGTCATTATGTCCTCGTTCAGTTCTTTGGGTCAATCAGATTTCTCACCAGTCTAGTCTGCACCTGGTAGCACAACATGATTTCAGCCAGTGTTTTGCCGGTTGCTTCCTGGAGGGTGTTCCGGTAGTCCCTAGGCATCCTGCACAAAGCCTGGTGAGGGTTCACAGCTCTTACGTGGGTTCTTTGGCTAGTTTCTTTGATGGAGGCCATGAACCGCTCCACCATCCTGTTAGCCTGGGGCCATCTGGGTGTGATCTGTGATCTTCTGGTGGTGGAACCCCATATGTCTTGCGAATACTGCAAAGTCATGGCAGCTGAACGGGGGCCAATTGTCGGATTTGATCATGCAGGGTATGCCCCTTTCACTCAGCACCTCATAGAACTTGAAGGCAACCTGTGGGTATGCCGTTGTTACTATCCTTTTCATGATTGGGAACCATGAGTATTAATCAATGAATACTAGTAGGTAATCACCTGTATCCACTGGACCATATAAATCGACCACCATGCGATCCCACAGTTGGTCCGGGATTTGAGTAATTTTGTATCGGTTTGCTCTCACAGTGCACTGGCAGGCCAAACAGTTCTTTATCCATTCTTCCATGAGGGTGTCCATGAAAGGGAAACGGACATGGCACTTCAGTTGCTTTTGAGTGTTGTCTGCCCCTCGGTGCCCTTCGTGAGATGCCTTTATGACTTCCGCCATGAGTGCGGGGTTGGGGGATTACAATGTTGCATCCTCACAGTAGTATCGATTGGTCTTTGACTGCTAGTTCCCTGTGTATTTTGTCCAGACTCTCGATCTCATGTCTGCTGGCTCCTGGGTGGTTTGCAAGCTGTCAGTGATAGTCTTTCCACTTGTTGCTGTTTAGTGCTATTGCCAGGGCCATGGATGTGTCAGCCACGGACGTAGAGGCAACTGTCTCTAGTGAGAGTGCCAGCGAAAGAGCATTTGCTGTGACGTAGTTGAGATGTTCTATGTCAACCTTCATTATCGTTTTGCCCCCCATGGTGTGACGTTAGATGTAGTCCCAAGGGTTCTGGTCCCCCCGGGTCTGTGAATGATTGTGAAGTCGTATTCTTGGAGGCGTATACCCCACCTCTCGATCCTTGGTGGCATTTTGGTACTGGGATTCCCAAACAGGGAGAGAAGGGGCTGGTGATCGGTGATCAGGGTACATTTCTTCCCTGTAACTAAATTCTGGCAATGTTCACATGCCCAGACTGCTGCTAGGCTCTCTTTTTCTCAGACTGCAAGTATGCTTTTTACATGGACGAAAGTGCCCTGCTCGCGTATGCCACTATGCTTCTGGGGTGAGTGTCCTTCCCACTGGTTTGGGCGAGGATGGCTCCAAACCCAACTGGACTGGCATCCACAATGATTTCTGTGTGGCCAGGCAAGGTGTTTTGCTTCAGCTAGTGCTCGCTTTATGTTTTTGAATGCACCCTGGCTTTCATTGGTCCATTTGAACGTTGTGTCCTTTTGTAGGAGTCGATGCAGTGCGGCATGTACGGGCGCAGTACCCTGCCATGCTGAGGAAAGATCGTACGTCAGCCACTTGGTATGGAGCTTGGAGGTTTGTGGTTTTACTCACTTTTCACTGGATCAGTTTCTTTGATGGTCTTTATGTTGATCAGAAATCTAGTCATCCATAGCTTCCAGGTAGAAGCAATTAATGTCAGTATTTCATGCAGCATGAATTGGTGCCACCAACATCAGCTGTATGGATATGCCAGTGCCTCAAACAGTTCAATTTCCACCGCCGTGTGTATTCCGTTACTTGCTTATGCAAATGCACAGAGGATTTACAAGTTGCTCTAGCATGAATGCGTGTGTGCAAGTGTGAGGAAGTAATCAGTCGCTTAAAGGGGCCAGCCCAGCTTATACATAGCAGCACCTTCATGTGCTTCTTGAATCTGTAGGCCATCATTGCTGTTAGTGACATATGACCTTCATTCCAGCAGCCTGAATGCTAGTCTCCCATTTATTTCAATCACACCAGAATGTGTGACTCTAGGCCAGCTCCAAGCAGACAGCATTGAGTAGGCTGCTAGTCACGTGACCAGGCTCTGCCACTCAGTTGCTCCGGTACGACGTCCTTTCATCACCTGCTTTTTCATCCCCAGGCTTTTAAACGTGCACATTACATCGAATGTGCTCATCAAATTTTTTAGGGGGGGTGGGAAAGGGCAAATATGGGTTTGGGCGGTTGGGCAATAGCAAAGAATAAGTATGGGTGGTGGGTTTGGATGGAATGTGCACGTTTAAAAGCCTGGGGATGAAAAAGCAGGCGATGAAATGACATGGAACCGTTGCTCCACCCACCACCTATGTAATCAGTCCTCCTTAGGCGTCCTCAGCAAACAATGGGCAATGACAAAGACCTCATCTGTTTGTGCCTGTTTGGCCTGGTAGTGCCAAGGGCCCAGACCCACTATCCTGCATTTCACCTACAAATAATTGCAACTACTGCTACTCAGCAAAAGATATCACCATTTGTCTCCTCCCTCCACAACCCAACCCCACTCTCACTAGGGTTCAAATGGCCAAGTGCCTTGGACAGCCCCGGCAAGCTATCCTAGTGAATATCATCAATATCACCCATGCCCCTATACAACACCCAGGGACCACACGCACACACTGTCTCGTGTTGCTCAATGCTCGCTCAGCAGTTGCTCATGCTGCTGAGATCGCTGACCTCATCTCATACAACAACATTGATTCCCCGTTCATCACAAAAACATGCTTTGCCCCATCCTCACTTTTCGTTTTAGATGTCCTCCTACCCCAAGGCTACTGCTTCCAAAATGCTAACTCACCAGGAAGGGCAGGAGGCAGAGTGGCAATCATCCACAGGAGAGACTGGCCATGCTCCATCGGTTCTATGTAATTTCATCTCGAGATGTTTTTTCGCAGGGTTTTTTACCACAGATTTTTCAATGAAAAAACTCATCGAATTTTTATTTTTTATTTTTGGGGAGGTTCCCCACCCCCAAACCCCCATCCACTTTTAATTTTTTATATGTTCCCAAACACCAACACCCCAAACATATATTATTCGTACCCCCTAAAAAATCTGCTGAGTTTTTTTTCGTTAAAAAACTTGCGATTAAAAAACCCTGTGCAAAAAAACCTCCCGCGATGAAAGGACGTTGTATCGTTCCATCATTGTTAGGTCCCAAGGCAGACCTGGCCACATGCTCCACTCCTTCCCGGGAGACTGTGGCAACCAAGATTGACTCACCGCTACTGAGCGGCTTTAGCAAGAGTCAACAGTGTCCACTTACCCAATTAAATATTCGATTTATGTCCCTGCTCACTTCCGGGTTAAAGGACGGCGCAGATAAACTCCTTCTGAAGGGATTCCCCTTCCATGATGTCGATTCCCATAGGACACATTCACCCATACCAAGATGGTCAAAAGTGTTCCGACGCTGCGTTCCGGAAGAACGTAATGTGTGTCACATGAAATTTCCTTTTTTTGCTTAAATAACCATGCAGCGGAACAAACAACGTCTTGCAATCCTGGTACTAAGACTACTGCTATGTTCCTCGATAGGTATTTAGTATTTTCACTTCCTTTGTTGTGATCCATTCTTTGGAACACTCATCCTTGAGTATTGGGGTACTTGTCCCTGGAAACCGTGGTTATTCTGGAGTTTATTTACTTATATATTTGTATTTGTAAAGCGCGCAACAGCCTTAGGCATCGTGGCGCTTGTTGCAGAGATTGATCAGAGCTTAGTGACATGGTGGGAGACAATTCAAATTTTTTACATATTTTACACATTTTTACATATTTTACATAGTCCATTTTGCACGATTTACACAGTACATTACAAAGAAATGTGTAAGTGTATGGGATGTAGGATGTTTATGCGGTAGAGAGCGAGTAGGGGAATGGGTGTTTATTGAAGAGGGAGTCCTTCAGATGTTTCCGGAAGGCTGGAAGGGAAGTTTCAGCTCTTAGGGCAGTAGGGAGAGTGTTCCACAGCTTGGGGGCTATGAATGGGAAGCCTATACCCCCTGCTTTAGCCCTGTTGATGTGGTATATCGTGTTCTGGTGGGTCGGGAGGATATGGTCCTTGATATGGTTTCTGATAGGTAGGAAAGTGCAGAGAGATTGAGACATTTATGAGTAATAGTGAGAATTTTAAAGGTGATGCAGTCTTTAACCGGGAGCCAATGGGATGCCTGTCTGGCTTGGGTGATGTGGTCTCTCCTCGGGATGCTAAATTCTGCTCTTAGCGCATTGTTTTGGGTGACTTGAAGTCTGTTTGGGTTTTTTGTAGAGGTGCCTGCTAGGAGAGCATTGCAATAATCAAGCTTAGCCCCTATTGCGACTCTGCCAATTGAGAGACAGTTTGATTTAGTTAGGTAGGGTTTTATGGCGTTAATGAGTTTCGTGCTTAGGGCAGATGTAAAGACAATGGCGCTTACATGCTTGTTCATTGACAGGGTGGCATCGATGTGGACCTCTAGCATCTTTACTGAGGAGGAGGCAGGAATGCTAGAGTTGTCTATGTTGAAATTGGTGTAGAAGAGGTCTAGCTTGGCTAGTGTGGCCTTTTGGCCTAGAATCAAGATCTCTGTCTTGTCCCCATTGAGGCATGGGCCATTTGCTGCCATCCATGCTTGGATGGTGGCATAGATTAGGGTGAGGGCCTTTGCGTCTTGGTCATATGAGCCGGAGAGTGGTAACAGAACTTGAATGTCGTCAGCATAGTTTGCATATGCAATCCCGAGTGCATGAAGCTTGTCGAAGAGGGCCTTCGTAAAGAGGTTGTAGAGTGTAGGGGCTGTGCATGAGTCCTGTGGGACTCCGCAGTGGATGGTAGTGGGGGCTGCATAAGCTATGTTAGAGAATACTTTCATTACTCTGCCTTCGAGGAAAGAGGTGATCCAGGAGGCTGCTTGTTTGGAGAATTGTGCTGCTTGGGTAAGGTGGGCTGTGAGGGTCTTGTGATCTACAAGATCGAAGGCAACAGAGAGGTCTAGGAGGAGGAGAAGGGCAGGCTTACCTTTGTCCAGGATTTGAGTAATTTGTTTTTAAAAATCTAATAGGGCTGTCTCTGTGCCGTGCCCTTTATGGAATCCGGACTGTCTTTTTCGTAGGATGGACTTTGTTTCTAGATATAGGGCCTCATTACGACCCAGGCGGTAAGTTACCGCCTGGGTCGTACCTTTACCACCATGGCGTAAACTACGTTTACGCCATGGTGGTTGGCGGACTTACTACCCCATTCCGAGGTGAGTGGGGCGGTAAGTCCCCATTAACCCATTTACCCTTCCCCATTCCCATTTTTGCCCCATAGGGCATAATGGGAGTGGGGAAGGCGTTAATTACGCCACCGTAAATTACGGTGGCGTAATTAACAACAAGGTCCCTTAGCGCCATGGATTTTAACACCTGCTTAAAGCAGGTGTTAAATCCTCCATGGCGCTAAGGGACCTCGGAATCAGGCGGTAAGGGTCGGCGCTGTTTACGCCTCTGTAAACCCCTTACCGCCTGGGTCCTAATGAGGCCCATAGTGTTCAAAAGGTTGGAAATTAGTAGAGATAGATGGCCCCCTGAGCATTGGTTTATTGGTTGATCGTATGGTGGCCTGCAGCCTGGCACAAGGTTTGTCAGGGAACCAAACTCAAGGGGTTCCAGAGAGGTTAATTACAGGCTTTGTTGAGTGTTGTCACTGGCAGTTTGTGGTTGCCCAGTATCTGTGAAGTTATCTTTGTACTAGATTGCTTCAGTCAATTGAAATCACATGCACATCATCCTGACTTGTTTATATACATGTTTACAAAAGCCAACGCACGTTTCGACCATAGTCTTTATCAAGGCAGAGAATGGTTGGTGTCTTAGGTGATAGTTGAAAGATACGCGGGCATCCCTCAACACTGGACGCATGACCAGGATACATCCAGATCAGCTCAGCTAACCAGTTTGCAGCTGGCACCCTAACGGGGATGCCTGCGTATCTTTCAACTGTCACCTAAAACACCAACCATTCTCTGCCATGATAAAGACTGCAGTCGAAACGCGCGTCGGCTTATGTTTCACCTCACATGTTGCCAGTCCTAATGTTCATAAGTACAATAAAACAGGTATATAAACAAGTCAGAAGTGATGTGCATAAGATTTCAATTGAATCAATCTAGTACGAAGATAACATCACAGATACTGGGCAACCATCAACTGCCAGCACCAACACTCACCAAAGTTTGTCTCCTCGCCTTGTTTCTAGATATAGTTGGATCTGGTTGTGGGTGCCTTGTCCAGACAGAGTTACTTTCTGGTTTCTGGTAGTTCATACCAGGATCCTGCTCTCTCAAGGTGATTACCTTAACTTAAAGGCGGCGGTTGCTGCATGGTGGATTACCTTGTATAACCCTCTCACTCTTGTCATCCAACACAACTTCAGACCCCTATTGCCAGAAACCAACTTGAGGCACATCAAATAGGCCGCCTCTACCTAAAAATGCACAACCTTTCTGGAATTAGGCCTACGCCCATTACATTACGGAGCCCAGCTCAGGCTGGTCCTCTTTTGGCTGCGTACCCAAGGTTCGAGAGAAATGAAGATGTTTGGCCCTCATTTCAACTCTGGCGGTCAGACCAGGCGTGCAGTCTAGGACCCGCGAGCAGAACTCGTAATGTGGTGGAGAGGTAACAACGGTGCCGGTATCACGTTGTTGCCTTCCTGCCACACTCATAATAAGGGCCCATGTTGGGATATGCTATCAAACCGGAAAGCCCCCAGTGGGATTGGCTGAAACATATGAACAGAGTGCTTTTTACATTTGGCTATCGCACCTCTAGCACACTAATGCAAAACCTAAACAGAATGACATCACTGGCGTAAGTAAAGCCTATGATGTGTGGTAATTTTTGCACCTTTTATCAAAAATGTAACTCAGTAACTGTATGGTGGACTATTTTTTGCCGAAGGATGATTGTGAGTTCGAGCTTTATTTGAACTGGATTAATCACCCGTGTAAGTGCTCATTGTTTGACATGAACTCTTGTTTTTGGCCACAAGAACCTGTAAGTGGCAGGCATGCAGCAGTGCCAATTACTCGCTGTGCCCCTCAACAACTGAGGTGCATCTTGTATTACTTTGCCCTGCTTACTTGCGGATATTCCCTGTACTGAAACAAACTGGCAGCATAGGAACTCCTTTTGAAGCCATAACATTTCTGAAAAACAGTCATTCACCATCACAGGTGATTGCTGCTGCTGACTCTTTAAATTCAGCGTGCTCTTACAGATGTAAACACATGAAACAATGTTTAGTCAGAAAGTGGCATACATGTGTATAGCTACCAATCAAGTTTAGACCAGTGAATTTCCGATTGCAAATCCCTATTTTAGTGCGTGGATATTGTATAGCTCCATTGAATGTGTTTTCTTTGTGTATATGCTTTTTCTGGAAATATGTGAACTTTTTCAGAATACAGGTATTAATTGATTCATTGATTGACAAAAGAAAAGTTGGTGAGCTGCATACAATCCTGCAGGGAGTCCATAGCCAGATGTTCAGTGATTTTGGCCACAAAAGGTAAGGAGACTGATCTAAACCTGGAAGGAGAACAGCATCCAAGTTGCGCTTCTCCAATATACAGTGACCTAGTTTGTTTGAAAGGTAAGGGTGGAGTACCGTTTGAAAGAGAGCCATTTGGTAGTCGTGGCTGCTCGGAGGAATTGCTGATGGTCTTTCAAAATGTTGACTGAGCAGGGATCTTTGGAGAGCCACGTTTTATAGTAGAGGAACAGAGAGCTATCTTCCTAGGGGTGAACAGTAGTAAAGTGGTGTACCCAAAGGGATAGAATTCAACAAGGGGGGGTCATACGCCCTGAATATATAGGTTTTTTTTTGTTTTTATAGTTTGCTAACAGATTTTAAACAAAGATGTATAGACCTTTCTAGAGGCTTAATTGTAGGTTAATCTCCAATTTCTCCAGAGGGATCGATTCAATTTTTCCATTGCGAGCCGTTCCAGGGCAAACCGCTTGGTAGTACTGGAATGAGAAGGTTTACTCAATGTTTTTGTGAATCGAGACCGCTGTATCTAGGCCACTCGAAACCCAGTCTGAAAAATCCTGATAAACCGCTGAGGGATTAGGAATCAGAGTATGATTAGCGTGGATTGGTAGATAAGCATTGAATTGCAATGCGCAGAACCTTTCCCGTTTTCCGGCCGTGGCATTAATGGAGGGAGGACCATGAGGATCAATCACTACATTGTCTGAAGCAGACGCAGCAGCTCGACATTTGTTTACATTGAGCCGTGGCCAAAGTTGCATAACCACCAAACAATGGTACAAAGGCACTTATATTTATCAAAGCCTTATAGATAAGAGGCAACGAAGAATCCAATAAGATGATGAATAGCAGTACAATTCAAAAACTCCACATTGCCTAATCCGCCGCGCATGCTCTAGAGCCTGTATATTGTACAAGAGCACTGCCTAGAGACGGCTCCTTTTGAGTTAAGTAGTGCACGTCGGGCGATCTAGATTGCTTGAGCGGGTGGAGCAGATGTTGACCAAATAATTGTCAGCATGTGATACTGTACTACCCGGTGCTGCTTGAACACTGTCGGGTCTACTCTGCCTTGAAGCCACAGGGACCAACCACTATCCTGTCTATTAGCAGATGACTGACAACAAACTAACTACATTTTACACCCTACTCTGGCGGTGCAACAAAGTATATTGCTTCAAAGTAATGCAGTGAGTGCCCAACAGTCGATGAAAGAACGGTGTACTGTGTGGTGGCTCAGTATACACTAGATAGCATGGCATTGGCAAAAGAGATGTGCCCGTATCCATTTGGGTGAGAGATATTTTTCATATAATGGAGGAGCTGTCCTCTCCCAAGGTACTTATGGTGCAGATAGTTCATGGACTCCATGCAACAAGACCTCTTCAGAAACCAAGGTTGTGATAGGTAATAGTACCCCATGTCAAGACAAACTACAGAGAGAGATGTGCATGCCTGTGAAGAAGCCATTCCTTGGGTTCACAAACTATAAGAGGAGATTGTAGATCAGTCCTATCAATTTGACAATCTAGAAAGTGGGAACAGTGGCAATAACCTTTGTTTCTTCAGGATTATGGAGGGTGTGAGGGAGATGATGTGGTGTCCTTCCTTATAAGAGTTATTCATTAAGGGGCTGATTCATGGAACAAATGTGCGGCGAAAATCTTGGCGCAAGCGTGAAAAAGCAAGCGCACGCGTGCGTTTCAAGGAAGGGTCTGCACGTGTTTTCCCCTGGATGTGCGCTAAATCCGTGCGTGGCGCACACGGGCACACAAGTCATTGCAACATCCCGAACACCGTGCGCAAGGCGCACATGGAAAGCGCACAACGTCGGCGCACAAACCAAAAAGGGGGCAGGACACGGGGCGTAACACGCAGAATGGGGAACAACATGTGAAAAAGAAGGCGTAACTGGGGAAGTACTGCAGGGAAATACACGGAACGCCCACATGCACGCGAACAACACATATTCATGGAATCGAATACGGGAAACCTGCGCACGCTAAAAGACGCGCACAGGCGTCAACACCTCTGACACACGAAGGCAGGCGGAAGCATACCTGCGCACATTATAAAAGTGTGCACAAACAACAAACACGTATATACAGCTACGATGAATGCCCCATTTGTCGCAGCACTGATCGTCGGACACCGCAGGAGGAGAAGAATAGCCAGGGCCCGCATTTCTTCCCCCCGGACTAGCCTTTAGGGATGCCTGAAGACCAGGTCTATGACAGGTATAGGTTTCCAACTCGTATCATCCTAGACCTGGTCAGGGAGTGGGAAGATGACCTTACATCCCCCACCCTGTGCTTCCAAGCATTGAGCCCCTTGGAGAAGGTGCTCAATGTCCTGCATTTTTTGGTTGGCCACTGGGTCATTTCAGTGGACAACTGCCATAGTCGGGGGGGGGGGGTCTCACAGGCCACGCAATCACGCTGCCCACACCAGGTGTTGGCAATCATGACTGCACGCCCCTCAGTCTGCAGGCACATATGCATGCCCAGAACACCCGCAGAAAGGCAGGCTGTGGTCCCGGACGTTTACAGGGTGGCACACTTCCCCAAAGTGCTCGGTGCCATAGATTGCACCCATGTGGCCCTACGTCCACCTAGTGCCACTAAGCACATCTATCGAAACCGCAAGCACTGGCATTCCATCAACGTGCAGGTCGTATGCGATGCAAAGGGAATCATCACCTCTGTCTATGCAAACTATCCTGGCTCCACCCATGACAGTTTCATATAGAGAATGTCCGCCCTGAGCCGGGCCCTGGAAGCTGGGCAGCATGGCGACACATGGCTCCTAGGTGAGTACAAAATGCCTGTGCACATGCATGCATGTCACACACAGACAAATACACAAACCCTAATAATCACAACCATTATCACCTCCCCAGGGGACAGTGCCTACCCTCCGAGCAATCACATGATGACGCCAATCCGGAACCCCACCACACCACCCCAGATAAGATACAATGCTGGCCATATTGCAACCAGGGGCATAGTGGAGCGCACATTCGGAGTGCCCAAGTCACGCTTCCGCTCCCTTGACCGCTCTGGCGGGAAGGTACTATATGCACCCCCAGTAGTGTGCAGGATCATTGTGGCAGCATTTGTCCTGCACAATGTTGCAACACGCCAGGATGTACCGGTGGACATGGTGGTGCCCCCACATCCCCAACCACAGGCACAGGCACTGCCAATGGGAGGGGATAGGGCACATGGCGAGGCAGCCCAGACCCAGCTTGTGGCCACATTTTTCACCTAAACTCCCACCCCTGCGGAGTGCACACAGGCCTGGCACATACCAGGTTATAATCGATGATGACAAAGAGACAGTCAACTGTCACAACCTTACCACCCTGAGAAGGTTGCCATGGAAGTGCTACATTGTGTGCATCCCTAGCTACTTAAACCTAACCAATCCTGTCTGACCAAAAGGAACACATGCAAGGTTTGTATCACACCCCCCGCAAAACAGGCCATGACAATCCCTGGTATGTCACCCAAACCCTCACAAACCACATCACCCTTGTCTGCCGCACCATGACATGGCAAGCAATAGCAAAAAGCCCAACACATGACCAATAAACTTCAAAGTGATATGTGATAAATGGAAAGTGGCTCGAGACAATGACGCCTGACATGGAATCAGATGAAATGACTGACCAACAACCACCCACACATACCAAGTCATACACAAATGCTTTCCACCAGTCGTAGCATGAACATAACACTGAATGCCTGTTCACATGCACATTGGGCAAGGCAAAATCCCTACTCCCAAACCTGTGTGCTGTGTGTGTCTCCTGCAACACACTGCTCAACACATAGCACAGTGAGCAGCCATTGTGTTGCAGATACACCTTGAGCATCACACGAAAAGGACTAGTTAAATAAATAACCAATTGACGCATGTACAGGATCCCCAAATGGTCAGAGATCATGCGCTGCTGGGACACAGCAGGCCCCAGAAGGCAATCCGTGTGCACCTGTGGCCATGAAAGGGTGATTGTACATGTGGTGGATCATTGTGCAACTGTGTGTGTCAGCAGGGACATGCACTCATTAGATGCATGTGAAATCAAGTGACCCTCAGCGTCCTGTACACATCTCATGTGAAAATTGCCCATGTGTACACCCCAGCATGTCAAACCACACCAATCCCCTTACACCTGAAAAGTAAAGACAACACAGGAACAGGCATTGACCACCAGAACACATCATGTACATAGTACCCAACAATTACAATGTCAGAGTGCCCAAAGCACTGTAGCCCAAGCCAAATGTCCAACAACAAAAGGCCCTCCCTCATTCACACATCACCATGACCTACTGAACAACTGTGTCTGGGTTATGTAGCCTTCTTCCCTCAAGTCTACCTGGCTACAGGATCACCCTACCCCTTGGTCTCCATGTTCCACCCTGCGTGTAAATAGGGTCCAGCCCCCTCAGAGGCCACCTTGACTGGTAAAAATACCCAATCGCAGAGAACTCCAAGGAGCCAAACCCACAAACCAGGGAAAAAGCCTGTAGGCACCAAAAAAACCTGGAAGAGTCTCCAGTAGATGACTTGAAGTAGCAGAAAATGTCCAAGCACAATGATAGAACAACCAAGGTAGCACAGTTCAACAATGCTCCAACAGGATGGGTACCATGTTTGGTACATAATATACAATGATGATGCAACAACTGATGGGTAGTGTCACAGCTCCGGTGTCCAGGTGCAGGAGTGGCACAAACCAACCACCCCCTCCGTTGTCTGGGCACCTGCAAGGTCAAACTTACACAGGCCGCTGAGACCCCGGCGGGGAAGGAGGGTCATGGATATGTTGTTCAGACAGGCATTGGTATTTAGGATAACCGGAAAGAGGGGCAGGAGAGGGGAGTAGGATTGTCAAGGGAAAGTAGGCAAAATACAAAAAAGAAATATTGACAATAACACATACTCAATCAGACAAAACATGTTCATCATGCACATTGTACCAAATGAGTCAAATGCAAGCCAAAGAGAGACTTATCTCTGGAGTGAGTGCTGGCCTCCTGCCTGCGCACTCTCAGGTCCGGTAACAGAAGCAGTTCAATGCTGCAAAAATAGTGTGTTACTAATCTGTGTGTGTTTACAACACACACACACACACACACACAACCCCATTCATGCCCCAAAGTAAGGGACTCCTCCACAAACAAACACTCTTGTCTGCTGCTTTGTACCCATACGTTAGCTTGCCCCCGTGATGGTTCATAAACTGTCAATGCAGTAAGGCAGATGCACATGGGCACGCGGGAAATGGAAGAGCAATGCGTCAAGAATCACACATCATACAATGGTCCCTGGGTGAGCAGCTAGACGCGTATAGCGAGGTGCGACTTCAGTACAAGTTGTGTTCTGGCATCCGCAGATTTCAATAGGTAGTGCACGTGTCAATTTGCACATGCCAATGATATGCACTGCACACGAGTCTGTGCCTTGCTGGGTGTCCCTGTACACTGTATAAGTATCCGGCTAGGAACGCTACTGCGCTAATAACTCTGCTTCTATGGAGCAGGGGGGACCAGACAATATGTGTGACAGCCACTGTGTGTGCCCCTGACAACTTGGACAGCAAATTGCCATTTGTCCTCCAATGCATCTCACCTCTACTGTGTGCTTCAACAACAATATCTGTCCAAGCTCCCCATCAGTGGCGCGACTTAGCATGCATGTGCAAGTGGCCTGGTGGAAGGTTGGCTGCGGTGTGGCCCCCTTGTGCTGCTCACCTTGCTTGGAGCTCCTGGGAGCACGTCTGCTTCTGTTGGACGCCTGAGCACAAGCCCTGTGCCACTGCTGGCGCACACATGCGCATGTCTGCCCCACCAAACGTGGCCAGCTGTCTGTAATACTATGCACCATGTCTGCTGGCAAAGGTGGTCTGGAGGCTCATTCTCTTCCAGAAAGGGCACAAAACATATAATTAACGCTGGAAAGTTCCCTGTGAGTGTCTCTTCATTTTGGTTGTGACTGCGCCATGTCAGAGACCTACATCAGAATTCCTCCCACCATCAGTGTGACTTTGACAGGCAAAGGGTGCCGGCCACTGTCTACAGCATGAAGTGCATCAAGCACATGTACAGCAAAGAAAAGAAACATACATCACAATGTATATCAATTAATGGACACATCAATCATGAACCCACCCAAATCTAATAAGACAAGCCGTGGATAAAACCCCCACAATCCCCACTAGGGGTGTTAACACAAGTAGTACAGCAGCAGACAGGCCACAGATATGACAGTCCAAAGCCCTTGTGTAAATGACGTCAACACCGAACCATCCTTGCGAGCCCATGGATAAGGGATGCAGGAGTGGCCTATGTGAGTCAGGACCCCAAATACATACACGAGACAAGCTTGAAGGACCCAGCTGGAACAGACAGTGGATGCTTTCAAAAGCCACAAAGCACCACACCGTCACATGAATGCACAATAGACAAGCAATTTTAAACTATATTAACTAATTAAACTAACTATAAAAAACCTACAGTACCTAATTAAACTAACTATCAAAAACAATTTTAACTAACTAAACTAAAATGAAATATCAAAAATGGCCACATAGGACCTGGGGGGGGGCACCCAGGATGGGGAGGTACAGGGTGCACCTCAACACCCACATGCAATGATGTTGAGAAAAAAAAAAAACAACTCCATGGGCTCAATGCCTGCACAGCCTGAACTGTGTGGGATATATCTAGTTGTCCAAATCAGCCTCTTCCTGAAAAGGTAGACGTGGCACAGGAGCCTGACCACGCCTAGGCCGTGATACATGTGCATCCTCTTGCAAGGTAACATGTGTAACACAGAGTTCTTCCTGCATGGCCTGGCTGGACTGATGCACCTCCCAGCAAGCACGTAGCTCAGCTGAGATGGTACGCTCAAACTTCGCAAACCTCTCCTCTGAACGCTCCCTCTGGGACATGAGGAGCACACCCAGAGTGGATCTGAGGGATTCATACTCAATCCTCAGGGCCTCCATGTGTGCCTCTGCATGAGCAGCAATTGCTTGACACAAAGACACCATTTCAGCCCGGCGTGCCCTGTCTGAGGCGGCCATGCCCAGCCTGAGTGAGCGAGCCATGGACCGTGCCGCCTGCTGCTGGAGTTCAACCTGCCTAGCAGGGGGTAGCACGGATTGGGCCACACGCTCCATGCTCTCAGCAATGTTATCAATTGCTGCCCCCTGGTGTTCTGAATTGGCAACCATGGCTTTCTCCCACTCAGCATACCCCAGTGTCGCGTGCCCACCGCATTGCTGGGCTTGACACCTGCGGGGCCCAAGGCGCCGACGTCCTTGTTGGGTTGCCACTGCCCGCGGCTGCAGGACTACATTCCCCCGTCGACGTGATGCCCCAGGCAAATCAGCAACTGGTCTGGAGGGTGACCCTGCGTCCCGATCCACCACAGGCAGAGGTCCCACCACTGTTTGGCCCTTCAGTGCCGGTGTCACGGACAGAGGAGCGTCCACATCAGAATCACCCACCCCTGACAAATGGACCCGATGCACATCCAACTCGACATCGTCGTCAGAGTGATCATCCGGGCTTGACTCATTGCCAGCCACAGACAAGGTGGTCTGTAACACATGTGGGTTCTCGTGGTCTACCACCCCACGACCCCCACTTGTGCCGGGTTGCTGGTGTGATAGCAAACCTGTGTCTGGCATGGCAACACCATCCTCTGGCTCCATTGCGTCATCATCTGGAAAGTGGAGAAAAATTTACATTAGTACACATGTCAGAAGCACATAACACGCACACACACATAGACATCACACAGTCAACACATGAAGCAGACATGTCACAAACAAATGTGAACCTGGCATGCATGCCAGGTCACTTTGACATAGCATCAGGGAGTAGGCATGTAGAACGGTGTAACACGGCTCTGAAGTGGGTTGATGCAGTGCAGAACATGTGTACGTTACCCACTATCTACATGAACATGTACATTATGATGTGTATCAATTAACTTGAAGGCAGTGCAAGGGCAGGTTCAGGATTCACGAGCAATGTGCATGCAATGTGTTGCATAGCTACAAGCAAACACCCCGCTCCCCCTCAGTGAAAATGCAGGGATGCATTGCATGGCAGCAAAAGGGCGACCAGAGACCTTTGTATTGGCAGACAGTGGTGGCTAGCATCAATTGCATCCTCTGAGTCCACTGACAACACAGCAGATGATGATGGGACAAAAAGCAGGACACATGATGCACCCTCAGTAGTACAGCCATGTGTGCAGAAGCCGCTACACCAGTTGAACAGAGGCAGGGGGCCTGAAACGGGGGGAGGCCTGTGCCCCGCACAGACTGTGACACCCTAAACATGTGTGTGATGCAGGACTGAGCCAGAGTGGGCATGGAATGGATGATCAAATGCAAAGACAATTAGGTCATCCTGGACACGTACTACAATGATCATCCAGTCAAGGACACATAAGGGCATGCATGGAATACACATGGAGCATATATAGGAACTCATGTCCCTGCGGAGAGTATCTGCCATCTGCACAGTCCAAGTGAGACACCCTGCATGAAGTGCAGAGGATGCACCCCACTGCATGTGTCTGGCAGGTTGGCTGGTGGAAGTTTGCATGTACACAGGAGTCTTGAACAGGCCATAGCAGTACGCCAACACGTTGTACACCTGTGCAATGTTGAAATTGGGGTGCAGGGCTGGTGGAGGGGCAAGGGAGCATGCCTACGTGGAGTACCCGCATGCATGCTGAGGACACATGCACATCAGTCATGCAATGACATAGTCCCAGTGCTGAGAGGAAACACACCCTAGGCTACATGCAAAAGGGCCATTGAGCTGGAACATGGACTGTAGGGGCAGCTGGGTGACTAGCATGTGAGTAGGGTGCAAGTGTGGTGGTGAGGACAGTTGCTGTCTGCTCTACATGTCCACTATCCTGCACAGCAGGCACGCATCAGTGAAGCATTGCATGACTTGCACATGAGAACCATGTACACATGACATGCAGTGGCAGTCAAGCACAACACATCACACAAGCAAAACACACATGTCCTCGACGAACAGGCGACAACACTCACTGGACGGGGCATCAAAGTCCTGCATCTCTCCCACTCCTTCGACCATTCCTGTTGGTAAGTACTCCGCAATGAGCAACTTGTGCGAGTGAGGTCTTCCTCTTCAGGTGGTGGCCCACTGCCAGTCACCAGAGTCATGTTGTAATTAGAGGCACGCATCCCCTTAGTGCTGCGTTTGAGGTCATCCCAATGCTTTTAGCACTCTTGCGCTGTGCGCACCTCATGGCCAAATGCACTCACATGATCCGCAACTTGCTTCCAGTGGGTATTACGATCGGCAGTCGTAGTTTGAAAATTTTGGCCCCACTAGCATGTCACGGTTGTGTTCCTGCATGTAGTCCACGAGGAAGTCCAGTTCCTGGTTGCAGAAACGCTTCTTCCTAGACATGCCGGAGGCCGTAGCTGTGTCTGGGGTCCCAGCCTATCCTGCAGGTGCAACCTTCCTCCTCTTGGACGCTGGTCCGGACTCTGGCTTGAAAATGCCGCCCTGATCAGTATGGGCAGTGGTGCTGGTGGAATGAGCCGAGGGAGTGGCAGGTGGATCATGGAGTGAAGCCCTGACTTGCGTCAGTGGCTGCTGGGTGCCCTGGAATGGACCCTGTGCAGCTACATCCGCTGTGCCAGAGTTATTGACCGGGACTGTCCTGGTTGGTAGACTCACAACCGGGGTGGTGTCGGCTCATCTGCCCCTGCACTTGCCAACACCTGGCTAGTCGGGCCAGCAGATTACATTACTGTCCTAGGGACACGTGCCTCTACCTTTGGGCCCATGGCAGTCGATGAAAGGGACTGCCGGGTCACATGGGCGCCAGTCCCAGATGCAAGAACTGCATCTCCCGGAGCCACAGGGGTGGTGGCATGACTGCACCAACACGTGGCACAACATTGTGCTGAGCTGGCACACCCCTGCCTCTTCCCCCTCCGCAGCCACCCTGAACACCCTGGAGTCCCCCTACTCCCTGGTCACCCCACCCACGTCCATGACCATGCTAGCCACGGGGAGTATGCCCACCTGAGGTGCCCCTCACCTTTCGTGGCCTCCCAGCCATGGCACAGATGGAGTAGTGCCGGCACGGATGTAGTAGTTTCAATCAGAGGTGTACATGCCAATTGTCCTGGGCAATTGGGGTGAAGGGGGTGGGATACAAGATGTTAACAGCACCCCTGCACCTGCAAGGCTGTATGTGACCCCGGTAATTAAGTGATGGGAAACGCAACGCTCAGGCACCCCAAAACTGCTGTAAAACCGTGCACGCAACCCTCGTAGCCCGCGTGCATGGAATGAACCTCCTGCAGTACGCGGTGGCACCCAGGAACACGAAAAATGTATACGCGTGGGACACGCAGGCTACTATGACCTCGAAAATGGTACGCGATACACAGGGGGGGCCTGCAGTGGGAAAAATAGCGTGCAAGACTCACCGTCTGACTAGCGTGATAATGAAAAACATGTGTAGCCAATACCTCCGCCAAAAGACGAGATACGTCCTTGATCCGCTGTGAAGTAGTGATTTCGCACGAAACAACACAAAGTAGCAACACACATGTCGGTCTCCACGAAAGGCACATACAACGAACTGCTTGCCCCACTCACCTTTAACCCGTGCTGAGGGAAACGCCTGCGCGGATCACGTCACTTACGCGCTTAGGCCCTTTCCTCGGATTACACGCATTGACACAGGGACGTGCAGTTTTTTCACGTGCTGATTCACTATGCACCCGTCACGAGGGAAACGCCCATGCGCGTAACGTCACAGACGCACTTACTCGCAAAGGGCCTTTCCTCGAATTAAACGCTGATGTGCAGTTTTTTCACGTGCCAAATCAGTCTGTATCAAGCTGGCCACGCAACAAAACACGGAAGACCACGCTCCTGCCCAGAAGGGCATTTACCTGCCCCCCAAAACCCCAAGCAGCCTCCCACGAGCCATCTGATGCTGCCTGCCTGCTGCCACCGTGCCCTGCCATTTGGTGCCAGCACATCTGCTATCTGCATCGGTCCAGTTGCAGTGACCACCCCTGCTGGAACAGAAGACTCCCGACTGGTGTTCCATCACTCCACAGCCCAAGGACCCAGGACCCAGTTGCCCACCCAAACCTGCCTCGGGGGTTGCCATGTCTGACACAACACCTTCCAGCACCCCCAGGCAGAGGGCTGCCAGCTTCACTTCCGATGAAGTTGGCATTCTGGTGGAGCAAGTCCTGGGGCAGTATGATGCCCTCTTCATACCATCGCGCGCCGACAAGGAAGGACAGAGGAGGATCTGGACGGACATAGTGGGTGCCATCAACGCGGAGGGGGTGGCACCCCGCGACATGAAACACGTCCAGAAGCGCTGGGAGGACTACAAGTCCAGGACCCTTAAGAAGGCCCGGCGCCTCTTAGACACAGAGGATGCAGTGGGGCCAGTTTACCAACGAGCAGATGAGGGTCCTGGAACGCATTTGCCCAGTGCTTCGCCACCAGATCCTCAAGATGCAGGCCCGTCTGGAGTCAAGCGGTAAGTGGCCATGCATTGCTGTGTGAAACAGGACATGTTGCAGTGTGCTGGTAGTCAGGTACTGCCTGTATGTGCGAAATAGGCCATGTATGGATGTGTGTGTGCAGGGACATCATGGTGCTGCATGTGAGACCAGTCATGTGTGAACCACATGGATGGTGCATGTGTTACAATGCAACATGCGGAGCAACATGCGGAATGCAAACATGAATGCATGCCTGTCTCTGTTGTTGGACATGGATGGGGTGTGAGAGATGGGTGCTGCTGTCAAGGACATGTATGGTGTACATGTCTGTGTCTCAGTAGCGTGTGTGTGACTTGTAAACACCCTGGATGCATGACACATGTCCGTGACAATGTTCTGATTCACTGATGCAGCATAGTCATTCTTTTCTCCACTGTGTCTGGAGGTTTACGAGGCGAGATGGATGAAACTACAGTGATGTGTGTGCATGTGATCAGTATGACCCATCATGCATGTGAGTTTCAAACCACCATCGTATGTTTCGACAGTTCCTTGGACATGTATGCAAATGTTCTTCGCATGCACCATGCCTGTTTCTGCATGTGTGTTGCCTGCACTGACCCATGTGTTGTGGAGGGACATGATGGAAGTGACGTTTGACAGTGCCACTCATGTGCTATTGCTTCCAGTCTAGGGGACTATTGTACAGTACCCTGATGCTTGTGTTCTATGTCTCTCTCTACACAGCGGCGAGTGAAGAAGAGGGCAGAGACGGCGCTGTGGGGCAAAGCGGCGGGGATGGCTCCACCGGCCGGCGACGCAAGGCCCAATAACCCTCCCAGGAATTACCATCATCCAGGAGCGAGGGGACTGGTGCCACGTCTGCCACTACAGCTGCAGCGGAAGGGGTGGGTGAGCCCCCACAGGAGCTTGCAACGGCGGAAGACAGTATGGAGCCATCCAAGTTGGTGGTTCGCACAGAGGATGAGGAGGCCGCTACTGAGCCGCACATGGGGCCTGGTGGGGTGGTACCACTGGTGCAAGTGGTGCAGTCATGGGGCAGTGGCAGGAGACAGCACAGGTCACCGTGGAGCGGCCAGTGCATGTCACTGTCCCTGACACTGTGAATGCACCAACATGCACCAGCAGGGATGCCCCATCCCAGGCCCGTCCGCAGGTAGAGGGGAGGTCCATGTCATCTGACACTCCTCTACCTGCAGACAAGGGGACCAGTGACCATATAGAGAACGTCCTGATTGGTGTCGTGTTGCACAGGCGTGACATTCGTGATGACGTACATGCTTCCTGGGGGGAGCACGCACGTCATCACGAAGAGCTGCGTGCCAACGTGACCCAGTTGGGAGGGGCCATGGTTGGGGGTTTCGTACATGTGTCGGGCACTATGACGGCCCCCTCCTCCTCTGTGGAGACTATGCGCCAGTCATTCTCCATGCTGTCGTCTGGCCCAGCTGCCACCAGGGCCCCCTGTGGACCTGCCCCGACCAACGCATCCAGCTCGGTGGCGATCCCATCCCTGCCACAGTCGGGAGTCGGAGGTCCAGTAGGGGTGGACACCCCAGCAACTGGACCCCAGCAGATGGAGGATGTGCCAGCATCATCGGGCAGGGCACGTGCACGACGGCGCCGGTGGATTCCATCAGCCTGGATGCCGCCGTGCTGGCAGAGGCAGTTGTGTCAGAGGCAGCGGCAGGCTCAACGTGGGAGGCATCAAGGCTCGGGGCCATCAACATCAGAGGGGTAGGCATTGGCCGGAGGGCAGTGGACCCTGGAATGGGAGTGTCTTCCGTGTGGCAGCGGTTGGGCCAGCGGATAGATGCGAAGCGGCGGCGGGCGGAGGAGGCAGGGCTCACTATGGTCAGGGCGGAGAACTCCATGCGCAGGGCGCTGAGGCGGGATGAGTGCCTCAAGGAAATTCGCAGGGAGTTGGAGGTGGACATGGCATTATCCCTGCGAGACCTCGGGGCAAGGGAACAGGCCCGCCTCCAGGACGTTTAACAGGAGTTTGATGATGCCCTGGCCCCGGGAAATCAACTAGTGAGCCGTAGGACTTGCCCGCCGCCATTGTATATAGTTCATTAGTGTTAGGTTTCCTTTGTTTTTTTTATTTTGGAGTTCATGGACTTTGCTCCACTTTATGTACATAGTTATTTCGATAGTGTTTTTTGGTAGGTTTCCTTTTGTTTGGCCATCATGGACCCTTCAGACTTTCAGTGTATATAATTCAAGACTTGTACATACTTTGGTTATTCTGTCATCACCATGGATCAATGTTTTTTTTTTATTTATTCAAGTACTTTATTTGGACTTTTGAAATGGACCACTTCCCTTTTTTTCCTCTGTGTTTTTTTTGGTTTACATTGGATTCATCATCATTTTTGGATTTTGTCTTTTCTTCATTTACTAGTTTGATTTTTCTTTCTGTTTTTTAATTACATATTTTAATACACATCATATTTCTTCATTATTGGTGTTGTGTACTCTCATTGGTTTTGGGCATTGCTCAATGAGCATTGCCTCTGTCATGTGTTGCCACTTTGTGGCTCTGTTGGTGGTTCTTTTGAGGCTTGCATGTGTAATTTGTGAGTGGGGGCAGTGGATGCTTGCGTGCTTGGACTGGGAGGCAGGGGGATTTGTGTAGGCATTAGGCCCATGGGTCTGTTTTGAGAGAACATGGTGTTTGGTGAGCCACATATCGGGGCCTGCTGACAGGTGCCCGTCACTGGGGGTGCGGGGACATAAATCGGGGTCTGCTGGCAGGTACCCGTCACTGGGGGTGGGGTTGGGGGGACATGAGTCGGGGCCTGCTGGCAGGTACCCGTCACTGGGGGTGGGGGGACATGAGTCGGGGCCTGCTGGCAGCACCTGTCACTGGGGGTGGGGGTGGGGGGGACATGAGTCGGGGTCTGCTGGCAGGTACCCGTCAATGGTGGGTGGGGTGGGGGACATGTGCCAAGGCTCCCAGGTGCATGGTGACATGTGGGCTGCCTGCGGGGCATGCCCAGGGGTGATGGGCTGCCTGCGGGGCAGGGGGAGGGGGTTAGGGACACACCACGGAGGGCCCTCACTGCCAAAACGCGTGTAAAACTCCCTGTGCACCATCCAAATACACATACCCCGCTCGTGCGAGCGAAAACGCATGTAAAGCTCCCCACGCACCCCAGTAATACATGTACCCGCTCACACAAGGCCTATCGCGTGTGAAACTTCCCGCACACCCCCCAAAATACACGTACCCCGCTCGCGCCAGCTAAAACGAGTGTAAAAGTCCCAGCGTACCCATTTGAATACACGTACCCCGCTCATGCTAGTGAAAACGCGTGTAAAACTCCCCACGCACCCCAGTAATACATGTACCCCACTCACACAAGGCCTATTGCGTGTGAAACATTCTGAGCACCCCCAAATACACGTGCCCCACTTGTGCCAGTGAAAAGGCGTGTAAAACTCCCCTTGCACCCGAGTAATACACGTACCCCGCTCGCACAGGGCCTATCGCGTATGAAACTTCCTGCGCACCCCCCAAATACATGTACCCCGCTCGCGCCAGCTAAAACGCGTGTAAAACTCCCCGCGCACCCGTTTGAATACACGTACCCCGCTCGCGCTAGCGAAAACGCATGTAAAACTCCCTGCGCACCCCAGTAATACACGTACCCCGCTCGCACAATACACGTACCCCACTCGCACAGGGCCTATCGCGTGTGATACTTCCCGCGCATCCCCCAAATACAGGTACCCTGCTCGCACAGGGACTATCGCGTGTGAAAATTCCCACGCACCCCCCAAATACATGTACCCTGCTCGCAGAGGGCCTAACGCATGTGTAACCTCCCGCACACCTCCCAAATACACATATCCCACTCACACAAGGCCTATCGCGTGTGAAACTTCCTGCACACCCCCCAAATACACACAGGCACCCCATCCACCCTGGGCATGGCCCACAGGCAGCCCACGGCACAGGGGGTGCTTTTTCTACGCAATTTAACTGGCGCAAGCGGGGTACATGTATTCTGGGGTGTGTGCGGGGAGTTTTACACGCATTTTCGTGGTTGGGGGGGCTGTATGCTGGTCAACTTGTCTTTGCGCCATGTACTGGATTTGTGCGCTGTTCATGGCGCACGGGGTGGGGTTGGGGGCGTAACCGGCACTGCTGCAGGGTCGCTGCGCCACTCTGCGCCACGGCTGGTTATGGATGTTGAAATCCATGAATACGCTGCGCGCTGAAATGGGATTTGGCGCACGCAGCTGGCGCAGACTGCCGCACACGCACACTGTGCGCCCGCCGCATGTACCATTTGTGCGCTGAGTTTTCTGAATTACCCCCTAAATGTTGAAGATGCAGTTACCATCTCTCAGAGCCCTGAATTCTCAGACTAGAAAAGATAAGGATTGCAAATAAATGAAAGACTGAGACCAGTTACAAAACCATGTCAATGCCTTGGCGCATACTCGGATGGACATTTGTGATGCTCTGGTAGTGAACAGCGTGGCAGATCAGGGTTCTATGGCTCATGCGATCTGCCCTATTATTGCAGATGTTAATCCACCTTGATGACACAGCTACTCCCCCCCCCCCACTGCATCTATAATCTGCAGTTTGGGAAAATAATCAAGCTACAGGGCTCTGTTTTTAAGGCTTTGGGCTTAGTTTGATGTTTAATAAAGGTCTTGTAAGGCCAATGTGGATATAGGATTAGCAGCTATGACGGCAGCCAGTGGGATAATAAACACGTATTGATAGCTGTTTCCGGTGGGAGGGGTGCACCCAGTTTGAGGGTTAATCTTAGTCTCACCTGCTAATTTTTAGGTATGTAAATGAGCCAAATAGCTTGTTTTTGGTTGGTGGTTGGTCATTGCATACTTGAGAGCTGTACATCTTGGGTTGATAAACCTATAAGACCATTTCCTATTGGAGAATTTGCATACCCATAATGCATTGCAGTGCAGGTCAGATCTGGATCAGAACTTGCAGTGATGCCTTCTATGTGGCACTACTTGTGTGTGGGGGGTGGGGAGGGTAGCTGAAATGTTCTATTCTACACACACATATCAGGTAGAAGAGTTTATTTATCATGTTTTTTTTTTAAACCCACCAACATATTGATTGTGAAGGCAATGTGACGTGTAAAAAAAAAAGCTCTTTTTGGTGGGTGTAAGCACACACCATGAAAAAGAGAGACTGTTTAGATGTATTTGCCTGACTCATTAGTCACCATCCTGCTGAACGGTCGTCTCCAATAGGCCAATATGCAGGTACTGGCCATGTAAATTTGCTACTGCAACTGCACTGACTGGGGTTGTTTCTCTCTTCCCCCAACCTCCGTGTCCCTCAGAGCCACTATCATGTTGCCTGCATGCCCCTTCCACCCTTCGGCTCCTTACCAGCTTCCAGCGGTCCTGCTCAGAGACACTGAAAAACGGACTGGCTTGTTATTCCCCATTTTATGTGCTTCCTTGAGGACAATTTCCGGGTTTGCTTGGGAATATAATTTCTTTCCTTTATGCAATCCCTTTGCAAGTGCAGAAGTATACATATTTCTTGTCTCCCTATTTCCCACTGAGTGAAAAAACAGGACGCAAATAGAACCCAAGAATCCCAGCCACATTCAGATGATGCTGCAGTGCACACTTACACTGAGGCAACTCATCACATACTCATGAAGCCTCCACAACTGCCCCTTTGCACCAGCACCCACTGACAAAATCCACAATATCATCACCACATACACCCATGACCTGTTCTTTCTCATAGAGAGATGGATGAAACCCCACCAGACATCTGTCATCCCCTACATGCTACCCCACACTGCCTCATGCATCACAGTGACCAGTCAGAAAAAAGCAGGAAGTGGCATTGCTAAGAAATATAAAGACTCTCCCACAGTCAACAAGCCGACTCACCCACAATGCACATCCTTTGTATCCCTCTCTCTCAGCTGCTCCCCTCCATGACACACCAGCCCCCATGTATATATCTCATTCACTGCCCCATCACACAATCCCACCTCTCACTCTGAATGGTCCAACTTCACTACAAATAACCATATCTCATCATGCGCCAACCTCTACCTTTATGATTTCAACCAAGATAGTTCCCTCCCATACACCAACCTAATACTTAACAGCATCCCTACAACCTAGTCCAAAATATCTTCTACCTGTGAAGAGCCAGGAGTGAGACGCAGACACAGAGAGCTCATTGTTTTGGCCAATAACCTTTATTTAGCTAATAAGGGTTGGAAAAGGCCTCACTATCACTATGCTAGGAGGTGCTTTCCCTACCTCAACAAAAATGAATAGTCTGTCCTGTCGAATACAGCAGCAATGGGTTTGCTGCTTTCTCACACCAACTTCAGCCCCACCACCCGTAGCATGCGTCAGTCACAAATAAGAGGGTCAGAGACAATGCGATTGTGCATATGCCTTTATGAAGATACAACTGAGGACTTCCCGTCCTCGCCCGTCATTTCCCCTTTCCATCCCACACCCCAACTAGGTCCCACCCACATGACGCAGCTAACGAGCCTCATATCACAACGTGACATGTCCGTTGTCAAGATGTCCAAATCAAAATGTCCTCTGTCCAAAATCACATTTTGGCCCTCATACTTTACAAATAACTCTAATGTGAAAAGGGTACTACCTTTAGCCTTGATAATGCACACATTGTTCAAGTTCAAAAGAAAAGGTTTAACTTTAACACATAAGTTCCAATAGATGCAATCCACATGTCTAGAGGAGTGTTCCCTTCTCCAGGTTTTCTCTTCACCAACACAATCCACAGTTCTTACGGGTATGATTCTTCCTTAAATGTCTCTGTACAACAACAAAAGTGACTTGCTTGTTAAGCAACTTGGCTTCACCTGGTATACTCTCCTGCCAGGTCCTTTCCCTTATACTTTTAACAGTGCTTGAAAACTTAGCATTGCCTGGTATACTTTCCTGCCAGAGCTTTCTCCAACACACTTGCAAACTTCACTATGACTGGTGTACTCCCTTGCCAAGACTTCTCTTCCATGGGCTTTATTCAACACATTTGCAAACTTCACTGTGCCTGGTATACTCTCTTGCCTGAGCTTTTCCTTCAAACGTGTCTCTTGACACACTTGCACACTTGATTCACAATATTTGGTGCCAAGCTTCACACTTAATGCTGGCCTATTTTCATTACAATGTCTTAGTTTCCCTCTTTGCCAATATTCATTACATATTATTACCTGTCGATCATGGAGGTGTCTCCAGCATGGGGCATTTCACTATGGTAATTTTTGCCACCCATGCATGTGAATGTATAGAACTTCCACAATGCCATTGCAGGTAGCATCAATTGATCTATCTATCTATCTATCTATCTATCTATCTATCTATCTATCTATCTATCTATCTATCTATCTATCTATCGATCTATCTATCGAAACTGGTCGGTCCTATTAAAGTCTTTGAAATGTTATTATATTGGATAACAACTTCATTTCAAGACAGAGGAAAAGAAAACAGAAATATCCACACTAAATGTGGAATATTGTCTTTTATTAAGATGAAATGTTTTGTATATGTCGTTTTTATTCAGTGTATTGTGCAAATAAGAATGCTGAATTGTATATGGATGAGTGCATTAGGATAAAATGTTTGTTTGATGGGTGTGAATGAGCGGTCACATTCTCTTATGTTTGGTCACAGTTGTGATTTCACCTGCATTGAATTGTTGCTCTCTAGATTAATTGATGATGTTTTGTGTTGAAAGGCCTTCTCCGCGTCTAATGTTATAGCCCCCCAGGGTTTATCTGCCAATTTTACCAAATCCAATATGGTGCTTAACAGATGGGTTTTCGCCCCTGATGTCCATCTTTCACAAATCTGGCCTGGTCCTTATGGATCAGCATCAGTAGGCCTGGTTCACGCCTTAAAGGAAAAGCTTTGGCGAAGATTTTCGCTTCCGAATTAATAAAAGATATCGGTCGTTTGTTTTTTACACTAACTTGGGCTCCATCCCCGGCCTCTGTACAACATGAATCATCGCTTCACAAAACGTCCCCTGGGGGTGTTCCCTGTTAATATAGCCTTGATACAGCTCTATCAGTTCAGGCACAAACAACCCCACAAATGTTTGGAAAACGTCCATCAACAGTCCGTCGGGAACCAGTGCCTTCCCCTTTTTCAATTTGGCTATGGCCAATTCCGCCTATTCTCTTGTAAAATATCACCTTAGAGTAGCCAGGAACTCTTGGGGTACAATGTCCTTTTTTGAAGCAGGAACCTCGTTCAAATACCAGGCAAATTGATCTGGCTAGGTGAGCATTTGGCCGTGTAAAGCATCTGATGAAAGGCTGCAAACTCCTTATGAGATTCCCTCGTCCTCCGTAATAATCCCAAAAGCCCCTTCTAACGCAATCGCCCATTTGTTTTGCTACCTAGCCTTCAAGTAATTTGCTGAGAGCTTCCCAGCCCTATTCGTCACGCTGTAAAATTTAGAATTACACTTGAGCAGCAGTCCTGTCGCTTTATCGGAGCACTGCTTGTTGTTTTTGAATTTATCATGCATCAGGGCTGTCAACTTACCCCTGCGCATTCCCGTATTCCGCCTCTCTGCGCTTTATAGCCCAGAGCTTCTGCCAAGCCGACGAATGCCGGGATCGCTTCCTGGAACAGGCGGGGATATTCGTCTGGAGCGTAGATGATCTCACGTGAACACTCCGACGAACTCTGACCGCGGAGAAGGAAGCGACACACGCGGCCAGCGGCCATTTTGATCAATAGGCCTCGGAGACTCACGGCTTCATAACGAAGCGTCGGTGAGCCATCCGGACTCAATTTTTGGAAACTTCAGCGGCAGATGGTCGCTGGAGACAGCACATGTCGGTTTCAGAAGGAATCACTGACATTTTCACTGCTTTTACCGAGCAGATGGATGAGACTCTATGGGAAACCTGCTGAATGTACTGGGGTTTTTTTTTTCCCCTGCTCAATTTTTGCACACTTCATTGTCTGCTTGCTGGCTGGAGTGACACTTCTGCGAGGAGCGCGCCTGGTGTGGGCAGAATTCGTAATACCCTGGGAGACTGACTGCTGGTGGTGAGTTGCGGCCCCATCCATTTTAACTTCTGGGGTGCCTGTGCGCTGTCCACCATGAATCAAGCTGCTGCTGCTGCGGCTCCTGCTGCTGCTCCTGCGCTTCCGCCTGTTCCCCCGCCGAAACCACCTGGGTCCCTACAGCCAATGCCTGAGTTTGATACCTCGGGTGCTCCATCAAGCCTGGGACAGAGGTGGAAGATGTGGATGGATAGGCTCGAGATGTACTTCAGGGCCACGATGGAGACAAGTGACGACGGCAAGCTGGCCACTCTCCTGTACTCCGCTGGTCCAGCAGTGCATGAGGTATTCCTGTCCCTGCAGCCGGTGGATGGGTCGTTTGCGGTGGCGAAGGAGGCACTCCATAACCATTCCAATGCGGACTATGAACGTTTTCTCATGGGAACGGCTCGACAAAAGGATGACGAGACTCTGGATGTGTTCTATGGGCGGCTGCAGAGATTGGCAGCGCCATGTGCGTGGAACGACCCTGAAGTAATGATTCGCAACCAACTCATTCAGGGGTTTATCTCTGGGAAACTGAGGCGCCAGATATTGCGCGAGCCTGGCATCACCCTTCCTCGCATCCTAGAATTGGGAAGGTGCCACGAAGTGTCGGAATTGCGGGCGACCAGGATGGAAGCTGGTGCCCGCCCAGGCAAGGTGGAGGAGGTCTGCGCGGTCGGAAGAGGCCGCGGATCGAGGCGCCCCATGAACACCCAGAGCCCGCGCCCGCCGGGGACTAATTCTTCATGCCCGAAGTGTGGATACGATCTCCCGCACCCCGTTGAATGCCCTGCAACTGGGGTTAAGTGCGGCAGATGCGGAGGCGCTGACCACTTCGCCAGGATGTGCAGGTCTGCAGCTCCCAAGGTAGTGCCGAGGCGGCCAGTTCGAGCCGGCTTCTTCCGGCCCCAAAGGACGTCCAACGTTGCTCAGGAAGACCAAGGTGACGAAGGGGCCCCTCAGGACGAAGAGGAGGAGGAAGAGGACGAGGAAAACGTGTTCTTCGTGTCCAGTGCAAGCATGCTGAAATCCCGCTCCAAGAGACAGCCCAGGTGCAACGTGCTTGTTAATGGAGACTCTGTGCCGATGCTAGTAGACACCGGCGCATCCGTGAATGTGATGGCAAGACAGCATTATAATACCATGCAGACCCCGCCCACGCTGACTGCGCCGAGAGCATGCATATTCGCCTTCGGCGGGGATCAGCCCCTGCCTCTGGACGGAGTTTTCGTGGTTGATGTTCAATATGGTGACTCATACATCCGGGCCAGATTCTATGTTACACCGGTGAGCGACAACACCCTGCTTTGCTGTGCTGCGGCTGAGGCGCTGGGAATCGTCACATTCGCTTACTCAGTGTATTTAGACGACATTCAGGTGATCCTGGCCAAACATGGCTCCCTGTTTGAAGGCATTGGACAGCTGGTGGGTGAGCCGGTCCGGCTCCACATCGATGAGTCAATCCAGCCAGTGGCGCTGAAGCACCGACGAGTTCCGTTTCATCTCAGGGATCTGGTGGATCGAGAACTAGACAATCTAGTGGGGTTGGACATCATTGAAAAGGTTGAGGGCCCCACCCCGTGGGTGTCTCCCATTGTCATCGCACGCAAGCCTAAACAGCCAGATGCGGTGAGGATCTGTGTGGACATGCGGCTTCCCAATAAGGCCATAAAGAGGGAGCGACACCTAACCCCTACCATCGATGACATTATAGCGGAACTGCAAGGGGCGAAGTTCTTTTCCAAGCTCGACCTGAGAGCAGGCTATCATCAGGTGGTCCTGCACCCCGAGTCCCGCTACATAACAACATTCACCACCCATCGAGGTCTTTACCGATACAAGAGGTTGAGTTTTGGGGTGTCCTCCGCAGCGGAGGTTTTTCAAAACATCATAAGAGGGGCATTAGCGGATCTCAATGGAGTCCTTAATATTAGCGACGACATTTTAGTGTATGCCAGATCGGAGACGGAGCATCTGGCACGCCTGGCCAAGACCTTTGAACGACTGCGCTCGCTGGGCCTCACCCTGCACAAGGTCAAGTGTGAATTTCTGAAAACAACGATCGAATTCTTTGGGTTCGTATTTAAGGCGGATGGGGTGTCGCCAGATCCCCGCAAAGTGAGGGACATAAAAGAGGCGCGTCCGCCAGAGAATGTTGCAGAGGTGAGGAGCTTCTTGGGCATGGTCACCTACTGTGGCCGTTTCATCAGGAACCTGGCGTCCCGCTCAGAGCCGTTGAGATCGCTCACGAAGAAGGACATCACCTGGCAGTGGGGCCCCCTGGAGCAGGCGGCATTTGACGACATCAGAGGGGCTTTGGCGGCGGACGACACCATGGCGTTCTTCGACCCGAGCCTGCAGACGGAGATCGTGGTGGACGCCAGCCCATATGGACTGGGGGCAGTGCTCACGCAAGTGGGGAATGACCAGGAGATTCGGCCCATAGCATATGCCAGTAAGGCCCTCTCCGACACCGAGCAAAGATACTCCCAGATTGAGAGGGAAGCCCTGGCGGTGCTGTGGGGTTGCAGACATTTCCGCCTCTATATTCTGGGGCGCCCAGTGACGGTGGTCACGGACCACAAGCCGTTGTTGCCGATCATGGCGGGCTCATCATCTCGTTCACCAGTGAGAATAGAGCGCTGGATGCTCGCCTTGCTCGAGTATGGCGTGTCGTTGATATATCGTCCAGGGGCTAACAACGCGGCAGACTATCTCTCTCGACACCCCAGAGGGGACTCGCAGGAATCGGCATCAGCGGAGGAGGCCGAAGAGCACGTCCGCCTGGTCGTGGAGACTGCCACCCCAAACTCCATGCAGGTGGAGGAGCTCGAGGTTGCATCAAAAAACGATGAATGTTTCGCCATCCTGAAGGAAGCCATGCAAAGGGGTACCTGGAAGACAGTGCTGGAGGCTGTGGAACGCAGGACATGTGATGCCAGAATGGCCCTCGAGCAGTTGTGGAGAGTGAGAGAAGAACTGACATTCTCAGAGTCGGGGCTGCTGCTGAGAGGGGAAAGGATCGTGGTGCCCCAGGCCAAAGTGGCACAGGTCATCGCCTTGGCGCACCAGGGTCACCAAGGGGCCCCCAAAACCAAAGCTCACCTTCGTCAGAAGGTGTGGTTCCCTGAACTCGAGCGGAAGGTGGAAGCGTTTGTGGCGTCGTGCGTATGGTGCCAGGCTGCAGCACCCGCCCAGAGGGAACCATCCATTGAAGCAATGCCCATAGGGACCCGGCCATGGGAAGTGGTGCACGCCGACTCCGGGTCCACGTCGAGAGGCACTCACTTCCTAGTTGTGGTGGACGAGTGGTCTCGATACCCGGAGGTCGAGTTCATAGAGTCCGTCGCATTTGAGAACGTGGTGGTGGCGCTGGAGAAGATCTTTGCCACCCATGGCCTACCCTCTGTGTTGTGCTCCGACAACAGGGCACCATTCCAAGGCGAGAGCTTTGCCGAGCTCATGAGGGAGTATGGCCTTCAACACCGGCGGGTCACCCCACTGTGGCCCCGGGCCAACGGGGAGGCCGAGCGCATGATGCGCACCCTCAACAAAGTGTTCAGGATCGCCCATGGAAAAGGCGAGTGCTTGCAGAGGGCCTTATACGTCTTCCTGCGGGGATATCGGACCACACCTCACTCTTCAATGGGTGTGGCCCCGGCAGAGGCACTTTTCCAGAGATGCCCGAGAGACGTCATACCGGAGGTGGGGGACAGGGACCCTGCCGTCATTGACAATGAACAGGTCGAAGAGGACAGACAAATCAGGACACAGATGGAAAACATCCGGAGGGGCCTTAGACCCCCACACATCGCGCTGGGAGATGAGGTGCTGGTGAGGAATCGCCACCCACATGGAAAGCTGTCTCTCACGTATGAACCCGCTCCCTTAGATGTTGTGGCGGTCAAGGGTTCTATGGTAACAGCCTCTGACGGGACGTCGTCTGTAACCAGGAATGCTTCATTCTTCAGGAGAATCGGCGACCCCAGAGTGGACAGCCCGGACAGCCGAGAAGGGGAAGGCGCTCTGGATGAAGGTGGTGGAGAAAGCCCCGCAGTGGAATCTCTGGCTCGAGGCAGACCCGGTCAAGAAACACCGGCCAGGGACGCTGGCAGGAGGTACCCCCTGAGAACAGGGCGTGGGAAACCTGCCCGTCTCACAGACTATATTACAGACTGAGCTGGGGTGGCTGACCGGGGGTTAATGGTCAGGCCAGGACAGGTACCCGTGGGGGATCCAGGGTGGCTGTGAATAAATGGGGGTTTTTGCTGAAACTGACAGAGTTGTGTGATTTAGAAATGTGTGATAGTTAGTCCCTCCATTTTCCAATTTGTTGTTATGGAAAATGAGGAGTGTGGCATTGGCCCTTTAAGGGTACGCACGCAACGGGGTGACGTTCACTCCGTCGTGTGCGCTGTTAAATAAACGGGGCGTTCCCGGTGACATCACAATCACCGGGGAGCCCACACTGGCAACACTGCTGTCTCCGTGTCTCTGTAGCACGGGGGTGGGGGGCTCACGGACGGCGGCACCCGGAGACCGCCAACACCTCTGACCTTGCTATTTTGTTCCGTCTTGCCACAAACCCAATGATATGGCCCCGAAGCGTTGCTTTATACCCATCCAAAACTGTTCTCACTGAGACCACCTCTGCCATATTGTGCTGGAAAAAATCCTCTGTAAAAGCTTCAACCGATTGAATAAAATCTGTACTTGAAAGGTGCACATTAAGCCTCCATCTATTGCTGTTCAGCCGTGTCCCCACGCACTCACACTCAACAAATACTGGTTGTGGTCCGAAATAAGGATTGGGGATATGTCCGCCACTTATATCTGCGCCGTCAATCACTCACAAAAACAGAGTCAATTCTGCGGAGGAGCAGCTATAGGTTTTTAGAAAGGGGGAAAAGGGGGCCCTGTTTGTGTTTTATAGAGGGGCCTAAGTCTGGAGGAAATATTTACACTGTAGACAAAAGGGGGTGGACTCTGGCTGCCTCTTCCTCTGAGACACCAACAGGTGTCGCACTGGAATACATGAAAACAAGTCTAAACTGATAGGACCTGTATTTCTTATAGTAGAACACAGCAAAACTTTTTCAAAGGTGCTAAAACTTATTTATTTAACACACAAGTTTTCCTTTTTTTTCCCAATAGATATATAAACTAAAAGTCCACTTTCACAAATTGCATTTCCATTATATTGTATCGGCATAAAATGTCAACAACAAATGATTGTTAGTACAACATAGTTAATAAGTGCAATGTTACTGCGCATGCACTGAAAAGAGTCGACACTCAAATGTGTTTCCAGCTATGCAACAACACAGGTTGGTGGTAGGTTGTTCTATAGCTTTCCTCAGGACTGTTAAATGGGAAGGAATCGAGTAGTCTTTTGTGTGTTGCTCAGAGAAAACTGTGGATAAAGAAAAGGAATGTGTGTTGTTTAAAAAGGTTCTACTAGACAAGTAACTAAAAAGCATGATGCAGTGCTCAGACATACCTGTCTTCAACAGTATTTTGTCTCAGGGCAAAGTGATGCGAGGGGAATGGTGGATCCAAGTGGGCCAGACCAGGAAGAGATCGTTCTCTTGGGTTGCAGAAGAGGCTTCCACTACAACATAGAAGACACAGCATGTGTTAAAGAAGTGTGTCCTTCTTGTGTCATATAATTGACAACAGCGTGCACGTGAAAAATAAGTGCTAGTGGCTTATTATTGGCCGGTGTAGAAATCGTGAGACAGTGTGGCTAACTGTGCAAGGATGAGTGTCCTACTCGGTAATCTCTATTCATTATATGAGAAACGAAAAATGCTCTTATATGAGGCCTGACAGTCAAATGTAACAATCCCCATGGTGCCAGTACTTGTGATCTCCCGAAGGAGAGAGCGGTATGCTTACCTTCTCGTACTGGAAAGAGCTCCCGAAGTGAGCTGTGTATTCCGTTCGTCGCTGGACGTGCTCCGCGCATGTGTTGTGCCGTGCCGGGGACGCGAGCGAACAAAAAAGGACGAGAGCGAGCGATTTCTGCATGTGCGAGCGGATAGTGGTGGAACTACCGCGCATGCGTGGGAGGAGAATGCGAGAGCCTACGTGTGTTTGTGGCTTGGTTACTGTTGCTATTTCGCGTCAAAGGAAGGCGTAGTCTGTGTGTGCGGGGAACTGGTCCCGTAATTGCTATGTATGTAGGGGGTACCTCTGTGTGGTCCGGGTATGTAGGGGGTACCTCTGTGTGGTCCGGGTGCTCATTTTGAAAACAACAAAAACACAACACAGTATACTGTCTGGGGGAAATTCTGCCGGGGTCTGCTGGCCGTCCGCGGACCCCCGAGCAGGGAGGCCCCAACTCCTCCGGCGTATCCCAAAAATGAGTATGAGGCACACGCAAGAAGCAAGGTGGTTCTGCTGTTTATTAAAAAAAATGGCAGGGATAGGTCAAGGATCGTACGCATCCGTCCTGACTCTCTCTCCGTGGGGCTCACAGGCCCTTTTTTACCTCGGTATGACGCGCTACTCGCGTCACCTGGGAAAGTTAGCAAAAAACCTATCGCCACTCTGGATTGGTTCCTCGAGTGGTAGGGTTAGTATAGCATACGTATAGAGAACGCTGTTAGTGGTTGAGGGTCTGTCAGGTGGTATACTTGGGTTGTCCCTTCAATTAGATACATGAAAATTGTTACATGAAGACCCCTGAGGATTGGCTAATGTTAATGGCGTCAGTGATAAGTGCCCCATGTTCTGATTGGTCCACTCGCGAGCCCCCCAGTCTGGGACCATCGTTGTTCCCAGCTCGCGGTGCACCTGTCATTTGCAACAATGTATAACTATGGGTATGTGCAGACAATGCGAGGATTTGTTCATATGCTGGAGGGCAGACTACTCCCACCGCCGCAGATGTCCATTGGGTCGCTTCATTGTTGCTGCCTGTGTCTCAAAACGTGGGATCCAGGCGCCTCCTTCCTCCTGGGTCTGGCACCCTGTCAGGTTCGGTTTGGTCACGTGAGGAGAGACTGTGGTTGAGGCAGAATTCTGCACATTTAATATTGCATTTTCCACTTAATGATGGGAGCCTGCACATTATATTTTCCTTGCCTGCATGCTTC
Source organism: Ambystoma mexicanum (assembly GCF_040938575.1). Lineage (NCBI taxonomy): Eukaryota > Metazoa > Chordata > Amphibia > Caudata > Ambystomatidae > Ambystoma > Ambystoma mexicanum. Next base: position 1,176,189,561 of record NC_090928.1, on the reverse strand, counting down.
CAAGGGACGTATTGTGGTCTAACCCCTCCCCTCTCCAGAAGTGGCATTAAGTTGTGTCCTGTTTGACCCCCTGGGTTCCACAAAATCGAGTCTGTGCACCCCTCCTCTTCTTCCGTGTCTTCTACATCGTCAATTACGTCCATATTTCCCCTGCTCGTAGCTGTTTCTCCTCCATCTCTTCCCCTTCTTTCATCATTTCCTTTATTTAATGTGGGCGGGTGTATTCGTTCTCCCTGCCTGCATCCAGGGAGGTCTCTAAGCCTGCCTGCATAGGGTGTCAGTTCGTGGGGGAAGGGTGCGAGTTTAGGTGGGCATGTTGCACGTAATTAGTGTGGGGTGGTGGAGCATGTTGGACGGGATGATGAGGGTGTAGCTGCACGTGTCTGCCTTCCCGCCATTCCTTGCTCTTCCCCCTCACTTCCCTCCAGTTCTTCCTTTCTCCTGCAGGCCCATGGGGATTCTCTATTTGTCCGGGTGATATATCATTTATCTAGGCTTTCCCTTTCACTATTTCTTCCTTCCTTCTCCATTCCTTCTTCTTCCTCACTACAAAAGTCATCCAGGAATGGCAACCCCCAATCTGTCTTTTTCCCCCTAATCGTTACAGTTTTTAAATCTATTAGATCCGTTCCTCCGTTTCTTTTTTACCAATTGCTCCCCTTTGTGCTGATGTTGTTGCTACGTCTGTGTCTCTGTGTACATACCTCCTTACTTCACTCTCCCCTCTCCTATCTTCTCTTTCCCCTTCATTTTTCTCCGCTATTTCTCTACCAATTTCCTCTCTTTTCTTTTTCAATTCCTCCATTACTTCACTACTCATCTTTTCCAATATCCTTTCTTCTTCTTTCTTCCTTTCCCATCTCGCTCTTTCCCGCTCTAATATACCCTCTATCATCCTCCCCTCTTCGTATTTCCTTGTCGTTTCTGATAGTAATCTCCTCTTCCATATTTCCATTTCTTTTTCTTTCTCTTCTTCCTCTCTTTTCTTGTCATGCAGTGCTGCTCTGGATACCCTTTCTACTACTGCCTTTACCCTTTCGGCTTCTCTCTTTTGCTCCTCAGTTCGTTCCCTTATTTTTTCCAACTCATTCTTACTTTCTTTCCTTTCCCGTGCTCTCTCTCTTTCCTCTCTCTCGAGCTGCTTGATCAGTGCATTCTGCTCATCCCTTAATTCTTCTAATCGTTCTCCCAAAATCTCTTCCTTTTGTCGTAACAGCTCTTCCTCCATTCTTTTCCCCTCTTCCCCTTTCATCTCACTCTTCCTGGTATTATCCTCGTCCATTTTCCTTACTACCTCCTTCTCTTCTCCTGTTAATGAACCTCGTAATTTTAATAGTACCTGCGCAGCTACCCACTCATCATGTCCTATTTCCGCGATCTGCTCTCCGCCAGTCCTTTCCTCCCCTGCGGGCATCTTCCTATGAGCTGATCCCGTCGTACTAGTCCGCTCCCCTCCCGTGTGGCCACCTGTAGCTGTATATGGTGGCGGGCTGTATGCCGGGTTCGAGTACCCCTCAGCCGCCCTTAATTGTTCTCTTACTATTTCTCCTAGTTCTCTTAAAGGATACAACCCACCTCCCTCCGTTTTCACTACCTTCGCTAGGGGCATATCGTCGCTCTGTTCCTTTTTTATTTCCTTTTCGTTTGAGTTGTTACTCTTTTCTCCTCCCTCTTGTCCGTTCCCCGTGTTCTGTGTGCCTTCACTCTCTTTTTCCCCATTCTATCCTTCCTCCTTAATCTTCTTCCCTTCCGTTGTTTCCTCCATAATGAACATTCCGTTTGGTCCTGGTCGGGACCCTTGGAACATCCTCCATAAGTTAAACACCTCCACGTGGTGTGTCAACTTCTTCCCCTTGTATGTGTTATGCAGATGGGTTAATAGTGAATGTAGGGTATATGGATCGAAACTGCCATTAGGCGGCCATGGTGTCGTCATTTTGTTGTCTGTCCCCTGTGTCCATTCTATGATGTATTTGATCAGTTTCTCCCTATGGGGTGACAGTGTTTTACATATATGCTGCAGCGGGGTAGTGAGGGTGTTTCCCCACCCTCCCGATCCTATCCCGTGTGACATAGTAGCACTTCAATTGTTATCCTCCCTCTACATAGTAGTGGTTATCTTGCTAATAGTGTATGCTATACAATTTCAGATCTTTACCTGGCCCCGTAATTTTGGGGACTTGCGATTGTCCGCTAAAACAAAATAGTAAAATATAGCATTTACATTTATATATTCTTTTCTTTCTTTTCTTCCTTTACCGAACACCTTTACGGCCCCCTACGGCCGAGGCGCACGTAGCACCCTGCGGCTGCGTGCCCTGTATGACGTTCTTATACAGCCGTCCCACTTTGTTTTACCCCTCCTCCTCTTTCTTCACTTGTCGTGGCCGGCGTTCTCCGTGCGCAGCCACGTCCCCCTTTTCACCTTGTCCCGATCTACTCGTTACCGTTTATCTCCTACTCCACTCCCATACCATTATTCTCTTCCCCACCACTCTCCGAAAAATGCCTTGTGTTCGAGATATCCTATGAAAGCCCTACTGGTGACGTCACCGATCTCTTCCAAAACTACTGGTAAGTTCTTTACATGTTTTTTAAAAGGCCAAAATACGCTTGCAATCTACCCCCGTTAACCCCACAGCTGTCCTCTTGTCACGCCTGGAACAAGGTAATCAACAATATAATCGGACTGCGCACGCTGCGTCGCCTCGCGTGTGATACGCCCCTCGACAGGAGGGCTTAACCAGCCAATTATCTTCCGTATTAGGCAACCAGCTAGCTACCGCCTACAGGGAAACGTCATCTATCTATCGAGTTTACTGCTCGATCAATAGGGATCCTCATCTACTCATTGATCAATAATCACCAAATCGTAGGAAACCGCACACACACACCCTTACACGTGGTCGCGACCTAGGCCAATCAATTTCTATGAGCGGCCGCACGTGATGTTTTCGTGCTCCGCCCCCTCCTCTTCCGTAACGTAGCAGACTGCTCTCGCTACCATTCACTTCACCGTCAATACTAATTTATCAAACCTTCGCCGCGCACCTGTGTAACACCTCCCGCCTCCCGTATTCTATTCCTCCCCCCTCCCTCACAATTTCACATTGCTCGTTGTGCGTGGCATGCTCACCAAGTTCTCTTGATGCGGGGCCGCTCGACTGCGTGCACCCCTCCAAGCGGCTCGCCACCTCCCCTCATCTGGACCACGTCTGGACACTCGCCAACCGCGGGCGGGATACTTCTCAACCGGCTCCCGAAGGCCAATATCCGGATTGCGCTGTCCGGTCTTCTCGCAGTTCCGCGATGGTCCTGAAGTCCTCAAAAGGGGGCAGCGCAGAGGGGGCCGCGCCGCCGGGCCTCCTCGCAACGGGAGCACTCGGAAAAATAAATAAAAGCAGATCTTAAACAGATCTCAGCAGTGCCTCCAACTTGTCGGGGGGAAATTCTGCCGGGGTCTGCTGGCCGTCCGCGGACCCCCGAGCAGGGAGGCCCCAACTCCTCCCGCGTATCCCAAAGATGAGTATGAGGCACACGCAAGAAGCAAGGTGGTTCTGCTGTTTATTAAAAAAAACGGCAGGGATAGGTCAAGGATCGTACGCGTCCGTCCTGACTCTCTCTCCGTGGGGCTCGCAGGCCCTTTTTTACCTCGGTATGACGCGCTACTCGCGTCACCTGGGAAAGTTAGCAAAAAACCTATTGCCACTCTGGATTGGTTCCTCGAGTGGTAGGGTTAGTATAGCATACGTATAGAGAACGCTGTTAGTGGTTGAGGGTCTGTCAGGTGGTATACTTGGGTTGTCCCTTCAATTAGATACATGAAAATTGTTACATGAAGACCCCTGAGGATTGGCTAATGTTAATGGCGTCAGTGATAAGTGCCCCATGTTCTGATTGGTCCACTCGCGAGCCCCCCAGTCTGGGACCATCGTTGTTCCCAGCTCGCGGTGCACCTGTCATTTGCAACAATGTATAACTATGGGTATGTGCAGACAATGCGAGGATTTGTTCATATGCTGGAGGGCAGACTACTCCCACCACCGCAGATGTCCATTGGGTCGCTTCATTGTTGCTGCCTGTGTCTCAAAACGTGGGATCCAGGCACCTCCTTCCTCCTGGGTCTGGCACCCTGTCAGGTTCGGTTTGGTCACGTGAGGAGAGACCGTGGTTGAGGCAGAATTCTGCACATTTAATATTGCATTTTCCACTGTGTGTCTGGCTTAGTTTGCAGGTGTGACCTTGGCTTCGGCTTGTGGCATGCGAGTTTGCAACATTGTGCCCTTGACTGTCTGTTCTCGCCGGGCTCACTCTGTAGGGTCAGCAATTGTACTCTTGCTCGTTCAATGTTCATGGAGGCTCTTGCTTGCGGCCTACTTGGGCCTGGTGCATAGGTGGGGATGTTTGATGCACGGCGCTTTAAGTTACGGTGTCATGTTGCTTTATCCCCAGTATTCGTTATATTTCTCATTGCAATGTGTGGGTTAGGAGAAGCGTCAGCAAGCATTTTAGATGAGTTTGTTGTGCGTCTTGCGTTTCTCCATTTTGAAAACCTATGTGAAAAATAATAACGATGCGCGTCAGTGGGCGTGTCCGTCACCTATGTCATAGCACTGAATATGTTCTTCGTGTGGATTGGTGTGGGAGTGACCAGTGTGCATGTTTGCACGGGTGTGCTGACCGTTGGCTAGGTCATCATGGCATCTCTAACGATGTGTTTATTTACTGTTGAATGGTTCAGTCGAGTTCATCCATGCCACAGGTGTCGGCATGGGCAGGGCAGGCTGGTGGGCAGGCGGGTGGGCACATCCGTATTTTCCTGTACCAGGGTATTTGGTCGTCTGGTAGATAGGCAAACTCCTCTCGTGGCGGGTGTCTGGGCCGCGATCCTCTAGGCCAGGGGCGTGAGGGGATTGGTGGGAGCCTTTTGTTTCATTCTCCCACTTCAATACATTATGAGCTTGAATCTCAAAGATATAGAACTGAACATGTATATTCGTTCATAGAAGCATGTTCATATTTAGATAAACAGACTTTTGATACTTTGGAAAGCATTTTTGAACATAATTTTAACACAAGGCCAAAAGTGGTTTTAAATGGTTTTAAAAACCAGACGCACATCTCCCTACTGTTACAACATTGTACCACTTTCTGCATCTTGATTGATTAATGGTGGGAGGGGCATGGTTGGGAAGTACAGTGCTGGGAGATGATTGTATGGAGGTGTAAATCGGTTGGTTATGTTTTAGAAGAAAAGGTTCCACTCTATGCAAATTTTTAATCCATTTTTCACTGTATCCAATCTGTGGACCCATTTCTGTTCCGATTTCCTCAGGGCCAGGTCTCTGTCAACTCCTCGTTCTTTTTCATCTATGGTTTGGATGATGGCCCACTGGAAGTCTGTATATTTATGTTTGAGTTTGCTGAAGTGGGCAACCAATGGTTTATCCTCTACCGCGTTTTTCAGACATGATCTGTGTTCACAGATACGCTGCCTCACCTCTCTTTCACTCTTGCCGATATACAGTAAGTTACAGGGGCACCGTATGACGTATATACTTCATTTTGTACGCCAGTTGGAGAAGGTTTTATACTTCCATTCAAGGCCATTTAGCGAGATGGTTTTTTGGTCTTTTGTGAGGTTAAAGACTGAGCATTTGCCACATCTGTGATGTCCAATGACAGGGGGGAGGTCCCACAGGTTAGTTTGGCTGGGTTTTTGTATGGAGCCTGGGTATGTATGGACTAGGCGATCTTTTAGATTTTTGCTTCTTTTGAATGCAAATCTGGGCTTTTCGGGGCGAAAATCCTCTGTTTGTAGGGGGTTCCAATTTGATAGGACTGATTTTCGGATGTTGTTGCTTATTGGAGAGAAAGTGGTGACACATGTCATTTTTTCAGCGTGTTCCACTCTTGATCTCTTCGTAAGACATGTTTCCCTACACGTATGTCTTGCTGTCCTTCGTGCTCTTCGTATGATTTTGGGTGGGTTCCCCTTGCTTTTAGGCGGAGTTCTAGGTCTTCTCCATTTCTATCGTATTCTGGTAAGGTTGTACAGTTTGTCCGTATCCTCATGGACTGGCCAAAAGGGAGATTTTCCCTGAGTGATTGAGGATGAAAACTTTTAAAATTTAACAGTGTGTTTTTGTCTGTTGGTTTCCTATAGAGGGTAGTGACGAGGACACCTTTGTCTGTAGTTTGAATGTTGAGATCCAGGAAGGGTATGCTGACTTTGTCTGAATACATGGTGAATTTGATACATGGGTCTACGGTGTTGAGCCATATGTGGAAAGACTCTAATTCTAAGAGAGTGCCTCTCCAGACGGTGAACACATCGTCGATGTATCTGACCCATCCAATCAGGTTCTGTTTGTATATATTGTCTTCATTGTAGATATTCTTGTTTTCCAAATGGTCCATGTACAGGTTTGCTATATCAGGTGCAAACGTTGAACCCATGCTTGTTCCTCTTATTTGTTGAAAGAATTTTCCTTGGCACATGAAGAAGTTTTCCGTGAGTGCTATCCGTATACATTCTAAGATGAAGGATGTCGGAGCAGCTATATACATCTGCAGGAGATCCCGCCCCCTACCTCCCCTATATTGGAGACATGACACTGTGCCGTGTTTGACAGCAGCCGTCGTAACAATACTGCAGCGAGTATTTGGAAGAAGAAACCCATTAAGACATGGGTTCACAACAAACGGCCCGCGGGCCAAGTGCGGGCCGTGGTGCTGCTGGATGCGGCCTGGCAGGGTTGAAGACTTTCCTAATGAAAGGCGGCCCGCAAGCAGCAATGGTCGCCCTCCATTAAGAAAGTCTTTGTTTTCCTTGCCGGGCCGTGAAAAAGACTGCCCCTCATTGGCTCAACCAGCACACACTATGTGACTCCTGTGAGTCACGTAGTGTGTGTGTTTGCTGCACCAATGGGGGGCCAGCAGTGCGGCTGACGTGGCCAATAAGGCTTGATGCCGGAAGGCATTTCAGCCTTGCCACGCCAGCCGCACAAGAAGTCATCCCCCATGCCTGCTTGCACGTCTTCCCGCTGCCTGCAGCTCGCCTGCCCACCCAGTGAGTTCATAAAAAAAATGCTTTGTGGACGACAGCCGGGTGGGCGGGCATCAGCATGGCAGCTCGTCCCTCACCCCATGATTCATCCAGTGCTGGATCCCGTCCTGCCAGGCTTTACCGAGCCCCAGCTTCACTGAGGGAAGCTGGGGCTCAGTGACCTAATCTACCCAGGCAGGGGTGCCGAGTATGGGGGGGGCTGCGGGATCCGGTCCCCCCTTGGCAGAATGAAGTCGGGGCTGAGCCCCAACGGCCGGAGGGAAGTGACGCAGTATGGATGGCCCTTTGTTCCATCCATACCGTGTCTCTCTCTGGCGGCCCAGGTAAAAGCCGGGGAAAGACGATGTTTAGAAATTGTGGGACAGATGCAAAGCAGAGGCTCTTGCTTTGCATCTGTCCCTCAATTTCTAAAAATCGTTTTGGGTTGGGTATACTTCTACATCTGTGCACCAGGGTGCACCAATGTAGAGGTACACCCAACCCAAAATGATTTGGGTAATGCCAGAAGCCTCACCAGCGTTCCAGCACGTCTGGGTAAGTACATGGTTGGGTGTGTGTCTGTCTCGGGTCCGTCCTGACTGTGTTTTTTGTTTTTGTATGTATGTTGAGAGGTGGAGCTGGGGGTGTGTGTCGGGTGTGTATGGGTGTGTTTGTATTTGTATGTCTGCAGTGTATGTTGTGATGCGGGGGTGGGGGGTCTGTCAGGTCTGCTTGAATGTGTTTGTGTGCAAGTGCAGTGTGTTGAAATGCGGAGGGGGGGTGTGTGTCGGGTCTGCCTGAATGTGTTTGTGTGCAAGTTCAGTGTAGGTTGAGATGCGGGGGTGGGGTGTGTGTCAGGTCTGCCTGAATGTGTTTATGTGCAAGAGGATTGTGTGTTGAGATGCGGAGGGGGGGTTTGTGTCGGGTCTGCCTGAATGTGTTTGTGTGCAAGTGCAGAGTATGTTGAAATGTGGGGGTGGGGGGTCCGGGTCTGTATGCGTGCATGCTTGTGAGTTTGTTTGGTGAGTTGGGGGTGGGGGGTTCGGGTTTGTATGCATGCATGGTGTATACTTGTTAGTTTGTATGCAGGGGTAGAGGGGTTGGGTTCTGTATGAGTATGTATGCATCGTGCATGCTTGGTGGCATGGGGCATAGTGTTTGCTTGAGGGGTGGGTGTCTTGGGGCATAGTGTTTGCATGAGAGGTGGGTGTCTTGGGGCATAGTGTTTGCATGAGGGGTGGGTGTCTTGGGGCCTAGTGTTTGCTTGAGGGGTGGGTGTTTTGGGGCATGGTGTTTGCATGAGGGGTGGGTGTCATGGGGCATAGTGTTTGCTTGAGGGATGGGTGTCTTGGAGCATAGTGTTTGGTTGAGGGGTGGGTGTCTTGGGCATAGTGTTTGCTTGAGGCGTGTGTGTCTTGGGGCATAGTGTTTGCATGAGGGATGGGTGTCTTGGGGCATAGTGGTTGCTTGAAGGGTGGGTGTCTTGGGGCATAGTGTTTGGTTGAGGGGTGGGTGTCTTGGGGCATAGTGTTTGCTTGAGAGGTGGGTGTCTTGGGCATAGTGTTTGCATGAGGGGTGGGTGTCTTGGGGCATAGTGTTTGCATAAGGGGTGGGTGTCTTGGGGCATAGTGTTTGGTTGAGGGTGGGTGTCTTGGGGCATAGTGTTTGCATGAGGGGTGGGTGTCTTGGGGCATAGTGTTTGCTTGAGGGGTGGGTGTCTTGGGGCATAGTGTTTGCATGAGGGGTGGGTGTCATGGGGCATAGTGTTTGCTTGAAGGGTGGGTGTCTTGGGGCATAGTGTTTGCTTGAGGGGTGGGTGTCTTGGGGCATAGTGTTTGCTTGAGGGGTGGGTGTCTTGGGGCATAGTGTTTGGTTGAGGGGAGGGTGTCTTGGGGCATAGTGTTTGCTTGAGGGGTGGGTGTCTTGGGGCATAGTGTTTGCTTGAGGGGTGGGTGTCTTGGGGCATAGTGTTTGCATGAGGGGTGGGTGTCATGGGGCATAGTGTTTAATAAAAATTGGGGTTTGAAAAAGCCTCCTGCCACGCCACGCCCCACCGCGCCTACCGCCCCACCCACATTCACTTTTCGGCCTACTAGCCATCATGTAAGGTACTTTCGGCCCTCTGTCAAAATTAGTTGTGCACCCCTGCATTAAGAGAACCTTATCGAATGTACCCCCGAATGTGATGATAACCTGCGGGAGGAACTCCCTGAAGGGATATGAGAAAGAGCAAAGAAGAGGAGCTAGTGGCATCATAAAGTGTGCATGACGTCTTAAAATACTGGTTGAAGATGATGTATGGATCCTAGAGGGCTAATGGTGAAGTAAGGATCAAGTGAACTCTGAAGTATAAAAGAAGAAGGTTGCATGTGCACAAAGTGCTGCAGAGAACAACCGTTCAATAAATGTACAGGCATAGAAACGCAAGGTAGATTAAGGGCCTGATCACGACTTTGGCGGTAAACCTTAAATCCGGCGCTATTACCACCGAATTTAAGGGTCCGCCAAATGAAGACTTCGGCGGATTTTGCCCCAGCTCTGAGCTGGGTGGAAATCCACCAAAAATGTGCGCTATTACCACCGGCGGGAAATCCGCCGGCGGTAAGAGCGCAAACTTGCCCCATTGAGCCCAATGGGGAATGGGGCATTCCCGAATGGGCTCAATGGGGAATTACATTACCGCCAAACTCGTGATCCGGCGCTATTAGCGCCGGGGAGTTCAGAGGTAATACCGCCGGCGTTACCGCCAAAGTCGTGGTCAGGCCCTTAGTCATCATAGAAGCCAGGTATAAGTTGTGAGTAGAATGCAGGCGAAGTCGCTATTGCACCGAAAACTGGACATTAGTATCATTAAGTCAGAACCCATGAAGCATGAATGGAAAACGTCACAGCAAGAACAATAGGCTCATGGAGCTGTGTGGCACGGCTGCCTGTCCTGAAGTCAAGATTCTAGAAATCGAGGTCAGCTATCTGCTCTGAAGAACAAGTATGCGGAGGATGAACATTCTAACGTTAAGGTGCAAGAAATAACACAAAGGATGCTAAGCTTTAATTTGTTTAGAGCATTTAAAAAGCTGCAAAATTGACCAAATTGTGGGATCTTGTCACATGAGCCAAGGATGGAAATAGAGTTTGAACTTGGAGTTCCAGAAACAATAGCGCGTGCCCTCACTCCTGTGCATTCTCAAAGGCAAGGATACTCTGCAAGGCCATGTACAAAACCTATTTCATGACAGAAGGCATGGGTGATGAGAGAAGCTGGGCTAATTGGTTGGTGGGGCAGCCTTATGTACTATCTACGTGCACCTGGGTCTTGGTTTACGTGCTGCTAAATGAACCGAATGTTACAGACATGGCACAAGCGTGCCAACCAATTATATCAGTCCATATAATGAAGGACCTTATAGTTTGAAAACCAATGAGAAACTGTGTATCTAATGTTTTTATAATAACATGTTTCTAGAGATAGGCATAAGTTGACCACCTGATAACAGACAGCCAATAACGATCCTAGCTCCTATAGAAATGTATACTTAGATGTCTACCTTAATCAATCCCGACCCTTGATAGGTGTTTTCACTATTGCCACATAGTATGACGTCACTCAGACACATTTTGTGTTTAAGAACCACATTTTGTGTGGAGCTCATTGAGAGACTGAGCGTCCCTCAGTGGATGTTCGTTGTAACCTCCCTGTTTTAGATCATTGTTAATAAAACAGTACTTTGCCATCCTCCTGAGTCGGTTCGGTTATTTGGATTCAGAATTACTCTGGTGTGATCCCATCAATTCCATACGCAAGTTCCAAAGGGCCATAAGCTCAATTTTGTAGTGTGAGTCATGGGGAGTGGAGAAGAAGGGAAACTCCTCTGCATCCGGATTCCACAACCGCCGCACATCAACTAAGTCACTGTCCCACAATAGTCTCTCAAACCCTGTGAATCTTGGTTAGCCTTAACAAAGTATGCACTCCCTATCAAGCACTAGATCTAAAGGCAGGTTGCAATCCCCACCCAATAACAATGGGCCTCATTACACGGATGGCGGTAGGGATTTACCGGTACCGGTAAAATACCGGTACCGGTAAATCCCTACCGCCTTACTACGAGGTCCTTTAGCGGGTTGGTGCTTTAACGCCTGCTTTTTGCAGGCGTTAAAAACCAACCCGCTAAGGGACCTCGGAGCTAATTACGGCACCGCAAAATTGCGGTGCCGTAATTAGCGCCTTCCCCATTCCCATAGAGCCCTATGGGGCAGAAATGGGAATGGGGAAGGGCAATGGCGGAAGGGGGATTTACCGCCCCTCCAACCTTGGAATGGGGCGGTAAATCCCCTTTCCGCCAAGGAGGTGCCGGTATTTTACCGGCATGAGCCATGGCGCTAATAGCGCCATGGCTCACCGCCTACCGTGTAATGAGGCCCAATGACTCAGTTTTAACCATTGCAATTCCAAGTACAGGGAATCCCAACACCCACTATCCTGCTGGCTTGGTCCGTATGCATTCACTGTGGTCAGCGGGCCATCGTCAAGCTTTCCTCTGGCAATCAGCCTTCTCCCCTCTCCTCCTCGAGCAACTCCTCCACCTGGAGAGTACAATTTTTATGTACTAACACTGCAACCCCACATTTATTTGCCACAGATTCCAATTCAATCCAATTCAATCACCAGCCCCACCCACTGATTCCTCATCATATTACACCCCACACTCAAAAGATGAGCGTCTTGCATTAGGGCTATCTGAGCACCAGCCTTCTCACATGAGTCAATGCAGTTGCCTTTTGATAGGTGACCGGCGACCGTTCACATTCCAGGAAACAAATTTCACCATACCTCACATGTCCCCCTGTGTGTTAAAATCCCAATCCAATTAACCTTGCCCATCCATGAGAGACTATACTGCTCGCCCACTCCCCCTCCCCATCATGGGCCTCCTCCTCCCCATGCAGTTCCTCAACCCCACCCATCCCTAGCGTAGCCACTGAGTATCTGCACAGAAAAAGAGTGAATAAAACAAGCAACATAAGGTTTAAGAAGAACCTTCATCATCTCAGCCCACCCCCTCCAATGATACAACCACCCTACCACCCTCCTACACATGGTCCCTACCCCAGCGGGCCCTGTGAGAACACTGAGCTGAGAGTAAATCATCTCTACCCAATCAACTGTCAGTAGATCGCGGTACAAGACAAAAGAGTGGGAAAGCGACAACCCCAACCCCCACACCAGCTATATAGACTATATTGACCATGCAGACTAACAATAACCAATCCAATCATAACATTAACAACAGTACCATTGTACTTGTAACCCCTCCAAACCTGACACATAAGATCTCAGGTAGCCTCGGAAGGCAGCATCTTGGATTTCAGCGGAGTGTGGGACTTATCCCAATTCCTGCCACCCTTTCCCTCCCCTGAGATAGCATTAACAGATCCAGATCTGGGTATGTGGGGCATATCTTTTTGGTACCTGAAATGGAAGAGGTGCGACATCGCCCCCTGCATCTTCCCCATCTCCGACTGCTGGCTCGAATCAGCTTTGGATGGTCCTGCAATGTTTGGGACATAGGTGACTTCCATGTCCGAACCCTCATGCTCCCCTTGAGACACTGTGAGATATTTCTCCGAGTCCGCCAATCATCGTAAATGTGGTTAGACCAGCCGACACGCATCCTTGCCGGAGAGCATAGGCCAAACCACAGGTACCGCTGTCTCAGCTCTGGTCGGAAGTCAACTAACTGCATATGCTTCAGCATTGTGTGCCTGTAGAAGACCTGCACAATGGAGACCATTTGATTCTGCAGATGCAACTTCCCCCTTGCCTGCTTCGCTTTATCCAGGATCTGCAACACCTGTGAGTGGCGGAGTAGGCACGCAATGATGGGCCGTGGGGCCGTTACACGCTAGGGGTCTTGTGGCTGCACTCTGTGAGCTCTTTGAATCTCCAATGATGGCAAAAAGGTAATGTTGAGAAAGGAGGGGAGCCACTTTTCCATTCACTGTATCGTGTCCTGCCCTTCCATGCCTTTGGGAATGCCAAACATGTTTGCTATTTCTGCGGTTTCTGTCCTCTGATTAGCTGACGTTAGCCTTGAGCTCACATACCCTCCTCTGCAGATGTTCCAGCCCCTCCATGCGATCTTCTAGCATTGAAATCTGTCCTTCCGTCTCCGGCAAGCGGCCCGTGAAGTGTCCCATTTCCACCCGCAGCGATTTTATTTTGCTGTGCATCTCCATTGTATGCTTGTCCACCAACCCCATCGTTAATTTGATATTCGCCATCTCCCCCAGGATCAGCGCCGCGTCTCCCACCTGAGTATCCAAGGCCTGGCCTTGGGGCCCTTTCATTGGAGCAGCTTCCATGGTGATGATTTTTTAGATGACATAGTGGCAAAGCCCCACTAGGGGGAGAAAGAGACCCAGGGAAGTTGGAGGCAAAAACAAAAATAATAAAAAAAAGTAAATGTTACAAAAAAACTCAAGTGTTTATATGGCAGCTGGCCTGCGGGTGATGGGTGGTGGCAGTGTCTCCTTCTGCCCCCACTGCCCTTCCATTGCCACACTTAATAGGACACCAAATGATCAGCGGCCCCAATGCGATCCCAGAAGATCACTGGCCGCTATGGTACTTGCAAGGGTGTTCTTCAATTGTGTCTTTGCAACCATGTGCAATATAGTACCATATATCCCAGTCCATTCCAAGATGGCTGCCAGGATTCTCCTCAGAGGTTCCTTTAGAGCTGGCAACTTTGAAGACTGCTGTAGGGAGACCTCTTGACAGCAGTCCGAGGAACAATGCTGGTCTCTCAGTGCCCCTCTATGGCGATGCATCTCCCTCTGCTCAGTGAGCGCAGAAAAGGCATTCCTGAGTGAGCGCAACGCTCACTATAACGCTGCCCCTGTAGCAACTGGTGAGAGAGTCCTCCAGTGGGTCCCTCTGATATGCCCAGCTCCACACGTAGTGTTGATCTCCTTCCTGCATTGCCACATGCTCCTCTCAGGGCATTCCAACCACACAAACTTCACCAGTGAACCCCTGTGGATCTCTGCATGCCAGGTCAGAAGGAATCCATAATTTCTTCAGGTAAATGGCACCATACAATATACTCATGCTGGTATTGGGGTCAAGAGGCTCAAAGGCTTGCAGCCATTATCTGGGCTGCTTTGCCACGCCCCCCCTACACTGTGTTCTGTGCTTCTCACTGTCAGTGATCTTCATTGCTCTAGGAAGCTTTCTCGTCACAGTACTTTCATTTTCATCAGAATGGTAGTGAGTTTTAGGAAGCGTATGTGCAACACAATGGAAGATACCCACATTGGTTTCTATGGCTGGTGGAAGGGAGTTATTAAGGCATGGGGAATGTAAGGGGTATCCATGAAAGGGAAAGGAGGATACCATGATCCATCCGATGATGCATAACTCGCTTGAAGGTCACCTCAGACCATGTGATCCTCCCTCATGTAGCCGCCCCTAGGCTCAGGGTCAGATAGTGACTTCCATCCCCTGGCCACATAGGAAGAGGTTAGTGCTGGGAAAGGAGTGATGGCATCGTCAGATTCATCACATACCCCAGTCACATAGGTGTCTATACCCTTGACCTCTTCATTTCCTGTAAAAATTATGTTTCTGTGCAAAATTGAATCAGGGTACCGTGCTCAGACCACATTTCCAGTCTCCTACACAACATCCCCCGACAAGCCACAAAATGCCCCATCACCAGAGCCAGGAAAATCAAACACATCACAAGCAATGCTCTCGCACCACTCCAACATCACCCTCCACTCACACCAACCCACCTTATTCCTCAACAATTTCACCATGACCAAAGCACTCAATCAAATAGCACCCTTCAAAAACCTACAACCCATATGCGCCACTGCAAGCCATGTTTTAACATCCCCCTCCTCATCATCAAACAGGAAACCAGATCCTTAGACAGAGCCTGGTAAAAGAATCTCTCCACCAGGAAACCCCTCAAAGACTGATGATCCAAATACAAGAGGATCATATGCAGTGCCAAATCTGCCCACTATCCCCAAGAGCTTAAATCCACTGCAAATCACACACAGAAACCTTTCAACATCGTCATCTCCCCCTCTGAACCACCATCTACTCCACATTGTGCATATACTGACCCATCAACTTCAGTATGCACCCCCCTTATGGACTATTTCAACTCTAAACTGCACAAAATCAAACAGGCCCTCCTTTCTACATACAATTCCCACCCCCTGCTGCCCCCCTGCCAAACCCTCAAACATATGGCAGATTCCACCATGTTGGCCAAGAAACCCTCAAAACCCTCACAATCAAAACTAAACCAGTCCACTTCCTGAACAACGCATGTCCAGTTTGAGTTGTATTAAACTACATCACCATTCTCCCCCTTCTAAAAAAGATCTTGCCAAACAACACTCCCAAATACTACTGTCCCATCATAATCCTGCCATCTCACCAGAATAATTGAACTCTTTGTAATAAGCTAACTAAAATACCATATCAAAGCAAACAACCTGCAGTGCCCCTTCCAATCAGGGTTCCACCAATGCCAAAGCATTCACCCTTTCACCTCCTGAATGACCTTCACAAACTCTCTGAGAAAGGATAGACAGCTCTTCTAGTCCTTCACAACCTCTCTGTAGCTTTTGATACCACTGACCACTCTATTCCCTAAACATTCTATCTAACGTAAGGAAACTCTCAGGTACCTTTCTCAATTGGCTTACTTACTTCTTCAATGACAAGACCCACTGTTTCTCCGTGTCTCCCATATCAATCCAATCCCACCTGTGTCAAACATGGCATACCACAAGGATCCTCTCTTATCTCCAATCCTGCTCAGCCTACACGTCCCCCATCAGAAATCTGCATCCTCAAAAACTGTCTCACCACAATCACTTACCGTATCTGAATACAACCTCATCTACCCCAGGACACAAAAGCAAACTCTGCCTCTAAATCAATGAACTAACCACAGACAACCAACAGTTATCCCTCTCCACACCAGTAAAGGCATCACCATCGATTTCCCCCTTTCCTTCAAAGACATAGCAGCTGCCACCAAAGCATGCAACCTATAGCTACACATCCTAGGCAAGATGAGACACATCCTTTCCCGTAATAACATCTATACTGAAATCCATGCCCTTGTCCTCTCCAGCCTGCCTAGGCTAAGGCAACCCTCAGTGGGTGCCCCAATAACACTCTTTCCACCCTGAAAGCCATAGAGAATACAGCAGGATTACTCATTCCACACCTACCCAAACACTCGCACATCATCCCAGCTTTCTCCGTCCACATAGCCTAGAGAATTTCTTTCAAAGGACTCTTGAGAGTGTACAAGGTTGTCCACCTCAAAAGCATATCCCATTTACACAATAACCCTAAACCCATAACTCACACAAATACCAGACAACCAAAATCCCCTACACACTCCACACTGCAAGCTAACTTGCACACAAAAACAGGCCTTAACCCAATGAGCACCAAGAGTCTTGACGGTCATTCCACCGCATATCAGTGCAGTCCCTTGCATCACTACCTTCTGAACATTTTGCAAAATATACTACCGCTTTCCCCCACATAATGCAGCAAGGCCTCCTCTCTGCTATCCTTTATCTATAATGGTATTCATGTTCTGCTCGGAAAAATTGTAACTTCTTTTTCACCTCTTTACTTTGGACCTTGTAAAGCGCTCAGAGAACCTCTGGGTAGTGACAGCACTGTCTAAATGCTGTGATAGATAAATAAATACATTGCTGCAGTCACAGATGCTTACCACCTACTATAACAACGTGGTTATTAGTTCTTTTCAAGACCCTCAGGGATTTATCAGGTAACCTGTCTATTACAGTAAGAGGAATCCTCTGAACACTGCTCCTTTGGGCAAGACTGCATGGTTGTTGTGACTGTATGATATGATATGATATGGAATTTATAACGCGCCTATACACAAGTGTTTCAAGGCGCGACGAGGCAAGGGAGGGGAAACGGAGGGAGGATAGACAACGATACTACTAGGCCAAGTGACATTGAGATTGCGCAAGTGCAGGGGAGGGTTGGAGGGGAAAAGTGCAAGGGGAAAGAGGAGGGGGCAGTGCAGAACATAGGATAACAGTGAAATAAAAAAAGACCATAAATAAACGTGCAGCCAGCTGGTGGCAAGTGCAAGGGTAAGTGCAGACTTCAGAAGTCAAGTACTAGTAGGGGCTGTAGAGATACAGAAACAGTCCCTGAGTGGAAGGGTTGCCAGGGGAGCAGTACAGGTGAGCAACTGGTGGGGAGGGGACCTGGGCCTGAGATCAGAGGTTAGCCAGGTAACCATTGCCGTTTCAGATTCATGTACAGACTACCCTGTAAATGCTCTGCAGAACAAGACCCCCTCGCTTTACACTATGCACTTAATTAGCTTCTCTGCCTCTATTTGAGGGTCAAGACACAAAACTCAGTAAAAGCTGTACTGTCAAGATAGCTTACCTAGTTGAACTTCATTAGCACATGGATTCCACTATAGAACTATGAGGCCAACAGAATGCTCAGAATCCAGCTTATATAGCAATGAAATCTGATCCGGCTCGCCGGATCAAGTGGTAATGCCTTGGGCCAAAGTGATAGGGCCAAGCCCAGTGAGGTGTGAGGTTTTAATGATGGGCCCACGTGCCGTTACCACCGGACCTAGCACCCCAGGTATCTTATCCAAATTCACGGAATGTTAACAGCAATCTATGTTATTTGAATGAATGGAACATGCCTGAGACGCCCCGTTCATTCAAACCAAATTCTTAACTAAAATGGCTGCCGGCTCTGGTTTTATTGCTATTAGCAACCCAGGAATGTAATATTAAAACCAGGGAGCTGACAGAAATCTATTTTGTTTGAATGACCTGGATGCGCTTGCGGTGTCCCGTTAATTCAAACAAAATATTTCCCTAAAATGGCCTCCATGGAGATGGAAGCCAAGACACCATGCAGAGCTCATCTTCCCTCTACTTGGCAGCTCAGGATGTGGCAGCGGCAGTTTGCCATCACCAGAGGAATAAGGTAAGTGGTGTGGGGAGGGGTTGGGGATGAAGGGATGGAGACGGGAGGAATAGGGAGGGGAAGGAGCGGGAAGGAGCAGGTGGGGCAAAATGGCAGGTGGGTTGGAGCAGCCTCAGAACACCGGCATGGATCGTGGCAATCTGATTGGCTGTGGCGTCCACCTAGGTGCTAATTTTCTGTCTCAACCTCCTTCCAAACATTCTGTGCCTCATCACGAGTTTGGCCCCAGCCCTTTAATGCTGCGCTAATGCTGTTACAACTGCATTTAAGGGCTGGCCAAATCATGAGTTGGGCGGAAGTATTGGAGTTTTTTCTCCAGCTTTTTGCTGGAGATGAAATACTCCACTTTCCACCCATTTTTCGGCACCATTAGCATGATGCTAATTGAGACCCCAACCCCATGGACCCAATGGGGAATGGGAACTTACTGCTGCACCGCTACTCATGATCTGGCGCTACTAGAGTTGGACCGAGTAGTGGTAATGCTATTTGCATTGGCGGTATTCCAGCTAATAGAGCCCTATGTCTTTTGCAGCACCCAGACAAGCAGCAGAGAAACAATTTTCTTTTGCTGTGTGAAGGCAGGGAGGGGCATGTGCAGTTTAATACCACAAAATAACAAAATAATCATGAACACAAAGGGGGTCATTCCGAATTTGGAGGTAGCCATGGTGCTATTAGGTCTGGTGTCTCTGAATGGGGACTTACCGGGTGATTCCAACCTTGGAGGACCCGGTAAGTCCCCATTCAGAAAACCATTCCCCATTCCCATTTTAGCCCCCATAGGGCTCAATGGGAATGGGGAAGGAGCTAATAACAGGCACGCAAATTGCAGGCCCGTTATTAGCTCCAAGGTCCCTTAACGGCTCCCGCTAAAGACGGATGGTCAGACCAGCCATTCCTGGTGGGACCCGCTAAGGGACCTCGGAATAGGGCAGTAGGGGGCTAACGGCACCAGCATCCTTACCGGTGCCGTTAACCCCCTACCGCCAGGGTCAGAATGACCCCCAAAATGTGTTACAAGCTACAAATGCATCAAATAAACATTACCACTCCTGTGTGCTCACTTTTTCCCCCACAGTGAAAAAATGTTCCTTTTCAGTTTCACATCTCCATGTGCTAAAAGCCTAATAGACCTCGGGAGGGTGGGGGGACTGGGTTTATTATTGCTTTGGATACTGACCCTTCCCCAACCTGGAGGGAGGTCATTTTCCTGTATTATGTTGCCCCTCCTTTGGTCTATAAGGCTTAAAATGGGCATTGATTATCCACATGGTCCAGGTTCAAATTCCCTTAGGGGTTCAAAGATGATTATTTCTAATGTTCTCAAAACATGCCTTTAGCGACGGAGCAGGCAAAGTGGAGCTGTTATTGAATGAAAGGGAGAGACTCTGTTGGTTTCATTTCGGCAATGGAGGAAGAGGCCTGGAGGCGCTGTAGTCACGAGCTTTAATGAAATCCCGGCTGTCTCTCGCTTTCCCCCAAGGAAAGGTGAGGAAACCTCAAGTCTCTGAGGTAAAGCATCTGCCTATGTGCTTTGACCCACCAGTAGGAGTATCCATTGGCAGTTCAGCCATCCATGAATCAGGGTTGTCCTGGCATTTGGCAAACCCCATGCCCAACCACACTCCACCATGCATCCGGGCATTTGTGGATGTACATAAACCTTGTTGTCTCAAGGTAAACAAACTATTCCTTCTAAGATTTGCTATATGTCTGCTATGTCTGACCCTACCATGCGTATTGCCCTTTCAAAATGTGGCTCCCTCCCAATGTGTAATGCCCTTTTAAAATGGGCCATGACTGGGTCATGGCCCAAGCTAATAAAATGAGCCCCTGCAGGCACGTGCAGCAGAGCGGCTGCAGACTCCAACTATGGAACTCCTGTTGTCTCCATCTCTAGCTTTGGGCCTACAGGCCCACACCGTGTGATCACGGTCCTACAGGTCCCTGCTAGTCTGTGCCCTACAGACTAGCCTGGTGCCCTGCAACATCTATAAGTCCGGGTGACCCCGGCACCCCAACATGGTGCTGGGCTACCCAGCACCTGTGAGGCCGGCTGCGTGACCACCGCCGGCCCCACAACAATGGTGATGAGTAGGAGGAACAACCTCTGCAATGTCCCCCATCCCCGCTGTCCCTCATTTTTCTTTTCTCCAAAAGAAACAAAGAAGGAGGGAGAAAGGGGGAGGCGGCGTCCACCACCCTGGAAAGTAAGGGTGGATGCTATGCCGGCGTCCTGCCGGCCGATCCTCCTTGGCTGCGGTCCCTCGGAGAAGAGGGTGCTCGTGCAGCCGGTTAGGGGGTCTAACCCGCAAACCCCTGCATCATGCGCCATGAGAAGGAGAAAGCAATGGAGCGGCTGCCGCAGCGGAAGATGAAATGGAACTCCCGGATGGGGGGAGAGTCTAGCTGTTCCCCGATGGAAAAGAGGAAGGTGTGGGCCCACCACATACCACGATCCCCGGGCGGCGGAAAAGATGGTGCTCCCTGTGGAGCGATGAAGAAGCGGCATCTGCCACCAACAAGGAGGGGCATGAGAGGCCTGCTGTAGTGCTCGTTGGCACCGTCGTAAATAAACAGGCTCCGAGTAAACGCAAGAGAAGAACATTTAATGCTGGCAGCCCCCACAGGCAATCCGGGCCGATCAGTGGTGAAAATGGAACATGCTCCGCGTCGGAACAAAGATTTGAAGACACCCGAGCCCAGCGGGTGGTGAAAGCTATAAAATGCTCCATGTCCAAGAAGCGGAAAGGAAAGGAGCGTCTGCCTGCGTTTGATGGGGTGCACTGGAGGCAGGGCATGAGAGCTTGCTGCCGTGCCGACATCCTCCAGATATTCCTGGGCCGACTGGCAGTGAAACTCTGCATGCTCCATGCCGGAGCTCTCACTAGGGTAGTGCTGCATGGCAGTGCAGTGAGAACAAGAAGTATGGGCCCCCAGAGAAATATCCCGGGCCAGGCGGGCGGTGAAAAGTGAATGCGTTCCACGTTGGAGCATAAAAGAGGAGGCATCCGATAAGAGATCCGGGGCTGCCCGGTGGTGATTAAGGGAAGTGTCCAGAGCAGCCATTTTGAAGTACACATAAGGATCGAACGATCCCGGGCCCTCCAGGTGGTGAACATGATGATATGCTCCAGGTCGGAGCGATTCGAAGGAAGAGGCCCTCATGAGATCCCGGGCCAGGAGGCAGTGAACTTTTGATGTGCTGCATGTCTGAGCGTAAATAACCATAAGTACATGGCCCTCTGCAGACCCTGCGCTCT
This sequence comes from Ambystoma mexicanum, assembly GCF_040938575.1. Classification (NCBI taxonomy): domain Eukaryota; kingdom Metazoa; phylum Chordata; class Amphibia; order Caudata; family Ambystomatidae; genus Ambystoma; species Ambystoma mexicanum. The sequence continues at coordinate 1,176,168,206 of NC_090928.1, read as the reverse complement.
GTGGTGAAAAGAAAGTGCTCTTGACATAGGAGCTTCATAAAGTGCGTGCCGTATGCTACTGAAAGATGTGGCCCCAGCACCCTGTCACAGGTGTGCACCCTTTGCTACTGGCAGCTTCCTGCCCACACTCCTGCCTGCGGGAGAGAACTAAGCAGCAAGTGACCTCAATGCCCAGCCACTTGTATCCCCCCCTGCCTGCACAGCAAGTGCCCCTAACACCCTGCTACCAGTGACACCCTGCCACAGAGGGTGCGTGTAAAAGAAAGAAACAGCAGCACTCCTGCCTGGGGGAGCAGTGTAAGAAGTGGCTTAGACACCCTGCCACCTGTGTTTGGCCAACCAACGTCATGCGGCCCTGACACCCGCCACCAGAAAGAGGTGTAACAAGCAAGCAGGGTTGCAGCTCTGCACGGGTGCTTGTATGCCCTCCTGTGCAACTGCAGTAAAGTGACACTCCTGCCTGGGGGAACGTGGCCAAGAAAAGGGGGGCAAACAATATGCAGTCATCCCATGCCCTGTCAACATCATATTGCTGCCTGCATCTCGTTGCCTGCCTCAACATCAAGGGACTGACTGAGCTTGAATGTGGCACAGCCTAGACAAACTGCTATCAGCGTCTCACTGCCTGCCCCAACATCAAGGGACTAAGCCGTTGTGGCCCCAGGTACCCCAGGTGCGGTTTTGCCTGCCTTTGAACTGTACCATCAACGGACCTGGATCCGTGGTAGTGACTATCCCGAACGGACATTGAAGCAAAGTGAACTGGTTTCCTGCAGTCCTGCAAGTGCTCGGAGAAGACGCAGTAAACATGTGTTTAGATGCTGTGAGCCTGCATGTAGATTGTGTGCTTAAAGTGGTCCCAGTTAAATGGATGTGAAGCTGTGCTCCCACACTTTTGTAGGCATGTTCTAAAACGTGCCAGCAGCTAGCAATGGAATCATTCAGTGCTTGAAGTTCCAATTACCCTAGGTTAATAAAGGGTCTTGTAAAATGTGGTCGAACTGCCAATGTTCTACCAGCAGTTCACCAACCGCGACTATCACCCGCTGAGTATGTTTAGAGTGTTTTGAGATGTGTTATATGTCTGGGACTGCCTGAGTCCCTTTATACGTAACAGTGGCATATCTTACTATTCGTGTACTATACAATTCGCAAGTGGTATAGGTATTGTCGTTCTGTAACGGGGGGAATCATTTATGTTTCAGCAACATTTTGTTTTGTTCGTTATGGAAAAGGAGGAGTGTTATGTGTGACCCTCACATGTGTATTGCCCTTTTAAGATGGGCCATGACAGGTCATGTCCAAAGCTAACAAAAGGAGCCCCTGCAGGCACGTGCAGCAGAACGGCTGCAGACTCCAACTATGGAACCTCTGCTGTCTCCGTCTCTCACTTTGGGCCAGCAGGCCTATACCATGTGATCATGGTAATGCAGCCTGGGCCTGCAGGCCTACGCGGTGTGATCACGGTCCTACAGGTCCCTGCTGATCTGGGCCCCCCAGACCAGGCTGATGCCCTGGTCCAGCCCAGGCACCCACCCTCCAGGATGCTGCCGGCATCCGAGGTGCTTTGGCACGCAGGCTGTGTCCCCACAGCCTCACAGGGTCTTACCCTGCAACACCTATACGTTCGGGTGACCCCTGCCCACCAACATGGGGCTGGGCCCCCCAGCACATGTGAGGCCAGCCGCGTGATTGCTGACAGACCCACAATAATGTCTTCACAACATTGTCAGAGGGGTCTATGTTTTTAGATTGCCTGGGTTTTTTGGCAGAGTTTTTCACAGAATATTTTTGGCTGAAAAAACGTATCATATTTTTTGTTTTTATTTATTCGGATCCCCCCTTCCAAGTCTCCCGTTCCCTATTATCTAGACACTATTCCTCACACCACCCTCTACTCCTTATGTCCCCATGCCCCTGGCCATATTTTTAAAAGGTTTTTTTTGGCTGAAAACCTTTGACAAAGAACTGCGTGAAAAAAACCCTGGTGTTGTAACAATGTTGTACCTGTCAGAGTGTGTGGCCGTACTTAATTACGCATAACAAGAAGCACAGCACCTCATGCATGCAGAGCCTGTGGCAGCTAGTGCCACATCAGGGAACTGACAATGATATGACAGTGCAGAGAATCACACGGTGTAACAGGTGAATCCCAGGTAAATCTGGATCTCGTGCTGCGTATTTGCTTTTGCATGGATATTTATTATAACAGACTGTGGGGACGTAATTTCATCCCATTGTTTAGTATTCCCTTTGTTCTCTTTGGGCTAAAATAGTCCACTGTTTTATCTTGTATCTATCAAGAGGGTTGTTAACTTTTCATTTACAGCACAGACATGCAAAATAGAAAGGCATTGCAATAATAAATAATTTAATGATAGTTCTTCGGTTAATGGAAGACACAGTGCAGAATTGCCAGCCAGTCACAGCGTCACACAAACTGTTTGAGCAACAATGTGGCTGGCGGACACTTCTGCCAGTCACAGTTGTCTGCTGCAGGAAGTGCACAGCTTTTGTAAATTGTAACTTCCTCTGGTGACCCCTCACAAGGGTCACCAGAGGAAGTTACAGACAGTCCCAACCTGGCCAGCCCTAATAAAAGGACACGGCTTGCGTAATTTTTGAATGATTTACCTTCAGCACCGGATTTAGTAGCGTGAATCAGGCTTCATATTAAAAGAAACAGATTCGTCATCATTCCGCCCTACTACGCACAAGAGTTCCCCGGAAGATTGTGCAAGTCTTAAGAGTTCTCGGCTTCCGGGACGTTGTCTGAGCAGTGTGCACAAGGGTGCTTAAGACAGAGCCCTGAAAAAACAGAGCCTGGGGTATGCCAGGCAGGAAGAGGAAGGGGGCAAGCTGGCAGCTGGCTCTACATGTATAAACAACTACCATTGAGTGGAGGCCGCAAAAGGGGGTTGGGCACATATTCGTGTTTCGCTTTTCACCAGTGTGTGTCAAGGAGACCACCAAAGAAATACCCTGGTGGAAACTCTGAACTGCTGACCAGTTATGAAATGGGCCACGACCATCAATTTTTAGGCCACACCCATCATGCACGCCACGCCCCCAAATGAGGGCCCCCCTCAGTTTCTTACCCCACTTAAAGCACTGGGAAGACTGTTGTTAGGATGTTGTGCTGTGGAAATGGTCTAGCATGTAAGGAAGGCAGCTGAAGCCCCAAGGTTACTGTTGTGTCCCGGGAAGGAAACAGTTAACGGAGCTCCGAGGTTCCCTCCAGTGTCTCTAGCACGCCTTCATGCCATTTCTCACATGAAGGATAGGACAATTACCACCGGGTTTGGGCGGTTCCTAGTCACATGATCGGCACAGGAGGTGCATCAGATAATGACAATGACTAATGGAGGAATGGGAAAGCAATTTAGCGGCACTCGCTTCTGAAGCCAAGCTATGCATTTTCCCAGGACAAGCCAAGACTTGAGTGTGAGCGGTGTTCCACTACTTTTACTTTTTCTGTTTACCATTCCTCTACTTTTTATGACCATTCTCACCATTCTATTTAGAGGATTTGTCCATTCCAGTCCATGTGTAAGTCTAAAGTTGTAATAGGAGCCTTAGTTTCTAGTCACTTAGACTATTGCAATGTCGCAGCCGCAACTTCTTGCTACATGTTGCGCAATGCTTTTGCCTACCCTCTTCCTTGCTGAGACCACAGTTCCACTACTTTTTTTGGTACACCTCTACCACTCATCACTATTTGCGATAATGTTTCTTTCGCGACATCATATAGTTCCTTACAAATAATAGGGCCTCATTACACGGTAGGCGGTAAGAGTTTACCGGTACTGGTATTTTACTGGTACTGGTAAATCCTTACCGCCTTACTACGAGGTCCCTTTGCGGGTTGGGGATTTTAACGCCTGCTTTTTGCAGGCATTAAAAACCAATCCGCAAAGGGACCCAGGGAGCTAATTACGGTACCGCAATTTGCGGTGCCGTAATTAGCGCTTTCCCCATTCCCATTATGCCCTATGGGGCAAAAATGGGAATGGGGAAGGGCAATGGTGGAAGGGGGAATTACCGCCCCTCCAACCTTGGAATGGGGAGGTAATTCCCCTTTCCACTAAGGCGGTGCTGGTATTTTACCGACATGAACCATGGCGCTAATTGCGCCATGGTTCACCGCCTTCCGTGTAATGAGGCCCATAGTGTCTTAGAGGTGGGGTCAAGATGCTGCTGGAAGGTTAGAAAGGAACACGAGGTTGCAATGAAATACCATGTCTCTTCCTTGCTACTCTTCAAAATGATATTATGTGGGCTTTTATTTCTTGCAATATCGCGATACAGTTTTTGATTGTACATCTTCATGGGTGAACTTTGGGCATATCAGAGAGGTTGGGCAATTGTGCAGGAGAGCGGGAGCAGAAAATATAGTCGAAAATAATTAAAGTATTGCACCTTTTATTCCATGTATGCATGTGCATGTATGAGATGTATATGTATGCCAGTGTGCAGGGTAGATTGAATGACTGTTTATGTAAGGCTGAGGCGATCACAAGCTTAACATGTGCGAGGCTTCTTCATCTCTGAGAGCTGATTGGCTGCTAACGCTGAGTAGATTAACACCGCTAAAAAAATACTCAAATGAATTCCTGCAATGTATAAAGTGTACGGTGATGCTTTAAATATTACGGGCGCAAAAGTTAAAAGCCAAATAGAGAAGCAAGGTACCCTAAAGTTAAGGATACTCCTGTCCCCTGCACACCTATTGGCTGAAAGCAGTGAAAAGTTTTCAAATTAAAGGAAAAAATACAATACCACTAGACCCTCAATTATAGAGACTATTTCCAAAGCTTCCAATGATCGCCTTCAAGCGAGGCAGACGCTGATTAAATCTAAAAGATCAAGCCCAGAAAAAGAAACATTACTACACAACAGCACATACCCACGCCTCAACTGCACCCGCTGTAATATCATCAATCAGGGAGAATATACTAGACGCCCACAAACAGGACGTAAAATGTAACCACATGACTATGCTACCTGCATATACGTCATTACGTAGCATACACGTCGCTGCCATGTTCCCAACGTTTATCACTGACAGGCTTGATTGCAGCTTTTACACCAAATCTGACCCTACCGCAACATATCGCTGATTGTCCTTTTTTTTTTTTTTACCACTCTCTGGCATCTACTTTTCTGCTTATATAGATACCCACTGTTGGAGTTCCATGTTTACTTACAGGTACCCATTTGCTTACCAGTGATCTCTGAGCCTTTAATTATGGTTACATCTCGTATAAAAATTGGGATATTCGTTTTGTCTTTCCTTATTCAAAGGAATTATCTACTATCTGGACCAATTGATTCGGCCAGGTACCTTTTATTTTTTCATTAAGTCAATTTCATTGCTCATACTAGGCATTGTTTACTATTTTTTGTTAAAACTTGATGTCTACTTAATATTTTCCCTCTAATGTGTAAATGAATCACACATATTTCCCTCTTTTTTATGTATCCTATATCGAACAGAATGAATGTTAAGCTGCGCGTCTCTGGAGCGCTGCGTACCTGAAGTTTCAGTTGCTGGTCTCGCCGGTGACGCCAGACTGGTAGACCTTCAAATGGAGTGAAGAGATTGTAACGCTAGGAAGCGACCCCGACCCAACCCTAATGGAACAGGGATGGATTGGAATCACCTCCCGACACCACTGGCTCACCTCCCTGCGGATTAAAGTGACACCGGGACAGTGCAAGCACTGACAGGGAGGTGATGAGGTGTTGAACTGGTATGGTCCGTTAGAAAGGTTCAAGCTGGAGGATGAGAAGGTCTTCAAAGATGTCCAGGCACAATCCACCAAGGCAGTCGATAATCAAGAGGGCTGGCACCCAGAGCCAAACAGGCAAGGAGATCCAGACAAACAAGGAGATCAGGAAGAGGGTGGAACCCAGGGAACAGGAAGGCCCAAGGAGAGGGGAGAATGCCAGGAGGAGGACCCACAACCACCCAGGGGCCACAGGGCCAAGGGAAACTAATCCCAACAGGAATGAACCCAGGAGAAGAGGGGAAAACTGGAAGGCAGGAACCACCAGGAAGGGACCCAATTGGAGCTAAGGCAGCCCAAGTGACCAGGGAACCGGACAAGGAAGCGGGAGCCAAGGAACAGGAACCTGATACAAAGGCACCAAGCGACGGTAAGTGGGGAACAAACCACGTTAAGACGCGATCTGTAGAGGGCCGGACGCTATTTACAGCGTCCGGCACGAAAGCGAGGCTCGGAACGCTAGCGGGGCTGCGCATGCATAGCGGCCGAGCGGGCACCAGAACGAGGCTTGGAACACAAGCTTGTCTGCCCGTTCCTAGTTACCCGCGAGGTTTGCGTATGCAAGCGAAGGTGTCGAGCGCCGGCCCGCTGCCTACAGCCACGCTTCCCAAGCCGGTAATATGGGTACAACTGCCACGTCCGGGGATGGACGCGACGAGAAGGCCAGGTAAGTGTCCTAACACCATAACCCCCCCGGAAAGACCGGAAGAACCCGGCTTCCAAGGAAAACGGGCGTAAAATTCCCTAACCAAACGGGGGGCATGAACGTTCTCAACAGGTTCCCAAGAGCGATAACAGGAAGGATAGCCCTTCCAGTCAATCAAATACTGCAATTTACCCCTAAAGAGACGGGAATCACATATTTCCTGTACCTCAAATTCAGGGGAACCCTCAACATCAATGGCAGCGGGTCGGGGGCAGGCACGATGGAAGGGATCTGAATGATAAGCCTTTAAAAGGGATACATGAAAAACAGGGTGGACCCTCCAAGATTCTGGCAACCTAAGTTCAAAAGCTACAGAAGACACTCTTGACAATCGGAAAGGGGCCCAAAAACTTGGGAGCTAATTTCAAGGGTACGTTCCGTGCAGGCAAATATCTGGAAGATAACCACACAAGATCTCCCACCCGAAATGGTGGCTCAGGGCTCCGATGCTTAACGGCCTGTCTCTTCATTGGTCTCACGTGCCTTGGCCAGGGTACCAGCCGCTCGACACTGCAGATTCTGGATATCGGTGACAAGGCGATCAGCCGAAGGAACATTACTTGATCGTACTGGTGTAAAAGGCAGCAATCTGGGATGAAGGCCAAAGGTACAGAAAAAGGGACTTAGTCCGGTTGCAGAATGAACTGTTATACACAACTTCGGCCAAATCGAGATGCGACATCCAATTTGTTTGGGAGGCATTGGCAAAACAACGGAGGTATTGTTCCAACGTTTGGTTTGTCCTTTCTGTTTGTCCGTTGATTTGCGGATGATAGCCAGAACTGAGTGCCCTATGGATGCCTAAATGCTGGCACAATTGACCCCAAAAGGAAGAGACGAACTGAGATCCACGGTCAGATATTATCTTGACAGGTAATCCATGCAGACGAAATACATTGTGCAAAAAGGCACGTGCTACTAAAGCAGCTGTGGGAATTCCTGGGAAGGGAATAAAGTGGGCCATCTTGGTGAAACAATCGACGATAACCATGATACAGGTATGACCTTCAGAGGGCGGAAGATCGACAATGAAATCAGTGGCGATGGTATGCCAAGGAAAGGGCGGTGTTTCCAAGGGATGTAAAAGGCCTACAGACTTCATGCGTGGAACCTTGACCTGGGCACAGATGGGACAGCATTCCACATAACGTCTGACTTGCAAAGTCCATTTAGTGCACCAAAAATGTCGAGAAATGAGTTCTTGCGTAGACCGAATACCACGGTGACCCCCTATCTTGGAGTCGTGAAAGCTTTGTAGGATTGTCTTGCAAAGCTCATCCGTGGGTAGGTATAACCTATTTTGGAAAAAAAGCAATCCGTCCTTCTCCCTCAACTGGTGACGTCTCATCAACGTATCCCGAGAAGAATCACACAAGGTAGCTTGTACCACCCTATGCAAGAACGATGGCAAAGCCAGTAGAAAATGCTTGGGAGCAATCACAGGCTGGTCTCGTCCTTCATGTTGCACATCATCAGCCAAAGAACGGGAACGAGCATCCACCTTCACATTACTGCTACTGTGTACATAGGTGATGTGGAAATCATACTGTGAAAAAAAGAAGGCCCATCGAGCTTGGCGGGACACTGCAGAGAACGTAGAAATTGCAAGTTTCGATGGTCAGTGCATACCTCCACCGGAAAGCGTCCTCCTAGAAGATGATGGAGCCATTCTTCAAAGGCGGTCTTGATGGCCAGTAGTTCCTTTTCGATAATGGGATAGTTCCGTTCACTAGCCGTAAATTTTCTGGAGTAGTAGGCTACAGGGAACTCCATTCCGATGCTCAAATCTATCTGAAGTAGAACGGCTCTGTAAAGGACCGGTGGGGGGTGTCTGTACTTCTGCTCTCTATATGGTAGAAGAGAGGCACAGAAGACCCCAGCCAAGATTCTCTATTACGGTAGCAATGGTCGAGCAATCAAGGCCTAGCTTCTCAGGAGGTGATGCAGGCTGGTTCTTAAGTACAGTGTAGTCCCCAAGCTCCCACAAAGGAATGTCCACACACTGTATTGGTTAGAACACAGTCTTTATATAATCAATATTCAAGGTTGTGTACACTTATCATAATAACTCACTTTGTACTTAGGAAAATCAACAATGGCAAATATATACAATTCTAAAGTGGTACCACCCTTTGTATTAGATCTTATTAAAGTGCATCAACAATACTGTAACAATGTCACACAGATCAATAGAGTGAAACCAGCAATAGAGAGAGGAGGGAAAATAAGATGGTTGAGCAATAGGCAGAATACTGGCCCCTACCACTAGACACAGTTCTGTGTGGAGATCCCCCCACCTGGGCAACCTGTAAAATAAAGATATAGCACAAGCCCAGTCCATATATTGTTCTGTAAGTCTTATTCCCTCCTATACTGTTTTAACCCCCCCAATGTACCTGGTGGAGTCGAGTTCTTCGAAGATCCTTCTTGAGCGACCCCCTTTCAAGCAGGAGTCACGGATCGTCGAGAGGCGTCGAGAAGCATCGAGGAACTCGGCTTTCGGCGGCGGGGAATCGACGGCCCTTCTTGAATGCCTTCCCCTTCAAGCGGGAGACACGGGGCGTCGAACGTCCGTCGACAAACAGGGTAGAACGGCGTCGATGAGGCGGCAGCTTCGTCCGAGCGGCGCTCGTCGGCGTCGGAGCGTCGGCGTCCTGCAAGGCAGAGGCATGCGGGGCACCTCGGTGACAAAAGTTCTGGACCGCAAAGATTGTGGAGACGAAGGCCCAGCAAGGGCGTCGAGTCGTTCGAGTCTTTGTGGTCTTCGGGTGGCGGGAAACCCACCGGCAGGTTTCTCCTCGGCGCGTTGGTCGTCCTCGACTGTCTCCGGCAGGATAAAGCGGTCGACGGTGCGGACGAGGGAGTCCTTCGATTCGAATGTTCTTAGGCAAAGGAGCGGACGGCTCCAGTCGTCGGCGGCACGGCGTCAAGTGGTTCCCACGGCTGGGCAACACAACTTCGACGGGCCTCCAGCGGTTACACAAACCTGCGAACCCTGGTCGACGGCAATGGACTTCGATGGCGGCGATGTCCGGGTGCTTCACTTCGATCTCCTCGGCGGTCCCGTCTCGGGTCGGCAGTCTTTCGAGGGTCTGTCTTCCAGGGCGCTTCGGCAAAGATGGAGCGGTGCTCGATGGTCCCTCGGAGCACGGGAAGAGGGCGCCTTACCAGGTCCTCTCTCGGGTCAGTCTTCGACGATTTCGGCAGCCTTCGGATCGGTCGAAGCAAATGCAACAGCAAGTCTTCTTCTTCCAGCTGGACGTCGAGGATCAGCAGTTCCAGTTACTCTTAGAGTGGAGACTCAACTCCAGAACGCTTCTGAACGCTTCTGAACGTTCCTGAACGTTCCTGAACAATTACCAGTGGTGAGAGGTCGCCAGATATACTATTCTGTCTCTCATCCACACTGCTGGCACACACTCAGCAGCCAATCATACAGAAGGGCATTCATGCAGTCAGTCAGCCAATCAGGCACACAGTGCATTCAGGCCACACTCCTCCCTTTCAGACACTCACAACAAGGAATGTGGATTGGTACAAGTACCCAGCCATTCAACACTACACACTGCATTCAGGCAAGTTTCGGGCAGGGCTGTCTCAGTCTTTGTCTCTCATGCCAGAAACCAGACAACCACAACAAGGAGTGTATATTGGTCACACACTCCATTCACCCAGGTCCCACCCACAGGAGGTACCCACAATATACAGTCACTGGGAAGGCTCCAGTCAGTCTAGCTGGGCCTTCACAACAACACCATATATGGAACTTCCACCCCACAGCCAGTCAGGGGGAAGGGACAGAGTCAGGGCTTCCCAGGACTTTGGGAAACAAGGTAACAGGCAATAGAAAGCAAGAGGCCACAGGGGCCATCTTGTTTCCTATCAGGAATCAACTGATCCCAATGGCAGGGCCAGGGTATCCCAAAATGGAGGACACCCAGAGCACCTGTCAAATTCAGCATGGAGCTGCCACCAGCCCATACCCTGCTCTGTGGGCCACCCACAGGTGCCCAAAAACATACACTAGGGGCACAGGGTTGTACCCCTACCCATGGGTGCCATAAGGGTATCCCAGGGGTCTGTTCACCAAACCAAAAGAGAGAGCTGCACTGGCAGGAGTCCCACATGGACTCCTGGGCAGAAAACATGACACAACACACGATAAAAAGCAGTAAAGGACAAGGATTCAGAGGCCCTGTCCCTCTGATGCATTTCCAGCATCACAGGCTCCCACAGCAAAATCCGAAGAGTCAGCTTCCACGATAAATGGCTGGTCTTCTTGGGGATGATGTAATATAGGCGCGGAACTAAAGGCCTTCTTTAATTGCTCAAAAGAGGCGGCAGCATCATGCCCCCAAACAAAGATTTTCTTACTGCTGGTCAAACAGGTTAAGGGCGCAGATAATTGCGAAAAAGATGGAATGAATCTTCGGTAGAAATTAATGAATCCAAGAAAACGTTGAAGAGAATTTCTGTCGCTGGGAGCTTTCCATTCTAGGATTGCACGAACCTTGGCTGGATCCATGTGTATACCCGATGCACTGATTACATACCCAAGAAATTCAATGTGGTCTTGGTGAAAAAGACATTTTTCAAGCTTAGCGTAAAGGTTATTCACATGTAGCTGCCAAAGTACCTCTTTTACATGTACTATGTGCTCTTCGAGATTTCTTGAAAACACCAATATGTCATCCAAATAAACCCAGCCTGAGGTCCCGATTAAATCAGAAAATATATGATCCATTAGACGCTGAAAGACAGCTGGGGCATTACATAGCCCAAAAGGCATAACTCTGTATTCATAGTGCCCGTTTGGAGTCTTGAAGGCTGTCTTCCATTCATCTCCAGCCTTTATCCGTACCAAATGGTAGGCTCCACGGAGATCAAACTTGGAAAATATTCTTGACTCACGTAAAGATTCCAAAATGGATCGAATCAAGGGAAGTGGGTATCTATCCTTTCTAGTGATGTTGTTTAGTTGGCGATAATCAACACACGGGCGCAGGGTAACCTCCTTCTTCTTTACAAAGTACAGCGGGAATCCTGCCGGTGAATTAGAAGGAGCAACATACCCTTTCTGAAGACATTCTTCAAGATACTCCTGCAAAACCTCCTTTTCTTGAGCGGTCAGAGAGTACACCTTGCCATGTGGAATCACAGCATCGGGTAACAGGTCGATGGCACAATCAAAAGATCTGTGACGAGGTACGGGAATGTCCTTAGGTTCAGAGAAAACCTCATGAAATTCAGCATATTCAGAGGGAACTGAATAAACTGAGAGTAAGCGTGGCACACCAACCCCTTCAGTCTGGGTGGCAATCGATGATTGCGGTGAAGAAGAACCGATATGGCAACAGTCCTGCACACAATGATCAGAGCTGAAAACCAAAGACCGAGTCTGCCAGTTGATGTTGGGGTTATGGTGTAATAACCAAGGCAATCCCAAAATGATCGGATAAGAGGGAGTCTTGATGACATCCAGAGAGATCTGTTCGTGATGTTCTTCAATCCACAAACTCAGTGTCTCGGAATGTTGATGGACCGGACGCGAAGACAACGGGGTACCGTCAATAACTTCCACCACTGAAGCACAATTCTTTTCAATCAAGGCAATACCATTCCTGATGGCAAAATCAGCGTCCATATAATTTCCAGAGGCTCCACAATCCAATAATCCCAGTACCTTAATGGGTTCTTTTCCTGACCAAGAGACCTTGAGTGTTAAGACCATAAGCACGACTGGTTGCATGGGTTGTCGGACTTGTGCTGAATCGGGAAGGACTGTAGAAGAAGAAGAGAGGCCCATCGTCGCATTTCCCATAAACGATAGGCCATTCAGTTTTCCGACTTTCGAAGTGGTCTTAATGGACAAGTACTGAGATAATGGCCGGAGGCCCCGCGATACAGGCACAACCGTAGGTCACGTCTACGTTTCTTCTCGGCATCAGATAGGGGACCTCTGACCGCTCCCAGTTGCATAGGTTCAGGAGCTGGTTCAGCCGAGGTAGATGCTTTGACTGGCACTGGCATGAATCTTGGAATTGACCTTTCCAAACGGTGTCTCTCACCCCTTCTCTCAGACAACCTTTTATCGATCTGCATCACTTGTTCTTGCAATGCTTGCAGGGTTTCTGGTTCTGGAATATGGAGAAGTTCATCCTTATATTCCTCTCTCACCCCCTACGAAAAAGGGTTTTCTGAGTAATCTCAGGCCATTGTGAATCGGTGGCCAGCTGACGAAAACGGCTGATGTAGGTGATTATATCACTGGATCCTTGCTTCAGGTCCATAAGCTGATTTTGCGCAGCAGCGGCGAGGTTGGGAGACTGGAACACCTCCAGAAAAGCCTTCTCAAAGGCCACAAAATCCCCCAGAACTGGACTCTTGGCAGCTACCAATGCGTTTCCGGTTAGATTTCCCAAAATGTACCCAATCTTAGCCTTATCCTCTTTGAAATGTGTAGGGCGGCACAAAAAATGTATTCTACAATGATTGCAAAATTCTGCCACCCGTCTAGGATCTCCGCAAAACTTTATTGGGCTGGTCTGAGCCATCACAGTCTCTGCAGAGGCACTGGGGGTAGCCCCTTGAGCTACCAGCTGACGTAAGGCCAAATTCTCCTGATGCAATACTGTCATCTCGGCGCGTAGGGCCCTGATTTCATTCCTCAATTCCTCAGAATCCTCCATTTCAGAATCGGAACTGGTTGTTAGGCGTCTTAATCTGTTAAGCTGCGCGTCTCTGGAACGCTGCGTACCTGACGTTTCAGTTGCTGGTCTCGCCGGTGACGCCAGACTGGTAGACCTTCAAATGGAGTGAAGAGATTGTAACGCTAGGAAGCGACCCCGACCCAACCCTAATGGAACAGGGATGGATTGGAATCACCTCCCGACGCCACTGGCTCACCTCCCTGCGGATTAAAGTGACGCCGGGACAGTGCAAGCACTGACAGGGAGGTGATGAGGTGTTGAACTGGTATGGTCCGTTAGAGTGGTTCAAGTTGGAGGATGAGAAGGTATTCAAAGATGTCCAGGCACAATCCACCAAGGCAGTCGATAATCAAGAGGGCTGGCACCCAGAGCCAAACAGGCAAGGAAATCCAGACAAACAAGTAGATCAGGAAGAGGGTGGAACCCAGGGAACAGGAAGGCCCAAGGAGAGGGGAGAATGCTAGGAGGAGGACCCACAACCACCCAGGTGCCACAGGGCCAAGGGAAACTAATCCCAACAGGAATGAACCCAGGAGAAGAGGGGAAAACTGGAAGGCAGGAACCACCAGGAAGGGACCCAATAGGAGCTAAGGCAGCCTAAGTGGCCAGGGAACCGGACAAGGAAGTGGGAGCCAAGGAACAGGAACCTGATACAAAGGCACCAAGCGACGGTAAGTGGGGAACAAACCGCGTTAAGACGCGATCTGTAGAGGGCCAGACGCTATTTACAGCGTCCGGCACGAAAGCGAGGCTCGGAACGCTAGTGGGGCTGCGCATGCGTAGCGGCCGAGCGGGCACCAGAACGAGGCTTGGAACACAAGCTTGTCTGCCCGTTCCTGGTTACCCGCGAGGTTCGCGTATGCAAGCGAAGGTGTCGAGTGCTGGCCCGCTGCCTACAGCCTCGCTTCCCAAGCCGGTAATATGGGTACAACTGCCACGTCCGGGGATGGACGCGACGAGAAGGCCAGGTAAGTGTCCTAACAATGAACAAATTGTGCTCCTGATGAAGGGTCTACTTGTCCCGAAACACGTTGAGCAAGCAATCGATTGGAAATTGGATGCCTTGCATTAAATACTTGATCAACATTATTAACTTTGTACATTGTTTACTTTTTCTAAATTATTGTATTCTTAAAATGTATTAAATCACTGCATGAAAGTGGATATCCTGAAATCTTTACTTAATCTACACCCTCTAACTTGTGGCAGCTTCTCACTGCTCTCAGCCAGTAGGGATGCAGGATACTTTGCCTCTCTAGATGGACAGCTCTGGTATGGCCCTCTGTTAAAGCGCTGAGGGGTGAGGAGAGGACTGAAGAGATCACTTCATACCTAAGGTTAGGAAAATAGCCTTCCACACATTAGGAGCCTTTTTAGGGGTGTCCATCAAGGGTCATCACCCTTTATCTGTAGGACGGATGCTAAGGTGAGATCTGAGAACTAAGATCAGTTTGTATTAGTGAATACCAGCAGGGAGGTTGTCATATATGTCAATACGTGATGATTGGGCCCTCAAAAGTCCTTTTTAGGACGGGCGGAACAGGGGACCTGACCTGACTAGTAATGACTAGTAAATTATAAGAGAGATTTGGAAGGCATTAAAACAAGTTATGTTGTAATGTTTAACGAATGCCCCACCCACTAAAAAGGCCCCAATGATGCAAAACCTGCAGATGTGATGAAATGACTAGGCCTGAGCTGTTTATTTTAAATCCCCTAATGGCATACTCTCTAAAAGCCATTTTTATAACATTGAGAGGAGGCCCTCTCTCCAGCAATGCATGGTTGGAAAGTATCTCTGATTGAAATATCTTGTCCCATGGAGAGTAGATCTTCTAAATGAAGAGTATGAAAGGCTCTTCCCTCGCCAGAGGGATATTACTGCCAAAAATGCCTACAACGCGAAACCTGTTGAGATGCTTCTGTCCCCCTTCGATGTGTATTTTCCCAACCGACTACCTTGCCTCCTGTGCTATCACCAGCCCACTCAGCAGATTCTCAAAATGTGCTGGTCACCGAATGTGATAACCGGATTGTTTGTCGCATCATGCCACCAACAGCGTCCACTTATAATAGGTCGACTAATTCAAAGAAGAAAGCATATTGTAGTGGGCGGGCTCCACTGTGGTGCCCACACCTCAATACCTACAGTGGGAGGGCTAAACTGTGCTGCCCACACCTCAATCCCTACAGTGGGATGGCGAGGCAGTGCTGCCTACACCTCAATACCTACAGTGGGAGGTCTAAACTGTGCCATTCTCAACTCAATACCCCACAGTGGGAGGGCTAAGCTGTGCCAACCCACACCTCAATACCTGCAGTGGGAGGGCTAAGTTGTGCTGCCCACACCTCAATACCTTCCTGTAGGAGGGCTAAGCTCTGCTGTTCCCACACCTCAATACCTACAGTGGGAGGGCTATCCTGTGCCGCCCACACCTCAATGCCTAATAGATGGAGGGCTAACCTGTTCTGCCCACACCTCAATGCCTATAGAGGAAGGGCTAAGCTGTGCTGCCCACACGTCAATACCTGTAGTGGGAGGGATCAGCTGGGAGAGCTATGCTGTGGTGCCCACACCTCAATACCTACAGTGGGAGGGCTAAGCTGTGCTGCCCACACCTAAATAACTTTTTTTTAATTATTTATTTGATTTAGTTGACAGGCAACTTTACAAATACATATTCAAAATAAAAGTGATTTTTCACCACTTAAATGTTTACAAAGTTAGAATAAAATATAGAGTACATAGAGAGAGCAGTCATGTGCGATAAGCAAAATACTGAAGTTATGTTGTCCTTCTAAAGTAAATAAAAAGGAAATTGCCATGTTATTTCTGGAGAGGAGCGCCTGCTACCTTTTTTGAAATATTTGCAAGGAACTTCGGGTTGGTCACCCTGAGTTTACCTTGGGGCAACCAGACATGGACTCCCTGCTCACTGTGCTCAGAGAGGCGCAGCTTCACCTCACTGATGAGGCCTAACAAGGGTGAAACACGTGTATGGGGTTGCTGTTGATATTCTTGTTCAGAGAGGAATTGCCATAGCACTTTGGTGCTGGACTGCCCATGTGGGCGGGACAAAGACTGACATGTAAATGGATATTTCCCATCTGTTAAAGGTACAGTGAGCAGAAAGCGTGTGCTGCAAACTCTCATCTCAGAACAGGTTATCATTCCATGTTATTTCTGGAGAGGAGCGCCTGCTACCTTTTTTGAAATATTTGAAAGAAACTTGGGGTTGGTCATCCTGAGTTACCTGGGGGCAACCAAACGTGGACTCCCTGCTCACTGTGCTTAGAGAGGCTCAGCTTCACCTCACTGATGAGGCCCAACAAGGCTGAAACACGTGTATGGGGTTGCTGGTGGTACTCTTGTTCAGAAATGAATTGCCATAGCATTTCGGTGCTGGACTGCTCATGTGGGCGGGACAAAGACTGATATGCAAATGGATATTTCCCATCTGTGAAAGGTACAGTGAGCAAAAAGCATGTGCTGCAAACTCTCATCTCAGAACAGGTTATCATGCCATGTTCTTTCTGGAGAGGAGCGCCTGCTACCTTTTTTGAAAGGTTGGATTGATGTCAGCTTTATCCATATTTGTTAAACAGATTTGTTCCCGTGTTGTCAAAGGGGATGGTTGTTTTAATCCTAGTAAGTTGCCTAAGGGTGGTATCATGGTATTCTGTAATTTATTTTTATTAGTGGATTTAATGAAGAGCATTATCGCGTTCCATGCTACGATCCCTTTCATTGAAAGAAGGCCCAGTTCATTTTGCACGGAAAACCTTTTGAAATTGCTAGTATAGATTTCCAAAATAGTCCTTCTATGTAGTTCCAATTCGGATGATTTTTCTGGGGATTTTGTATGAGCTCCATAGGTTACTGTTGGGATGACTTTTTCTTTGTAGTATTTAATAAATGGAAGATATGAATAGGTCCCATATTGTTTTGCTAGTGAGCATAGATGATGCATTTTGTGTTTCACAGTTAGTTTATATGGGAGCTCTCCTTTGTTCTTATTGACATTCATGCCTAGGTATTTCTTCTCATTGATTACTTCTACTTTTTGTTTCTCAGTTGTGCAGTTGAATAATCAAGGCTTATTCTGTCGGTAGTTTGACAATATTCTCAAGATATTTGATTTATTTATAATGATAATTTATTTTCATGTGCAAATTCTCTGAGTCCTTCCAGTTGTCTTTGGAGGCCTATTGGTGTTCGATCCAAAAGTACTAGATCGTCTGCATATAGTAAATGTGAAATTCCGTGGGTGGCAAGTTCAGGTGGAAATGCTCTAACAGCATGTACATGTTTGTTTATTTCTTTTATTTTAAGTAGAAAAGGGTTGCTGCCAGTACACATCCTCATTTTAACCCGCTAGCTGTCAATATGTTTTTTGTTAAGAGTCCGTCTTAAGTTCATTTTACTTGTATGGTGGTGTTCGTGTAGAGCTGACGTATAGCCTGAAAGATGTCATTCGGGCATCCGGCATATATTAGTTTTTTCCACATGGCAACTATGGATATTGAATCGAAAGCTTGTTGGAAGTCTATGAATGCTATATACAGAGGTTGGTTTGAAGTCCATACTTGATTCTTTAAGGCTGTTATCACTAACAAGTTGATTGCTGTTGCAAGTCCTGCCACGAAACCAGGTTGATGGGGGGTCCATCAAATTCTTCGTACTTATCGAGCTATTTAGGTCTTTTAATAATAATCTTGCAAATATATTCCCTGGTGTATCGAGCAATGCAATTGGTCTGTTGTTGGTCAGGAGATTCCAATTGCCTTTTTTGAAGATGGGGATTGATATAGAATGTTTCCATGTTTTTGGGATGTTACCTGTTCTGCGTATTTCGTTAAATATTCTGTGAAGGACGGCGGCTCATTCTTTAGGCTGTTCATTTAGTGTTGCATTTGAAATCCCGCCCGGGCCAGGAGCTCGGGGTGAACTTAGCTTCTTAATTTGGATCAATATGTCCAGATGGTCAAATTGTAAGTGGGTGAGAGCAGTCTGTTCAAATGGTATCTCGTGTTGGTTGAGTGAAGGGTCAGCGAAAAGATTAGCAAAATGATTTACCCATGTATCTTCAAGTATTATATTTCGAAGAAGCAATGATGTTCCATTGTTTGACGCTTCATTTATCAATTTGCATATTCTTGCACTATTTTTAGATGCAAGGGGTGAAATCATTATTCATTCGATTTTTGTCGATTCAATGCTTTGTGATTTCTTACAAAGTTTTTGTTTCTGGTGCGGGTGTTTGAGACTTTTTCTTGTTGATCTTTTACATTTAAATGGTCTATTGACCTTAGTTTGCATCTCATTTTGCTTCTGGCTTTTTGAATAATATGGTCAAAGGAGTATGTGTGTTGAAAACCTGGGCGTGAGGATGGATGATTGATTTTGTTAAAGAACATGAGGACTTGAGTGTATGTGTGGCCTGAGTTCTCTGCTGAGTTGTTTCTGTCTGTTAGCTTGTCTAGTTGATGGTTTAATTTTTATTGTATCCATTTAATATAATTTTATTCTGCCGTTCTGTTATTTCACATGCAGCAGTATAGTACTTTTTCAGAGTTGCTGGGGTATAATGCCAATTAATGACTAGGATGTTATGATCACTGTTGTCAGATTGGACAATTTTGAACTGGTTGATCAAGGTTATTGCTTTAGCTGAAACAAAAGCATAATCAGTTATTGCTGTAGAGCGATTTCTTTTCCATGTGGTTTTAGGTGGGAAATCTGCCTCTGAAGTTCCATTCATGATGGTCAGATTTCTATCTTGCATTACGTCTTGCCATCCCTTAGCTTTAGGTTGTAGCTGAGTGGTCTGAGATTTTCAGATCGCCTACTAGCAGTACTATGTAGGGGATAGGATTGGTTTCAATCATATCTAGAATTTTGTTTATATGGTCAAAGAATTCATCGTTGTCGATTAAGGCGGGATTCCAATAGATGTTCAATTTAGCTCTATGTGAAGTCATCGGGTCTAGGGCGTCAAGCAGGATTTATTTTGTGAGCTGTATAAATGGATGTGGCGTCTCCCATGGTCTTAGTGTGGCTTTCAGGTCTAATTTTATGCTAGTTAAGAGACCAGCTCTGAGTCAACCTTTAGCTTGTTCAGTTGCAGGTACCGTTGCAAGATAACAATTTGGCCATACTGGTGGGTTTATTATCTACGTCTCTTGAAATATAATAATATCATAAGGTTTTGTGAGAGTTGGTAGTGGTTGTTCCTTTACAGTTTATGATTAAGGGATCCAGAGTATCCATTGAAGTATGTCTTGTTCTTTGAAAGAGGGATGTAATGTTCTCTTTATCATTTATTTACAAGTGATCTTGTCTTTTTCTTAGGGCTGAAGGGTTGCTGATGATCATAAGGCCACGTCCCGGGTGCACAAAGACTGCCTTTTTGGTCCATATTTCTTCTTTCACCAACTGAGATTGAATTGTTAGGTGTCCGGTGTCCATTTTACTAGTTCCCTGAAGATGTACGCATTGAATATCGTTTGAATCGATTTTTTTAGGTTGGGTATTTCGCGTGCCATGACTGTTAGCAATGACCACCGGTTGGGATATGGATCATTTATTTGTCTGTCTTGCATTTCTATGTTTATTATATCGTTGCGATTGAGAGAGTCATGACGTTGAGCTATTGGCTGTCTTTTGCCCGAATTTGTGAGCGTTCTTGCCCGGTCCTTCATTGTGATGGTGCCTTTTTTATGATATCTTTCTCTGCTTATATGATGCTCAGACGATGTTCTTTGGGCTTTGCCTCTATCGTTTTGGTACGTTTCTCTCATAGATCGAGTAGGGGGAATGGCTGTTTTGTGATTAGCTGCTTTCGATTCAGTGTGCGCTCGCCGCTCAAGAGCATCTCTTTTTTGTTCCATCGTTGCAAAGTTGTCAGTGTCGTTTTGATAGTTTTGAGAGTGCATGGAGAAAAATACAATCTCGTCTAGTTGGTCGAGAGTGTCGGCTTCTAACTGATCCAGTCGAGTGAGGCGGTTGAGTATGTTGAGGGATTTAGGAGGTCTTCTTCGTCGTTATACCTAGATTCATTACTTTCTGTGGGTTTAGAAGATGCCTCTTGAATTGCTGTGCTATCAGTTCTGTTAGCTGCATTTATGTTCGTTTGAGAGGATGCTTCTTGAATTGCCATGTTATCAGTAACTGCATTTGTGTTTGGTTGAGAGCTGGGTGCTTTCTGTTTAAGGATAGGTTGTCTGTCTTGTAGCCTACTTGTAAATGGCGTTGTTAGTGCCTCTATGAATTTTTTGGCTTTACTCTTTTTTATTTTTGCTCCAATTGGTTGTTTTTTTGCTTTTTTCATATTGGGTTGAATTGGGACTCTTTTTTTGTTTTTTCCTCGTTTGTTTTGTTGTTTTGAATACTTTGAGAACTTGATCCTGGGTTAAAGGTGAGTCTATAGTGATTCCTTGGGGATCATCATCAGCCAATGCAATAATTGTTTCTACGTCGTCGTTAGATACAATTCTTGGAATTTCTTGTGTTATCAAATCTATTTTGATTGCTTCATTTATTTCGTGGTGGTAATGGTGAGAGGCATCCATTGTTTCTATCATGTCATGTGTGATTATTTTTTTTCATTAGGGGATGGGTTGCTTACATGCCTTTACTGTTTTGCACTCCAATCTATTTTGTCATTAAGTAAATCACATATTTTTGTGTTGGTGTCAATTTTGCAGTTCATAGCTAAGCTTCATAGACTTTGGTTAGAGTGTATAAACCATTGTTAATAGCCTGTATGGTTGTTTCAAGTGACATTGAATGATGCTGATTGAAGCCAAAGGATGGTCTGGGTGCAGGTTTGGCAAAAGACACCCCAGACGTGTTTGAAGAGATTGAAAAGGCGTTTGGGGAATCCGGGTAGAGTATTGGTGAGTTTGATAGGTGGGTCAAACCTTGATGATTTAGATCCTCTTGTTGGGTTTCTGGGACTAGTTCGTGAAGTTTATTTGGGCTCAGACAGTCTTTCTTCTGGACGGTATCTTGTGTTAGAAGTTTATTACAGGATTTAAAAGTTTGTTTATGTTGAGATTTTCCAGTGTACAGGTTCATATTCGCGGTGTTCTGAGCCACTTGAGAATAAAGAACAGGTAGGTTTATATTCGCTGAGTTGTTTATTTGTGCTCGGCAGACTAAAGGGAGTTCAAGCGGTGGACCTGCGAGCACTGTTTGTGGCTGAAGAATTGTCTTGTTTGTAGATGGTATGCTAATTTGCAATGTTTGGGCGAGAACTTCTGCGTCTGTGATAATGTTTGTTGTTAAATTGCGTGTATTTGTTGTATTCTCTGATGGTTTGGGTGAAAAAGTCCTTAGTGGGTCTGTTTCCAGAGAGCGGCTAATGGAACATGTTATTCTCGGCAAGCAGAAATTCCGGAATATCGATTGGTATTGATTTAGACCGCTTTGCTTTGATTGTCGGTTTAATTAGGTCTTTTGTTTCTAATGACTGACTGGTTTTCAAGTAATCCGACAGCATCGCTCGGCATAGCGGATTTCAGAGTATAGAGTGACATGATGTGCTTATCACTGGTGTTGGTGAAGCGTATCTGATCAGTAGAGTTAGGCGGTACTGCCTAATAATATGCGCGGGAGTGACGGCGAGTCAGTCGGCTGGTTAGCTGGATCAGTATCCCAGCACCGACAGCACTCGCTCGAGCACTCCCAAGTTGCGTGCGCACAAGGGAAGGCCCGAGGTAAGTAGGCAGGGCCTATGTTACAGCTGCGAAGAAATCATTATTTAGTTATTACTGCAGGAAGAAGCGGCGAAGCAGATTTAACAGGCAATATAAAGGTGTCCTACCAGGTTTTATCCAAGAAATGGTGAATAAAGATGCTTGCACTTGTCATCCAGTTCGCATCTCAAAGAGTCAGCACAGTGGCAGATCAATGTCCCAGCGCAAACATCACTCGCTCGTGCACCCCCACGTGCGCTCGTGCACTCCCACACCTCAATAATTACAGTGGAGGGTTAAGCTGTGCTGCACGCACCTCAATACCTATAGTGACAGGGCAAAACTGTGCTGCCCACACCTCAAAACCTACAGTGCGAGGGCTGAACCGTGCCACCCACACATCGATACCTACAGTGCGAGGGCTAAACCGTGCCACCCACACATCGATACCTACAGTGCGAGGGCTAAGCTGTACTGCTCCCACACCTCAATACTTTCAGTGGGAGGACTAATCGGTGCTGCTCACACCTCAATGCTTACAGTGGCAGGGCTAAGCTATGCCACCCACACCTCAATACCTACAGTGCAAGGGATTGGCTGTGCCGCCCATACCTGAATACCTACAGTGGGAGGGCTACACTGTGCTGCCTCCATGCCTCAATACCTACAGTGGGAGGGCTACTCTGTGCTGCCTCCATGCCTCAATACCTACAGTGGGAGGGCTAAATTGTGCCACCCACACCTCCATGCCTACAGTGAGACACCTAAACTGTGCCACCCACACCTTAATACCTACAGTGCGAGGGCTAAACTGTGCCCCCTACACCTCAATGCCTCTAGAGGAAGGGCTAGGCTGTGCTGCCCACACATCAATACATTTACTGGTCGAGCTAAGCTGTGTCGTTCACACCTTAATACCTACAGTAGGAGGGCTAAACTATGCTGTCCACACCTCAATATCTACAGTGGGAGGACTGAGATGTACCACCCACAGCTCAATAACTATCCAAGTATTGGGTGCGTGCCCAATATTCCGGTCTAATTTCAGCTGCTCCCCCCTGTTGTGAAGGAACATGGAAGGAACACACAGGGTGAAGGACAGAGCTGCAGCAGGAGGAAAGAGAGGAGCCTCAGGGAGGTAGAGGCGTTAGATTAGGAATAAAGTAAAAGTGAGAGAAAGACTTGTGTCGCCCCTGCCGAGATATGAATATGTGAGGGCTAACAACAGGCGACGAATATGTCAGGGGTAACACCCTCACCCCATCTCACCCCACAAACGTGAGTGCCGGAGTCCATTTCAGGTCCATTCCAGGCCCTGCAGTTTCAGATGAAGAATAACCTTAATCCTGCAGCACATTGCTGGGAAACAGGTGGAGGGCAGGAGGGATGATGTCAGGGCCCTGGGAGGTTCACTCCCAAAAGATGGCAGGAGGGAGGTTCACTCCCAAGAGATGGCAGGAGGGAGGTTCACTCCCAAGAGACGGAAGGAGGAATGCTGCCAGGGCCCTGGGAGGTTCACTCCCAAGAGATGGCAGGAGGGATGTTGTCAGGGCCTGGGAGGTTCACTCCCAAGGGGGATGATGTCAGGGCCCTGGGAGTTTCACCACCAAGAGATGGCAGGGGGGATGCTGTCAGGGCCCTGGGAGGTTCACTCTGAATAGATGGCAGGAGGGATACTGTCATGGTCCTGGGAGGCTCACTCCCAACAGATGGCAGGGGGGATGCTGTCAGGGCCCTGGGAGGTTCACTCCCAAGAGATGGCAGGAGGGACGCTGTCAGGGCCCTGGGAGGTTCACTTCCAAGAGATGGCAGGAGGGATGCTGTCAGGGCCCTGGGAGGATCACTCCCATGAGATGGCAGGAGGGATGCTGTCAGGGCCCTGGGAGTTTCACCACCAAGAGATGGCAGATGGGATGCTGTCAGGGCCCTGGAATTTCACCACCAAGAGATGGCAGGAAGGATGCTGTCAGGGCCCTGGGAGGTTCACTCAGAATAGATGGCAGGAGGGATGCTGTCAGGGTCCTGGGAGGTTCACTCCCAAGAGATGGCAGGAGGGATGCTGTCAGGGCCTCGGCGGTTCACTCCCAAGAGATGGCAGGAGGGATGCTGTCAGGGTCCTGGGAGGTTCACTCCCAAGAGATGGCAGGAGGGATGCTGCCAGGGCCCTGGGAGTTTCACCACCAAGAGATGGCAGGAGGGATGCTGTCAGGGTCCTGGGAGGTTCACTCCCAAGAGATGGCAGGAGGGATGCTGTCAGGGCCCTGGGAGTTTCACCACCAAGAGATGGCAGGAGGGATGCTGTTAGGGCCCTGGGAGGTTCACTCCCAAGAGATAGCAAGAGGGATGCTGCCAGGGCCCTGGGAGTTTCACCACCAAGAGATGGCAGGAGGGATGCTGTCAGGGTCCTGGGAGGTTCACTCCCAAGAGATGGCAGGAGGGATGCTGTCAGGGCCTCGGCGGTTCACTCCCAAGAGATGGCAGGAGGGATGCTGTCAGGGTCCTGGGAGGTTCACTCCCAAGAGATGGCAGGAGGGATGCTGTCAGGGCCCTGGGAGGTTCACTCCCAAGAGATGAACAGGAGGGATGCTGTCAGGGCCCTGGGAGGTTCACTCCCAAGAGATGGCAGGAGGGACGTTGTCAGGGCCCTGGGAGGTTCACTTGCAAGAGATGAACAGGAGGGATGCTGTCAGGGCCCTGGGAGGTTCACTCCCAAGAGATGGCAGGAGGGACGCTGTCAGGGCCCTGGGAGGTTCACTCCCAAGAGATGGCAGGAGGGATGCTGTCAGGGCCCTGGGAGTTTCACCACCAAGAGATGGCAGGAGGGATGCTGTCAGGGCCCTGGGAGTTTCACCACCAAGAGATGGCAGGAGGGATGCTGTCAGGGTCCTGGGAGGTTCACTCCCAAGAGATGGCAGGAGGGATGCTGTCAGGGTCCTCGGAGGTTCACTCCCAAGGGATGGCAGGAGGGATGCTGTCAGGGTCCTGGGAGGTTCACTCCCAAGAGATGGCAGGAGGGATGCTGCCAGGGCCCTGGGAGTTTCACCACCAAGAGATGGCAGGAGGGATGCTGCCAGGGCCCTGGGAGGTTCACTCCCAAGAGATGGCTGGAGGGATGCTGTCAGGGCCCTTGGAGGATCACTCCCAAGAGATGAACAGGAGAGACGCTGTCAGGCTCTGGGAGGTTCACCCCCAAGGGGGATGCTGTCAGGGCCCTGGGAGTTTCACCACCAAGAGGTGGCAGGAGGGATGCTGTTAGGGTCCTGGGAGGTTCACTCCCAAGAGATAGCAGGAGGGATGCTGCCAGGGCCCTGGGAGTTTCACCACCAAGAGATGGCAGGAGGGATGCTGTCAGGGCCCTGGGAGGTTCACTCCCAAGAGATGGCAGGAGGGATGCTGTCAGGGCCCTGGGAGGTTCACTCTCAAAAGATGGCAGGAGGGAGGTTCACCCCCAAGAGATGGCAGGAGGGAGGTTCACTCCCTCGCGCGAGAGGTCACCAGAGGCAGTTACTGTGCCTTTGTTTCCCCAGGTCGCCGAGGCATCTTTAACCCTCGGCGAACCTGGGGATTCCTCGACATATTTCGAGGTTTATAAAAGATGGCTTTGAAAGTACACATTTCAAGCCATCTTTTATAAAGCTTTGCCGACGGACAATTTTGTCCATAGTCAAAGCTTTATAAAAGACGGCTTGAATTGTGTACTTTCAAAGCCATCTTTTATAAACCCGAAATGTTTAAAAAAGATGGCCTGAAAACTAGGCAAACCGTAGGGTATGCACACAAATGTATATAAATGTTATATATTTGTGTGCGTACCTTACTATGGTGTGTGTACTATGCAAGCCATCTTTTCTAAACATAGAAATATGTAACATATTTCTATGTTTAGAAAAGATGGCTTGCATAGTACACACACCATAGTAAGGTACGCACACAAATATATAACATTTATATATATATGTGTGTCTACACTACGATTTGCGTACTTTTTAGGCCACGCCCCTCCTACAAGCTACGCCCCCAATTGAAGGCCCCCCCTCGATTTCTTACCCCACTTAAAGCCCTGGGGCCCCGGGAGATTCACTCCCAAGAGATGGCAGGAGGGGTGCTGCCAGGGCCCCAAGAGATGAACAGGAGGGAGTCATAACTTGTCATAAAAGAAAAATGAAGGAAATGAAGAGTTGCTTTTTCTAAAAGTACAGCATGTTCACCTCTCTGTTGAAAGGTGAATGCAGTTCACGCTGCCGATACTGAGCTTTATCTCGCGATGCTTTCTAGGGGTGGGGCATGCGCGCTATCTCCAGGAGCTCCTTGCAGCCTCCTGCTGATTCAGAAGCTTGAGTTCATTGACCCCTGCATTCCCGTGAATCATAAAGACTCTTGTGATTTTCTGGGAAACAAAGACAGGACGACACTCATTAACCACTTTAGAAATGCTGGATGGGAGGCAAGAAGGGACTGCTGCTCTTCCTGAGGGGGGAGGGAGCAGGGTTGGGTGCGTGCAACCACCGGCTCTTTTACTGTTCATCTACCGCAACAGTCACGTGGTGCAAGGGGAACGTGTGAACACGATGCATGACTTTTCCAGAGTGGCGTGGCGGCGGTCAACACGCCAAGGAAGACCTTTGGTATTTGAATCGGGGGCAGGGCAGGTCGGGGCTCCGGCTTTCCTTCCTCCACTTAATGACATGATATGGCATTTATAACGAGCCTATACACAAGTGCTTCGCGGCCTTGTAATGCCTGCCTTCCTGTCTTCTTTTCTGTGCCCTTCATGATCTCAAGGTGCTTCTGTACCAAGCCCCACGCGCTTCCAGCTGCCACTGCACAGCAATTTATCATTTCTTGCATCTTGGGCCCAATTTGGACATGGTCAAAAATATGAAAATAACTCATGCATTGCATTTAGGCAATGCTTCAAAACATTGTTAATAATATTGTCCCCCAATTCTGTGGCTATGAAAGGTTTTGTCTGTACGCCGTTTTTCCATCATGTTACTCTCATTTTTGCTAAAAGCTTTGTCGACAGATTCTCTGCTCGGCAGGAAAACTGTTTTTCTCGTGTATTTGGATGTAGCTTTGCCTGGTGGTTTTCAATGATACAGACTTGTAATAAATTGCCAACACAAGGGGGGTAGTGTAAGGGTACTGTTCGATAATGTTACACAAATGGGTACTGTTTTGTCATGTTATAGAATAATTGCTGAATGTCATTATATCGCTTTGTCTGTCTGCATCTCTCACTGAAAATGACATTAGAGGTGATGGCCAGGAAGCCCGGCCATGTTGGATGAGAGGTGGGGGAGCCAATGAGTTCATGGGTAGAGGCCCGCCAGAGCTGAGCCATAGCTGAGCCACGGGGCCTGGCTTGGCCCTAAGGGAAAAATGCGAGCCAAGCTGACATCAGATGCATACCTGGCAAACCCAAAAACCAGGCTGTCATCATCGCTCCTCAACCCCCACAAAAATACCCAACACCTGGCATATTTCCCCATACCCCACCCACAACACAAGGCCATACCTAATGTCCTTCTTCCCTGCTCCCATAACAGGAAATCCATACCTAGCATACCAATTTTGGAAGATTTGGCACAGAAAGATTAAGTGGTTTGCTCAGGATCACACACTTTCTGTTAGATTGGATTTGATCCCGGTGCGCGCTTAGAAACCTCTGGGTATTAAGCGTATTATAAATAACCAATTACAAATACAAAAATAAAAAAAGCTATCTGCACCTCAAGTTTTCACAGCTGTCAATCCCCATCCTCCTCGCATCCTTTTGCTACTTTCTCCACTCCAGTGGAATGCTCTCCCCCGGCAATAATCGCCATTTTTTCAGTGGAACTCTTCAAAACAAACTCTACCTGCCAGCCCCCCAACTTCTGCCGCCAGACTACTTTAGGTAATTTGGGAGCATTTAAATACTCAGCTTCTCAATGTCCTCGAGTCCCTGCCCCTAGTTTTTGTTTCTATTCTTACCCCTTCACCACCCAATATTCGTCCTCCACTGCAACCAAGCCCTCAGGTGCAGGCGCCTCGCCGCAGGAAGGCTTCTGCTCTCTGTTATTGACCGCCCGGCATGTCATGACACATCTTTCTTAAATAGGTAAAGATAATACTAAAATGAAAAGCAGGGACCGACTGTGAGCCCCTCTCCATGGAAGGCTCAATTGGCGGTTCATGTCCTCCCATCTGCCAATGAAACACCAGGGCATGGGCCGCTGGAGCCATAGGCGCCTCCCACAAGGGGTATCCACAGCAGATGGAGGTCCACCGTGCCTTGACATCATGCAGGGCACCCAGTCTGGCAAAGAGGAGAACCACACTCCTGCAGTTTATCTGCCCCTCCTTCTGCCACTACCCTGCATCTGATGAGAGTGGAGTTGGCAATGCAGAGGGCAGGCCGCTCTCCTACCCCAGTAACCTACACATCTCCTCTCTCAGGGCCGGGGGCAGGGGTGCCATGCTCTTCTCCTGATGCTTGTGCCCTTCTACGGCATCCTTTGCGCTGGGCCTGGCAGGGGAGCTCGGGGACGCCGCACTACTCTCCTGCACGTTGCAGACATGAGCGGAAGAGTAGTGTGGAAGTGCCTCACTCCTACTGGCCTGCTAGGTCCAGATATGACTACCTAGCATGGTATGCCAGTGGCCGCAGGAGAATATAACTACCACGACTTTTGGTGGCACTATCCGGCCTTTGATGTGTGTTCCTGGGCAGCTGTTGGAATGTTTGCATATGATGTGAGGGTGTGGCATTTCATAGCCATACCTGGCATATGACATGTGTCTGACTTTTCATGACATTACCAGCCATTTGATGTGAGAACCTGCCATTAAAGGGGCAACTTTTCATATGGTGCGAGTGCATGGACATTTAATTGGGCAGTCTAAAATATGATGTGAGCACCCAATATTTGTCTCGGGAGGATAGCTCAGGGGCAACGTGCTTGGGGCACCACAGGTTCGATCCCGTGTCCACGCTTAGAAACCTCTGTGTATTAAGCGTGTTATAAATAACCTATCGTATGATATCATGTGATTGCATATGATGTATTTGGCATCTAATGGCAATAACCACCATATGGTGTGAGCACCTGGCAATTAATGGGGATACCTGGCATGTGATATGCATACCTGTCATGTGATGCCTTTCCTAATGCTATACCTGCCCTCTAAACTGAGTACCTGCATATTTGATGGTGATACCTTGCACACGATGTGTGTACCATTAGCGAACGACACCTGGCCTATGGTGAGCTTGCCATTTTATGGAAAAATGTGCCATATTCAAAGACTTCCTAGAATTGGATGGCAATAACTAGCCAAATGATGTATTTTATTTGATTTATTTTTGTACTAGTAAAGCGCCTAGCAGCCCGGAGGCATCGAGGCGCTGTTTCAAGAAAGTGTCTTAGTTACAACATGTACATGGAAATGCACGGGTTTACAGGTAGCAAGTGCCTAGCATGAGATCCCGAGTAGGAGTTATACAAATAGTCTTGTTTTTGATTGCTTTTCTGAAGGCAGTGTGGGATTCAATACTTCGGATTGTGGGAGGGAGCAGGTTCCAGTTGGTGGCTGCTATCACCGGGAAGCTTGAGACGTGTATGTGGCATTTGATGGCCATGTGAATTATAGAATGTGAGTGATGGCATTTACTGGCAATGCCTAACATGTGATGCGAGAATGTGGTACTTTGGAAGCAGGCCCGGTTCCAGCAGGGGGGGCAGGGGGACCAGGCCCCCCCAGAGCCAGCCCCTGCCCCCCCCTACAAAGGAGGTCATGTCAGTTAGTAACCAAGGTAGTGGAGGGTGGATGTCACTCTAAACATTCATCAGCACCCTCAGAGACATCATTCTGAGAGGCTGAACTGCAGGAGGCCCAGCCAGGATTTGTTTTCTTGCCCTAGACAATGATTTATGCCCCACAGCTATGAAAGTACAAATGACCTGGGAGATGGAGGGCCATTCACAACTCTAAGTGAGGTAGCACACATATTCAAGCAGGCTGCCTACAACTATTTTCTCAAACCTAAAATCACAATTTTGGTTTCTGTAATTTAAAGTATGTTTATTTTTTGTGGGAGCATAGTGGTTTTTCACATCATGCTTAATAAAATGGTTAATTATATCAAACAATATAAATGACAGTTAAAGTTGCTTGAACATAGATTTCTGCAGAAGGTGCATCAACTGACTGGTGGCTCTTACAAATTAAATTCAAAGTATATATTCTGCTGCATTAACTACTTGAGTACAAGTGAAAAGATAAGATTTGTAGTAACACACATTTAATTCTTGAGGGGAAGAGTGTAGTAAAATTAAAAGGTGATAGATGAAAGGCTTTAAATTAAACATTACCACTACCTTTTCTCTGCGCAACATTCCATTTCATAATTCTGTAGTATGTATGTGCCATTACAGAAGGGGACAAGCCGTTCGCAAATTACTTTTGGTGCTGCCACCAAAATGTGCAGTTCAATATCAATTGCTAGGCTGTGTTCCATCTGCACTGGAACACAAGTAACCACATGCATTTTTAGGCCCTGTGGTCTAGCAGTTTGCGACGGGCTTCTGATATTAGTGACAGGGCCAAGTCTGATATGCAAACAATGGCATGGAAGGCTGGCCAGAGCAATGACAGTGGTTCTAATTGATTCAGAGACTTTTTACCTGTTAGGTGCAACCAGAACACATGCTGTGAAACACAGATAGGATTGCAATAAAATGTGAGGAGAAACGCACGCCCTATGGGGGTGTCTGGTCATTTACCCACCTAATGACTAGCCATGGCTATGTTAATGCCTCATCAACAAAACCCAACCTTTCTAGAACTCTTTGAGCAAGCGTATCACAAACTAACACCAAATGTGTTGCTGTATAGGGCCTGCCAGTGTTATATCTAAGCATTCTTTTGAGTGTTTAATTACTTAATTGCCTCTGTAAATGAACTCCTGGTTCTCTTAATGCGTGTCTTCAGCCAGTTGATTTTCAATATATTTGTCAATGCCTCAGTCACAGTGCACTAAAGTCCTGTCTTAAACAAGCAATCACATTCCATCAGTTTTTGCTTGTGCATAGGTATTAGCCGACATTTGCCAGGCAATGCAATCATATGCCCAGTTACTGGCACCATTTTCCAGCTGTTGCCATTCATGGCCACATGCCTAATCAAAATCCCAAGCTGTTGGCTTTGCCAATGCATGTTGGCTTCCGTTTGTCTCCCTAAGTGAATGTGTATATGCCCAGATGTGGGTGTCTTGCTAGCTATGCCTAGGGAATCA
Source organism: Ambystoma mexicanum (assembly GCF_040938575.1). Classification (NCBI taxonomy): domain Eukaryota; kingdom Metazoa; phylum Chordata; class Amphibia; order Caudata; family Ambystomatidae; genus Ambystoma; species Ambystoma mexicanum. The sequence goes on along the minus strand of NC_090928.1, from coordinate 1,176,137,021 downwards.
AGCTGCACCGCACTGTGCTGGTCCAACAAGGCCCTACCTGAAAATGATAAGGCTAGGTTGGCAAGTATTGACCAGTTTCAGATTTTCTCATGCATACTTACCAGTGGGGCTGCGACTTAAATAGAATGTATCTTTGTTTGGAAGCCTAGTCTATTCTGCCAGAACGTTTCGTGATTCAGACTGATAGGCACTGACTTGATAACCTCATTCTGTAATCTGTTTGAGTAACTTTACAGAATTTGCATGCAAACAGAATATGTGATGCTTGTTGTGGGATTTGTTTGGAAAGCATGATGTAAATCCTGGGTGCTAGGTGTTTATGCAGTGCCGGAAATGAAACATGAACACCCGTAAAATAACATAAAAGAAGAGCGTTTTCTATAATATTGCGGGCAAAGTATAAAAGGTGCACATCTTTTATAACTAAAGAGCAGTATTTCAATATTTTCTAAAGAGTGCCATCAGAGGTGGATTTAACATCTGGACAAGGTTAAAATGCCAATGCCCCCCCACCCCCTGTTCTATCCTCTCCCCTTAAATGCAAATAGCATGGCTGAACAGGCCCTACCATTGAGATTGTTTCTTTTTAACGTGCCTCAGAGGCAAATTATTTACAACAGGAAGTGCTATGATATGTTGATGATACTGTGCCTTTTCCCTTTATCAGATGACCACTCCAAAGACACTGAGGTCATTAATGCCACATACAGCTAAAATCCAGCTGATGCTGTATAATGGCCTAGCCCTGAATAACTCAAAAACTGAGAATATTATCCTGGCCACCGGCTCCAAGTGGCGCCAGCTTGATCAGTCCTATTGATTCTTTCAAATTGTAGACAGTCTGCTCCCCACTTTGAAAAAAGTAAAAACCTTGGGGATCACTATTGACCAGTAGTTCTCAATGAGGTCCCATATCAGTGGCCTAGTGTCTAACTCAACATACTACATTACACTTTTGGCACACATCAGACCATTCCTTGAGGCCTCCAGTTGTGCCACCCTATCCAGGGTGATCATTGGGAGCCGCCCGGACTTCTGTGCCAGCAGTCTACTTGGGGTAGGCAAAGGAGAATTCAATTGTCTGCAAGTTGTGCAGAACAACGCAGTGAGGGTCATTATTGGTATGCGTAAGACAGATCATATTTCAACAGCACGCAGAGCATTACATTGGCTCCCCATTAGAAAGAGAATCAAGTTTCATTCCCTTTGCATTGCACACGCTTGCATGTATGGACTAAGCCCTTCTTATATGGCAGCACATTTGAAGTGGCTATCTAACAGGCGTAATCTAAGATCCAATAACACTGGGTTGCTTTTCACCCCAAAGGCCAAACTGGTACAGGTGCAAAATGGATGCTTCCCAGCCGCAACTCCTCACTTGTGGAATACTCTTCTGCCTGATTTGAGGCTGTGTGCCAGTCTTCCCAGGTTCAAACGTGTCCTGAACACCTTTCTTTTCAAATACATTGATCCTTGGCCTCCACTAGTTTCCCTCAGGTTTCTCCTGTGGCCTCTCTGAGCTCTGTTTTTATTGTATGTAATGTCAGCGCTCTTATGCCTCCGGGGCCACTGTCCTAGCGCTTTAGAAATAAAAGAAATATGAAAAAAGGTAAAAAGGCAGGGATCATTGCTGTGTCACATTAAACAAAAAAAATTATATAGGGTTTTAAGAAGCTGTTTGGGTGATTAGTAATTAAGGGGATACAGAACAAGCTGTGTGAAACAATAACCTTGTTATTTCATTTCACTTTGTGGCTGTATCAGACTTTTTGTACGTTCTCATTAATTGCTATGCTGGAGCTTATAGGCTTCCATTCAGGATGGGGAAAATAAAGCTACAGTCATAGGGGATTATTTTCCAGGTCAAGCGGAGTGGAAGAAGTGGCACTAAATGCATTTAGCTCCACTTTTTATAAGCTGTAGGATTTTGTATGATTTGATATGTGAAGTTGGAGAGCAGATCAAACTTAACAAGGCCCCCCTGTCAAATCCGATTGGTATTCCACCAGCATATATTTTTATGTTGGCAGAAAACCAATGGGTTCCTATGGGATCTGCCTGTCTTTTACACCAGGCAAAAGTGGACAGAGTCAAAAGGAATCCATTGTGGACGGCTCCCACAATCGTTAATTGTGGAAGTGATTTACACTTTTCCAGACACGTAGTGGTAAAGTAAAGAGCAAAGGCGATTTTCGTCTGTGTTTTACTCTTTACTTTTCCAGTACTTGGTGGAAACAATTAAAATTAATGAATGGCCCCTTTTGCAAAAAAGTGCAAACAGGAGAATTCTGCTCTATGCAGTTTATAATTCAACATGTTTCTACAATGATGAATACATTGTCAGGTTGTTTTATCATGTGAATTTGTGCATTTTTAAAGTAATCTGTATATAATTGAGCATTATTTTAGGTATTCAAAGCTAAAATTCAACATATATTTGTACCAACTTGAGCTCAGAAGATGTGCAGTATCTAAATACACACACACACACACACACACACACACACACACACACACACACATTTATAGAACAAATTAGTATCATTCAATACCAAATCAAAGTAAACACATCAAGCAAAGAGACATCATGGACAATTGCATATATGTACCAGACAATGATGTACATGGCCATGGCAGGGGAGCAAGGCCCTCTCCTTCATGCCACGCCCCAACAGGAGCGATACCAGGATGCCGGAAACCCCTCAACCAGCACCGTCTGCCTCCTGATGCACCCCTAGCACTGTCTTGCACTCTCAACTTAATTAAAATGTTTGAAAAAATGCAACAAAATCTAACATTTTGTGTTTAAAATGTAATCATTCTGGACATGAACCATTGAAGGGAAACATTCAGAATGGGACTACTGTAGGGGATCAGTTGGAAAGGAGGGGGGGGGGTTGTGGACTGGGTGGGTGAAGGGAGGATTGTATACATGTGTATCCTATTGGAGGATATGTTTTTGTGCTCTAAATATTGTTAAGATCAACAAGGGTACCTGTATTGATTGGGCATGGTATATTCTGTTCTTGAAAGTAAAAATTAGTTTGAAAAAAATGTCATTTTGTAGGAAATAAAATCTCCTATTCCTTGCTTCAGTATTCTGGGGTTAATGGGGGTATATCTTTAACATCAAGATGGAGGGAGCACAAGCATCTCCTCCGGGGTCTGCTGGGAGTAGCCACAGTGCTCAGGAAGGTTTTGTTGGGCAGACACCATCTGAGATGGTACAAAGACTGGGGGCCTCACTGCTCAGCCTCTCAGAGGAAGATGAGGAGGCATCACCCTCAATTCTCCCAAGCCAGGCCAGGAAAGGTGTGCTGGGTGCTATTGTGAATAGGTGGAAGGTTAGGTAAATGGGAACGGTGGTTAGGCAGCTGTAGGAAGGTGTCTGGACGGTGAAAGGTGAAGGAGGATCAGATATAACAGAAAAGGGAGAGCAGATGGGAAGGGACGATAGGTAGAGTGATGTTGCAACACTGTTTGTCTTGCTTCTCTTTTGCAATCTACTGTTTTTTATAGAGCAGTGCAAATGGGAAATCTGGATTCACGCCAGCACTTTGATTAGGGTACTCCTAGACCTAAACCCACACCCAATGAAAGGTGGGCCCCCCTGGTCAGAACGCTGGCCCTCCCAGATGAAAATTCCTGGAGCCGGGCCTGTTTGGAAGCCACATCTGGCATATGATTGCGTTACATTGATATGATATGATGGATTATTTATAACGCGCTTAGTACTAGAGGTTTCTAAGCTCAGATGTGGGGATGGAACCTGTGTTGTGCCGTGTCGTCTTTCTTCCAAGGCGAGCACCTTGCCGCTGAGCTATCCCCCTAATAAAACAATTTCAACACAGAAAGTCCAAAACCCCTTACTTTGCCAGTGCTTTCTGCACAATAGACTACAGTTCACACCTGCTCATTGGTGTTGATGGATGGTCTATCACCACTTCACAGTCAAGTGCCTGGACTCAGAAATAAGTGCCAGAGCCCAGCCCTGGCAAGCACCCCCACCCCTCACAAATGAAGCACTGCCTGCATGGAACCACTGTCAAAGGAGACGCTTGTAGAGGAAGGACCTTTCATGCCCCCTGCCTACCTATCCAACTCTTGCACATTTCAAGAGCAAACACAACTTTCTTTCCACTAAATGAAACCTCGCAGAATGGCAGACACATCTATTTACAATAAGACGGGCGACTGGCGCCTCAGGGGGATAGCAAATAACCCCGGAGCGGTTTACCGAGCTCAGCAAATTTACAAGTGACTCTTTAATGTCTGGAAGAATGGAAGGCGCGCCCGTCCCTGTCACCACCACCTGTTGATCCAGCAGCTGGCTGTGGATTACTCAACTGCATTGTTCTTCATGGCCAACCCTGGGGAAATCTACTGGCGGGGATCAGAGCCTTGGACCTGCTGTCACCCCCCCCCCCCCATGGAGCGGCTTCCTGTCCTATCTCACTTCTTGGATGGCATCCCCTCACCCCAGCCCAATGGGTCACAGCACTGCAGAGCCCAGGGGTGCACTTTTGCACTTAGTGGGAAAACCCAACATTACGCTTCATTTGAGTTTTTACTGTTTTGACAGGCTGAGTGTTATTGAGCCAGGTTCTAAGGGCCCGATTCATGGAAAAGTGCTCATAGATCCCACAAAGTCCCTCGCGCGCGAACAACTTTGCCCGTACATCCACGCGTAGGAATTTCTGCGTGCACCTCGTATTCATTAAATTAGGCCCGCAAAGTAACCCTAAGCGCAAGTTGTGGCAGGAACGCCCATGACACATCCCCACGCAAAGCACATCCAGCCACATATACCTACCATTGCGCGCTCATCGGCGGCAAAGTCATGCACCCCGGTAATACTGCGTGCGATCCCGAGACCAACACGCATCCAGCGACACTGTAAGCGTGAACAGCACCCCGAGAATATGTGTACCATTAAACCCACATCAACTGTGGCTGCACCCCACTAATCTGCATACGTGCACCCCCCTAACTGCGATCGACACCTAAACTATGGGCACGCACCCCTAAATTCCCGATCGGACCTTACCTTTGCACAAGGATTCCTTTGCGATTGGGGCCTTGCGCATGCCGTGAGGTGTGAACGGGAGCTTTGCTTTCGGTTTTCGCAGATGTGATGTTGCGCGGTAAGATCTATGAATACGCTTGGTTTCGCGCCATGCTGGTTGCGCGAATTTCTCGTACAACCTTTCCTTAGACATGCCAACATTATTCCTCGTTCTTCCTCATTCTGCGTGTTGAATGGGGAATATGTATGTTCTGCCCCCTATTTAAAATGCTGCGCAGGCCAGACCCACACTCTGTGTGGAGTCTCGAGCAAAGGGCTCGACTGCTCAGAGTCATGCCATACCTGGGCAAAGTCCCTGCAAAGTCTGGAAAAGTTTCCTGCAAAGAGGGGTTTTTCGCGCAGAATGCGCCTATTTACAGCGCTAAAAATTCCATGCATCAGTGTCTTAGTGTCGTACACTGTATTTTTATCATGCGTGCACCTTATTCTCAAGTTATCTGTTTTTATTATGCGCCAACCGCGAGAGCAGTGTCTTACGTCACTGAGGCTTGTTCAGATGTTGTATATTGTGGTACTGCCGGAATACCTCTGAGACTGTGGTCTCTGAGAGGAAAAAGAAAAGTGCGACAATGAGATAGGATAGGGAAAGAGGGGGGTAGGGTAGAAATGAGACAAACAACTGAAAGGTGTAAGGGGCTCAGGGAGTAGGCTGTGTGATTGTGGTAATGGAGGTGCATGTGTCACAATTGGGAGTAGCAAACGGAATGTTGATGTGGAGAAGAGGAAAAACAACTCATCTGTTATGCTAGGAAGTTCTCTGTGAAGGCACTTCCTAATACAGTGAGAGTGCACCGTCAGAACTAGTCAGCACATGGCTGCACAAGGGTGCCAGATGGGCTGAGGCGAGCCCTGGAATTGTGGAAGCGTCTCCACAAGATTACTTATTTCCAAACTCTTCCCTGGTAGAGCAAGTGTATTTTCTGGAGGTACCGAGCCAACCTACAGAAGAGCCAGAACCAAGAGTTGGTCGCACAGGTAAACCAGAGGGATTATCTGGGGGTGCTCCGCTGAGAGCTGCTGTATGGAGGAATGAGGGGAATACAAAGGGAAAGTGGGGAGTGGAGAATCCCCATCCTCCAAGTGGTATATACCTGCTTGGACGTTAATGAAGCAATGGCATTGAATGAATCATGATGTAAGAAATATGTCTACAGTATTAACATAGGCCCTGAATTTACCTTCCAGGAATTCATTGGAATAAAAGACCAACATAGGTATGCAGGGTGATGTAGTAATGCATGTCCCTCTAAACAGTGATGTAGCAATGCATGTCCTCTCCCGCTGCATTACTTGTGATGTAGTAATGCATGCCCCTCTGAACAGTGATGTAGTATGCATGTCCCCCTGAACAGTGATGCAGCAATGCATGTCCCCCTGAACAGTGATGCAGCAATGCATGTCCCTCTGAACAGTGATGTAGCAATGCATGTCCTAGCACTGCCTCTCCCTCTGCATTGTGATGTAGTAATGCATGCCCCTCTGAACAGTGATGTAGTATGCATGTCCCCCTGAACAGTGATGCAGCAATGCATGTCCCCCTGAACAGTGATGCAGCAATGCATGTCCCTCTGAACAGTGATGTAGCAATGCATGTCCTAGCACTGCCTCTCCCTCTGCATTGTGATGTAGTAATGCATGCCCCTCTGAACAGTGATGTAATATGCATGTCCCCTGAACAGTGATGCAGCAATGCATGCCCCTCTGAACAGTGATGTAGTAATGCATGTCCCTCTAAACAGTGATGTAGCAATGCATGTCCTCTCCCGCTGCATTACTTGTGATGTAGTAATGCATGCCCCTCTGAACAGTGATGTAGTATGCATGTCCCCCTGGACAGTGATGCAGCAATGCATGTCCCCCTGGACAGTGATGCAGCAATGCATGTCCCTCTGAACAGTGATGTAGCAATGCATGTCCTAGCACTGCCTCTCCCTCTGCATTGTGATGTAGTAATGCATGCCCCTCTGAACAGTGATGTAGTAATGCATGTCCCTCTGAACAGTGATGTAGAAATGCATGTACCTCTGAACAGTGATGTAGCAATGCATGTCCTCTCCCTCTGCATTACTTGTGATGTAGTAATGCATGCCCCTCTGAACAGTGATGTAGTATGCATGTCCCCCTGAACAGTGATGCAGCAATGCATGTCCCCCTGGACAGTGATGCAGCAATGCATGTCCCTCTGAACAGTGATGTAGCAATGTATGTCCTAGCACTGCCTCTCCCTCTGCATTGTGATGTAGTAATGCATGCCCCTCTGAACAGTGATGTAGTAATGCATGTCCCTCTGAACAGTGATGCAGCAATGCATGTCCCTCTGAACAGTGATGTAGCAATGCATGTCCCTCTGAACAGTGATGTAGCAATGCATGTCCTAGCACTGCCTCTCCCTCTGCATTGTTTGTTTGTTTGTTTGTTTGTTTTATTCACTTTTTATGCGCGCCAGACCCAGGGGTAACAGGGCGCAGTGGCAAGGAAATACGAAACCTACAGGTTACATCATGGCAAAAAGTACATTAAAATTACATTGGGTTAGACAGATCAGGCATACAGTAATTACAGCAAATATACAAGTTCAAGGGGGTCAAGATGTTCGTAGGAAGTAGGAGCCCCCGGTCAGCAAAGGTCAGTCGAGGTGAGGAGTTGAATAACTTTTTTCCTGAAGCAACGGTAGGGCATGTCTGCTCTCAGGTCTTGTGGTAGAGAATTCCAAGTTTTAGCCGCCTTTACTGGGAAACTGTTTCCTCCGATAGTGTTCAGTCTAAAGTTCGGTATTGTCAAACAGTTGAAGTTACCAGCTCTGGTGGGTCTGGAAGATGTTCTCCTATGGAGTTTGTCAGACAAGTAACTAGGGGCAGAGTTATTGAGGGCTTTGTGGGTCAAGGATAGCATCTTGAGTTTTATTTTGTTCTCTGTAGACAGCCAGTTGTGATGTCGTCTGGTGGACGAGATATGGGACTGTTTGTTAATGCCTAGTGCCGCTCTCAAGGCATTATTTTGTAATGTTTGTAGTCTCTGGGTTATTTTTTATTAGCTCCAGAGTATAGGGCATTACAATAATCTACTCTGGAAAGAATTAAGGCTCTGGCCAGGATTAGACAACTCTTGTTGGAGAGGAAAGGTTTACTGGCTCTAATCAGTAATGCATGCCCCTCTGAACAGTGATGTAGTATGCATGTCCCCTGAACAGTGATGCAGCAATGCATGCCCCTCTGAACAGTGATGTAGTAATGCATGTCCCTCTAAACAGTGATGTAGCAATGCATGTCCTCTCCCGCTGCATTACTTGTGATGTAGTAATGCATGCCCCTCTGAACAGTGATGTAGTATGCATGTCCCCCTGGACAGTGATGCAGCAATGCATGTCCCCCTGGACAGTGATGCAGCAATGCATGTCCCTCTGAACAGTGATGTAGCAATGCATGTCCTAGCACTGCCTCTCCCTCTGCATTGTGATGTAGTAATGCATGCCCCTCTGAACAGTGATGTAGTAATGCATGTCCCTCTGAACAGTGATGTAGAAATGCATGTACCTCTGAACAGTGATGTAGCAATGCATGTCCTCTCCCTCTGCATTACTTGTGATGTAGTAATGCATGCCCCTCTGAACAGTGATGTAGTATGCATGTCCCCCTGAACAGTGATGCAGCAATGCATGTCCCCCTGGACAGTGATGCAGCAATGCATGTCCCTCTGAACAGTGATGTAGCAATGTATGTCCTAGCACTGCCTCTCCCTCTGCATTGTGATGTAGTAATGCATGCCCCTCTGAACAGTGATGTAGTAATGCATGTCCCTCTGAACAGTGATGCAGCAATGCATGTCCCTCTGAACAGTGATGTAGCAATGCATGTCCCTCTGAACAGTGATGTAGCAATGCATGTCCTAGCACTGCCTCTCCCTCTGCATTGTTTGTTTGTTTGTTTGTTTGTTTTATTCACTTTTTATGCGCGCCAGACCCAGGGGTAACAGGGCGCAGTGGCAAGGAAATACGAAACCTACAGGTTACATCATGGCAAAAAGTACATTAAAATTACATTGGGTTAGACAGATCAGGCATACAGTAATTACAGCAAATATACAAGTTCAAGGGGGTCAATATGTTCGTAGGAAGTAGGAGCCCCCGGTCAGCAAAGGTCAGTCGAGGTGAGGAGTTGAATAACTTTTTTCCTGAAGCAACGGTAGGGCATGTCTGCTCTCAGGTCTTGTGGTAGAGAATTCCAAGTTTTAGCCGCCTTTACTGGGAAACTGTTTCCTCCGATAGTGTTCAGTCTAAAGTTCGGTATTGTCAAACAGTTGAAGTTACCAGCTCTGGTGGGTCTGGAAGATGTTCTCCTATGGAGTTTGTCAGACAAGTAACTAGGGGCAGAGTTATTGAGGGCTTTGTGGGTCAAGGATAGCATCTTGAGTTTTATTTTGTTCTCTGTAGACAGCCAGTTGTGATGTCGTCTGGTGGACGAGATATGGGACTGTTTGTTAATGCCTAGTGCCGCTCTCAAGGCATTATTTTGTAATGTTTGTAGTCTCTGGGTTATTTTTTATTAGCTCCAGAGTATAGGGCATTACAATAATCTACTCTGGAAAGAATTAAGGCTCTGGCCAGGATTAGACAACTCTTGTTGGAGAGGAAAGGTTTACTGGCTCTAATCAGTTTGCACGTGTAGGCCGTGGAGGAGGCAAGGGATTTTAGCTGTTTGTCAAAAGATAGGGTAGAATCAAGATAGAATCCCAGGGTTTTAACATCCTTGGATACTTGGATGATGTTCCCGTCTATGTTGAAGGAGGCAAATTCCTGTCCTAGTTTTTTGATATTGGCTCGGGTACCTAAGATGATCAACTCTGTCTTATCATCGTTTAGACAAAGGCCGTGAGTGGCCATCCATGCCTGGATGATAAGGTATACCTTGTTCACCAATTCCGTGTCCTTAGCATGATCCCCAGAAAGCGGGAGGAGGATCTGTGTATCATCTGCGTAGTTAGTATAGGTGATACCAAGATGATCCAGATCGTCGAACAATGTAGATGTAGAAATGCATGCTCCTCTGAACCGTGATGTAGTATGCATGTCCAGCTGAACCGTAATGTAGTAATGCATGTCCCTCGGAACAGTGATGTAGCAATGCATGTGCCTCTGAACAGTGATGTAGTAATGCATGCCTCTCTGAACAGCACTGTACTATGCATGTCCCTCTAAACAGTGAACTGTGTTGAAGTAATGCATGTCCCTGTGAATAGTGATGTAGCAATGCATGCCCCCCTAAATATTGATGTAGTAATGCATGTCCCTTTGAACAGTGATAGTCCCCTCTGAACAGTGATGTAGTATGCATGTCCCTCAAACAGTGAACAGTAATTGTTTGGCAAAATTCTGTACAGTACCCTTAGGGTGCACTGCACAACCTTGGCCTCCTGGCAATAGGAACCCACCCTTTGGCATAACTCTGTACTACACAGGTTGGTAGTGTGGATGAGCAGCCAGGATTATCTCAAGAGGAGTCAATGTGAGCAGTAGGGTGGTTACACAGAGATTCACAGTGACAAGTATCCAAATAAAAACTTACACTCAAGGTTTCTTGATTAAACAATTATTAATGTATTAACAGTCAGTTTGAGTAAGCCTTCTTCAGCAGGGGCAATATAATGGTAACACACACATACACTCCAAAATACACACTCATAGTTTCTCTAAATCAGCAAGTACCCATTTGGGATGGCACACAGACACTTCCTACACCCTCAGGTGACTTAAATAGCTAGGGCACTGTGGACATTAATATATCACGGGTACATTTAGAGCAATACTGAGATTGGTGTCAAAGAAAAGGTTAACAGAATAAAATGAAAGATCACACAAATATTCGGAAGCAGGTAAGTACTTTTGAAACCCCCAATGCAAAGTAAGTTAACCCTTTCCTGGAAGGAAGGAAGGTAAAACACACAGGGCCTCATTACGACCCAGGCGGTAACCATGGCGCTATTAGCGGCATGGTTGCCGCCGGAACCTTACCGATTTCGCCATGGTGAATGGAGCAATTACCGCCCCATTCCAAGGTTGGCTGGGCGGTAATTCCCCATTCACCATGGCTCTTCCCCATTCCCATTTTTGCCCCCATAGGGCTCAATGGGAATGGGGAAGGCGGTAATAACGGTACCGCAAATTACGGTACTGTTATTACCTCCAAAGTCCCTTTGAGGGTCCTGTCCTTAACACCTGGTAAAACCAGGCATTAAGGGAGGACCCGCAAAGGGACCTCGGAATAGAGCGGTAAGGGATTACTGGCACCAGTTTCCTTACCGGTACTGGTAATCCCTTACCGCCCGGGTCGTAATGAGGCCCAGAGTCCGAGGGAAGAAGAGTCATCCAGGGAGCCAGGCCAGCCAATGTCAATTGAGCAAGAGTCTAGGTGAGCTGAGGCACTTCTTGCAGGTAAGTAAAGGTCTTGCACAATGTTTTAGACGTCTTTGTAGAAAGTGTGGAATCAATGCAGGGCCACAAGCAGCTTATGCCTGTGAGGAAAACGCTGCAAGCAACTCTGCAGAAGCAACCAAGACAAGTCTCAACTGTGAACCAGTAACATAACAAGAGGTAAGTTCCCTAAGTTTACAGTACCTTTGGTTAGAAGAAATGTTTCCAACTGGCTTCTGTTCCTGTGCAGCTCTGCAGATCCTGTTGTTCCCGGGCTTCAGTCGTGGAGACAGGAGGGAGGACTACTGGGGACTCCTGCACTACAATGGGACGGTCACCAGCAGCAAAGGACAAACTTCAATTCAGCGGCACTTCGCTGTTTCAGCTACTCGCCTCTCAGCAAATAGCACTACCGCGGTTCTCAGCTACCACTTCAGACTTTCCTTGCATCTGGGGTCCAGCACTCTGTTGAGGTGGCTCAGGCTTGGTCAGTCCTGCTTCCTGGGAGTCCAGAGGATCTTCCCGGAGCTCGGGTCCGACTTAAAAGTGAATCACCTAATCTGGTGTTCCTCTCCCTGGCACTTTGGTTCCAGCAGCAGCAGTGGAAGTACAGCCAGCTTCGAGAGGATGTCCAGATGAGTTCTCTTTGGAGTTGATTGGTCCCACCAACTCAAGGGGAGAAGTCGTCATTGCAGGGCTTCTCTAGTCATGGTGAATTCAGAGCTTCAGCACAGCAGCAGGGCTTCACCGGGCAAACCAACGGTCCAGGATTTGCAGCAGGCGTCTCTTCCAAGTTCTTCTTTGGATTCCATCCTCCAGTGGTCGACTCTGCCTTCCAAACCAAAAAGCCTCACCTTTTATGCAGGTTTCACCCATTCATTCCAGCCTAGCTGTGAATCACACAGCAGGGTGGCAGTCCTGGCCAGACAGCCAGCCGGCCAATCACCTTTGAGTGCATTCCTGTAACTGATGAGATTAAGCACAGGGAGCTTCAGGCACCTCCCTCACTTCCTGCCCCTGCCAGACATCCTGGAGCCAGAGGCGGGCTTCACTGCGAATCCTGCCAAAGACAAAATGAACAAAGGGACCAAACCTGGTTTGGCACACAGAGTAAATCTCAAGAAGGACCTTTCCAGCAAGAAATGGCGAAAAAAGAAGACCAGGGCCATTTTGACAAAATGGGCCACCATGGTTACATCATTGCAACTGCGAATGCAGCCTGCGGTAAGAACACAAAACGGCAGATAAAAGTAAACCACTGCCACCAGCCATTAATTGTAGAAAGGCTAACATAAAAATGTTACATGAGAAACTAGACAAAAGGGGATACTAAGTAACCCCTCCAGCAGCCTATTGTAAGCTAGTGTGTGCTGGGTCTAGAAAGTTACAAATGTAAGTAAAGTCAATTTCACTTCACTGCTCTTGGAAACAGTAGTTTATCCAAGAGAATGTATTTAAATCTTTTGGTAATTGAAAAACTTCCTTGTGACACTGCACGGAAGGTGCTGTGTGCCACAATGTAAAAAGATGATGCCTATGGAGTTTGTCAGAGTCCAAAACCAAAAGAAACACCAAGTTCAAATCACAGAAAAACACATGAGAGAGTGGGAAAAAAGATCTCACTTTCTCCAGGTTAAAAAGTAACAGTCCTAGAGTCCAGCAAAAGAGATGGGGTCTCTAAGGTAGAGACAAATTAGCACATTTCTGAGAATTCTCCCTAACAGTGATGTAGTAATGCATGTTCTTCTGAGCAGTGATGTAGTAATGCATGCCCTTCTGAACCGTGAACAGTGATGTAGTAATGCATGTCCGTCTGAACAGTGAGCAGTGGTGTAGCAATGCATTCCCGCTCTCCACAGTGATGTAGCAATTTATGTCCCTCTGAGCAGTGATGCAGAAATGCCTGTCCCTCTGAACAATGATTTAGTAATGCATGTCCCTTTGAACAGTGATGTAGTAATGCATGTCCTTTGAACAGCGATGTAGTAATGTATATCTGCTCTGAACAGTGATGTAGTAATACATGTCCCTCTGAACAGTGAACAGTGATGTAGCAATGCATGCGCCTCTGAACAGTGATGTAGTAATGTATGTCCCCTCTGAACACTGAACAGTGATGTGGTAATGCATGTCCTCTGAACACTGAACAGTGATGTAGCAATGCATGTCCCTCTGAACAGTGATGTAGTATGCATATCCCTCTGAACACTGAGTAGTGATGTAGTAATGCATGTCCCTTGAACAGTGATGTAGTAATGCATGTCCCTTCTGAACAGGGATGTAGTAATGCATGTCCCTCTGAACAGTGATGTAGTAATGCATGTCCCTTTGAACAGTGATGTAGTAATGCATGTCCCTTGAACAGTGATGTAGTAATGCATGTCATCTGAACAGTGATGTAGTAATGCATGTCCCTTCTAAACAACGATGTAGTAATGCATGTCCCTCTGAACACTGAATAGTGATGTAGTAATGCATGTCCCTTGAACAGTGATGTAGTAATGCATGTCCCTTCTGAACAGCAATGTAGTAATGCATGTCCCTCTGAACAGTGATTTAGTAATGCATGTCCCTTTGAACAGTGATGTAGTATGCATATCCCTCTGAACACTGAACAGTGATGTGGTAATGCATGTCCTCTGAACACTGAACAGTGATGTAGCAATGCATGTCCCTCTGAACAGTGATGTAGTATGCATATCCCTCTGAACACTGAATAGTGATGTAGTAATGCATGTCCCTTGAACAGTGATGTAGTAATGCATGTCCCTTCGGAACAGTGATGTAGTAATGCATGTCCCTTTGAACAGTGATGTAGTAATGCATGTCCCCCTGAACATTGATGTAGTAATGCATGTCCCTCTGAACAGTGATGTAGTAATGCATGTCCTCTGAAAAGTGATGTAGTAATGCATGTCACTCTGAACAGTGGTGTAGTAATGCATGTCATCTGAACAGTGATGTAGTATGCATGTCCCCTCTGAACAGTGATGTAGTATGCATGTCCCTCTGAACAGTGGTGTAGTAATGCATGTCATCTGAACAGTGATGTAGTATGCATGTCCCCTCTGAACAGTGATGTAGTATGCATGTCCCTCGAACAGTGATGTAGTAATGCATGTCCCTCTGAATCCTATCCCTGGACTACAGTGGTTAGCTACAAAGCTTGCAGGAAAGATCAGGAAAGATCAAGATGCTTCAAACAGTAAAGAGTATCACAGTACCTACATGTTGACATACATTTACCGAAAAGAGCCCCTAATGAATGATAGTTATATTACCTGGGGAGTCCTTCCTATACTGCAAAAAGACCACTGCAGGGACTCCTGGGCTCACAAACAAAAAAGTGCACCACGCACCTCTCAAAATCCACAAAGGAGCAAGAAAGGCGCAAGCTGAGAGGAATGGTGGACAAAAGGCAGATATAAGAACCTATTGATGACCAATGATGACATCCTCATAGATGTGTGCAGTGGAGATCAAAGTGTAAATGAGATTATGTAACCTGTAGACTTTGCATGGACATGCAAACAGTGGTTGAAGTGTACGAAAAGAAGAAGTGGAACTATTTTCCCTGCTGGTGTGCACCCCTCTCCCCCCGCTCCCTATAAACCCCAGTGCAGTGCAATGAAGTGCAAGTTTCAACTTCTTCCTAGACCTTTACTTTAAATCATAAGCATTCCAAATCAACATCCGGGCACCAGTGGTCCAGGGGTGAATATCGGTTTCTAAACCATCAATCAGCCTCACACCTCTAATACACTAGAAGGGATCCGATCAGATTGGAATAACAAGCACATTATAAACCTCCTTGTCCAATTTTGGTAACGTGGATAGAGTGGCAGGCTTATCTCTGATAGGTCATCAATCGTTGGTTAGTTGCAACACAGCAAAAATACAATTATTACCTAATGATAAAAGGAACTACCCAGTCAAGGTTGTATTAAAAATATTTACTATATTAATCACAACAGATAGTCTAACAACACTACGAAATACAACCCACCCCGTAAAGGAATGCAGAGGGCAGATAGTTTAAAAGAAGTAATCGGGATGGACTGGAGGGGAGTTGGTATCATTAATAACCACAACAGCTTGTTAAGGTTTCTTGGCTTTAGCACAAAGAGAGCAATGGGTTTTAAAATGTCCCCAGGGGCCTTCTGGGAAGGACCGGGGCACAGTAATGCATGCCCTTCTGAACCGTGAACAGTGATGTAGTAATGCATGTCCGTCTGAACAGTGAGCAGTGGTGTAGCAATGCATTCCCGCTCTCCACAGTGATGTAGCAATTTATGTCCCTCTGAGCAGTGATGCAGAAATGCCTGTCCCTCTGAACAATGATTTAGTAATGCATGTCCCTTTGAACAGTGATGTAGTAATGCATGTCCTTTGAACAGCGATGTAGTAATGTATATCTGCTCTGAACAGATGGGGCACAGAACCACAATGTACCTTATGCCGTAGGTGGTGTTGATGCTCGACAGGGTGGAGTCAGCTTCAGGTCACTTTGCAGACTTTGGGGACAGAGTTCAAGTCGGGAGTCAGCTGCAGGTATCAAGGGGCAAGACGGTTCGGCGAGCGAAGCTGGATAAACCGCTGCAGGCTGCCCTACACAGCAGCTCAGGGTCAGGAATCTCTGTCTCGGTGCTTGTTGGTGGTTCTGATGCACTGGTCAAGATACTGTCAATGCTTTTTCCAATAAAATTGGTTCTCCTCTTTGTGGAGAGACCACCACACTCCTCTTCACCTTATGAGTGGCACCACTGCCCAACCGGCTCCTATACAGGTTGCCAAACCTCCTTCGTATTGCTGTTCCCTCATTTTTATCGGGGTGAGTATGATTTGTCATCATCTTTTCCATTTCTCTATAGCGTCTTTCTAGACTCCTTTCTCTTTCCCGCTCTTTTTCCTTACTTTCCCCTTTGTTGAATCATGTGCTCTTTGATAAGTCTTTGAGTTTCCTTTAGCCATCGCTCTCTGCTCTGCTCTATCTGCCTTTCTCTCTTCTTCTATTTCCTTAGCTCGCTTCCCCTCAATCTCCCTTTGCTTCTCTCGTTCTTCCATTAACGTTCTCACTCTTTCCCTATCTTCTCTCTTTCTCCTTTTCTCTTTCTTCTAGTTTCCTTCTCATCTCTTCTTGTGCCTCTTCTTCCTCTTTCTCCGGTTTTTCTTTAGCCTACCTCTCCCTGTCATTAGTATCAGTCATGGTTTTTCCCCCGACCCACTCATTCGGAGTGGTCACCATCCCTTACTTATCGCTCTGCCTGTCCTTCTGTCTTTGCACCTCTTTGTCAAACTCTGTTAGCTTTGGCTGCAATTCATGGCTCTTGCTCTACTCATCGCGCACTGGCTTTTGATTATTTAACTTGGCTCCATTTATTCCATCTTGGAATACGCGGGTTGGGGCGCATACACAGGTTTAGTATATCCTGTCGCTGCTTTTAATTCTTTCAATGGATAAAATACCTGTGCTTCGTTTGGCGGATCAATTCTCTAGTGAGGAAGAGGAGCTGCTGCATCCATTCCCTCTGGGGTGACTCTCACACCTCACCCCCAAACATTTTCGATAGTTCTAAAATGGCTAATCTATATCGCAGCTTTTTCTGTTTATATGCAGCATGTCAAGATGTCGTCATGTGTTGCAGCACTAACTTCAGAAGGCTGCCCTCCTGGGGCCAAGCCTTAACCATTTTGTGTGCTGTGTCACAAACCCATTCTGCGTTATACTTATAGATTTTAGCTTTATACCACGGAAGGGATACGGACAGGTGCACAAGGGAATGTTTCCCATGATGGCACATCCCGCTCTTGACCGCTGATACTTACCAAACTTTAGAACCCTCTTAAATTCAGTATCTCTTCACTCTGCCTCACAATTTCTCATCAACAATATTTTCTCAAATTTTCAACACTTTCTCTCGGCTTCAAAAACCACACTTTGGGCATGCACCACAAATGCCGTCCCATCTCAGGACTTCACCCTTCGAGACCAAAACACCACATGCTCTATGATGGAAAGCAACGGCCCACAAAACTTTGTTATTACAACTAAAACCACTTCTCACTCTCCCGCTGTTACCCCACTCTGTTAATGAACAAAACCTCCCTCGGCAACTCCCTGAAATCTCCTTACACCCTCCTGCTGGCGCCAACAATCGTTACATATATGGTTGCACCCTAAATATAACACAATACATCAATAGACCCCTACGGCCGTCTTCCTACCTTACTCTGACAAGGGATCCTCTCTGTCACAAGTTATCTCTTTCCATTTTTCTCAATAACTTGATACCCCATCTCGGGGGTTTAAGGCACCACCTTCTGCAACCCTGGCTACAGGTAACCTCTCATTAATAAACTCTTTATCCCTTTTCCCCACTGTTATAGAGACAAATCCCTCCTTCCATTTGTTAATTCGATGCTCTTACACTTACTTCCGTAGATCAGTTGAGGCCCTTGGTATCAATCCTCCCTCAACCGGTCGCTCGCCTTTAATTTGCGGGGCGCCCCGCAGGAATCAGGGCAGGACTTTCACCAAGGGGGCTCCTGACGACCATCTCAGTTCATGTTTGATTCTACGTCTCCACAGGTCACTCCGCAGTCCACAGGCTCGCGACGGGAAAATGAAAAAGTCTGATGGCCTGGACAGAACCATCCGACTTTGCTACCATATGTTATGGTGGGGTGGGAAGTCCCAGCCCTAAGCAGACCAGATAGGACATGAAATCCCATGCCCAAAAATTGAAGAGACAAGGCAGAATAAATCTTCTCAGCGCTCTCAACCTTCTTCAGGCTTGACAGTGTCTTAAAAAAACCCACATCTCGTCATAAGCAACAACATTTACACACTTTGTTACAAAAACATACTGGGTTTAGGGTTTGGTTAAGGGAATCATCTATATATGTATTTTATATGGGTTAGTTCTATCATTGTCGGTTACTTTATCTACCGGCCACACCTAGGACCACCTCTAACCAGATTATAGGTAAGAACAGCAAACTATTGGCTACTACGAAAGTTGCAAGGTGGCAGTATTTGAGAGCGGGATTTGGTTGGCATGAGCCTCACCAACCTTGGCAATTTGGCAGATCATCAGCACTTGAGCAACAATAGTGGTGAGGGGGAGCAGTACCAAGGTACCACTTTTGCCAATTAGGATATCAGATTATCTAGGCTACAAGCCAGGACTTCTGCTTTATATCTTTGTCCAAGAACTTGAGGGGAGTGAAGGCCTCTGCGCATCTGTCCCTGGGGCTAATGAATAGCTTCTGTTCTCCAGCTAGCAGTCACGTGTGAGGAGACTGCATTTTGAATTATTCTGCCCAGCATTTACTAGGATTTTAGCCCTTATTGCTGCAGGTGTCTTTAGCCTTCCTGGCCACTGGAGACTTGCTCGAGCTACTTTCCGTCCGATATTAAACCTAAATTAACAAGCACTTGACATTCATGGATTGTTTGTTTCTTTCCTTAATCTAAGTGAAATGTGTCTGAGGCTTAAGAACTACTATATTTTGCACCTTGAAACACTTCTGTATAGGCACGTTATAAATGCCATATCATATCATATCATATCTTCTGCCTTCCTCTCTGCCAGTCCAAACCTTTCCCTTCCACAGTAACCTTGGCAAGGGGTGTATGGCTATTGTCTGACGTACCCGGGTCTGCACTTTTTGCTTACTCTAAGGGTCGGGTCTCCCTGCAGCTCTGAGGTCTCTTCAATTCTTATTCAACTTGCGTTTCAGTGGATGCATTGGTTATGATATGTTTCTAGTGTCTATTGGTGCAGGTAACATTCTTCATGTCTAAATGCAAGTTTGACCTAGTGTTCGTGTATCTTCGTGGTGTGTGCATATCGGCTTCATGTCCAGTGCGGCTGCGTGTCCTTTTTGATAGTGGCGCCACTTGCTCTCGTCATTTTTGGTTACAACATGTTCATGTCTGCTAGATCTTGCAGGCTCATCTCTTCTTTGACTGTCAAAGGGTAAGGTCAGTAGGGTTGCCTTAAAGAGTACCATCTCTCGTATTTGCAAAATGGCAGTGGAGAATGGGCGGATGCCATAAACGACACCCTCCTGTGATATAGAGCCGGGTAGGGGCCAAAGCAGTGAATGATACATTCATTTGGGAATTAGACTTGCTCGCAGAGCACGTTTAAAGTTGTGGATGCTGTTTAATCTTTGCTCTTCTGTTCCCGGGTGGCCCCCTACCATACCCCTCTACTTCCTATTTCACCTACAAGCTCTGAAGTATCCAGGATACAGTTAGCATATTAAAAAGCACAGAACAAATAAAATAATTGAATAGCTTTTTATGAGTTTGACCATAGGACATACGTACTCTTTTCAGCCTATATTGTGTAAAGTTTTATTTATGGTTCTATGAAGCATTTCACATTTTTCTTAAAACATGTTATGATGATATGACATGATATTTTATTTATAGCACACCTATACACAAGTGTTTCAAGGTGCGACGAGGCAAGGGAGGGAACAAGTGGGAGCAAGACAACAATCTTACTAGGCCCAGTGAGGGGAGGAGCAAGTGCAAGACATAGGATCAACATTGAAAAAGAGAAGTGTGGCCAGCAGGTGGCAGTGCAGGCATTAAGTGCAGAAAAACAGGAGAAGCGGATGGAACCCAGCCTGCCCATGAGACTGGGGGTCTCCAACCTGCCCTTTAAGATGAGCAGCAGCACCCTCGAGATAGATGGGGATGCAGATCCGGACTAACGCATCAAATAATTGACAACTCAATAGTTTGGCAAAGGGAGTCCGTTTAATGACAAGTACAGAAAACGGGGAGTTCAATGAACATCATCAACTGCTCGATCATCCTTCTCGCTTAAACTCCAAGTAATATCAGCAAAAACACAACATTTATACCAAAAACTCGTCATCATTGACGTGTAATCTCAAAAACCTAACATGCAACTTGATTGGTTATAGGAAGGTAACTTTAACATAGGTAATATATCTGTATATGGTAACGGGGAGAGGGGATTGGATAATAATGTCAGGTGGTGCAACTAAGCCATTCCTTCAAACTGGCCACTGTAAACGTCACTAAAAGTACAACGTCCCATTGGCTCTACTCTCTATCGGACCCTAGATTATATGGTCCACTATGATTGGGTGGGCATCGATCCCACACATACTTTTCCACTTGCGCTTAGCAGCATGCAGAATAATTAGCCAGGTGCAGGGAATAAGTCTGCACCCCAGCTTCCCTCCAATTTATGTTACAATGATTCATCAACTCAGTGGCCGTGTGTCAATTAATTTATTTATTTATTTATTTATTTATTTATTTATTTATTTATTAGATATACTTTTAGCCAGAAGGCTTTGTATAACACAAGGACATACAAACATATACAGCTAGTTGATACAAGCTAAAATCACACTATTCTAAAAATATTACATCCAATACACATTAAAATGCATCATTCAATACATTTTAAAATCGCCACAATCTTTACATAGAAAAATACAAAATAATATATTAAATTGGTATCATTACCTCTCATAAAAGACATCCATAATTCAGTAGCGTGTGCCATATCAATTGCATTGTTAAAAGATTTAAAAGATTTGGCTCTAATCATAGTTAAACTTTCACAATTCATAATTAAATGATAAAGTGACGCACAAACATTTATGCCACATAGGCGACATTTCCTCATTTGGTGCGGGATACTAGTAATATCGGCTTTGGTAGCTAGTGCTTCTATCATGTTGAATTTCATTAGAAGATAGGTATGAAAAGTGCTAGTGCTAGGATATGCGACAATGTATTTAGGGGGCATTGTTCTCGTTAGATAATCTTCAAGAAATGGACCACTATTTGACTTTGAGGCAACATTGATTACTCAAAGACTTTCTTTTTTATGTCCATTTTTTGCACAGTAAACGCTAACATTCCAAGAGTACTCCCAGGCAACCATTTATTATATGATCTTTGTAAAATGCCAAGAGTACCAACAAGCATATTTCCTTCTAACCAAAACTATGCTTGTACGTAAGGCACAATAATCGTATCGTTGACGAGGGTAACCACCTTTTCGTAGGTCAATACACATTGGCATGTATAGGTGCACCAAATACCTTTAATGGCGAACTCTAAGTACAGATATTCTACACTCAGATTGTGTGGTAACCGGAAAAGCTTCCTCAAGAGTTTAGCCTCAAATCCACCACACGTTTGGAAAAGAAGTGACCCCATATCTCAGCTGCATATGAGATCATTGACCGTATTTTAGCCAAGTAGATGTTTACTACCGAAATGGCAGAGTAGCCACTATTTTAGCCAATGAAAGCACTCAAAGCATTCGTGGACACAAAGTACCGATTCTGAAGTGCTAGCCATTGGGATTCCCATGTGAGTTTCTTGTCCACAATAATACCTAGATATGTGTATGCTGTTACTTGTTCCAATTTATTTTAGGCTAAATACCACAAATATCTCTTGGGTCCTCGTTTTTTAGAAAAGACCATAATTTAGCTTTTATCAATATTTATAGTCAAACCATTGGCGGCGGAATAAGCCACTAGTGAGTCGAGCATATGCTGGAGACCGGCTGGAGTATAGTCCAATATCAGCAGGTCGTCCGCATAGGCAAGTCATCCGACTATCACACCATTTACTTTCACAGGATTGGCATTTGTTGTGTTAAAGGCATTCATCATGTCAGACAGGTAGAGATTGAAGAGGATTGCCGCTATCATGCACCCTTGTTTCACCCCACGACAAGTAGCCATATTTTTCGATAACCTTCCAGCAGTGTTGAGTCTTATTCGTACTAAGGTATCTGTATGGAGCAACAAACATCAACATCCGCAAGAGTCCTTGTGGAATACCCCATGAATTAATTTTTTGCCACAATTTGTTACGGAGGATGGTATCGAATGCAGCGGAGAAATCAATATGGGCACAATATACGTCTAAATGCCGTTTGGCCCAAGCATGCTCAGTTGCTGATGTTAATATCAAAAGGTTATGCGTGGTACTGGATTTATCACAAAAACCTATTTGATTTGAGGGTAAGATGTTAGAAGCGGCAATCCATACATTCAACTCTTGAAGCAAAACTTTGGTGAAAATCTTGGAGGAAACATCAAGCATTGCTAGCATTCTAAAATTTGCTGGGTTATCCCAAGAACCTTTTTTGTGGACCGTTAGAATATGGCTTGTTTGCCACGATGGGGGAATTGCACCCAACCTACCAACATGATTAAATAGCAGCAAAAGTGCCGCACCCCATAGAGCTGGCTGTTTTTTAATCACAAGGTTGCAGACACCATCAGGGCCTGCTGCCCGGGAATTTTTCAATTTGTCTATGATCCTAACAATATCTGATAAAGATGCATTGCAGTCCCACGTGGCATCTGGCAAAGGGAGAGTGTTAATGGGCAGTTCAGTTTTATCCAAGGTTTCTTTAATATAAAGAGCCCATGTATCCTCAGATATGCAATTAATGGACAGGTCACGTATTTTGTGTTTTCTAAGGAGATGCCAGATGTCTTGGTTGTTATTTGACAAAGCCATCATTGCTATTTTTTTTCCATAAATGTATTTCATTTTCCCTTTTGTGTTGCTTTACCCATTTTTTGTAATCCATTTTAAGTGATTTAATGAGACATGCAACAGCTTGAACAGATAGACGAGGATCAATATTCTTCACTGCCACACTAATTGCATGACAGAGGTGCTTTTTTGCTATTCTAATTTTATTGTCATTACCCACCCTACGATGTAATATTATATTAGTCCGTTCACCGGCAGATTTATAGGTCCTACGTGCACACACATGTTCACGAATAAACTGCATACGCAGACTAAATTGGGACAAGATTTGACTCGCAGACATTAGGCCAGAGGCCCCTTCCTTGGTGAACTCAGGTAACAGAGCAGATACAACATGAGTCACATTCTCAAGATTTCGACAGTGCCAGACAATTCTGTTTTTACCTTCGTTCACATGGATCATCCCATTTTCATCATGATCAGTTTCAACATCACATTTACCCGGAAATGCATACAAAAGGCAGAGTGGGAGGTGATCACTTTCTTCCACTATACCCATAACCCTTATAGAGTGGAGGCCCAAATTGTTAGTAAAAAAATATAATCAAGAATAGCAGCCGATCTTCCTTCAACTCTGGTATATTTCGTCATAGCATCGCCTGGTGTAAATCCATTTAGTTTTACTAAACCATGGCTATTGGTAAGATTCGCCCATTTATGACCTTGCCTATTAGATTCATGGACGGTTGCTGATCTCATCAACCTGTCGTTCACCTCTTGGTTATTACTAAGGTCACCGATTTTTGCATTAAGGTCGCCTAGTAGCCAGGTTGGATGGCGCTGACTGTACATCTTTAAAGCGGCATCCAGAGCACGCACATTTTGTATTGTGTGGGTCATATTAGGGGGATAGTATACATTGATAACTATTATGACTTCCAATAGCCAAGTTAGTTTTGCAACTAATACATATTGGGTGGACAGGGGGAGCTTTTCAATCTTCCATGGTGATTGGACAGATATCAGCAGTCCCCCTTTAGGACGGCCAAGAAGGCCCTTGGTGGCTACCTGATGAACGGTACTCCTATCGTCCAGTTGGATCTCTGAGGATAACCAGGTTTCTTGGAGTGCTACAATTTTAAAGATTGACAGGTATTCAATAAGGCCCTCCACCTCAAATAAATTGGAGTAACCTCTCGTATTCCACGAGTATAGCAGTTGTAAAGAGTGCAGTCAATTACGAGACTCTGCAAAATGGGATTTGAAGGACAATGGTAACCATTGCCAGTATCCTTCGGGTATATCATCTGTTCCACTTTTAGCCACATTCGTTGCAGGTGGATTTCTTATTAGAGGAGAAGGTGGACTCAACCAATGGATTACTGGTCTTTCCCCGCTATTCACCATTGGCCCATGGTCCTGATTAGAATGATGGGGGGCACAGGGGCAATAGGAATGGGTTTATGTTGTATAGGATTAGTTCGGGATTTCACAGCTGGTATCGTAACTTTATGGACAGTATAGCCCATGCGTAAAAGGTCTACCTCATAGAATAAAACATAGTTCAATGTGCCTTCACCCTCAAAGCATATATTGGAGGAGTATGTATTTTTTATTTCTAACTGATCAACCAAACAAATGTCGTTGGAGGTAATAACCCGCAAGGGCACAATCGATTTAAATATGCTCAGGATTGCTGACCGATTCAGCGGGAGGGGAGATTTATCCATATGCACCTGGGTTATTTGTAGCACAGTCATCATTCCAACATCTGGTGCTTCCTTTACACAACTATGCAAAGCACCATTTACAGGATTTTTCAACATCCAGGCATCTGGCAATGTCATTTGCAGCGATGCTACTGCCACACTATTGTTTAGCTCCGGCACTGCTGCACATGGCTGCTTCAATACTTGTGCATCAACCGAGGCCAAAAGCGCCACTGAGTCGTCAAGCACACATATCGAGTCAGACGCAGCGTCAATGGTTTTACTGGGCATCACTTTATTATTTGTATTAGCACCCACCTGTCTCTGTGCATTGCCCTCATCAATGGTTATGGCTGGTGATGCCTCAGCAGCACAAACATCAATGCTTACAACAGCACCAGGATTAGTTAGTGGAGTCTTTTTCCTTTTCACAATTCTCTTACTGTACATGAAGGCTTGATTAACACGTGGGGGCTTCCTTTTGGCAGAAGTTGGCTTCGTCTCGGTATTCACATTGATGCATTTTTTAGTTTGTTTTTTCACATTTGCTACTGTAGGGATTACTACATGTGACATTGCACGTCTGCTTACACACTCTTTACAACATACCTCTTTTAGGTTAGTATGGATTATAAGGATTGCACATCGATTTTCGTTTCTAGGTGTGATCACTTCTCGAGTAACATAGAAAGTAAATTTTCCAAAGCGTTAAACATTTCATCAGAATTCATACTGGTGTCTGCATCGTTTTCACTTGAACCTTCCCCATTGTCAGTAATCACATTTCTAGGAGAGCGTAGAATCTTTCCAAGCTTTCCATTAGTGGTGAAACTAAATACAGGAGGTATATTTGTATTATACTCAGAAGCGTACTTAGGGGGTGGGCCGATGTTAATTGTGTCTTTAACGTTAGGCACAAGAGCCAGAGCCATCTCTGATGGAGGGGTAAAGTACATAGGGGTAGCTACTGCATCGACTAGGGACATTTCTGGGTCAATGTTCATGTACTCAATCTCTAAATCCACAAGCTCAGAATTCGAAATATCAATGGCACTTGTGGTTTGGCTATTAGATTCCCTATGCACAATGACAGCAGTTCTCCCATTGCCATGCAATGCACTATTACCATTCAAACCACACTCAGCATTAACAGACGGTATTAGTGTCACATTAGGCAAGAAATCATTAGCTTTTGGGTCAAGGAGGCTGGGTATGGGTTTGGTGCCAACATTGGGCTCCTTATCGATTTCATTAACACCATTGACACCTTCACCACTATCAATATGATCATGATTTACTGCCATGGGGCCACATAACACATCGCATAGCAATTTTGCGCTGACACATCCCAAATTACTAGTCAACTCAGAGGCCAAGTCGGCAGATGCTGAGTTGAGAGAGGCAATCTCAACAACCTCAGCTTCTGGCATAGCACTTTGCATTTTCCCAAAGTAGTCACTAATCGAATTTCCCTGTATCGTGCCTTTTTTAGGGCACGAGATAATTTTGGGGACACAAAAGCGGTGATTACGCACATTTTTATGCATTACTAATTCCTTTTCATAGTCATCCATAGCGACGTGCAAAGAGTAATGGGAAAGGAGAAGCAAAGTAGAGCTGAACTTATTGGGAGTGGGAGTGGTAGGTTATGGTATGAGCTGAATGGCTTAACATAAAAGTAGGTATGGATTGTTAGGGAGGGCACATAGACTCAAAACACCCAATATGCACAGAGCGCTAAACCAATATGACAGTAAAACCAATATGACAGTAAAACAGTATAACAGCGATGGAGCAGCAGTAAGACTAAGCGAGAAAGCGGTGTAAACAACTTGCTTACCTAGTCTGCTAAACAGACCTGAGAAGATGAACTGTTACAGCTGCCGCTAACTTCTTTGTACTTCTTAGTACTCACTTGGAGCCACAACCACAGGGCACGGCAAGACAGCGTGAGTGAGGGCCTCTCCTTGTCTCTCACATACTCTCACTAGCGTGAGCCAGGGAAACAGTTAACGGAGGCTAGTAGGACAGTGGGCATAAAGGTTCTGCAGAGCAGCAAAACAGCCACTTCTCCGAGCGCGTGCGCAGGAGCATGCAGCTGGCTCTTTTTAATGATGATGGGGGCGTGGCTAAAAATATCCTGCAAAAAATATATAAAAAAGGGGTATTAGGTACTATAATTGTACTTCAACAAGTATAATTATATTAAAATGTCCACAGAAGTCCACAAAAGATGTTAGGTCCGTGAAAGTTCTATGAAGTGTAGTACCGTGTCGAGCAGAATCCACAGGTCATTAGTGATAGAGAGTATCCCTTCAAAACAGCCACTTCCGAGCCACTTCTCGGAGCGCGTGTGTCAATTAGTGCTTTGTAGTTTGGCGTTGAGTCTGCTTCTTGGTCTGAGAAATTTAAGGAGTATGGGTATGGCAAGGCTCCATGTGTAGGTGTGAAAGTCTCATCCCTTTCTGCCTGCCTTGCCACGTGACAAGGACACCATGAAATCAGCCTCTTCTTCATGCGATTTTGTGCATTTGATTTACTTCAGCCAGTCGTTTACCATCTGTGGCTTATCTCGACCTTGCTGAACAGGAGACTGTTATTTTTTCTCTTTAACTGTAGGCATTGCTAACCTGTTCCAGCCTGATAGAACCTTGGCTCCTTTGCATGGTTACCTTCAGCTGGGTTTCTCTCTGTCTTTAATTCTTGATTTGTTTGCTGCGGCCGTCTCCTCTTGAGACCTTTAGTAACCTATATTTAATTCTGCTCATGTGCGTAGTGGATTGTCACTCATCTATAAAGTGCTTTTGAGTTAGATATATGTATAGTTGCCGCTTGCCGCAATCTATTTTCTTCTAAGCATAGCAAGCTTCACGATTTCTTTGCTTCTTGCGGTTTCTTGCGTATGTACAGGTTTAAACTGACTTAATGTCTTCGTCGTGCATATGTCATAAGTTTCTTCACCTTGAAATCAACTGTTTCTCCTTAGGCTCAAGGTGTCACTTATCCATGGTATTTTGTCTCTTTATCAGCATTCTTAGGCCATTATATACTCTATATGTGTGTCAGTCCGATCTCTCATGACATCACTAGTATCTTCTTGGCTTCTTCCGGTATTCCATTCTGACAAAGGTCCTTTTGTCGTGTCTGTAAATATGGATTTCTCAGCGAGCATCTTACTGTCCAGGTTTGCTTGGGTGTCGGTAGTTCAATAGATGCTGTTATTCTGATAAGCACTTGACAGAGCCCAACTGCGGCTCTCTGCTGGTTTATGCATGAATGTTCTGGGTACTACGAAGGGCGCGGCTGGAGTGTGGATGATACTTGGCACTACCTCTTCACTCCTCCCTCTGGCCGATTCATCGCCCACTCTTACTTCTTTCTTTACATTCACTTTTCTATCATCCTCTGGATCTAGACATTAAGGTCTGCAGAAATGTTCCTTTGGGGTCCATATCTTTATCACTCCCTTTAAACATCCTGCTGTTCTTACGTGCTTGTCTTTGCTCTATGTCATTAGTTGACATTATCCATTTGGATTGCTATAGATCCATTTTCGCACATACTTTCTATGTTTCTTAGGATACCGAAACTTTGTTCCTTCTGGTGCATAAATGCTGGCCTTCACAGTGTCTCTTATTTCTTCATCTTTGGGCTTCCATCCTGACTCAAAGTCAATCATGATTTGCATCCCTGTGGCATTTTTCGCAGTTTTCTGGCACTGAGAGATTATTATCTTGATAACACAGAATCCAAGCAATATCATCACCAAAAGGGCTCCTAGGAACTTGAATGCATCTGCCATCCATTGTAGAACCCATGAAAACAGTGATCCAAACCAACTGTCATTGTCAACTTTTGTCAGCTTCATCAATCATCTGATTAGATAGTTTTGTCCGCATACCTAGTTCCATTTTTGCCATCGTGAGATGGTATAAATGTGCAACATGATTCTCTGATTTTTGCAAAAACACCTCTATCCATAGCTGTGATCATGTCTAGGACATATCTGTTCTGGAGAGTCATTAGTCGAATCGCTCTTAACTGTTCTTTGATTGCATTGAATCCCTTTATGGTTGTGTTGATGGTCTACAGTAACTCTCATCTGGTTATCTGCAACCATTTAGTATTTGCTCCAATCTGAACTCTTGGCATCAGGATTGTCGTAAACACTGATGAGGCCAAGCTGAACAACCTGTGTTCATATGGGATTGCATGAAAGGCTTCTTCTTATTTAGCAGAGAAGTTATTCTCTCTCTTCATTTGGCTCATCAGTTCCACAGATCTCTTCTTCCTCATGTGGGCATCTGCTTTTGGGAAACTGTCAATATTCAGGTCACCTTTTGGAAACACCAATGCTCGAACATGGACATTCACCAATGTGCATATACCTCCCCAATTCTTCAGCAACCTAATACATGCTTTGGATCCACATCCCCAATAATGATCAATGATAACAGCAGTATCATGTGCCATTCCTGTCGCATCTAAAATTCGTCCACAGTTCTGATTTTCTCCCATTTTTCTTGTACCATTGTTTCTGAAGCACAGTTTGGAATTCTCCAATGGCACTATCTGTAGGGGTCCCCCTCTA
Source organism: Ambystoma mexicanum (assembly GCF_040938575.1). Classification (NCBI taxonomy): domain Eukaryota; kingdom Metazoa; phylum Chordata; class Amphibia; order Caudata; family Ambystomatidae; genus Ambystoma; species Ambystoma mexicanum. The sequence continues at coordinate 1,176,107,705 of NC_090928.1, read as the reverse complement.
TCTTCGACCCATGTTAGCAGCCTTGCCAGTCTCGGACATAATGGTTTGCATACCATCTGTGCATTTCCGATGGTTTCCTTATAGTGTCCAATGATCATCCATGCTCAGCAGATCACTACTCCTTTCTCCCATCCATCTGGTGAAAGCACTGTTCCCCAGATTTGCATTTTACCCCTGTTCTTCCATCTTCACGCTTCTTATGGAGATTTCCCTTTGACGTTCAGTTTTTTGTTTGTTTCTCTTCTGATTTCTGCTCCTTTAACTCCAGGATTTTCATATCTTATCACAGTGTTCTTTGTTTTGCTGTTGTTTCTTATCTTTATGTCTTGTACATAATCATCTTCATCTGGGTCAGTCGCTTCAGTTGCCCTTTTGAGTGAAGCATCACTGCCCATGAACTGACCTCTGGTCTTGCACATTGCTATGTGGACAGTGTGCTGTCTGCACATCTACTTCAACAGCTACGAAGATGTTTGACTTCCCCATGATGTAAAGTAGGAGAGCACACACAAAGCATTCTTCCTCTGAAGTTCGTCTTTCAACTTCCTTCATGTGTTGGTACCATATGTTGTTTCCCAAGTGTGCTGTGCTGTCCAAGTAATCATTCAATTCATTATTGTCTTCTTGTGTGCTCCTTCTAATTCTTAAGGTCTTACTGTAGTTTGCTATAACCACACCCTTAAACACATTCTTCTTGCTGGAGGATTCTCAGGTCTCTTCGTCAGTGATCTGGGCGTGTGCACATGTATTATCCTGGTAGGATAAGGTTTGGTAAGTCTTTCCTTGCCCTCCTGTCTCTTTTTGGCCCTGGTTATGAACGTCCATATTGATTCTGCCATTGTCTCTTCACGTGATTATATTGCAGGAATTAAGCTTGACACTTTCATTACTGGATCAGGCGTGCTCGTCGGTGCTGTCTCTGCTTGTTCATTCTCTAGAGTCTTTTGTCTCTTTAAAAGTTCATCTTTCTCCATTTGTCTCTCAACTTCTCTTGATATGGAATTTCTCGTTGTTGTTCATCCAAGCTTCCCCCATTCTCTGGAATGTGATTCTGAACTTATTGACACCAGACCAGGTGTGTATGTACTCATTATTTGTGTATGTGTACCTTCCCTCAACCCCTTCCAGGGACATAATTTAGAGGTCACCAGAGGTCGCAGCTGTGACCTGTGAGGTCTCAACTGCGACCTCTGAGGTCTCCCTTGCGACCTCTGTGGTCTCCCTTGTGAACTCTTTGTAATGCAAGCTCCTGGGCTGTGCACTATGTGGCTCTTTACTTCTGCAGTGGCTGGCTTTCTTGTTCACGCCCCTTAAAAAAAAGAAGAAAAATAAGAACAGGAGTGCCACAAGTCTAACACTTTCAGCGCTGATCCTAAATAAGAAAGAATAGGAATACCAAATAATGTGTCTTTCTGGAATTCTATACAATAATTGCTAGAATCATTAAAGGTTTATTTCAGGCACACATCAGGGTGTGAGTCACTGATTTAGTCTGTTCTTAAAAGCCTCAACTCAGCCTTTCATCCTTCTGAGGTTGATAAATGAGTACCAACACAGGTTGGGTGTATATTTTTTCGATATAAAGCGCTTAAGCGTAAGTGCTATATAATAACTCATCCTTATCATTTGGTCATGGACGTCTGCTTGCATTCACTGTAATTTGTTAATATGGGCCTATACACACTGATCTTAATGATACATATGGCGATCCATTCTTGTATGAAATGTACATCACATTATAGTGATATCATAACCATATTTTTCGTAGTGTACAATGCTTTGTGATGCCACTTCCTGTTTTGTCAACGGGTGAAAGGTCGTTTTCCTTCGCTTTCCGCGATATCTCTTTGGGGTGGGGTCAGATGACATCACTTCCTGTGATGTCATCGGGGGTCAAGGGTCGTGTGATGTCACTTCTGCTACCCCTGGCATTTTGGTGAAATGACGTCCCTGATTCCTTCTCGGGTTTACTTTGCCGACCCTGTGTCTAGCATTGCAATTCATTTGTTACCCCAAATTTTGTGCGTGTATCATTATTTATCACATCCATTTCAAGTTCAGTCACTCTGTCATTCCTTCTAGGAACTGGAATTACTATGTACGGTCTGGGTACCTTTTGTAGGTTGCATGCGTACATCATTAGGTGGGTGCACGGGGTCCTGAACTCTCTGTGCGCCAATGAAAAATGTAGTTCTAATCGTCAATGACAGTAATATGATAATGAATATCGGCACCTGGGGGGGCGCTGTTGAGCAGCCAAGCAAGATGGCCGCTTAGCGTCGGAGCTCCGTCACCGCACACCTAATCCTTGCTGCACCAGCACGAATCCGGTCCGCCTGCTGCACGACACGACAATGATTCGACTAGCGGCGCTGTCCGCTATATTCTCCCGCAGTCCCGAGTCGAAACGGCGCCCGGGACCCGAACTTCCGCAGCCCGGGGCTGTCCGAGGCCTCCCGGATTCGCTGCGGCCCAGCCACCGCCGGAGGGAGCAGCGGCTCCGGGGGCCTCCCGCGCCGCTGACCGCGGATCCATCGCCCCGTGGGCTTCCCTGAATCTACATTGTCGGGAGGAGCTGTGGGTCCCGCTCCTCCCGCGCTACAGCCCGCTACCGCCAGCGAGGCCCCCCCGCGAGGGAGACTGGCCTTGCTGCGGCCTCGTGGATTTCCTGACTGCCGCGGCTTGTGGCGCCTGGTGGGCCCCTGAGCCGGACTGAGCGGCGACTCCGCGGGAGGAGGACGGACCACTCGCCCGCTCTCGCTGGTGGGGGAGCCGGGCGCCGGCCCCCGAGAGGGCTGCACGATGCATCTCCTGTACGCCGCTGCTGGGAACCCCCACCTCTCCAGCCTGCCACGAGGATCGCCCTGAAGCACTGCTGTCGCTGTGGGCCCACGTCGAACACAGCATTCCCGGAGGCCTTGAGGTGGGTGCTTGGGCGCTGTCCTCCCTGACGCCTCCCGGACTGGGCCCCGGTCCCTTCCGGCCATAGCTAACTCCGCTTGGGGGTCTCCCTCACCTGCTGCTGGGCTCTGCCCCCACCTGCTTTCTCCACTTTGCGCTCAGGGCCCGGCCTGGCACCCGGTGGCCGCATAGGATACGCGGGGCCCTTGGGCTCCCTGGACGATCAGGGCCTCTGCCCCCCGCGAAAACTACACCGCCCGGGACCACGCATTCCCCCTGCCAACCTACACCACCTTGGTGGCCACGCTGTCGCCCGCCCCCCCATCCTACGAGCGCACTGCTGGCTCCCCTGTGCCTACAATACTGGGGATTAGTGGCTGCAGTCCCGCCTTCGCCTCATCCACCGACTCCACGGCCGCTGCCCGTCTCTGACTCTGCCGGAGTCGCTGGGAACCCCCCACCACGACAATGTCCAACAGGGCGCGGGGCGCCAAAAAGGCGGGCGCTATGGACAAATTTACCAAGCCAGCCCATCGAGTGGGCCCGGCGTCCTCCTCCGCGACACAGGAGGATGGCGAGACACTCCCGGACCCCCCGCAACCAGACCTCGCTACCATGATGGAGTCCATGGCCAAAAACTTTGCTTCCTTCCATGAAAAGCTGGACGATATTAATGCTAACGTCGCCTCCCTACGCGCCCAAATCGACCAGCATGGGTCCAGGCTCACGGAGACAGAGCAGCGGATAGGGACCAACGAAGATCACATCCACACCCTCCAGACCACGGTCTCAGAGCTCGTCCGCGACATGAAACAGGTCAAGGCCAAGAACGATGACCTCGAATCGAGATCACGGCGGAACAACATCCGAATAGTGGGGGTTCCCGAATCCGCACTCAAGGGCCGCATGGAGATCGCTGTTGAGCAGCTCATCAAGGACCTCCTGGGCAACCCTGAGCTCTCCCCGTTCACAGTTGAAAGAGCGCACCGCTCCCTGGCACCCCGCCCTAAGCCCGGAGACTTCCCCAGGCCCATCATTGCTAAACTACTCAGCTACAAAGACAGGGATCACATTCTCCGCCTGGCCAGGGAGAGGGGTGAACTAAGGTTGGAATCCCAAGTCATCAGAATTTTCCCTGACTTTTCGGTGGGAGTCCAGATGGAGCGACGCAGGTTCAGCGGGGTTAAGAAGATGCTGAGAGATAGGAAAATTGAGTACTCTATGATCTTCCCTGCCCGCCTGAAATTTATCCACCGCAACAAGAGCTATTTCTTCACGGTCCCGGATGAGGCCGTCAAGTTCATCGAGACTCAGGTACCCCTGGTGAATCTGCCTGAGGAACGGATGGACGACGACTGACGCCGTAATTTCTAGGCTCCTCCGCTGACCCTGGGTGGAGGATGGGGCCATGCCGCGGCTCTCCTGGCGTGGGGCGGCCCCCCCCGGTCATCCCACCAGCCGGCCGCTTAAGGCCCCCGCCAATTTTGCAAGTATTTCCCACCCTGGGGGTGCCGCCGCCCTGTGCTTCATGATTCCATGGCCGGACCCGGGTCACTACCCCAGGGCCAGGGCCGCACCGCTGTCCACGGACCTGCAGTAGACTCCACTTCGTCCTTGCTATACTGAAAACTGCGGTTATCCGTTACCTGTAACCTCCACTTAAATTGTCTAACGATGCTGGTAAGAATGTGTATGTTGACATTCACTCAAAGTCCTATTATGGGTGTGCTAGACGGCAGCAGCAGCCCCCACTGCAGCTGCAAGGCCGTTGATGGCAGTAAAGTTGTGTTCGAGCCCCCGTTGGGCTGCCTTCCAGGCGTTGCCGAGTTGGGGATGGCACGCAGTTTCGCTTCAGGGTGGTTGCCTATACACTGCTTTGTATCACTGGGCAGTGAGGGTGGGGGGTGGGAAAGTTGGGGTTTGTTGTTCGCAAAAAGGCGGGTTGGTCGGGACCGGTGCGACAGGGCGGCAGGCCTGCTGCATCACAGTGCTCCATTTTAAGCTCAAAGTGAGAATACACGCCTGGGATGTCCCTTAACTCATTATTATGGCTATTTGAATATTGACGTGGAATGTACGGGGGCTGACCAACTTCACCAAATCTCGCAGAATTGCGGATTATGCACAAAGGCATGGGGTCAAGGTTCTCCTGCTGCAGGAGACTCATGCTAAGAAACTCCTGGCTTCAAACCTTGCACAGTCCTGGGGCCCCAACAGGTACTATACTCAGTACTCCACTCAGTCCAGAGGCGTCCTCACTCTCATCCACAAATCAATCAGATTCACACTTCACACATCCCACATTGATCCCGAGGGCAGATGTCATGATGCCTACCTCTAAGGAGCCAGGCCGGGCCCAGCAACCTCAGAGGCAGACATCATTTTCCCCAGGGAAGTCTCAGCGGGCCCAAGTCGGGGCCCTTTGGACTCAGTCCTGGCGCCTTAGGCGCCAGGCTCATAGCGGACCCCAGTCCTGGCGCCTTAGGCGCCAGGCTCATAGAAGAGGATATGTGTTTAAGTGCTTGGGTGCACACTTACCTGATGCAGACCTTGCTGCTTCATCCAGGCCCTCTTGAGGCCTGAATGGGACTACTTAACCTGTAGGACTACTTCACCACCCGGGTGTGGTCGGGGAAGGATACATACCTGATTGGTGGAAGGATACATACCAGGAACTTCTTCCAAGGCTATTTAAACCCCACCCGAACAGCCACACATGCTTCGCGTTGTTCTGCACCTAGCAGCTGGACACTCACCGTGTCAGCTCCTGCATCCTGACTTCAGCCACGCCTGCCAGCACCCTGGAACACCTGCAAGGTGAGAAAGGAAGAGAATAGGAGAAGAAAAGCCCTTACCTGCTAAATCTGCATCCCGGAGTCATTTCTCCAACGGCCCTGAAAAGGAAGACATCATTTTAAAGGCATTTCGTTTCGATCGCTGCAGCGCTGCATTTTACTCACCTTTGCAAGGCGCTTCCATCTTCAGCAGCGATCTTCCGGATTCAGCTACGCCCCGGCGCCTAGAGGAAAAAAGACAAGAACAAAGGTGAGAGGGAGAAAAGGAATAAGGAAAGCTCAGTTTCCTTTTAAGTCTTACCTGTTGGATTATTCCCACTGCATTTCGGGTCCTGCCGCTTCCTGGCATCTCCGGACCCCGGCCCCTATGGGGAAAAAAGACAAAGACATTGAATGAGCGAGTGCAAAGACATTACCTGAGCGCTCAGCCAGAACTGTTTCACTTCGGGTCGGCGCCATATCTCCGGCACTCCGAACCCCGGCCCCTAAGGGGAAAAAGACATAAGCATTAGCGCTTGCTGCAATTAGACAACGAACATTATTATTAAGCTTGAACTTTTGAACAGAACTTTTACAGCGCCTTACCTGAACAGTCAAGCTTACCTGAACTCCCATCAATCCTCAATCCAGTGAAGTAACTGGGTTCCAACACGCCCCTGCATCAGAAGCAGGATGGAGAGCTCATCCTTCCAAACCCTAAGGTGAGGCTTCACGGGGAATCGTGGAGGAGGTATCGTGGAGGGTTGGAAGGGAGTGGGAGGCTTGAGCATTGTTCCACAGTTGGTAATACTCCCTTTTCACGCACAGGAGGGTATCCAACGAGCCAGGGAAGCCAGAATAGAGGGGCCCTTCCTGTCCATCTTCAGAGTTCTGTGCCTTCGACGCCGCGCCTCCGTGGGAACTAGGTGAGCGTTACAGAACGCAAAGCCTTACCACAATTTCCCACCTGGGCGCTATGGAGACTTCCGAGACAGATCAGCTGGCCCATCTTTTAGGGGAATTACGGGCAGAAGTGCACTCAGCCCGCCAGGAGACTAATGCTCTCAGAAGGGAACTAATCCTATCCAAGGAAAGAACTGATGATCTGGCCAAAAGGTTATTGCAGGGCCAGGCAGAGCACACTCCTTTACCTGTTTCCGGAGATATTTCTACAACAATGGGTTCGAATAACCCGGTACAAATCAATCTACCTGGACACATGCCTTTGGCCCCGCCGGAACGTTTTGCGGGGGATCCCAAGAAATATGCCGTTTTTATGTACCAATGCCGTTTACACTTTTTATGCAGGCCCGGGGCCTTCCCCAACGACCAGACCAAAGTAGCCTCTGTACTATCTTACTTCAGTGGCTGTGCTGCCGATTGGTCTATTCCATTGGTAAATCAGGATGATCCCATTCTCCGGGATTTCCAGGGCTTCCAGGCCAGCATGGAAAGATTGTTCGCTCGACACTCGCAGGGACAGGCCCTTGACAACGAACTGCTATCCTTACGACAAGGTAATCAGGATCTTTTGTCCTATATCGCCACCTTTAATAGACTAGTTGTGGAAACCGGATGGCCTGAAAATAAAAGGATCACATTGTTTCATCGAGGCCTGCGCGGAGAGCTTAAAGATGTTATAGCTCGGATAGTAGATCCACCCCAGGCCTGCGCAGACTACATAGACTTAGTGGTTCAACTTGATCACAGACTTCAAAATAGAAAAGCAGATCGGCTCAAGTATGAAACCAGAGTACCTATCAAGACCCACGTTAACTCCAAGAGTACTGACGTTTCCGAACCTATGCAAATTGGCAGTGTTAAAGGACCATTAACGCAGAAGGAACGAGAGAGAAGGCGACAAATGCAACTTTGTCTGTATTGCGGAACTTCCGGTCACTTTCTTCAAAGTTGTCCAGTTAAACCACCCAAGAAGGTGGTTGGAGCCACTGATAACGAGTTATTGACACCTGGTTCGGGAAACGACCTAGCCCGACAAGCGTAGGGGTCCGCTTGCCGAGCTTGAAAACAAACTCTTTGACCTCGCATTTTGTCATGCCAATGGTGCTTGTGAACCCAAAACAGCCTCAGCAGTTGCATGCTATAAAAGCATACATTGACAGTGGAGCTATTGGAAATTACATAGACCGTGAATTGGCTTCCAGGATTAAGCTTCCTCTCCGCCCGAAAGTAACCCAAGATGTAATTACTACAGTTGATGGAACCGAAATAGCCTCAGGGCCTGTAACGCATTCCACAGTTGAAATCACTCTGGTGGGTCAGGACGGACATCGGGAAGCAATCGTGTTTGATGTGATCAAGGCCCCACAATTTCAAGTACTTCTTGGAATCCCTTGGTTAGAAACACATAATCCGAGAATAGACTGGCGAGCAAAGAAGATAAATTTTCCTGATTGTGAACCAACCTGTTACCCAAGGAATCCAGCTATGGGTCTAGCCTCTGTAACTTCCACCCCTGTACAGCTACCCTCTGAATACCAAGAATTCCAAGACGTTTTTCAGAAAGAGCAGGCTAACACTTTACCGCCCCATCGATCTTACGATTGCCAAATCGACTTGGTACCCAATGCACAACTACCTTGTAGTAGGATTTATGCTCTTACTGAACCTGAGAACCTGCATTTGCGCCAGTATTTGGATCAATACCTGGCCAATGGTTTCATTCGCCCATCAAAGTCACCAGTCTCTTCCGCTTTGTTCTTCGTACCTAAAAAGGAAGGAGACCTTAGGGTCTGTATTGACTACCGCGCCCTAAATCAGATAACGATTAAGAATCGTTACCCTTTGCCCCTGGTACCTGAGCTTATCGACCAAGTAAAAGATGCTCGTGTGTACACCAAGCTAGATCTCCGAGGAGCTTACCACCTGGTACGTATAAAAGAGGGCGATGAGTGGAAGACTGCATTCCGCACCAAATTTGGGCTCTTCGAATATCAAGTAATGCCCTTCGGTTTGTGCAACGCACCTGCCGCCTTTCAGTACTTCATGAATGATGTTTTTCGGGAACTTATCGATGTTTGTGTCATCGTTTATATTGACGATATCCTGGTGTATTCCTCCTCAGAATCTGATCACAGAAACCATGTTAGGGCAGTTCTTGAGAAATTGCGCCAGCACAAATTATTTGCTAAGCTCGAAAAATGCGTTTTTCATACCACAGAAGTGGAGTTTCTCGGATTCATCCTGACACCTCAAGGAATCCGAATGGACTCGCGGAAAGTGGACGCCATTCTCAAATGGCCATCTCCTAGCTCTGTGAAGGGAGTGCAAAGCATGCTTGGCTTTGCCAATTTCTATCGAAGGTTCATCCCGGAATTTTCTCGAACTGTTCAACCCATCACAGCTCTCCTAAAGAAAAATAAACGCTTTGAATGGACTCTTGAGGCTGAACAAGCCTTTCAGGACCTGAAAACCAAATTCACCTCTGCACCTGTATTGAAGCACCCGCGCCCAGATCTCCCTTACATCGTGGAAACCGATGCATCCAGTTCTGCCATGGGAGCTGTCCTGTCGCAAAGAGACCCAGAAACTAACCAACTACACCCTGTAGCCTTTTGGTCCAGAAAATTCTCTCCACCTGAACTCAATTACGCAATTACCGACAAAGAACTACTGGCTATTAAATCAGCTTTCAAGGCTTGGCGTCACTATCTTCTCGGTGCAAGACACACCATCACCGTAATTACGGACCACAGAAATTTGCAGTATTTAAAGACGGCCAAAGCTCAATCTTCGCGACAACTCCGATGGGCTTTATTCTTTGCGGAATTTGATTTTGTAATTACCTATCGCCCTGGCTGCAAGAATGGTAAGGCAGATGCCTTATCCCGGATAGGCATGGAAGAACCCAATTCGAGTTTAGAACCTGTGCCAATCATACCGGAACAAAGAATTCTGGGCTTGACTTCATTGCAAACCATTGAGGACATCCAAGCTCAAGTAAAACAGCTTTTTGACTCTTCTGCCTTACTGGAATGGAGTCAAAAGGGTCCTCACTACACCGTTAAGGATGATTTACCCTACTTCCAAGAGCGGTTATTTCTGGCAAGTAAAGAATTGCAGGAACTTGTCATTACCCGTCATCATGAATCATTAATGGAAGGACACCCCGGTATCGCGAAAACAGAAGAAAAGATCAAACGCCACTTCTGGTGGCCTTCTTGGAGAAAAAACATAAAGTCATTTGTGTTGTCTTGCGGAATCTGTGCCCAAAATAAGAGTCAAAAGAAAAGGCCAGCCGGCCTACTTCAACCTTTGGACATTCCACCAGCACCTTGGCACACCTTGTCAATGGACTTTATAACTGACCTGCCTCCTTGTGGTAGTTACAACACGATTCTCGTAATAGTGGATCTATTCTCCAAAATGGCCCATTTTATCCCTTTAAAAGGATTGCCGTCAGCTTCCACCTTGGCCAAGGAATTTATGGAAAATATAGTGCGGTTACATGGTTTCCCTTCCATATTAGTCTCAGACCGTGGAAGTCAATTTATCTCCCACTTTTGGAAGAAATGTTGCCAACTAGCACAAATAGACGTGCGGTTATCCACAAGCCACCACCCCCAGACCGACGGACAAACCGAGAGAACGAATCAGACTCTCGAGCAATATCTGCGGTGCATGTTACACCAATCCGAGTTGAATTGGAAGGACATCCTTTGGATTGCAGAATATGCATACAACAATTCAGTGCATTCTGGAACCGGACAGACTCCTTTTTATACCCTGTATGGTCACCATCCTCGGACCTCTGACCTAGATCTACCTCTGACCCTGGAGATGCCTGCAGTAAATCACCTACATTCCACAATAACCCAAGCCTTCAAAGAAGCTACAACCCACTTACAGCAAGCCAAGAAAAAGTATAAAGAAAACGCTGATTTGCACCGAAGTAAAACTCCTCCTTACCAAGTAGGAGATCAGGTATGGCTAGCAACTAAACATCTACCCCTCAAGGGTCAGCGAACCTTTAATCCCAGATTCATTGGGCTTTACCCCATCAAAGCTATTATCAACCCAGTGGCCTTTAAACTCGATTTACCATCCAACATGCGGATTCATCCCGTTTTTCACGCATCTCTTCTAAAACCAGTACAACCTGGAACCAGACTGTCTGAGCCCCCAGGCCCTGCCAAATTGATGGAGAATTAGAATTCGAAGTGAAAGACATTTTAGATTCCAAGATAGTTAAGTCGAAACTCTTCTATCTTGTTGATTGGAAAGGATATGGACCTCAGGAAAGATCTTGGGAACCCAGTAACTATGTTTCACGCACCACGATTAATTCAAAGATTCCATCGAAGATTCCCGCACAAACCAAAACCCCCGGAGGAAAAGACCTTGGGAGGGGCCTTGAGGGGGGGTACTGTCATGATGCCTACCTCTAAGAAGCCAGGCCGGGCCCAGCAACCCCAGAGGCAGACATCATTTTCCCCAGGGAAGTCTCAGCAGGCCCAAGTCGGGGCCCTTTGGACTCAGTCAGGCTCATAGCGGACCCCAGTCCTGGCGCCTTAGGCGCCAGGCTCATAGAAGAGGATATGTGTTTAAGTGCTTGGGTGCACACTTACCTGATGCAGACCTTGCTGCTTCATCCAGGCCCTCTTGAGGCCTGAATGCGACTTCCCAGAGGAGCCTCCTGACTCACCTGAACTCCTGTACATAGCGAACTCTGCAGGCTGTATGGGCATAGTATCCTCCCTGTATAAAATGCAGATGGGAAAAATAGAGAATACCTCCCCGGCGCCACGGGAGTCATGGGCCAGAGAACTCGGAACGGAGATCACTGATAAAATGTGGGGTAAGATGTGTGCACACACGCGAAAGGTATCACTCAGTGCCAGGTTCCGCTGCATCCAATACAAGTTACTCAATAGACTCTACTACACCCCGTACAGAGTGGCAAAATTTACGCTTAGTTCGACACATAAATGCCCGAAATGCGAATCGAACGAAGCAGACCATGCCCATATGTTTTGGTCCTGTGAGGCGCTGCGCAAGTTCGGGGGAGAGGTGACACAGGCGCTCACCGAGATAATAGATGCCCCGGTAGAGATGGACCCATTGGCCTTGCTATTTGGCATGTGGACGGGAGAAGATGTAAGGAAATTGTCGAGGTTCTTGAATGTCAGTGTTATGGTTGCCAAAAGATGCATATTACAATGCTGGAAGCGCCGCACTCCCCCCACCCTCAACATGTGGCTGAAGGCCCTTATGTGGATACAAACATGCGAGGAGGAGTACATCGGCACCCTGCTGCTCCATCCCGCCCTGCAAATGTATGGACTGAATTCCGTAGTTACCTAAACGGCAAGGATGGCGCCGAACGAACATCAGCCCCTTCCCCGGCACCACTAGACTCCTCCTGACACACGCCGCATAAGTACGAATCCTTTTTTCCAATATGTGTTTTCCCCTCTACAATGTGAATCTTACGTTATCGATGAAGCAATGTATATTGATGCTGTAATACTGTTTTCCTTTTGTTCTCACTTACATGATAAATGTGCTGTACCTGTCTTGACCACCTGCCAATAAACAGAAGTTTAAAAAAAAAAGAATATCGGCACCTGGATGCCCACGGGCTTTGGCGCGGTACAAATCGAATTTCACAACATAACATAACCGAACAACAATACTATGCATGTGTAAGTAATACATTTGTAAGTGAGTTTACAGCATTTGTTCCTTGGCCAATATGTATGTATCTCCTCATGGGGGAGGACAACGTTACTGCTCTGGTTTCCCATCTCTATCATTTAAAGGAAAAAAAACTTTTAATACATGCTAAGCATTTGCCATTTTTATCTGGATTCTACTGTCTCTGTTTGCAGGTCACAAATGCTAGACTGCTTATTCTCCTTTTCTGAATAATGGACTGTCTCTTGTCTCTGGAAACAGTTCTTTTTTCTAACAAACAAAAGTTCCAAATGAGGCAATAAGTTCAGCAAGCCTTTTAATTTGCGTGTTCAAAATAGACCAGTTCCAAATCAATGTCTCTTATATGTTTCACTCCAGATGACATGTCATTCTTTTTTGTCAGCATAAACAAAAGCGAAGTCCTTGGCAACACCTTCACGATCTGTCCCTCGTAGGAAAGTTTTACCATCTTCTCCGGTGATTCTGCTGCTGATGATAAGGTTTCACCTGCATTATGATACTGTGCAGGAGCATGCTCATCTGTACAGAGTTCGCTGGGTCTCTAATGAAAGTGAGGACATCAACACTGGCATGTCTTCCCACAAGTTCTGGAAATTAAACAAAAGAAAACATTACTAGGTAGTCTGCTATCTTCCGGTGACAGGGGCATTTGTTTTGTCCTCGCTGTATTCCGGAAGCAGAAGAAACTGCTCTGCAATCACTGTGAGCAGCCTCCTTATTGTCTTTCATTTTCAGGATCTTGAAGGAACTCTGTTATGCTTGTGATTCTTCCCACCAACGACGGGTATGAACTCAATACTAACTCGAAATAGATCAGAATGTCTTTGATGAGGTCACTATTGTGCGACACCATGAGTAAATCCAAATAAGGCTTCTGTATTGAAAGAGTCAGGATACTGCATTCTCTTCCAATTTATGTATCCTCGATCAAAATCTGGCATATCTTTTCTTTTCAATGCTTCAGTGTGCCTCAGTCCAAAGTCCAAAGTAAACGAGATATTTTTTTTCTTCTTCAACCTGCAACTAGGATGCACAGAGTGTCCGTGTTTAAGTCCCTTTTTTTTCTAATTTTGCTCAAAGGAAGTGTCCAAAACTAAGCCACAACTTGCAGAAAATGTTCCTTGTCTCTGCTTTGCTGGTCATGCGGGATTCATCCTCGTCATGAATCTCGCCTGCACGTGCTTTAGTTCTTCCCCATTGTTTGTAGTCTCTACGTGCTGAGGTGCGGGGAGAGGGTCCTCTCCGATGTATGGCTTGATGTCACCCAGAAAGATCCAAGCTCTTCTTCCCTGTAGCTTGACTGCAGAGGGTGTAACGTCCTCCACTCTAAAGGGGCCATTGAACCTTGGCTCGTCCCACTTTTCTCTTGTGTGGTTTCTCACCAGGATTGTGTCCCCAGGGAATATGGGACGAACATGTAATTTCGGACCTGAGTCTGTTGTAGTGTCTCCTTCTATGTTCTGTGCGGCCCTGCACCTTCCTGTCGTCGCTGCAACTGTCCTGAAATTACAGTAAGACAAGATGTCATTCAATTCAAGTAGTTTTGCATTTCCAATCCTAACAATTCTCCTGTTGGCTGGGCATCACACCTAGCTCTACACATCCGTCCACATCCTTCTGCCTGTCACGATTTTGTGAGGCACGAGATGATGGTCAGAACCAGGCTAGTTTCTGAGTGCATACAGTGACAGTGGAAGACAGTGTAGCCATCCCTTCTTCAGAGTAAGCTTCAACTTGGCTATCCTTTCCTTTAACAAGCCGCTGAGCTTCTCGCATATACCGTTCCCTTGAGGATGATGATACGCCGAAATAAACTTGTGCCTTATACCAAGCAATAAGCTAATCTGCTCAAATAATGCATTATCAAAATGAGGACCATTGTCTGACCTCATGACTTCACAAACTCCCCATCTAGGAAATACCTCCCTCTCCAAGAATTTGGCCGCACAGATAGAGTCTGGATGTGTACATGGACCTTCTTCTATCCATCTAGATAATGGACACACCACAACAATTAGATGCCTGTACCCGTTGCATACTTGAAGCATATCGACATAGTCGATATGCAAGTGCTGAATATGTCCATTAGGCCTTGGGATAACTCTGCTAATTACACGTAGTGTATGCCCTGCCGTGAACTGCTGCAGATTATACAGTTCACCATAAAAAATGCAACGTGTTCTGCAAGATTCGGTATGAACCAGTCTTCAGTAATCGTTCCTGCTAGATTCTCCTTTGTCATGTGCGCTGGATAGTGTAACTTTTCCAGTGCTATCTTTAATAAGGCTATAGGCATCACCGGTTTATCAGTGCTGTATTGTTGCCACAAGATTTCAGAGGGGTTTAAAGAACATCCTTGTCGCTTTCATAGGTTCTTCTCTTCCTGTGGTGCCTCCCCTTGGAGCTCCACTAACTGAGTTCTTGCCAAATTGCTGTAGCCTTCAGGTTCGCTTCATGAAACAGTCATTCTCTCATGCACATCAGTTATTTCCACACTTATGATTATTTTGTCTTTTGTCGCCACACGCTTGGCTTCAGTGTCTGCTGCTTGATTTCCACATGAGATAAAATCTGTCCCTTTCGTGTGGGCAGTGCATTTCACGACTGCTATGCCCACTGGGAGCTGTAGTGCCCTAATGAGCCTGTCCAATAAGGCTGCGTGCTGCACTGGTGTGCCGTCTGCTCGGAGGTTGCCCCTCCTTTTTTCAGCATGCTAGGCCTGCGTGCACTGTTGACATCACATAAGCGGAGTCACTATACACTGTCACTTCCTGGTCTGCATAATTCTTGAGTGCAAGTATCAATGCTAATAATTCTGCAGCTTGTGCTGAATAGTGTGAGAGTACTCGAAATTCCCCATTTGCCGTGTGCTTCATCACAGCGGCGCCTGTATATCTTTGTCCATCATTTTGATTGATCCTCGAGGAGCCATCACCGAAAACAATTTCTCCTCCTGCCAATTCATTTTCTTTCACTCTGGGAATCTCTTCATAGTTCGCGCAATCATGTATTGGCTCTCCTTCGGTGACTGGCTCTGCTATAAACATAGCTGGGTTCACTATTTTGCTATCATCAAACTATTTTAATCATTGGTTTTCATATGACCACTTCATAAGCATAAGCTCTATGAGATGTCAATGTGCCTTTTGGTTTCTCTAAAATGGCAAATAATATGTGCTCGATGAATAACATCATTAGGCATCCCATCACAATGGTTGTAGCCTTCTGTATGGTGAACGCTGCAGCAGCTAAACTTTGTTTGCACAGGAAGTGACCCCTCATCACTGGGTCCAAATTCCCACTGTAGTATGCAAGGGGCTTGAACCCCAGCGTCGTTCTCTATGTGAGTACTGCTGTCATAACACTGCCGTTCATGTGTGAAAACAGGTAGAATTACACTGCACAGTTGCGAATCCCTAAAACTGGTGCTGTGCAAATGGCCTTTTTTAGTTCAATAAACCCTTCTTCCACGGTCTTGGTCCACACAATTTTTTCTTTCATTGACTGTAGTCTAAGACCCATGCCCTGACATAGTTGCATAATCTGAGACAACTCTGCATTCATTTCATCGTGCTTGGTTTGGCTGTCTTTAAAATGGCCTCAGCTCTTTCAGGGGTAAACTTTTTCCCCTCATGTGAGATTAGCTGGCCTATATGCAGCACTTCTTGTTGACAATATTGTAACTTCTCTTTGTCAACTTTATATCCTTTCTCAGCCAGTATAGTAAATAGCTGAATAGAATCTTGTCCGCACTTTTCATTGGTCGTGCTACAAACTAGAATGTCATCCACGTATTGTAAGACACTCTCTAATACGATATTGCTCAAGCCCATCTTCAGGACTCTGTTGAAAATCAAAGGGGACTCACAGTACACTTGAGGCAGCCTTGTGCTTTTCAGACGAACTTGTCTGAACGTAAACGATGTCAAATCTTATGAGTCTTTGTGCAATGGGATTGAGAAAAATGCATTTTTCAAGTCAATCACTCTGAAATACCTTGCTTCAACGGGTATATTACGTAGGATCATGGACGGGTTAGGGACTAGAGTATGGGTGCACAACATACGGCCCGCGGGCCAGTTGTGGCCCGCCATGCTCTTTTGTCCAGCCCGCGAGGCACAAAGACTTTCCTAATGGAGGGCGGCCCGCGGTTGCCCTCCATTAGGAAAGTCTTTGTTGACTTCCGGCCGGACAAAACACTGGCCCTCATTGGCTCAGCACACACACGCACCACGTCGCTCCTACGAGCCACGTAGTGCGTGTGTGCTGCACCAATGGAGGGCCAGCACTACAGCTGGCGTGGTCCATAAGGCTTGATGCCGGAAGGCATTTCAGCCTTGGACCACGCCAGCCGTAGTACGATTCCAGCGTTCCAGCTTACCTGCCGCTTACCTGCCTGCCTTCCAGCACGTCTCCGGTAAGTGGTCAGTCTGTGTTTGTGTGTCGGGTCTGTTTTGCTTTATGTTTGTGTGTGTATGTTGCGAGGGGGGGTCGGATGTGTGTCGGATGTGTATGAATGTTTGGATTTTAATGTTTTTTGTGTGTATGTTGAGATGCGGGGGTGGGGGGGTGTCGGATGTGTGTCGGATGTTTGGATTGGATTTTAATGTTTTTTGTGTGTATGTTGAGATGCGGGGTGGGGGGGTGTCGGATGTGTGTCAGATGTTTGGATTTGAATGTATTTTGTGTGTATGTTGAGATGCGGTGGTGGGGGGGTGTCGGATGTGTGTCGGATGTGTATGAATGTTTGGATTGTAATGTTTTTTGTGTGTATGTTGAGATGCGGGGGTGGGGGGTTGTCGGATGTGTATGAATGTTTGGATTTGAATGTATTTTGTGTGTATGTTGAGATGCAGGGGTGGGGGGGTGTCGGATGTGTGTCGGATGTGTATGAATGTTTGGATTTTAATATTTTTTGTGTGTATGTTGAGATGCGGGGATGGGGGGAGTGTCAGATGTGTATGAATGTTTGGATTTGAATGTTTTTTGTGTGTATGTTGAGATGCGTGGGTGGGGGGTTGTCGGATGTGTATGAATGTTTTGATTTGAATGATTTTTGTGTGCTGAGTTGGGGGGTGGGGGGTTCGGGTCTGTATGGGTGCATGATTGTGTGTGTGCTGAGTTGGGGGTGGGGGGTTCGGGTCTGTGTGTGTGCTGATTTGGGGCCAGGGGTTTGGGTCTGTATGGGTGCATACTTGAGAGTGTGTGTGCTGAGTTGGGGGTGGGGGTTTGGGTCTGTATGTTTGCATGTTTGAGAGTGTGCTGAGTTGGGGGTGGGGGTTCGGGTCTGGTTGGGTGCTTGTGTGTGTGCTGATTTGGGGAGTGGGGGTTTGGAGTTGGGGGGGTGGGGGGTTTGGGTCTGTGTGGGTGCATGTTTGTGTGTGTGCTGAGTTGGGGGGTGGGGGTTTGGGTCTGTATGTTTGCATGTTTGAGAGTGTGCTGAGTTGGGGGTGGGGGTTCGGGTCTGGTTGGGTGCTTGTGTGCTGATTTGGGGGGTGGGGGTTTGGAGTTGGGGGGGTGGGGGGTTCGGGTCTGTATGGGTGCATGTTTGTGTGTGTGCTGAGTTGGGGAGTGGGGGATTCGGGTCTGTATGGGTGCATGCTTGAGAGTGTGTGTGCTGAGTTGGGGGGTGGGGGGTTTGGAGTTGGGGGATGTGGGGGGTTCGGGTCTTTATGGGTGCATGTTTGTGTGTGTGCTGAGTTGTGGGTGGGGGTTCAGGTCTGTATGGGTGCTGGTTTGTGTGTGCTGATTTGGGGGGTGGGGGTTCGGGTCTGTATGGGTGCATGTTTGTGTGTGTGCTGAGTTGGGGGGTGGGGGTTCGGGTCTGTATGGGTGCTGGTTTGTGTGTGTGCTGATTTGGGGGGTGGGGGGTTTGGAGTTGGGGAGGTGGGGGGTTCAGGTCTGTATGGGTGCTTGGTTGAGAGTGTGCTGATTTGGGCGATGGGGGGTTTGGGTCTATATGGGTGCATGCTTGAGAGTGTGTGTGCTGAGTTGGGGGGTGGGGGGCTTGGAGTTCAGGGGTGGTGGGGGGTTGGGGTCTTTATGGGTGCATGTTTGTGTGTGTGCTGAGTTGGGGGGTGGGGGTTCGGGTCTATATGGGTGCTGGTTTGTGTGTGCTGATTTGGGGGTGGGGGTTTGGAGTTGGGTGGGGCGTTCAGGTCTGTATGGGTGCATGTTTGTGTGTGTGTTGAGTTGGGGGGTGGGGGTTCGGGTCTGTATGGGTGCTGGTTTATGTGTGTGCTGATTTGGGGGCGGGGTTTGGAGTTGGGGGGTGGGGCTTTCGGGTCTGTATGGGTGCTGGTTTGTGTGTGTGCTGATTTGGGGGATGGGGGTTTGAAGTTGGGGAGGTGGGGGGTTCGGGTCTGTATGGGTGCTTGTTTGAGAGTGTGCTGATTTGGGGGGTGGGGGGTTCGGGTCTGTATGGGTGCATGTTTGTGTGTGTGTTGAGTTGGGGGGTGGGGGTTCGGGTCTGTATGGGTGCTGGTTTATGTGTGTGCTGATTTGGGGGATGGGGGGTTTGAAGTTGGGGAGGTGGGGGGTTCGGGTCTGTATGGGTGCTTGTTTGAGAGTGTGCTGATTTGGGGGGGTGGGGGGTTCGGGTCTGTATGGGTGCATGTTTGTGTGTGTGTGCTGAGTCGGGTGGTGGGGGGTTCGGGTCTGTGTGGGTGCATGCTTGAGAGTGTGTGTGCTGAGTTGGGGGGTGGGGGGTTTGCAGTTGGGGGGGTGGGGGGTTCGGGTCTTTATGGGTGCATGTTTGTGTGTGTGCTGAGTTGGGGGGTGGGGGTTCGGGTCTGTATGGGTGCTGGTTTGTGTGTGCTGATTTGGGGGGTGGGGGGTTTGGAGTTGGGTGGGGGGGTGGAGGGTTCGGGTCTGTATGGGTGCTAGTTTGTGTGTGTGCTGATTTGGGGGGTGGGGGTTTGGAGTTGGGGAGGTGGGAGGTTCGGGTCTGTATGGGTGCTTGTTTGAGAGTGTGTGTGTGCTGAGTTGGGGGGTGAGGTGGGCCAGGGTGAATAACATCAGAGACAACGGGCAGCCTTGCCTGGTGCCCCGTAGGATCACCCAGGCAGGTGAAATGTGTTTGCCAGTGCGAACCCTGGCCAGTGACCTGATGCATAGCAACTTCACTCAGTGTATAAATCCCGGGCCAAACCCAAATCGGCATCACCACGTAGATCAGTTCCCATTTAGTGATGCTCTTTGGCATTCGCTGCAGTCCCCTAAAGATCATACTCCTAGGCCCAGAATTGTCCCTGGACATAGTATGATAGTAACAAATGTTTGCCCCCCACCACCACTTACTACCGCCTCTCCCTCTCCAGCACTATCTGAAATGTCGTCAGGCCTAGTACGATAAAAGCTTGTTTTGTTCCTCTCCCTCCTTTCTCCTCCCCTCTCCCTCACCTTGTGTAATTCTCCGACTCTACCAGAAATAAACTATCATAGCATATCATTAGAGATGTTGGGCCAGAGTGTCAAGGGTCAGCAGTGGGTGTGGTTTATTTGTACATTCCTAAAGCTTTCAAAATCGGCTGCAGCCTTTTCTAGTATGGTCCTGGATGATGTCTGCTCCTGTAATTTTGCAACTAAACCGCGATCAAGCGTTTGAGACCCATTGAGTGTGGGTAATTGTTACCTTTCTACAACCCCATCAAGCATTGTTCAGGGGGATAGAAGCACAAGCAGAAACTATTTCTCTGAAGCAATATAGTGGAGCTCCTGTCAGTTTTGCCCTGCCCAGGAAGAAACTTAGATCAGTTTCTTTGTATGTTCACTAAAGTAATTGGTCATCCTGTGATAATTCCTTTCAAAAGCTCATAATTTGGCAACAGCTTGTGCTTTGAAATGTTATTTTTTTTTAAAGTATGTCCTCAATTTCCACCTTAATCTCAAACATAGCAGGCTGATATGCTATGCAGCCCACTATTCCTGAAAGTATCCATCAATAAGTGCATGAAAAGGTATGCTGGCAAGGCTATGTTCTTTATCTGATCTTGTTCTTTTGTCGCTTCTAGGATTCTCCAAAAAGTACATAATTTGTATATACTCTAGACTTGGACCGTCGTAGTGGGAGCATAACAGTGGATTTCGTATCTTTATCCAAAGATGTCCCTGCCAATGTTTAGTGCAGTAAAAAAAAGAAAGATTGACCAGGAGCACCGTCAATTTAAGGATGAGTGAACTGAGAAGTTTTTTTTCATCGAGTCCAAACCTGATGTGTACTCGTGTCTCATTTGTCTCGAATGCATAGCAGTCCTCAAGGAATATAATATCCGCCGCCATTGTGAATCAAAACATTCACAATATAAGGATTTGCAGGGGGAAGCGAGAATTAAGAAAGCTGGGGAGCTAAAAACACAGCTGGCTAAGCAACAGGGTATTTTTGCCCAGAAAAAAAAAGAATCTGAATGTGCCACCTTTGCGAGTTATAAGGTTGCACAGCTTACTGCAAGGTCAGCACGTCCTTTCACAGATTGGGATTTCATTAAAGACTGCCTGATGGAGATTTTCGAGGCAGTGTGCAAAGAAAAAAAAGATGCTTTTACAAATGTTCCCCTTTCACGTATGAGTATCCAGCGGCGTATTGTAGATATGGCTGACAATTGTTACAGCCAACTGAAAATGCGGTGTAAGGATGTCAAGTTCTTTTCAGCTGCCCTTGATGAGAGCACAGATGCAAGTGACACAGCCCAACTCTTAATTTTCATTCGGGGGGTCGATAATCAATGCAAAGTATTTCAGGAACTGGCTTCCCTGGTATCTTTGCATGGCAGGACTACTGGTGCTGACATTTTTAATGCCTTTCAAAAAGTCATTGATGATTTAAATTTGCCATGGGATGCGTTGGTAGGCGTGACGACTGATGGGGCGCCAGCCATGGTTGGGGAGCAAAATGGGTTTATTGGCTGCTTGAAAAGGCACTTAGGCGAGAAGGCTGTCTATTAAAAAAAGTATCACTGCATCATCCACCAGGAGGCATTATGTGCAAAACATTTGAAATTCACTCAAGTGATGGACTTTGTTGTGATAACGG
This sequence comes from Ambystoma mexicanum, assembly GCF_040938575.1. Taxonomy (NCBI): domain Eukaryota; kingdom Metazoa; phylum Chordata; class Amphibia; order Caudata; family Ambystomatidae; genus Ambystoma; species Ambystoma mexicanum. The sequence goes on along the minus strand of NC_090928.1, from coordinate 1,176,086,321 downwards.
TTAATTTTGTCCGTGCACGCTCTTTAAATCACCGATTGTTTCAGGCGTTTCTAGAAGAGGTAAAGGCGGATTATGGTGATGTCCTATATCACACCGATGTTCGATGGCTTAGTCGTGGCAATGTGCTGAAGCGATTCTTTGCTTTACAGCACGAAATAAAAGCATTCCTTGATGGAAAGGGAATGGACACTTCTGTCATGCTAGATATTGACTGGGTAGCTGACTTTGCTTTTCTGACTGACCTAACAGGCCATTTCAATGATTTAAATTTAAAGTTGCAAGGAAGCCAAAATCTCATATCGGATCTGTTTGAGGCAGTTTGTGCCTTTGAAATAAAGTTAGGGCTTCTGACAGCCCAACTAGAGAAAGAGATGCTGGCACACTACCCCGCATGTGCAGAGGTTTTCCCCCATGACAATTATGTAGGGTGGTATCGCATGTGAAGGTCCTGAAGGAACTGCAAAATGTTTTTGAGACTCGTTTCTCACAATTCAAATCCCAGCGAGCCTCTTTTAAACTTTTTGCAGACCCTTCCTCAGGTGATGTTGACAGTGTGCAACCTGAACTGCAACTGCACTGATTGAACTTCAGTGCTGTAGTGCCCTCAAAAATAAGCACAGAGAGATGCCTTTATTAGTCTTCTATGAGTCTCTGGACACTGCTCAATTCCCCAATCTGTCACGGGAAGCATTAAAGATGGTTTCTATGTTTGGCAGTACTTACATTTGTGAGCAAGTTTTTTTTCACAAATGAAACTACATAAATCCAGCCTAAGGACAAGACTAACTGACCAACATCTCCATGCTACCCTGGAACAACCTCACTGGAGCCCGAGATCCAGAAACTGACAGCTGAGAAACGCTTCAATGTTTCTCACTGATCAACTATGTCTGGTTCACTGTTTCATCCTGGGGCATAGTGTTTGGTTGGGGGTGAGGGGGCCATGGGGCATAGTGTTTGGTAGGGGGTGAGGGACATGGGGCATAGTGTTTGGTTGGGGGTGAGGGTGCAATGGGGCATAATGTTTGGTTTGGTGTGAGGGGGCCATGGGGCATAGTGTTTGGTTGGGGGAGAGGGACATGGGGCATAGTGTTTGGTTGGGGGCAAGGGGGCCCTGGGGCATAGTGTTTGGCTGGGGGTGAGGGGACCATGGGGCATAGTGTTTGGTTGAGGGTGAGGGGGCCATGGGGCATTGTGTTTGGTTGGGGGTGAGGGACACAGGGCATAGTGTTTGGTTGGGGGTGAGGGGGGCCATGGGGCATAGTGTTTGGTTGGGGGTGAGGGGGCCATGGGGCATTGCGTTTGGTTGGGGGTGAGGGACATGGGGCATAGTGTTTGGTTGGGGGTGAGGGTGCCATGGGGCATAATGTTTGGTTGGGTGTGAGGGACATGGGGCATAGTGTTTGGTTGGGGGTGAGGGGCCCATGGGGCATAGTGTTTGGTTGGGGGTAAGGAGGCCCTGTGGCATAGTGTTTGGTTGGGGGTGAGGGTGCCATGGGGCATTGTGTTTGGTTGGGGGTGAGGGACATGGGGCATAGTGTTTGGTTGGGAGTGAGGGGGCCATGGGGCATAATGTTTGGTTGGGGGTGAGGGACATGGGGCATAGTGTTTGGTTGGGGGTGAGGGGCCCATGGGGCATAGTGTTTGGTTGGGGGTAAGGGGGCCCTGTGGCATAGTGTTTGGCTGGGGGTTAGGGTGCCATGGGGCATAATGTTTGGTTGGGTGTGAGGGGGCCATGGGGCATAGTGTTTGGTGTGGGGTGAGGGACATGGGGCATAGTGTTTGGTTGGGGGTAAGGGGGCCCTGGGGAATTGTGTTTGGTTGGGGGTGAGGGACATGGGGCATAGTGTTTGGTTGGGGGTGAGGGTGCCATGGGGCATAATGTTTGGTTGGGTGTGAGGGGGCCATGGGGCATAGTGTTTGGTTGGGGGTGAGGGACATGGGGCATAGTGTTTGGTGGGGGGTGAGGGGGCCATGGGGCATAGTGTTTGGTTGGGGGTAAAGGGGCCCTGGGGCATAGTGTTTGGTTGGGGGTGAGGGTGCCATGGGGCATAATGTTTGGTTGGGTGTGAGGGACCCATGGGGCATAGTGTTTGGTTGGGTGTAAGGGGGCCCTGGGGCATAGTGTTTGGTTGGGGATGAGGGGGCCATGGGGCATAGTGTTTGGTTGGGGGTAAGGAGGCCCTGTGGCATAGTGTTTGGTTGGGGGTGAGGGTGCCATGGGGCATTGTGTTTGGTTGGGGGTGAGGGACATGGGGCATAGTGTTTGGTTGGGAGTGAGGGGGCCATGGGGCATAATGTTTGGTTGGGGGTGAGGGACATGGGGCATAGTGTTTGGTTGGGGGTGAGGGGCCCATGGGGCATAGTGTTTGGTTGGGGGTAAGGGGGCCCTGTGGCATAGTGTTTGGCTGGGGGTTAGGGTGCCATGGGGCATAATGTTTGGTTGGGTGTGAGGGGGCCATGGGGCATAGTGTTTGGTGTGGGGTGAGGGACATGGGGCATAGTGTTTGGTTGGGGGTAAGGGGGCCCTGGGGAATTGTGTTTGGTTGGGGGTGAGGGACATGGGGCATAGTGTTTGGTTGGGGGTGAGGGTGCCATGGGGCATAATGTTTGGTTGGGTGTGAGGGGGCCATGGGGCATAGTGTTTGGTTGGGGGTGAGGGACATGGGGCATAGTGTTTGGTGGGGGGTGAGGGGGCCATGGGGCATAGTGTTTGGTTGGGGGTAAAGGGGCCCTGGGGCATAGTGTTTGGTTGGGGGTGAGGGTGCCATGGGGCATAATGTTTGGTTGGGTGTGAGGGACCCATGGGGCATAGTGTTTGGTTGGGTGTAAGGGGGCCCTGGGGCATAGTGTTTGGTTGGGGATGAGGGGGCCATGGGGCATAGTGTTTGGTAGGGGGTGAGGGACATGGGGCATAGTGTTTGGTTGGGGGTGAGGGTGCAATGGGGCATAATGTTTGGTTTGGTGTGAGGGGGCCATGGGGCATAGTGTTTGGTTGGGGGAGAGGGACATGGGGCATAGTGTTTGGTTGGGGGCAAGGGGACCCTGGGGCATAGTGTTTGGTGGGGGGTGAGGGGGCCATGGGGCATAGTGTTTGGTTGGGGGTGAGGGTGCCATGGGGCATAATGTTTGGTTGGGTGTGAGGGACCCATGGGGCATAGTGTTTGGTTGGGTGTAAGGGGGCCCTCGGGCATAGTGTTTGGTTGGGGGTGAGGGGGCCATGGGGCATAGTGTTTGGTAGGGGGTGAGGGACATGGGGCATAGTGTTTGGTTGGGGGTGAGGGTGCAATGGGGCATAATGTTTGGTTGGGGGTGAGGGGGCCATGGGGCATAGTGTTTGGTGTGAGGGGGCCATGGGGCATAGTGTTTGGTTGGGGGTGAGGGACATGGGGCATAGTGTTTGGTGGTGGGTTAGGGGGCCATGGGGCATAGTGTTTGGTTGGGGGTGAGGGTGCCATGGGGCATAATGTTTGGTTGGGTGTGAGGGACCCATGGGGCATAGTGTTTGGTTGGGTGTAAGGGGGCCCTGGGGCATAGTGTTTGGTTGGGGGTGAGGGGGCCATGGGGCATAGTGTTTGGTAGGGGGTGAGGGACATGGGGCATAGTGTTTGGTTGGGGGTGAGGGTGCAATGGGGCATAATGTTTGGTTGGGGTTGAGGGGGCCATGGGGCATAGTGTTTGGTTGGGGGTGAGGAGGCCATGGGGCATAGTGTTTGGTTGGGGGTGTGGGGGCCATCGGGCATAGTGTTTGGTAGGGGGTGAGGGACATGGGGCATAGTGTTTGGTTGGGGGTGAGGGTGCAATGGGGCATAATGTTTGGTTGGGGTTGAGGGGGCCATGGGGCATAGTGTTTGGTTGGGGGTGAGGAGGCCATGGGGCATAGTGTTTGGTTGGGGGTAAGGGGGCCCTGTGGCATAGTGTTTGGCTGGGGGTTAGGGTGCCATGGGGCATAATGTTTGGTTGGGTGTGAGGGGGCCATGGGGCATAGTGTTTGGTTGGGGGTGAGGGACATGGGGCATAGTGTTTGGTTGGGGGTAAGTGGGCCCTGGGGAATTGTGTTTGGTTGGGGGTGAGGGACATGGGGCATAGTGTTTGGTTGGGGGTGAGGGTGCCATGGGGCATAATGTTTGGTTGGGTGTGAGGGGGCCATGGGGCATAGTGTTTGGTTGGGGGTGAGGGACATGGGGCATAGTGTTTGGTGGGGGGTGAGGGGGCCATGGGGCATAGTGTTTGGTTGGGGGTAAAGGGGCCCTGGGGCATAGTGTTTGGTTGGGGGTGAGGGTGCCATGGGGCATAATGTTTGGTTGGGTGTGAGGGACCCATGGGGCATAGTGTTTGGTTGGGTGTAAGGGGGCCCTGGGGCATAGTGTTTGGTTGGGGGTGAGGGGGCCATGGGGCATAGTGTTTGGTAGGGGGTGAGGGACATGGGGCATAGTGTTTGGTTGGGGGTGAGGGTGCAATGGGGCATAATGTTTGGTTTGGTGTGAGGGGGCCATGGGGCATAGTGTTTGGTTGGGGGAGAGGGACATGGGGCATAGTGTTTGGTTGGGGGCAAGGGGACCCTGGGGCATAGTGTTTGGTGGGGGGGTGAGGGGGCCATGGGGCATAGTGTTTGGTTGGGGGTGAGGGTGCCATGGGGCATAATGTTTGGTTGGGTGTGAGGGACCCATGGGGCATAGTGTTTGGTTGGGTGTAAGGGGGCCCTGGGGCATAGTGTTTGGTTGGGGGTGAGGGGGCCATGGGGCATAGTGTTTGGTAGGGGGTGAGGGACATGGGGCATAGTGTTTGGTTGGGGGTGAGGGTGCAATGGGGCATAATGTTTGGTTGGGGGTGAGGGGGCCATGGGGCATAGTGTTTGGTGTGAGGGGGCCATGGGGCATAGTGTTTGGTTGGGGGTGAGGGACATGGGGCATAGTGTTTGGTGGGGGGTTAGGGGGCCATGGGGCATAGTGTTTGGTTGGGGGTGAGGGTGCCATGGGGCATAATGTTTGGTTGGGTGTGAGGGACCCATGGGGCATAGTGTTTGGTTGGGTGTAAGGGGGCCCTGGGGCATAGTGTTTGGTTGGGGGTGAGGGGGCCATGGGGCATAGTGTTTGGTAGGGGGTGAGGGACATGGGGCATAGTGTTTGGTTGGGGGTGAGGGTGCAATGGGGCATAATGTTTGGTTGGGGGTGAGGGGGCCATGGGGCATAGTGTTTGGTTGAGGGTGAGGGGGCCATGGGGCATTGTGTTTGGTTGGGGGTGAGGGACACAGGGCATAGTGTTTGGTTGGGGGTGAGGGGGGCCATGGGGCATAGTGTTTGGTTGGGGGTGAGGGGGCCATGGGGCATTGTGTTTGGTTGGGGGTGAGGGGGGCCATGGGGCATTGTGTTTGATTGGGGGAGAGGGGGCCATAGGGCATAGTGTTTGGTTGGGGGGAAGGGGCCCTGGGGCATAGTGTTTGGTTGGGGGTGAGGGGGCCATGGGGCATAGTGTTTGGTTGGGGGTGAGGGTGCCATGGGGCATAATGTTTGGTTGGGTGTGAGGGGGCCATGTGGCATAGTGTTTGGTTGGGTGTGAGGGGGCCATGTGGCATAGTGTTTGGTTGGGGGTGAGGAGGCCATGGGGCATAGTGTTTGGTTGGGGGTGAGGTGGCCCTGGGGCATAGTGTTTGGTTGGGGGTGAGGGTGCCATGGGGCATAATGTTTGGTTGGGTGTGAGGGGGCCATGGGGCATAGTGTTTGGTTGAGGTGAGGGGGCCATGGGGCATTGTGTTTGGTTGGGTGTGAGGGGGCCATGGGGCATAGTGTGTGGTTGGGGGTGAGGGGGCCCTGGAGCATAGTGTTTGGTTGGTGGTGAGGGGGCCATGGGGCATAGTGTTTGGTTGGGGGTGAGGGGGCCATGGGGCATAATGTTTGGTTGTGTGTGAGGGGGCCATGGGGCATAGTGTTTGGTTGGGGGTGAGGGACATGGGGCATAGTGTTGCACTCCAAGAGTGAACCCAATAATAAAGCTAAAACAGGCACAGTTAGGAGATGTTCATCTTTGGCTTTTTGAGGAAACCTGACTCAACGAAGGCCATACTCCTCTTGGGCAACCCAAATAGCAAACTGTAGCAGTCCAAAATAACGGCATGTCCAATCTAGGGTCAATAAAATATATATAAGTTAATTAAACAGGCGAGATACAATAATTAAATAGAAATAAATTATAACAATGGAAAATATGTAGTACAATATGTAAGTTTGAAATGCAAATAAAAATTGTTACCCCTCAAAAACATTCTTTTTCCATGTGTTTAGTACAAATTGGGGGTTTAAAAAGCCTCCTGCCACGCCCCGCCTACCGCCCCGCCCACATTTACTTTTCGGCACTATGCCACATTTACTTGTGGCCTAGTGTTTGGTTGGGTGTGAGGGGGCCATGTGGCATAGTGTTTGGTTGGGGGTGAGGGGGCCATGGGGCATAGTGTTTGGTTGGGGGTGAGGTGGCCCTGGGGCATAGTGTTTGGTTGGGGGTGAGGGTGCCATGGGGCATAATGTTTGGTTGGGTGTGAGGGGGCCATGGGGCATAGTGTTTGGTTGAGGTGAGGGGGCCATGGGGCATTGTGTTTGGTTGGGTGTGAGGGGGCCATGGGGCATAGTGTGTGGTTGGGGGTGAGGGGGCCCTGGAGCATAGTGTTTGGTTGGTGGTGAGGGGGCCATGGGGCATAGTGTTTGGTTGGGGGTGAGGGGGCCATGGGGCATAGTGTTTGGTTGTGTGTGAGGGGGCCATGGGGCATAGTGTTTGGTTGGGGGTGAGGGACATGGGGCATAGTGTTTGGTTGGGTGTGAGGGGGCCATGGGGCATAGTGTTTGGTTGGGGGTGAGGGTGCCATGGGGCATAATGTTTGGTTGGGTGTGAGGGGGCCATGGGGCATTGCGTTTGGTTGGGGGCGAGGGACATGGGGCATAGTGTTTGGTTGGGGGTGAGGGTGCCATGGGGCATAATGTTTGGTTGGGTGTGAGGCACATGGGGCATAGTGTTTGGTAGGGGGTGAGGGACATGGGGCATAGTGTTTGGTTGGGGGTGAGGGTGCAATGGGGCATAATGTTTGGTTTGGTGTGAGGGGGCCATGGGGCATAGTGTTTGGTTGGGGGAGAGGGACATGGGGCATAGTGTTTGGTTGGGGGCAAGGGGACCCTGGGGCATAGTGTTTGGTGGGGGGGTGAGGGGGCCATGGGGCATAGTGTTTGGTTGGGGGTGAGGGTGCCATGGGGCATAATGTTTGGTTGGGTGTGAGGGACCCATGGGGCATAGTGTTTGGTTGGGTGTAAGGGGGCCCTGGGGCATAGTGTTTGGTTGGGGGTGAGGGGGCCATGGGGCATAGTGTTTGGTAGGGGGTGAGGGACATGGGGCATAGTGTTTGGTTGGGGGTGAGGGTGCAATGGGGCATAATGTTTGGTTGGGGGTGAGGGGGCCATGGGGCATAGTGTTTGGTGTGAGGGGGCCATGGGGCATAGTGTTTGGTTGGGGGTGAGGGACATGGGGCATAGTGTTTGGTGGGGGGTTAGGGGGCCATGGGGCATAGTGTTTGGTTGGGGGTGAGGGTGCCATGGGGCATAATGTTTGGTTGGGTGTGAGGGACCCATGGGGCATAGTGTTTGGTTGGGTGTAAGGGGGCCCTGGGGCATAGTGTTTGGTTGGGGGTGAGGGGGCCATGGGGCATAGTGTTTGGTAGGGGGTGAGGGACATGGGGCATAGTGTTTGGTTGGGGGTGAGGGTGCAATGGGGCATAATGTTTGGTTGGGGGTGAGGGGGCCATGGGGCATAGTGTTTGGTTGAGGGTGAGGGGGCCATGGGGCATTGTGTTTGGTTGGGGGTGAGGGACACAGGGCATAGTGTTTGGTTGGGGGTGAGGGGGGCCATGGGGCATAGTGTTTGGTTGGGGGTGAGGGGGCCATGGGGCATTGTGTTTGGTTGGGGGTGAGGGGGGCCATGGGGCATTGTGTTTGATTGGGGGAGAGGGGGCCATAGGGCATAGTGTTTGGTTGGGGGGAAGGGGCCCTGGGGCATAGTGTTTGGTTGGGGGTGAGGGGGCCATGGGGCATAGTGTTTGGTTGGGGGTGAGGGTGCCATGGGGCATAATGTTTGGTTGGGTGTGAGGGGGCCATGTGGCATAGTGTTTGGTTGGGTGTGAGGGGGCCATGTGGCATAGTGTTTGGTTGGGGGTGAGGAGGCCATGGGGCATAGTGTTTGGTTGGGGGTGAGGTGGCCCTGGGGCATAGTGTTTGGTTGGGGGTGAGGGTGCCATGGGGCATAATGTTTGGTTGGGTGTGAGGGGGCCATGGGGCATAGTGTTTGGTTGAGGTGAGGGGGCCATGGGGCATTGTGTTTGGTTGGGTGTGAGGGGGCCATGGGGCATAGTGTGTGGTTGGGGGTGAGGGGGCCCTGGAGCATAGTGTTTGGTTGGTGGTGAGGGGGCCATGGGGCATAGTGTTTGGTTGGGGGTGAGGGGGCCATGGGGCATAATGTTTGGTTGTGTGTGAGGGGGCCATGGGGCATAGTGTTTGGTTGGGGGTGAGGGACATGGGGCATAGTGTTGCACTCCAAGAGTGAACCCAATAATAAAGCTAAAACAGGCACAGTTAGGAGATGTTCATCTTTGGCTTTTTGAGGAAACCTGACTCAACGAAGGCCATACTCCTCTTGGGCAACCCAAATAGCAAACTGTAGCAGTCCAAAATAACGGCATGTCCAATCTAGGGTCAATAAAATATATATAAGTTAATTAAACAGGCGAGATACAATAATTAAATAGAAATAAATTATAACAATGGAAAATATGTAGTACAATATGTAAGTTTGAAATGCAAATAAAAATTGTTACCCCTCAAAAACATTCTTTTTCCATGTGTTTAGTACAAATTGGGGGTTTAAAAAGCCTCCTGCCACGCCCCGCCTACCGCCCCGCCCACATTTACTTTTCGGCACTATGCCACATTTACTTGTGGCATAGTGTTTGGTTGGGTGTGAGGGGGCCATGTGGCATAGTGTTTGGTTGGGGGTGAGGGGGCCATGGGGCATAGTGTTTGGTTGGGGGTGAGGTGGCCCTGGGGCATAGTGTTTGGTTGGGGGTGAGGGTGCCATGGGGCATAATGTTTGGTTGGGTGTGAGGGGGCCATGGGGCATAGTGTTTGGTTGAGGTGAGGGGGCCATGGGGCATTGTGTTTGGTTGGGTGTGAGGGGGCCATGGGGCATAGTGTGTGGTTGGGGGTGAGGGGGCCCTGGAGCATAGTGTTTGGTTGGTGGTGAGGGGGCCATGGGGCATAGTGTTTGGTTGGGGGTGAGGGGGCCATGGGGCATAGTGTTTGGCTGTGTGTGAGGGGGCCATGGGGCATAGTGTTTGGTTGGGGGTGAGGGACATGGGGCATAGTGTTTGGTTGGGTGTGAGGGGGCCATGGGGCATAGTGTTTGGTTGGGGGTGAGGGTGCCATGGGGCATAATGTTTGGTTGGGTGTGAGGGGGCCATGGGGCATTGCGTTTGGTTGGGGGCGAGGGACATGGGGCATAGTGTTTGGTTGGGGGTGAGGGTGCCATGGGGCATAATGTTTGGTTGGGTGTGAGGCACATGGGGCATAGTGTTTGGTTGGGGGTGAGGGGCCCATGGGGCATAGTGTTTGGTTCGGGGTGAGGGGGCCATGGGGCATAGTGTTTGGTTGGGGGTGAGGGTGCCATGGGGCATAATGTTTGGTTGGGTGTGAGGGGGCCATGGGGCATAGTGTTTGGTTGGGGGTGATGGACATGGGGCATAGTGTTGCACTCCAAGAGTGAACCCAATAATAAAGCTAAAACAGGCACAGTTAGGAGATGTTCATCTTTGGCTTTTTGAGGAAACCTGACTCAACGAAGGCCATACTCCTCTTGGGCAACCCAAATAGAAAACTGTAGCGGTCCAAAATAACGGCATGTCCAATCTAGGGTCAATAAAATATATATAAGTTAATTAAACAGGCGAGATACAATAATTAAATAGAAATAAATTATAACAATGGAAAATGTGTAGTACAATATGTAAGTTTGAGATGCAAATAAAAATTGTTACCCCTCAAAAACATTCTTTTTCCATGTGTTTAGTACAAATTGGGGGTTTAAAAAGCCTCCTGCCACGCCCCGCCTTCCGCCCCGCCCACATTTACTTTTCGGCCCACTATAGCCCTCATGTAAGGTACTTTCGGCCCTCTGTCAAAATCAGTTGTGCACCCCTGGACTAGAGGAAACTCGGCCTCGACTATATGGTTTATTGGTCGTAAATCTTGGATTAAACGTCAAGACCCTCCCTTTGATTATTTAATCGGATAAACTGCAGTATTGCATGACGACTCTGACACCACTAAGATGCCCTGCTCCATCATGGCAGAAATTGTCTTAAAAATCGCTTCATCTGCTTCCCTAGACATGGGATACTGTCGTGCTTTTGGTAGAATTGCTCCTGGTTTCAACTCAACCTTTACTTCTCCGACTCCTTTCAGTAAGCCTACGTCATAGGGGCCTGTAGTCCATACTGAGACAGGCATCTTTGCCATGTCGTCATCAAAGTATTCAGGACGTTTTTGTGCCAGCATCATTCTCTCAGGCACTTCATTTTTGATCATTTTCGCCAAATAGATGAGATTAACCTCAACTGTCATCTCATCTTCACTTGTTTGTTCTTCAAACAGATCATCATCAGTGACGTCAGTCAATCTGTAACATTCCCCAATGGCGATTACTGCACACCATTGTCTCCTTCATCATCACAACCTTCAAGCAGAGCCATTTTTCTGCGCTCCTCGCATTAGGGCTGTTTGTATTGTCAAGGGAACCACTTGTTACTTTTCCTCATGCATAGGTATTCTTGGTCTGAATAAAAACTCATCTGGGGTTCTCATGATTTTGTCTGCAAGGCCTGGTAGCCTTGACATTAATATGAACACTCCATAAGCGAATATTTCTGGTTCCAATGAAACAGCTCTCATAGCCATTTGTCCTGCGCATGCTCCAATCATTTTGCATACGTTCAAATAATGCATTCCTGGAGTTAAACATACTATGCCCTTCTCCGTGAATGAGATTGTCATGTTTAGCTTTGTCATTAGGTCGCATCCCAGTATATTCACCTGGGCTTGCCTTGAATATAGCAGTGTCACATTCTTTTTCGGAGACTGGTAGTTCTTTTGTAAACGGAACACGACTTGTTGCTCTTATGAAGCCCTGAGTATTTATGGCATCGCCGGACAAAGAAAACTTGCCTTCGCATATACATGAGCGTGTCGCACCTGTGTCAACTAAGAAAGAATATTCTTTATCCCCTATATAGACATCTACCCTCGGTTCCTCATGAGGGTTCGGTGTCACTGATAGGTAGAACACATCAGGTCTCCCAGTGAGCTGTCCTAGTCTATATATAATCTTGTCCCATTCTGAGTGAACAGATTTCCCCGTCACTTGTGGCATTTCTCATTCCTGAATTCAGTATCTGTCCAGTACCCGTTGCTTGTGACAGTTGCATTGGCGACTGTTGAGACTGTCCCTGTGGAAAATTTGTCACATTCTGGGGTTGCAAACTTTGCTGTACTCCCGGCGCTTGCTGCTGCACTGTGTGATTCTGCGCAACTCCATTTCCACCCTGCTGCGAGAACGCAGATGGATTCACCATCCCTCCTCTTGTGAACTGGTCATTTTGCATCATGCCTTGACTACTGCATGTGCGTGATAGATGCCCTGCCATTCCGCACGTCCAAAATGTCGACGGTGGTCTGATTATTTGCCCATTTTGCATACCCTGGTTTCCATTTTGCATATTTTGAAAACCACCTAGATTATTTTGAAAACCTCCCTGATTACTTTCCCATCCTCTTCCTCGAAAGCCTCTTCCCCTTGGGTAAAGCCTGTTATTGCTTTGATCAAACTGCCTTTGATTGTTGATCTGCTGCGTGTTTGATCCGCCTGTATTTTTCAACTTTTCATGCAGCACCCTTTTTGCAATTCTTCTCTTGCAGCAGCCTGCAATAGTGTGTGATGGCCAACTGTATTTCAGACCATGGCTTAGCCTCAATCCCTACCAATTTCTTGAGCTTCTTCTGTACCTGTTCTGGCAGCCCTTGGCATAATATAAGCTAAAACACGGATATAGATTTCCCCCAAGATTCATGAGGTTCCAGCACCCAGGCATCTTGGAAATTCTGAATGTAAAGCAAAGGATCATCTGACCCCTTCATCTTGCGTGTCATCAAGGCTCCCATATCAGAAGTGTCCGGGTATAGCACTTGAAGCGCTTTACATACCGCAGTTCTGCATTTGTTAATGCGCAGTATTAACTGTAGTCACTCCAGGGTAACCTGCTTGTACCTACACAACGTCAGCTCTATCACAAAGTATGGCAATTAAAAGACCTTTAATATCCCCTATAGCTAATGTGTTCCCTCCTGTCATTTTTTCTAACTCATGTGTCCATTTTCCGGCTCCTGATGTCAGCATTGCAAGCTTATTTGTCAGGTTTTCTCTGTCCATGTGAGGCCAGGGTATATATTGTGGCCTCGCTCCTCCTTTTTCTAATAAAGGGAACTGTGACACATGGCACTCCTTCTCCTCTCTCATCATTTTCCTGTCTACCAGAGGGGTAATATTCCCGCATTGCCGTCTACCTGGCAGTGTCCTCATTCTTCTCACATAGGGTGGTGGTGACACCCCCCTCTGACCATATGATACTTCTTCATGCCAATCTGATGGTGTAGCTGACTCTGATGTCTTAGGTGCAGACCCACTGGAATCTGACCAGCTTACTCCCTTTCCCCTAGATAAGCATTTTTCACGTCTTCTTTCGTCTTCTCTTTCTTCACATTCTTCTCTTTCTGTGTCTGATATTGTCTGTGCCCAACTCGTGCAACTTCTCTCATCCTCCTCATTTCTGGTTAGGGTCAGCCTATCTAATGACAGCTCTCTATTTCTGCTACTTCGTGAGGCTTCCTCAATATCGTACAACTGAGTGCTCTCCAGACGCTCATCCTCTGCTTTCCCTTGGGGAACGTGTTGTAACCCTATCTCATCATATATTCCATTGATTGTCTCCCTGATGCTTCTGTGTCAAAGTCATCTTCGATATTTGCCCTAGACATGACTGGTACTGAATCATACTCAGGAAAGAATTCTTCGATACCTTCCCAGCCTGCTACTGGATCAGGTTTTTTAACCTCTCTTTCCAGCTATTCAAGATCCCGTGCTCTCTGTCTTCGCTTACGTTCTATGTTGTCCTCAAACTCTCGACGCTTCCTCGCATCCTCTCTGGCCCTGTCTTCTTCTTGTTTCCTCGCATCTCTTTGTTCATTTGCCCTTCACATTTCCTCATCCCTTTGTCTTTTTATTCTCTTCTACCGTATCTTTTGTTCTTCTTCTTCTATCCTCCTTTATTCTGTTCTATTTCGATCATCAGCTGTTCTCTGCTTATGATCATGTTTTCTCTGCTCTTCTGCCTTTTCCTGTTCTCTGACCTGTTCATCATGCTATAACTGCTCTCGTTTCTGTCTATCCTTTTTCTTAGCCCCTTCGTCTCTTGATCGGTTTTCCTTTTCCCTCCTCTCTAATGCGTCCCGTTCTCCTCTTTATCTCATATCCTCAATGCCTTTACCATCGAGTTTCAATAGAATCTGACCACCCATCCATTTGTTCAGTGCTAATGCCATATCATCAGACCTATCCTCATCTCCTTTCCATCTCTTTCCCTCTCTTCCCGTATATGGAGATGTATTTTCTTGTGTTTGGTCTCCTTTTTCCTTTTTGCGCCTCTGCTTGTCTTTTGGTACTTTGGAGGTATTATCTCTGGCTTTCTATGGGCTTTCATCACTTCGTTGTGTAGGTGACTCATATGCTGGGTTGCTATATCCCGTGGCTGCTTTAAGTTCCCTCAATGGGTATAATCCTTCATCTTTACTAGCTTTGCTTTTTGTTTCAGACGGGGCGGGTGGTGCAGAAGGCTCTTAACCCCCCTCTAAGCATATATTCAGTATCCAATCTAAACTAACTAGGTGTTTGTCTAACCTTTTGCCCGTGTACGTGGCGTGCAAATATCTTGTCATGTGCTATAGGATCGTTTTAGATAGCGATCCTCCCTGGGGCCATGTCATAAACATTTTGATTGCGGTCCCTTTAACCCATTCTGCACTGTATTGTTTAAGCTTAGGTGCATGCTTCGGCAGCTGTTTGCACATGTGTGCCAATGGGGTAATGTCTTCCATTCTAAACCTGTGTATCTTCTCTCCTATACAACACTGTATTATGCTTTACGTTTCACAACCAAGATCAACAATATGAGCAAGCACCAATCGTTGCAAGCTCAATCCCATTTATTTTCAACAAAATTTAACTTTTACTTTTGTTAGCTACAACCATCAATACGTGCCATGCAACATCATATTGTCCCAATCGTGCAATTTTCATGGTATTTGTAAAAGTGTTTACCTTCTGACATCATAGGGAAAACATGAAACAGACAAGACAGACTCCGGCCGGCTACACTAATCTCATGCCATCTGCTTCCTCAGAGGCATTCTGCCCCTAATTGTATTCTGACATGGAATTTAAGCCCATTTCTTTCAGATCGTCTTTAATCGATTCTGGTCTTCTATGTCGTCCTATCAATTCAGGACCTTAAATGAAGGCTTCTTCTAGCGCTCTTTTAAAACCTAAGAAAATGGGCGTATACTCTCTATCTCGGTTACTCCCGGTATCTCTCTCTAGTGCTCAGCCACCCTCGAATCAATATTTTCCCCTTATATATACATTATGCTCTTACTCTGATGTTATTTTTGTCCCACCTCCCTCCTTTACCTTACCTTCACTTGTTTTAAGGCCTGCAACTTTTTGTCAAAGCATTCAGTCTTTCTCACTCACTGTTCGCATGTTTTTCCTCTCCTGATGCTCGGGATCACCACCTTCGTTACCGCCTTTCCGTGCTGCTTGTCCGATCGGCTGCTCATAGAAGTGGGAAGGGATTTTTGGGGGAAAGCAAAGGTTCCTTCAGACCTTACCTGCAGGGCTTTTAATTAATCTAGACACTATCTATGGGGAGCTTCTTGTTCTATCAGACGGTTGGCAAAGGACTTGTGATATTGCCGAGTACCTGAAGTTACTTATGTCAACTGTCAAAGGGTGTCTTATCTAATCTTACCATCCTCTGTTACCAAGGGAACCGGATGGACCCCAGCTGGCCCATGAGACTGGGGGTCTCCAAAGGCCCTTTAAGATGAGCAGCAGCAACCTCGAGATAGATGGGGAAGCAGATTCGTACTCTTGCATCAAATAATGATGACAACTCAAGAGTTTGGCAAAGGGAGTCCGTTTAATGACAAGTACAGAAAACGGGAGTTCAATGAACATCATCAACCACTCAATCTTCCTTCTCGCTTAAAATCCAACTAATATCAGCAAAAACACAACATTTATACCAAAAACTCATCATCATTGACGTGTAATCTTAAAAACCTAACATGCAACTTGATTGGTTATAGGAAGGTAACTTTAACATAGGTACTATATCTGTATATGGTAACAGGGAGAGGGGATTGGATAATAATGTCAGGTCGGGCAACTATGCCATTCCTTCAAACTGGCCACTGTAAACATCACTAAAAGTACGATGTCCCATTGGCTCTACTCTCTATAGGACCCTAGATTACATGGGCCACTATGATTGGGTTGGCATTGTTCCCACACATACTTTTCCACTTGCGCTTAACAGCATGCAGAATAATTAGCCAGGTGCAGGGAGTAAGTCTGCACCCCAGCTTCCCCCCAATTTATGTTACAACCATTCATCACCTCAGTGGCCGTGTGTCAATTATTGCTTTGTAGATTGGCCTTGAGTCTGCTTCTTGGTCTGAGAATATTACAGAGTATGGGTACAGCAAGGCTCCATGCGTAGGTGTGAAAGTCTCTTCCCTTTCTGCCTGCCTTGCCACATGACTAGGACACCGTGAAATCGGTCTCTTCTTCATGCAATTTTGTGTATTTGATTTACTACCATCTGCGACTTATCTCGACCTTGCTGAACAGGAGACTGTTATTTTATCTCTTTAATTGTAGGCATTACTAGCCTATTCCAGCCTGATACGACCTTGGCTCCTTTGCATGGTTACTTTCAGCTAGGGTTCTCTCCGTCTTTAATTCTTGATTTGTTTGCTGTGGCCCTCTCCTCTTGAGACCTTTTGTAACCTCTATTCAATTCTGCTCATGTGCGTAGTGGATTTTCACTCATCTATGAAGTGCTTTTGAGGTAGATATATGTATATTTGGCACTTGCTGCAATCTTTTTTCTACTTAGCATAGCAAGCTTCATGATTTCTTTGCTTCTTGTCGTTTCTTGTGTATGTACACGTTTAAACTGACTTAATGTCTTCGTCGTGCATATGGAATAAGTTTCTTCCCTTTGAAATCAACAGTTTCACCTTAAGCTCAAGATGTCACTTATCCATGGTATTTCGTCTCTTTATCAGCATTCTTAGGCCATTACATACTCTATATGTGCGTCAGTCCAATCTCTCATGACGTCACCAGTTGCCTTCTTTTAGTATCTTCTTGGCTTCTTTGAATATTCCATTCTACAAACGTCCTTTTGTATTGTCTGTAAATATGGATTTCTCAGTGGGTACCTTACTGTCCAGGTTTGCGTGGGTGCTGGTACTTCAATAGGTGCTGTTATTCTGATAGGCACTGGAAAGAGCCCAACTGCGGCTCTCTGCTGGTTTATCTGTTCTTCATACGTCACATATTTTGGTGTGAACGTTCTGGGTACTACGAAGGGGACGGCTGGAGTGTGGATGATACTTGGGACTTCCTCTTCACAGGTGATAGATAAGTGCAAGTAGGGGTGGGCTGTAGGGTTCCAGATAGAGCCCCTAGTGCAGGGCTACCAGGGGGCAGTGCAGGTGTGTAACTGGGAGGGCAGGAACCTGGGCCTGAGGTTCAGAGGGTAGCAAGGTAACTAGTACAGTATCTGACAGGAAACCAGCAAGGTAGCAGAAGAGAGAAGGCAGAAGGAAAGAGGAAAGTCTTGAGCTGCTCTGGGAAGCAGAGATGGTTCTGCTCAAGCTTCAGAGAGGCAGGGTGGCTGTTCCAGAGGGAGGTGCCAGCCGATAAGAGAGATCTGCCCCCAACTCGTTGCTTGGAAAAGCGACTGACTCTCAAGGAGTTGGAGGAGCGAAGTGCTCGAATAGGAAGATACTTCAGAAGAGCAAGCTGGAGAAATGTTGGTCCCAGGACGTCTTGTGGACAATGCAAAGGGTATTGAACTTGATCCTTGCAGCAACTTGGAGCCAATGGAAAGATTTCAGTGCTGGAGAGATACGATCCCTGGGAATAATTTGATGAGAGAGACAGGAGTATTTTGTCAGTAGATGCCAACATGTTGGGTTTGGGTGCAACACTTATACAATATGATAACAGTAATACAGACGGAGTCATAGCTTTTGCATCTAGGTCTTTGAGAGGGGCTGAGAATTATTCTTTTATTGAGCGGGAAGCTCTAGCGATGTTTTGTGCCATCAATCATTTCAAGTTTTTCTTGTGGGCAGGAGTGTCATTGTAAGGTCGGATCACAAGCCGTTAGTGCAACTGTTTGACAGTGATAGGTGGGCTTTAGGTTCTCCTAGGATAAGCAGATGGGGTTTGGTTCTACAGGCCTATGACTTTGAAGTGAGTTATCTGCCAGGAAAGAAAAACCTTGTGGCAGATTATCTCTCTAGGATGCTTAGGGAAGGGGGTCAAGAAGTGAGAGTGGAAGAGAGCGAGGAGTGTGTGGTGGCTGAGCTTGAGGTGGTTTGTGTCGGACGTGAGGAATGGGAAAAGGTTGAACTCATGCATCAGGATTTACAGTCCATAAAAGAGTGGACTGTGGATGGGTGGCCCAGCAAATATGTGCTGAAAAAGAAGTTTGAGGTTTGGTGGGAGTTTGGGGAGGAATTGAGCATCACTGGGGGCAGGTTGAGAAGGGGCAGGTGCATTGTCACTCCAAAGGGAGTTAGAGTTGCTCTTAGGGAGATATCACATGAGGGTCATCCCGGGGAGGGAGCCACGGAGAGGAAACTGAGACACAGTTATTGGTGGCCAGGGATGGACAGGATGGTGGAGAGATTTGTTAAGGAGTGTTTGTCTTACCAGATGTGCGATAAAAACAATGTGATACGTGAGACTCCAGTAATTCCTCATACTGTTCCGGCCCAACTGTGGCAAATGTTAGCGGTAGACATTTTGGGACCTGTCGCAGGTTTGGCCGATGGTTTCAAGTATATTTTTGTTCTTGTGGACTTTCACTCCAAGTGGGTAGAGTGGGAGACTGCCAGGGCGGTAACAGCTAAGGAATTAGTGTTGGTTTTGCTCCACCTCCCTCCTTTACCTTAGCTTCACTTGTTTTAAGGCCTGCAACTTTTTACCAAAGCATTCACGGGTGTCCCTCAGAAATTGTCTCTGACAATGGCATCCAGTTTGTCTCTGTTTTCATGAGCTTACTTCTGGAAAGTTCTGGCATTGAACATACTCGGACGGCCCTGTATCATCCCAGGGGTAATGGGCTTGTGGAGAGGTGACACGCTCACCTTAGCTCTGCGGGAGTATCAGGATCCTCTGTGCTGGGTCTGTTCTTAGGCCGCCTCTTTGGATGACTGTGTCTAAATCAGGAATCAAACATAGGGCAATGGTAAATAATTCGGGTCTGTGAACTGCCTCTTCCAACCCCTTCTGCATCCCCCCCACTGTGTATTAACTGTGTGTATGCTCACCTTGGGTGATTAGTTGGTGGGCTCTCCGTCCTGCTTTCTCTCTTTTATAGCACGGGTGCTTTAGTCTAGCAGTTACTTCACTGATGGCACTGAGGCATTGATTGCCTCATTGGATTGCTTTAACAAAGTCCAATCCTTTGCTTTATCCCCTGATTGGTTGTGACTTGCTTAGTCTTATGGCTTGTAGTCTTTGTTTGTAGTACATGCCTTATAGCTGTCTCTGTGGTTTTCCTTCTATTGCCGTATGTCTTTTGAAAGACGCTTCTCTCAGTGCAGCCTGATCTGTATTATGCCTTTACACGTCTGAGCATTGTTTTACCCGGGTTATTTTTTTTTGCAGATTCGGAAGTGCTGGCAGAGGAGGGCTCCTCGAACACTCCAACCTGCAGGCTCGAAGCTGCTGATTCATGTATGCAGGGGGAGGAGCTGCAAAGCCACGGGAGCAGGAGCCGGAGGTCCGTGTGAGCACTGGAGTGCCAGAAGGAGCTGAGGAGGGGCCGGCAGTTCATACGTGCACTGGAGCGCCTGGAGGAGCTGCGGAAGAGTCAGCAATCCGTGTGAGAACTGGAGCGCCTGGAAGAGCTGCGGAAGAGTCAGCGGTCCGTGTGCGCACTGGAGCGCCTGGAGGTGCCGTGGATGACGCAAAGGCTCGAGTCAGGCAAGTAATAGGCTCGAAGGGTATCAGAGCCTAAACGGTGGAGTGAAGAGCAGCAGAAGTCCAAGTTCTGCTAATGCTGCCCAGAGCTGCGGTGAGCGTGCCGTTGCCTCTGGGCAAGATAACGCTAAGCGTGGAGTTCTGTCTCGGTGTGGCTTATATAGCCAGCCACACCCAGCAACTAGACTGCTCCCTTGGTTCCTTTGGAGTCAAATTCCTCCATGTTGGCGTTCCAAGTATGCCATGCCCTGGACCAACTGGGCAGTTTCTTATTTCCCCATTTTGAAATGTGTAGTGAAGCCCTATGAGCCCCAAGAGAGGTTACAGGGGTGCTTCTATGTGAGCCTATGTGGATTGGAGAGGCGGGCACTATAGAAGTCATGACAACAGGTACGTAAATGGAGGAATACAGTTGGCTATGCATACGGGGCAGCCGTGGAGGGAGATCTTGGCCCACATGATGTGGAGTTACTTGACCACTCTGCATTCTGCCACAAGGGTTTCCCCTTTTGTGTCGCTCAAAGGTAGGGAACCGGGAACCAGACTCTGTCCAGGTTGGTTGTCGTTGGCAGGGTCAGTCGTGGTGGACAGGGGTGCTATTATGAATCTCATAAGGCAGGGTCAATGGACCAACAAGGAGCAGTTTGACAGGAGGGAGTGTGTCAAGGTTTGCGATTGGAGAGTAGGCGAGTGGGTGTTCATTAAGAATCCTAGGTTTACGCACAAGTGTGTTGTGAGCAGGTTTATTGGTCCCAAAAGAATTTCTGCAGTGAGGGAAGGAGTGGTCAGTCTGGAAGGTGGAAACGTGCGGTCTAAAGGCAGGTTGGCAAGGGCTGAGAATTTGAGCGGTGTGGCATGTGATGGTGCTGTGGGTGAAGATGGTGAGCAGCTTGGGGGTGAAGAGGTTGAGCCGGGCCCGAGTTTGGTGGTTCCACTAGTGTGGATGGTGTGGTAAGTCCCGATGTCAATGAAGCAGTTGTTGTAGGGATTGGTGTGGGTGCTCAAAAGAGAGTGGCATGCAAACTGGGTGATTGCGTGATTATGTGCGTTAACAGCAATTCTCTTATTCTATTTTATTCCATTTTGTTGTCTTAGTAGTTTTATTGACTTTGAGAAGCTTTTGAATTCGCCAGAAATTTCCTTTTGCTCCTGTGCACTCAGTTTGTTAAGTTTAATTTCTTTTGGGGTTGTTTCTTTGTATGTTGTATTTTGCAATGATGTCGCCACTGTCTCAAGAGCTTTGTCTTCCACATTCTGTGCCTGCTCGTGGGACAGGGACGACAGTTGGTGAGAGCTCGACTGAGTGGCGGGGCCTGGTTGTCGCTCCAAGCAGGCCCGCTTAAAGGTTTAGCACGAGTGCACATGAAGTGCCTACAGCCTGCTTTGCTTTCAAGGCAACAACAAAAAAACTCATGAACACCAGGTCCACCAAGCTGAAAGCAACATTTACAATTTGGATGTTAATGTAAGCATTTGCTCCTCAGGTCTCCTGGTGTAGTCGGGACCTGAGGTGGCCCCCGCACTGAGTGGTGATGCAATTACTTACTGGCTATCTTCAGTAGACCAAGTCATAGCCTTTGTCATCACTAGTTGACCACACCCCGAAACCCGCTGTAGCGTTAGCTTGTTTTAGCAGGAAGTGCTTGTGGTGGAGTCCATTCATAAGACACATGGGTGAACCACACATTTTGGAAATGTAGAAGGAGGATTCAAGCTGGGTCAGGCGGGTTCTCTCTACTGACAATTTTTTGACAATGGCCTTATGGGATTCTTTGGCTCACGTATGTAAGAACTGTGATGAGGAAGATGGACGAGTGGAAAAAGGTCAGCTTCCATACCTCTCAAGCTAGCATGGATGAAAACAAATAGTTTTGTTTTTGGCAGGTGAGAGTCCATTGAAGTATATGGAAGATAAGAGGGCTATAAGTGTGATTGTAGGACCTTTACTGTAGGTAACACCCCCAAAAAATACCTGAGTTGAGAGTGTGAGGAATTCGACTATCCACACGGGGAGAGTGCGCTCGCATGGGCTTTTGGATTTTTTGATGAATAAAAATGAATGGTGGGAGATCAGCCTCTGAGAAATGTATGCGGCCATTCCACACACATTTCATTTTCTTCCCGCATGAAACGCATAGTCATGAGTACTCCGAGAAGACACAGCCTACAGGCACCCTCTTTCCCTGTCATATTCAGCTGGAATGTGAAAGCCCTGGGTACATCAAAGCATCCCAAGAAGGGGGAAGGCACACCTTCCTCATGCCATGGGCAGCCTAATTTAAATATCAAAGGCTCCATGGATCTGCATTCCTTTTAACTAATCCGGCTGGTGGCAGTGCATACTAATGATGACTCATTTAGGCAAGCCTGGAGAGGCTTGGTTGCCAGAAGAGACAACAGGAAGGTGGGGCTAACACCCCTTTGGTAGATGGGGGACTTAGGTATGTGTTGTCGCCCCTTTTCTGTCCTGTTGCAGAGCACTCTGATCCTGACCTCATGCATAACAGCACCACCCTCCACCACACCAACATCAGCACGCCTAACTATAACATCCTAGGCGCACTCATCATTGCCAGATCCTTATCCGCCCATGCACTAGACATCGCAGACATCATCACATCACACAAGATAGACTTCCTAGCCATAACAGAATCCTGGCGCCACACCACAGCTGGCCCAGCCCTCTCACTTGCCATCACAGATAGCTACTCTATCTGCAGGATGGACAGACCCATCGCCAAAGGTGGATGTCTAGCCATCATCTCAAAAACCTCCCTGGACATGAGAGAGACATCCATCACTCCCTTCACATCAGGTGAACTTCTATCAGTACAGATTTCACTGTCTGCTACTGCCACACTAAATATCCACCTCAGCTACAGACCGCCAGGGCCAGTACTCGCCTTCGAGAATGAGGTAACACAAATCCTATCCTCCAATGCCAAATCTAAATCACACACCATTATACTGGGTGATTTTAACTTAGGCCTCAATGACCCACTTGACAAAAACGCTCTATCCATGGCCAACACTATGTCAGCACACGGCTTCTTGCATAGGATCCAGAATCCCACTCATGTGAAAGGTTGAATACTCGACTGGCTTGTGGATATCAACTGCAACTCAGCCATCTTATCTGAGTCTCCCTGTCCATGGTCAGATCACCATATAATAACTTTTAATATCGATACCAATATCAACCTGATCAAGCTCCCAAAACTGGCCCCAGAGACTCTGTCCAGAAACAAACAGAATATCACGGCCAATAACTTACTGCTGTTATTACAACCTGCCCTGGCAACACAACTCACAGATAGTTCTGATCCTACTAAAATGACTATACAGTACAATGACACTATAGTTGCAGCTGTAAACAAACTAGCTCCCTTGCCTCATGCAAAGACAAACAACCTGCCCTCCTAAATGGACGGTTCAGCCCCACCTTAAAAACTTTAGGAAAAGCTAAAAGGAAGGCTGAATCTCATTTGAAGAAATCACCAACAGTACTAAATAATTCAAATGTTTGACCGTGCTGCCCGGGAATACAAACAAGTGCTTCTTACAAAAATCATGTGGTATAATGACAGAATAACCAGGGCCAACTCCAAAACAAAGGAACTGTTTTCAATCCTCAGGGAATTAGAAACTCCGATTCCACCAGTTGAAAGTTGCAACAGGGATGCAAGCTGGTGTCTGAACATACAGAACACTCCCCAAGATAAAATCACTCGACTCCATTCAAAAATTGAAGCATTAAGAAAAAGTCTAATTAAACCGCTGATCCTCCAAGTCATTATGAGCATGCCTCTCACAACAAAGAAGTACCGCATTTTGAATTCACAGTGGTCACTAACTCAGAAGTCCTCCAAATTATCTCAAGTCTAAAACCACCAAGGTGACCCCTGCCCACCAACAGTCATTAAAGGGTGTGCACCCCAAATCACCCCTTTCATCACTAATATAATCAATGCCTTGTTCAAAAACAACTGCGCCCCCATGGGAAGAATGCTTGGGTACTACCATTACAAAAAAAAAACATCATCAATCCAAACATTCCAACAAAACTACCGCCCTATAACGACAGTACCATTTCTACTGAAAGTAATGGACAGAGTAGCTTACCTTCAAATACAGAAATACCTTGAAGCCAACAACTTCCTTGGACTACGCCAGTCTGGATTCTGCCCGGAACATGGGACAGAAACAGGACTCCTGGATTTAAAAATTGAAATGGACGACCTGAAAGATAAAGGGAAGCTAGCCCTTCTCCTGGACCTCTCGGCTGCATTCAATCTTGTGGACCACAAAATCTTGTGCAAACACTTGACCTCAGCAGCACAGTTCTCCCCCAACGCCACCCAGTGGATAAAATAATTCCTAACAGACAGCACAATTAATGTTTTCTCCCCTAAAGTGGAAGCACCACCCACCATTGTCTCATGTGGAGTACCCCAAGGACCGTGTGTTTTCCCGACTTTGCACAACATCTTTACAAAGCCACTATTTGACCATCTTGACGACAAGAGTGTCACCTACACTAACTACACAGATGACACCCATATCCTCATACCGATCACGGGGGACAACGATTCACAGGTTTTGCATGAATGACGTCAAGACAGAGCTGCTCCTCATAGGCTCTCAACTCGGGCTTGCCAAACTAAATGATGCCTTAAAATCCTTTAACATTGACGGTAATAACATCAAAGTCTCTAACAAGGTCAAAACTCTAGGCTTTTATTGGGAATCGTCACTTACCCTCACTAAACAAGTAAACGCTAACACTTCTGCTGCAATCTACACCTGCAAACTCATCAACACATGTAGACAATTCCTATCACCCGACAGCTGTATCACTCTGGCCAGAGCCCTAGTCCTGTCCTCACTTGATTAATGTAATGCCTTATATGCTAGCACAAAGACCCAGAACATACGTAAACTCCAGGTTCTACAAAATAATGCCCTCAGAGCCGCGCTCAACATCCCCAGATCAGCACATATCTCTACAAGAAGACAAAAGCTCCACTGGCTGCCGGTAAGAACGAATCATGTTCAAAACACTAACCTTGACAAACAAATGTCTTCATGGGGTGGCCCCGACTTACTTGTCAGACAAAAAATCGCAATACCTCATCGTGCAAGACCTACAAGAGCAGCCTACCTACACCACCTTGCAACTCCTAGAATCCAGTTCCAAAATGCAGGCGGCAGTAGCTTCTCTACGATTGCCAGCAAGCAATGGAACACCCTGCCGGTCCAATTAAGAGCACAAGAATCCTTTTGGATATTCCGTAGACAACTCAAAACGTACCTCTTCACTCAAGGTCTGGGTAATTAAGCCCCTACCAATGTCTGTTGAACACTTTGTGCGCTCCCAAATGTTACTATGTAAATATTGTATGCATAATAATGCATCTGAACTGTATCTACTATGCCTATGGCTATTGTACATATGTAACCTGAGTAACAACTGCAAGCTATATCTGTAAGAGACCAACCAGATGCCTATAAGCAACAAAAATATTGTGAATAAAAAATAAAATTGTTGGTGGCGACCCAGGATTGTTTCATTAAGGTGGGCTTAGCCTGCTCTAGTCACAGGGCCCATTTGGCTTTAAGAGAGGGCTGAATCCCTCACTTGGCAGATCATCTGATGACTTATTTGGCTCAGGAGGATAGCTCAAGGGCAAGGCGCTCGTCTTGGAAGAATTACGGTACGGAGCAACACAGGTGAGATCCCCGAGTCTGCACTTAGAAACCTCTGGGTATTAAGCATGTTATAAATAACCCATTACAAATACAATTACTTTGAAAGGATTAAGAAGAAGGACTAATTGTACCCCGGCTGAAGGTACAGTCTACTTTACATCTTCTGCCAGTGAAGGAAGGCCAGGAAGGCCAGGTATTCCAGAGCTGCCCGAGTTGCCTCGACCAGCATTCCTGATCCGCCAATCAGCATAGAGACATCGATTCTTGGCCCCGAGCCACCGCGCCAGACAGCATGCAGACGTTCATCCAGCCTCGCTTGCCGAACTGCCTGCCAGCTGGTACCCGCAGTGGTCTCCTGCAGCTAACTCTGTGTCAAGGGCTGTGAAGCGCCCTGGAATTGTCTCAACGTTATCGAGCACCAAGAACGTCTTCAGCACCAAGTACATTGTGGTTCTGCTGCCCTGGACCTTCTCCAAAGGCCCCTAGAGACAGTTACGACCCTTTGCCCCATTGGTGCTGGAACTGAATAACCTTGAACAGTAAGACTATTGCTTTACCAACTACCCTCCTGTCAGTATCCAGAGTGCCACCCTTTCCTTGGTGAAACTGCCTGCCCTCTGTGTTCCTTTAGATGGTGGGTCATATTTGTACTGTGCTAAAACTGTCTGTTGTAATAATAATAAAGTAGATATTTTTATACAACCTTGACTGGACAGTCCCTTTTATCATTGGGTAATAATTGTATTTTCGTTGTGCTGCAACTAACCAACGATCCACGACCTTGAAGAGATAAGCCTGCTGTCCCGTCCATGTTACCAAAATTGGACAAGGAGGTCTTATAATTCATTTGTATTTCAATACGTTTGGATCCCTTCTGGTGTACGAGATTGTGGGGTTGATTGATGGTTTAGAAACCGATTTTCATTCCTGGACCAATGGTGCCCGGAAGATGATTTGTCACATTGGTGGCAAGCGGCTGGATCAGTTGGAGCCTTGCGCACAGCTTAGTCATTCAACGATAAAAGTATTGTTGGAGGCAATGCTTAGTCACTGTAGGTATTAGAATAGTCATGGAGCTTGACACAGAGACTACAAAGGCATGACCAAGGATCTCCTGCGCACCTTAAATCACAAGAGAGGACTTACCCCCAGTGCTATGGTTAATAGGCCTGAGTTGCTGACCAGCCTCCAAGCTTATGAAGAAGCGAGGGCAGTTGGGGAGAAGACCACGGGGGACGGGCTAGGCCCTTTGTACCCAAATGGGCAAGACCTTCCGGAGGGGGAAAATGATGAAGATGACGCATGAGCGGCGTCTCTCACCAATCATCCCACCGGGGTGTCATTGTAAAAAAATGGATACCTCTCATGATTGACCGCAAACGTATTTTGGTGGCCGAAGGCCAACCGTCTCATTCACGAAATGATAGAAATACAGGTTTCCGAGTTTACCAATGAACGGCCATTTTGATGTAACAAGGATCGCCATTTTCTTTTCTGTCAATTGCTCATTGCTTTCTGTTCAAATTGATTCGCAGCACATTTTCTGCTTACACTGCTCAACTGTTAAACATTGTTGTCTGAACGTAAAAGGACTAGGCCGCAGCGCCGCGAGGCTAATGAGAGTTTGTTGAAACACAACGTAGGCAGCTCCGGGGAGGAATGCCCGGCTCCCTCCCGAATGTAGCCTTGAAGCAGAGCCGCAGGGCATTTAATCATTTCACAGCTGCCAGCCAGTCTCGTTATATGGTAGAATATGGTAGAATAAAGCAGCTAAAGGCTTGAATTATGCTCTTCTTACGGCCCCCCTTTACTGAGCCCTGTAGAGCGTGTCGGCTCCCAGGACACGAATAGCACCTCATAGATAGCAAGGTCTGGAATGTGACTCTTCCCCTGTATGTAGCTCGCTTCCAAGAATAGAAGCACTGTATTCTGTTCAACAAAGAAAAGATGTCTCCGCACTTGCAAAGTTGCATATTGTTACTAGAATAGACATTTGAAGGTGTCATATTCGTCGAAAGTGTTCATCATCAAACCGAGTTCAAAGAAACCCAATAAAGGGGGGTGTTAAACATGTCACAGCTGACTGTATGATATGCATTTTGTATCTATGTTACTGATGTACGTAATTCATTCGCTCTCTTGCGTCCCTCGAGGTCTAGAGATACACGTTGCGTGGCGTGAGACCGAGTTGGCCAACTGAGACTATTTGCTTTGCAATAAACCCTAGCTTTGGGAATACAACCTCGTGTCTGGCGTATCTATCGTGTGTGGTGACATGCCTTGTTCCCATAGACGTGAGGGACCCCTAGGGGCCCATTTCAAGATGGTGTCCGAACAGGGACCCTCCCCCACTTGTTCCATCGTGTACGTTGTAATTGAGTAAAGGCGGAGAACGACGAGGACGGGAAAATCGAGCCTGGATCAAGAGGTGTTCGGGGCGCCCTGTAGAAGTGATGAGAGATTCCTTTGCAGATCTGCACACACCTGATCCCTGATTGACGTATCTGGCTAGAGAACAAGGAGGCGGTTGATTAACCAGGGGGAAGGTTGAAACATGCCTGGGGTATTGTCCACCCTAGCAGGGTTTTTCCGCTGTGATAGACAATCTTTGGAAGATGGCCAAATTGCACCACCTGGGGGAACGCCAGCGTATGAGATGTATGTGAAGTATGGTGTGGGAGCGATAATATTCTGTGAGACTTGGCATAGGCAAACCAGAAAGCAACAAGACCATAGTGGCCGATAAATGGTAGTTTTGAGATAGCGAGAATAGATAATTTGGAAAGAATGTTGATAAGAAAGAAAGCGCGTCCCGCAGCATTCGATATTGTTAAGGACTGGAGAAGGGAAGCAATGCTCCAATTTAGAAGTAGAGCGAAGCATGCGCGCAGGCATAAATCAAAAGGTGAAGTAGCGGAGGAAAGGAGGAGGAGGAGTGGACTGAGAGTCTAAGAGGGTCAGGTAGACGTGACCAGTTAAATATAGAAAAGATATACCCACAACGAGAATTGAACATAGCAGATGAAGTGATGGAAAACATATTGATCCATACAAAACAAGGACCAAGATCAGAAGCGAGGCCAAACACGTCAGTAACTATTGCTAAAACCCCCCCGTAGCTCAAACCATCCTTCCTGCAGCTCAAGCCCTCCCACAGCCACAGACCGTGCACGTAACAATTCCTATTAGCCAACCAGGCCCACAGCAGACACTCCCCGTTCCCATTGTCCCATCCGCACCTCCCGCCTTAGATACAGACTCGGTACCGTCCGTTCCTCCAGGGGTTGAAGTTGAAACCACGGGGGTGAGAGGCGGGACTGGACAAAGTCGATGCACGAGGGTAACTCGCAGTGCGATCAGCAAAGAAAGGAAGGTGGAATTGCAGCAACAGGCAGAAATGTATATAGACGGGAATGATGGGACGGCAGCATTGGCTTCGATGTATGACTTCCGAAGAAGCAACGAAAGTAGTGTTGGAATACATGGGAGAATATTTGGTGGAGAGATGGAAACAGTTAATTGGGAAATTACCACCGCAGCGATTGTTAGACTTGAATACATTAGCACGTTGTAGACAAAGAGATGAAGAAGTGAGGGAACATGTTTTTTGATTTTTTGAACTGAAAAATGAATTGGATAATGAATATGCTGAAATGTTTACTGCAACTGAGTACACGGGTAAGGATATCGGGAGAGATAGGAAGGAAGTGCTAGGGCCACACAATCGAAGGCAACAGTTACCATCGCCGGAGCGAAAGACGATGGTGGACGAATTATTGTTATTAAAACAGGTGGGGGAAGACTTGAAAGAATGCATTTTGAAAACAAGGGTGTTACTGCATCAAGTAACAGGACATAATAGAGGAAGAGGGAACGCACAGGGGAGGAGTAATTTGAATATGCATGGAGGGCCATTGGGACCAAATCAGTGTACATACTGTAAGGAGGAAGGACACTGGCGAGCGCATTGTCTACATTTACAGAATAGAAATGGATCTGGTCAGAGAAGACAGCACAGAGGGCACCAAGGAGCGGTTGGACCAAATAGGAATAGTATGCAGCAGCACCACAATAATGAAGGTAATCAAAACCAAACCCAAAACCAAAGTGCTCCTAACCAGAGTCAGGGTCAGCAAAACCAACAATATGGGAATCAGAGTGGGGGAAATAGAGGAAAGAATGGGAACATTTTCAACACGCAGCCAAATACGTATTATAGTACTAGTAGTGACTACACATCGGACAATGTGTTATTTCCCCAATAGGACAGCCCAGGGCAGGGGTCGGAACCACTGTCTATTCACGTGAATCAGAGAGGACCCTATGTCGAAATGGGAGTCGGGAATAAGGACCACTGCTTCCTTATAGATACAGGAGCTTAAAAGTGTTCAATAGACGATCACTTGGTTCCGGATATACCACTGTCAGGGCAAAAGAATGTTTCCGTAGGGATCGCAGGTACACCAGTCATAAACCCAGTGTCCCAACTAGTCCACGTTAGTATAGGACCATTCACTGAACATTGTCCTTTTCTTTTAACTTAAGAGAACTTGTTGGGATTGAACTTGTTGAAAAAGCTAGGTGCGATTATACATTGTACGTCAGACGGGGTGTTTCTAACGATTTGGCCACAACATGCCCCTGTGTCAGAATTTATGTCAGAAACCTTGCCTGGGGAGTTAAGAGAAGTGCCAACCTGTATATGGGCGATGCATGATAACGATGTAGGATGCTTCAAGATAGAGCCAGAGAGGATCATTTTGAAAGAAGGAGTTACACTGCCAAGAATTCCCCAGTATAAAATTTCGGCTAACGGAGAGAAAGGATTGAAAAGTATTGTTTCAGATTTGGTGAAATTAGGAGTAATTGAAGAAATTACAGGCAGTACATGTAACAGCCCGATTCTTCCAGTGTTTAAGAAAGGAGGCAATGAAGTACCATATCGTTTCATAATTGATTTGCGCGCGCTAATCAAAGTAGTAGATCCACAATTTCCTTTGGTCCCAGACGTCACTACAATATTGACAATGATACCTCCCTCAGCAGAATACTTTAGCGTAATTGATCTAAAAAATGCTTTCTTTAGAATACCGGTGGACAAGGACAGTAGATATTTGTTCGCGTTCACATTAGGGGGACGATCATTTACATTCACGCGCATTCCACAAGGATATACGGAAAGTCCGAGTATTTACAGTAGAGCGTTAAAAGAGCAGCTAGACATGCTAGAATTACCAGTGGGGTGTGTACTATTGCAGTACATAGATCTATTGATTACTGCTGATACAGAAGAGATTTGTAAAAAGAGCAACGTATTACTACTGTCACACCTAGCGGCACATGGCCATAAAGGTAGTTTGAAGAAGTTTCAGTATAATCGAAAGGAGGTAGCTTATTTGGGCTACCTACTTTCGAAAGAGGGGAGAAGGCTAACGCCAGAACGCATAGAAAGTATTTCTTGTATGCCTATTCCAAAGACACCGAAAGGAGTCAGAGCCATAATAGGCATGGCTTCTTATTGCCGACAGTGGATCGGTAATTTTGCGTTCATTGTGAAGACAATGGTGCTATTAACTAAGAAGGATGCAGTGATGCCTTTGCATTGGAATGAAGAATGTCAGAGAGCGTTTGATCAATTGAAAACTGCATTATGTTCTGCTCCAGTTTTGGGCACGCCGAATTATGAAAAAGTTTTTAGATTATTTGTATGCGAGAATAAAGGATGTGCATTAGCTGTTTTGACATAGGAACAAGGTGGAAGAAATAGGCCGTGCGGCTATATTTCTTCTGCGCTGGACCCTGTAGCGCGCGCACTACCACGATGTTTGCGATCTGTCGCGGCGGCTGCTTCATCAGTGAAACAAATGGAAGGGATGGTATTGGGGCATACTTTAATTCTGATGGTGCCACATGCCATAGATGTCCTATTAAATAGGACACAGACGCAGCACCTCACCACTGCTAGATTGACAAGATATGAGATTATCTTGTTCGCGCCCAATATCCAAATTATGAGGTGTAGCGCTTTGAATTCTGCAGAATTAATGCCACTGCCCATAAAAGAAATTGGTGACAAAACGAATCACCACCCCATGATTGCTTAATGGTCACTGAGAAAGAAACAAAGGGGAGAGTTGATTTAAGTGACATCCCACAAAAGGAGCCAGATGGAGAGTTATTTTGTGACGGCTCTTGTTTTAAACTACCTGATGGCACGACAACTGCTGCTTACGCTATCACTACCCTAGAGAGCGTTGTAGAAAACAAAAGAATTCCCTACAACTCGGCACAAGCCGCAGAAATAATAGCATTGACCAGAGCCTGTGAGATTTCTGAAAATTTGAACGTGAATATCTATACTGATAGTCAGTATGCTTTTGGGGTGGTTCATAACTTTGGTCGACTCTGGGCTGAGAGAGGGTTCTTGACATCACATGGTGTCAGGATTCAACATGGCCCTTTGATTGTACGCTTGCTGTCTGCACTCACGTTTCCAAAGCACCTAGCAATAGTGAAATGCGAGGCACATAAAAAGGTAACATGCAAAGTAGGAGAGGGAAATGCATTTGCAGACAGAATTGCGAAACAAACTGCCACTGATTTGAATAATAAAATGAAGACAGTCCAGACTGAGGAAGTACCCTGTATGATAGAAGATGGAATTGCCACTGTGAAAGAGATGCAGGCCGAAGCCACGGGCGATGAGATACAAGGGTGGGCAGAGGGCTGTGCTGAGTTAGGTTTAGAGGGTTGTTGGGTGGACAAGGGAACTAAAAACTGGATGTTGCCAAATTCTTATGTGACTGCAATGGTCACAATGGCTCACAGCCCTACTCACATCTGTGCGAAAAAAATAATGCAGCACCTATCTACGGTATGGCAGAATGTAAACATAAAGAAGAATGCAGAGAGGTTGGTGCAGAATTGTATCACGTGTTTACAACACAATGTAGGAAAGGGAACAGCGACTCCAATAGGCAGTTTTGGCCCGCCCTCTATGCATTTTGAGGTAATCCATTTTGATTTCATAGAGATGGAGAGGTGCCAAAACCTGAAATATGTTTTAGTGGTGATCTGTGCATTCAGCAAGTGGGTGGAGGCATATCCCTTAAAAGACTGCACACCAATGAGTACGGCAAAAGTAATGCTTAAAGAATACTTTTCCCGTTTTGGCTTGCCCCGTGCCATATGGTCAGATAATGGTCCACATTTTGTGGGCGCAGTGGTGTTACAGATATGTGCGGGTCTTCAGATTGATAAGAGATTTCATAGTTCAAGGCATCCGGGTTTGGCCGGTCTTGTTGAGAGGCACAACGGAATCCTCAAGTCAAAAATTAGCAAGATATGTGCAGAGAGCAAGTTGAGTTGGGTGGATGCATTACCGATAGCACTATTGTGCATGCGTACGTCTGTACAGGCTAGAACTGGGCTCTCCCCGTATGAGATTGTGATGGGGAGGCCGGCGAATGTTTGGTGCGCACCTCAGCCAAATCAACTGAGTGAAGTGGAACATCCTGTACTTAGCACTTATTGTGGCCTTTTAATGCAGAAATTGCGTTTGATTCATCAGCAGGTGCAGGAGGCTCTTCCCGTAAGATATACTGGTCCAGGGCACACGCTAGAGCCAGGCGACTGGGTGCTGCTAAAGAACTTTGAGAGAAAATCGTCGTTGGCACGCAGGTGGCGCGGCCCCTATCAAGTGCTTCTGACAACGGAGACGGCAACACGGGTGGATGGGAGGAAGTCGTGGATCCATGCCACCCATGCCAAAAAGATCCCATCTCCACTGAAAGACTTGCCCAATCTGGATGACCAGAAAGAGACAGCGGTCCCAGAAACTAAAGAAAATGCTGCCAGTCCACCACCGCTAAATCTGTCTGAGCAGAAAGTGAAACTCGAAACAAAGCCTGAAAAGATTGTCAAAAAGGGGCAAGGGCAAAGAGTGCCACAACGTTGCCCAGCAGAACCTACATCACTGCTGGCTGACACGAAATCTGCATTGCAAATAACGTCAGATACAAAACGTGTACCCCTTTGGCGCCCACCAGCACTTGCCATTGCGCCAGAGCCAAAGACCGAATCCGCATCCGCATCACTGTCGCGGCGCACACCAGCATCTGCTGACGCTGAGCCTGGATTTGGAAGTGCATCAGCACTGTTCACGGATCACACAATACCAGGAGTGAGGCGATATGATTTGCGGCCTTGAAAGACAGAGTGATCCACAGTTCTTTGGTGTTTATGCTAACCCAGTTCTTTGGTGTTTATGTTTACGCTCATGGACGGAGAAGGAACTAGAGGTGTAGAGGAGAGAAGCGTGAGAATTGTGCAAATCGGCCAATTCAAGACTCGCGGCTCCTCAGTGCGGTCATAAAAAGTACATGTGTCCTGAACCAGAGCGGACAAGCTGGGCGCACATGGTACTAAGGCAATAGAGAACTGTTCAGAAGTACTCTGAGCAGTAGGAGAGAGGATAAGTGATGTTGCCTAGAACGAATAAGTAAATCAGGCTGCAGAGGGCTGGCAGACTAAACTGTTGACAATTGCTTTGAACTTATTGACATCCGGACAAGTGCGACAAAGAGAGATATCCACGACAAACTTTATCAGGAAGAAGAAGTGCGGTGAGAAAAATGTCGGGACCGGTTTCAGCCTCCTCCTGCACCACGGCTGAGAACGAGTTAGTTATAAAGACTGTAAACTTAGGGAAAACGCATGGTAAAAAAAATGGTATGCTGTCTTTGACGATAATAATGTGCTTCATGAGTGTGGTAGCACCAATAACAACAGCGTTGGTGTTATGGCATGTGGAATCTATACACCCATTGGGAATGTTTTTACCAATAGTTAATATATCCACTACTGAAAGCCCGGTTCAGGTGATTACTTATACCTTGTCCCCAATGGAAGAGAGACACAGAGAAGAGTATGGGAACAATACGTTGTTACTTATCATGAATATGACGCATGCAATTCTAAAGAAAAAGAATTGTTGGGTATGTGCCCATGTACCGCAGCATAAAGGAATAGGGTGGTATGTACAACCATTGCCATTGAGTTTTGCATGCAGTGCATCTTTAAGTGCAATGTTCTATGTAAAGTGGAATAAGAGTAGTACGGGTCAATTAGACAGAACAAACATGAATGAGTTTGAGGAAATAATTATGAGGCCTGTGGGTTGTTCCATATTCCATAAAGCACAATTGATGACCCCAGAACCTACGCCAAAAGTACGCAAAAAATAACATGACAAAATAGACAAGATAGATTGTGCCCACCAGTTAAAACATCTGTGATGATGTTTCATGTAAGAACAGACGGGAACAAAGATGCAATTCCCCCTTCTTACACAGTAAATTACAACCCGAGAACTGTCCCTTTTTGTCTAAAAAAGAAAGGCTCCTATTTAGTAGGAACATTTACTGGATGTATGAATACAGCGGTATTAAATAGAACCAGTATATGTGGGAGATCCAGTCTATTTTATATGTGGAGAGAAAGCATATCCTTGGTTGCCCAGAAACTGTGGAGGTACATGTTACCTAGGTCTACTGTTCCCGTGAGTGTTCCTTTAGAAACAGCAGACATGGCCAGACTATCCAGATCTAGAGCCAAAAGGAGTAGCGAAGGTGTTTTGATAGCGACGGACGTAGAAAAATCATTTGTTCCATTCTTGTCCCAGATAGTGAACTCCTACAACATAAGGCAGCTGTCCAGAATACTAAAGGATACCATAAACACAATGACAGATATATTATTTAACATGACGTTGGAAGAAAAAGGAATCGGGGTAATGACACTGCAAAATAGAATGGCTCTCGATGTAATCCTGGTTGATCGTGGGGGAATTTGCAAGATTGTGGGATCAGCGTGCTGTGTATTCGTAGATGACTATTCCCCTACGATTTTTGAAGCAATAAAGAAAATGCATGTCCTAACCTACGAACTCCCTACTGGAGAAGGGGACTGGGCAATAGAGTCCTGTTTTTGGGGGATACTGCATTCTTGGGGATGGAAGTTGATCTCGATATTAGTAGTAGTGTTTGG
The DNA here is from genome assembly GCF_040938575.1 of Ambystoma mexicanum. NCBI lineage: Eukaryota > Metazoa > Chordata > Amphibia > Caudata > Ambystomatidae > Ambystoma > Ambystoma mexicanum. The sequence goes on along the minus strand of NC_090928.1, from coordinate 1,176,051,143 downwards.
AATATTCATAACATGCTGTTGTTGCATACACTGCCTACCGTTAGTTTGCACTGAGGTAACTGAGGGATGTACTAAGGGATGTATGCATATGATGACAAAAAGAAAGCAAACTCATGGTCGGGATGACAGAGACACAAATGAAATGAAAACAGTGAAAGAATTAATGGCTATAGATATTAATGAAGATGATGATGCTTATAATAGCATGCAAAATTCAGACATAAGTGCTTCAGACTTATCGTCATCAGAGGAGGATATAATAAATTAATGAGACTTTTGGCATACGGCCAAAGGAGGGTTTGTCAGTCTAGAAAAATGGATACCTCTCATGATTGACGGCAAACATATTTTGGTGGCCGAAGGCCAACCGTCTTATGCACGAAACGATAGAAATACAGGTTTCCGAGTTTACCAATGAACGGCCATTTTGATGTAACAAGGATCGCCATTTTCTTTTCTGTCAATTGCTCATTGCTTTCTGTTCAAATTGCTTTGCAGCACATTTTCTGCTTATACTGCTCGACTGTTAAACATTGTTGTCTGAACGTAAAAGGACAAGGCCGCAGGGCCGCGAGGCTAATGAGAGTTTGTTGAAACACAACGTAGGCAGCTCCGGGGAGGAATGCCCGGCTCCCTCCCGAATGTAGCCTTGAAGCAGAGCCGCAGGGCATTTAATCATTTCACAGCTGCCAGCCAGTCTCGTTATATGGTAGAATATGGTAGAATAAAGCAGCTAAAGGCTTGAAGTATGCTCTTCTTATGGCCCTCCTTTACCGAGCCCTGTAGAGCGTGTCAGCTCCCAGGAAACGAATAGCACCTCATAGATAGCAAGGTCTGGAATGTGACTCTTCCCCCGTATGTAGCTCGCTTCCAAGAACAGAAGCACTGTGTTCTGTTCAACAAAGAAAAGATGTCTCTGCATTTGCAAAGTTGCATATTGTCACTAGAATAGACATTTGAAGGTGTCATATTCGTCGAAAGTGTCCATCATCAAACAGAGTTCAAAGAAACCCAATAAAGGGGGGTGTTAAACATATGACAGCTGATTGTATGATATGCATTTTGTATATATGTAACTGATGTACGTAATTCGCTCTCTTGCGTCCCTCGAGGTCTAGAAATACACGTCGCGGGGCGTGGGACCAAGTTGGCCAACTGAGACTATTTGCTTTGCAATAAACCCCAGCTTTGGGAATACAACCTCTTGTCTGGCGTATCTATCGTGTGTGGTGACCTGCCTTGTTCCCATAGACATGAGGGACCCCTAGGGGCCCCTTTCAGGGGGGCAAGTGTGGTTTCTCTACACTCGAGGGTGTCAGTGAGGACAGAGGCTAGTACGACCTCCCGCAGGTCCCAGGCCTCAGCAAAGTCTCTAAGTGGCCCAGTAATTGTTCCGGCTGTTAATGAGGTAGCGTCTAGAAAGCTCCCGCTCAAGGAGTGGAGACTAGTGCTAGAAACAGCGAGACAAGGTCACCATAGAGAAGCACAAGCTGGCACTTGAAGAGCAGAAAGAGGCAAACAGGTCTGCCACTAGTGAGAACAGCAGTAGTGGCTCAAACCAGAGTGCCCAGGATATACCCCGACAATACATCCCCAAAGATTTAGTAAAGGCGTATGAAGTAGGGAAGGATATTTTCAACTAGTTTGACGCACTCGAGCTGGCATCCCAGCTGCAGGAGGTGGATGAGGTACTGTGGGGCGGAGCCCGGATGAATCGCTTACTGACACCAGAGACTGATGCAATTCTTCTGTTAACTCCTGAGAAAAGGCCCGTTTATGAGAACATGAAGGCAGCCATACACAGGAAGTTCTGTAAAACCCCAGAACAGTATCTCAAGAGCGTCAGAGAGCTCGGAAAGAAAGTTGTGCAGATATTTGAAGGGTTTACACATTTGTCGTTGAAATATCTGCACGGGTGGATGACTGGTAACAAAGTTGACACATTTAACGGGATGTACAATTTGATTGCGTGTGAGCATGTGTTGAAAAATTGTGAGGTTGATCTACACCAGCATCTAGTGGACAAGACTATCACAGACCCCAGGGAGCTGGCAAAGGCTGGTGGCAGGTTTGTGAGTACTCGAGTCCAGAAAAAGGCTCAGGCGAGCACACCCAATCGGAAAAGAAATCAGTGGTAAAAAAGGAAAAATAAATTTGGGAAGGACAACGGTCCAACTCAATCCTCTTCAAAGGCAGGTCCCAAAAAGAACGAAGGGAAACTCTCAAAACTCGAGTCCAGCCCTGTATACCAAAAAGATGAGTGCAGGCACCCCTAACACTGGGACACCTACGTTCTCACCGCCCAAAAATTGTTTTGTGTGTAAGGAGCTGGGCCATTGGAAAGGGGTTCCTGCTTGCAAGGGCTTACACAGGCAAGCCATAGTGAATGTTGTACTCCAAGAAAAGGCCATCATTAGTGTGGGCCTCTCAGAGGAGGATTTTTCACTAGGCCAGGGAGTGGCCGAATGTGGTTTGGTTACACTGAGTGGGAATGATACTGGTTCTCCAGACGAGACCCCAGTTCCCAATAATACTCAACTATATCTAGAGCATGTGTACATCAATAGATACTAAAACCCCTGCGGTCCGAGACTTCGCAGCTAGCATCACCTATGTCACCCTGCAGAAGGTACAGACAGGCCAGTATATTGATGGTCCTGATTTGTGCGCAAGTGGATTTGTTGGTAAGAGTAAGTGCCCCTTTGCGATAGTAGAGTTCAGCTGACGAAGTGAAACGACCCAGCGCCATGTACCAGTGAAAGACTCCATCCTTTTCCCATGTCTGTTAGGTAATGATCTTCCTGATCCTGAAATAGTCGCAGTGGCTACACGATCGAGGACCAAAGAGAACCCCAGATTGAACACTCTGCGAGCCTTAGGGCCTGGACTGCTTCCAGAGGGCTTGTTGGAAGGACCGGAGAGAGGCTGGTAGCTCCTGGTCCAGTTCCACAGACTACTGGGTCGACTACTCCTGTGGGAGAGCGGCTAGGAGCCATGGAGGACCCTACTTTGGTAGCAGGAGACCCTGTGACTTCAGAGTTGCCTGGTGTAGTGCAGGAACCTGAGGTGGCAGCGCAGGTAGGCACAGATCTGAAGAGTCTGCCCAAGCTGGATGAGTTTGCATCAACTGGGGGCCCAGATCAGCCTGACTTCAACACAGTCCAGAAAGAGTGTCCCACTTTGGCCGGTCTGCGGCAACAGGTGGAGGAGCAGGTTAAGGGCGAGGCCCATGGACTGTTCAAAGTGTACTGGGAGGATGGACTCCTGTACAGTGAGCCAAAAGATTCTGAGGGTGAGGACACCAGAAGGTTGGTGGTTCCCCAATGCACCAAAAAGATCCTTTTGGATTTGGCTCACCAAATTCCTTTAGCAGGTCACTTGGCAGTGACTAAGACATCAGACCGGTTGTCTGCTCACTTTTACTGACCACAGTTTTGCATAAAAGTTATGGAATTTGTCCAGTCCTGCCTGACTTGTCAAGCATCTGGCAAGTCAGGTTGTACCACAAAGGCCCCCTTAATTCCACTACCCGTGGTTGGGCAGCCTTTCAAGAGAATACGCATGGATAATGTGGGTCCTTTGGATCCTCAAGCCAGCTCGGGCAACAGATATATCTTGATGTTGGTGGACCAAGCCACAAGATATCCTGAGGCTGTCCCTCTGAGGAGCATCAAATCCCCTGTGGTTGTGAAGGCTGTGATTGGGGTATTCTCCTGTGTTGGATTCCCCAAGGAAGTCATTTCTGACTGGGGATCAAACTTCATATCAGCATGTATGAAGGCTATGTCGAAAGAGTGTGGTGTTACCTACCGGTTCTCTACCTCATTCCAACGACAAACCAATGAGCTCGTTGAGTGGTACAACAAGACCCTGGAAGCCATGATAGGTGGCTTGGAAGAGCACCTGAGGAGAGAATGGGATATTTTACTGCCATGCCTTCTGTTTGCATACAGTGAGGTGCCACAGAACGAAGTAGAGTTTAGCCCCTTTGAGCTTCTGTTTGGACACCCTGTACGAGATCCCCTCAGTCTAGTGAAGAAGGGATGGGAAAGCAAACCCTCATCCCCGTCACGAGATGTGGTGGAATATGTACTCTGCCTTCATTCTAGAATGGCAAAGTACATGGAACAGTCAACAAAGAATCTGAAGGCCAGTCACTGGCACGACCAAAAGGCCACAGTGTCAGTCTATTCTCCAGGCCAGTGGGTGTGGATTATGGAGCCTGTCAAACCCAGTGCCTTTCAGGATAAGTGGACTGGGCCTTACCGTGTGCTGGAAAAGGTCAGTGAGGTGAATTATCTCTAGACTGTTGCCGTTTACTGGGACAGTTTACCAGTCTGTTTTTGCTGACTCCCGGTCACGCAGCTTGGTGCACCCATTATGTGGACACTGGAGACCGTAAACCAGTGAAGAGTAGGATTCAACGGATGTCCAATAAGGTCAGGGACACCATCAAGGAGGAAGCCTCCCTGACCTTATTGTCCATTGGAGTGATAGAGCCATCCCACAGACACTGGGCTAGCCCAGTGGTACTGGTCCCTAAAAAGACCAGTACTGGTAAAACTGAAGTTTGCTTTTGTTTGGACTACAATTCTGTCATGAAGACAGATGCTCACCCCATTGCTCGGGCAGATGAGCTCATTGACAAGCTCAGCGCTGCCAATTACATGAATACTTTTGACCTCACAGTAGGGTATTGCAGGTTGGCTTGACAGATGGAGCGAGTGAGAGGGCAGCATTCTCGTCCCCAGAAGGACATTAGCAGTTCACTGTAATGCCCTTTGGATGAAAGAATGCCCCTGCCACTTTTCAGAGAATGGTTAACCAGATTCTTTCTGGACTGGAAAACTTCAGTGTCACCTATTTAGATGACATTGTTGTGTTCAGCCACACCTGGAGGATCATGTATCCCCCTTGAAACAAGTGCTTCAGGTGCTCAGAATGCCGACCTGACTATCAAGGCCACAAAGTGCCAGATAGCACAGGGTACCGTGACTTACCTAGGCCACCTGGTCGGTGGAGGTAAGAGACAACCTCTAGAAGCAAAGGTACAGGCTGTGAAGGAATGGGACCTCCCCACCACACAGTCACAAGGGATAGCCTTTCTAGGTCTCACCCATCGTTCATTAGAGGGTATGGGACCATTGCCATGCCCCTGAATGATAAAGCATCCAAAAAGATGGCAAAGAAGGTAAACCCCCGCCTGTCAAACATCTTTTCAGGATTTGAAGGATGGATTGCGCAGGGCCCCAGTTCTGAAAGTGCCAGACTGTGGTCAGGAGTTCATTATCCAAACAGACGCTTGTGATTTTGGGATTGGAGCGGTGTTCGTGCAGCTGAACTCTGAAGGGGTAGAGCAACCTGTTGCCTACATTAGCAGGCGGTTGACAAAAAGGGAAAATAACTGAGCTGTCATAGAGAAAGAGGCGTATGCGGTCGTATGGGCCATAAAGAAGCTGAACCCCTACATCTATGGGTCTCACTCTATGATCCAGACAGACCACAGGCCTCTGCGATGGTTAATGGCCATGCAAGTGGAGAACCCTAAACTTTTGCATTGGGGCATATCCCTACATGGATTAGATATGGACATCCAGCACACGCCAGGCTCCCAGTATGAAAATGCAGATGGCCTCAGTCGGTACTTTCGCCTTGATGATGAACCAGAACCTCATTAGGGTGGTGGTTCACATGTTGATGCTTGGGGGCATGTGAGGAATTTGACCATCCGCATGGAGAGAGTGCGTTCTCCTGGGCTTTTTCATTTTTTGATAAATAAAAATGAATGATGCCGATCAGCCTCCGAGAAATGTATGCAGCCATTCCACACACATTCCCTCTGCTTCCCGCACGAAACGCACAGTCACGTGTACTCCGGGAAGACAAAGCCTACAGGTGCCAATTTCCCCTGTCATACCGAGCTGGAATGTAAAAGCCACGTTTACATCAAAGCATCTCAAGAACCTGGAAGGCACACCTTCCTCCAGCCATGGGCAGCCTAATTAAAATATCAAAGGCTCCATGGACCTGCATTTCTTTTGTCTAATCCAGTTGGTGGTAGCACATACTAATGAGGAATAAGTAAGGCAAGCCTGGAGAGGCTTGGTTTCCGGAAGACGCAACAGGAAGGCGGGGCTGACACCCCTTTGACATACAAGTGTCAGCTTGAAGCTAGTTCTCACCTCTCTGTATGAAAGGCAGTGAATGGCCTGTCCTGGTCCATCAGTTACCACATGTGTCCCTGTGGAGCCGACCCCTTTCCTCCAATTAGATCAACTATGTTTTGAATGTGCTTCTGCCAACAGAATTAATAAGGCAGAACTTGACATTTCCTACAATACTTGTAACCCATATCTTGCCTCCCCCTCCTCTTCCCACTTAAACTCCTTTTCCCTACTTGCTGCACTCCACTGGAATGATCTACCCCTGGACATCAATGTCATCTGTTCTGTGGAACTCTTCAAAATGATGCTCATACTCCACCTATTAGCAATAGATGGAGCCCCTCCCAAAGCTCACCACCCCCCAGCCAAATTAATCACCCAACCCGCCTTTCATGCATCTTGCCCTCAGGCCCACTCTGCGTTTTGTAAATATGTGAATACTGCCACCAAGCTCTCAATGTTACAAATATTATTATGTCTTCCAGTCCCTGTCATATGTTTCTACTCTTAGACCTTCTCCGCGTGGAATACATTGTTTGCCCAGTTAGCCCGGCAGCGAGACGGCGATAGCAGTACCCACGTGGTGAGCCAAGGAGGGAGAGTTCTATGACAGAGTGCGGTGCCGGGTATGATCCGTGGTCGTGCTGAACTCTGAGCCTGGCTGTCGGAGCTACATGGGACTGCACCAAAGTCAGCTACCCTGGGGAGCCTTTCTGTTGGAAGGCAGAGCAGAGTGATGTGTAGGGTAAGGATGCATTGCTTGCCGTGATGAGCGTGAAGTTGAAGTTGCGTCGACTCAACAGGGCAGCGTAATCTGGAGGACCCTGTGCCCGCTTGCACCGTTATCCTGCAGATACTGACCCCATGTGTCAGAAGCATCCAATATGGCTTGTTAGTTGCTTGGGGTAATAGCGAACAACAACCTGCCTTATGTACATGCCACTAATATGGAGTTGCACCATCACTAAAGTGCAATGCTTATCTTACCCTACTGGGTTTGCATGCTCCCCCTCTTGCTAGTGAGTCTGCGTCCCTCAACAGTTCTGCTTTAGTCTTGGGAGCCTCTGCCACCTCCTGCTGTAATAGTTCCTCCAGGCCAAATAAGTCACTTACAAGGCCCGGAGGATTGCTCAGCAGCAACGTGCTCGCCTTGGAAACAAGACGACACGAAGCAACACAGGTTCAATCCCCCGGTCCGCGCTTAAGAGCGTTATAAATACGCAACCAAGACATATTCATGTAACAGCGCCTTCATACCCCCGGGCTGTGTGAGCGCTTAAAAAAAGCCATTGCAGATCAGAATCTAATGAGTCAGTGCAAAGGAGTATAGAACAACTTACCGGCAAGCAGAACGGTGGGTAAATAACAGCCTGCTTCAGCCCCCGTCCTCTGTGTGGCTGTCGTGGTGAATGAGAAGGTCATTGCTTATGGGCACTCACATCACTGATAGAAGACCTCCAGTTCTGGAAGTGGAGCCGGAGAGCACCGGTGGCCATGGGATACAGACTTTTAATTCAGAGAGCCTTGAGAACAAACCGCTAATTGCATGAAACATCTACAGAGAACTGTGAAGTGTCCTGGGAGACTAAGTGACCTAGGGAACGTCCGTCAAATGTGCTCTCATTGATGAGTGCGAAAGGTCAAATAAGGCAAGCATAAACTAGCTGAGAAGATAAGATGTGGACAACTGTGGTCAGGAAGTACTGTTTTAAATAGCACAGATCCTGTGTCACAGAATCGCTGCTAATACACGAAAAAGAATTCCACCGTTGGGCATTTTTAATTTACTTTTTTATCATTTTGATTCCATAGGTTCGGGTATCTGTACCTGATATCCCGCTCAACGACCCGGGCATGACCGCCTGAAAAACAAGTACAGCATGAACAATGACTAGTTCAGACAATCCATAAAAATAAAAACTGTGTTTATTTTCATGATCAGCAAAAGATATGTGTAACGACATAGAATATGAATTCAATAAAATGAACCCCAGGGACAGTACCTTAGGCAGTAAGGTAGTGTTACGTAAAGGCAGACAGAGTGCCCACGGGGTGTGCTTAGCCTTGGCCAGTGTTCCTTTGGTGCCAAGATTAGCGTGGAGATAGAAAATAAAGGAAAAGAAAAAATTAGAGGCGAAAAGGCAGAAGAACCACCTATTCTGTCGTACAATAAAATGCATTGTTTCCTTATTTCTCTGTGATTCTATCTCAACTCATGCATCCAAATGCATTCACTCATTTGTTTTAATCCTTGTGTCCATATCGAATTATGAACATACTTCCCTGTTTCAGTCAGAAAGTGGGATAAACCATAAGGAAATATGATATACAATCCAATTCCTCAATTCACTGTGTGTACACCCGTCGTGGGAGGATAGCTCAGCGGCAACGTGCTCGCCTTGGAAGCAAGAAGACACGAAGCGATTCCCGGGTCTGTGCCTAGAAACCTCTGGGTAGTTAAACGTGTTATAAATACGAAACTAAGACAAAAAAAAACAATTACGCAACTAAAAAACAAACAATTCCTGTAACAGCGCCTCAATGCCTGCGTGCTGTGTGAGCGCTTTAAATATGTAAAAAATAAAAATAAATATATTTCAATTGCTTTTTATTTCTGTTTTCCATTTGCATGCCTACCAATGTCTTGCACGTATCATTCTTCAGAGTCAAGAGTTCATTTTTCTAGAATAGGGTCTGCTGTATATTCCCACTCAGCTGCTCGGCTCAGTTCCAGCCGTTTCAGTCACGTGAGCTTCAAGTAATTCACCATAACAATGCAATCACAAGAAGTGCCTTCTGGCTGTTTTTTTTAAGGCTTTTTCCTTGTATTTTGGAGAAGTGCTCATCCCTTCTGAGTCGCCTTCCAACCTCCTCGGCTGCTGGAGCAGCAAAATACTTCATTCAGCGAGCTGTGTGACGTTGTGCACCTGGTACGTCTGCGCCTGTCTTGCTGCTAGGCCGCCTGGTGAGTTCATCGTGCATTGTGCAGTTCTCTGTCTCTCCCCTCTCCCCCGCTTCCATCTCTTTGCCCTCTCCCTCCATGGTGCTTTTCATCTCCCCTATTTACTCTAATGTCTACTCTATCACCTATCCTACCTCTCTTTCGAAGCCTGGAAGGAAAAAGCTCAAGAAAGACCTCTTGGTCTCCAACCCAGGCCTGCCCATCGCTGGCACCCACGTCAAGGCTTCTTCCAGGCAGACTGTCAATGACATCCTCTTTGTCACTACCTCTCCAGATCTCTAGACTCCCCATATTGTCTCAGTCCTCTCCCCTTTCTCTTCTTCACCCATTATTGGTGGTACCAGTTGGGAAGTACTCTTGGCACACTTCCCAGTAATTCTACTGAATAGAAAACAAAGAATAACATTAAAAACGAAACAATAATAACGAAAAAATATTTATATATATATATATTTATATATATATATATATATATATATGGTGGGGCAAGGGGTTAAAACAGGTGGGGAGGGGGTTTGGGTGGGTTTAAAAGCATCTGGAAATGAGTGGTTTGGGGGAGCTCCCAAAATAAAAAAAATAAAACAATTTGATATGATTTCGTTATAAAAGTGTAGTTCTTATTTCATTCTCTGTTTTTTAATTCGTTAAAATCACATAGATCCCCTCTTTGTGCATCATTAATGTCTACCAGAATGCACTGTCATGGCCCTGGGCTCTCAGACCAACCTCCTCCTCCTTGATAGGCATCTTTTGTCCCTCATCAACTTCCGCCCTTCTCCTGCCTCTCCTCATCCTTCTGCCACCCCTGACCACTTTGCCACCCCGACGGGTGTAGCACATCCCTGTACCCCCCCTCGGAAGGCCGTCATAAAATGGCAATCAGCATCACTTAGCTACCCTCAACTCTCGCTCTGCCGTTAACCACGACTCTGACATCTGTCAACTCCTTGAAGACTTTGACCTTGATGTTCTGGCTCCCACTAAGACGTGGTTCACTGCCAGCTCTATCACTGTTTTTGATCCACTCCTCCCTGAGAGATTCAAGATCCTCTCTAACCCCAGGAATAACCGGCTCTGAGGCGGAGTGGCCCTGATTTTCCCTGCTACTTTCTTACACACTCAGTCGTACTCTTTCTTTGAATGACTCATCTGCAGGCTTGGTGTCTCTCTTATCCTCTCGCTGATTCTCACCACCATCTACAGGACCCCTGGTCCGGTCTCACACTTCATTTCAGAGTGGTTTGACCTTACCACTACTCTCCTGGCCTATATCTCCAAGCTTTTCCTCTGAGACTTCAATATTCACCTTGATTCTCCTGATGTGCCCATTGCACTCTTTTTCCCTCACCATTCTACCCTCAGATCTGACCCACTCAGCCGAACACACCTTGGATGCTCTCATCTCAGCAGACATCTCCATCTCTAACCCTCACATTACACCTCACTCCTGGTCTCACCATGCTCTCCTGTCTTCTCATTTGGATCTCTTTGGTCCCCTGGCTAAGCCTCTGCCCGTACTGCCAGTCTCCATCATTTGACTGATGAAGTGAGTATCAGTTGCTGCATTTGCCTCCACTTTCATTCCCCCTCCCACTCCAACCACTGACTCCCACACTGACACAGCCCTTGCTAACCTTCACCTCTCCATCTCTAATGCCCTGGACATCCTTGCCCCTGCCATGAGAATCCGTATGAAGCTTGCCTCCAAGCGTGACAGCTGGTAAGATTCCGCTCTAGCCTTTCTGAAACGCAAGTGCAGAGTTGCTGAATGGAAGTGACGGACTTCAAGCACATCCACTGTCTGGTCCGGCGCCTGCTCCAAAGGCAATACAGACTCTCCATCCACACAAAGAATACAGCCCATATCCAAACCTGCATCTCTGAGGCCACCAACAACACAGCTGAACTGTTCATAATCAGCAAGGATTAGCCAATCCTACTGCAGCCTCCACTGGTCCTCTGCCATCCCTGGCCCTCTGCATTGAACTAGCCTCCCACTTCACTACCAAAACCCAGGACATCCTGTCCTCACTCTCCTATACTCCCCTCACGCCTGCCTCCCTCCTCCCACGCCCACTCTCAGGCCTCCCTTGGTCTCCCTTGGCCCCCTTATCCCCTTATCTCCTACTCTCCGCCTTCTCACCCTTAGCACCGGATGAAAGTGTACTCCAAACAGGTGCTTACCCGCTCCTTCAGAACTACATTGCCTCCCTTTCTCCAGCCTTGGCTGATTTCTGCAATCACTCCTTTCCCACTGGCTCCTTCTCTCTACCCCTCAAGCACTCCCTTGTGCACCCTCTCCCTAAAAAGCATTTTGCCAACCCTTCCTGCCCAGCTAATCTCCATTACCCACTTCCAGGACAAACTCTTGGAGACATTCCTCTTCTCCGAACTGATCCACCACACAGAATCTGTTGATTGTCTACACAACCACCAGTCCGGCTTCAGGGCAGTCAGAGGAACGGTAACTGCTCTCCTGAAGACACAAAAAAACATTCTCTCAAATCTTGATTCAAACTCTCCCTCCGTTCTCACCCTTCTCGATCTTTCCAGTGCCTTTGACACAGTCAATCATGCCACCCTTCTAAATTGGCTCTGTGATACCCTTGGCATCACAGACCTGGCACTCGACTGGTTGACCTCTTTCCTATCTGAACAACCTTGCCAGGTTGAACTGGTCCCTTTCCCTTCCTCCACCACACTCTCCACCTGTGACGTTCCTGAGGGCTCTATCCTCTCGCTGTGGCGCTTCAACATCTACCTTTCCCTCTGGCCCACCTGATCTCCACCTTCTCTCCTCACTTCCAGTGTTATGCGGATGGCACGCAGATCTACTTCAAGCTTCCCTTCACATCCTCCTCTTCTTTCTCTCTCATTCCTGACTGTCTGACTGCTATTCATACATGGTGCTCTGCTAACGCACTCGTCCTTAATGCCAGTAAGACTTATATCCTTCTGATTGGGATCCCTGCTCCCCCTACCTTCCTACTCTCTGGCTTCCCTCCATGGGTTCCCCCCCTCCCCTCTTCTGAGGCTAAAAACCTTGGCATCATCTTTGACTCCACTCTCTGCTTCTCTCCTCACATCTCAGGCCTTGCAAGAAGGCCCACTTTCAGCTGCACCTCAGAGGAATTCTCCCTTTCCTCACTTTCCCCCAGAAACTCAATGGACCTCATTCTGACTCTGGCGGTAGCCGTGCCGGTAAAACCAGCATGGCTGCCATTGGAGTAATTTTTTTGCAGCGACCAGGAATGGGGAATTACCGGGGCCCATTCCCGGGTACCGCAAATAAATGCTCCTGCTCCCCATAGGGCTCAATGGGAATGTGGAGGTCGTATGCACCGGCACCATTCCTGAATGGTGCCGGTGCATCCGACATGGTATGCTCGCGGGTGCCGGTCCTTAAGTTCTGGAAGCTTCTCAAGACCGCCCCTTCTCTTCTTCCTTCCCTCTCCCCATCCCCTTCTAATGCCCCCTTCTACCGCATTGACTGATTGGCTGGTCTCTCCTGAATCCTACAGGGGCTCCAGGACTTCCTTGTCCAGTCTACCCCAGCACCTCGGCCCCCTGAGCTCCCCCACCCGTAACTGCACTTGTTACCTCCTGAGCCTGGACCACCCCCATCCTCGCACTTAGCATGTGGTCCTCAATCTCTGCACTCCCTACAACCCCTGGCACTTGCCCACCTGGCCTCCCTTTAGCACTTGCATTGCCAGGGGCCTTTTCCATCCCCTCCTTCACCCACCCCCTGCACTTTTCCCTGTCACCCAGACAGGCAATCCCCCCCTTCCATCCCTGCACTTCTTGTTACTGCACTTGCACGATCCGAATGGCACAAGGCCTGGTAGGACCCTGGTAGTTGTTTTCTCCCCTCTCCCCGCCCAGCTTTTTTTTTTTTGTCTTGTGGCCCTTTGAAACAGCATTGGTGCTTTATAAATGAGCAATACATAAATAAATAAAATAATGCTCTTATGTAAAGGCGCCATACGCTAGGGCCTCATCTGGCCTCAGTAATTGCCTACTTTATGAGACATTTTGTGTTAAACAAATACAAATACGAATGTTACTGGCTCACGTTGCCTCTATCGAAGGCTCCCATCATTCTTCACCACTTGTCTTTGAGTGCAGGCCCCTTGTGAACTCCTGATCCAATGCCACCCCTCCTCCCTGAGTGCCGGCTTCTTATTATCTAGTGATTTGGTGTAAGATCCCTCCTTCTCTGGCTCCCTCTGCCCTCGGTGATGCCATACTCCGCCCCTTCTCTTTTGGGCATGCCATTCCCCCTTTCCATGTCTCCTAGCTATATCACATTCCTTTCCTTCAACTGTGCGGATTTCAACCTCCTGCACTCCCCTCTTGCGGATTTCACCCTCCTGCTCTTCCCTCTCGCGGATTTCACCCTCTGCACTCCCCTCTTGTGGATTTCACCCTCCTGCTCTTCCCTCTCGCGGATTTCACCCTTCTGCTCTCCCCTCTTGTGGATTTCACCCTCCTGCTCTCCCCTCTTGCGGATTTCACCCTCCTGCTTTCCACTCTTGTGGATTGCACCCCCCCTGCACTCCCCTCTTGTGGATTTCACCCTCCTGCTCTCCCCTCTTGCGGATTTCCCCCTCCTGCTACTCCCTCTTGCAGTTTCCACCCTCCTGCTATGCCCTACTGCGGATTTCACCCTCCTGTGGATTTCATTCTGCTGCTCTGCCCTCTTGTGCATTTCACCCCCTGCACTCCCCTATTGTGGATTTTACCCTCCTGCTCTGCTCTCTTGCGGATTCCACCCTCTTGCTGCCCCCGCTTGCGGTTTTCACCCTCCTGCTCTCCCCTCCTGCAGATTTCACTCTGCTGCTCTCCCCTCTTGTGGATTTCACCCTCCTGCTCTCCCATCTTGTGGATTTCACCCTCCTGCTCTCCCATCTTGTGGATTTCACCCTCCTACTCTCCCCTCTTGTGGATTTCACCCTCCTGCTGTCCCCTCTTGCACATTTCACCCTCCTGCTCTTCCATCTTGTGGATTTGGCCCTCCTGCTCTCCCATCTTGTGGATTTCACCCTCCTGCTCTCCCGTCATGCACATTTCACCCTCCTGCTCTCCCCTCTTGTGGATTTCACCCTCCTGCTCTCCTTTCTTGTGGATTTCACCCTACTGCTCTCCCGTCTTTTGGATTTCACCCTCCTGCTCTCCCACCTTGTGGATTCCACCCCTCTGCTGCCTGCGCTTGCAGTTTTCACCCTCCTGCTCTCCCCTCCTGCGGATTTCACTCTGCTGCTCTCCCTTCTTGTGGATTTCACTCTCCTGCTCTCCCATCGTGTGGATTTCACCCTCCTTCTCTCCCCTGTTGTGGCGTTCACCCTCCTGCTCTCCCATCTTGTGGATTTCACCCTCCTGCTCTCCCCTCTTGTGGATTTCACCCTCCTGCTCTCCCCTCTTGTGGATTTCACCCCCCCTGCTCTCCTTTCTTGCGGATTTCACCCTCCTGCTCTCCCGTCTTTTGGATTTCACCCTCCTGCTCTCCCCTGTTGCAGATTTCACCCACCTGGTCTAAACCCTTGCTGATGCCGCCCTTCTTTCATTCCATCGTGGCACTGCCGCCCTCTTTTATATTCTTGTGCTCCCTTCAACTTCTTTTGCTCATTGCTTGACGGTGCCTCCCTTTGTTCCTTTCTCTCTCGATGATGCCACCATCTTTCAAGCCTCTTTATGGTGTCACATTTAGTTGCTCATTTTGATGCCACCTGCTTTATTTTACCACCTAGTGATGCCATCTTCATTCACTTCACTCTAGGTGATGTCTCCACCCTGCTTCCCTTCTCTCTTGACGGTTCCACCCATTTTTCCTAAAGTCTTTGATGTCACACTTCTTCTCGTCCCTCTAGGACAGAGGTCTTCAAACTGTGGGGCTCGTCTGCAGAAGGTACGTTTATGTCCATGTATTTTTTTATTTAAATATGTGTATGGATGCGTGTATGCTTGTGTTTTACGAGTGAGTGTATGATGATGGGTGTGTGTGTGTGTGTGTGTGTGAGAGAGAGAGAGAGAGAGAGAGTGAGAGAGAGAGAGAGAGAGAGAGAGAGAGAGAGAGAGAGAGAGAGAGAGAGAGAGAGAGAGAGAGACAGGGATGACATTTTTTTTTTTACTGGATATCTATCATAGATGTTCAGTCAAAAATACCATGCTTTCCCCCGTGGCCCCCCAGCGCCAATTGCAAACTGTTTGGCTTTTTACCCATTTTTTTTTAAGTATGCTCTAAAATGCAACATTTGAACCCATAATTAAAAAAGAATTCACAGGGGGAAAACCCCTGGAGCCCCCCCCCCCGATTGGTTCGGACTCACTCGCTGCGCTCGTTCGGTATGGCATTTTTGTGGATATTATTTATGCCCCTCCACTTAAACAATTCACCAGCTCCCACTGGCCCTTGGAGTGTGTTGGGAACAGGGTGGGGGAGCCCGGGGACTGTGGTGGGAGCAGGATGGGCGGGAGCACTCGGGTAGTGGGGAGAGCCTGGGGTCTGTGATGGGGTGGGGACAGCCCATGGACTGGGTCGGAGTGGAATGAGGGAGCCCAGTGACTGTGATGGGAGCAGGTGGGGGAGCCCAGGGACTAGGGTGCGGTGACGGCACGCAATAGTTCATAGCCATTTCTATATACTGTCTATTTGGCATTTTTGGAGGGGCCCGGCCTGCCCAAATTTTGCTCAGGGGGGCTCAGGCCAAAGAAGTTTGAAGACTATTGCTCTGCTCTAGAAGATGTCCCTCCGTTCAACTGTACTTTGCGATGCACCCCTTCACTCCATTTGATGCCATCCTTCTTTTCTCAGAGATGAACCATCCCTTCCATTTGGGAGTGTTCCCTGAGGGGTTTATAATGTCTGTTTGCAAAGGCCCTGGTGAATAAGAAGCTTGCCTATTTCCATAGTGCAATGTGAGTAAGAAGCTTGCCTCTTTCCATAGTGCTTCGTGAATAAGAGGATTGCCTATTTCTATAGTGCTTCGTGAATAAGAATCTTGCGTATTTCCATAGTGCTTCATGAATATGAAGCTTGCACATTTCCACAGTGCTTCGTGATTAAGAAGCTTACCTATTTCCATAGTGCTTTTTGAATAAGAGGATTGCCTATTTCCATAGTGCTTCATGAATAAGAAGCTTGCATATTTCCATAGTGCTTCGTGATTAAGAAGCTTGTCTATTTCCATAGTGCTTCATGAATAAGAAGCTTGCCTATTTTCCATAGTGCAATGTGAGTAAGAAGCTTGCCTCTTTCCATAGTACTTCGTGAATAAGAAGCTTGCCTATTTCCATAGTGCTTCATGAATAGGAAGCTTCCATATTTCCATAGTGCTTCGTGATTAAGAAGCTTGCCTATTTCCATAGTGCTTCATGAATAAGAAGCTTGCCTATTTCCATAGGACCATGTGATTAAGAAGCTTTCCTATTTCCATAGTGCAATGTGAATAAGAAGCATGCCGTTTTCCATAGTGGTTTGTGAATATGATGCTTGCCTTTTTCCATAGTGTGCCTATTCCCATAGTACTTTGTGAATAAGAAGCTTGCCTAGTTCCAAAGTGCTTTGTGAATAAGAAACTTGCCTAGTTCTATAGTGCTTCTATAGTGCTTCGTGAATATGAAGCTTGTATATTTCCTTATGCTTCATTAATATAAAGCTTGTCTAGTTCCATAGTGCTTCCAGGATAAGAAGCTTGCCTAGTTCCATAATGCTTTGTGAATAAGAAGCTTGCCTAGCTCTATAGTGCTTGGCGAATAAGAATTGTGCCTAGTTCTATAGTGCTTCGTGAATAAGACGCTTTCCTATCTCCATATGCTTCATGAATAAGAATCTTATCTAGTTCCATAGTGCTTCCTGGATAAGAAGATTGCCTAGTTCCATATTGCTTTGTGAATAAGAAGCTCGTCTAGTTCTATAGTGCTTTGTGAATAAGAAGCTTGTCTATTTCTATATGTTTCATTAATAAGAAGCTTGCCTAGTTCCATAGTACTTCCAGGATAAGAAGCTTGCCTAGTTCCATAATGCTTTGTGAATAAGAAGCTTGCCTGGTTCTATAGTGCTTCGTGAATAAGAAGTTTGTCTCTTTCCATATGCTTTGTGAATAAGAAGCTTGCCTAGTCCCATAATGCTTTGTGAATAAGAAGCTTGCATAGTTCCATAATGTTTTGTGAATAAGACGCTTGCCTAGCTCTATAGTGCTTCGTAAATAAGAAGCTTATCTATTTCCATATGCTTCCCGAATAAGAAGCTGGCCTAGTTCCATAGTGCTTTGTGAATAAGAAGCTTGCCTAGTTCTATAGTGCTTCTATAGTGCTTTGTGAATATGAAGCTTGTCTATTTCCTTATGCTTCATTAATATAAAGCTTGTCTAGTTCCATAGTGCTTCCAGGATAAGAAGCTTGCCTAGTTCCATAATGCTTTGTCAATAAGAAGCTTGCATAGTTCCATAATGTTTTGTGAATAAGACGCTTGCCTAGCTCTATAGTGCTTCGTAAATAAGAAGCTTATCTATTTCCATATGCTTCCCGAATAAGAAGCTGGCCTAGTTCCATAGTGCTTTGTGAATAAGAAGCTTGCCTAGTTCTATAGTGCTTCTATAGTGCTTCGTAAATATGAAGCTTGTCTATTTCCTTATGCTTCATTAATATAAAGCTTGTCTAGTTCCATAGTGCTTCCAGAATAAGAAGCTTGCCTAGCTCTATAGTGCTTGGCGAATAAGAATTGTGCCTAGTTCTATAGTGCTTCGTGAATAAGACACTTTCCTATCTCCATATGCTTCATGAATAAGAATCTTATCTAGTTCCACAGTGCTTCCTGGATAAGAAGATTGCCTAGTTCCATATTGCTTTGTGAATAAGAAGCTCGTCTAGTTCTATTGTGCTTTGTGAATAAGAAGCTTGCATAGTTCCATAATGTTTTGTGAATAAGACGCTTGCCTAGCTCTATAGTGCTTCGTAAATAAGAAGCTTATCTATTTCCATATGCTTCCCGAATAAGAAGCTGGCCTAGTTCCATAGTGCTTTGTGAATAAGAAGCTTGCTTAGTTCTATAGTGCTTCTATAGTGCTTCGTAAATATGAAGCTTGTCTATTTCCTTATGCTTCATTAATATAAAGCTTGTCTAGTTCCATAGTGCTTCCAGAATAAGAAGCTTGCCTAGCTCTATAGTGCTTGGCGAATAAGAATTGTGCCTAGTTCTATAGTGCTTCGTGAATAAGACGCTTTCCTATCTCCATATGCTTCATGAATAAAAATCTTATCTAGTTCCATAGTGCTTCCTGGATAAGGAGATTGCCTAGTTCCATATTGCTTTGTGAATAAGAAGCTTGTCTAGTTCTATTGTGCTTTGTGAATAAGAAGCTTGTCTATTTCTATATGTTTCATTAATAAGAAGCTTGCCTAGTTCCATAGTACTTCCAGGATAAGAAGCTTGCCTAGTTCCATAATGCTTTGTGAATAAGAGGCTTGCCTGGTTCTATAGTGCTTCGTGAATAAGAAGCTTGTCTCTTTCCATATGCTTTGTGAATAAGACGCTTGCCTAGTTCCATAATGCTTTGTGAATAAGAAGCTTGCATAGTTCCATAATGCTTTGTGAATATGACGCTTGCCTAGCTCTATAGTGCTTCGTAAATAAGAAGCTTATCTATTTTCATATGCTTCCCGAATAAGAAGCTGGCCTAGTTCCATAGTGCTTTGTGAATAAGAAGCTTGCCTAGCTCTAAAGTGCTTTGTGACTAAGAAGCTTGCCTTTTTTTTATATGCTTTGTGAATAAGAAGGTTGCCTAGTTCGACTGTGCCTCCTGAATAAGAAGCTTGCCTAGTTCCATAGTGCTTTGTGAATAAGAAGGTTGCCTGTTCCCATATGCTTCGTGAATAAGACGCGTTGTTAGTTCCATGGTGTTTTGTGAATACAAAGCGTGCCTAGTTTCATAGTGCTTTGTGAATAAGAAATGTGCCTATTTCCATAATGCAATGTGAATAAGAAGCTTGCATATTTCCATACAACAATGCGAATAAGAAGCTTGTCTATATACATAGTGCTTCGTGAATAGGAAGCTTGCCTTATATCCCTAGTTCTTCCTGGATAAGAAGCTTGCCTAGTTCTACAGTGCTTCGTGAATAAGACGCTTGTCTATTTCCATATGATTCATGAATAAGAAGCTTATCTAGTTCCATTGTGTTTCCTGGATAAGAAGATTTCCTAGTTCCATATTGCTTTGTGAATAAGAAGCTTGCCTGGTTCTATAGTGCTTTGTGAATAAGAAGCTTGTCTATTTCCATATGATCCGATAATAAGAAGCTTGTCTAGTTCCATAGTGCTTCCAGGATAAGAAGCTTGCCTATTTCCATAATGCTTTGTGAATAAGAAGCTTGCCTAGTTCTGTGGTGCTTTGTGAATAAGCAGCGTGCCTAGTTCCACAGTGCTTCCTGGATAAGAAGATTGCCTAGTGTCACAGTGCTTTGTGAATAAGAAGCTTGTCTATTTCCATATGCTTCGTGAATAAGAAGCTGGCCTAGTTCCATAGTGCTTTGTGAATAAGAAGCTTGCCTAGTTCCATGGTGCTTCCTGGAAAAGACGCTTGGCTAGTTCCATAGTGCTTTGGAATAAGAAGCTTGTCTATTTACATAGTGCGTCTTTGGAAGAGAAGCTGTTAGGCTGCTGTGGCTCTGTTTCCCCTGCACAGCCCTTCTTTACTGCCTGCTGCCTTTATGCTATTACTCATCATTCAATACTTCACTTCATACTTCATACAATAGCATTTCTTTATTTTGGACATTGCGAACAGCATCACTTTTTGTTTATTTTTGTCATTCGGAAATTGCAACTTTAACGGCACTTGTGTGTGAAGCCACGCCCCCCTGCTCCACCTGAAAGATAAAATCACTGCACCCAGCCCTCGTGGCGTGAAGCCCGGCTGTGGTGCTAAGAGCGGCGTCTTTGGAAGAGAAGCTGTTAGGCTGCTGTGGCTCTGTTTCCCGCGCACAGCCCTTCTTTACTGCCTGCTGCCTTGCTGCTATTACTCATCATTCAATGCTTCACTTCATACTTCATACAATAGCATTTCTTTATTGAGGACATTGCGAACATCATCACTTTTTGTTTATTTTGTAATTCGGAAATTGCAACTTTAACAGCACTTGTGTGTGAAGCCACGCCCCCCTGCTCCACCTGAAAGATAAAATCACTGCACCCAGCCCTCGTGGCGTGAAGCCCGGCTGTGGTGCTAAGAGCGGCGTCTTTGGAAGAGAAGCTGTTAGGCTGCTGTGGCTCTGTTTCCCGCGCACAGCCCTTCTTTACTGCCTGCTGCCTTGCTGCTATTACTCATCATTCAATGCTTCACTTCATACTTCATACAATAGCATTTCTTTATTGAGGACATTGCGAACATCATCACTTTTTGTTTATTTTGTAATTCGGAAATTGCAACTTTAACAGCACTTGTGTGTGAAGCCACGCCCCCCTGCTCCACCTGAAAGATAAAATCACTGCACCCAGCCCTCGTGGCGTGAAGCCCGGCTGTGGTGCTAAGGGCGGCATCTTTGGAAGAGAAGCTGTTAGGCTGCTGTGGCTCTGGCGGCGTGGGAAGTGGTTCTAGCGTGATCCCAGTGCGCTTCGTGTATTATAGAAGCCAGACCTCTCCTCCTGGTCGACCTCAGGTCTGTGTTATGTACTGTTTGAGCCGGTAAAGGTCTCTGTTGGTCACTAGACCTGCGTGTTTCATAAATAAGTAAAACGCGCAATTGACATCAACATCCATTGTAGTAATAGAAAAGACATTTGTGATGCAGGACCTCGTTAACTTGTGTTGTGCGACTGTGACTGCGGGGCCCGACTCTTTGAACAGTCGCGCTTACATACACAGCTTTCACCTGGATTGTTAGGCCTCATTGTGACTGCTGGATTCTAAACTTTGAGACCCTATTTGTGTTTTGTGCGACTGTGACTGCGGGGCTTGACCCTTTGAACAGTCGCGCTTACATACACAGCTTTCACCTGGATTGTTAGGCCTCATTGTGACTGCTGGGTTCTAACCTTTGAGCCCCTATTTGTGTTTTGTGCGACTGTGACTGCGGGGCTTGACCCTTTGAACAGTCGAGCTTACATACACAGCTTTCAAATGGATTGTTAGGCTTGTCTGTGACTGCTGGGTTCTAATTATTATTATTATTATTATTTATTTTTTTGGAGCAGTCAAGCTAACTGGTGGGCCTTGGTGACTTAAGACGGTATATTTGTGGATTTTGGGACAGAGCCTTATTGTTTCCATTGACTGTACAATTCTCTAAAAAACTTTGCTAAATTCTCTGATCTATATCACTCAACTACAATTGATTGCACGCATCCAGAGGTGTCTGGGATGTGCGGCTGTTGGGCTGTTCGGCTCGCAGAGGGGTGTGGGGGTTGAACCTAACTCTGGTGTTGATAGAAAAGATACCAGGCTACGGTGTGAAGGAGTCCGAAGTTAGTCTCCTTGTGTATGGTAAAATTCCCTGTGGGGTTCCTTTGGGTGTCTGTAACAACTGAATTATGGGGAGAGCCAAACTCCCGCTCCGCAACGATGCATGTGCTGATTTCTTTATGGCGGTAAGCACTAGAAGGGCGTGCTTGGCTCGGGCAGCTGCTTTACTGCTGCCGGAGCCCAACGAGGAGGAGGCAAACCTACTTCCATGCGCTCAAATAGCTTCCTCGTTGGGAAAAGACCAGGATGATATTATTGACCCCTCTCAAGAGGCTGAATTTTTAAAAATTGACCAAGAACGTTCTCTCCTCGAAAAACAGAGCGAAGACACTATTGATCCCTCGCAATTGCTGTTTGGTGACGAGGATATAGTAAACATTGTTCAACCTATTGGGATGGGAAGCAATTTGAATAAAGAGCATAAGAATGTTCAGAAACCAGATGATAATGAGGGATGTGACAACCCTAACTATGATAAATTGTTAGATTTTTCTAATGGCACTTCTTTTGCTAAAGAGAACTCCATAAAAACTAGTATTGATTCTGCCCCCTCAGAATTTATTGTAATGACAACAATTTTCAATCATTTTATTCTATCGGAATTGCATAAGCAAACGGAGTGTCTGACGAACTTAACTTCTGATCTCAGAACCCTACCTCATATACTAACAGAGGCACTGTTTAATTCGCAGAAGAGTCTTAAGGAGATGGAAGGTGTTGACAGGCTGGGGGGTCTGACTAAGGCTCTGACTAACTTAACTGCGGATTTCAGAGCGTTACCTGACATACTATCAGATGTATTGCTGAACTCTCAGAAGAGATTAAAGGATAAGGTAGTGGAGCATAGGTTGGTGGATCTTACCAAGGCCCCACTTACTGAAGAGATTATTTTGGTAGATCCATCACAAGAACATGCACCTGACTCATTCGGGGTGGGGGGTCATATTTCGGTGGAGGACTCCGACCCAATTTGTTTTGATGAGAGTACTGGTGCAATGGGGTTAGATGTCAAACGATGGAATTTAAACTGTCTAAAAGACAGGTAAAAAAAATGGCAAAACAAAATTTAAAAATAAATGCGAACAAAAAGGGTAGAATGGCCATAACATCTAGAAAATTCCTGAGAAACGTAATCCAGGGGTCAGTTAATGATGAATCCCCAACCAGTTTAAATGTACAACCGCAGAGCAAAATCTCCTTGCGGAGAATGGTGGGATCTCCAACAAGGGGAAGGATCAAGCTACCCAAAGTGATTATATGCAGGGAAGTCAGCAACTATGTGAAGCAATGAAAAATAAAAAAAGGGACAAGGTATATAATATTTTTAATGCAGCGCCCCCGCAGGAAATGTTATCTACCTTAGGGCTACCTGTAAATGCAAATGAGAAAAATCATGTAATACGCAGGGAAGGACTTATTACTAAAAATAAGCAGAAGGGGACAAATGAAATACCAAATAACAAGGACCCGGTAAGGAATATGATACCCTTAGCGGACAATAAAAGTGAGAGCCGCAGTGACTGGAAAATCCCTCAGAGGAATGAAAGTGAAACCAACCCGTATCTGACCAGGGACACTATAAATCCTCGTACCTTGCAGCAGGGATCGGATTGGGGGGCATGTAACCCACGTCAACCGAATTCTGAGGATAATGGGGGGGTTTCAAGGGTTAATTTAGCTCAGCAGGAGAATCATATTCAGGTTGGGAAAACACAGGAGAATGCAAATGATGAGGCTCTGTACCTTAATATCCTTAGAGTGCTTAGGGACAAACATCAGCAGGAAGCTCCAAAGAATGGTTCTGAACTGCGACAGAACCTTGGGAGGGCAGATTCATATGAAGAATACTGCACGGGAAGGATGGAAAATAATCTGGAGAGGGGAAATAAGATGAAGGAGAAGGAGCAGCTTCACACTGTCCAGGCTATTGATCTGAAGGACCCGGTGAGACCTGATTTACCAGGTCTCGTTCTGACTACATTATTCTTAGATCAGAACAGTACTTCTCTCAATCGACCATACATTCTGTCCTTACTGGGCCAGATTCCAAATTTAGGGCTGATTGAATCTACGGACATTTATCTGGTTGATTATATACATAGGCAGAGGCTGGATTATGTCCGTCTTGTTATACCTTCCCCTTTAGTCAGAAACCTAATGATGAAAGAAGCTGAAGAATTTCATCGAAGGGGTTTTGACATATTTGAGTAGGCTCATTCTCATTCCCATCGGACTGAGTTTACAAGTAACACAGGTTGATTTCAGAAGGAAGATACCTTAGATAAGGAGGAAGGAGTGAGAGGTGAGGAGAGGGAAAAGGATGTGAGTGAAGACTGGAGATGGCTAGCATTGACGCTGAGAGAGTCAATTGATAGCCTCAAGAAACTAGGGAAGCCACTTTAGTTAAGGTAAATGGCAAGTGGAAACTGTTATCGTGGAACTCGAGAGGCTCGGTTAATCTCCTAAATAATGTGAATTTAATAAGGGACTTGGCACAATATGATTTGCTCTTCTTTCAAGAAACTTGGTCAAGGGTCCCTTTATGTTGGGAGGGTTACACGGTATCATCTTTAGAGGCACAATGGGGAGGAAGCGGTCTTCCTAAAGGTTGCCTCTTCATAGCTGCAAAAAACCATCTAAACCCGACAATTAGGGGAGAATGGGCTTTTGCAAATCATTTTTTGGTGGTGGGCCTTTCATTGTGGTACAATAATAGGGATACACCTTTTTTGTTGGTTAATACATATTGGAATCCGGCTGAACTCTCGGATAGGCAACTCTGGGCGGAACTATGCAATTTAGGGTCCCTCCTGCAGAACTGGCTGTTAATTAACATAGGTGGCCAGATAGTGATTGCGGGTGATCTCAATGCAGTAATTCACGGGGACTCATTCATGGGGGATGTTTTGATTAGTAGATTGGGGGATGCTTCTCCAAGCCTGGATAACTCAATTTGCAGGGGGAGGTTGTGGTCCCACTTTGCAGAAACATGGGGCTTGGAAATTCTGGTAAACAATCTCTCAACATGGGAAGCTAGAGGCTGCCACTCAATAATTGATTATATTATTTGCTCTGGCGACTTGTTTTATAGCTCGGGGAAATTCGAGTGCATTGAGACCTCCCTTAGCGATCACTGCATCTTGTCACTGGAAATATGTATTATTGCATTTACCGAACCCAAAACTGTATATAATTATGATCTAAATGGACGGGAAAAAAAAGTAGACAATTTACTGCTTCCATGGTTGCAGATTTTGAGAACCTTTCAGAATTAGAGAAAAGAAAGACATATGCGGCCAACAATTTTACCGATTATATCGGTAGTGCCGTGGCAAAATTGGATAACACCAATACAAGGGACAACCGAGGGAAGAATGATAAATCCCATAACTTTGATATCGATATTAGAGGAAAAAAAGAGGGAAATGAGAAAGGAGATTAGACTAATTAAGAAATCGGGACTTACTCCAGAAAATACAGCTGTAAGGATAAAAAAAGTTAAACAAAGCTACAAAAATTGGTCCATACAGCACAGAATAAATAAAGGTCAGAATGAGGGGGAAAAAATGCTAAGTGCATTAAGAGGCCCAAATTTAAGAAACTTCTGGCATTTAATCAATGATTGGAACAAACCACAGAAAGAACATTTAGTGAACCCAATTAATGAAGCAATGTGGCAGGACCATTTTTCAAACACGTTTGCTCCTAATAAGGAGGGGGGGGGGATTTAAGGAAGCATGTAATAAATTGGCTCCTTGATTTCACCACTTGGGATATAAAAAATCTAATTTTAAAATCAAAAAATTCGGGAGCACCGGGCCCTAATAATTTGTCCAATAAAATTCTCAAATCTGATCCCGAATTATGAGCTAAAATAGTGTCTACTTTGTTTTCCAATATTCTATTGACTAAGTCTTTCCCTCTGTCCTGGAGGGTATCCATTATTTTACCTGTCTTCAAGAAGGGCTCCCGACTATGTCCCAAGAGTTACCGACCAATAGCCATTGCCGACCCGGATTCCAAGCTCTTTGCCTCACTTGTTCTAAGAGACATCCATAAATGGACTGATGAAAACAAAATTTTGGACATGAGACATTTTGGATTCAGGAAAAATATGGGGACCGAATGTGGGGGGCTAATCTTGTATTGTTTAAGAGCAGAAGCAATGAAAAAGGCAGATAAATTGGTCTTTATAGCATCTATGGACCTGAGTTCCGCTTTTGACATGGTGGACAGGAACACACTATGGTCAAGATTAAGAATATTAAACATGCCTCCAATTTTGATAGACATAGTAAGGGCAATATACTCTAGACTGGCTCCTACAATCTTCAACCTATATGTTAGCGGCGCAAACCGGGCCTTATTTTTTATTTTTTTTATTATTTATTGTTTGGCTGTATGGAACAACCTTTCAACAATTACAAAATGGATAAAAACATATCAAAAACATATTACAATTCAATTCATCAATATATAACACATTTTTAAATTTTGCACCTGACACCCAATATATAAAAGATTTTTGTAGCAGCAGCATTTTTTTTTTTTCCCTTTTTCTCTCATTTTTTTTTTCCTTTCTTTCTTTCCCTTCTATCACCATTCTCTCATGACAGCATTCACAATCACCTTGGATATACTTCATTTAAAAAGCCCGTTGTAGCTAATCTAATTGACATTCTCTTTGTACCAAAAATCAATAGCCATAATTCTTCCATATCAGTTACAGTTTGCGTTGTAAAGCAATGGAGATAGTATTTACAACGTATGACATATAATGCAGGACAGTAGACAATAACATGTTTCAGCGTTTCTGCGTTTGCAGGATCCATACAAAAACGGCAGATGTTCTCGCTGGCATCAATTAGTTTTCGCCTAAATAAAATATCCCTTGTGTGCCACAAATTTAGACGAAAACGAATATAGTCATCTCTGAATTTTGGAGATGGATATTTTAAAATGTATGGTTCCGCAACTCTAAATTTTTTATGGCCAAACTGGGCAGTGTTCCAATCTTTAGAATGGGAACATTTTTCCAAGGTATGTATCCAATCTTGCCGATATAATTTAGTTTTAGCCTGCGTTGGGTTATGAATTAAAATATCTACGGAGATATCCGCATCTGAAAGGATATTTATAGCTGTGTTTAACCAGCATTTTGGGTATTGATGATCTGAGTATAGTAAATATTTACCCAAGATACCGGATATGTCTAGACATTGTAATGACAGAATGCATTTTCTCAACAAGGCTATCAATTTCCATGCAATAGTACTGTATAGCGATAGCAGCCCTAATTCAAAACGAATCATTGCAATGGGGACACAGGCAGGCAAATTAAAAATTGAGCGCCAATATTTTCCTTCTAATCGGTCCCACACTAAACGGGGCAGCATCGATGCAGCTTCAGAGCCATACGAGATAATGGGTTTTACTTTCATGGAATAGAATGATATTATATGATTGCATGTAAACTTTCCAAATTTATATAAAATGGCCTTAGATTGGGAAATTAGGGTTTGCAGTTTCAATTCAAGTTCTTTTTTAAGCACCTTATCATTGTTACCCTGGGTGATCATAATGCCCAAGTATTTATATGTTGAGGTTAGAAGAATCGACTCCTTTTTTATATACCACTTGTATTGAAAGTGTTTTGTCATTTTACGATTTTGGCACATCATAATTTGAGTTTTCGTTAAGTTTACAGTCATAGCATTTTCTACAGTATACTCCGATAATCCATTAATCAAACGTTGCAAACCTGCAGGAGTTTTTGATAATAGAACAAGATCGTCTGCATAAAGGATCCATGGTATCTGTTCTTGGTCTAATTTAGGAGCATCAGAGTTAACATTCTGAAACTTTTCACCCATATCAAGGATGAATAAGTTAAACAATGTAGCTGCCAAGATGCATCCCTGTTTTAGTCCACGATATGTTAAAATGGGGCGGGTTAGTATCCCGTCACGAGTAAGACGAATATGAACTGATGTATTTTCATGAAAGATAGAAATTAACTTAACCAAAGAATAGGGGCAGCCCAATAGTAGCAATTTTTGCAGCATTAGATTGCGATCTATAGAGTCGAATGCTTCCTTGAAGTCTACAAAGGCAATGAATAGCGATTGTTTTTGCTGACAACAGAGTGCCTTGATTGCAGTCAAGGAGACGATATTTATAGCCGTTCCCTTACCAGCTACAAATCCTGTTTGAAACCTGTCTCTCATATTTGATGAATTAATCCATTGTTGGAGATCTCTTAGAATTAATGAGGCAAAGATTTTCCCAGGAGCATCTAACAGGGCAATTGGCCTATAGTTTGCGGGGTTTTGTCTATCGCCTTTTTTATAAATGGGTACAATCAATGAAGTACACCATGATTTGGGGATCTTTTGGGTAATTACAACTTGAGAGAAGATTTCAAACAGGATGGGGGCCCATAGGTCCGGAAATTCTTTTAGTATGGCATTAGAAAGACCATCGGGGCCTGGAGCACGGGATCTACTTGCTTTGTGGATAAGATTAAGAATATCGTCTATTGTAAAATCTATTGAGAAGGATCCCTCAAGTTTTACAGGAGGTACGCAATTAGTGGAAGGGAGAAGAGCATAAAGATCAGTAAAATGGGAGATCCATATGGTAGAAGCAACGTCATTAGTCTGCATCTGACATTGAGTGGTGTTATATGTGTCTGATATTAATGTCCAACATCCTGCAGTGTTTTTAGTCAACATTTTAACTAACATTGCCTCACCATCTTTCTGGTATAATAAAGAACGATAAGTTCTTCTCCAGTTCCTATGTTTAGTTTTAATTGCTTTAAGAGCAGCTAAGCGCTGATCTACTGGTAGAGATTGAATCGCTTTCTTATTTTTTCGAAATAGAGCTTTCGCTTTCTGCATATCTTAGTTATAAGAGTGTGCTGCAACCGAAGATCTTGTTATCTTAGTAGAACCGGCAAATTGATACATTAGTTTTGTATAATCAATATCAGAATTACAGTGGTTTAGTGAGGTTTCGCTTGATGTTTTAAGAGAATCTGTGAAGTGTAATAGTTTCGTACTGGTCCATCGTAGGCGATTTCGACCAAGATTCGCTTCAATAGTTCCTTCCATTGTTATAGGAGTCATAGGTGGAGCAGTGCTTTGAATAGTGCAGTTCAGTGGCCAGTGAAGATGTAACATATTGTGGTCACTGGCCGAGGATGGCAGAACCTGAAACCCTTTTAGGAGATAGAACAAGGAGCGGCTGACATAAATGAAATCAATAATAGCCACAGAACTACCCCTTTTCCATGACGGATGGGGAGGAGAGTCCTCAGGAAATGATCCGTTTGCCATGAACATATCTTTCGATTGTATAAACGCATTCCAGCTTCGTACTCGATCGTCAGATAACACCTTGCTACTATTTAGACAATGGAGATTTAAATCTCCCGCTAAAATTATGTGCGTTTGTTTCTTGTATTGATGTATTTTTTCCCATAAGCGTTCAAGGGAGCGCAAGTAGGAATCAGTGGAAAGAGCAACTGGATTCCAATATGTATTAATCAAAGAGTATTGACAATCGTCAATAGATAGTTGTGCTAGCTGGAGATACGGAGTCAGGAATTCATGTGAAATAACACTCATGGATGGAGATGTTTTCAGCATGATTAACAGGCCAGACATTGGTCGACCTTTAGTAGCAGAAATAGCAGGATTTAGGATGGGATAATATCCATCCCATGATGGGCAGTTAGTTAGCCATGTTTCCTGTAATAATATAAAATTGTACTCTCTTAGTTTAATGACAGCATCGGAGAAAAGATGTTTGAAGCCTCTAGTATTCCAGCTTAACAATGAAAGATGCTTACTAGGGGAGACGCTATGCTTGGGAGGTAGAACACCGACATTCACACTGTTGTTTACATTGTGAACCACTCGAGTTCACTTTAGTGGAGGTAACCGATGTTAGTTGTGCATCTTTATATGGGACTGTAATAGCAGAGCTTCTTTGATGGTCAATCGTAAGCTCAAAACCCAGATCCCACAAGGCTGCGCGAGCGGCCCAAAGAGTGTTTAGAACCACTCTTGAGCGGAGCCAGATTCGCACTAAGGACAGGTCGTTATTATTTAAGAATTCAACTTGTTCAATATCAGCAGAATTGATATCCTCCAATGTGTATATATCACCAAAAATAGCTAAAAGGCTAGCACGATTCAGATCATATGAGTGATACGGCAAAGGTCTGCATTTAAGAATTAATGAGTGAAGATTTTGTTTTACATCGGGTTTTTTCAGTCTATTTAGAGTACTATCTGGATTCGAGGTGAATGTCGCATGAGGACTTATGTGTTTAGTAGGGACAAATGGAGTTTGTTTTGAAGTAGAGGCAGCAATTACAGATTGGTTTAAATTCGAAGTAGTAATAGATGAAGGTAATTTCTGCCCGCCTTCGTCGTACTTAGTGCCATTATCAGAGGACTGGTGATATTTTAGCATGTATTGTTCAATGGTTGAAGCTATAATACGATCTAAGGTTGGTGGCATGGAAGATGAATTACATTGATCCGTTTTATTCACATCTGCCAAGGAGGGAAGAGAAAACGACTGTGGTACTGATTTTGTTGTAGAGGGTAATCTAAGTTGAGATAACTTATTGGCTCCAATTTGGGAAAGAGCACTATCTTTGATTTTAGATCCACCACTAATATTAGATTCAGCCGGAGTAAGTTTAAGGCTTTTAGCTTCTAAATAAAGGTCTATTTCTTTGCGCAGCTCTGAGCGTTTTAAACACAACTCAGTATCAAATAGATCTTTCACTTTTGCAGCACTGATTGATGTTGGGTGATTGTCAATTATCGCGGACTCATTGTCAATCAAAGCCACAATATTATTTAGGGGTGAATGTTCAGCTGAAGGTTGTACATTTACAGATTCTTTTAGGCTTTTCTCTGCAGCGATTTTTGCATATTTATCTCGTACTGCTTTAGCAGCTATAGTCATTTTATTTTTGGCAGGTGGTTTTAGGCCTTTCAAAAAAGATTTGGCAATTGAGGAGGGAATGTGCTGCTTTGGTTGATTTTTTGTTTTCTTTTTTAAGGGGCTTGTATGAGTCAGTTTGACCGGGACAGCACCCAAGAAAATTGTGAATAGTTCTTTAGAAGGTTGTGATTCATTTGCTGATGGTGAGAGCAACACAGTATTAGGTAATGGACATACAGGAGCACACTTCTCAGTAGGGGAATGAAGTTCCCGAATAATATGTGGAAATGTAGGGAGGGTAAATTGGACAGATGTAGCCGTATTTGTCATGGACAGTTTTGGTTTTTCTAATGGATTATGGGAAGAATCATTAGTTGCTTCCTGCTGTGATAATGCAGCAGAAATTAACTTTGATTTTTTAGGAGAGAAGGGGGCAGTGTCATTATATGATTTCAACTGTTGTAAACGTAGTTGTGATTGCCATCTAATTAATTTAGTAAGTTGCTTATCTTGGATTTTAAGTTTTTCATCCAAGGTCTCACATAGTTTAAACAGTGATGATATAGCCAGATTCATACCATGCAAGGTGGTTTCAATTAGTACTGTAGAAGACAGGCATGCAGTAGAAGGAGGGGGTAAAGAAGGCAAGGGCATGGAAGGAGAAAGAATGGGTTTCGGCATGGTGTCAGACCGTCTGGGAGTAGGTGCTAAATATGAGGATACAGACATATGTTTCTCATCATCAGAGTATATGTGGGAGATTTCTGGTAATTCGTAGTTTGCTTCAAGGACCACATTAGTATCGATAAAGGATGAATTAGGACAGTGGTTAAGTTCATCTTGAACCTTTATAAACTCATCCGCCAGTACTATAACCGTAGGGTTAAAAGGTGTACCACACATAGAAGGAATACACGAAGCAGCAGGAGTTAATAGACCATTTGACCCAGATGTAACTAAAGGCTTGCTAATGGGCATAAATTTATCATTCTGCGGTAACTGTGTGCTCACTTCTTTTGTGGCCTGTGGATCTTTGTCGCTTAATGATTTTCCCAGATCAGTATAGGGATCTGTCAAAGAAGCCGGTTTTATCGGAATTTCACTATCTTTCAGCATAGTTATATCTGAAATAGAACGCTTGGGTTTAGGCTGCATTATAGACGATGGAATATCAGACATAGCACAATTATCAGGTAAATCACTGCTACAGGGCCTTTTGTCTTTGCCCATAATGGCAAGCATCTCCTGTATATCACGAGACGCTACTGTTGCTTTAGATCTCGCAATTTTAGAAACTCGGGAAGCTGAAGTCACTTGTGGACGCGGTGTACTGCCCATTATTTTTCTTTTCTGGGAAGCTAAAGGGGGGGAAGAGGATGGAGCTGCCGCCAGCTTGTTTGATCTAAGATAATAAAAGTGTCGGCGCATTTAATACGCCACCCAGAAGAGCACTTGAATTACTATATCAATTAGAAAGGATAGATTTTTTTCCTCTTTCTTCACGAAGCAATGATATTCATCCAAATAGTCTGAGGCAGTTATTCAGTTTCCAGGGAAGGGAACGCCCGACAGCTTGTGGAGCTGCCAGAGTCCGACTCTCCACCCCAAACCCTGAGAACTAGTCAAATAAGTGGAAGTGTGGTTAGCAGTTGAGAGCTTTGACTCAGACCACTCACCGCTCACAGCCGAACAGCATAACAGCGACTCCAGCCCTTACTTCCTCCAGGGCTTAACGCCGCTCGGGCGGATATACCGGCAATTTATGCTGGCCTGGAATCACGTGACCACTCAAGTGTGCGCGCTAGGCCCCGCCTCCTCCAGGAAGCAGGGGAAGCAGCAAGAGCTCGGCTCGCAGTGCTGCATGGTACAAGTTGGGTTTTGCAGGTAATTTTAAAACGCTCCGATCATGAAGAGCACCTTTCAAATGTTCAGGAACACACGCCGCTCGGGCGGATATACCGGCAATTTATGCTGGCCTGGAATCACGTGACCACTCACGTGTGCGCGCTAGGCCCCGCCTCCTCCAGGAAGCAGGGGAAGCAGCAAGAGCTCGGCTCGCAGTGCTGCAGGGTACAAGTTGGGTTTTGCAGGTAATTTTAAAACGCTCCGATCATGAAGAGCACCTTTCAAATGTTCAGGAACACATGGATTATGGGAAGAATCATTAGTTGCTTCCTGCTGTGATAACCGGGCCTTATTAAATAGGGGACTAGTTCCACCAAGAATCTCGAACACTTGTATGTCCTGGTTGGCATATGCAGATGATTTCCTCCTAAGTGACACCACTAAGGTGGGACTTCAACGCATGCTCAGAGCATTTGAGGGATTTACTACCTCAATTGCTCTTAAGGTTAACCCGGACAAAACTGTAATTGTGCGCTTGGGGAGGAAGAATAAGAAATCTAACATGTTATCTTGGGTATCAGGGAACATCAGGCTCAAAGCAAAATCGGAGTTTAAATATCTGGGCTTCTCAATAGCATGGGGCACAGTCCAGACCCCTACTTAGGACGCAATTGAAACTCATGGCAGACATTGCTATCTCTCAAATGCGGGCACTGGACGTAAAATTTGGAAATTCTCTGTCTCCTTTGAGAGAATTCTATATGAAAAAAGAAATTCCCCGTTTAATATGTGGGGCTGAATTCCATTCCTTAACGTGTGAAGATCTGTGGGCCTCGACAGAAAGTTAAATCTGGAAATCGGTAATGTATTATTTACCAAAATGTATTCCGTACAATTTAATCAAGTACGAAATGGGTTTAAATTCACTTCAGGCGTTAGTGACATGGAAACGGATAACGCTATAGAGACCAATACTTTATACTACCATGCAGGTCGGGATATTTGTAAATAAAAACCTTGAATTTAATGGGTATCTCTATGATTTCCCTTAGGAATAATCCGGTAAGAGTGAAAGAAAGAGTGCTGGGTTTCGATTGGATTCATACTAAAAATGTGATACTGAGTACCAAACTCTACCCTCAAGTGTGTGCTTTAAATAAATGGTTGCCAGCAATGGAAAGTTACCTAACAAAGTATCCAAATAAAACAATCCGTAACGATTTTATGCGTTTTAGATTCAACGTATTGCCCACAAACCAAATACTCTCTATCAGATCAATTGTTCAACCAATATGGCCGTGGTGTAGGTTTTGTGGTATAGAAGGCATGGTTGAGGACCTGAAACATATATTTCTGGTATGCCCTGCACTGAGGGAAAAAAGACTCCTATATTTTGCGCAATATGTCCATAATACTGCGGAAGTAAATAGAGAATTTATTTGGTATAAAATGCTACACAACAACAATGGCAACTTGAATATCAGGGTAGCAACGTTTCTGAGAAATGTGTGTGCTCTGTTTTAAATTTCCTTTCATTGCTATATTTTTTCGTTTATTTTAATCTGGTTTTGGTCTTCCTACTATGTAAGAGTAATGAGGATGAATTTATGGATTGTTATTCGGTGACTTGGTTAGGTAATGGTGTGAAAATGTATGATATGGACTTGGGTCATAGGGTCAATATGTAAGATACAGGAGATTAACTGTGTTCTCTTATTTGAAAATGTGAATATGTTTCTGCTTTGCTATTTCGTTGTTTTTACTTTGTAAATGAATATGTTTTGTAAAGGTTTTTCTAAACCAAACAAATAAAGAAAAAAAAAAAAATTTACATAGTGCAATGTGAATAAGAAGCCTGCCGATTTCCATAGTGGTTTGCGAATGTAAAGCTTGCCTTATTCTACAGTGTGCCTATTTCAATAGTACATCTTCAATTAGAAGCTTGCATAGTTTCATAGTGCTTCGTGAATAAGACTCTTGGCAAGTTCCATAGTGCTTTGTGAATAAGAAGTTTGCCTATTACCATATGCTTCGTGAATAAGACGAATAAGACGCTTGTCTAGTTCCATAGTGCTTTGTGAATACAATGCTTGCCTGGTTGGATAGTGCTTTGTGAATTAGAAGTTTGCCTATTTACATATGCTTCGTGAATAAGACGCTTGCCTAGTTCCATAGTGCTTCCTGGATAAGAAGCTTGTCTATTTACATAGTGCAATGCGAATAAGAAGCTTGCCTTATTCTACAGTGTGCCTATTTCAATAAGTACATCTTGAATTAGAAGCTTGCATAGTTCCATAGTGCTTCGTGAATAAGGCGCTTGGCTGGTTCCACAGTGCTTCCTGATTAAGAAGCGTGACTGCATGCATTGGGAAGGAGAGATGCCAATACATTCCCAGAATATACTCGCGGAGGAAAATAGGCGCCTTGTCCTTCCTGAAAGTACAATGTTTGTTCAAACTTCTACTTTTAGCAGCGCTTTTAAACTCTCAGTATTTGAAGAATCTTATCGCCTCTTTACAAGTAAGGCGCTAGCGGTAAAAAGTGGCGGCAGCAGGCGTACCGCCATTTCACCCCACCGCCATTTTCCAAGTTTGTAAGGAAAAAAGAGGAAAAACCCCCACCACATCTCCAGAGGTATTTACTCTCTAGAAATGGAGGCATTATTCCTGGTGGATTCACTGCAGGCAGTATTCCTCCAATACCCAGTAGGGTCCAATGTGGTGTCACAATAGACAATAGAAGCAGCTTGCAATCTGGAGGATTTACCTCCAGTTCCTAGGCGGTAATCTCCTTGACACCAGTGCTGACAGAGACCGAGTTTAATGAAATAACCTCACATACATGCCAATACTCCCGATTTAGGCGAGAGTCTCCCCACTTTTCTATGAGCACTTTTTTTGCTTTTTTTAAACTTTCTTCCTCCTAAAATATTCCCCCCCCCTCCAGTTGCTGTGCTAAAAAATGTTGGCATGTATGACCACAGGTCATTTCTTCCGGGTCTTGAGTCCTAAAAAAAAGTGGGGCAACTAAGACGTACACAATGGCAAGTGACGTCACAGAGTGACATATTGAAATGGTATTCAGTTTGTCTTTCGCAACTGAGAAAAGTGTACCTGGCAAGCAATTGTCATAAATATTTTAATAACATTGTTAGATATGAAAAAAAATGTTTCACCACTTGTATCTAAATATCTGTAACAAAACATGTTTGTGTAGCAGAATGTCAATGGAAAACATGTCATGTCATGTCATGTCATTCCTGTAGCCTTATTGCCAGTGCTTTAAATGGGCCTGTACTACCCGCCCCTCAGTACCTGCACTTCTTATTTTTGAGCATTTGAGTACTTGCACTTCTCAACACCTGATAGAGAGTACCAGTACTCAACTATGTTGCAGGTGAAAATGAAAGCTTTTAATTTCACTTTATCGCAACTTAAAGGACTAAACTCCTGCTGCCTTTTCCTGGGGGAAGCAGCGCACCCTCCCACCTCCTCTCTCCGCCACCGCAGTGCACATCTCCTTCAGGGCCCACCCTGCAGAACAAAAGGTGAGACAATCGTGCATCTACTGTGTTCTCGGCACACTAGGCGAGGACTGCTGTTTCGCTAAGTTTCGCTAAGTGGGCTTCGCCTGTTACCATTGGTGTCCTTTTGTGGAGCTGGGATTGATTTGGAAAGTTTGGAAAACTACTTTTTTAAGATGTTTCTTTGTTATTCACAGTGACTATTCTAATATATAAATGTTTAAGACATTGGGGTTGTGGTGGAAGGTTTTCGACTAAAACCTTGCACACAGCTCCAGCTACCTACCCAATTTCTTATTCTGCAATGAAAGCGAGCAATAATAACACTCCCCTTCTAAAGTTTGATTTGCAGCTATGACATCTGCTAGCTCAATACGCATAAAAGAAAGTCTCACTGAGTATAGATATTCAAACTTTCTTAACACAATGCATAGCAACAAACTGGAAGTTTGTGTGAAAGAATGCCAGGTACACTGCTTAACCAAAGTGTGTGATCCTTGGCACATCATTTAGGGGCCTATTCATGGAACAAATGTGTATTGAAAATCTTGGCGCAAGCGTGAAAAAGCAGGCGCACGTGCACGCGTGCGATTCATGGAAGGGCCTGCGTGTGTTTACTCCGGGATGTGGGCCAAATCCGAGCGTGGCGCACACGGGCGTACACGTCACAGCAACATCCCAAACGCTGCACGCGGATGCGCACAGCTAAAATGCACAACGTGTAGCACACACACCAAAAGGGGGAAGAACATGGGGCGGAACACGCGGAATGGGGAACAACACGTGAAAATGAGGGCGTAGCTGGGGAAGTACTGCTGGGAAATACACAGAACGCCCACACGCAAGCGAACTACACGTATTCATGGAATTGAATAGAGGAAATACGCAAACGGCAAAAGACACGCACAGGCCTAAACACGTCCGCCAGACAAAGGCAGGCGGAAGCGTCACGGCGCAGCATAAAAGTGCGCACAAACAAAAAACACGTATATAGTGCTACAATGAATGTCCCATTCTGTGGCCCCTTAGGAGAAATGATGTGTCAAGCAATGCTCAGGCACATCAAAAGACAAAAACATATATGAAACCCCTGTAGCCCACCTGCGTGTAAAAAAACCTCACGCAGTAAACTGTGGCATCCAGGGACACAAAAAAGCATACACAATAAACATGCGGGCTACAATGACCCCACTAAATGGGGTATGCAACAAACAGTGGGGAAAATAGCGTACAATAGCAATAACGTGCACGACGCACCGTGAACGTGTGTAAAAGAAATACGTGTAGGCACTGCAACCGATGTGAAGTAATCGTGTGTGAACCCCAAAGTAGGAAAAACACACACGCTGGTCTGCACTGAAAGCACGTACCTCGCACTGCAGACCCGCGCGGACCATTAACACGTGCAGAAGGAAACGCCCGCGTGTGTCATGTCACTTACGCGCTTACGCGCTAAGGGCCGTTCCTCGAATTACACGCTGACGTGCTGTTTTTTCACGTGCCAAACCACTCCATATCAAGCTGGCCACAACACATGGAAGACTATGCTCCTGCCCAGAAGGCCGAATAACTGCCCCACAGAGCCCTGAGCAGCCTCCTACGAGCCATCTGCTGCTGCCTGCCTGCCTGCTGCCACCGTGCACTGCCATTTGGTGCCTGCACATCTGCCATCTGCAGGGGTCCAGTTGCTGTGACCTCCCCTGCTGGAACAGAAGACTCCTGACTGGTGTTCCATCACTCCACAGCCCAGCCCCAGGATCCAGTTGCCCACCCACACCTGCCTTGGGGGTTGCCATTGTAAGTGATTTCAATCCAGCACTACCACTAAGTCAATGCCTAGTATGGGATGCCCAATGGAAACCCTTATTTATATATTTTTATGTCAAAGTTCTTTTAATTCTGGATGATGTACCCTTATATAACGCCCCTCTCTTTGAATTCCCCCGGTCTCGCTGAACCAAGAAATAGGTTTGTTTTGCAAATTAAAATATTTATTTGAAGAATTGAACAATATATAGATTACACTTTTATGAATATGAATAATATCTGAATATCACACTTATGAATATGAACAATGATCAGCAGTGGGTAATATTACAATATCAACAATCTCTTTAATCAAATAGGAGTAGGAATAGGAAGGATAAGGTAGCAGAGAATACTGTGTATGGTTTAAGGAAATGCAATGATAGGAAAGAATGCACCACAGAAGTAAGACTTGATATGACTTCAATCAACAGATAATATGATCACTCTTTCCCCCAGTATGCAATATGAAGAGGTTGAAGAGGGCACACAGGTTTTAGAAATAACAACCAATAATGCAGTTCAAACCCAGTTCCCCCAGCAAGCTCAGAGAGAACAGGGATGATTTTAAAACAGGTCAATCGCTTTTAAATGTGGTTTGAATGAATGGGAAAATGCTAAAATTGATTTGAATTAGCTAAATAGGATTCAGAACTAGTGAGAGTTGCTTTGGATTAAGTCAGGTAAGCACTAGCAATGAAGGTAGAATGATTAGCAGATTGAAAACGAAATTCAGCAGTTGAAAACAAGAAACAGCTATTTTGACATGTGGTGAAATTGAGCCAAATTGCACATTCGCTGCAACTTTTTCGCGTGCGGGAAACGCGATTGCAGCAAAACTATCAGGAATTGGAATGTCGTTTTGGGTTAGTTTGAAAGCTGAGGATGCTAGCTTCAAAATGACATTTAAATTTTGTAGATTTTTCAGAAACAAAGTCAAGATTTCAAAATGAAAGATGCGCTGTTGAAGA
The DNA here is from genome assembly GCF_040938575.1 of Ambystoma mexicanum. NCBI lineage: Eukaryota > Metazoa > Chordata > Amphibia > Caudata > Ambystomatidae > Ambystoma > Ambystoma mexicanum. The sequence continues at coordinate 1,176,012,444 of NC_090928.1, read as the reverse complement.
TTTGGAACAACGATTTCTGATTACTAGAGAGTCTATGGAGCCGCACACTACAAGACAGCCCATCCACCTCCCCAGAGGTGCCTCTGGATGGTTTCTGTCTGAACAAGACAATTGCCTTTCTCCAGAAAATATATATTAGCGCCAAGATGATTATCACTACAATTATCAAGGATTATGTGGAAGAGAGAAGAACTTAGGATAGACAACAGAGATTCAATAATGCAGTTATGAACAGGTTGGAATGGTTGCATTGGTTTACTTAATACTAAGAGGTTGGTTATGGACAGTTCTACACTAAATACTTACAACTATGGCTTTGAAATGGAATGGGCCCGTCAAAGATCTGGTCAAAGGTTTGGACATCACTCGCCACCAGACAGGATCAGGGCACCTGGACTCTGCTCTCAGCAAGGCACTCTGGTCTGCGCGGCCTCTTGGACTGGATATGCAGGTTCTGGATTAAGCTCTGCTGGACGGATCTGAATCTTGATTCTAGCACAGGGTTCTTAGCTAGAACAGCAAAACAGCTCAGCCAGGCTGTTGGATTTTGTGGGGTGCCCCTTGAAAGTTTAGGGGTTAGAATCAGGTTTCAAAAGGTTCTGAAGGCCTGCTGAAAAGGGTTCAGCTTTTTGGGTTGGACCTTTATGCTTCAAAGTTCTAGAGTCTGGTTTCTGGATCTATATCTGGAGCCTGGATCTTCCTCCAGGGTGCTTCTCCAAGAAATCAGTTGAGGAGTGGAAGTGTGTGTCTTGCCTGTCCTCAGCAGTACCTATTTATCCATTTCCAAAGTGGATGGGGATGCTGATTATCTATGCCCAACCCTCAAAGGATCTGATAGGTCAGAGAATGTCCTGTCCCCTGATTTGAGAAAGGAGCAGTGTGTCATCCTGTGTCATCATGTGTCATGTTTATGGCTTAGGGAAAGACCCTGCCTTTTGTCTCTGTACAGTATATCTTATTTTTCATAAAAAACATTTATAATATGCACAACTTGTTAATATTACATATACACATCACAGACTAATTAAGGCACGTCACTGTTCAAGTCCCATGTTCCTACGAACTTTGGTTCGTAAACGACAACTTTTTCACACTTTTGGTGGGTTTCTCAATGTTAGTTCTGCACCAATTTTTATACATGCATACACATCCCACCTGGGCACATTTCTGAAATTTTTCATGTTCCTAACATAAACACAATGGCTACAACATGAATAGATTCCGGGTTCAGCCTCAGAACATTGCACAGTTTCCAAATTAGTCTTAAACTGTGAGCGAATTTTTCATTTTAACAATCTCTATGTTTCATATTTTTGTCAGTTTGGTATAATTTGTTATAAGCATTTTTCTAAACCATATATTTGATCCAATGTCAAATCCACATTTTCAGTCTGGCCCGCCTCCAGAGCTGGGCTGAGTCAGAGGGTCACATGGCTGTCTTCCTGCCAGAGCAGTTTGTTGTCAGTCACACCTGAATTAGCATTCCTATTCAGCTCAAGGACTCCATTGTCTGCACTCAGAGCAAAAGGCCAGGGTGCCCCTCCTAGTTCCTTTTCACACTAGCCTGCCATTCTCTTAGCCGAGGGCAGGGGGGATGTTTCCTTTTTTCAGGGAGAAGGTGTGGAATGTGTTTGAAGCACAGGGTGGAAAACTTTAACTCTTAAACCCAATGTCTGAAATTGTCTTGTCTTAAAATATAGCTCACATTTTTCACAAATACATCAACCAATTTCTTACTGAAGCCTTTTCAGACTATAGTTTTGAATTGTATCCACCTCTTCGGCTTCTGATAGCAAGTCCTTCTTTGGCATAGTTTGAGTTCAGTGTTCAACCTTACACAAGATAGATGGGTTTTAAATCGCTGGCTTCTGACAGAGGTGAGTAACAGTATTACACCCGTTTTTGACAGGTTTCTTCCAGCAAGCAATCCTCAAAAGTGGATTTTGTTCCGATGACATATAATTCTGTGGACATTATATTTATGTGGATTCTAGAAGTAGAATGATGTTCACCACCCAACAAGTAGGTTGGATCTTTTTGGGTGGTTTGTGAGCCATGGTTTTTGCACATTTTTGACAATCAAGAAAACGGATTTCCAAACAGCTGTGTGTTTCTTTTTGGCAATCAGAATTGCTTTTTCAAGTGATTTCAGGCTACTTTGTGGGTAGCCCAATGGTGGGTTTTGGCAGTGATCTCCTGTGCTCACTAAGATAGACAAAAGTGGATGGCGGCCTATTTTTCACATTTAACTGCGCAATTTTGGGTGATTTTTTGCAAGCAGCAGGCTTTCCAGTGGCCATTTCTGAGGTTTCTGCTGCCAGCAATATACAGTAATGTTGCAAGGCCTGGATCAGTGGGTTGAAACATCCCACAAGCTCCCCTCCTGCGATTGGCGTTGATCATCCATCAATGGAAACTCGCAAGACTGGGATGTCAGCCTCATCTCTTCTGATTCCACAATGGCAAAGTTCATCATCTTTTCCTCCATGAGGGGTGGATCGATCGGTACTCCTCTCTGGTCCTGATGGGAGTATTGAGCGATACTCCGGGCCCCTCGGATCTTTGCTCCCGGTCCCAAGGTAATCCTCCTTGGGTAGTCTCTATGGTTTATCTCTCAACTAGGATGACAAAGCAAAAACATATTCATAGAGATTTCACCACCACTATTAATGTAGTGGGGCAGACATATATACATTTTATAAATCAGGAGACATTTGCATTATTGTTTTTTATAGACTATATATGGAATATTTTATAGTTGGAGTTTTATGGATCTGGAGTGGCCCCCTCCGGGGTTCCAGAAGACTCCTCCAGTTGCTGCCAAGTGTGCCTAGGATGGCAACACTTTAGTTGATTAATATGGACCCACTTGTCTTCCCCTTCTGCCAAACTGCCTTTGGGGATGCGGATCTTGTAGGCGACTGGTGAGATTTTGTCTACAATTTCAAAAGGTCCCTTCCAGGTAGGCAGAAATGTTTGCTGTTTGGCCTGGTTCCTTTGGAAATTGTATAAGTAGACCCGGTCTCCTACATTGTATTTCTTTCTGGTAGTCTAAGTCATAGTGGGTCGTCGTGCTGTCTGCAGATCTCTCTAGATTTCGCTGAGCATAGGCAAAAGCATGTTGAAGGTGTTTCCTTAGATTTTCAACATACTCATGTGTTGTGGAGGCATTTATCAATGTCTGCTCTTGGGTCCTGTAAAGCAGATGCTGGGCAAGCACCATCCTGTGTCCAGTCATCAGCTCAAACGGTGACATTTTAGTTGCAGATGAAGGGGTAGATCTGATGGCCATTAGGACAAGAGGTAATCGAATATCCCAACTTGGCCCAGAATCTGCCACAAACTTTTTTAATATGCTCACAATTGTTTTGTTGTATCGTTCCACTGCACCACTAGAGGCTTGCCGCTAAGCAATGTTTAGCTTCCTTTTAACCCCAAGTATCTCCCACATCTTTGTCATTACTTCGCTGGTGAAATGGCTACCTCTGTCTGACTCGATTCTTTGGGGTAGACCAAAACGCGAAAAGATGTGGTTGATCATCAGGGCAGCTGCTGTTTCTGCCTTGCAGTTTGGGGCCAGAGACATTCCACCCATTTAGTAAATAAGCATGTCACGGTCAACATGTACTTATTTCCCCTAGAGGAGCGAATCACGGGTCCAATGAAATATACTTGCAAATCTGACCATGGCAGTGTCACCCCTCTCTTTTGGAGAGGTGCACAGTGTGTGAGGGATGTTGGCTGAAATTGTGCACACACAAGACAACCCTTCAAGTATTGGTCCAGTTCCTGCCCCATGTGTGGCCAGTATGCAACCTCTCTTAAGATTTCAAGTGTTGTATGAAACCCCCTATGACCGGCTGTGGTCGCATCATCTCACAGGCATCAGCTAGGTTGACTCTCTCTTCAACCATCTGCCTGAAGCCTGGAAAGACTTCTGGTTTTGCTATCTCAGTGAAAATCACCTCATCCCTCCTGAAGTCACAAGTCACATCTTCCTTACCATATGGGCAGGAAGTGTACACCAGGAACTTCCCCCTATGCCGGGTAAAGATCCTATCTGGTGTTGTGTTGTCATCACTGTCACTGTCAAAACAGTCCTTGGGGATTGGTCCTAACAGTTCATTTCCTAAACCTATGGAAAAATGTCAGTCATCAACCGCCTGCGGCTAGAGTGATACTCTTTAAGTCACTGTTATCCACCTCTATTGGAATGGTGTCATGTTCTATATTGACTAGTGGGGTTGGGTTTACCCCAAACCCTTGACGTTGGAGAGATGAATATAGGCATCAGGGTTTTTCAATTTCTGTCCTCTTTTAACTTTCACGTCCAGGGAGAATTGTCGGGTCCTTTCTGGGATGGTGACTTCCTCTCCAATCTGAATTTCAACTGCATAAGGCAGCAGTTGAGCTGACCTAAATGCTTTCTCTGGATCATCAGGGATTATCCGCTAATCGGGACCAAGCTTTGAAGTTTATTAGGTCCAAACTAATGGCAAAGCGATTGAGAATATCACTGCCTAAGTAAAAGGCGGCAGTGACGTCTCGCACGACCCAACAATTATGGACTACGCTCTTGTTGCCTATGGAGATTTTGAGCCTACACCTGCTTGGCGGGAGATGTTTGGAATTGAGTGTTTCCAGATCCATTTCCCATTTGCCTATGAGTTTGAATGTGGGAATGGCTGGATCTTTTGGGAGTTGGCAGAACAGGGCTTCGCTGATGAAGCTCTTACCGTTGTTCACACACACTCGGGCAAGAACAGAGTCCTTCCCTTCATTTAACTGAATTGGGATAAACAACTGCTCTCCAATTTGCTGAATATTGCCAGGCTCTGAGCTGATTTCACATCTTTCTGGACTATAGGAGTGGGAATGTCTGATTGCAGATTGGTAAAGAATTTCAGAGTGTTTCCTTCCAGTGTGGAATGCCACCCTAGCCTGGAGGAAGGTTGATTTTCAGAAATAGAGAGGACCCCCCATCACCAGTTTGTTGTCCTACTGCTATTACTGTCACGTGTGGACTTTGGTTGTTCTGGAAGTGAAATTCTACTTGTTCCAATTTTTGTTCAACCATGTGGCATGTGCCGTTTAAACTAACATGGTTGACGCTCTGTTTCAATTTTATTGGTCGGCTAGTCTGGGTCCAGAGGACCTTGTTTACACAGTCTATTAGGGGCAACAGCCTTCTCAGGAGGTCATTCTCTAGTAAAGAAGGGGTGCCCTCTGGAGTCACAACTATGACCGGGTGCTTCACCTTGTGTCACCCAATTTTAATGTCCAAATCCGCAGGAATTTCCTTCCCGTCAAAGTTCTGAAGTTGTCCAGGAAGGGAGGTTAGAGGAATTTGGTAATTCTCCCCCCTTCCTGAATTCAGTTCATCAAAGGCCTTCTTGGACAGATGGGTAGCTTGGGATCCAGTGTCCACCAGTGCCAAAATTGTATCCTGCCCGGTATTTGTACCGGGGCATAGTATCTTCCCTCCTTCTCCGCAAGGGGGCACAGATAATGCACATTTTTGGACAACTGGAGGGCTAGTTTTCTAGTTTTGGACACTGATACAGAGGTGATTTGGGCAGAATTCTGTGGGAAGTCTTGGGAATCTGAAAGAAAAAGGTGGCAACTAGAGATGGGAGAAGTTTTGAGTTCCCTGGTTCTGGTTCTGGGCCGCCCCCCCGCCCCCTTTTTGGAGGCAGTCACCAGGATGGGTTTGAACCAGGGGATTTTCATGTTGTTGGTTCTGGGACGGGATGATGGGCGGCGCTAGCTCAGTCCCCACATCTACCCAGTCTGGATTTGAATCCTTTGGGACCCATTTTTCTTTGGGAGGAGTTCCCCCATCTCTGAAGGAGAAGATCCTTTTCCCAGGATCCTTTGAGGACCTCTCTCCTTCAAATTGGAAGATCTGTACCTTCTCCACAAAATAGGTCTGTTTGGATCCTTTGTTTCTCCTACCCCCCCTCTCCTCCTTGAGTGGCAGACTTTCAGGGGCAGGGGATTTTTGTTCCGGTTCCTGGGTTTCCAGGGGTTTTTACAGGTGGGGAAGGAAGCTTCCTCCAAGGCTTTACACCCCCCTTCCCCTTGTGCCTCCTCCCTGGGAACCGGTGGGTTGTCGTGGTGCTGCCCCAGCCATTGTACTGGAGCACCAGGTCCAGAGTTGGAGGCATTATGAGCCAGCATGCCCATCTTAGGGTTCTGCTGAACCCTCAGCATGCAACCCAGATCCTGTGCCATATTTTGGACCTGGCGCTCTAGGTGTGAAACCCGCTCAGGCTGATACAGGGTTCTGTTTTCACCCCTGGGCTGATCCCGGGAAGGGTAGCTATCCCTTCTCTGGTAATTCCCCAGGTTGGGAAGATTTGGGTACCCCTCCACCCTTGGCCTCCCCTCTCCCGTATTAGGTTGTGTTAGGGAGAATTCTCTGTTTAGGCTGAATTTCCCAACCTAGTGAGTCCCCCAGCAGCTTTGCTGGATTTTTTGGGGGTTTATTTTTTTCTCCTGCCAAGAGTGAGACTCTTTTACCCTCACTCTTGGGCATGATTTGAGTGTGTTTCTTTGACTCTAGATGTGTTTAATGGGCTATGGGGTCTTTTACTCCATAGTGCTGCATGTGTTTTTGTGATATGTGTTACACAGCACCCTCAGTGCAGTAACACAGGGGTGTCATAGTGACCCCCCAACATAGACTCCATAGCTTGGGACTGACTACTGTCTCCCAGGGCCTGTAAAGTCACCATTGACTTTACTAGTCTCAAATTCTGAACAGAACCAGTACAAACCATCATATTGTGGATGTACAGGCCGGGGCAATTCGATTGCCCCGGGGTCTGTTAGTCGAGGGGGCACGTCTCCGTCCCCCCTGATCGAGTTTTGGCTGGTGGCAGTGGATACTACTTTTTACATTCGACCGCAAATATATCTCTATGGGATTTCCCATTGTTCGAGGCTACCAACTTTAATTATTTAATTCCTATAGCCTCGAACATTTCGCCGGTTCATTTATTTAATATTAATTCTCCGGTTGGTATTTTTTTCCAGAACTCGGTTCTAAAATGGCGTTTGTGTTCGCTTCTGTGACTCCAACCCAAGTTGAGCCCTTTGTTCCACTTTTTGGCGGGCTTCTCGACAGAAGCCCTCCAAAGTGGTGCCACTCTGTCTGAGGTATTTAGGAGTGGTGGAGGGGGATTTAGACACCCTGGACTGAGTTGCCTAGGCAACTCAAGTCGCACTCCGTCTGATTGGCCCAAGTGGTGAGCCGGCCGGCTCACCACTTAGCATGTTTGAGTGACAGCTAGGCTGAGTGAATGGGGGTTTTCTGCATAAAAGCAGGGCTTTGGGGACTGGAACTTCAGAAGTCGCCACAGGACCTAAGAATCCGACGAGGGAGAAGCTGAGCCGACTATGACGACACCACCGGTGGAGCCCTGCTGAACCGTCTCACCACTTTTCCCAACGACAGAGGAGATCTCCAGCCCGGAGAGTCTTCTTCCTTTGACTGGTGGGGATAACCAGTCTGCTTCCTTTTTTTGCTTCCTGGAGCATCTCGTGGCCGCCTTGCCTGTGCCAAGCACCCCAGCAACCGGGATACCACATTTCACCCCTACCGCAAATCTAAGGGTAGTACCTTTAACCGGAAAACTCAGCGGCTGGTTTCTTCCCTGGCAGTGCAATGACCTTCATCTTTCCTCCACGTCGAGATCTTCTCTTCTTCTGGACGACGCTGCAACTTGCACCCGCTGCCAGGAACAACTGCTCCCGCTGGAGGATCCTTCCCACCTAAGGTACCGTGTTCCGCCTGGCTTCCCTTGCAAACGACTGTACGGGGTAGATTTAGCGCCTGGCTTTCGAACCTGGGTTAACCTGGGACACCCTGGCTAAACTTTTCTGAGCCTCTCTAAACCCTTTCTGAACTCCCTGCAAGACTTTCAAAGCCTATTGTAATTGTGTGATCTTGGGCACATTTGTGCTTTGCTCTCTCTAAGAGTGGGCCCGGCCGATGGACTTTGGCTCACCAGTAACTTTTGTCTTTTCTGCCTTGCTAAAGTGTTCCAAAGTATTAGAGTGGTGTATCTTCCTACATTTTGCCTTTTCCCTCCCTTTTTCGTTAACTTATTGGAGTGCCATCTATAGTTAAGTGCTCACCTCTGTCTGGAAATAAGTGGTGTTAACTAAGACTTGTCTGATAAGGAATAAGGGATGTATATATAATAATAGTAACTGTGTTTAGAGTGATTTACAATAATAGTGCTGGAGTGTTTCAATAAGTGTGTTTTTAAATAAATAATTATATACCTTGATACCAAAGCTCTGGTCAAGTGTTTGCTTGTGCTATTGTATCTGAGTGCCTATTGTGTATACTTTGCATACTGCCTAACTCTTCTTGAGGGAAGTCTGGCTGCTCAGCCACAGCTACCAGGTAAATCTGGGTGGTACAGACTGCTACCAAGTGGGTTTACTGCTAACACCTGTAGTCCTAAATCTTTTGCAGTGTTCCCAAAGGGAACTGCACAGGTTTCTGCCTAACAGGTTGTCTGGGCTCAGGAACGTGGGGAAAGAAGGATGGATTATTCTGGGCTTGGACATTTTGTGGATACCTGGGGAAGAAGTTCTGTCCAGGATTTGTGGAGTTTCTTCCCTCCTGGGGGAAGTTAGGAGGGAAGTTCCCTGGGTTAGGTGCCTGGTTGCCCCCCCCCCTTGGGCTGGAGGAGTCCACAAATAACCCAAGATGGGTCTGTTCCCCTTGTAGCGGGCACTTACATAGTCAGGGGAGTGAGGGATCCCATTTGTTGGACTACCTCCTTGGATCCCTGTCTGTGACTGGCCCGAGGGCCTTCTGGGCTTGGAATTATTCTGCTGGGCAGGTGGGTTTTTATTACCCCCATCTCCAAATCCAAAATGGGGGCACCCTTTACCTCTGCCACTTTAGCAGCAGCAGGGGGGTTAGTTGTTTAGGGGATTTTCTGAGCATTCTTGTTATCTATGGGCTTTTGCACCTCATAGATCCGGGTGGCCTGTTCAATTACACAGTCTAGTGACCTTTTCTCATGAAAATCTCTCACTAGCTGGGTCATGATGTATTTTGGTAAAGCATGGAAAAAAGTATTAACAAATTCTTTGTTGTCCGTGCGCACCCTTCTGGTAGTCTGCGCACAGGCACACTTTAACTCCTGCACAAATTCTTGTGGGACCTGATCCTCCCCACATTATAAATTGTAGGCTGCCTTGCGAGCCTCTTGGGGATTTCTGTGAACAGAAAAATGCTTCAAGATGGCCGCCCTATATGTGGAACATCTTGAATGATTTTGGTCCTCCAGCCCTGCAAAGAAACTGGAGTATTCTGGGGAGAATGTCCATTTCACATACTGGATGCAGCTACTGCTGTCTTTCAAATGGAAAGTCTCCATCATTTGCTCAAAGAGCTCTAAGTGTTCCCAAACAGAATACTTAGCGTTCTTATGTTAAGGCGTGATGACGCTCCTTATTGCCTTGATCTGTTTTAAGGGGTCCTTAAGCAAGGCCCTTTTTTGCCTTTTTGGCCTTCTTGGTTCGGGGTAACCCTGGTCCATTCATCCTCTGACTCAGAGGCACTGCTCCCAGAGGTGCCCATCTGGTCTTCCAGGTTCTCCCGAATTCTGCGAGCCTGGGAATGGCAGAATGTGGGGATCTAGTCTCCTGTGTCCTGGGGCGCTCAGAGGAGTCTTCTGATTCCTCCTTGCTCCCAGGATTTGATGGGTACCCCCCCACTGTCCTAACTGGGCAGAGGTCCTAACTGGGCAGAGGTTTTCAGGATGCCCTTAGTGGGCCTACTCTCCTGGGGTTCCCCATTAAACTTCACAGTACTTGGGTGCCCATACCCAGATGCCCGCCCATCCATACCTGGGAGGTGCTGATCTATGAGCCCCATACTTCTAACTGGATAGTAATCTGCCATCCCCGCGGCCCTGGGCTCATGTGCGTCAGGGGACATGGGGGTGGCAGAGTCCAGGCACTGGGAGAGATGAAGGCCTCTGGTACTAGGGTTCCTGAGGTTATGCTCAGGTGTTTCCCTTTCCCAGCGAACCTCATCTCTATCAGCCCCTGCTCCCTGTTGCAATGCAAGAGCCTGCGCTTTCAGTTCCTCAATCAAGGCCTTACTAGTCTCTATCAGTCTCTCTTGCATGGCTACCTGTTGCTGGAGCCTATCATTGTGCTGACATAGAGCCTCATTTTCTCTCTGTGCTTCCTGGTTTGTCTTTGAATACTGGGCCAGTCTTTGCTGCAGGAGGGTTACCTCCTGATTCCTGTCCATACTAGCCTGCTCCTTCCTTGCCAGAGCATCTTCCACCCTCCTGGTGTGCTCTAACAAGTTTTGATGCTCTTTTTGGAGGTCACCCAGTCCCTGGAGGGCCAGGTGATTTTCTTCCACTTTCCCTTTTAAGTGCCAGACTTCCTGGCCTAAGGTGTCCCTTTCCTGAGTAAGAGCTCGCCTCTGTGCTGCCAGGTCGGCCCTCAGTCTTTGAAGGGCACCAGCTTTCTGGCGCTATTCCTCAAATTCTGCCTGGGTGTCCAGGTCTTTCAGAAATAATTTGTTGCTCTCTGCCTTCTCCCTATCTAGTTGGCTTTGCAGGGTGACTACCTGCTCTGCGCATACCCTGTTGAAGTCCAGTTGTTGCTCCAGCTTTTTCTGTCTCTGCAGTAGGGAGTCCAAACCTTCTTGGTACTCCTTCTGCAAGGCCAGAATTCTGGTATCCTGGTCTGCCTTTTCCTGTTGCAGGATATCCATATCCTCTTTTATTTTAACTAGACACTGCCTACTTTCGTTTTCTGGCTTCTGGCTCCTCTGCAGCCTCTGCTCAGAAGAGTCCCGATCAGATTGGGCCTTTTGTAATGCCATCAGTTGCCTACTTGCCAGATCTTGGCCTTCAGCATATTGATCCTGTATGGCTCCAATAGACAAATATAGATATGCCGCTCTCTTGGCAATCTTATTTTGCTCATCCTTGGCCTTAGGGGCCATATATAGTTCACTCAGGGCCACATGTAAGGGACCCTGATCTCTGCAGATATCTAACCCTGTTGCAGTGATCTGTTGTGTGATTGCCTGCAACCACACATTCTGGTCCTGCTCAGTCCACTGACCTCTCACAAATAACTTATGTAAAAGGTGTTATCTAGCTATCTTGATGTCTACCAGTGTTGCCATTTTGGAAATATTAATTTCCTTCCTGACTTACAGAAGTTTTTTATATTATGTTTGCAAAACAGACCATTTCCTTAGAGCGTTCCCTTTTGAGGGGTGCTTTTACAGCGTATCACAGCATAGTAGCCCAACAGGATTTATGTATCCTGTCAGTTAGCACACTGTATTAAGATGCACAAGTGGTTGCTCTAATCCACAAATCCCGGACGAGCCCCCAATCTGTAAGTGATTTCAATCAAGCACTCCCACTAATTCAATGCCTAGTATGGGATGCCCAATGGAAACCCTTATTTATATATTTTTATGTCAAAGATCTTTTAATTCTGGATGATGTACCCTTATATAACGCCCCTCTCTTTGAATTCCCCCGGTCTCGCTGAACCAAGAAATAGGTTTGTTTTGCAAATTAAAAGATTTATTTGAAGAATTGAACAATATATAGATTACACTTTTATGAATATGAATAATATCTGAATATCACACTTATGAATATGAACAGTTATCAGCAGTGGGTAATATTACAATATCAACAATCTCTTTAATAAATTAGGAGTAGGAATAGGAAGGATAAGGTAGCAGAGAATACTTTGTATGGTTCAAGGAAATGCAATGGTAGGAAAGAATGCAACACAGAAGTAAGACTTGATATGACTTCAATCAACAGATAATATGATCACTCTTTCCCCCTGTTACTCACTCCCCCCAATATGCAATATGAAGAGGTGGAAGAGGGCACACAGGTTTTAGGAATAACAACCAATAATGCAGTTCAATCCCAGTTCCCCCAGCAAGCTTAGAGAGAACAGGTATGATTTTAAAATGGGTCTATCGCTTTTAAATGTGGTTTGAATGAATGGGAAAATGCTAAAATTGATTTTAATTTGCTAAATAGGATTCAGAACTAGTGAGAGTTGTTTTGGATTAGGTCAGGTAAGCACTAGCAATGATGGTAGAATGATTAGCAGATTGAAAACGAAATTCAGCAGTTGCAAACAAGAAACAGCTATTTTGACATGTGGTGAAATCGAGCCAAATTGTAAATTTGCGGCAACTTTTCTGCGTGCGGGAAACACGATTACATCAAAACTATCAGGAATTGGAATGTCGTTTTGGGTTCATTTGAAAGCTGAGGATGTTAGCTTCAAAATGACATTTAAATTTCATAGATTTATCAGAAACAAAGTCAAGATTTCAAAATGAAAGATGCGCTGTTGAAGATTTGGAACAAAGATTTCTGAACACTAGAGAGTCTATGGAGCCTCAAACTACACGACAGCCCAGCCACCTATCCAGAGGCGCCTCCGGATGGTTTCTGTCTGAAAGAGACGATTGCCTTTCTCCAGAAAATATATATTAGCGCCAGGATGATTATCACTACAATTATCAAGGATTATGTGGAGGAGAGAAGAATTTAGGGTAGACAACAGAGATTCAATAATGCAGTTATGAATAGGTTGGAATGGTTGGATTGGGTTACTTAATACTAAGAAAGAGGTTGGTTATGGACAGTTCTACACTAAATACTTACAACTATGGTTTTGAAATGGAATGGGCCCGTCATAGAGCTGGTCAAAGGTTTGGACTTCACTCACCACGGGACGGGATCAGGGCACCTGGACTCTGCTCTCAGCAAGGCACTCTAGTCTGCGCGGCCTCTTGGACTGGATCTGATGGGTTCCGGATTACAGCTCTGCTGGATTGATCTGAATCTTGGTTCTAGCATGGGGTTCTTAGATAGAACAGCAAAACAGCTCAGCCAGGCTGTTGGATTTTGTGGGGTGCCCCTTGGAAGTTGAGGAGTTAGAATCAGGTTGCAAAAGGTTCTGAAGGCCTGCTGAAAAGGGGTCAGCTTTTTGGGTTGGGCCTTTCTGCTCCAAAGTTCTAGAGTCTGTTTTCTGGATCTATATCTGGAGCCTGGATCTTCCTGCAGGGTGGTTTGCCAAGAAATCAGTTGAGGAGTGGAAGTGTGTGTCTTGCCTCTCCTCAGCAGTCCCTATTTATCCATTTCCAAAGTGGGTGGAGAGGCTGATTATCTATGCCCAACACTCTAAGGATCTGATAGGTTAGAGAATTTCCTGTCCCCAGATTTGAGAAAGGAGCAGTGTGTCATCCTGTGTCATCATGTGTCATGTTTATGGCTTAGGGAAAAACACTCCCCTTTGTCTCTGTACAGTAGATCTTATTTTTCATAAAAAACATATTTATAATATGCACAAGTTGTTAATATTACATATACACATCACAGATTAATTAAGGCACGTCTCTGTTCAAGTCCCATGTTCCTACGAGCTTTGGTTAGTAAATGACAACTTTTTCACACTTTTGGTGGGTTTCTCAATGTTGGTTCTGCACCAATTTTTATACATGCATACACATCCCACCTGGGCACATTTCTGTAATTTTTCATGTTCCTAACATAAACACAATGGCTACAATATGAATACATTCCGGGGTTCAGCCTCAGAACATCGCACAGATTCCAAATTAGTTTTTAACTGTGAGCACATTTTTCATTTTAACAATCTCCAGGTTTCATATTTTTGTCAGTTCGGTACAATTTGTTATAAGCATTTTTCTAAACCATATATTTAATCCAATGTCAAATCCACATTTTCAGTCTGGCCCGCCTCCAGAGCGGGGCTGAGTCAGAGGCTCACATGGCCTCCTTCCTGCCAGAGCAGTTTGTTGTCAGTCACACCCGAATTAGCATTCCTATTCAGCTCAAGGACTCCATTGTCTGCTCTCAGAGCAACAGGCCCGGGTGCCCCTCCTAGTTCCTTTTCACACCAGCATGCCATTCTCTTAGCCAAGGGCAGGGGGAAGTTTCCTTTGTTCAGGGAGAAGGTGTTGACTGTGTTTGAAGCACAGTGTGGGAAATTTTAACTCTTAAACCCAATGTCTGAAATTGTCTTGTCTTAAAATATAACTCACATTTTTCACAAATACATCAACCAATTTCTTATTTCAATCCTTTTCAGAATATAGTTTTGAATTGTATCCACCTCTTAGGCTTCTGATAGCAAGTCTTTCATTGGCATAGTTTGAGTTCAATGTTCAACCTTACACAAGATAGGTTTTAAATCGCCGGCTTCTGACAGAGGAGAGTAACGGTATTACACCCATTTTTGACAGGTTTCTTCCAGCAAGCAATCCTCAAAAGTGGATTTTGTTCTTATGACATATGATTCTGTGGACATTATATTCATGTGGATTCTTGAAGTAGAATGATGTTCACCACCCAACAAGGAGGTTGGATCTTTTTGGGTGGTTTGTGAGCCATGATTTTTGCACATTTTTGACAATCAAGAAAACGGATTTCCAGACAGCTCTGTGTTTCATTTTGGTAATCAGCATTGCTTTTTCAAGTGAGTTCAGGCTACTTTGTGGGTAGCCCAATGGTGGGTTTTGGCATTGATCTCCTGTGCTCACTAAGATAGGCAAAAGTGGATGGTGGCCTATTTTTCACATTTTTACTGCGCAATTTTCGGTGATTTTTAGCGAGCAGCAGGCTTTCCAGTGGCCATTTCTGAGGTTTCTGCTGCCAGCAATGCACAGTAATGTTGCAGGGCCTTCACCAGTGGGTTGAGACATCCCACACTATGTCCGATGCAACACCATCCGGCACCAGTGGCAACCCCCCAGCACAGAGGCAGAAGGCTACCAGCTTTAGTGAAAAGGAAGTTGGTATCCTGGTGGAGCAAGTCCTGGGGTGTTATGATGCCCTCTTCACACCATTCCGTGCTGACAAGGATGGACGGAAGAGGATCTGGAAGGACATAGTGGGTGCCATCAACGCGGAGGAGATGGCACCCCGCGACATCAAACATGTCCAGAAGCGCTGGGAGGACTACAAGTCCAGGACCCTCAAGAAGGCCCGGCACCTCTTAGAGGCAGCGGATGCAGTGGGGTGCCGGGTCCAGCTTACCACCCAGCAGATGCCGATCCTGGAGCGCGTTCGCCCAGCGCTTCACCACCAGATCTTCAGGATGCAGGCCCATCTGGAGTTGAGCGGTAAGTGGCCATGCATTCATGTTTAAAAAAGGGCATGTTGCAGAGTGTGCACAGGGACATGATGGTGCTGCATGTGAGTCCAGTCAGGCATGACCCACATGGATGGTGTATGTGTTACAATGCATCAGCGAAGCAGCATGTAGAACGCACACATGTATGCATGCCTGTGTCTGTACTTTGACATGTTTGGGGTTTGAGAGATGTGTGCTGCTGTCATGGACATGCATGATGTACATGTCTGTATGTCTGAGTAGTGTGTGTGCAATGGATGCATGACACATGTCCGTGACAATGTGTTGATTCACTGGTACAGCCTAGTCATGCTTGTATCCACTGTGTCTGTGGGTATACGGGGCCAGATGCATGACTCTCCGGTGATGCGTGTGCATGTGATCAGCATGTCCCATGATACATGGGAGTTACAGCCCACCATTGTATGTTTGTACGCCGCCGTGGACATGGATGCAAATGTCTGTTGCATGTGCCATGCCGGTCCCTGCATGTGTGTTGCCTGCACTGACCCATGTGTTGTTGAGAGACATGATGGAAGTGACGTTTGACAGTGCCACTCGTGCTATTGCTTCCTGTCTAGGGGACTATTGTACAGTACCCTGATGTTCGTGTTCAATGTCTCCCTTTACACAGCCGCGAGTGAAGAAGAGGGTGGAGATGGCGCTGTGGAGGAGAGCGGCAGGGATGCCTCCACCGGCCGGCGATGCAAGGCCCAGTCACCCTCCCCGGTAATTCCATCATCCGGGAGCGTGGGGACTGGTGCCGCGTCTGCCACTACGGCTGCAGTGGAAGGGGCGGATGAGGCCCCACAGGGGCTTGCAACGGCGGAAGAAAAGCAGAGCCATCCAGGTCGGTGGTGTGTATAGAGGAGGAGGAGGCCGCTACAGAGCCGCACATGGGGCCTGGTGGGGATGGTGCCACTGGTGCAGTCCAGGGGCAGGGGCAGGATGCAGCACAGGTCGCCGCGGGGGTGCCTGTGCATGTCTCTGTCCCTGACACTGTGACTGCATCACCATGTCATCTGGCACTCCTTTACCTGCAGACAAGGGGACCAGTGACTGGATGAAGTCCGTCCTGATTGGTGTCGCGTTGCGCACACGTGACATTCGTGATGACGTGCGTGCTTTCTGGGTGGAGCATGAACGTCATCACGAAGAGCTGTGTGCCAACGTGGCCCAGTTGGGAGGGTCCATGGTCGGGGGTTTCCTCCATGTGTCGGCCAGTCTTGCGGCCCTCTCCTCCTCTGTGCACACTATACGCCAGTCATTCTCTGTGCTGTCTTCCGGCCCAGATGCCACCAGGACCCCCTGTGGATCTGCCTCAACCAACACAGCCAGACAAGTGGAGATCACATCTCTGCCGCAATCGGTAGTCAGAGGTCCAGCAGGGGTGGCCACCCCACGAACTGGACTCCAGCAGATGGAGGATGTGCCGGCATCATCGGGCAGGGCACGTGCACGACGGCGGCGGGGGATTCCATCAGCCCGGATGCCATCATGGTGGCAGAGGCAGTTGCGTCGGAGGGAGCAGCAGGCTCAGCATGGGAGGCATCATGGTTCGGGGCCATCAACACCCCGGGGGCAAGCATCGGCCGAGGGGTAGGAGGACCCCGGACTGGGAGTCTGTTCCGCGTGGCAGCGGTTGGGCCAGCAAACAGATGCAGAGAGACGGCAAGTGGAGAGGGCACGGCTCAGGATGGTCAGGGCGGAGAACTCATGCACCGGGCTTTGAGGCGGGCGGAGGGCCTTGAGGAAACTCGCAGGGAGTTGAGGGATTCCATGGCTGGATCCTTGCGAGACCTCGAGGCCAGGGAACAGGCCCGCCTCCGGAACATCGACGTGGAGTTCGATGATGCCCTGGCCCGGAACAACAAACAGTGAGCTGTGGAACTAGCCCGCCGCCTTTGTAAATAGTTATGTAGTTGTAGGTTTCCTTTATTTATTTTTTTCTTTGGGGTGCATGGACTATGCCCCGCCTTTTTGTAAATAGTTATTTATTAGGTAGGTATTTTCTTAGGTTTCCTTTGTATTGTTGGGCACATGGACCCTTGATTTGTACATTGTATGTAGTTATGGACCTAATTTTACATATTTATTTTTACAATGGAGGAATGGTTTTGTTTTCATTTTGACTTTGGATTTGGTGTTATGGATGGACATTTTGGAGGCATTTTTCTTTGTATTTTATTGATTTCACCATTAATATTTTTTCCTTCATTTCAGACATCCTTTTATTAATCATTTATTTCTTGTGTCATTTCGTTTCATTCATTCATTTTTGTATTTAACTTCATTTGTGTGGTCTTCTCTCATTGGTTTTGTGCATGTCACAATGTGGTTTTTCTCATGCATGTGTCACCATTGTGTGGGTCTGACGGACTTGTACTCATGCGCATACTGGTTATTTGGGATCTATCATGACATGGGGATTTCAATGTGGAGTGGATGGAATGCTTGGTTGGGTGTTAGGCCTGGGTGTCATGGCGTGGGGTGGGATTTGGGTGGCCATAAGGGCCATGGATCTGGATTGTCATGACATGTTGGGTGGGGACATAAGTCGGGGCCTGCTGGCAGGTGCCCGTCACTGGGGGTGGGGTGGGGACATAAGTCAGGGCCTGCTGGCAGGTGTCTAAGAAACAACAGGGAAAGCTTATGTAGCTAAAGTGCTTGGTGCACCGTATTCATCCTAAACCGTTAACAAGATAACGTCTGGTAACACAACAAAAGCGGTTTTTTAGGAAGGTAGGTATTCAAAAATGCATCAAAGGATTGCAAAACAAATGAGTCAATTAGAGTGCTCACACTCAACACACATGGAAAAGGGGGAGGACCACCCGACTCGGCGTACCTGACCCTAAGGAAGAACACCCTAAACCTAGCGGGGGTGCCTATCCCTGGGTGACGTGTGGTGTATCGCCTACTAAAAAGATATAGAGGAGAGTGCTGTCCCTCAACCTTCTATACTAATGACAATGTCTGGAAACAGACACGGGTCGTCCAAAACAAAAACAAAAAGGGGCATTTTAAAACAGTGGTAGACTCCAGAGGGTTAAGCAGCGTACAACAAGACAGTGAATTGGGTCTTGAGGCTGCTTGATCTTGAGCGTGGATCCAACCTGTAAATCAGGTCAACTGCTTATATTCCATCCAGAGTGTGCAACTTTAATGATACCCGTAGGTCACTGTGGTTGGGGTATGTAAGAGTACTGGTGGAGTAACCACTGGTGGGTCAGTAAAAAGGTCCAGCCGGAGGGCTGGGGGGCTAGAGAAGGCTCTTATAAAAATGTGTGGCTCACTCAGTGATTATGAGTGTGCTCCAGTAGATAGTAATTCAAGGATTGTGTCTCTTAAATAAATGTATAAGAGATCAAGCGTTGGTCATGAGAGCCCTCATGACCGAAAGGGGTCGACCGGTTTCAATGGCGTAGGAGATTCAGGCCATCTTCTTCAGGACCGTGATTTGGAATGCAAACGGGTTTGCCAGGTGTTCAGTAAATTGCTGAACCGAAATGAAGATACTGATGTCTCCTAGAGGGAGACAAAAGAGGGAAGGGGGAGAGAGATAGAGAGCATTCAATGACAGGGGTGGAGAAAAGAACGGGGGTTTGGGGGCACCATGAGGTTGGTGCCAAATGCTACGGGGTGGTGCTTTTAACATGCCTGGAGTGAAGCGTGTGGGAACAAGGCCATTGAATGGTCAAAAAAATTACAGGAGTAGTCGGGTGCCTGTGCACCAGTGGTTGAACTAGTCGCCAAGGTGGGGGAGAGGAAGGGGGTGCCAGACAAGGTCTCTAGAGGTGACTGTAAGGCTGCTGCCAGGAGGTGAGAGGCGCTGGTGTGCACTTATTGGGATGCAAATTGTGCACTACAGGGTGGAGATGGTGAGCCCCTACCTTATAAGCCAGTTGGGTGTTGTGGGGACAACCCGCGCCCGGCTTGGTGCAAGGGGGGTGCCTATGGGGTGGGGAAGCAGGCTGAACATACCTCAAAGCCAGCGTGTGAGCTGGAATCTAAACGGTAAATCTGGGTTAATCAAATCTCCGGGTTGCAGGTCAAAATTGTGCCTGTGGGGAGTAAACAAACTATGTCAGGTATAGTAATCAATGCAGGATACATGGCAGAAAAACCATGATCAAAGGTCCGTGGTGCCAAAGTATGGTCAGTACCTGTGAAGGGGGCATCTGCTTTCCTCCGTGCTGTCTGGGAGCTGTGTCAGGTTGTTACAGCTCGAGATGGCTGGTTTATTGAGATAAGGCCAATTGCCTCTAGAAACAACGAGCAACGCGCTCGCGCAGGCGTCTGCGTGCCGACGCTGGCTCCCTGTGAGCCTCGAGCGTCGGATGGAACTAAAAAGCTCGAGCGCCTCTAGAAACAAGGGCTGAGCGCGCTCGAGCACGAAAAGTCGGGTGGCAGTGGGAGAGGCTCGAGCGCCTCTAGAAACAGAGTCTGAGCGCGCTCAAGCTCAGTAGGGGTCAGGCACCGCACTGGGTCTGATCCCCGATGAAAGAGGCATGGTCTGGGGGAGAAGGAGTGCATGGAGGGCGGAGGGAGGGGGGGGGGGGAAAGGAAAGTGAATAAGAAGGTGAATAAGGAATGGGTTTTAAGGTAAAATTGTAAAGGTGATTAAATTAATAATGAATAAAATATGGATAGAGCTGTGAAAAATGATGGAAATAAGTATGACCTGGAATGAAAGGACTGACAAGTTACAATGCGGAGGCAACGTTGGGGGGGGGTGGGGGGTGGTGGGGTACAAAGGGGATGGAAGGTCCCAATGAACCGTGATGGAGACTGGGCATCGGAAGGACCTCGTGCCTGTTTGTGAAGGAGACATGGGCCTCTCATGGAAAAGACCAGAGGGTAGCATCATGAACCTGAAACGTGCGTGCTTGTAAGTGCGTCTGGTATGTTATCTTTAGGGCAACACTGCTAGTTCATGCCACTGGATTTGTTCATTCAGACCATCCGAATAGCTGTTAAGTCTGTAAATCCACATCTGTTCTTTTTTGAACAGCATGTTGTGGTAATTGCCACCTCTACGGGGCGGTGTGACTTTCTCTATGATGGTCCACTTGAACTGGTCAGCTGTGTGTCCTTTGTCCAAGAAATGGGACACCAAAGGTGCAGTAAGTTTGTGCGTTCTTATGCATGATTTATGTTCGGTCATGCGGGTCCGAACAGGCCTATTTGTCATGCCGATGTATCTCAGGCTGCAGGGGCAAGTTATCATATAGATGACGCCCTTGGTGTTACAATTAGTAAATGTATTCTGTATCCATGGTGTTTTCCAACCGATCTCTATCTGTGTGGTTCTAGAGGTCTGGGCACACATGGAGCAGTGGCCACAGGGTGCATGGCCCTTGGGAGGTTGAGTGTTCCAAAGGGTCCCCTGTGTAGGCTCATCCCTAGAAGTATTGGGTATGAGGGTTTTGACAACCTTGTCTCTTATGTTACAACGTCTCTTGAGTGCAAAGCGTGGGACCGAGATGGTGGAGGCGCCTGTGTTGAGAATAGGCCAAAGTCTCTTAACTTCCCGTTTGATTTTACTGAGAAGGGGTGAGAAACTGAACACTGCTGTGAAGGTGTCCGACTCACTGGGTTTGGTATGTTGTTGTAAGGTGATAGAGCGTGGAATGTTCCTAGCTCGTTTACAAGTGTCCCTAATAATCCTCCTGGGATAACCTCGCTCAGTGAGTTGCGTCTGAAGTTGTTTGGATTGTCTGGTATAATCCGTAGTTTGTGAGCACAGTCTCCGATAGCGTAAGAACTGTCCGAAGGGGAGATTATCCCTGAGGGCCTTAGGGTGGTAGCTGGAGTAGCAAAGCAAGGCGTTTCTGTCTGTGACTTTTCTGTAGACGCTCGAAGAGAGGCGCCCGCCTGTAGCTGAGATAGCCAGGTCGAGAAAGTGTGTGTTGGATCTGTGTCTCTCCATGGTGAACTTGAGATGAGGGTTAAGGGAGTTAAGCCAAATGTGGAAGGTCTCTACCTCCTGTTCTGAGCCTCTGAATATCACGAAAATATCATCGATATATCGCCGCCATACAGTTAGATGGGCGAGATATGGATTGGTCGCGGGATGGATGTGTTGGCATTCGAATAAATCGACGTATAGATTGGCGAGACTAGGGGCAAAAGTTGCCCCCATCGCGGTACCCGAGGTCTGTTGGTAAAACGTGTCTTCAAAAAGAAAGTAATTCTTGGTCAGTGCTATTTCTGCAAGAGAAAGCTTCATCGTATCTCTTGCAGAAATAGCACTGACCAAGAATTACTTTCTTTTGCCCCTAGTCTCGCCAATCTATACGTCGATTATGGTATGGCGGCGATATATCGATGATATTTTCGTGATATTCAGAGGCTCAGAACAGGAGGTAGAGACCTTCCACATTTGGCTTAACTCCCTTAACCCTCATCTCAAGTTCACCATGGAGAGACACAGATCCAACACACACTTTCTCGACCTGGCTATCTCAGCTACAGGCGGGCGCCTCTCTTCGAGCGTCTACAGAAAAGTCACAGACAGAAACGCCTTGCTTTGCTACTCCAGCTACCACCCTAAGGCCCTCAGGGATAATCTCCCCTTCGGACAGTTCTTACGCTATCGGAGACTGTGCTCACAAACTACGGATTATACCAGACAATCCAAACAACTTCAGACGCAACTCACTGAGCGAGGTTATCCCAGGAGGATTATTAGGGACACTTGTAAACGAGCTAGGAACATTCCACGCTCTATCACCTTACAACAACATACCAAACCCAGTGAGTCGGACACCTTCACAGCAGTGTTCAGTTTCTCACCCCTTCTCAGTAAAATCAAACGGGAAGTTAAGAGACTTTGGCCTATTCTCAACACAGGCGCCTCCACCATCTCGGTCCCACGCTTTGCACTCAAGAGACGTTGTAACATAAGAGACAAGGTTGTCAAAACCCTCATACCCAATACTTCTAGGGATGAGCCTACACAGGGGACCCTTTGGAACACTCAACCTCCCAAGGGCCATGCACCCTGTGGCCACTGCTCCATGTGTGCCCAGACCTCTAGAACCACACAGATAGAGATCGGTTGGAAAACACCATGGATACAGAATACATTTACTAATTGTAACACCAAGGGCGTCATCTATATGATAACTTGCCCCTGCAGCCTGAGATACATCGGCATGACAAATAGGCCTGTTCGGACCCGCATGACCGAACATAAATCATGCATAAGAACGCACAAACTTACTGCACCTTTGGTGTCCCATTTCTTGGACAAAGGACACACAGCTGACCAGTTCAAGTGGACCATCATAGAGAAAGTCACACCGCCCCGTAGAGGTGGCAATTACCACAACATGCTGTTCAAAAAAGAACAGATGTGGATTTACAGACTTAACAGCTATTCGGATGGTCTGAATGAACAAATCCAGTGGCATGAACTAGCAGTGTTGCCCTAAAGATAACATACCAGACGCACTTACAAGCACGCACGTTTCAGGTTCATGATGCTACCCTCTGGTCTTTTCCATGAGAGGCCCATGTCTCCTTCACAAACAGGCACGAGGTCCTTCCGATGCCCAGTCTCCATCACGGTTCATTGGGACCTTCCATCCCCTTTGTACCCCACCACCCCCCACCCCCCCCCCCCAACGTTGCCTCCGCATTGTAACTTGTCAGTCCTTTCATTCCAGGTCATACTTATTTCCATCATTTTTCACAGCTCTATCCATATTTTATTCATTATTAATTTAATCACCTTTACAATTTTACCTTAAAACCCATTCCTTATTCACCTTCTTATTCACTTTCCTTTCCCCCCCCCCTCCCTCCGCCCTCCATGCACTCCTTCTCCCCCAGACCATGTCTCTTTCATCGGGGATCAGACCCAGTGCGGTGCCTGACCCCTACTGAGCTTGAGCGCGCTCAGACTCTGTTTCTAGAGGCGCTCGAGCCTCTCCCACTGCCACCCGACTTTTCGTGCTCGAGCGCGCTCAGCCCTTGTTTCTAGAGGCGCTCGAGCTTTTTAGTTCCATCCGACGCTCGAGGCTCACAGGGAGCCAGCGTCGGCACGCAGACGCCTGCGCGAGCGCGTTGCTCGTTGTTTCTAGAGGCAATTGGCCTTATCTCAATAAACCAGCCATCTCGAGCTGTAACAACCTGACACAGCTCCCAGACAGCACGGAGGAAAGCAGATGCCCCCTTCACAGGTACTGACCATACTTTGGCACCACGGACCTTTGATCATGGTTTTTCTGCCATGTATCCTGCATTGATTACTATACCTGACATAGTTTGTTTACTCCCCACAGGCACAATTTTGACCTGCAACCCGGAGATTTGATTAACCCAGATTTACCGTTTAGATTCCAGCTCACACGCTGGCTTTGAGGTATGTTCAGCCTGCTTCCCCACCCCATAGGCACCCCCCTTGCACCAAGCCGGGCGCGGGTTGTCCCCACAACACCCAACTGGCTTATAAGGTAGGGGCTCACCATCTCCACCCTGTAGTGCACAATTTGCATCCCAATAAGTGCACACCAGCGCCTCTCACCTCCTGGCAGCAGCCTTACAGTCACCTCTAGAGACCTTGTCTGGCACCCCCTTCCTCTCCCCCACCTTGGCGACTAGTTCAACCACTGGTGCACAGGCACCCGACTACTCCTGTAATTTTTTTGACCATTCAATGGCCTTGTTCCCACACGCTTCACTCCAGGCATGTTAAAAGCACCACCCCGTAGCATTTGGCACCAACCTCATGGTGCCCCCAAACCCCCATTCTTTTCTCCACCCCTGTCATTGAATGCTCTCTATCTCTCTCCCCCTTCCCTCTTTTGTCTCCCTCTAGGAGACATCAGTATCTTCATTTCGGTTCAGCAATTTACTGAACACCTGGCAAACCCGTTTGCATTCCAAATCACGGTCCTGAAGAAGATGGCCTGAATCTCCTACGCCATTGAAACCGGTCGACCCCTTTCGGTCATGAGGGCTCTCATGACCAACGCTTGATCTCTTATACATTTATTTAAGAGACACAATCCTTGAATTACTATCTACTGGAGCACACTCATAATCACTGAGTGAGCCACACATTTTTATAAGAGCCTTCTCTAGCCCCCCAGCCCTCCGGCTGGACCTTTTTACTGACCCACCAGTGGTTACTCCACCAGTACTCTTACATACCCCAACCACAGTGACCTACGGGTATCATTAAAGTTGCACACTCTGGATGGAATATAAGCAGTTGACCTGATTTACAGGTTGGATCCACGCTCAAGATCAAGCAGCCTCAAGACCCAATTCACTGTCTTGTTGTACGCTGCTTAACCCTCTGGAGTCTACCACTGTTTTAAAATGCCCCTTTTTGTTTTTGTTTTGGACGACCCGTGTCTGTTTCCAGACATTGTCATTAGTATAGAAGGTTGAGGGACAGCACTCTCCTCTATATCTTTTTAGTAGGCGATACACCACACGTCACCCAGGGATAGGCACCCCCGCTAGGTTTAGGGTGTTCTTCCTTAGGGTCAGGTACGCCGAGTCGGGTGGTCCTCCCCCTGCTGGCAGGTGCCCATCAATGGTGGGTGGGAGACATGAGTCGGGACCTGCTGGCAGGTGCCCGTCAATGGTGGGTGGGTGGACAACATGAGTCGGGGCTCACAGGTGGATTGTGCCATGTGGGCTGCCTACAGGGCATGGTCAGGGGTGTGGGTTGTCCCCTGTGGTGTGGGCTGCCTGCAGGACATGGGGAGGGGGGAAAGGGGACACCCAGGAGGGCCCACAATGCCAAATCGCGTGTAAAACTCCCTGCGCACCCCTCGGAATACACGTACTCCGCTTGCGCCAGGCCTATCGCGTGTAAAAATCCCTGCACACCCCTCGGAACACACGTATCCCGCTCGCACCAGGCCTATCGTGTGTAAAAATCCCTGCGCACCCCCGGAATACACGCAGGTAGCCCATCCACCCTCCCCATGCCCCGCAGGCAGCCCATTCACCCTCCCCATGCCCGCAGGCAGCCCATCCACCCTGGGCATACCACACAGGCAGCCCACACCACAGTAGGGACTTTTTCCATGCAATTTTCCAATAGCGCGAGCGGGGTACGTGTATTCCGAGGGGTGCGCGGGGAGTTTTACACGTGATTGGCCTGGCGCGAGCAGGGTACGTGTATTCCGAGGGGTGCGCAGGGAGTTTTACAAGCGATAGGCCTGGCGCGAGTGGGTACGTGTGTATTTCGCGGGTGCATGGGGACTTTTACACACGATTGGCCTGGCGCGAGGTGGGGTTCATGTATTCCGAGGGGTGCGCAGGGAGCTTTACACGCGATTGGCCTGGCGCAAGCGGGGTACGTGTATTACGAGGGGTGCGCGGGGAGTTTTACACGCATTTTCATGGTTGGGGGGCTGTATGCTGGTCCACTGGCCTTTGCGCCATGTACTGGATTTGTGCAATGTTTTTGCCGCACGGGGCGGGGTTGGGGGCATAACTGGCGCTGCTGCAAGGTCGCTGTGCCACTCTGCACCACAGCTGCTTATGGATGTATAAATCCATGAATACGCTGTGCATCGAAATGGGTTTTGCCGCTCACGGCTGGTGCAGACTGCCGCACGCGCACTCTGTGCGCCAGCCGCGTGCGCCACTTGTGCGCCGAATTCTATGAATTACCCCCTTAAACTCACTGGGCATTGCCTGCAAAAAAACAGGTGTGCCTAAATGCAACCTGCGCCTAAGGTGACGTGCCGAAAGTGCTGCGCCAGAATATCCTGCTTCGTAGCCTGGTGAGTGCTTGTTCTTTTTTTTCCATTTAAAGCACTGCTTATTGCTAAATCGTTGGTCTTACAGCTGTGCAACCAATGTTCAAATGGCCGACCTGCACTGTTGAGCAGCACATTTTTTCATGTAATTCCTTAAAACACATGGAGGACGGGGTCATCCCTCTGTAAAAAGTGGGCGTACACCGTCCACCCGCACGTACCCTCGAAATGAGCCTGGATGCCAAACTCTTAATGAGGCATCAAGTTTGAATATCTAATTAAGCTCTATATGTGGTCTTTTTTTTAATGTATTCTCTTCTAATACATGTTTTTATAACACATCGCTTCTTAAATGATACATTGACTGTTTTGAATGGAAAGCACTGTTCTGCTTTAAGGTTTGAAGCGTCAGTATTTCACTCTTTAACACCTCTTAATCAGTGCTTTTAGTGAGCTGCCAAATTTATAATGCTGTGCAATTTTCATGTTTACATTTCTGTGAAGAAAAGAAAGCGAGGGGATTAAATATTCCATTAGTCAAACATTAAGCGTCCATGGAAATGTACCGAGTGGCAGCGTGAACGTTTGTTGGCAGGAGCAAGGCCCGCGCCTGTTTTCTTTAGATAAGGATGTGAGGAGCCCCGGCTAGAGATTGAGGCCTGCCAGTGAAAGCTCTCCTAACCAGCAGGAGGCGGGGCCATGCAGTTCCAAGATGGCCGCCGCCAAACGTGGCAGAGTTTTCTTCCGTTTCTCACAGGAAGTTATGCTGTTACTGGTGCATAGAAAGCCTATCTAATACGACTCGTTATCAGAATGTCTAATACAGTCCTGTTATAATTTCACGGCTCACTTGCCTGTGTTTTTCTATGTGTACTCAAAGATAACATCTCTATGGGCAGGCTGTGCAGACTGGAGAGACTAGCAGCTTCTAATAGCCAATTGCTTGACGTTCTTATTAAATGGCCGTTTAAAGCGAGGTCCTGGGAATTTGATCGTTTATGTGCGATATGTGAAGGGTGAGCAAAAACCACACGCTTTACTGAGAAGGTGGAATGGCATGACGATGGCACGTTCAAGACTATGCAGTGGATGTTGTGGAACACAGTTTGGTTTAATACAGCACTCTTTGACCAGAAATAAGGCTGGTGTACTGCACAGTCAGAGATGCTGTGACATTCTGGCCCATGGGTGTGTACAGAATCTTTAGGTTCGATCTAGGCATTGGAAAACTCAATAAACCATGATTGCCCAGGGTGCTTTCCTGTCTACCCATTTGTTGGCAATAATTCTTTGACATGGTTTATTGAGCTGGTGGACGGGCCTTTCTGGTTCAAGCATCAGATATTGACCGTGATTTAAGTGGGGTATGACATTGACATACATGCTAACCCTCCCGATTTAGGTGACTCCTGACTTTTCGTGAAAAAATATTGCTATTTTCTCCCGCCTAAAATACTTCTAGCCCCAATGCATCCTTATGGGAAAATGTGTGACCACCGATTTCTCTGATTAAATCTCCAGGCCAGGTGAGTCAGAATGTTGGCATGTCTGCATTGAGGGTGGGGGGCTCATTTGGGGGTGTGGCTTTGTCACAGTTTATATTACACGGCACAAGCAATTCAGGGATCTCCTTCCCCTACAATGAATGTGGCGCACAATAAAAACGCTTTTTATTTCTACAACACAGATTCTTTCTTGAGAAGGACTCATCCCGTCTCGCACCCAACCTCCACAAATACCCCGTGTCACAATGGACTAGAACCCAGGCCGGTGTGTGCCAAAAAGATATTTATTAATGTATTATTTAATGTAAAATAAGAATCAACAAATTACAACAGCAACACAAAACGCAATATCCTTTTTGATGAAACAGTGCACTGAGATAACTCAAAATATACAGTACGAGAATTTACTTTTGCTTTCAAAACAGACCAAGAAAATGAATGCAAACAAACAGGAAAATGCAGGTGCACACAAATGAGGCATGAGTCCCCGCATCCCTCTGTAAGTGATTTCAACCCGGCACTCCACCTAAGTCAATGCCCACCGTGTAATGCACAGCTGAAACCCTTAATTATTTATTTATGTTTATAAGTTCTTTTATTTCTGAATGATGTACCACTTATATCACGCCCCTCTCTTTGAATCCCCCCCCCGGTCACACTGAACCAGGAAGCAGGCTGGTTTGCAAAGTTAAAAATATTTATTTTAGGTATTTCACGATATATATCACACTTTTTTAATGGTTAATCAACGATCACCAGTGGGGTGATGTCACACTAACAATCTCTTTAATCACAAGGAGTAATGATAGGGAAAATAATGCAGCACAGAGATAATACTTTTATGTGAGTTCAATCAAAATGCAATGTGATTACTCTTTCCCCCTGCACACTACTCAATTCCCCCCAATATGCAATATAAAGAGATGGAAGAAGAGAAAACAGGTTTCAGGAATACAGAATTCAACAAAATAGTATCAATCCCAATTACCCCCCAGTACGCAGAGAAAAACAGAATTGATTGGCAAATTTGTCAAAAATGGTTTAAAGTTGGCTTTGCATGAATGGTAAAAACACTGAAAATGGTTTTAATTCACTGAAATCGTTTCAATACTAGTGGGAGCCGCTTTGTATGGTATCAAACACTAGCAATGATTATAGAGTAACTAGCAAGTTGAAAACTTAATTTTGAGGTCGAGTGCAATGAAAAGCTGTTTCACACGTTACAGATTTGAGCCAAATGAAAAATTTGCGGCAAACATTCCCGTGCGCGTTAAGCGCGATTGCGGAAAAACTAGACGCTTAAATTTCGTTTCTAGCATAAACAGTGAAGAAGTTATGGAGGTTTTTGTGGAGGTCGTTTTTTTCAGAAAGAGGCAAAATTGCAAAACAAGAATGCAATTTTAAACTTACAAACAAGGTTTCTTTACACTGCGGGTAGACTATGAAGATGCCAACTACACAACAGCATAGCCACAAGCCCAGGATATCTCTGGTTGGTTGGTTTTGCCTGCCGAGACGCTCGCCTTTCTTCAGAAAATATATATCAGCGCAAAGATGATTTTAACACTACTAGTACAAAAGATAATAGGGATGAGATGGAGAGCTCAGGCAAGACAAAAATAATTTCTAACAATGTAGTTCTGGATTTAAGAGAGGATGGGTTTGGATAGGGATGACTTATGGACAATGTTTGGACAAAACCATCAGGGATTCAGGTCAGTCAAGATTTCTGGACAGGAATTCTGCTCTGGTACACCAGACTGGACTCAAGGCACTCTGGTCTGCAATCAGCAAGGCACCCTGGACACCGCACGGTGGGACTAGACTGGATCTCACAGGCTCTGGTTCTGGTTCACAGCTATCTGGACACAGCACGGCTCTACTGGGTTGGATCTTTGGGTTCTTGCAATAATTCTTAGCAGGAAAGCAGCTACAGCACAGCCAGGCTGTTATTTGGTTCCCCTTAGAGGTCTGGGGTAAAATCAGCTTTCTGGATTTTTAAAGGCCAATATGAGAAGTGTTCAGCTTTGGAAATGGGCCTTTCTGCTTTCAAAGTTTCTGGAGCCTGGACTCTGGAATATGGATTTCTCTTGCAAAGTGCTCCGCCAGCAAGCGGTTGGTGGGTGAATATGTGTGTGTGTTTCTAGGTCCTAAACTGTCTCTATTTAGGTGATTACTAAAGGGTTGGGTATGCTGAATTATCCTAGGCACACCCCCTAGGTATTCTATTGGCTAGGGTCTTTCCTCTCCCTTAATTTGAGAAGAAAACAGAGTGTCATCATGACGATGTGGTTTATGATGCAGGAAAAACCTCCCCTTTGTTTTTGCACATGAAATCTACTTTTCATATAATACATATTTACAATTTTCCAAACTTAATATCAATGACATATCTAGATCACATATTTTGTGGAGCAAGTATTCA
This sequence comes from Ambystoma mexicanum, assembly GCF_040938575.1. Classification (NCBI taxonomy): domain Eukaryota; kingdom Metazoa; phylum Chordata; class Amphibia; order Caudata; family Ambystomatidae; genus Ambystoma; species Ambystoma mexicanum. The sequence goes on along the minus strand of NC_090928.1, from coordinate 1,175,982,580 downwards.
TCCAAGCCCCGTCGCTGTGAAAGCTTGGGTCTGGATTTGGCAACTTTTTGCATTTTTGGACCGGGACCCAATGTCTGATTTGTCCACAATTTTATACATATGTGCGCACGATATCTGGGCATAATCATATGAAGTTTCATGCTTCTAACATCAATACAATTGCTACAAAACCAGATTTTTCACTACACCTTCTCAGAACATCGCACAGAGTTCTGAGTCCTTTTGAAATGTGCCCAAAAAATTCACATTAACAATACTGTAATTTTACAATTTTTACAAATTCGCGCAGTCAGTCCTTTTTAAAAATATACTTTCTGTGCTTTGAGAATCCACAAAAATGTCTGTTCACGCCTCCAAAGTTTCTGGTGGCTCAAGAGCAATCCCTGCCTTCTTCCTCTGGCAGGGGCTACTGTTGACACTTGCAATCTGCATATCCTTTCAGCCAAGGACGTCCTTTGTCTCTCCCAGGAGCAGCAGCCCAAATCTCCTCCCCTCTTCATCAACACCTGAATGTGATTTCCTGGCTTTTGGTGGGAAGCAGGAGAGGTGCCTTTTGTTGGGGCAAACTGGGGAATTTGCTTTGTAGTTTTTGGCTTTCATTAGGTTACTTTAAAACTCACATTGTTACATTTTTATTTGATGAAAATAAACTTACAATTTTAAAACAGGCAAACAGAACTCTAATTCCAGTCTCTTACAACATAGAGATTAAATAGTTGAAACCTATATTACTTTTGATAGCAAGTCACTTAATTCCAACCATTTGATTTTAACTGCACAAGTTTAAGCTTCTAATGCAATTACTGACAGCTGTCATACAGGCGGCCGGTGGTACTGCGCCCATATTTTGACAGATTTTTACAGGCAAGCACACTTTTTAATGTGGATATTCTGATGATAGATTCTGCTTTTCCTGGCATTGTGTGCTCCTGTTAATTCCTTAAATGAAGTGGCGGGTAACACCCAGCAAGGATGTTGGATGTTTTCTGATGTTTTGAACCATTATTTTGTATTTTCAGGAACCAAGGAAAAAAGGATTTCAGAGCAATTTCTGGGTTTCCTTGCCTTTCATGCAGTTTCCATGTTCACTCGGTGGCCAGCCCAGTGACAGGTTTCAGCAGTGTGGTCTCATTCCACTCCTGACACAGGCAAAGTAGATTGGCAGCCATCTTTTACGGTTTCACAGCACAATTTTCATAGGTTTAGCGCGCATAGGGCTTTTGTGGCCATTTTGCTGATTCAGGCACCACCAGCACACAGGGATGTCGAGGGGCAGAGCCTAGTGGGTTAAAACATCCCACACTCACCCCCTCAAAACATACACTAGGCTTGTCAGTTTTAGATGGAAGGCAGTGGCAAGGAGTGGGAACATAAGGTAAAAACAAGATGATTTGGGGTCTAGGTCATAGACACTATATGGGAACCAAGCAAATAATGGGAAAAATCTATTTTTTGGCGCACAATGGAAACATTAGTTCAAAAAGGTCCTGGTTACCTTGCAGTAAGTTAGGATATATTCAACCCTTGTAAATAAAAAGGATCTCACGCTGGTTGCTGTGTCTTCACATGTGGTTCGTATTTTCCCAAGTTGTTCTGGCTATTGCCTACAGATGAGCGACCTGCACCTAAATCGTCAAAAGCCTTAGGGATTCTGCAAGCTTGACAAGAAATATTGCCAACCGGCAGCCAGAACAACATGGGATAACTTCCCCCAGATATACTACTTTTGCCTTGATAAAGACCCATTGGGGTTGAAACACGTGCCGGCTGACCACTTTCCTTTGACCATATGTCCACATTTGGGACAATAAAAACCACATGTGAAGACACAGCAACCTGCGTGAGATCCTTTTTATTGACAAGGGTTGCATATATCATAACTTACTGCAAGGTAACCAGGACCTTTTTGTACAACATTTCCATAAGGGGCATTGGGTTTGGCCCTTCCTCCATGTGACTTTGCAAAGAAATACCAGAGAAAGAACTATGACTACACAGAGCTCAGCACAGGAGTGTTAAGTTTCTAGAATCCATTCCCTACTTTTTTTTTATTAGTTATCACAGCTGCTCTCGGAAAGCATAGAAAGATAGGCAGGGCTTTAGAGAATACTATTCAGCACACCAGGGGATAACACAGTTTTAGGATATTCAACACATGGGCAATGGGAAAGAAAAGGCAAGTGGAAATGTGTTTTTCCTGATGCTTAAAATGGCAGCCAAGCTCTGGTCAAGGGGTAGCTCACAAAAGGAAAATCGGTTTTGGATTATGATGACAGATGCAATAGGAAAATACATGTGTCGATGGAAATTCGTTTAGCAGGGCACAATTTAAACACAGGGACAAATTTGTTTCTCAGATCACAATGGGATTAAATCTTTTGGACAACACCCTTTAACTATAAAAATGTGCAAGACACTGGCAAGAGATGGTTGGTTTCGGATTCCAACCATACTACTCCCGTGAAATAAATGGGGACATTAATTGATTTACTTCAAAAATATACTATGGGTTTATACAGGCAAATGGAATTGCTAACATACAAAAGCAAATAAGGGGTTCTTCAATTGGCAAATAACTGAAATACAAAGGCAAAGAACAGAGGGGATTTCTCCATGGGGGAATCTCTATGGCAATGCTGAAAGAATATAGGGCTTAAGCAATCTATGGTTTGGGGTATACATACTTACAGGAGAAGTCTGGACTGGACATCAGGTAGCGTCATGACACTGCTAGGACAGCCAATGGGGTCAGTCAAGGAGTCCCTCTTTCCTCCAAGGGGTCCCAAGACAGCTACTAAACCTCCTGGCTCCACTCCATTTTAGGCCTCACTGTACTGGGATGGTTCCCCAGATGTCACCAGCCGCTTGCCTCTGGTTTTAGTGGGAAAGGTCCTGATTTGAGGCGGGTTATCCAGTTATAAGGCAAATGACATCACTAATGTGCCATGGTTCCCGCAGAAGAGATTGTTTAATATCCAATCCTCCACACTGACCTGTGTGTTGATAGGTCCAGCAAATATGGGAGTGCTTTGGACTGGCTAGGGGAGGAGACCCTTCCATCATCTTTCTTTTACAGGGGGAATTAGTCTGGTTCAGGGACATAGAATTCTCACTGCATAAAAAGTGCCCTTAATTTTCATACTTTGACACATGTGAAGGCATTTTTAACACTATATTTTACTGTCAGTCAAATGACACTACTTGGAAGTTTGTATGTCATTCCTATTCAGAGCTACAGTTTTTCCTCATTTACTCCCCAACTATATCCGTGAAAAATATGATGCTCAGTGGGCAGAATATGAATCATATTTTACATGTTTCATCACATTTGTCATATATCTCAACTACACAAGAAAGGGCCTCATGATGTTTTCATAAATAACTTGAGTTGTGAAGGTCCCACAAAAATCATTTTTGGGTGACCAGAAAGGCCTGTTTGACACCTTTTCAGAAATTCTACGACGACTCGTGTGGGATAGATATTCTGGATTTTATATGAAAAAAAACATTTCTCCCATTTTACACAATGGGAGTCAACTACTCCTTAAACCTGCCCCCCACCTTTGCCATGTCCCTGTTCTTGGCTGTGAAGTCAAGAGGGGTCCTGTTTTCAGAATAGCTTGCAAATTCCAAGAGCTAATTGCCAGCTGAGGCAAGTTCATAAAAGCTGGGGAACAGAGATGCCTTTATCTCATCCCCACCGCAAATTTGATCTCAGATCCTCCTATTCTTTGTATATTTAAGGGAAAGCCCTCCAGTATGAAGCTACGGGCCTCTCTTGGTTTCCAGGCCAACCAAGGGAAAGAATTCAGTTTCACATTTGAAGAACTAACAAGGAAAAAGAGAGAAAGAAACCAAGGGTAAGCAACCCAGGGCCTTTCCTCACTTAACCAGAATTGCCTTTAAATCACATTTCACTTTACAATTAACTTTTTGAATGCCACATACTTTTAATATGTATAAGTGTCCGGCAAAGTTGTTCCCTGTACACGGTGGTTAAATGAGGGCATCATAATTACTTTTTCAAAGGCTTTGGTGTAATTCTGGCTTGGAAGCAAAATCAAATTAAAAGGCCTTCATTTTACTGCAGCAGTTTAACCCAGTTCCTCACAGCATGATAGAAACCAAGTTCCCATTTTTAAAATCTTGCATAAATTTTGATGAGCATATCTTTAGTTTAAAGGGAAAAACGGAATTACTTGTTATATTTAAGGTTTATGACAGAAGGCAATCTGCTTCTCTGCCACTGCTGCTCACAATGCTGACATCCAAATTGAGGGTTCTGTGAACTGTGGTTTCTGAGAATGCTACTTCAGCTCTCCAATAATATTGGCAAACCTTGTAATGTGTCTTTCCCTTATGCCAGGCAATTGACATTTGTATGCCCCTCAATGTTTTGAGGCCCAATTTCACTCCTTGTCGCTTTGAAGGTGCAGGGCCTCATTTCTACATTTTTCAGGGCAGGCCTTTTTACTTAAGGGTACGCCCCCCCACTAACTCCGGCCTTTTACTTATGGCACCCAGGGCTATTTCACCCCACAGCTTGCATGATGGACATGGTCTAAAACTTGATGGGCCAGGCCTAAAGAAGAACATTTAAAAATGCATAGAGTTGTATGTGGGGCTGGCGAGCAGCCCCAGCCCCAAATAATGAAACATCAATAAGGAAATATATCTATAGACAGGAAATGAAACCCTACAGGAGACACCCAATAATCAATGCACAGAAGAAATTGCACCTCTTACAAACTTTAGCCCAACCAGTAATAAGCTGATGAACCGTTTTAAACAAAACCGGTTTCCAATGCATGGTAACGAGTCCACAGTTCCTCAGCCACTATCTCCTCACCATTACGCAGGCCTCAGTGGTTATTTATGCAAAAAAAGACCAGGCCCATGCTGTATCTAACAGAGCTAGCATGAGCATCTCTTGTTAGCGCTGTTCTGCAGCTAGTGAAAATCATGCTGTGGCAGTGTAGAAAGGGTGTTTGGCTTAGTGGATGTCTAATTTGACTCAACTTCTTTAATTGCTTTATGTGTAAGTGTGTGCACAGTATGGTAGCTCGTCAGAGCCACATACACAACATGTTCCAGTGTGCTACTCTATGAACACCAGACACATAGGACAAAAACAGGCTTATTTGCTGTTTCATAGAGGAGCACAATATAGACACCTTTAACCAACAGGGTGGTGACTTTTGCAGTGCACAAATCATCACTGCACACATATCACTGCATTGAATTGCCGTGGACTTCTGTCTGCATGGGGACCCACAATGAACCCTGTTTTCCTAATCAAAGTGTCAAGTCACATTGAGGAGTCATCTAGTGTGTGCTAGACAGTGGCTAGCTTAAGAACATGAAAACAGCTTTGATGCTGGGTGGATGCATTTAGTCCATGTCCCAAAGCAGCCACTAAAATACTTAAGCAAGAAAATAAAATTTCAGTTAACCTTCCCAGGCATGAGCCATACGTAACTAAAAAGTAATATCCAAATAAAAGTTTTGGTGTGTCAGCTAAAAAGACATGAAAATAAAGAACATAGTTTAAAACATATTTTGTGTAGCAGGTTAATTCTCTTGGAAGAATGCATAGATTTCGTGAGCTAACTGATGCATTGTGCTGGCCTTCTGAAAAAAATGCCCCATGGTCATTTCGCAACACCGAAATGTTAAGCACATACCGTGTAATAACAATGGCTCGTTAAATGAGCCATCACTTATACATTGCCCCCACTTGAAGGCCGTCAACACAAACAGTGAGGGACACAGGGTGTGTGTCTACAGAACGTCTCAGAGGCTGTTTGCAGAAGTGCATTCATTTGTTTGCAACAAAGGAATGCTTAACCTTTTCTAGCATGGAGAGCAAGGAGGCAGCTGCCTGGGTGAGCCACTTCCTGCGCCATCCCCTGAGCTATTAAGCGCTGCTCCTCTGGCATTTGCCAGGGCCAAGAAACGACAGTGGCGTGGTTGCTGTGACCCATGAAAATGGACACACACAAATCTTTGCAGCTCATCCACTCAACCACATCGAAGTGTATCAATGGGCAGATTACTTCAAGACACACTCTCACTACTATTGGTCCTCGTCCTGGAGGTGACACATACTATTCTGCAGTATGTGCAGTATCCCACTCATCTATATACCTTGTGACACCATCTTGTGAACAGCTGCCTATTATAAGTGAATAAACAAGCCAAGCTGTCTTCCTGGGATTGTAACTTCCAGGCTACACGCAGTTGAGTGCAGCAGCCACTTCAATCTTCTGAGCTATTGTGCAAGCAGCTGGATATCATGACGCTCACTTCCAGAGAGAGCGGAGATGTCTCAGGTGTGAGGCGATAGGTGGCAGGAGAGGGGGCGGATGGAGTGTTTTGGGAAAAGTGTTAGGTGTACTCATCAGTCTCTGTCAGCAGCAGATCCTGAGGATGAGTGCCTGCCGCTGACAGACTTGGCAACGGTCTTCATTTCTTTTATTTTGGCCTCTGCAACTCCTGCGAGTAACCAGGCAGATCGAGGATGAAGGAGTCATGATGGTGATTGACAGAAATTCCAGCCACAGCGTCACGCGCACTGCAAATTGTGCGCAGCGCTGTAGCTGACACTTCTGTCACTCCAGCTGTCTTTGCTCATGGTGGCGCCCTGGGCTAATGTCCCTTTACGGCTACAGCAGAATAATGTCCCGCTATGGTGTGGTGGCACTAAGGGGCGCCTCTAGGGCCCCGGTTGAGCCCAACTTTTTGGAGACTGCCAGGATGTAGCCCCGGCTGGCCCCGGTTCACTTAAAACATATGATATTAGAACTCTCTACCTACTTCAAAGAGCACCCAACCTTTTAGAATGTTGGAAACAACTCAAAACCTATCTGTTTCATCAGTAATCATGTTCCATCTCTGCAGTTTGTATAGCTCCTGCACTAATTCCTATTCAATAGTGCTGCGCTGTACAAAAACCCAACATAATGTTCTCTAGCACCTTGAAGCAACTCTTGTGCTAGATGGGATTACCAATAAAGATCTCAGATCAAATAACCAAACAGACTCAAAGAATATGGCAAAATACTACTTTATTCTCAATTTAATAAAGCAAGGCAAACTGGCAGACATCGGACTGATGCTTGCACAGTCACACACAGATTACACAGAGGTTTTATATCCCCAATATGCGTCATCTATGATGTCATACTATGTGGCAAACTGTAAAACCTATTGATGGGAGTGATTGGTTAGGGGAACATATCTACTTATAGAATACATAGGGTTGAGTACACGATTGGCTGGCTATGCAGTGATTTTAACAAAGGAAAAATAAAGAATTGACTTTTTAACAAACAAAAACATCTAAAAACAAAAGCAAATTGGTTAAAACTATATATGTGTAGTTGGGAATGGGAATAGTTTAGGGGGCGGGTTAAGTATAAATACAAAAAAAATGGGCGAAGGGGAGGGTGAACCCACCCAAAAACAAAGATTATTGTTTTTATTTTTATTTAGATACTTTCGTCTGTTCAAAATAATGTGTTGTTTTGTGATTCACATGTAACCCATTAACTGCCCCTTATCTGTAGGGCATGCCTCGAACTACCTCTAAATATGTATAATACTGATTATAGCAGACAAGATGGCAGCAGATTGGTCTATGCAACATTGTATAGCAGGTTACCCGAAGAACCACTGATTGGTTGGCATTCCCACTCAACCTTGGACTTTTGGCTCGTTAACAGAACATAAGCGAAATGAAACCCATGTGCTTGAGTCACGTCAGATAACTCCCCACTTTCTCAATTCGTCCATCATCTCTCATGACTTCGACCATGAGCCAAAGCTTCCCATCTGTAGTAGACCTTGTAGCCTGATCTCTGTTCTGGGACATCCAATGGAGTGTAAGCACATCACTATCTTCATCCGCAGCTTAATGAATAGCCCTTACTTTCGACTTCTGAATCACATGTATAAAGGCTGCAAATGTTTCATTTCCAGCCTCTTATTTAATGCTGTTTGACTCAATTATTCTGGGTGTCATTGCTCCTCTTGGCCTCTAGAGACATGCTCACTCTATCTTTTATAGACTTTATACACTTTTAATTGTTCAATACTTGGCTCTTGCAGATGTATTTTTCTTCTTTAATCAAAGAGAAATATGTCTCACATACATGGTGTATCCGTCTTCCCTTTGTGCTTAGCAGCTATTCCTTAAAAAGAACATCCTTGATCCCAGGTCAACATAGATTCCTCTTTGTTTTGCACATGAAGCTGTTTTCCGGCATCTCCTGATTCTGCAGCCTTGGTCTGTCTCTGTGGTAGCTGGATTGAATCTTAACACAAGCCAGTGTCCATATTCCAATTATGTCAGTCCTAACCACGTCATATATTCCTCTATAGCAAGCTCCTATATGTCTTATCTACCTTGTGTTACTGCACATTTACACTTATTGGTCAGCAGTTTACATTATCTACTTTTGCATTCATGATTACTCTTTTTATTTTGTACATGTTTCTCTTGTTGCTTCAGTTACATTGTCACTCTTAAGTATTTTCATATAGTTTCAGTACCTTTTCAAATGCCTTCTTCATGGCATCACTCTGCCATCATCAGATTTCACTCAACGCTCCCTGATGTCCATTGGTGCGTGCTGACATCCTTTGCACAATATCCTTCCACTCTTTTAGTGCACGGATACATTTTATATGGTTGTCTGTGTGCATATCAACTCTTGCATTCTCGATGCGGTATAGGGACAACACATGGAGTCCCATATCAGGCTCTTCTCCTACTCTTCCAATATGACTGCGGTAAGAGGGCGGGAGTTAGGGAAAATGCGTCCACCTGCTCCTCCACAATAACATAACACAACACTCTGATTGGCTGAATGCATTCACTTGCAGCCGATTCTGGCCAATCTCAACCACAGGCATTACCCAGCGATAGTGACAAAAGAGAGGGTGAACACTCCTCTGGTAGACACTGCAGAATGTAGTATGTGGTCATTTCCCGTTGTGCAGACATGTTCACCCCCTCTAATCCAGGGTTTCGAATCATGCATCTGAACGACTCCCCACAGCCTCAAAACTGCAAGAAAGTGATGACCGTGCATTCTGCTCCTCTACCAAAGAGAGGTGAAGACTGGATTTATAACGCTTGTCTAAATCAGCCGCATCTTGACAATAAACAGTTTGATTGACGGAATCAGACTGCTCAGACTCATACCCTCTTCTATGGACTATAAATCAGAACATCTACCATACTCGCAGCACATATATGTACCGCGCTCTCGTCAAAAGCGGGGTGCACTTATAACCTTATCAGTCTCGAACAATCAGGTCATGCTGACCTTCATCATCCAACTGACTCATCATTAGACACAAAAGGTACCTTCTACGTTCACCTGATGCAGCACTAACTGCCACTATTTAGGTTAGTTGCCCATATCTGAGGAGTGAGCAGATAGCCCATCTGAAGGGCTCCACCCATCAGACTACCTCTAAGCATAAAAGCAGGTCATCCAGCTGGAATAGCCTACTCAGGGTCAGCTGATAAACGCTACTCGGAATTCCCCTCATTCGAACACTAAAAATATATCCTAATGGTATTCTTTCCAAAGTTTTTTGACAGTTTTTTAGACATAGAGTAGGTTTAAAATAAAATAGAAGTTTAACCTCAATCGGGGTCCTGGCAGACCAGTTAAAATGAAGCATTTATATCATTATTAGTGCATCTGCCTGCCAACATGTTTCAACCCTTTGCACACTATTGAGCATTCCTCTGTCACCAATAATCATGGGAAGACCTAACATTGGTGTAAGAAGAGAATGTATTATCCTAGAGCACCGCATTCTCTTCCTAAATAATAAAATATGATGAAGCCATGCAGTGTTCATTTAAAAAACACCATCAACAGCTGTTCATACAACACAATCCATACCACCTCACTTGGTATCAACCTCACCAATGGTTTACCGACCATTTATACTCATACAACACATATGACCAAACATATACTGAAAGCCCACTCACCATAAACGGACGCCAGCAACAACTCTTGCCATTTCCGATGTGGATCCCCCACTCGTTTTAAATCTTTTTGCACTCCACCTCCTAATACAACATGAATTCCAGCCTTTCATAGTGTGGCCAGTTGTTCTGATTGGGTAGCTGAGTCACGTGTGTAAATCATGTGACATCCTTTTTGCCTTACGTGCACACTGGTGCCTCACCCACACAGCAGGCTCGAAGTTTGTTAGCTAAAGGTGCAGCAACAGTAAACCCATCCAAGGTAGGTCGGCCCAAATGTATGCATCGGTCATGCCTAACTTTACGTCACTTGTATGAGGTACTCCCGGACCACTTTAATAAAGCTATATAATGCACCTATTGCACTAGAACATGGTTCTGAAACCTGTTTTCTCACTATTGACTAGGCTGGATAGGGCTGATGCGTGTTGTAGTCCAAAACATCTGGAGAGCCAAAGGCTGTAGAACCCAGCACTAGAGCATTAGGACCTTGGTCTGTTCAGAGAATATTTTCCATACCTGGTTGCTTACTCCTCCTCCATGCCTCCTTCTAGGCATCCTTCCAGTTTACCAATCTATCCTATCTTTAGCCTAATTCTACTCTTGCATGCCTAATACTTAACAGTTACTCACTGGTTAAAAATCAGCTTAGTGTTTCTCATACTCTTATTTCTCAACTACTAGAAAAGGCAGCTTGAACTGAACTATAGCTTCTGGCACTGATCTTCACCAAGCCATTCCTTCTTTCTATAAAATTGTCCACGATGAACGCCAAGCTGGTCCTGCCCTTGAAGTAATGCTTATCAGATGTGTTACTCTCGTACACATGACCAGTAAAATCAACAAGTAACCAATGAGAAATGAGCTATGTTGTGTAATCACCATATGCCCATAGACCATTTGTAGCCAGCCCAACAGACCTGTCATGGTCAGTACCAACTCACAAGTCAGGGCACTTTTCCAGAGTAAATGGGCTATCTCTGGTGAAAGATGAGGAAAGAAGGACACTCGTGGCCATCACGATTAATGACCACACAGAATGCCCACAGAAATGGGGAAAGACATGCCACCGAAACTGATACACTTCATTAAGACACAGCCGGGGCACTAAGCATTTCAGATTCACAAAGACACACAAATCGTGGTGATTGATTTTACAGTCCCCAAATCTCAGAGAGAACTTCCCTTTCTAGGTGAGACCAGAAGCACATAAACAGATAGCTGTAAATGAAATAAGAAACCATAAGTCATTTATAGGACAATAAAGTAATCAAACAACCTCGCAAAGACACCCTTCTCACCGAGCTCAGACAGACTAACACCCAGGCAATAAATATGCACAAGGAAAGGCCTGTGACAATGCCCCCTGCTTACCCCCTTAAGATATGTGATATATGGATGTGTTTAGGAGAAACTCAAGGGGCCAGACCCCATCATTAGCTATGTGATTTGGGGCTGAGGATGTATGAAGAGGAGTCCTTGCCCACCCCCCACGCACCACACAACTTGAGGCTTGGTGCGGGGACTGCCACATGGCTTGTGTTGTCACTACTGGCCCTTTGAAGAATCAGGCTCAGTATAATAGTTTGACACCCGCAGTCCCTGTAAGCCAGGACCCGTGCCCTGTAATGATTTTGCTGTAGCATTTACCAAGCCGGAGTTCAGTGTCAGCATGTTCGGAGCAGCGGACTACACAGGAGACATGGCTCCTGCTTACTCCACCTATGTAGCTTGAGCATATGTGCAAATGCACATGCATGATTCTATCACGTTCAAAAGGATGAATTGGCCTCTTATAAGCTCAGTCCACATTGAGAGAGGGAACAGCATAGTTAGATTAGTTACAGCTGGACGCTGCAGGAGCAATCAATACTTGAATGGCAGGTTAAGCACGTTCAGCTTCAAGCCCTAACCGCCCAGCCCAGGTGGAGGAAAGATATTATGAAAAAGAACAGATACAGAACAGCGGGGCACTAAAATTGGAGAACAGACCAGCGAGAGAAGGAGCAGAAGTGGTGGAGTGCAGGAAGATTTGAAGGTACAGGACGAGATTAGGTGCAGGAGGAGTTGGTAGTGCAGGAGAGTTTGACACAACAGGAGAGGGAGATGGAAGTAGTGGAGCGGTGTGAGGAGCAAGAAGTGTTGGTGAAGCAGGAGGAGCAAAAGAGGCAGAAGATGTCAGAGGAAGTAAAGCCAGGAGAGAAGAGAACATCCCTAGAATAGAAGCAGCCGGGGAAGAGGGGAGGAGAAAGGGGATGCAATCGGAGGAGTGCAGAAGAACCAGGACGTGAGGAATGGTGACAATGGGACATTTCCTGGAGAAGATCACTCATCCATCCCGAAAATAATCACAGAGCTCCTTAAAAACACTGCCTGTTCTTACCATTGCCATCTAACTCAAAATGGGGGCCCAAGACATCAAAGTAACCCTCTGTCGACATGTGTGCCTATATGCAAAGCTCTTAAAAAAATATTCATCAGCACAATCTATGAGTGGAAGTGGAGTTGCCAACATTAGAATCACAAGAATTATTTCTATTTCTCTTTGCACTCCACCTTTCTTGCATATCTTCTTGTGTGACGGCTGTTGCCCAAAGGGTTGTCCATTGCAACGCCATTTGTAATGCCGTCCCTTAAGTTAGAGTAGAGCATACCATTTCAACTATTAAGCACACATGCCACAGCGTCACCCAGTAGCCATGCCTGGCATTGTCAAGGAAGTGTATCCCTGATTTTGAGGGGCGCGTTGGGTGGGTGCGAGTAGAACTGTAAAAAGGTGTAACTTTGATGGTATTCACTTGCATGAAAATCAGCTGACAAAATATATCTCCTGTTGCTTAACTTACACCTAATAGTTTCTGGTATAAGTCTCAGTTGCCGAGTATCACAATGGAAAGGTTCCATGTGATAATGTCCCCGCCAAAATGTCGCCATGCAAAAATTGAGCCATTTGTTGGTGGTACATTAGGATTAGGGGCTTTTATTTTTTAAAGGAGTGGGGGACACCCCTGTAACCCTGCTCCCATTTACCCCATATATTGATCCCATATATAATGTCGCCTATGACGTTTCCCGGTGACTATATGTATGGCGATATTATATACAGGGACGATATTACCTGATACCAATGGAAATCAGTGCATGGATCTGAATGGCTTGGGTGAAGTAAGTGGATAAATGTAGGGGGTAAATGTCTGCATGAGAAAAAACATTTGTCACCTTTTATGTTAAAATTATGCCTATGCCTGAGACACGTCTGCAGATCTTTCTCAGGTATTCGTGTTTCCCCTGTTTTTCCATCTGGAATCATTCTGCAGTTAAACACATATTCAAGCCATATGTACACGAAACGTACCCAGGCGTGACTTGCTCCGAATGCTGGTTGCCCATTTAATAGAAAAGTAGAAAGAAATTCGTAATTTACAAAAAAATGTTTTACTGTGTTATATTAAGACAAATTGACCTTTCACAAAAAAACATCACATACACATTAATTTCATTTTAAAAATACAACACAGCATCCAAAGTTATCCCGAATTTAAAATATATCCTCTAATACTTAATATTTAAAACTTGTATCACAATATTTTTAGTTTTTTTGTATTTAATCTGTTCCAGAATTCGTCGGAATTTAACCATTCAATCTTTTCTCCAAAATGGCTAAAGAGCATCATTCTGTAATCCTGAAGAAATGGACAAATGATCATAAAATGTTTCAAAGATTGTAATTCTTTTAATTCTGGGCACACATTTTAAATTCTTTCTGTTTCCCCCCACTTGCTACGGGCTGCAAGTACTTCATTATTATTTAATAAATTTAATCAGAATCTTAAACACTGATCTTGAAGCAATGCATTAGGAAATTCACACAGATATCTTGGGAGTACACCGCGTGGCTTGTCATTCTTTGAAAAGTTAGTGTGCAAAGTTTAACTGTGTGCATGTTCAAGCGTCAGAATCCAGTCTGAATTAAACCAAGATCTTTTTATGCAGTAAGGATGTTGCGTTAATTCCATCGAAGACCCACCAGATTTTCCTAAATTTGATTCTGATAAACGTTTAAGTTGTATTAAAACCTTTGATTTATCAGTGGTCAAAAGAGTCTTTAAATCATTATAAATGGAGGTTTTCAAAGGCCTGAGCAATTTGTGAAAGAGCTTTACAATTTACCAGTTAAACCAGGCATTCAGTGATGCAAGACCCAAATCAAATCATTCACTGGCCATAGGTAGAGAGGATGGAAGATTTAAGACTTTCTCCAAAGTCATCCTTCTAAACGGGCCCAGTCCAAAGCATATTTCAGAGGATCTGTTTCTGTGCCATAGAGTACTGAGGGTACTACTTTAGTTTTATAAAAATCAATCGTTTGATTGAAAACCTACACTATTTATATTACATTTCTTTGCTTTTGATAAGCAAATTGGTCTATTTTTCCCTGCATCCTGTCTAAAAGCCAGCCCTTATTGGGGGATGAAGTGATTTTGCAGCCCAGACAAGTAACCTTTAATGTGGGTACTATCTCTACTGCTTCAAGAAACCAGGTAAATCCATAAGATTTCTGCTTATTTCTAGCAATTCAGATAATATTGGACTTTTCAGGATTTATCTCTGCATAGTTTTTAGCAGGGTATAGAGCGATAGAATTGACAGGGCGTTTGAGGCCGATGGGGGTTTGATCAATTAAAACCACATCATCAGCATAGGCCTTCCAACTAACCTTTGAGTCTCCAATCTTTACAGCGACAAATGCCACCTTCTCTAAAAAATCACCAATATCTGCAAGGTACAAGTTAAAAAGGCAGGGAGCCATAATCCATCCCTGCCTGAGCCCTCTATGTTGTTATTGGATTACACAAGTGCCCCTGTCCATCCAGATCTACCTAAATCACTGCATTCTCATGGAGATGTACTATAATGGCAAATAACTGGGCAGGGATACTCCACCTTTTCAACTTTTGCCATACAAGTGACCCATTTACAGTATCATAAGCTTTTGTAAAGCATATTAAAGCAGCATATACATAGGTGTAATTTTTTATCCCAAATATTACCCCTTAAACAGTTTAGAACAAGACCATTTCAATCGGTACTCATCCCTTTGTGTAACCCAGTCTTTCCAACAACCCTGCCTCCTCAATTCTTTAATGAAGAGATAGCCAAAGGAAATGCCACTATGCGGAAGGAGTTTAGATTGTTGAAGTCCACATCGCTGGATATGGTGATAAAACAGAATTCCATTAAAAAAATCAAGGAGAGACAAAACATCTTTTGTAAGGCAAAACGGGCCCTTGTTATGGAATGTGATACTGGGGCTATGTTACAGAGTATGCTTTCTTCCAATGCGAGGTAGATAATCTATGAATAAACTATTTCAAAGATATGTACGATATTCCTACTGATAATATCAGTAATGCATCAACTCTCACTGTTCCAACATTCCATTAGAGCTGGCCTGTAGATTTGGAGATAGAAGAAATCTTCAACCTATTAACTAAATGTAAGAGTTCTAGAGCCCCAGGGCCAAATGGCCTTACTAATAATACATTTAGGTCTGACCCATGTAATTGTGCGAATATTTTATTTCTGCGTTTTGGGAGTATCCTCAACACAGGAATGTTACCATACTCTTGTAGCACGGCTCACATAGTGGCAATATTTAAAAGTGGATGTTGGGCTGCGCCTAAAAATGATCACCCCATATCATTAATCGATGCAGACTGCAAGATATTTAGCTCCCTCTTGCTCACTTATTTAGAGAAATTAGCTATTAGTAGGCACGGCCAGAATAAATTCCAGACCGGGTTTTAGAAGGGCCACTCAACAAATATAAATGTTCTCATATTGAAAACCCTCCAAGACTTAGCTTGCACAGAGCCTGCAGGATGTATCTATGTGGCTTCAATAGATTTATCTGCAGCTTTCGACTGAGTAGATCAGAACAGACTGTGATCTAAATTGGCTAACTGGGAGTTGCCTAATGGTCTTATTCCATTGATAATGGGCATGTATGAGAATTATTCGATCCAGATTAGACTCAATAGTGAGGGAGATTTGTAAGAGAGAATTATTACCTTTCTGGACCTTAGACAGGTCTGTGTATTAGCACCATGGCTGTTCAATCAGTATATGTCAGATGTAGCTGAGCAGCTTGAGAAAACAGGCCCGATAACCCCAAAAGTGGGTAAGTGTAAAATATCCTGGATGGCCTACGCAGACGATTTTCTTCTTTTTGATAAATCTAAGGTTGGCCTCCAGAGATTATTGAATGGTTTCTCAAACTATGCTAAACAGAATGGGCTACTAATAAACACCAGTAAAAACGAAGATTTTGGCCTTCACTAAAGGAGGGGAAAAGAAAATGTATCCTTGTATGGTCAATTGGTAAAGAGGTGATAAAGACATGCTCATCCCTTACCTATTTGGGCTTCCATTTCAGCACCCAACCGGGCCTATAAAACATTCAGGAGATTCTATGCCAAATAGCCACATTGATGCAGAACCAAGCCACCAAGCTTGACTGTAAATATGGGCGTTTCTCACTAAAACCTGTACTAGTATTTTACGTGGGCAAAGTCATTCCCAAGCTTATCTACGGCCTTGAGCTTTATGGGAAGACCATTTTTAAAGCTTTGGAGCTCATAGAAGCATAATATTAGCACAAAATACTAATGGTGCTCTACCCCTTTTTGCCCGGTTTTTGTAAACACTGTGAAACATTCTTAGATGCATTATCTCTGGATGTAGGAACTCTTTTGACTAATCCACTCAAAGCTAAGAGGACTCTGATAGACACTGACTGAATCTCTACGATCAAATTATTTTATTCACATCCATCAATGAACCTCCTGGCCCATTAACACAAAAAACAGTGGGCGCTCTCTGCTATGTTTACTTTGTTTCCATCTCAAACCTACAGGAACATATTAATGAGATTCTGGTGGAATTTGCTCCGAACCAGGGAGATTCAACTTAGGAGGAAGCTTATCTCTGCTAATAATATTGGATGTAGATTCTGTAATGCCCAATCAGAAAGTATCAAGCACCTGCTCCTTTATTGTAAAGCCCTATCTCAGCCAAGAATTATAACTAGGGCAACATTTCAGGTATCTGAATTCATGCTAGAGAATGAAACTCTTTGGTGGAAATCGGCTTTCATCAAGAGTTTGAATCTGAATTAGTTTTATATGTATGTGAAATTACAGATGTAACAATTGTTTTTAACGTTTTACCCTATTTTTGGATGAAATTTTGCCTTTCTTTCAAAAACTAAATATTTTCTCTGTTGCTGCTTATTCTCTCTATGTGTAACATGATACGCATTCTGTTATCTGTTTACTCTATTTTATTTGTATAGGTTTTTGTTAAACCATATACAAAAAATAAAAATAAAATAAATTGGTATTTATAGATGTAAATAGTGATGTTTTACTGAAAGCAAAATGAGCTAACAACATATTATGGGCACTGAAGGGTTCCATGTGATAATGCGTCCCCACAAAAATGTTGCCATGCAAGAATGGTGCTGTTTTTTTGCGGCAACATTATCATATGGAAGCTTCGGTATGTATGGCGATATTATATATAGGGACTATATTACTCGAAAGCCGCTGATGGCTGTTTCCTCCACTTTGAAAAGATTGCATTTCTCAAACATTTGTGTGGGCAGGATGATCTAATCAATAACTGATGAACTTGTATCATCAGTCCAAGTTGGTTTAGCTGTCTGGTCTTCCTCAATGCTCTTGTTAGCCATTTTTTTATTCCCAATCACTAAGAACTTCCACCTATTACCATTTTTAAAATGAGGGGCATTCTTATTGTTAATGCATGCTTCACCGACAAGTCGGGAGTCTAAATCTCCTACTCATATAACATTATTCTATTCTCAGTGTGTGTGATCAAAAAATCCTACAGGATCTCAGCCACATCTTTCAAGAACACTTCATTTTCAACACACGCCAGATTCCAATACAAATTAATCAACATAAAAACTGTTGGTGTCGTCTCATCCTTTCAGTTAATTTCTGCGTGCAGAATACCCTCTTTGTCCATTGAGACCACCGCTACCAATTTTACAGCAGAATCTTTAGTTGCAATTAACAAGCCCCCAGTGGGCGGGCCTCCATTTGGAATCTTTACCAATTGTACTATTGAATAACCATCTATATCAATAGAAACGTTGAGGCCAGTCAATTGAAAGATACTAATATCAAATGTCGTGAATAAAAACAGTCTTGTCAAGTCATTCATAAAACTATTATGCCCTCTAGTATCCCAAACTAGAGCATTCGAACTGAGCAGGGTGAAAGCCCTGTCCCATGATCCCCCAATCTCCTGAACCCATTTTATAAAGCAACAGGTAAAGAAGACCAGTCACTACCATTTCCAGGTGCTTTATTGTAAGTAGGATTTTCTTAATTAACGGTATGACCCCATTCCACAGAGTTTGTACATGTGATTGTTAGCTTATCACTCGAGTCCTTTCCAGGGGACCTTTTTAGAGGACAAGGATAGGAAAAGCTCCCCTTGGTTAAACTGATTGATCTCTTTGGGTCAATATCATAACCTAATTTACGAATTGCCTCAGCTTCCTGTAACAATAGTTTTACCACAAGTGAAGATTTCATACACAATTCAACTTTATCAGTTTACTCCTCATCGAAAAAGAAAGCAGTTTCAATATCTTTTTTTGTTAGCAGCGCTAATGATGGAATTTCGTGGAAGAGAGCCAAAACATTAGATCTATGCAGTCGAATGGGATAATCAGCTTTCACGATAAGTTCAAAAATCAAGAAGTTGGAAATCGGATTCTCCTTTGTTGCTATGTTATGGTTTAAATGTAACACTTTCGAAAATTCCTTTGGAACTGCTTGGGCTTTATATGGAGGACCACTGGTAGGCTGTAAGGGAGCATTATCGAACAGTCTGAGATATAGAGATTTGGATACTTGAGTCCAACTTCTGCCATTGAGCACTCGCTGCACCCGACATGCTGTCCATTGCCATATTAATCTGAACTGACAGAGGTACTACAGACTGTGTTGAATCTCTCTGGTGGGATTTAACAGGGTTCCTATCTATCATGCACTTTCTCCCACCAAAAAATAATTCCAACCTTAGAGCTTTCTGGACCTGATTCGCAATACTTAATTTTTCAGGTTCTGTTAAGTCAATATAAAGAAGGGGGCATGGGGAAGATATCGTTTGTGTATTTTCCTCTAGAAATCTGTGTGTCTTTTTTCGGTTTGTAGGTAAAGTAATACTGGGAATTGAACACATTCCAGCGTTTTCCCACATTCTCATTCGATCGAGACTTCTCAGCCTCTTCCTCTGTTGAATGAAGATTCTGGAGAACCTTCCTTGAGTTTTCCCTGTATTATTTTTACGACTGTTTTTAGATTTTGTTGTACCTTTTTTCGATCTGTTATTACTTTGAGAAGATTGACCTTGGTCGATTATTTTGGCATTTGACACAGAAAGTGGTGGTAGGGTAGTTAAGTGTAGTGGTGTTGAATTGATGACATGATTTAATTGGGGGCACCAATTCATTTTTTTTTAGCCTGCAGCATTCCTTGAATAAGCTGTAATGCGATTTTTATCTTGCTTAACTGTAATGTATGAGCGGATATTTTCACCTTGATCTTATCGAAGAAAAAAACAAATGAGCTCATGACTAAGTTCAGAGCTGAAACCGTTCATTTAATCTGTTCCTCCGATTATCTCAAGGTATGGTAAAGTCAGTCAGTCAGCCAAAGTACTTTATTTCGGCTAAAAGCCATAAAATTTGATAAAACAAATTTACAAAATATATCACATAACTCAGTATCATAGCATAAAATAAGATACAAACATTCTTATTCAAGTAAGGAGATAATTAGCTTGATAACAACACATATGGCAAAGAACAAATCAATGCATTCTATGTATAACAAGTCATAACGTTGGTCTCAATGGCGGTGCCATCAAGTTTCTCAATACTTTTCTTCCTTTGCCACCATGCCCTAAAAATATAGGTGAAGTACCTGATTCGGGGTATCATCTTCCAAGGAAGAGCACTATCTCAGGATGAAACCTGGGTGTTCTGTTGAGGGAAACTTAATTTTGCCTAAATCGAACTGATCCTGCTTCCCATTATTTTGATTAATTAAGATGACTTCAGGTTGTACTATGCCCCGGGGAGAAGGTGCCCGTTTTTCATGAACCAGGACCCTCGTGACAAGATTTTCCTCTCCTTTCAGTAGTCCAAATTGTTGGTTATTTTTGTCTACCAGTTTCCCAGGATAACGTGTTTCAAAAACCCGACTCCTCTGTCCTCTGTATAAGCTTTTCTGGAAACCCTGCCAGTAGGCACTCTTCTGGTACTGACTTTCTTCTCAAATTATACATTTCTCTAAGTATGTTCAAACAGCCACAAGACAAGGAAGTAAAAATAGCTAAGTGCAAATAGGCTTAACCAGTCTGGGCACTCACCACCTCCAACCGCTAAACTGCAAAACTGCTCTACACACTGCAGAATACTTTACGTGTGATTCACGCAGCTATCAAGCTCTACAAGGATCTGTGGGAGTGGCTCAACTCCGAACAGATATGCACTGTAGGCAGACTCCACGGACAAGCAAAATCAGCAGCGTTTCCTGCAAAACTGCTCTACACACTGCAGCACACTTTACACGCTCTTCGCATGGCAACCAAGCTGTTTAAGGACCTGTGGGAGTGGATCAACTCTGAACAGGCAGGTACTGTAGACAGACTCCACACCAAGCAAAATCAGCAGTGTTTCCTGCAAAACTGCTCTACACACCACAGCACATTTTACGCGCGCTTTGTGCGGCACCCGAGCTGTTCAAGGACCTGTGAGTGTGGCCACAACTCCAAACAGTTAGGAACTGTAGACAGACTCCAATGACAAGCAAAATGAGCAGCGTTTCCTGCAAAACAGCTGTTATTGATTTGCATTCCATGCACTTGCACGATCTCCATGACACCTGGCCTAGTAGGATCGTTGTCTCTTGTCTCCCCTTGTTCCCCCTTGCTTGCCTAGTCGCACCTTGAAACACTTGTGTATAGGCGCGTTATAAATGCCATATCATATCATATAATTCTCTGTGGGAAACACCTCATGGAAGCCTACATTTGTTTATACCTTTTTTTAAATTTTTCGGTTACTCACAAATGCTGTCAGAACCAAAGTGCTTGTGCTTGTCACTGGTATTTATTTGTGTTTTCAATCAAACACCTAGTGCACATTTCTTCTCTGAGGTTTGTTTAATAGCGATTTCATTGAGATTATATTAATTGTGATTGTCTATTTTTTTATTTATAGACAATATAGACAAATAATATGACTTCTATTTTATCAATCTTTTGCCTCATTTTTGTATATTTGCATATTTTTGTATATAATTGTAATGTATTTTTACCTATGTAAATTGCCATTACAAACATTAATTATAGAATGACAATATAATTAATAATTTACGTTGTTTGCAGGTTATTGTTTCATTATAATTATCTATTTTAGAGTGAAACATTGTTTTAATCTATTTTAAGACAGTCAGAAATTATTTTTGCCATTTAGATTGATTATGGACGTTTTTATTCTTTGTTTCTTTGATTTCACATAATGTATAACAAATCTGAATGATAACCATTGGTGATGCAGAAAAGCAGCAATTCTTTCCCGCTACATATTTAGTAACATTTGTGCCCATAACGAACTAATGTTACAGTAAGAGAATGTGTCTGTGCTGGCAGCACCAATATATGCTTGTGCCAGTATCCCCACGAAAGAGCATGCTCATGTTAGATTTTCGTCATTATGCAGTAATAATGCCAGTGTAAAAAAAAAAAAACATGCCCAGGGTTGCACACGCTTATATATGCCAGTAGGTCTTCCTAAGGACACACTCATGTTGGCTTTGCCCAAACCACAAAAATACTGCAGCAAGAAAGCATGCCCAGGAATGGTGTGCCAATATATGCCAGTATCCCCACGTAAGGCAAAATCGGCCATGTTGGTTTGCCCATAAAAGGCACAAATGCCAGCCACCAATGCCAGTGAAATGTATAGCAAAGCAGGCAACCATGGTTGTTGTTGGCAGATGTGGGGAGAGGAGGGCGTTTGCCACAGATCAAGCAATGCACAGTTCACACACACACTCACACACGCACACCTGTTACTTATCCAATGTTTGCTTTTAGGTCTGCCTACAGAGAGCTTTAGTCCACTCTCATCCATCTAGCTTCCCGTCCATCCACCCACTCATCCATTCACACACTCTTCATTCCATCCACACATCCATCAATTCAACCATCCGGCAACCCACTCCTACAACCAAAAACAGACACTCAAAGTGTTACTAACCTTTGCCACACCCAATATATATGAGATATTGTATGTCAGGCGAGCTGGGACAAATGGTGTGTGCGCCATTCTATGTGCATCACACTTGATCAAAAATCTGTCAGTGGAGTTTAGAATCTGTGACCACTTAGTCCTTGGCCTCTTAGCTAAAACCTTGGAGTGACAATACGGTATTGTACCACTGATTGCAATTTACGGATCGTCCCATTATAAAACTGCAGCTTTGCTGATGAGTGGTGTTCTGGTTCAGTTGATATAGCAGCTCTGCTGTCATATGCGGGTAGGTTGTCACACAACCCTCCAATATTATGCACTGTAACTACAGGTAAGGTCAGGAAGGAGTAGATTCTCTACAACCTGCCTATTTCCTGAAACACTAAGCAGATGACAGTATCCTCTGCACACACATTGTAACAAAAGTATACAAACAACACATCTGCAAATGCGACTCACAACCATATTGCACTAAAACAGCCAGACCTATCGACTGTGCTAATGCATGCTAAGGTGGCGCGCATTCCTATTTTGAAGTTACCCTGACCAGTTTGGCATACTAAATGTTTTCTTTAACTATTTGTGTTGCTCGTATCTTGGTGCTCTATGTGGCTGTTAAGTTGGATTTCTGAACTCTGTCCTGGTGGGCAGAGGTTCAGAAGGCAAGCCTATTTTCTTGGAATAGGGTAACCTTCTGGACAAGCCAGACCAATCAAGGTAGTATTGACGGCAGTCAAGACTAGGTCTCAGGAGGTGTGAGGGTGATCGAAAGCCCACAATGACCACACACAGTAAAGGACACTACAAATTACTCTCAGTGAGGTTGATATCAAATATACATATACATGTATTAAAGGCCTTTTAAATCAAACACAAGCAAAGATCTGCAGTAATACTTAAACCAACACAACACTACCATAAAACATATATACAGATACCATTGGCTTAAAGGATTGGCACACAGTACAGGTCGACAACCTGTAAGGAAAAGGGAGCAAACCGTGCGAATATACTTTAGGCAGTCCTTCACTTTATCAACTCTATATGAGAGGCAGTCCAATCCCTAAGAAGAGTGGGGCCTAATGCTCAAAAGTACTTTCAGATGCAGATGCAGATGCACGCGATTGTGCCGTTGGGCAAAAGCGGGGTCTCTTGCAGCTCAGGAAGGCAGGAGAGGCAGTGAAGAATAAGTCCCCACTATTCGAGGAGGATCTCTCCAACAGGGTAGACCAGGTTCCAATAGTTGGGAATAGGACGATAGCTCAGACTACCTCAATAAAGGTGAGTGGCCCTCAGGGGACACTTGTGCATAAAAATGGATGGATGCACTAGGGGCCACCGGTAAGTGTTGAAAGTACTCACCGACTCATGGCACACTCCAGACCAAACTTCATCAGTCTTGTCCACTTTGGTTGTGGGTTCAAATGCTGCAATTGTGTGGCTCTCTGGCTTTCAGCGGCTGAGTTGCAATGATGAATCTGTGGCGGGACAGTGACAATTTCTCCTCTCCTGGTGAAGGGATCAACTCAATTTCACTGCAGCTCATCTCAGGGCAAAGGGGGACAAAGCAGCAGCGCACCCTCGTAGTTCGTCACCACAGCTGGTCAACACAGTTCAGTTATACTCTCCTAATTCCAGACTTATGGTTTCTAGGTGTACAAAACCCAGCAGGAGAGTGTCTCAACTCAGTGGTTACTATCTCCAAAGTCTCAAGAGAGCGGTTGCAGAGCAAAGGTCCTGCGCAAGCTGGTCAGTTCAGTGGTTGGCCCAGGAACACTTCTGAGAAGGCTCACTTGCAGGTTAAGGTGGAGGTGCAGTGACTAGTTGTTCCCACTATTTAAATGGGTCAAAGTGCCTTTGCAGACCTTCTAAGTTCGATCAGGGGTGGGACAACAGCGGGCTGAGTGCCAAACCTTCCAGCGGGTCACCAGCGGTTCCTTGACTCGGCTTCTTAGTTTCAGGATGCTTGTATCCTATCCTAGGTTCAGTGAGAACTCAAGAGATCGACCTGGTATGGGTGCTTGGGCCCTTCTCTTATCCAGAATCTCCTTCGAGCCAAAACAAAAAGGACCCACTGAGAGACATGCTCACATACAGGCGTGCCAGACGTGAACCAATCACAGACCACAATGGCCCCAGTCATTCCCAGCACACCAGACTCTCTGGCACCCAGGATTTGTATTGAAACTAGACAGTCCAGATCACATCCTGGAGGCACACACACAAGGCATGCAGAAGCCCACGAAAGTTTGGCGTTTCGCGGGAGAATGCATGATCAAATAAGGACAAGATGGCCAAAGGACCTTGTGGAATGGCCATTTTGGGGCCAAGCCACTGTCCAGGGCCAAACGCAGTAAACCCGATATAGACCGAAAGAAAGGGTTAAAAATGTATGATAAATAACAGCTGCCACCAGCTCTGTCCAAGGCACATCTGCACTTCTACCAAAAAATCCTTTTAGGGTGTCTAGGGCCTTAAAAACGAAAGGAAGACCCCATCGCACTGTACTGGAAGGTACTTTGTGCACTAGTAAAATGTTGCAAAGAACTTGCAACAAAGTGAAAGGCTATGGGAAACAAAGTCTCCCCGTACTGACTGTCTTTAAGGGCATGTCAGTTTCCCCATAACAAAGTGAGAGAAACCCCAGCGGAGTGCAGCAGAAGGCTGTGCTCCACTGGAAAAAGTCAGCCTAGGATGGTCAGACAACAGCAAAAAGTTGGGGGATTCACAACTAGAGGGAAAATTACACATAAATGGAAATCTTTCCAAACAATGGCATATGTGATGTCATGATCAGTCCATGTGCCTGGCTGTGTTATGTTGTTTTTATTTACAATTAGTGGGGGGTGAGTGGGATCTAAGAGATTACTTTAAAAATCAAATTTCAAAGCCCAAAATACTGATTTTTTAAAATTGTTTGTTACCCCCTTGCAGCGCATATATATGCAGGGAAGACCCCAGGAAGCACCCCCTCACCACCTCTACCTTTTTTATTAACTTAACCCACTCACCACGTACATATATTCAGTGAAAAATCTTTGTTAAAAGGGACGTTATGGTTAAGTTGCGCTACTAAAAACCTATCAAATTTAGTAAAAAAAACTTTGTTACAGGGACGTTATGGTTCAAAGTAAAACCATATTGCCCTAGGTACTAATCCAGAAAAAATGACTTTGGCATTTGGAAGGATGTTCATTACTGCTTGAACCAAGTATTCCAAATCTGCCAACAAAGTAGGGGCACTGACATAGCCCAAACGGAAAGCACCATAGTGCAAAACTACCAGATGGGGACTGTTGATCCTGCCCATATCTTCACAAACTTGTACAATTCCCTGTACATTGCAATCAGGCACAGTGCTCCACACGACCTCCACTCCTTTAACATCAAAATTCTTTGCAACATGCCTGCATTGAGCATACTGTTGTAAACCATGCACAAACATATCTCCGAGCACCAACACCCTGACTTTCTCCACTTCTGCCATCTTCACTACACACAGTCTCTTTGAACACAAATCCACAACCTCAACATATGATTGGCTGATCCCTACAGTCTTCTTTCCATGCTGGATTTACTGGAAAACCCCGGATGTAGCACGCCCTGTCTGCAGACCGCATAACTCTTAGACAGCCCTTCTACCATTTCCACTTCATTCTCTGCGCCATTCCCTCATTGGATACAGCTAAGCAGGCACACAATATGGAGAACGTCCTCAGAACAACCCCATTTTGTTTATTTTCGAACATTTCAGGACACCGCAAGTGTTCTTAGAACACATTCAACTTGCCAGCGAACAATACGGACAACGTCCTCAGAACACCCCCATTTTCTTTATGTACGAACATTTCAGGACACCGCGAGTGTTCTTAGAACACTTTCAGCTTGACAACGAACAATACAGACAATGTCTTCAGGACACCCCCTGCGAACATTCCAGAGCCCCACGAGTCTTCAACTTGACACCAAATCCATTCTGTTTATTTATGAACATTTCAGAACAGCCGTGTTGTCCGCAGAAAAATCGAACACAACAAAAGTGTCTAGCACATAAAAAAACAGAACATTGAACCTATCTCATACTCCCCCACCCTCCCCAAACACTCTTACACACCAAAACACTCCACTAAATACAATTTATAATCCAAGTTTCACTGCGCTGTCCGCGGTCGTCCGCGAATGCAAGATGGCAGGTGCCACAGAAATTCTGACGCGCATCACGCACCACGCCACGGACATCGCGCAAGCCGCTCAGCCAATCAGGGCACTGTCCGCGGAGCGAACCGGGAAGTCCGTCCGCGAAGCGAACCGAGATATCACTAATTTTTTTGCCTTACATTTTGGTCATTTTAAAAAAAACTACTGGACGGATTTACACCAAATTTGCAAAAGCACGCTTTCGGGACCAAGCCCCCGCTCCTGCCACAAATTTGGTGTAAATCCGTCCAGCGGTTTAGGCTGCAGGCGTGCGCAAAGTTTTTTCCCATTATGTCTATGGGAAAAAACAAACGTTTTGGGACCCCCCCTATAACTTTGTCCAGAGGGAGCGAAGTTATAGGCCACCCAAAAAATGCTCTTCCTATGGAAACACCAACTTAACCATAACTACATGGATGCTACCGCGACCATGTAATATCTATACACACAGTAAAATGGGGCTCTCGAAATTCCGTATTTTGGGCTTCGATATTTTTACATCCTTTATTTTGTTATGATCCCATTGAGGGATAGCTAGCTGCTGCAGGAGCCCTAGCTGACTAAGCTGTGGTTTTATGTTTTGCGCTGCAACCATGACATCCCTTGAATCTTGTTTTGTTCCTGAATATGTAAGGTTGCTTCAACTGCAACATAACCATAATGTCCCTCTAACCAAGGTGCCTTTTTACGGAATTTCAAATCTCTATTGATATAAGATATTATATACAGTAGACGCTGCAGCTGGGCACACACAAACCACCTGATGTGCCCTCTCGGCATACCCTATAGCTCTGATGTATTACCGTGGGCAATCCAGAGGCACTCCATTGGCTCACTGGGCATAGCTTTTGGTCATGCCAAGAGACCACTTTGCCCTGTGAAAGGCCTTCAGTACTGCCCCAGGGACCACCTAGACACACACTGGGCCCACTGTGAATGATGTGCAGTGGCCGTGTTTACTGGGTATGGTCTAAATTCATGCCCCTGGTCCTGAAAGCCATCAGTAGAGGCCAGTTGCCATGGTGTGTGGCCAGACCAGAAGTACATGGCCCCCTTATTCATTGGCTATTGAAAGCCACAATAACCACTGACAAATATAGTGGTGGAATTAGCACGTTTTTTGTCACTCATTTCCGCGGAGCAATAACCCTGCACTACGTTTGTATAGGACACAAACTCTCTCCTCAGCCCTCCATGGAGCTGAGATTTGGGGATACACAAGAGCTCCCTCACTAAGTATAGCAGAGAACAAATTAATGGAATCATTTATCATGCAACCCCTGGGTGTCCCCCTGCAGCTAGTTCATGCAGGGAATGCAATCAATGTCTAATAGCTGATGCTGGCATTTCGATTTAGAATGACTGCTATGTGTGGTCAAGGAGCGGTCATTCTGAATCGATCTTTTTAGTTTTCGGGTCAAGTGAACCCTTAAAACCCCTGTTGTATTGGGTACGAGTCTGGACAAGCCGAACCTATCGAAATACAGAGACGCACTAGCACATCTGTTGCCCCTGGAAAAATCAAGATCGCTCCCTCAGTTCGAGCACATGCGCACTGAACTAATGAAGTTGCATCTGGGCAACCTGTGGGAATCCCCAGACGCTATGATCTCAAGATCGAAGGAATTAGTCAAAGTGGCAGTCTTGAGGCACCACATTGCCCAATGAAAGAAGGATGTATGTCTCTAAGTACTGGACGGACGTTTATAAGAACGAAGCAAGTCTTTGGATTCTGGCCATATCTAGATGCTATAACACCTGGGTTTGCACGAGCCCTGTTTATACAACTTTGTACAAACACACTGAAATTGGCATCCTTCACAGCGAACCCGAAAAATTCCAATGGTTCAATGTGACGAGTCTGTGGAGCCCCGAAATAGACACTCGTCCACATTTTATTGTTATTTGAAGGCTATAAGGACCTGAGATCGAGGTATCTGCTCCCGCTATTTATAGTGGCAAACATCTGGTGGTGGTGGAATACTGTAAAAGTACTAACAATTTAAATGTCAATTTTTCAATTCTAAATGTTTACATCAGGCGTGGATAAGGAGATCCAATTGGAAGCAAACTGGAGCCCAATTGGGGTGATTTTATTGATTTACAGAGGAAGTAATTATTCTTTAGACATGACTAGGACCCATGTCTTAACCTTATTTTTAGATTATTCATTTTAATGTTTCGTCTTCCAATATTTTAAGGTATTTCTGGGCTATCCTCTGACGGGGCGTCAGACTGGATAGTATCCTTTCTTGCGCCTATGTTCAATCCTCCCCTAGTATAATCAATGCTGGAGTCCCACAGGGCTCATGCATCTCACCATCGCTCTTAGTATCTATGTAAGAGCTTTGCTAGACCTATTGGACAGCCTGGGCTTCCGATACACCAACTACGCATATGATGCCAAGGTAGTAGTTGAGCTATCTGGCAACTATACCCAGGACTCCGAGCGGCTGAACAGTGTGTATGCTGCCATACAGTCATGGATGCTGTCCAACTCGGCTCTGAACGACGACAAGACAGAACTCTTGGTTGTGACCACGGGCCAGCGTCTTTCCAAACGTAATCCTTCCTATAGTAGTTTTAACATCGCCAACAACCAAATTGTGGTTTCAGACTGTGTCAAAACACAGGGTGTTTATCTAGACACAGAATTGAACATGAAGGCCCATGTATCCCACACACGCTCCTCGTGTGGTTATGTGGTCAGGCTACTGAACCAAATTAGACCCTCTTTATCCCTTGAAAACAGATCTATCCTTGCCTCTGCTCTGGTGAGCTCCAGAATAGATTACTGCAACCGCCTTTTATCAGGAAAAGCACAGGCTAATGTACAATCCCTACAGGTAGCCCAGAACGGGGCAATGCATGCAGTCTTCGGGCTGCACAGACAGGACCACGTCGCTGAATCCAGAAGGGCCTTACATTGACTACCTGTCAAACACAGGATCCTTCACAAGATCCTTTAATTAACTTACAAATGCTGGACATTGACTGCACCTCTGTATTTGACAAAACAACTGATCATAGATCTTCCTTCCTGTTCGTTGCAATCCAGTGATGGCCATAAACTTAGTGAAGGCAGGCTAGCTCAGTGGCAACGTGCGGTCTTGGAAGCAACTGGTTTGAATCCCGGATCCGCGCTTAAAATCTACCATGGATATTAAGCGTGTTATAACTGCCTGCACTTGCACGACCCTTATGTAGAAGGCCTAATAGGATCATTCTGGGTGGTGAAAACATATCTATTTAATCAATAACCAATGCTGTGCTGACGTCCATGGTTCGCTGATCCTGTCTGTATTTGTTGTGTTATCTATTTCATGTGCGCCCTGAGGCACATGGGCATATGGGGTGTAACAAGGAATAAAATAAATAAATAAATCCAGCAATCAGAAGCATAGATTACTGGTTAAGAGGAACTTGATTCTGTATTTGACATTTTGCATTTTTGTTATGGTATTGCAGGCATTTTCAAAATAGGTTTTGCCTAAGGAAATGATGATGCTGCTTTTCAAGTGGCTGTATATTCATGTGTGCTTTGAAAGGCTCTTTTGCAGAAATAAAGCGTATTACTTCATTCATTGGCTATCTGTCCATGCCCAGGGTCCCCTACGTCACACAATACAGGCACTGGCCTGTCCAAAGCCTTTGTCCATGACCATAGGCCACAAGTCATCCTGAAGTGGTTGCCTGTCCCAAAGTAGGCATTGACCATTATGATTGGCTTATTGGTTTAGGGCCGTGACCCAAACCCCCACCCGGCTAGCCGAAGCGGACAGTGACTGTGGCCTTTATAATTCAATAATATTATCCTTACTATTATTACATCATACTAATACTAATATTGGAACCTCAAACATAGAATATGTTGCTAAAAACTAGGTCAATGGTTTGCAACATATTTCTTTTCTAGGTTTCCAGATCAATGTGTGTGCACCCATGTTTTGGGGTTTTCTTTTTCTGCCCATCTCTACTTCTTCCCTTTTAACTTCTGCTTGCCGAGGCCACGCATTTGCATCTGTAAGTCAGATGTCACCTCCGATATCGACAGAGGTGTTTAATTGGAGCCAGCATGTCTCATCCTTTCATTTGCATATTATTTTAGTATCTAATTAGTAGAGGAAGCCATGCTATTCCAGCAGAGCCATGCCTTGGGAACAAGAGGTGGCAAGTTAAGAAAAGTTAGGAGGGGCTCAGGAGTAGCACAAGGTGGTTCTTCACAGAAAAGTTTGTGAATGCATGAAACAACCTTTTTGCATGAATTGTGGAGAGATCAATCACTAAAATCATAAGACACCTAGGAAAGTCAAAGAATTGTGCAATCAATGACTGGGCTGGAGACTGCTGCCTTCCTTCTCCTGATCTCTGGAGAACATCCCAGAGGAAGGTTTTCCACATCAGCCCATTCTCCGTTGTGCCAGGTGGTGTCACCTGGTGTGCCACCGTGCCAGCGGATCCACCCCCTTAAGGACCGAGGACTGAACAATCATGCCAATCCTGATGACAGTGAAAGCACCGTGATTGTTCCGTCCACCCGTGGAAATCACACGCTCCCCTATACATGTCCCCAGGAAGCTCCTCAGAGAAAGCATTTGCAAGCCACTATAGGCCTCATAAATGAGGAGAGGGAGAAAGGGAAATAAAGCCACTTTAGACTGTTTCCCCTCTTCCATGCGGCCTCTGTGCCGCAGGAAACAAGGATTGTTTGTAGGCATGCGGAATCCTTGTGAATGATGCGCATTGTCTAGGGCCCTTGCTCAAGGAATTCTGCATGCCTATGGATGCTCACTGATGCCCCTCTCTAGGCTTGCGGATTAGAAAGAGAACCCCTGTAAACAACTATCGGCCTATTACCACTGTGCCCTTCCTGTTTAAAATTTTAGACACGGCTGCATACTTACAAATTCAGTCCTACCTAGAAACACACAACATCCTAGGAAAAAGGCAATCGGGGTTCCGCCCCCGCCATGGCACAGAGTCAGCTCTACTTGACCTCAAGAACCAACTACTTGAGGCTATGGACAAAGGCAAAACATCACTGCTCCTGCTCCTTGACCTCTCAGCGGCCTTTGATCGGGTTGATCACAAGATCCTCTGTAGACATCTGACTGACACAGCCTACTTCTCCCAAGAAGCAACCGCCTGGATCACCTCCTTCTTGGACGGTCGAGCGATGAGAGTCTTCTCTGACCAAGCATCTGCCACCTCCTCACCCATCGATTGAGGAGTCCCACAAGGCTCATGTACCTCCCCTACTCTCTACAATCTCTTCACCCTCCCACTCTTCAGTGGCCTAGAAGAATTCGGCATAGCCTTTACAAACTATGCCGATGACACACAAATTCTAGTCCCACTAACAGACAACTACGAGCAAGACCTCAACACCTTCCAAGACATATATGCCCGCATCCAGGCCTGGATGGCGCCCAAAGGCCTTTGCCTAAATGGGGAAAAACCGAAATACTGTTGGTAGGCCCCAAAGAAGCCCTAAAAAGACTAGACAACTCATACAACTCCTTCATCATCGAAGACAAAGTTATTACCACTTCACCGGCCGTAAAAACATTAGGCGTCTACCTGGATTCTACTCTATCCATGAATAGGCAAGTCAGCGCTATCTCATCCTCAGCAGCGCTCAGGTCAAAAATCATTAATGCAGTGAAACCTTACCTATCACCCAAGAACTGTATAACAAGGGGGGTGTTTGCCGCCGATCAAGTTAAGACAATTCTTACATTTTAGAATGTTTTATTTAGAGGGAAAATGTAGTGATGTTTAGAAATAATTACCCTATTCCAAAACCTGCAAGAGCTTAAACACGAACTCGCATTTTTCTAGGAAACAGCAAGCATAGATTAAATCATGTCAATTGTTATGCACCCTTTTCAATCGGGGGACATGTGTTTATTTACATGTAGTCTAAAAGAAAATCACATAAACATCTTCAGGCAAAAAGAACTCATTATGCAACATATTGCCATGGTGTATGGATCAGAGAAAAAATAGACAATGTTAAACACTAGGATTGTCCTCATTCAAAGTAAAGCATGGATTCTGTATTCAGGAGTGCAACCAACATTTGCATATAGTTAGAAGGATATTTCCTTTACATGAACCCGTCTGTAACAATGATAGGTTCTTAATGTTTGAACTGGAAACTTGGAAAACGTGTAAATAGACAATTATGCTGCTACTGTGGTGTGCTAACAGAGCTGGAGTACTCTCTAATGCAGTCAGTGTTTATGGCATCAGAATATACTACAATTATACCAAACAGAAAATTCATACAAAAAAGTTAGGTACATTGTGTTCTGTGGGCACCATTAGGTAGCTGTGTACAAGCCATTGCGATCAGGAGAAAAAGAGAGCACACATCTCAAGTGTGGCATTATTTGGAAAGTACCGTGCCTGACTTTTGGCAGTTTGCTTAGAAAAGCCAAGTTCTGTTGTTTTATAATGAAGTTTTTCACATTAGTGAGGTGGTGGCCAAGAACTGCCTAAACGTTGCTAGAGCCACGATTGGAGCAAAACTGGACTACTGCAACATTCTACTCCTTGCCACCTCCGCAAACAACATCAACAGACTGCAAATCGTGCAGAACAATGCCCTTAGCGCAGCCCTCAGCATCCCTAAGAGAGAACATATCTCCCAGGCAAGAAAAGATGCCCACTGGCTCCCAGGCAAAGAGCGCATAACCTTCAAAGCCCTCACAATCACACACAGATGCCTTGCCCAGACAGCACAAGCCTATTTTATAGAGAGAATTCACCAAGCGCCAACCCACAGACCTAAACACAACAAATACTCACACCAACTTTCAATCCCAACATTCAACAGAGCCAAAGCCGGTGGATCCAGCTTTGAAGTCCTAGCCCCTAAAGCCTGGAACTCACTCCCGCTCAGTCTAACAAATGAAGAATCCCTCCTCACATTCAAAAAAGCACTAAAAACAAAACTGTTCAACTAAACTGTGTACCATTCTGTACTGCCTCCTACATTGTTCCACTGTAATCACGGAACAGCCTTGTTTTTGTAATAATACAAATGTTTTTTGCTTGTAACCAATGATAATAACATGCACAAAGCTGAATATTCGGTAACAGCGCCACGATGCTTCCGGGCCGCTGGGCACTTAATAAATCCAAATAAATAAATAAATAAAATAATAATTACCTGTGGGAAAGGGCAATGAATTTGTACGTATGGCATATTGAGTGACAGCAAGGAAAGACTTCATTAACTTGGCGGCCCATCTCCTCCATTAGTATATATACATCTATGAAGATCACAGCAAAGCCATTTTCTGAAGGAGAGCTCTTCGTCCAGGATAGAGCAGTTAATATTGTGGCATTAATCATCCCTTTCTGGGGTAGGCCTGGCCGGTAATGGCCCGCGACCCCAAGCCATGGTAGAACCAAGCGAATGTGGTATGCCATGACAGTGTCAGCTAATCTAGTTCATCTCTTTAATAGGGTATTCCATAACAGTCAGATTGGCTGGAGCCTCTCTGCAATAGGGTGCACCATGACAGAGCCAGCTTGGCTAGAGCCTCTCTGCAATAGGGCGTGCCATGACAGAGCCAGCTTGGCTAGAGCTACTATCCAATAGGGTACGCCATGACAAAGTCAACTTGGCTAGATCCTCTCTGCAATAGGGTATGGACTGACAACACCAACATGGCCAGACTACCTCTGCAATAGGCTATGCCATGGCAAAGCCATCATAGCTATAGTACCTCTGCATTAGGGTATTCCATGACAGAGCTAGCTTCATTAGAGCATCTCTGCAGTAGGGTATGTCACGACAGAGACATTTTGTCTAGAACATTTATGCAATAGAATATGTCATGACAGACACCTCTGCAATAGTGTATGTCACAACAGAGTCAGCTTCGTTAGAACATCTCTGCAATAGGGCATGCCATGACAGAGTCAGCTTGTCTAGATCAGCTCTGTAAGAGGGTATGCCATGACAGAGACAGCTGTTCTGGAGCAGCTCGGTAAGAGGGTATGCCACAACAGAGTCAGCTTGTCTAGAGTAGCTCTGTAAGAGGGTATGCCATGGCAGAGACAGCTTGTCTGTAGCAGCACTGTAAGAGGGTATGCCATAACAGAGTCAGCAGTCTAGAGCAGCTCTGTAAGAGGGTATGCCATGGCAGAGACAGCGTGTCAAGTCAGTGTGTCAAGAGCAGCTCTGTAAGAGGGTATGCCATGGCAGAGTCAGTTTGGCTATGGAACTTCAGCAAGAGGGTAAAACTGGGAGAGCCAGGAAGTTCATGGGTAGAGCCAAGCCGGTCAAACACAAGCAGAGCCGGGAAAATAGCTCTGTGAATCTTGAAATTCAATATTTTGTAAATCACAAAATGTACAAGTGCCAAATGCTCCATGAACACCACCTATGCATCCTCTGTACCATTTGAAACGTTGCATCGCCTCACTCTCCTTGTGATCGGAAGTTTTGGCTTATATTCTGATTCTCTTCAGCCTCGCGCCTGATAGGCCTCACTCTCCGTGTGATCGGATATTTTGGCTTATATTCTCATTCTCTTCAGCCTCCCTCCTGCCAGGCCTCACTCTCTGTGTTATCGCCCATCTTGGCATATATTCTCATTCTCTTCAGCCTCGCGCCTGCCAGGCCTCACTCTCCATGTTATGGGCCATTTTGGCGTATATTCTCATTCTCTTCAGCCTCGTGCCTGCCAGGCCTCACTCTCCGTGTTATCGGCCATTTTGGCGTATATTCTCATTCTCTTCAGCCTTGCGCCTGCCAGGTCTCACTCCCCGTGTTATCTGCCATTTTGGCGTATATTCTCATTCTCTTCAGCCTCGCGCCTGCCAGACCTCACTCTCCGTGTTATCGGCCATTTTGGCGTATATTCTCATTCTCTTCAGCCTCGCGCCTGCCAGGTCTCACTCTCTGCACAGTGATAACATTTCCACATCAATGCCGCCCGCGGAATCTCAGGCGTTGCACAGTTTCACCCTGCGGCATTTGTACCATCTGCGCCTCTGCAACCCCTCACTCTATGCACCATCTCTACCTCTTCATCCCCTGCCCTGACACATTCTAGCTGCACCATCACATACATGCCAAAAAGATCTATTACGTTTGAGCTACACTAGTCCAGACCCGGTTTCCACTTTGCCTTCTGGGACTTGTAGTCCTGGATTTCCTCATTATAAACCCGGAACTACAAGTCGCAGAATGGTCAATTCAAACCAGCCCTTCTATTGTTTCCCGAATAAATGAAAAACGCATGTATGCTATTACAGGACTGTAATATCTCAACACCCAGGCAATCCCGTCGTGCCGTGGCTGAAGTGCAGAAACGAAGTAGTGAAATGATGTTCCCTGCTGGCCTGCCCCCCCTCACCACAAACCCCATCGCCACACCCCCACCCAGGCACAATCCAACCCCCCAAACAAACACACCTGCTATTTGAGGGACTGTTTAGTGCAGTGCACTGAAGTGCAAACAAAACCATTCCGGAATGATTTCTCTTTAAAGTAAAAGCATAGGAGCACTAAAACGTAAAAAATACAAAATGAAGGAGCACCGCTACCGCCCACCTCGACCACTGCCGCTGTGACCCTCAAAAACATACATCTCTCATTGCCACACAACCTGTTAGAACTGGTAGGTAACTGCACTGGTTTCCTGGACACCCTCTGATCTTGGGCCCAGATCCCTCAACCCCCACGCACCACCAACCAGCCAGTCATACACACCTGCACTGCCTGCCTGGCAACCCCTGCACTTGGAGACTGTCTCTGTATCCCTTCACTCCCCATACCAGCACTTGACACCTGATGTCTGCACTTACCCTTGCACTTGCCACCTGCTGGCCATTACTGTCACTTATTGTTATTATCTTTCCCGTGTACTGCACTGTCCCTGCCCCCTTCCCATGCACTTGCGCGATCTGAATGTCACCTGGCCTAGTAGGATCGTTCTCTGTCTTCCCTCTGTTTCCCCTTCCTTGCCTCTCGTGCCTTGAAGCACTTGTGTATAGGCGCGTTATAAATGCCATATCATATCACATCATATCAAGATTAAAACTCTGATGTTAGTCAACAGCATAACAGCATAAAAAAGACTTACTTGGATTTCCTGAGGAAATTATTCATAAATATTGTACTATGTGCTTTAAAAGTTTATTTATTTTTGTGTTATGTACCCAGATCTAGAAAACATAAATCAGTGAAGCATTTTAAATTGTAAAACAAAAATGTAATTCTGTGGAACACACAAAGTCACTGCTAAAACGAGAATGAACCCGCGCTCCAGCTGCAAAGATGAACTTTTCATTAAAGGCAAGCAAGTTACACTTTCCTCAGACATGATTACCTCCGTTGCTTAGAGAGCGATTGTTCTGCTTTATTAAGCAAATGCCAAATTAAAGAAATGCTCTCTTCCGGGCAGCCCTCTAAGCGCCTGTCTCTTTTGTCATTAAAGGGCGGTGATTAAGCAGCGCATTTCATGGTATGCCCACGGAGAGCACCGTGACCCCGCGTGCTTCTCCTGCTTCACCGAAGACGGTCTGAGCTCAAATTCAGACATTCCTTGCAGCCCTTTGCAATCTCGCCAAGGAGAGGCTGCTGTAGGCATCAGGGGGCACCCGATAGGGCTCGTGGTCAAGCCTGAGCTGTTGGGTAGGGACTGGCCCGAAACGGGGCGGGGGTCGGGCTAAAAGGAATGCCTTGACGACCCAGATCGGCCCGAGCCCTGTCTGGCTCACCTAGGAGGGTGTGTATTATAAGGTAGGACTCCTCTATGATGGCAAAAGATAAGATGTGACTGGATCAAGCTGGTTTATTTATGATACAAGTATGCACGAAAAGTTGGGTACAAAGACCCCCCCAGATCCCCCACCTCACAATGCCTCCTCTCCCTTCCAACTGAAACAGCCCCTACGGAACGCTCTCCACATTCCAATACACCCACACCACTCCCGTTGTGAAGCTGACACTGCATAGAATATATCTCTAATGCAAACATTGTTCACAGTGCAGCAAGTACATGCATAACAAAACTATATATACCTTATCGCCAATTCTCAAACCTTGGCTATTCACCTCTTATACTGACCCCCTGGCCCTTTAGGATCCTTTGAAGAAGACCTAACCAATATCCTATCAGACAATTTGAAAAACACCTCACAATGCCTTCTCCTAGGAGACTTCAACCTAGGACTCAACGACCCCTCAGACCACAACGCTTCACACATCGACTCCTTCGTTGAACTAGGCTTCGCCCAAAAAGGGACAGGCGCAACCCATACTAAAGGTAGGACCCTTGACTGGGTAGCAGATCATAATTGCCAGACTTCCACCTGATTTCCTTCACTATCGAAGCTACTCCCTCCTCACCTCCCACCAACAGTATAGCACTGGCCATTCCCACCAGAAATAAATGCAATATTACTGCCGAAAAACTATCTCCGTTGATCCTCCCCACCTTGAACTCATTCCCGGAACAGACAAATCCTTTCACTTTGGTAGAGGAATATAACAAAATGATCACTTCTTCGCTAGACATTATAGCAACACTAAAACTCAGAAGGAGCAAACCCAAAAAACATGTGAATACCTGGTTCACTCCTCACTTGAAAGCAATCAGACTAGAAAAACGAAAAAGTGAACAAATCTGGAGACATGATCCCTCTGTTTCTAACAAAAATAACCTTAGCAAAATAGCCACCCTTCACAAAAAAGAAATTATTCTTGCCAAACAATCCTCCTTTAACCTTCGCATCTCTCAAGCTAATTCAAGCACCAAAGAATTGTTCATCACCCTCAAGGGGATAGACACTCCCATCCTTGCCCCCGACACCTGTCTTAAGGATAAGCTATGGTGCACTAATATTCAGAGTGCCCGATCTAATAAGGTAGCTGCACTCGAAACCAATAACAATAACAAAAAAGAAACACTCCGCCTTACACACAAGCCCAACAACACCTCTGTGCCACTGCTGCACACTATGCCACCTCCTACTCAACCAATATCCCACTTCAATTTCAAAAAAGTATCCATCCTAGCAGTTGAACAAGTCATCCTCACTCTTAAACCTTCGAATTGCCAAGGCGAACCCTGCCCAGCCCAAATCATAAAGGACGCCGCACGCGACCTGTCTCCTTTAATTTTTAAACTCATTAACGCCTCCTTCTCCACCGGCACCATACCCAACAATTTGAAACAGTCCTGGGTCCTCCCACTTCTTAAAAAACAAACTCTTGACCCCTCCATACCGACTAACTACCGCCCCATCACCACAGTTCCCTTCCTGCTTAAAATCCTAGACAAGGTTGCGTACCTCCAAATTCAACAATACTTGGAATGCAACCACCTTTTAGGAGCACAAAAATCTGGTTTCAGACCCCAACATGGGACTGAAACGGCGCTAACTGACCTTAAGGCACAAATCGACGCACAAAGAGACAATGGAAATGCAGCACTACTGCTCCTAATTGATTTCACAGTGGCGTTCAATATAGTAGACCATAAACTCCTATGCAACCACCTGGACTCGACTGTCCACTTCTCACAAGAAGCGATAGGATGGATCCAATCCTTCCTCAACAACAGGACCATGCAAGTCTACTCTCCCTCAGCAGCCGCTGACCCCATACCCATCACGTGCGGTGTGCCGAGGGGTTCCTGTGTTTCCACTACCTTGTACAACATCTTCACAAAGGGTATCACCTACACTAACTATGCTGATGATACCCAGATTCTCATTCCGTTGACGCGAGACTACAACAAGGATTTGGCCTTTGTGAACAGAGTGTACCTCATCATCCAGGCATGGATGGCTTCTCATGGTCTATGCCTGAATGATGACAAAACGGAACTTCTCATCCTTGGCACGCCGGCTAACCTTAACAAATTAGGCAACAACTACTCCAACTTCAGGATAGATGACAATAATATCACAGTAGCCAAGGAAGTCAAAACCCTTGGTTTCTACCTAGACTCTACACTGACTTTTAAAAAACAAGTCAACTCTATGGCCCCATAAACAGCTTACACCTACAAACTTATCAGAGCAGCTAAAACCTTTCTCCCAACAATTGCATTACCCTAGCTAGAGCCCCTGTTTTGTTCAAACTGGATTATTGTAATTCCATATATTTAGGGAACAATAAATACATTACCAACAAGATCCAGATTCTACAAAACAACACTTTGAGAGCTGCCTTAAATATCCCCAAAAAAGCCCACATTTCTGCCATTAGAAGAGCCAATAACTGGCTCTCCACAAGAGATAAAATCCTTCCCAAAACAGGATTCTTGACACATAAATGTCTCCACCACACCGCACCTCAGTACCCCACAGGCAGATTTACAAGACAATCCTCTATCCGCAGCACGAGAACTACCATCACCAACCTCCTAATATTGCCTAGATTTAAACGCACCAAGTCTGGTGGAAGCAGTTTCTCGGTCAAAGCTGCCCAATATTGGAATTCCCTCCCCCCAACCCTGAGGGAAGTTCACCATTCCTCCGCTTTAGATCTAACCTTGTACACTGGATCAAGGAAAAGGACCTCCAACCCTAGACTCTGTATAAGCCCCTTCGCATATGTTCATACTATGTACAGTAACAACTGTGTTTCTGCGTAATTGTGTAACTTACCTGTTTTCTTGTTCTCCTTTTTGTACATACTGGACCACTTACTACTTGTATCATTGTATATTCCTGTACAGCATTGGTACTAAGCTGAACAACCTTCTTGATGCTTATTGCGCCCTGATACCTCCGGGTATGGTGCACATTACAAATATTAAAACAAACAAACAAACAAAACACACCTCCCCCTTCTGATCCCTTGACTAAAAGCACAATCACACACACATGCATGCTAACACACACACTCACACACGCTTAGAGAAAAGGGAGCGGTGCTCCTCCCAGGAAATTCACACTCATTGGTCAATTCACCTCTGTCCCATACTTTACCATTGTCTGTCACAACGGTGCCCTCAAACTCCCTCACAATTCTTTGTCGTCCCCAGAACCAGGTGTCACTCTCCCCCACGCTGCCTCACATAAAGTTCATCCCCACTTCAAACTCTCTGCTCTTGAGCAAATCATACCTCTTCATGGTATCAGCCTTCCCTTGAACCCTGTGTCAGAGTTGCTCCTAATCCCAATCCATGTAACATGCCTTCCCCAGCCATGGAGGACAGACACCCATGTGGGGCTTTCTCTCCCCCAACACCTCAAACGGTACCAAACCTGTCATAGTATGACAAGCTTATCGATATGCACAGGTTCTCCTCGGCACAGCTGCCTCCCAATCATCACTGCATCGCTTCTCTAATTGAAGTGCCTACATGAGGGTGTGGTTGAAGCGCTCCATGACACCCTTCATCTTGGGATGACACAACAGTGCTTGATGAGGAGACACACCCATTCCTCGAAGAAACTTCTCCACTACCCTTGAGGTAAACTGAACACTGTTGTTGGTAAGCAGCTTTACTGGAAAACCCTCTCTGTGAAATATTTCATCTAGGAAATCTACTAC
Organism: Ambystoma mexicanum; assembly: GCF_040938575.1. Lineage (NCBI taxonomy): Eukaryota > Metazoa > Chordata > Amphibia > Caudata > Ambystomatidae > Ambystoma > Ambystoma mexicanum. The sequence continues at coordinate 1,175,941,480 of NC_090928.1, read as the reverse complement.
CACATGAGAATCTGCTCCACCCACCTAGAATAGTGATATAATAGCACCAGAATGTACTTCCTCCTACCCTTCAGATCCAGATCATAATGAGGACCTAACGCATCTAATGCAACATATTCCCAGGACCCTAAAGCCAAGTCCAGGGGTATGAGAGGCTGCACAAGATTCCTTCAACATTGAAAAAGAGGTACGGGCGCTTCTCTGTGAAAACAAACATGGCCTATTGACCTGTTCTATGGGAAGGTACCCAATCGAGAGTCTGCAGCCACATTTCAGCTCACTGTACCTTTCACAAAGGAAGAATATCGATTTGCATATCAGTCTTTGTCCCGCCCACTTCATTCCTTAAAACCTTATCTGCCACTCCACATACAACACAACTCCTCATGGTCTCCTCCATTTCCACAGCAATCCTGGGCCATCAATAGTCCCCCCTCAGTTCCCCTCTGCACATCTGCACATCATCATACCTAAATGTCCCTCATGTGTCAAATCCAGTAACCTTCCTCGTAACCCCAATGGAAGAACAATTTTGCCTCCATTGCACAAGAAACCCCCCTTCAACAGACTCTGTGAAATTGACTTAAAATGTCACCATCACCTGCTACTTACCTCCATACACCCTGCACTCTCCCAGCAACTTCCACATGGGTGGTGTCATCCTCGAGCACCCTCTCCCACTCATCCCTATTGCGTGTTCCTTCAAAACAGTAAAACCTCTCCCCCGGACTCATCATCCTCACCACTGTCATCACCTTCACCACTGCAGCATTTTCTGTACACTACAGAAAATATACCACCACATTGTCCCTCCCCGGAACATGTTCGACCTCAAGGTTGTGTCTCTGCATGGATGCCACCCACTTCATGATTCGTCGTAACATCCTTCCCAGCCCTTTAGTCATGAACACACCCGGTAAGTGTTTGTGGCCTGTAAGCCCTTTGCACTCTCTTCCTCACAAAAACACTCAGAACGTCTTCACTGCCCAGATCAAACTGTGAGCCTCCTTCTCTATAACAAAGTACCTTCTTTCAACCTCTCGCATCACCCTTGAGGCAAGACTACTACCCTATCCACTCCCTGCTGCCTCTGTAACAGAACAGCTCCAAGTCCTATGTCAGTCGCATCTGTCAACCCCCAGGTTGGGCACTTTGTATCAAAACCTGCCAACACCAGAGCTTTGGTAATAGCTTTCTTTATATCTTCAAACTCTCACTTACAGCCTTCTGTCCACTCAAAGAACACACCTTTCTAATACAACTCTTAAATTTCTCTATATCTGTCTGCAACATGCAGAATGAACTTGGCATAGTATTCAACCAAACCAAGAAAGGACATCAGACCTTGTCTGTCCTTGGCTCTGAAAACAACCTAAATCGCTAAAGCTAAGTCCCCTTTGGGCTCCACATCCATCTTGCTGAGGATGTGTCCCAGATAATCAATGGACGTCTGCCTAAGCCTACACTTTTTCCTCCTCAAAGTCAAACCTGCATCTGTGATGATCCTGAGAACCCTTCCTAACCTCATGTCACGTGCCTTCTCCTTAGTACCCGTGACCAGTATGTCACCCTGAAAGCAAAACACTCCTCTCTCTTCCTTGAAGAGAGCATGTATCATCTTTTGAAAGTCAGCCACTGCTGAAATTAAACCAAAACACATCCTACAAAACCTGGACATCCTCTCAGGAGTTATGAAAGCTGTTAATTCCCTTGATGCAGGATGCAAATTCACATGATGGCCCAGCGTGCTGAAAAGCCAGCCTCCACTCACCATTTCTCCTATGTTGAGCAGAAGAAATCTGTCTGCTACCACATTCTGGTTAAACCATCTTAGATACACACAGAGCCTAATTTTCCCATTGGCCTTGCTTGCCACAACTATGAGAGAAATTAATTCAGAAGTCTCCACCTTCTCTATCACGCTCATTTGTTGAAGTTAGCAGCTCTCCATTTACACCTCCTTCCTTTGACAAATGGGTGCATGATTAAGTCTCCCAACTTCAGGCACTATCTTGTGTGGGTATCCCTTCAAACACCCCCGTCTCTACACAAAAACACATTAAAATTCATTTTCTACGTTCATACCCTTGTTTATAACGCACACTGATCCAGTTACACTGTGGTCCAATACGATTCCTGTCTCACTTTTTTCATACCAGCCAAGTAAGCGCACTCCACATTTAGAAAACACAAACGTATGCTTCAGCATAGTTCCCTTGTGGAATTACAATGATGTTTTGAAAAGCTCTTGGCTGGATTCATTTAAGTATTAGGATACTCTTTTAGACTGAACTAGCACAACAGTGTAATAGGAATCATTTCCACTAACATTGTCAATGTCAAGAATAGCTTTGATCCTCAGTGTACATGGGTGCGCCTGACTTTAAGGAAGCAGCCAGAAGCCTTGTGAGCTTTGCAAGAATGTTTTTTCCTGAGTCGATGCTCTCGGATCCGCGCAGCTGTCCTCCGTAGCCTTGCAAGAGTAGCCTTCCCCAATCTGTTGCTTTCCACTCCACGCATCCCTTACTGCGGCTGCTCTTCTTCCATTTTAGGTGACTGCTGCTTGTACCCCAGTGGCCGGTTGCTCTTCCTCTCCCTGCAGAACCGTGCAGCAGGTGAAAACTCCACTCTGAGCCAGAAAGCAGCCTGCACCTTCTCTGGGACATTGTCACCACTGAGTCTGACTTCTCAGGACTCACTGTGGATGCCGAAGGCCCTCCTCTCTCCGCTCTTGGGGTCCAAAATGAACACCACTTGTTGCCAGTATTATACGGTAGGATTCCTCAGTCATGCCAATAGACACAATGTGACTGGCTCAAGTTTGTTTATTTATGATACAACTGTGCACGAGTAGTTGGCGAGAAGGACTCCCCCAGAGCCTCCTCCTCACAACATCTCCACTCTCATCCATCCCCAACCGTCCTTCTTCAGAACTCTCTTCACATTCCAGAACACCTAAACACTGACGTTGTGAGGCTGAAACCACATAGAATATATCTCTAACGTAAACAGTGTTAACAGTGCAGCAAGAACATGCATAACAGAACATACAATATAACAAGATGCCATGACACATCAGTGAGAAGGCATACCATGTCAGTTACCTTGGCTAGAGCATCCTAGTGTTTTAGTGTTTAAAAAGAGCCAGAGCGGGTGGTTCCAGCTTTCCATATCTTGCACCCACACACTGGAATGCCCTACCTCCCACTGTTGGGGGTCCTGACCCACGTTTGAGCTATCATGCTGCAACATTTGGTGCTGTGGGCTTAGGAAATCCAAGATGGCCGAAAAAGCCCACACGTGCGCCAGAATCTATGAAAACCGCGCAGTTTGTGCGCACACCAAAATGGTCGCCTGACTTTCCACCCCCCGGTGCGGGTGTGCAGGGTCAGAAGAGCCATGAGTGAAATGGGGTGCCAAAGAGAAAAACAGCAGTGCCTGTTCGCTAGAAAGCACTTTAAAAATCACACTTTGTTTCTCTGAAGGCAAGCTCAGAATGCCCATTTCAAACATTGCAGAATATCCAACAATCTCACTGAACACCAGCAGACATTTGACAGAATAAAGTCTTGTGGGCATACAAAATCTGGAAAGAGGATGAGCCTAAAATAATGTTCATAGCAAAACTGGCTGAGCTGTGGATTTCAGCAGTTTAAGTAAATTTGGACTGAAAGACACTAAAAATCTAAATGTTTAAAAGAAATGAGTGACCTACTTTTGAGTGTCACATAGGTTGCAATTGTTTAAATGTCATAGTTTTAAACTTAGAATCAGCATTCTAGCTGCATGCGTAAAAATTGGAAGTTTGATTTGGACAGGAAAACTGGCAGCCAAAGAGACATTTAGCTGAGGCCTGGCATAAAAAGAGAGGGAATTTTGCCCACCAGCTACCCCCGACAGGAGTTGAGACTTGCACAACAGCTGTGTTCCCAGGCCTAGCTGCCTTTTGCTGTTCCCACCAAAAGGGATATGCCACTTCTCTGATTGAATTACCTGGGCTCTGCAGGAAATTGAACAAAGCCCTGTCCTGACTCAGGCAAATGTTTTATTGGGGGGGGTCGTAAAAGTGGCTTCCTCCTGGAAGGAAAGGGGAGGAGCACTGCCTGTGAGAGCAAGCTGGCTTGTCAGAACTGGAAAAACCAGAAATTCAAATTTGTGCTGGGGGGAAACCACACCCCTTTGGGGCCAGAACATTAATCTAAAAAGATGGATCATTCATGGAGCGGACTTGTGAAAATTTTATAAGTGATATCATTATTCTTGTGATTTTTCTGTGCACTTTTGAAGACGTGTTAGGACCCGGTGGTATGTTCAGGGGGGATTTTAGCGGAAAAGAGGATATTACTCTAAATGTATATATATTAAAAATCTGACACTCCACCACCTAATGCCCACATGCTTTGCGAACATTTGTGTAAATGCAGGGACAAATCCAATATTGGTAACCCGACCAAAAAGTGAAATATGTTGCCATTTTTTAACCCAAGCTCGTAGAAACGACAGAATTGGAACAGGGGCTACCATCAGTAAATGCATGATGTGTGTATGCAATGCCAAACAACTGTCTATCGGGGAAGTATGTATTTGGATCTGATATGGATTGTGTGTAAAGTTGACAGGGGTGGGTTCTCTGTATCATAAACAGACCTCATCATGATGACACTTAATTTCATTCCCCCAATCAAGGGGAAGAGGAGGAAGTGGCCAATGACAAGTGGAGAGGGGTAGGGCTTAGAAAGCTAGCCTCTCCACCCACTTTCAAAACACATAAAAGCAGACAGTCAGGACAGATAGGGACATTCTATTCCATCTGCTGCGGGACGCTCTGCCGGGAAAATCCATACTTTACCTCCATCAACTTCCAGAGAGCCAACACAGAGAATTCAATCTATCCACCTTCAGAGACCAACACTTTACTTCAGAATTTGTAGCAGAGAGGTCAACTACAAGCAAAATCCCTCTTTAGCAGGCCTCAAATCATTGCAACTATTCACAGCCAGGCGAGCTGTTTGAATTCTTTGCAAGAACTCTTGCCATTTGCCAGAAAGCAGTGTTGTATCCAGAGAGAGACCAGCTGAACCGGAGACCGCTGTATCCGGACCCACAGACCTGATCAGAACCAGAGACCCAGACCAGACCAGCAGAGTAGAGCTGACCCAGACTCTGTGTGCAGAGACCGTCCGTGGCGAGTGAAGAAAACCCGCTGACCAGATCGTGACGAGGCCCAGTCCTTCTAAAAATTAGGAGTGAGTATCCGCCAAAACTGTGCAGAACCCAATCTCTTAGTTAAAATAATCTAATGCAAGCTATTTTAACTTGAGTAGAACTGCCTCCTAACTGTCACCTGTCGTTTGCAAAGCTGTCACCTGTCATTTTCTAGCTGCAAGCTGTAACCTGTCGCTTTGAACTTTTAAAATTTCAAATCCGAAAAACTACCTTGATTTAATCGTCCGTATCTCTGGAACCGTTTGGGCTAGGAACTTATTTTAACTTTCCTCTGAAAGCTTGGAATCTCAGCTTTTCATCAAGCTTAGAAGCGACTTGCTAATCCTTATACTTTCCCCGTAATCACGCTTCTCGCACCCGCGAATTTTGCCGCGATTTGCGATTTGGCCCGATTTCTTTACTTGTAAAAAGATAGCTGCTTTTGCCTGAACTACTAAATTTCGTTTGCCTCTTAAGAACCATCCCTGAATCATTGCTAGAGTGAGCCTGGAATAATATTAACTAGATACCACTCACCCTGAACCTCCTGAAGGGAATTAAAAGCATTTTCAGCATATTTCTCCCTGCATTGTCACCATATTCAAAGCACTTGGGTCTGTGTTTCAAAACTCCTATCTGTTGTATAAGCTGCTGGGGGGAATTGAACTGAATTCTATTTGATTGCATTCCTAAGAACTGAGTCCCATTCTATTCATCTCCTTACATTGCATTAAGGGGGGGTGAATTGTCCAAGAAAGTGATTACATTGTCTTTTGCTGAAATCCTATCAAGTTATTTTCTGTACTGCATTTCATTCCACATTGCATCCATTTGAAACCATAAAAGTATTGTTGCTATCGTATCCATCCTATAACCACTCATCATTGATTATAAAGAAGTGTGCTAGTGCCGGACTATCCATTATTGATTACTGGTCAGATTAAGTGTGATATTCAATTATTAATTTATTATAAAGTGTGATATATATATATATATATTGTTTAAATTATCAGATAAACCTTTTAACTTGCAAAACAGAACTACTTCTTGGCTCAGTGGGGTCAGGGGGATTCCAGGAGAGGGGTGTTATATAGGGGTAGTCATCCAGAACGCATGAACTGGACATAAAGATATATCAATAAGGGTTTCCATTCAGTATCCCAGACTAGGCATTGACTTAGCTGTAGTGTTGAATTGAATCCTCTTACAAATTGGGGGCTCGAGCCGGACGTTTGGGTTAGATCTATCACTTGTGCAGATTAATACAGCGTGCCAGCTGACCAGATACACATATCCGGTCGGATCACCACGCTGTGTTACGCGGTAAAGCACTCCTCAAAGGAACGCTCTAAGGAGAAGGTCTGTTTAACAAAAATAAAATACAAACTTCTGTAAGTCAGGACAGAGAAAAATCTCTAGAATGACGACCTTAGTAGACATGAAAATAGCCAGAGAGCACTTCTTACATAAGTTATTTGTGAGAGGTGAGTGGACTCACCAGGACCGCATGGTCTGGTTGCAGGCCATCACGCAACAGGTCACTGAAACAGGGTCAGATATATGGAGAGATCAGGGTCCCTTACATGTGGCCCTGAGCGAACTATACATGGCTCCTAAAGCTAAGGATGAACAAGGCAAGATGGTTAGGATAGCGTCATACCTGTACCTATATATGGGAGACATGCAGGATAAATGTACTGAAAGCCAAGATCTGGCGAATAAGCGACAGATGGCGTTAGAGAAGGTCCAATCTGACCTGGTCTCTTCTGAGCAGAGGCTGCAGGGGAGCCAGGAGCAGAAAATGATAGTAGGCAGTATATCATTAAAATAAAAGAGGACATGGATATACTGCAACAGGAAAAGACAGACCAGGATACCAGAATTCTGGCTTTGCAGAAGGAACGCCAAGACAGTTTGGACTCCCTACTGCAGAGCCAGAAAAAGCGGGAGCAACAGATCAATTTCAACAGGGCATGAACAGAGCAGGTAGCCACCCTGCAAATCCAACTAGACAGAGAGAAAGAGGAGAGCAATAAACTGATCCTGAAAGACCTGGATACCCAGGCAGAGTTTGATCAGGAGTGCCAGAAAGCTGGTGCCTTCCAAAGGCAAAGGGATGACCTGGCGTCACAAATTCAAGCTCTTGGTCAGGAAAGGGACACCTTAGGCCAGGAAGTCTGCCACTTAAGAAGAAAAATGGAAGAAAATCACCTGGCCCACCAGGGACTGGGTGACCTCCAAAAAGAACACAAGGACTTGCTAGAGCACACCAGGAGGATGGAGGAGGCTCTGGCAAGACAGGAGCAAGCCAGTAGGGAGGGGACTCAGGAGGTAACCCTCCTGCAGCAAAGACTGGCCCAGTTCTCCAGGACCAATCAGGAAACGCAGAGAGAGAATGAGGCTCTCTGTCAGCACAATGATAGGCTCCAAGAACAGGTAGCGATGCAGGAGAGACTGATAGAGTCTAGTAAGGTCTTAATTGTGGAACTGAAGGCGCAGGCTCTTGAATTGCAACAGGGAGCAGGGGCGGATAGAGACCAGGTTCGCTGGGAAAGGGAAACTCCTGAGCATAACCTCAGGAGCCCTAGTACAAGAGGCCTTTATCTCTCTCAGTCCCTGGACTCTGCCACCCCCCTGACCCCTGGCGCACATGGGCACCGGGCCAAAGGGATGGCAGATTACTATCCAGCCAGAAGCATGGGGCTCATAGGCCAGTACCTCCCAGGAATGGATGGGCGGGCATCCGGGTATGGGCACCCAAGCACAGTGCAATTTAGTGGGGAACCCCGGGAGAATAGGCCCATTAAGGGCATCCTGAAAACTTCTGCCCAGTTAGGTCAGTGGGGGGGGGTGCCCATCAAATCCTGGCAGCAAAGAGGAATCTGAAGACTCCTCTGAACGGCGCAGGACACAGGAGACCAGGTCCCCACATTCTGCCAGCCATTCCCAGGCTCGCAGAATCCGGGAAAACCTGGAAGATCAGACAGGAACCTCTGGGAGCAGTGCCTCTGAGTCAGAGGATGAATGGACCAGGGTTACCCGAACCAAAAAGGCCAATAAGGCAAAAAGGGCCTTGCTTAAGGACCCATTGAAACAGATTAAGGCAATCAGGAATGTCATCACGCCTTATCATAAGAACGCCAAGTACTCTGTTTGGGAACACTTGGAGCTCTATGAGCAAATGATGGAGACTTTTCATTTGAAGGACAGCCAAAGCTGTATCCAATATGTAAAGTTGACATTCTCCCCAGAGTACTCCAGTTTCTTTGCGGGGCTGGAGGACCAAAATCATTCAAGGTGGTCCACCTATAGGGCGGCCATTTTAAAACATATTTCTGTTCACAGAAATCCCCAAGAGGCTCGCAAGGCAGCCTACAGTTTGCATTGTGGGGAGGATCAGGCCCCACAAGAGTTTGTGCAATAATTAAAGCGTGCTTTTGCACAGACCACCAGAAGGGTGCGCACAGACAGCAGAGAATTTGTCAGTACATTTTTCCATGCCTTGCCCAAATATATAATGACCCAGCTCGTGAGAGATTTTCATGAGAAAAGATCTTTAGACTGGGTCATTGAACAGGCTACCCGGATCTATGAGGTGCAGAAGCCCATAGAAAATAAAAGCAATACCCAGAAAAATCCCAAAACCAACAGCACCCCTGCTGCTGCCAAGGTGGCAGAGGTAAAGGTCACCCCCGTTTTGGATTTGGAGATGGGGGGCCTAAAAACCTACCTGCACCTAATAATTCACAGCCCAGAAGGCCCTCGGGCCAGTCACAGACAGGGAGTCAAGGAGGTAGTCCCACAAATGGGGTCCCCTGCTCCCCTGACTATGTAAGTCCCCGCTACAAGGGAAACCGACCAATCCTGGGTTATGTGTGGACTCCTCCAGCCCAAGGGGGGGGATCCAGCCAAGCACCTGACCCGGGGAACTTCCCTCCTAACTTCCCCCAGGAGGGCAGAAATTCTCCAAATCCTGGGCAGAACTTTTTCCCCAGGTATCCACCCAATTTGCAGCCCCAAAATCATCCATCCTTCTTTCCCCAATTCCCTGAGCCCAGACAACCTAATCCGGGAGAGGGGAGGCCAAGGGTGGAGGGGTACCAAAATCTTCCCAACCAGGGGTACTACCAGAGAAGGGATAGCTACCCTTCCCGGGATCAGCCCAGGGGAGAAAATAGAGCCCCGTATCAGCCTGAGCGGGTTTCCCAGTTAGAGCGCCAGGTCCAAAATATGGCACGGGATCTGGGTCACATACTGAGGGCTCAACAGAACTCTCAGATGAGCGTGCCACCGCAGAATGCCCCAAACTATGGACCGGGTGCTCCAGAACAATGACGGGGGCAGCACCCCGATTACACTCCGGTTCCCAGGGAGGAGGCACAAGGGGAAGGGGGGTGTAAAGCCTTGGAGGAAGCTTCCTTCCCAACTTGTAAACAGCCCCTGGAAAACCAGGAACCGGAAACAAAATCTCCTGCCCCTGAAAGCCCGCCTCCCAAGGAGCAGAGGGGGGGTAGGAGAAACAAAGGACCCAAACAGACCCACTTTGTGGAGGAGGTACAGGTCTTCCAATTTGAGGGAGAGGGATCCTCAGAGGATCCTGGGGAAAGGACCTTCTCCTTCAGAGATGGGGGAACTCCTCCCAAGGAAAAATGGGTCCCAAGGGATGCCAATTCGGACTGGGGAGATATGGAGACTGAGCTACCGCCGCCCATCATCTCATCCCAGAACCCACAATACCGAAATCCCCTAGTTCAAACCCATCCTGGGGACTGCCTCCAAAAAGGTGGGGGCGGCCCAGAACCGGAACCAGGGGAACCCACAATGGCTCTGATCTCCAGTTGCCAACTTTTTCTTTCAGATTCCCAAGACTCTCCACAGAATTCTGCCCAAATCTCTTCTCTAGCAATGTCCAAAACCAGAAAGTTAGCCCACCAGTTGTCGAAAAATGTGCATTATCTGTGCCCCCTTGAGGAGAAGGAGGGAAGATACTATGCCCCGGTACAAGTACAGGGGCAGGGTACAAGTTTGGCACTGGTGGACACTGGATCCCAAGCTACCCTTCTGTCCAAAAGGGCCTTTGAGGAACTAAATGCAGGAAGGGGGGAGAATTACCGAATTCTTCTCACCTCTCTTCCTGGACAACTGCAGAACTTTGACGGGAAGGAAATTCCCGTTGAGGGGACTGCAGACTTGGACATTAAAATTGGGCGACACAAGGTGAAACACCGGGTCATAGTAGTGACTCCAGAGGGCACCCCTTGTTTACTAGGGAATGACCTCCTGAGAAGGTTATCACCTCTAATAGATTGTGTAAACAAGGTCCTCTGGACCCAGACTAGCCGACCAATAAAATTAAAGCAGAGTGTCAACCATGTTAGTTTAAACGGCACCTGCCACATGGTTGAACAAAAATCTGACCAAGAAGAATTTCACTTCCAGAACAACCAGATTCCAGACGTGACAGTTATAGCAGTAGGACAAGAGACTGGTGATGGGGGGGTCCTCTCTATTTCTGAAAATCAACCTTCCTTCCAGTTTAAGGTGGTATTCCGCACTGGAAGGAAACACCCTGAAATTCTTTACTAATCCACAATCAGAAACTCCCACTCCTACAGTCCAGAAAGATGTGAAATCAGCTCAGAGCCTGGCTGATATTCAGCAAATTGGAGAGCAGTTGTTCATCCCTGTTCAGTTAAATTATGGGAAGGACTCTGTTCTCGCTCGAGTGTGTGTGAACAACGGTAAGAGCTTCATCAGCGAAGCCATGTTCCGCCAACTCCCAAAAGATCCAGCCATTCCCACATTCAAACTGATAGACAAATGGGAAATGGACCTGGAAGCACCTAATTCCAAACATCTCCTGCCAAGCAGGTGTATGATCAAAATATCCATTGGCAACAAGAGCATAGTCCAGAATTGTTGGGTCGTGCGAGACGTCACTGCCGCCTTTTACTTAGGCAGTGACATTCTCAATCGCTTTGCCATTAGTTTGGACCTAATAAACTTCAAAGCTTGGTCCCGACTAGCGAATAATCCCATGGGCTTTGATGATCCAGAAAAAGCATTTAGGTCAGCTCAATTGCTACCTTATGCAGTTGAAATTCAGATTAAAGAGGAAGTCACCATCCCAGGAAGGACCCCACAATTCTCCCTGGAAGTGAAAGTTAAAAGAGGACAACATTTGAAAAACCCTGATGCTTACATAAATCTAAATGCTTCTCTCCAACAGCAAGGGTTAGGGGTAAACCCAACACCATTAGTTAATATAGAACATGACACCATTCCAATAGAGGTGGATAATAGCGACTTAAAGAGTATTACTCTAGCCGCAGGCACCATTATTGGAATGGCGGTTAATGACCGACATTTTTCCATTGATCTAGGAAATTAACTGTTAGGACCAATCCCCAAGGACTGTTCTGACAGTGACAGTGAGGACAATACAACACCAGACAGGATTTTTACCCGGCATGGGGGGAACTTCCTGGTGTACACTTCTTGCCCTTATGGTAAGGAAGATGTGACTTGTGACTTCGGGAGGGATGAGGTGATTTTCCAGGTCCATGAGGGCTGCCTTTCCCACCTGAAGCCTCCAGTCCAAATCAGCACTCTGACCAGGGACTTCTCCACCCAGCTGGAGGAGGCCGCTGAAATAGCCAAACCAGAAGTCTTTCCAGGCTTCAGGCAGATGGTGGAAGAGAGAGTCAACCTAGCTGATGCCTGTGTGACTCTGGAACAAAAGCAAAAGTTGAAACAAGTTTTCTTGGATTTCCAAGATCTCTTTGCAATAGACTCATATGACTGTGGTCACACCGACATCCACACAACAACAATCCCCACGGACCCTGGCATGACTCCAGTGTTTGTGAAGCAATATCGTTTACCTCTCGCATCCATGGAGTCCCTTACTGAAATAATTAAGAACCTTGAGTCCCGGGGAATAATCCGTCCAGTTCACAGCACCTTCAATAATCAGGTGCTGGGAATATTGAAGCCAAACGGCCAGTGGAGACTCTGTGCTGACCTTAGGGAGCTCAACAAACGGGTCCATACTTCCCGATGGCCTCTGCCCTACATTGACCAAGGGCTGGCCCAGATCCAGGGGTCACAGGTATTCACTGCAATAGACCTGATCAATGGATACTGGACTGTGCCTGTCAGTAGGGAGGACCAATACAAGCTGGCTTTTACCTTTGGGGGCCAGCAGTACACATGGACCCGGACTCCCTTCGGATACCTCAACTCCGGCAATGAATTCAACATTTTCCTACACAAGGCCATGCCCGATCTGGGTGCAAGGGGTAACCTGGCTTATGTAGATGATGTCCTCATCAAAAGTTCATCTGTGGAGGAACACATAGCGGAGATCCGTTATGTTCTGACGCAGTTGAGGGCCGCCGGAGCAAAACTTTCCTTTCAGAAAGCACAGTGGTGTAGAACCCGTGTTAATTTTTTGGGGCATGAGATTACTCCTCAGGGTCTCTGTCCCCAGGAAAAGAAAGTGGAAGCACTTCAGAAACTGAAAGACCCCACAACTCTGCGGGAACTAAGGAGCCTCCTTTGACTGACTAATTACAGCAGAAAGTTCATTGAGGGCTACGCAGAGATCACCAGACCCCTGATTCATCTCCTGAAGGGGGGGTCAAGTGGGAATGGGGTCCAGAACAATCCGAGGCAGTAAGACAACTCAAAAGAAGCCTCTCACAAGCGCCTTGCCTAGCTTACCCTGTCAGAAACAAGGAGTTCTTCCTGGAGACAGGGATCTCTAATAGGTGCTTGACGGCAGTATTATACCAAAAGCATGACAAGGTCAATAAAGTAATCTCCCATGCGAGCAAAACTTTATCCTCTGTGGAGGAAAAATTCAACGATTGTGAGAAGGCACTCCTGGCAACGGTGTGGGCATTGAAGAATTACCGCCCGTTTATCCAGGGGGAACACATCATAGTGGAGACTCCACACCAGCCTCTGCAATATCTCCAAAGTGACAGAATCCGGGCCGGAAATGTGAGTAATTCCCAAATTACTTCCTGGATTCTGTCAATGCAAGGCTTTCCTGTGGAGGTCAGATATGGCCAAAACAAGAAGAGTCCCCTCGCGCAAGGTCTGGCTGACTTGCATGATTGTGCCAGAGAAAACTGTCTCGAGGACGAAAGTCTAAAAATCAAGGACAACACGGAGGCATACCTTAATTCCCCACACAAAGTCTTTGAAGAAGACAAGTGTGAGGGAATGCCCACTGTCTATGTGGATGGATGCTCTTACCATGTTGACAACGACGGGGAGAAAGAACTTGTGGCTGGCGTAGGGAATGCATGGGTGAAGGAGTTTCCAAAACCCTCCGCTGGATACAAAATTGGTCCCCGAAGTAGTCAGGTGGCAGAATTGATGGCTGTGCATCAAGCCATCCTCACTGCTGTCCAACATCAACTCCACGAACTGGTCATAATCACAGATTCTGATTATGTATGGAACGGGTTCGTGGAGCACCTGGTTAATTGGAAAACCAGAGGCATGTTATGTGCTAACAACAAACCCTTGAAACATGGGAAGTTGATCCTAAACATTGATGATCTGGTCACATCGAATGGGATGACCATCTACCGGAAAAAGATCAAGGATCGTTCCAAAATAGAGGGACCAGCCAAAACCGGAATGACTTAGCTGATCAGCTGGCCAAAACCGGGGCCATCCAAGGGGATCTAATTGAGATTGAGTCCCTGTTGGGGGAAATCCAGGTCACTGCTATCACTAGGTCCCAGACAAATGCTCACAATGACCTTTAAATTGCACAATGGAGTAAGGAGACCCCTGATGCTGGTTTGATTACAGCTCAGAAGGGGGATCCAATTATCGGTAAGTTTTACCAACACCTTGAGGACCCTGAGAACTTTCCCCTGACGGATACCGATTACATTGGGAAAGAGGACCTAAGAGTGTTGATGAAATGTCCAAAAATGTTCCGAATCCAAGACGGTTTGCTGGTAAGGAAATCCAAAGCTGGCCACGATCAGTGGGTGGTTCCTACCTCATTCCGAAGCCTGATGTTAAGTCACGCCCATGATGCGGCCACAGCCGGTCATAGGGGGTTTCACACAACACTGGAAATCTTAAGAGAGGTTGCATACTGGCCACACATGGGGCAGGACCTTGACCAATACTTGAAGGGGTGTCTTGTGTGTGCACAATTTCAGCCATCATCCCTCACGCACTGTGCGCCCCTCCAAAAGAGGGGGATGACACTGCCATGGTCAGATTTGAAAATCGACTTTGTAGGCCCTGTGATTCGCTCGACTAGAGGAAACAAGTACATGTTGACCGTTACATGCTTGTTTACCAAGTGGGTGGAATGTCTCCCAGCCCCAAATTGCAAGGCAGAAACTGCAGCTGCCCTGATGATTAACCACATCTTTTCCCGTTTCGGTCTACCTCAAAGGATTGAGTCAGACAGGGGTAGCCACTTCATCAGTAAAGTAATGACAAAGATGTGGGAGATACTGGGGGTTAAAAGGAAGCTACACATTGCTTACAGGCCAGCTTCTTCTGGAGCAGTGGAGAGATACAACCAAACCATTGTGAGCATATTAAAGAAGTTTGTGGCAGATTCTGGGCCAAGTTGGGATATCCGATTACCTCTGGTCCTAATGGCCATCAGATCTACCCCTTCATCTGCAACCAAAATGTCACCATTTGAGTTGATGACTGGACGCAAGATGGTGCTTCCTCAGCATTTGCTCTACAGGACCCAAGAGCAGACCTTAATAAATGCCTCCACAACTCATGAGTATGTGGAGAATTTAATGAAACACCTTCAACATGCTTTTGCCTATACTCAGCGGAATCTAGAAAGATCAGCTGAGAGTATGAAGACCCACTATGACCTGAAAACTTCCAGGAAGGAATATCAGGTGGGGGACCGGGTCTATTTATACAATTTCCAAAGGAACCAGGCCAAACAGCGAAAATTTTTGCCTACATGGAAGGGACCTTTGAGATTATAGACAAGATCTCCCCTGTGGCCTACAAGATCCGCATCCCCAAAGGCGGTTTGGCAGAGGGGGAAGACAAGTGGGTACATATAAATCAGCTAAAGTGTTGCCATCCCAGGCACACTCTGCAACAACTGGAGGAATCCTCTGGAATCCTAGAGGGTACTGTCTCAGATTAATTCAGTTCTAACTTAAAATATCCTACATATAGCCTATCAAATTCTGTGTTTCTCAAGTTTATGTGTTCCTGTCGCTTAATTTAAAAAAATGTGCATGTTCATATCTGTTGAGTTCTAAAATATATATGCCACCCCACTATATCAATGGTGGGGGAGAAATGTCCATGAATAGGTATTGCCGCTCTTCCTTTGTCGTCCTAGGAGAAAGAAAACCTGGAGGCTGGCCAAGGAGGACGATCCGGAGACCGGGAGCAGAGACGCAAGGGGCCCGGGGTACCGCCCAATATTCCCATCAGGAGCGGCGAGGAGAACCGATCGATCAGTACCGGATGGAGGAAAAGATGCTGAACTGTGCCATTTGCAGAATTGGAAGAAGATTATGCGGACATACCAGTGCGTGGGTCAAAACCCTTGTGCCCCTGACTCCCCATCGACTCAAATTCAAAGTGCAGTCATGTGGGGGGGCTTTGTTGGGGGTCCTGACCCACGTTTGAGCTATCATGCTGCAACATTTGGTGCTGTGGGTTTAGGAAATCCACATGTGCGCCAGAATCTATGAAAACCACGCAGTTTGTGCGCACACCAAAATGGTCGCCTGACTTGCCACCCCCGGGTGCGGGTGTGCTGGGCCAGAAGAGCCATGAGTGAAATGGGGTGCCAAAGAGAAAAACAGCAGTGCCTGTTCGCTAGAAAGCACTTTAAAAATCACACTTTGTTTCTCTGAAGGCAAGCTCAGAATGCCCATTTCAAACATCGCAGAATATCCAACAATCTCACTGAACACCAGCAGACATTTGACAGAATAAAGTCTTGTGGGCATACAAAATCTGGAAAGAGGATGAGCCTAAAATAATGTTCATAGCAAAACTGGCTGAGCTGTGGATTTCAGCAGTTTAAGTAAATTTGGACTGAAAGACACTAAAAATCTAAATGTTTAAAAGAAATGAGTGACCTACTTTTGAGTGTCACATAGGTTGCAATTGTTTAAATGTCATAGTTTTAAACTTAGAATCAGCATTCTAGCTGCATGCGTAAAAATTGGAAGTTTGATTTGGACAGGAAAACTGGCAGCCAAAGAGACATTTAGCTGAGGCCTGGCTTAAAAAGAGAGGGAATTTTGCCCACCAGCTACCCCCGACAGGAGTTGAGACTTGCACAACAGCTGTGTTCCCAGGCCTAGCTGCCTTTTGCTGTTCCCACCAAAAGGGATATGACACTTCTCTGATTGAATTACCTGGGCTCTGCAGGAAATTGAACAAAGCCCTGTCCTGACTCAGGCAAATGTTTTATTGGGGGGGGGGGGGGTCGTAAAAGTGGCTTCCTCCTGGAAGGAAAGGGGAGGAGCACTGCCTGTGAGAGCAAGCTGGCTTGGCAGAACTGGAAAAACCAGAAATTCAACCTTGTGCTGGGGGGAAACCACACCCCTTTGGGGCCAGAACATAAATCTAAAAAGATGGATCATTCATTGAGCGGACTTGTGAAAATTTTATAAGTGATATCACTATTCTTGTGATTTTTCTGTGCACATTTGAAGACGTGTTAGGACCCGGTGGTATGTTCAGGGGGGTTTTTAGCGGAAAAGAGGATATTACTCTAAATGTATGTACGTTAAAAATCTGACACTCCACCACCTAATGCCCACTTGCTTTGCGAACATTTGTGTAAATGCGGGGACAAATCCAATATTGGTAACCCGACCAAAAAGTGAAATATGTTGCCATTTTTTAACCCAAGCTCCTAGAAACGACAGAATTGGAACAGGGGCTACCATCAGTAAATGCATGATGTGTGTATGCAATGCCAAACAACTGTCTATCGGGGAAGTATGTATTTGGATCAGATATAGATTGTATGTAAAGTTGACAGGGGTGGGTTCTCTGTATCATAAACAGACCTCATCATGATGACACTTCATTTCATTCCCCAATCAAGGGGAAGAGGAGGAAGTGGGCAATGACAAGTGGAGAGGGGTAGGGCCTAGAAAGCTAGCCTCTCCACCCACTTTCAAAACACATAAAAGCAGACAGTCAGGACAGATAGGGACATTCTATTCCATCTGCGGCGGGACGCTCTGCCGGGAAAATCCATACTTTACCTCCATCAACTTCCAGAGAGCCAACACAGGGACTTCAATCTATACACCTTCAGAGACCAAGACTTTACTTCAGAATTTGTAGCAGAGAGGTCAACTACAAGCTAAATCCCTCTTTAGCAGGCCTCAAATCATTGCAACTATTCACAGCCAGGCGAGCTGTTTGAATTCTTTGCAAGAACTCTTGCCATTTGCCAGAAAGCAGTGTTGTATCCAGAGAGAGACCAGCTGAACCGGAGACCGCTGTATCTGGACCCACAGACCTGATCAGAACCAGAGACCCAGACCAGACCAGCAGAGTAGAGCTGACCCAGACGCTGTGTGCAGAGACCGTCCGTGGCGAGTGAAGAAAACCCGCTGACCAGATTGTGACGAGGCCCAGTCCTTCTAAAAATTAGGAGTGAGTATCCACCAAAACTGTGCAGAACCCAATCTCTTAGTTAAAATAATCTAATACAAGCTATTTTAACTTGAGTAGAACTGCCTCCTAACTGTCACCTGTCGTTTGCAAAGCTGTCACCTGTCATTTTCTAGCTGCAAGCTGTAACCTGTCGCTTTGAACTTTTAAAATTTCAAATCCGAAAAACTACCTTTATTTAATCGTCCGTATCTCTGGAACCGTTTGGGCTAGGAACTTATTTCAACTTTCCTCTGAAAGCTTAGAATCTCAGCTTTTCAACAAGCTTAGAAACGACTTGCTATACTTTCTCCGTAATCAAGATTCTCGCACCCGCGAATTTTGCCACGATTTGCGATTTGGAACGATTTCTTTACTTGTAAAAAGATAGCTGCTTTTGCCTGAACTACTAAATTTCGTTTGCCTCTTAAGACCCATCCCTGAATCATTGCTAGAGTGAGCCTGGACTAATATTAACTAGATACCACTCACCCTGAACCTCCTGAAGGGAATTAAAAGCATTTTCAGCATATTTCTCCCTGCATTGTCACCATATTCAAAGCACTTGGGTCTGTGTTTCAAAACTCCTATCTGTTGTATAAGCTGCTGGGGGGAATTGAACTGAATTCTATTTGATTGCATTCCTAAGAACTGAGTCCCATTCTATTCATCTCCTTACATTGCATTAAGGGGGGGTGAATTGTCCAAGAAAGTGATTACATTGTCTTTTGCTGAAATCCTATCAAGTTATTTTCTGTACTGCATTTCATTCCACATTGCATCCATTTGAAACCATAAAAGTATTGTTGCTATCGTATCCATCCTATAACCACTCATCATTGATTATAAAGAAGTGTGCTAGTGCCGGACTATCCATTATTGATTACTGCTCAGATTAAGTGTGATATTCAATTATTAATTTATTATAAAGTGTGATATATATATATATATATATATATATATATATATATATTGTTTAAATTATCAGATAAACCTTTTAACTTGCAAAACAGAACTACTTCTTGGCTCAGTGGGGTCAGGGGGATTCCAGGAGAGGGGTGTTATATAGGGGTAGTCATTCAGAACTCATGAACTGGACATAAAGATATATCAATAAGGGTTTCCATTCAGTATCCCAGACTAGGCATTGACTTAGCTGTAGTGTTGAATTGAATCCTCTTACAAATTGGGGGCTCGAGCCGGACGTTTGGGTTAGATCTATCACTTGTGCAGATTAATACAGCGTGCCAGCTGACCAGATACACATATCCGGTCGGATCACCACGCTGTGTTACGCGGTAAAGCACTCCTCAAAGGAACGCTCTAAGGAGAAGGTCTGTTTTACAAAAATAAAATACAAACTTCTGTAAGTCAGGACAGAGAAAAATCTCTAGAATGACGACCTTAGTAGACATGAAAATAGCCAGAGAGCACTTCTTACATAAGTTATTTGTGAGAGGTGAGTGGACTCACCAGGACCGCATGGTCTGGTTGCAGGCCATCACGCAACAGGTCACTGAAACAGGTTCAGATATATGGAGAGATCAGGGTCCCTTACATGTGGCCCTGAGTGAACTATACATGGCTCCTAAAGCTAAGGATGAACAAGGCAAGATGGTTAGGATAGCGTCATACCTGTACCTATATATGGGAGACATGCAGGATAAATGTACTGAAAGCCAAGATCTGGCGAATAAGCGACAGATGGCGTTAGAGAAGGTCCAATCTGACCTGGTCTCTTCTGAGCAGAGGCTGCAGTGGAGCCAGGAGCAGAAAATGATAGTAGGCAGTATATCATTAAAATAAAAGAGGACATGGATATACTGCAACAGGAAAAGACAGACCAGGATACCAGAATTCTGGCTTTGCAGAAGGAACGCCAAGACAGTTTGGACTCCCTACTGCAGAGCCAGAAAAAGCAGGAGCAACAGATCAATTTCAACAGGGCATGAACAGAGCAGGTAGCCACCCTGCAAATCCAACTAGACAGAGAGAAAGAGGAGAGCAATAAACTGATCCTGAAAGACCTGGATACCCAGGCAGAGTTTGATCAGGAGTGCCAGAAAGCTAGTGCCTTCCAAAGGCAAAGGGATGACCTGGCGTCACAAATTCAAGCTCTTGGTCAGGAAAGGGACACCTTAGGCCAGGAAGTCTGCCACTTAAGAAGAAAAATGGAAGAAAATCACCTGGCCCACCAGGGACTGGGTGACCTCCAAAAAGAACACAAGGACTTGCTAGAGCACACCAGGAGGATGGAGGAGGCTCTGGCAAGACAGGAGCAAGCCAGTAGGGAGGGGACTCAGGAGGTAACCCTCCTGCAGCAAAGACTGGCCCAGTTCTCCAGGACCAATCAGGAAACGCAGAGAGAGAATGAGGCTCTCTGTCAACACAATGATAGGCTCCAAGAACAGGTAGCGATGCAGGAGAGACTGATAGAGTCTAGTAAGGTCTTAATTGTGGAACTGAAGGCGCAGGCTCTTGAATTGCAACAGGGAGCAGGGGCGGATAGAGACCAGGTTCGCTGGGAAAGGGAAACTCCTGAGCATAACCTCAGGAGCCCTAGTACAAGAGGCCTTTATCTCTCTCAGTCCCTGGACTCTGCCACCCCCCTGACCCCTGGCGCACATGGGCACCGGGCCAAAGGGATGGCAGATTACTATCCAGCCAGAAGCATGGGGCTCATAGGCCAGTACCTCCCAGGAATGGATGGGCGGGCATCCGGGTATGGGCACCCAAGCACAGTGCAATTTAGTGGGGAACCCCGGGAGAATAGGCCCATTAAGGGCATCCTGAAAACTTCTGCCCAGTTAGGTCAGTGGGGGGGGGTGCCCATCAAATCCTGGCAGCAAAGAGGAATCTGAAGACTCCTCTGAACGGCGCAGGACACAGGAGACCAGGTCCCCACATTCTGCCAGCCATTCCCAGGCTCGCAGAATCCGGGAAAACCTGGAAGATCAGACCGGAACCTCTGGGAGCAGTGCCTCTGAGTCAGAGGATGAATGGACCAGGGTTACCCGAACCAAAAAGGCCAATAAGGCAAAAAGGGCCTTGCTTAAGTACCCATTGAAACAGATTAAGGCAATCAGGAATGTCATCACGCCTTATCATAAGAACGCCAAGTACTCTGTTTGGGAACACTTGGAGCTCTATGAGCAAATGATGGAGACTTTTCATTTGAAGGACAGCCAAAGCTGTATCCAATATGTAAAGTTGACATTCTCCCCAGAGTACTCCAGTTTCTTTGCGGGGCTGGAGGACCAAAATCATTCAAGGTGGTCCACCTATAGGGCGGCCATTTTAAAACATATTTCTGTTCACAGAAATCCCCAAGAGGCTCGCAAGGCAGCCTACAGTTTGCATTGTGGGGAGGATCAGGCCCCACAAGAGTTTGTGCAATAATTAAAGCGTGCTTTTGCACAGACCACCAGAAGGGTGCGCACAGACAGCAGAGAATTTGTCAGTACATTTTTCCATGCCTTGCCCAAATATATAATGACCCAGCTCGTGAGAGATTTTCATGAGAAAAGATCTTTAGACTGGGTCATTGAACAGGCTACCCGGATCTATGAGGTGCAGAAGCCCATAGAAAATAAAAGCAATACCCAGAAAAATCCCAAAACCAACAGCACCCCTGCTGCTGCCAAGGTGGCAGAGGTAAAGGTCACCCCCGTTTTGGATTTGGAGATGGGGGGCCTAAAAACCTACCTGCACCTAATAATTCACAGCCCAGAAGGCCCTCGGGCCAGTCACAGACAGGGAGTCAAGGAGGTAGTCCCACAAATGGGGTCCCCTGCTCCCCTGACTATGTAAGTCCCCGCTACAAGGGAAACCGACCAATCCTGGGTTATGTGTGGACTCCTCCAGCCCAAGGGGGGGGATCCAGCCAAGCACCTGACCCGGGGAACTTCCCTCCTAACTTCCCCCAGGAGGGCAGAAATTCTCCAAATCCTGGGCAGAACTTTTTCCCCAGGTATCCACCCAATTTGCAGCCCCAAAATCATCCATCCTTCTTTCCCCAATTCCCTGAGCCCAGACAACCTAATCCGGGAGAGGGGAGGCCAAGGGTGGAGGGGTACCAAAATCTTCCCAACCAGGGGTACTACCAGAGAAGGGATAGCTACCCTTCCCGGGATCAGCCCAGGGGAGAAAATAGAGCCCCGTATCAGCCTGAGCGGGTTTCCCAGTTAGAGCGCCAGGTCCAAAATATGGCACGGGATCTGGGTCACATACTGAGGGCTCAACAGAACTCTCAGATGAGCGTGCCACCGCAGAATGCCCCAAACTATGGACCGGGTGCTCCAGAACAATGACGGGGGCAGCACCCCGATTACACTCCGGTTCCCAGGGAGGAGGCACAAGGGGAAGGGGGGTGTAAAGCCTTGGAGGAAGCTTCCTTCCCAACTTGTAAACAGCCCCTGGAAAACCAGGAACCGGAAACAAAATCTCCTGCCCCTGAAAGCCCGCCTCCCAAGGAGCAGAGGGGGGGGTAGGAGAAACAAAGGACCCAAACAGACCCACTTTGTGGAGGAGGTACAGGTCTTCCAATTTGAGGGAGAGGGATCCTCAGAGGATCCTGGGGAAAGGACCTTCTCCTTCAGAGATGGGGGAACTCCTCCCAAGGAAAAATGGGTCCCAAGGGATGCCAATTCGGACTGGGGAGATATGGAGACTGAGCTACCGCCGCCCATCATCTCATCCCAGAACCCACAATACCGAAATCCCCTAGTTCAAACCCATCCTGGGGACTGCCTCCAAAAAGGTGGGGGCGGCCCAGAACCGGAACCAGGGGAACCCACAATGGCTCTGATCTCCAGTTGCCAACTTTTTCTTTCAGATTCCCAAGACTCTCCACAGAATTCTGCCCAAATCTCTTCTCTAGCAATGTCCAAAACCAGAAAGTTAGCCCACCAGTTGTCGAAAAATGTGCATTATCTGTGCCCCCTTGAGGAGAAGGAGGGAAGATACTATGCCCCGGTACAAGTACAGGGGCAGGGTACAAGTTTGGCACTGGTGGACACTGGATCCCAAGCTACCCTTCTGTCCAAAAGGGCCTTTGAGGAACTAAATGCAGGAAGGGGGGAGAATTACTGAATTCTTCTCACCTCTCTTCCTGGACAACTGCAGAACTTTGACGGGAAGGAAATTCCCGTTGAGGGGACTGCAGACTTGGACATTAAAATTGGGCGACACAAGGTGAAACACCGGGTCATAGTAGTGACTCCAGAGGGCACCCCTTGTTTACTAGGGAATGACCTCCTGAGAAGGTTATCACCTCTAATAGATTGTGTAAACAAGGTCCTCTGGACCCAGACTAGCCGACCAATAAAATTAAAGCAGAGTGTCAACCATGTTAGTTTAAACGGCACCTGCCACATGGTTGAACAAAAATCTGACCAAGAAGAATTTCACTTCCAGAACAACCAGATTCCAGACGTGACAGTTATAGCAGTAGGACAAGAGACTGGTGATGGGGGGGGTCCTCTCTATTTCTGAAAATCAACCTTCCTTCCAGTTTAAGGTGGTATTCCGCACTGGAAGGAAACACCCTGAAATTCTTTACTAATCCACAATCAGAAACTCCCACTCCTACAGTCCAGAAAGATATGAAATCAGCTCAGAGCCTGGCTGATATTCAGCAAATTGGAGAGCAGTTGTTCATCCCTGTTCAGTTAAATTATGGGAAGGACTCTGTTCTCGCTCGAGTGTGTGTGAACAACGGTAAGAGCTTCATCAGCGAAGCCATGTTCCGCCAACTCCCAAAAGATCCAGCCATTCCCACATTCAAACTGATAGACAAATGGGAAATGGACCTGGAAGCACCTAATTCCAAACATCTCCTGCCAAGCAGGTGTATGATCAAAATATCCATTGGCAACAAGAGCATAGTCCAGAATTGTTGGGTCGTGCGAGACGTCACTGCCGCCTTTTACTTAGGCAGTGACATTCTCAATCGCTTTGCCATTAGTTTGGACCTAATAAACTTCAAAGCTTGGTCCCGACTAGCGAATAATCCCATGGGCTTTGATGATCCAGAAAAAGCAGTTAGGTCAGCTCAATTGCTACCTTATGCAGTTGAAATTCAGATTAAAGAGGAAGTCACCATCCCAGGAAGGACCCCACAATTCTCCCTGGAAGTGAAAGTTAAAAGAGGACAACATTTGAAAAACCCTGATGCTTACATAAATCTAAATGCTTCTCTCCAACAGCAAGGGTTAGGGGTAAACCCAACACCATTAGTTAATATAGAACATGACACCATTCCAATAGAGGTGGATAATAGCGACTTAAAGAGTATTACTCTAGCCGCAGGCACCATTATTGGAATGGCGGTTAATGACCGACATTTTTCCATTGATCTAGGAAATTAACTGTTAGGACCAATCCCCAAGGACTGTTCTGACAGTGACAGTGAGGACAATACAACACCAGACAGGATTTTTACCCGGCATGGGGGGAACTTCCTGGTGTACACTTCTTGCCCTTATGGTAAGGAAGATGTGACTTGTGACTTCGGGAGGGATGAGGTGATTTTCCAGGTCCATGAGGGCTGCCTTTCCCACCTGAAGCCTCCAGTCCAAATCAGCACTCTGACCAGGGACTTCTCCACCCAGCTGGAGGAGGCCGCTGAAATAGCCAAACCAGAAGTCTTTCCAGGCTTCAGGCAGATGGTGGAAGAGAGAGTCAACCTAGCTGATGCCTGTGTGACTCTGGAACAAAAGCAAAAGTTGAAACAAGTTTTCTTGGATTTCCAAGATCTCTTTGCAATAGACTCATATGACTGTGGTCACACCGACATCCACACAACAACAATCCCCACGGACCCTGGCATGACTCCAGTGTTTGTGAAGCAATATCGTTTACCTCTCGCATCCATGGAGTCCCTTACTGAAATAATTAAGAACCTTGAGTCCCGGGGAATAATCCGTCCAGTTCACAGCACCTTCAATAATCAGGTGCTGGGAATATTGAAGCCAAACGGCCAGTGGAGACTCTGTGCTGACCTTAGGGAGCTCAACAAACGGGTCCATACTTCCCGATGGCCTCTGCCCTACATTGACCAAGGGCTGGCCCAGATCCAGGGGTCACAGGTATTCACTGCAATAGACCTGATCAATGGATACTGGACTGTGCCTGTCAGTAGGGAGGACCAATACAAGCTGGCTTTTACCTTTGGGGGCCAGCAGTACACATGGACCCGGACTCCCTTCGGATACCTCAACTCCGGCAATGAATTCAACATTTTCCTACACAAGGCCATGCCCGATCTGGGTGCAAGGGGTAACCTGGCTTATGTAGATGATGTCCTCATCAAAAGTTCATCTGTGGAGGAACACATAGCGGAGATCCGTTATGTTCTGACGCAGTTGAGGGCCGCCGGAGCAAAACTTTCCTTTCAGAAAGCACAGTGGTGTAGAACCCGTGTTAATTTTTTGGGGCATGAGATTACTCCTCAGGGTCTCTGTCCCCAGGAAAAGAAAGTGGAAGCACTTCAGAAACTGAAAGACCCCACAACTCTGCGGGAACTAAGGAGCCTCCTTTGACTGACTAATTACAGCAGAAAGTTCATTGAGGGCTACGCAGAGATCACCAGACCCCTGATTCATCTCCTGAAGGGGGGGGTCAAGTGGGAATGGGGTCCAGAACAATCCGAGGCAGTAAGACAACTCAAAAGAAGCCTCTCACAAGCGCCTTGCCTAGCTTACCCTGTCGGAAACAAGGAGTTCTTCCTGGAGACAGGGATCTCTAATAGGTGCTTGACGGCAGTATTATACCAAAAGCATGACAAGGTCAATAAAGTAATCTCCCATGCGAGCAAAACTTTATCCTCTGTGGAGGAAAAATTCAACGATTGTGAGAAGGCACTCCTGGCAACGGTGTGGGCATTGAAGAATTACCGCCCGTTTATCCAGGGGGAACACATCATAGTGGAGACTCCACACCAGCCTCTGCAATATCTCCAAAGTGACAGAATCCGGGCCGGAAATGTGAGTAATTCCCAAATTACTTCCTGGATTCTGTCAATGCAAGGCTTTCCTGTGGAGGTCAGATATGGCCAAAACAAGAAGAGTCCCCTCGCGCAAGGTCTGGCTGACTTGCATGATTGTGCCAGAGAAAACTGTCTCGAGGACGAAAGTCTAAAAATCAAGGACAACACGGAGGCATACCTTAATTCCCCACACAAAGTCTTTGAAGAAGACAAGTGTGAGGGAATGCCCACTGTCTATGTGGATGGATGCTCTTACCATGTTGACAACGACGGGGAGAAAGAACTTGTGGCTGGCGTAGGGAATGCATGGGTGAAGGAGTTTCCAAAACCCTCCGCTGGATACAAAATTGGTCCCCGAAGTAGTCAGGTGGCAGAATTGATGGCTGTGCATCAAGCCATCCTCACTGCTGTCCAACATCAACTCCACGAACTGGTCATAATCACAGATTCTGATTATGTATGGAACGGGTTCGTGGAGCACCTGGTTAATTGGAAAACCAGAGGCATGTTATGTGCTAACAACAAACCCTTGAAACATGGGAAGTTGATCCTAAACATTGATGATCTGGTCACATCGAATGGGATGACCATCTACCGGAAAAAGATCAAGGGTCGTTCCAAAATAGAGGGACCAGCCAAAACCGGAATGACTTAGCTGATCAGCTGGCCAAAACCGGGGCCATCCAAGGGGATCTAATTGAGATTGAGTCCCTGTTGGGGGAAATCCAGGTCACTGCTATCACTAGGTCCCAGACAAATGCTCACAATGACCTTTAAATTGCACAATGGAGTAAGGAGACCCCTGATGCTGGTTTGATTACAGCTCAGAAGGGGGATCCAATTATCGGTAAGTTTTACCAACACCTTGAGGACCCTGAGAACTTTCCCCTGACGGATACCGATTACATTGGGAAAGAGGACCTAAGAGTGTTGATGAAATGTCCAAAAATGTTCCGAATCCAAGACGGTTTGCTGGTAAGGAAATCCAAAGCTGGCCACGATCAGTGGGTGGTTCCTACCTCATTCCGAAGCCTGATGTTAAGTCACGCCCATGATGCGGCCACAGCCGGTCATAGGGGGTTTCACACAACACTGGAAATCTTAAGAGAGGTTGCATACTGGCCACACATGGGGCAGGACCTTGACCAATACTTGAAGGGGTGTCTTGTGTGTGCACAATTTCAGCCATCATCCCTCACGCACTGTGCGCCCCTCCAAAAGAGGGGGATGACACTGCCATGGTCAGATTTGAAAATCGACTTTGTAGGCCCTGTGATTCGCTCGACTAGAGGAAACAAGTACATGTTGACCGTTACATGCTTGTTTACCAAGTGGGTGGAATGTCTCCCAGCCCCAAATTGCAAGGCAGAAACTGCAGCTGCCCTGATGATTAACCACATCTTTTCCCGTTTCGGTCTACCTCAAAGGATTGAGTCAGACAGGGGTAGCCACTTCATCAGTAAAGTAATGACAAAGATGTGGGAGATACTGGGGGTTAAAAGGAAGCTACACATTGCTTACAGGCCAGCTTCTTCTGGAGCAGTGGAGAGATACAACCAAACCATTGTGAGCATATTAAAGAAGTTTGTGGCAGATTCTGGGCCAAGTTGGGATATCCGATTACCTCTGGTCCTAATGGCCATCAGATCTACCCCTTCATCTGCAACCAAAATGTCACCATTTGAGTTGATGACTGGACGCAAGATGGTGCTTCCTCAGCATTTGCTCTACAGGACCCAAGAGCAGACCTTAATAAATGCCTCCACAACTCATGAGTATGTGGAGAATTTAATGAAACACCTTCAACATGCTTTTGCCTATACTCAGCGGAATCTAGAAAGATCAGCTGAGAGTATGAAGACCCACTATGACCTGAAAACTTCCAGGAAGGAATATCAGGTGGGGGACCGGGTCTATTTATACAATTTCCAAAGGAACCAGGCCAAACAGCGAAAATTTTTGCCTACATGGAAGGGACCTTTGAGATTATAGACAAGATCTCCCCTGTGGCCTACAAGATCCGCATCCCCAAAGGCGGTTTGGCAGAGGGGGAAGACAAGTGGGTACATATAAATCAGCTAAAGTGTTGCCATCCCAGGCACACTCTGCAACAACTGGAGGAATCCTCTGGAACCCTAGAGGGTACTGTCTCAGATTAATTCAGTTCTAACTTAAAATATCCTACATATAGCCTATCAAATTCTGTGTTTCTCAAGTTTATGTGTTCCTGTCGCTTAATTTAAAAAAATGTGCATGTTCATATCTGTTGAGTTCTAAAATATATATGCCACCCCACTATATCAATGGTGGGGGAGAAATGTCCATGAATAGGTATTGCCGCTCTTCCTTTGTCGTCCTAGGAGAAAGAAAACCTGGAGGCTGGCCAAGGAGGACGATCCGGAGACCGGGAGCAGAGACGCAAGGGGCCCGGGGTACCGCCCAATATTCCCATCAGGAGCGGCGAGGAGAACCGATCGATCAGTACCGGATGGAGGAAAAGATGCTGAACTGTGCCATTTGCAGAATTGGAAGAAGATTATGCGGACATACCAGTGCGTGGGTCAAAACCCTTGTGCCCCTGACTCCCCATCGACTCAAATTCAAAGTGCAGTCATGTGGGGGGGCTTTGTTGGGGGTCCTGACCCACGTTTGAGCTATCATGCTGCAACATTTGGTGCTGTGGGTTTAGGAAATCCACATGTGCGCCAGAATCTATGAAAACCACGCAGTTTGTGCGCACACCAAAATGGTCGCCTGACTTGCCACCCCCGGGTGCGGGTGTGCTGGGCCAGAAGAGCCATGAGTGAAATGGGGTGCCAAAGAGAAAAACAGCAGTGCCTGTTCGCTAGAAAGCACTTTAAAAATCACACTTTGTTTCTCTGAAGGCAAGCTCAGAATGCCCATTTCAAACATCGCAGAATATCCAACAATCTCACTGAACACCAGCAGACATTTGACAGAATAAAGTCTTGTGGGCATACAAAATCTGGAAAGAGGATGAGCCTAAAATAATGTTCATAGCAAAACTGGCTGAGCTGTGGATTTCAGCAGTTTAAGTAAATTTGGACTGAAAGACACTAAAAATCTAAATGTTTAAAAGAAATGAGTGACCTACTTTTGAGTGTCACATAGGTTGCAATTGTTTAAATGTCATAGTTTTAAACTTAGAATCAGCATTCTAGCTGCATGCGTAAAAATTGGAAGTTTGATTTGGACAGGAAAACTGGCAGCCAAAGAGACATTTAGCTGAGGCCTGGCTTAAAAAGAGAGGGAATTTTGCCCACCAGCTACCCCCGACAGGAGTTGAGACTTGCACAACAGCTGTGTTCCCAGGCCTAGCTGCCTTTTGCTGTTCCCACCAAAAGGGATATGACACTTCTCTGATTGAATTACCTGGGCTCTGCAGGAAATTGAACAAAGCCCTGTCCTGACTCAGGCAAATGTTTTATTGGGGGGGGGGGGGGTCGTAAAAGTGGCTTCCTCCTGGAAGGAAAGGGGAGGAGCACTGCCTGTGAGAGCAAGCTGGCTTGGCAGAACTGGAAAAACCAGAAATTCAACCTTGTGCTGGGGGGAAACCACACCCCTTTGGGGCCAGAACATAAATCTAAAAAGATGGATCATTCATTGAGCGGACTTGTGAAAATTTTATAAGTGATATCACTATTCTTGTGATTTTTCTGTGCACATTTGAAGACGTGTTAGGACCCGGTGGTATGTTCAGGGGGGTTTTTAGCGGAAAAGAGGATATTACTCTAAATGTATGTACGTTAAAAATCTGACACTCCACCACCTAATGCCCACTTGCTTTGCGAACATTTGTGTAAATGCGGGGACAAATCCAATATTGGTAACCCGACCAAAAAGTGAAATATGTTGCCATTTTTTAACCCAAGCTCCTAGAAACGACAGAATTGGAACAGGGGCTACCATCAGTAAATGCATGATGTGTGTATGCAATGCCAAACAACTGTCTATCGGGGAAGTATGTATTTGGATCAGATATAGATTGTATGTAAAGTTGACAGGGGTGGGTTCTCTGTATCATAAACAGACCTCATCATGATGACACTTCATTTCATTCCCCAATCAAGGGGAAGAGGAGGAAGTGGGCAATGACAAGTGGAGAGGGGTAGGGCCTAGAAAGCTAGCCTCTCCACCCACTTTCAAAACACATAAAAGCAGACAGTCAGGACAGATAGGGACATTCTATTCCATCTGCGGCGGGACGCTCTGCCGGGAAAATCCATACTTTACCTCCATCAACTTCCAGAGAGCCAACACAGGGACTTCAATCTATACACCTTCAGAGACCAAGACTTTACTTCAGAATTTGTAGCAGAGAGGTCAACTACAAGCTAAATCCCTCTTTAGCAGGCCTCAAATCATTGCAACTATTCACAGCCAGGCGAGCTGTTTGAATTCTTTGCAAGAACTCTTGCCATTTGCCAGAAAGCAGTGTTGTATCCAGAGAGAGACCAGCTGAACCGGAGACCGCTGTATCCGGACCCACAGACCTGATCAGAACCAGAGACCCAGACCAGACCAGCAGAGTAGAGCTGACCCAGACGCTGTGTGCAGAGACCGTCCGTGGCGAGTGAAGAAAACCCGCTGACCAGATCGTGACGAGGCCCAGTCCTTCTAAAAATTAGGAGTGAGTATCCACCAAAACTGTGCAGAACCCAATCTCTTAGTTAAAATAATCTAATACAAGCTATTTTAACTTGAGTAGAACTGCCTCCTAACTGTCACCTGTCGTTTGCAAAGCTGTCACCTGTCATTTTCTAGCTGCAAGCTGTAACCTGTCGCTTTGAACTTTTAAAATTTCAAATCCGAAAAACTACCTTTATTTAATCGTCCGTATCTCTGGAACCGTTTGGGCTAGGAACTTATTTCAACTTTCCTCTGAAAGCTTAGAATCTCAGCTTTTCAACAAGCTTAGAAACGACTTGCTATACTTTCTCCGTAATCAAGATTCTCGCACCCGCGAATTTTGCCACGATTTGCGATTTGGAACGATTTCTTTACTTGTAAAAAGATAGCTGCTTTTGCCTGAACTACTAAATTTCGTTTGCCTCTTAAGACCCATCCCTGAATCATTGCTAGAGTGAGCCTGGACTAATATTAACTAGATACCACTCACCCTGAACCTCCTGAAGGGAATTAAAAGCATTTTCAGCATATTTCTCCCTGCATTGTCACCATATTCAAAGCACTTGGGTCTGTGTTTCAAAATTCCTATCTGTTGTATAAGCTGCTGGGGGGGAATTGAACTGAATTCTATTTGATTGCATTCCTAAGAACTGAGTCCCATTCTATTCATCTCCTTACATTGCATTAAGGGTGGTGTGAATTGTCCAAGAAAGTGATTACATTGTCTTTTGCTGAAATCCTATCAAGTTATTTTCTGTACTGCATTTCATTCCACATTGCATCCATTTGAAACCATAAAAGTATTGTTGCTATCGTATCCATCCTATAACCACTCATCATTGATTATAAAGAAGTGTGCTAGTGCCGGACTATCCATTATTGATTACTGCTCAGATTAAGTGTGATATTCAATTATTTATTTATTATAAAGTGTGATATATATATATATACATATATATATATATATATATTGTTTAAATTATCAAATAAACCTTTTAACCTGCAAAACAGAACTACTTCTTGGCTCAGTGGGGTCAGGGGGATTCCAAGAGAGGGGTGTTATATAGGGGTAGTCATCCAGAACTCATGAACTGGACATAAAGATATATCAATAAGGGTTTCCATTCAGTATCCCACACTAGGCATTGACTTAGCTGTAGTGTTGAATTGATTCCTCTTACACCACTGTCCGAGGTGAGGCCTCCCTCATCGCCTTCCGTAAAGCTATGAAAACCATCCTCTTCACATAAGGTCCCTTCCATCAGCATGAATACTATACATTTGACCCACTGCATAAGCTGGAATGTAATGACCAATCGCATAAGCTGTTAGTATTGTATTATGTCTGTAATACTTATAATGTACCACAACTGCTACCATTCCTGTACCTCTGTAACTAAGCTCTCACAAGTAACAGCGCCTCAATGCCCGTGGGCTGCTTGCTCGCTATATAAATTTAAATAAATAAATAAATCCTTGTAATGGGATACACCATGACAGAGCCAGTATGAATTCAGCATCTCTGCAGCAGGGTATGCAATGACAGGTTCAGCTTGGATAGAGCACCTTTGCAATAGAGTATGCCATGAGAGAGTCATCTTGGCTAGAGCGTCTCTGCAATAGGGTATGCCACGAGAGAGTCATCTTGGCTAGGGCGTCTCTGCAATAGGGTATGCCACAAGAGAGTCATCTTGGCTAGAGCATCTCTGCAATATATGCTGACATGCAAAGTATATTGTGCCAGACTAATCACCAGATACCATGTCCAATCTCTACTTGATCCTGTCCAACATTTATATACACGCAAGCACCCCAGGGCTACTGTGAAACACATGCATTGGAGCTGCTCTATGTGAAAAATGGAGGCCTCGTTAACAAATATATTGCCCCGGTGCACAAACAGCATATTGTGCAGTTTGTCCTAAAGGAGGTTCAGATTTGGACAGCAATTACCAACTATGGATACACTACCTTTACGCATCTGCATTCATGACCAAGTGTTTCTGATTTGCATGGGGGATGACTGAATATCATGCTGCCAGTGGCATAAAGGATGAAGCAAGGTGTCTAGAGGACTCATGCTTGCTATCTAATGTTAAGCTTGGGACAACTCTAACATATTGAAATACCTGTCAGGCTTCATACTAGGTAGCCTTTCGTTTATGGTTGGTAATGGATGTGCAGTTACCAAATGCTGCCATTGAGGGCAAGCACATAAACACACATGCACATTTTTCCATTGACCTTGCATGCTATGACTACAGAGGCCAACCAGACTGAAAACACAATGGGCTCAATAACTCCACTCATACACAAACCCTTTGGGTTCTTTCCTCAGCTCATCCTTTAACCTATTGTATGGGTATACCTTTATGCACATGGAGTCACTCCCTCTTCAATACTACATGATGCATGAATCCATTAAATTCAGAACTACTTTCACTGAATGCTTAAGAGTACTCTGAAGCCAGGGATTCTTTATTGGTGTGTTCCAGCACACTCTAAATGCATATCTCTGAATCAGTCCTTAATTCACTCTTAAATGCCCCTTGAGCATTGGATCCCACTACTGATGCTCCCTTTTCTACAACATGCACCTTGCATGACACTGGCCATATTTAACTTAATTGAGAACCACATGTACACAATCACAATAATTGAACTCTTTTCGAACATCTTTGACCTTATGTCAGATTTGTTGAGATTTTAACGCGCCCTTGAGTTTCTCAACACATCCTTCTTTGAAGGACTATTGTGTAAGGATAGCTGGAATCTAGGAGGACCATGCTGATCTACTGCTTATGAATTCTGTCGGTGAAGGCCGTTGGGAAAGGCTGCAGGTCTGTCTGTGCCTGTGCCTGCCTCTCCTCCTCCATACCATTAAGAGACGAGGGGGCTGCTCTCTGCGGTACTTGCTTTCATCATAAACCAGACCAAAGCCTGATGCCCTGTTAAGATGGCTGCTGCTATATTCCACCTTCCAGCACTGCACCACAAGCAGGGAGGAGTGCCTAATAGCATCCACTCTGATTGACTGGCCTCTGCATGTCTCCCAGGCCTCCCCACAGTTGTAAGGAGAAGCCGGCTCATTCCGCCGGGAAAGGCCTTTGGGAAAGGCTTGGGTCTGCCTGTGCCTTTCCGGGCCTCGGATGGTGTGCATGCCTGAAGAGAGGGTCCCAGGAATGCCCCTCCTCATCCCCATGAACATGACAGCCCGAAGAGTGAAGAATGCTCAAAGTCACTCATTATTCGGACAACCCCCAGGAGAACTCATCACTGACACGTATGCAGAGAGATATTCTCTCCGACAGCCATTCCAAACTTATCCAGTGAATGTCTTTATGGATACAGGTGCATCAACAGTGGTCATGGATCCAAATGCCATGAGAAATGACATTGACTAATGCCAAGAAACCACTGTGCTGATGTCATTAGTGATACCACGACATGGCCACGTTAGACACGAAGTACACTCGCAACCATGCACAGCTATAAACAAACACACATTTGCATACTTGGAGAACACACTTACAGAGTTCTGTATATAGAGGACAGATACTTATACATACTGTCAAAGCTTTTATTATTTTTCTCATTAACCAAGTGCAGAAACGCTGAACGCACGGCAATGAAGATATGCAGAGCAAGCTTGCAGATGCTTATGGCAACCAAACCTATGGAACTACAGGAGTACAAAAGACGCTTGGTAGGACCAAATAGGATTAACCTATAGGAAATATAGCACTATCGAAGTGAGTAGAAATCATAGTGTAAGTCTAGTGAAAATCACATAAGGCCTCAAGCCCAGGACAAGAGACGAAGGGGAGCAGAACCAGTCTGCACAGAGCAGGAAGGCCAGGGCTCCCAGGCAATGTCAGAGACAAGCAGCACATTCCAAATTTAAGACGACAAGGGGCCACCTGCAGACAAACAGAAAAAAACATCATAATTGCAGACCAGAAGAGCTTGATCTTGTGGTCCCCATCCACGTGATGCGGCCGAGCTAGACAATGTTCATTCACCACGGTGGGAAGATGAACAGTTCTCAGAAACCCAGACAAGAAGTGAAACATGAACATGTTAACATGTTGCAACGTGGAGAGCAGTCACATAGGCAAAAATGGTGTTGCTACTAGATACATTGGAGACACATAGTCATTCACATCATCTTGAAGAGGTGCACAGAGGGCTGAGAACAGAACTGGGTCCCAGGCCTGAGAAGACCAGTTCCAGCCAATAAGAGGGTAGACACCCAGGGGTGGATGGCAGAGGGTAAGGGCCAATGGTAATCCTGCAAGCCTGCAACAATGTAATATATAGTTTCTCGGGGGAAGGGACAGGCCAGGGACCTGACATGGAAGGACCAATTGAGTAGAATGTATAACAGCAATCTATAGTGTCTACCACGCTTATCACTAATGGGTACGTGTGATAGGTTTTTTGGGGATGGCCCAGGCGATCTGCATCAAAAAGGGGTGACAAATTTGTTGGAATTGTGATTCTGGAGATTTTTTAATGTCCTGTATGGTCCCTTTCGGTTTTTGAAATAAAAGACAGTTCTAACTTGCTCTTGGCTGAGCCTCTGTTTGTTCTGGGGCCAGTGTTGTTGGGCCCTTGGGAGGTGAACGGGTGAGCTTGTAGTAACCCCCAGACCTCTGGCATACTGTGACCACACCAAGAGGCCACAGCTCTTTCTTCTACCACATGGTGTCAGCTTCCTCCATGACTCCTGGGTGCAGCACTATCCTGTCTCTCTCACACTAGCAAGACTGGTGCGTTATCATCGTATGCATGGCTCAGCCTTTTGCACCCTACCTCAGCACTACTCCATACTGTTGCCCCTCTTGCTATCTGGGGTCCCTGCAGCAGGCTCTTATGTGCCTTGTCACCATGCTTTCGATCTCTTGGCATTCTTCCCCATACCATCAATCTGTCCCTACTTGCTATTCCCCTCTTGTTTGCCAACACTGTGTCGGACTGCCTCGTTGATCCCTTGCCACCCTTTGTACTCCTGGTGTACATCCCAACGCTACTCCTTCCCTGTGGACCTGAGCTATGTTCAAGATTTTGCCCGACTATGTATCACCAACTTTGACTCTATGCTATTCTGTATGCTTGCTGCAGCCCCCCGTACCACGAGGTGAGGCTTTCCAGTTGTGCACACCTACCAACTTTGACTCTATGCTATTCTGTATGCTTGCTGCAGCCCCTGTACCATGAGGTGAGGCTTTCCAGCCACGCACACTTACCAACGTTGACTCTATGCTGTTCTGTATGCTTGATGTAGCCCTGTACCATGAGGTGAGGCTTTCCAGCCACGCACACTTACCAACGTTGACTCTATGCTGTTCTGTATGCTTGATGCAGCCCCTGTACCATGAGGTGAGGCTTTCCAGCCACGCACACTTACCAACGTTGACTCTATGCTGTTCTGTATGCTTGATGCAGCCCCTGTACCATGAGGTGAGGCTTTCCAGCCACGCACACTTACCAATGTTGACTCTATGCTGTTCTGTATGCTTGATGCAGCCCCTGTACCATGAGGTGAGGCTTTCCAGCCACGCACACTTACCAACGTTGACTCTATGCTGTTCTGTATGCTTGATGCAGCCCCTGTACCATGAGGTGAGGCTTTCCAGTTATGCACATTTACCTATTTTGACTCTATGCTGCTTTGTATTCCTGATGTAGCCCCCTACCTTTACAATGTAACCACATGATTTATTCGCACTTCCTGTAACCAGCGCCTAGATGCCTCAGGGTGGGGTGCGCTTAATAAATTCAAATATAAAACAAATAATAAATCATGCTAATCACAGACCACGGCCCTGTCTTCTTCTTATCTTGTACAGCTAACACAATGGGGGTCATTCCGAGATTGGAGGCAGCCATGGTGCTATAAGCACCATGGCTGCGTCCGGGTCCTGTCTGGCTGAATGGGGACTTACTGGGTCATTCCGACCCCGGAGGACCCGGTAAGTCCCCATTCAGTAAACCATAACCCTTACCGCCCAACTCGGAATGACCCCCAATGTCTTTGCCACTAGCAGATCAGCCATTTTCCTCTTCTGCAATTCTTGCTCTTGCCCCCTGCACATGCAAGAGGAGCATCCCTTTAAGCCACTGATATTCAGTTCGCAAGGCAGGTATTGTTTGCAACTTTTTTGCTGATCCTCCTTCTCCCACTGTGTGCCGACCAATTTAGTGTCACTGACATTTATTATATTTACACATTTGCTGAATGGCTTTGGCAGTGTTTATGGTCTCTGCAATAAGGTGTCCTTTGCTTGCCACGTTCCTTCCTGTACCTTAGCGCCAAAGGTGTGCACACTTTCTTCCCCTCAAACATTCACCTGGATCCTCAGTAAACGTTCATGTCACAATGACGTTCATAAAGAAGCAATTCAACAATCTCTCTCGTGAGTTGACGCCGACACAAGAATTGGAACGTTTCAAAGATATTTGTGTGATTCCTAAAATGTGTTGGTACTTTCCAAAAGACTTGCTCCACAGAACCTTCTTCACCATTGTCAGTACTAACATCGGGGAGGTGCCTGTATATGCATCCGGGTGATGCCTGTGTATGCATCGGGGAGGTGCCCGTGTATGCATCGGGGAGGTGCCCGTGTATGCATCGGGGAGGTGTCCTTGGATGCATCAGGGAGGTGCCTGTGTATGTATCGGGGAGGTGCCTGTATATGCATCGGGGTGGTGCCTGTGTATGCATCGGGGAGGTGCCCGTGTATGCATCGGGGAGGTGCCCGTGTATGCATCGGGGAGGTGTCCGTGTATGCATCGGGGAGGTGCCCTTGGATGCACGGGCATTCATTCCCCAAAGAATGTAAGAGATGCTACTTTCTAGTCAGTATCACCTGCTGCTCTTATGTAGACCTTAATTAATTGCGGTGATGGATCGGACGAGTCACAGGCAGAAACCCCCTTGTTTACTGTCAAATATACTCCCCCCACCCCTGCAGCGTTGAGCAGGTCCACCCTCGGTTCCGTCCCACTCCACCAACTGTCACCACGCCTCCCAAGTCCCAACTCTGCTGGAACCTTGCAGCCAGCGGCATGTGGCGGTGGCCCATGGCATGAGCTGTTGGACCACTCGTGCCGAGGCATCTAACTTCCATTGGAGTGACACAAACACCTCTGCAGGGAGTCCACTGGGTTTCTCTCTGCTCGTCGCCAACAATGTCGTGATGGATTTCATTTATTTATTTATTGTGGCGCTGTCACAAGTAGGCTTGCTTAGTTACATGAGAAAAACAAGGGGAGGAAACAGGAGAGACAAAAAGAGACAACCTGACAGTGGTTTGTGGTTACAGTGAACCTGGTGGCAGTACGGTAACCCAATGTTAATGACAATGGTGAAGTGAGGAGGGGGGACTCAGCATGCAGCTGTTGCAACAAGGCTGGATGGAGAGAGTCCGTGGGATACGAGCATAGGCCGAAAAAATGATGGAGGAGGGAGTGGGTTAGTTGAAAAGCATGGTTTTTAGGGTTTTCCGGAAGGACATGTGTGGGGTCTCTGCCCTAAGGGTATTGGGTAAGGCATTCCATAGTTTGGGAGCAATATGAAGGAAGCTGAGGCCTCCTGCTTTGAGTCTTTTTAATGTAGGGATGCACAGCTGTTTGGCGTGACAAGCTCTCTTTGGTCTGGAAGAGGTGGCTCTGACAATTTTCTCAGATAAGTAGGGGGGGCTGTGTGCGCCAAGCACTTATGAGTTATGGCTAGCTTTTTGAAGGTAATCTGGTCCTTGATGGTGAGCCAGTGGGACGCGCGCCTGGCATGTGAGGTGTGCTCTCTTTTTGGTTATATTTAATGCGGCTCTAAGAGCATTGTTTTGAATGACTTGAAGTCTGTTCACATTTTTAACTGAGGTGCCAACTAGA
The DNA here is from genome assembly GCF_040938575.1 of Ambystoma mexicanum. Taxonomy (NCBI): domain Eukaryota; kingdom Metazoa; phylum Chordata; class Amphibia; order Caudata; family Ambystomatidae; genus Ambystoma; species Ambystoma mexicanum. The sequence goes on along the minus strand of NC_090928.1, from coordinate 1,175,903,085 downwards.
TGGACATTACAATAATCTAATTTGACCCCAATAGCTCTAGCTATTGAAAGGCAGTTCTGCGACAGGTAAGGTTTAAATAAATGTATTAGTTTATTTGTGAATGCGGCAGAGGATGCAATCGCACTCATCTGGCATGACATAGAGAGCATGGATTCCTAGTATACCCGATGAGTTTTTACTGCAGGGAAGACAGTGGTAGTTGTATTATCAATGGTGAAGTAGCTACTTTCTTTAGAGCCGACTATGAGAATCTCAGTTTTGTCTCCATTGAGACAGAGCCCATTAGCTGCCATCCAGGCTTGAATGGTGGCATAGATCTTGTGGAGAGACTTGGTGTCTTGTTCGTGTAAGCCAGAGAGCGGTATGAGGACCTGAGTGTCATCTGCATAGTTTGTGTAAGCTATGCCGAGGGAGTCCAGTTGTCGAAGAGAGGATTGGTGAAAAGATTGTACAAGGTTGGTGCCATGCAGGAGCCCTGGGGGACTCCACAGTGAATGGTAGTTGCTGCTGCACACGCTCGGTTGGAGTAGACCTTCATGGCTCTCCCTTCGAGAAAGGAGGTGATCCATGTAGTGGTCCGAGGAGAATTGGGCTGCGTTAGTGAGATGTTTATTGAGCGTCTTGTGATCTACAAGATCAAACGCAGCAGATAGATCAAGGAGGAGGAAAAGCGCTGGTTTGCCTTTGTCCATGATTTCTGTTATTTGGTTCTTGAGGTCGAGTAGCGCAGATTCTGTACCGTGCCCTTGGTGGAAGCCTGATTGCCTCTTACCAAAGATGCGATTGGACTAGAGGAAGTGCTGGATTTGATTGTGAGCTGCCTTATTGCGGATTTTTAGGAGAAATGGGACAGTAGTAATAGGGCGGTAGTTGTTCAGGGAGGTCGGGTCTAGGGAAGGTTTATTTAGGAGAGGGCGTACCCAGGCTTCTTTGAGACAGGATGGTACAAGGCCGGAGGCAAATGAGGCATTGATGAAAGCTGGTATAAAGGGTGCAAGGGAGTTAGCACAATCTTTTTTTTTAAAATTTGTTTATTGGTTTAATAACATGAGGTAAACAAGGAAACAAACTAATATCATTAGCGATTGGTCAAGCATATCAGGAAATACCCCAAACTCCCCCCCACCCCCCCCAGACCACGGTTAGTTCACTGTTCCTCTCTAGTCCATGCCCGTGTCCGGGCAACTCTCTCTACTCCGCTCCATATTATCTGCCTCAGGGTGGAGCAAGGGCACCGTCAGGGCCGCCCAACGGTGTAGTTCCTCTCTGGAATCCAGTCTTTGCACATGGATAGCCATTTCCCACGCAGCGGTTTCAGCTATAATCCACTTCGTAAGGTCTCCCCACCATAGGGGCATATGTGGAGCTCTGGGGCTTTTCCACCCCATGGCAATACGTCTTTTTGCTGTTATGTATATAAGATCTGTGAGCTTGGATAGGGGTTTGTTCTTCCTGTTTCGCCTATATCTGCCCAGGATACAGGCCGTAGGCTCGTCCACCTCAACTTCGATGTCTGCGCTGGCCACTCTGTCCTTCACTTGTGACCAGAACTCCCTGATCACTGGGCAGCCCCAGAACATGTGAGTCATTCCTGCCCTGGGTTCACTGCATTTGGGGCATAATTGGGTTCCAGCACCTGTGAATCTTGATATGGCTTCAGGTGTGAGGTATGCTCTATTGCTGATGTACAGCTGGATAAGCTGCAAGCGGGCGTTCCTGGAAACTTTCTTATGGTAGTGGATTATGTCACCCCAATCTTTGTCTTCATAAACAAGGCCCAGTTCAGTTTCCCACTTACTCCTGCATTTAAGGTATCCCTGGTCTTGCCCCACAACAGAGCCTCGTAGATTCGTGAGGTTTCATGGCCCCCGTCAGCGGAATTCAGTATAGTTTCGATGCATTCATTTTTCTCAGTCAGGTCGGCAGTGACCGGCCATCTCTTGTACAAGGCCTGTACGACCACCCTGTGCAACAGGAACTGTCCTGCCGGAAGGCCCGTGGCCTCACAGAGTTCTGAGAAAGTTAGGATTTCCTGTTCTTGAATCAAGTCCCCAAGCGTGGCCACCCCGAGGGGCTCCCATTGTGTGCGTGTTTAAAGTTGCCCCCAAGAGTGATTGACCATAAGTGCAGCAATGGGGATCTGTGGGGAGAACGGGTCATCCGACCCAACCAGCTTGCAGGACCTTTTCGAAAGCCGGATCCCGAGCTTGGCGAGGTAAGGGCAGTGTCTCGTAGCACCCTCCCCAGCCCATAGTATGTCTCTTAGTAACAACCGGGGGAGGGCCGGTTGGAGGAGGCGAGTGTCTGTCGGGCTCTCATCGGCCATCCAATGCGTGACATGTCTCAGCTGGCTGGCAAGGAAGTACAGCTCAAAGTTGGGGATCTTAAGTCCGCCCCTTTCGTATGGTCTTTGGAGGGTCTCCAACGCCACCCTATGCCTACCTCCCTACCGGAGGAAGCCCCTACAGAGTTTGTTGAGATCTTTGAAGAATAAGGGGGGATGTTGAAGGGGATGTTAGTGACGTTATGTAGTAGGCGGGGAAGGGCGACCATATTAAGGAGACCCGCCCTTCCGGCCATCGAGAGCGGGAGCCGATCCCAGAATTCCATGGATTTCGTGAGAGAGTCTTTGGCCCTTACTGTATTAAGGATGTGTTCCGTGCCGGGGTTGCGGTGTATGGTTATCCCCAAGTATTTGAAAGATGTTGCCTGCTATTCGAGATCTAGAGGGGGGAGGGATCTGTATTCATCAGTGTAAAGTTCTGCAAGGGGGTAAAGGCAAGATTTGCTCCTATTAATCTGGATCCCGGTGAGCTTGTGGAAGCAGTCTAGGGTTTCCAAGATGTAGGGCAGGAGGTGCTCAGGGTCTTGAAGGTACAAAAGGGTGCCGTCAGCGTACATGGAGATGAGGTGGGTCACCCCGTCTATCTTAATGCCTCCTTCCCCATATTCCTGTCTCAGGTAGGCCGCCACTGGTTCCGCGGCAAGAATGTATAACATGGGGGACAGAGGGCACCCCTGGCGGGTGCCCCTGTGTAGGGACCATTTAGCGGAATAGGTTTTGTTGGTGCGTACTCTCGCGGTAGGGTTAGCATAAACTAGCTGGGTCCACTTCAGGAATACAGGGCCTATTCCCATTTTGGCCATGGTAGCATACTACCAGTCCCACCTCATGGAATCGAAAGCTTTGGTGGCATCTAGTGACGCCACTGCAAGTTTCCGCGGCCTTCCCTCAGTGCTATAGATGACATGATGTAACCTGCGCAGGTTCTCAGTGATTGCGCGCCCCGGGACGTATCCAGTTTGGTCTTGATGGATCAACAGAGGGATTACTCTGCGCAGTCTATTCGCAAGCAGGGCAGTAAGGATCTTGCAGTCTACATTAAGCATAGAGAGGGGCCTGTATGAACCACAATCTGCACCGTCCCTCCCTGGTTTAAGTAAGGGTATAATCACGGCCTCACTCATGGAGTCCGGGAGGGTACCACGCTCGAAGGCCTCATTAAAGACCTGGGCCAATATTGGGGCGAGTGTTTCCTCATAGGTCTTGTAAAATTCCCCCGGGAGACCATCCGAACCCAGGGTTTTCCCAGCTGGTAGCGATCTAATTACCACCTTGACCTCGTCGGGGGTGACGGGCTCGTCAAGGGTCTGAGCCAATTGCGAGTCTAGTTTAGGTAGGTCAATGACGTCAAGGGTGTCTTCGATCCTGGTGTCGAAGGGGGGCGGGGCTTCGGAGTACAGACTACAGTAGAAGTCGGTAAAAACCGAATTGAACAGCACAAACTTTAACGATATTGGCTGGTCAGATATCACCTTTGCAGGTGGAAGGTTTTAAGTATTTGAGGAGGCCTAGGACATACGTTTCAGTAACATCTCTGAAGGAGAAGAGGGTTTTGTCTTGGAGAATGGAGTTTTTGATGGGCGAGTTGGGTGGGTCAATGTTGGGCAGGGCTTTGTGGTGAGCTCGACATTTGTTCTGCAGAAGGTCTATTTTGTTGAGCATGGCTGCTTGAATACTTTAGCACCAAGCTTCATCTTTAACAATGTCATCTGAGCTTGTGGTGGGAGTGACTAAGTCTCTGAAGATGCCGAACATTTCTTTGGAATGGGACTTGGCATTTGTCATTCTTGTGTTTAATGAGTCAGCATTGGCTTGGATAATGGCATTTCTATAGTGAGCAGACAACATTTTGAATTACTTAGAGGTGTCGCTATGATTAGTTTGCCATTTGGTCAGCGTGTTACGTTTGAGGGTGCGTAGTACCCGAAGTTCCACTGAGTACCAAGAATTAAAGTGCATAGGTTTTTTGGCTTTTTTAGGTTCAAGTGGGCGATGGCTTTTTTAAGGATGTTGTTGTACAGTTTCGCTAACAAGCCAGGGTCATTGGAGAATGGGGGCTTGAAAGCAGGAGCCTCAAGAAAGGGTAGGAGGTTGTCTTTGGAGAGTTTCCGTGCACTTCTAGCAAGGGCTGGTGGTGCAGAGGTGTATGTTTTGATGGCAGAGGCTCTCGGGATGATGAATCGGATAAGGTGGTGGTCAGTCCATGGGCAAGGGGAGTTGGAGCTGATAGTGGCAGAGCAATTGTGGTCAGCCACCCAATCTAGTGTGCAAGGGGATGGGATTGTTAATCCGTTGCACAAAACCCATTTCCTTTAGTTCCTTTGCCAGTGCTTTGGCTGGTTTGTCTTCAGTGTCATTGAGGCCCAAGTTGAAGTTGGCAAGTAGAATAGTCTTGGTGGAGGTCTTAAGGTTATCCCCTTGAAGATGGAGTAGATTACTCTGAAAATCTGAGGCCGGGCCTTGGGGCCGGTAGACAATATGTATGGTAATTGTGCAGTTAGGTGAAATGGAAACTTTGGCAGAGATGGTATCAGCGTTGCCTTCAAATGGGGAGTTGACTATTCTGAGGGAAAGAGCTTCTTTAATTATGATCACTACTCCACCCCCTTTCATATTCTGTGTGCCTTGTCAGTGAATGGTGTAGCCTGGTGGGAGCGCTAATGCGATGGCAGGACCGGCTGCTTCATGAAGTCATGACTCTGTAATGGATAATATGTCGAGGTTGAGATTGGTGAGAAGGTTGCGGATCTCAGTGGCATTGGCCGGGAGTGAACATGTGTTTATGAGGGTACAGTTGAGTGGGCATAGAGAGGTATTGTTGTTAGTTAAGGGGGTGACTGTGCTTGCTGTAGGCAATGGGTAATGGACTCCTCATGAGGAAGGAGTGGTTGAATGAGTCATGGGGAGGGATGAGAAAGCCTTAGGCATGGCGTGAGTGTTGTCAAGAAGTGGCATGGGATCCGAGGGGAATCATTTAGTCAATGATATGATTTAGAGGAGGTGGCGGGAATGCAGTATGTGGCGTCTATTCTTGTTGATGCAAGGTGGCATGATGAGCGTGTGCCCAGCATATGATTCGTCAGGAGTGTTGGCCTGGGGCAACTTTGGTGTAGTAAGGGTTTGGTGCGGGACCTTAGCATGTATAGTTTACGAGCAAGGTGGTCAGAGAGGCTGGAGATGGCAGCAGCACGCATGGTAGGTGCATTTCCTCTTGGGCAGGAGAGGGGAGGTAGAAAGAGGGTAGGGGGATGGGTAGGGGGACATCATCTGAGTTAGGGAGAGAGGTGGCCATCTCACGCAGGATTACATGGATGGAGCACGCTGGTGAGGTTCCAAAGGACTTGAGTGAGCAGTGGAGGTGTACAATAGGAGAGGCAGGCTGCTAAGCTACGGCAGAAGGCAAGCATGAGGGGAGGCCCTGTGGTAAATATGCATTGACAAAGATGCAGTAGAGAGCAAGTATATCAACTACAGCAATAATTAAACTTGTGGGGCTGGCCCCTTACAATGAATGCAGATGGCAATGATGCGGCAAGGGCAAATGCTAGGCATGACAGTAAGCAATTACATAGTGGCAATTAGAGTATTTATTGGCAATACAGTGGAGGGCAGGTAGCTCAGTTACAGCAATGATAAAACGTGTGGGGCTGGCCCCTTACAATGAATGCATATGGCAATGATGCGGCAGGGGCAAAATGCTAGGCTATGAAAGTAAGCAATTATGTAACCGCAGATACAGTGCTGAGCAGGTTGCTTGGCAGTGGAGGTAGGCAGGCCCGTGGGGGTTGATTGAGTAATAGCAGGAGCTGTAAGAGGCGCCCTGTTGCAATAATGCAGTGAAAATGTATCTTTTTTGCCCAAGGGCAATTTTTGCACTGGTGCTTATTCCATGCCAAACGGCACTTGTCATGGTGCAATAGTTTTCTAATGTTTCCCATTGTATTTAAAAATAGGGCAAACATTGCCCTAGTGCTAATACCGTGCAGCTTTGCACTTGCACTGGTGCAAAATTTATGTAATCTGGCCCCAGATGTCTGTGGGCAATATCAGAGTGATTAACTTTCTGTGAGTAGAAGCATTCAGACAAACCATCGGGCAGCTGACCTCGGACCAGACAGTAATGTTGGCAGTAGGCGGTTTTGGGGCCCTTTGCAAGAACACTCACCAGTACTGTTGTAGCCTCATTAAAAGAGGACGAAGATGAGATAACACTATAAGATTGTGCGCAATATTTTTTATTTGAGCACAGAAGATAATTTTCTCCACGGTAGCATGATGAGCAATTATGTCATGGAATTGCTACTGCTTAAAGGAATGGTTCGGTCAAAATGTTTTATTGCCCCTACGGGTTGGCCATGTGTTTCTAAGCCTAAGTCGCTCGATTTTAGAAACATTTCCTATGGACCTTACCCGAGTTTTCGTCCATTAAACACACGCGAAAACAGGCATCAGGGAGCTGCCATTTTGTGATAATCCTATCATTTCCCCCATCGCCCTGGCTGACCTGCTTTTGCGGCACTAAATCATATCCCCCGCCCCTGAGCCTGTCATCAGCAGACACGTACCGCCCATTTTACAACGCCAAAGCACGTCTCGTGTCAACATTCGCTGCGCTTCAGCTAATGACGTGTCGCCATGGGAATGGCAGGACGCCTCTTTCCTCAATAAGTATAAACAGACCGTTTCACAACACACAGCAGCAGATTTTCGATTCCATTCCTCTCTCTGTGTTACTTTGAGTATTCTGTGACTCATTTCTGTGCTCTGGTCAGCTACCTTCGTTTTTTGTAGCCCGTGTGAACAGATACCAGTACCACCCCTATCAATTATTTTAGTTTGTTTAACACACAATGGCTACAATAATGCCCTACATGTACAAGCCCGAGTATACCGAGGAGGAACTACTGGAAAGGGAAACATGCGAAAACGATGGGTCTTCGGACGGCAGTTGGGAGGACGATTCAACAGCTGAAGAGCCTGGACCTAGTTGCATGGACGGTGTTTCCACTTGGTGCACATGCAATCGGTGCAAGCTAATGCCAACCGAGGACGAGAACTGCTGCTGCTGTGAAAACTCGGGATGCGTGGCCTACATTTCAGAAGGCGAGCCACGACCGCAATGCATCACCGAGCTGCCAGACTTCAGGGCAGCCTCCCTCACACGGTCCGTGTTGAGGATAATGATGGTGCTTATCCACAAACTTCGCGCAACTGTTCGTCCTCGTAATCCGAGTAACGAGTAAGTATACTCTGCTTGTCATGCCACTCCTATTTCATGGTCTTCTACTATATCCAAAATTACATATACGTATCATTGTAATGCACGAAAGTCGTTCAATAGTGTGCAGTGTCTAGATAGCATTTGTCCGAGCAGAATGCCATTAGTTGCAAGAATTGTCATTGACAACAAACATTTATTAAATTTATCTTGGTCATTTAAAAACAGTTTGTTTCATTCCTTTTCACAGGTGGTACAGGCTGGTGGCCTATCGTTCCTTTACCTGGTGGCTTCACGGCAGGCTTGGACACCGCGTTCGAAGAGTGATACCCGCCTGTGCCGTTCGTGCCATAAGAGAAACGTTCCCGAGCGACAGCGGTCAGTACAGGGGTTTTTCTCTTGCTGTGCTGCAACCATGACCTGTACAATGTTTAAATTCTTGTATTTTTGTGTAATCAAAATAAGATACAAAATAAAACACCACATATATTTTAAGAACGGTTGTTTTGATTTTTTAAATGAATCAAGTGTGTCTCCATTCAAGGATGGACTCAGACATCTGTGCTCTGAATGGGTGAAGGTCAGGTCGCTGTGAAGCAGGGTGGTCACTATCTAAGCTAACATAATATATTATCAATAATGCATGCACTAAATAACACTTGTCCAAAGTCTTTCAGTCGGTTATGTCTCTATAAAAGTCACACATATATCTATACTATCAATTAACATTGGATTATACAGGCCTTAGGTCAAGGGTCTTAACCACTATAATACACTGTTCGAAGTGTGGGTCTGTGCTCACAAGAATCTCCGGTATGTGACATTTGTTATTGATAGGCAACAATATACTGCAGTAGGGGTCTAATGTTAGTTGGGGATCTGCTAGGTGGGCATCATGGCATGGTCAGTGGTCTGGCACATGAAGAGAATACCTTGCAGGGACACAGGGTCAGAATGGCAGTAAGTTTCCACTGGCGAGGGTGCGTGGGCAAGGACACGTTTGTGGAGATGAACGAGCTATGTGCTTGGTTCAGGCCGGTTCACATGCAGGACCGTGATCTCAGAGGAAGAGTGCACATTTATTAGCTGTTGCAAATACCTCTGGAGTTTTCCAGTCAGAGTGGGAACGAGGGTGTGGGCCATGTGCTCTGCTCGCTATACTATCGCAGTGAGGCCTGGTCACCAAGATGGAGTGGAAAGAGGGTACACAAATGGATGCCCCGTGTCCTGCTCAGTGTTCCCATCGACGTGAATGTCATCCAAAGTTAACATCAAATAAGGGCAAGGGGCGAACCCACTACTGGAGGCACTTGGTACGAGTTTCTACTGAGAAGTAAAGGATGAGAGGGGCCTGATGGCCCCTCGCTCAAACACACTTGCCTGCACGCCCCTGGCCCATCCATCCCACCCCCTCTATCAAAGGCGGTTCGCACCCGGGGATGAGCGCTGGCATGGGGGATTGTCAGGGGCGCAAACGGCCAAGGTGCCAAACAGCATGTACACTTCAAAAGGTATCCCACACCCAGGGGCCATCGCTCACATGGCCTCCTCAGACCCTGTGTCTCCAGGCAGTCCTCCCCTGAGGCAGGCTGCCCCCTTGCAATAAACATAAGTGTGTCTCCATTAAGCAGTCTTCCTGTGCCTTATCTGCACGCCCCAGGCCCATCCATCTCACCCCCTCTATCAAAGGCGGTTCGCACCCGGGGATGAGCGCTGGCATGGGGGGCTGTCAGGGGCACAAACGCCAAGGTGCCAAACAGCATGTACACTTCAAAAGGTATCCCACGTCCAGGGGCCATCGCTCACATGGCCTCCTCAGACCCCGTGACTCCAGGCAGGCCTCCCCTGAGGCAGGCCACCCCCCTGCAATAAACATAGGTGTGTCTCCATTCAGCAGTCTTCCTGTGCCTTATCTGCACGCCCCAGGCCCATCCATCCCACCCCCTCTATCAAAGGCGGTTCACACCCGGGGATGAGCGCTGGCATGGGGGGCTGTCAGGGGCGCAAACGGCCAAGGTGCCAAACAGCATGTACACTTCAAAAGGTATCCCACGCCCAGGGGCCATCGCTCACATGGCCTCCTCAGACCCCGTGTCTCCAGGCAGGCCTCCCCTGAGGCAGGCCGCCCCCCTGCAATACCACGACATACACACGTCATTCATTCACAAACACACCCCTGTTTCTAATACTGATATGTCTCCTGAGAACATCTTTGTGCTTTGCAAGTCAACTCCTGAACCTTCTACCTGAGAAGCACTGAGATCTATGTTAATCTGCTCGTCGTCGTGCTATCTGTGACCGTTTCGAGCAAACTCGTCAGTGTGCTACCTGTCACCATCTACCTGTTTTCCTGCAACAGACTGGTCGGCCTGCTGAAACCAACTGTTTGTTGGTCAAGATAAGGCCATGTATCCTAGTCATATTTCGGTCATTTTTACATTTCTATCTATTTGTGGTTACAGTACCCAATAGAGCTATGGTCATTGGTCTCATTGCTATTGACTTGAGTTTCAATTGTTATGCTATCAATAGATCTATTTATTTTCATCTGTGTCAATTGTCATTGAATTGCATCCTTCGGGGGTCCAGTCTATAATGTAAGCATGTTTCCTTTTCGTGCAAGACAGAACATCCAAGGGACGAGACACATGTTCAGAGTTTAGTCACATAATTTAAAAAATGTCTGTAATTTATGCAAATACTAAGCCGCACATGATGAACTGGTATAGTTCCTGCGAAAAAAACAAAACTTGCATTGAGCATGGTATTGTTCATTTACTTTTTTATGACATTTTTATTCACCAAGGTTTTATAATAACCTTGATATTTACTTTTCAGAATTTTCAACAATGCCTTCCAGTTCGATTAGCGGTTGCCCTTCGAAGACCCATGCTAAATCTGAAGGCACTACAATGCATGTATTCCCGAAAACTGTTGATCGAATAAGAGAATGGGTCAGACATTGCAGATATCCACTGGATGAGCTGGAAAGTAGAGTCCAACAAGTCTTTGAGGACAAGAGGGGTGATCGAGACCGCATCTGCAGCCGGCACTTTCCGTCGAACATGTACACCACATCTTGGGTAACAAAGAAGAATAAACGGCGATCGACACGAAAATTGCTCGCAAACGCTATTCCCACTCTATTCGTCCACATTCCGCCACTGGTGAGTCAAGTGTCCGTTTTTAGCTTTAGGACTTGCGGTAGTGTGTAGGTAGCCGAATGGATTCATTGATATTTTAGGTGTTGTTTCCAATTTGTAATACTTTTGACATTGATATGAGTGTATAGCTTTTTGAATAATGACATTTAACAATATATTATTTTTAGATTTCATAACCCACAAACGAAATCTATATATGGGCACAGGGAACTGTGCTATATTGCGCATTACTCAAGTATTCTGTCTCCTGACATGGCAATTTTAAATATTGGCATTTCATTATAAAAACAATAATTTACCTTTACAACTTCTTGACTATCCCTTGAATCTGAAGCAAGAACATTCTACTTCCGTGACGAGCTCGCAGTTATCAACCACTTCTAGCGTGTATCAGGTAATCATACTTGGCTATTCCGCTACAGACTTGTTATATGCATGTCAAGTAATAGTTTTTATGTATCGTGTGATTATTTTACCAATTGTTTGATTAGTGCTTTCCAATTGATATACACCTTAGTTGTCGTCCCCTGGTGTTTGTTTTCAGTTATAATTAGTGTTATCTATACAAATGCAAGTACTGTCTTTCAGGGAGATGCTGAAGCGGCCACCACATTGACAACAGCCTAGATGTTCTTCTGCAGCACGAGGTATGGATACTGACAGCTCCATTGACCGTGATCATCAGGACTGGAACACTTGTCGTTTCATTGTTCTACCCCATGTTTCATTCGTGGTTAGCCATTGATATGTACCTGTGCGGTCGACCCCAAGTGTGTGTTGTGTTTTCAATATTGTAATCCTTACTAATGCAAATACTATGTTTCAGGCAGTTGTTGAAGCATCAACCCACGCACTTGATACAGTGCCTGACATTCGAGTAATTCCAGGGGAAGCGGGACCATGCGGATATGAATCAGTGCAACAGCTTTCGGAAGTGCGCACCACATTGACAACAGCCCTAGATATTCTTCAGCAGCACGAGGTATGGATACTGACAGCTCCATCGAGCGTGATCATATAACATGATTCCATTTGCTATACTTTCTTCCCTAGTAACGCAAGTACTGTGTTTCAGGGAGACGATGGAGCTTCCACTACAATCACAAGATCCCATTTAGATGATGCAGATGTAAAGAAATCAGAGAAATAAGTCGATTAAATCTGATCATATTTAAATATTCCTTGATTCTTTTAGACAATGCAACATTTGTGGTTATCTCTTTATATGTACCTGTGCCGTTGACCCCAAGTGTGTGTTATGTTTACAATATTGAAAACCATACTAACGCAAGTACTGTGTTTCAGGGAGTTGCTGATGCCTCCTCTTCAATACAATAATTCGTAGCAGTCCATGCAGAGACAGAGGTATGGATACTGACAGCTCCATCGAACTAGGTCATCAGAGCTCGAATACTTGTCGTTTGATTGTTCTACACAATGTTTAAATCGTGTTTGGCTATTGAGATGTACATGTGTGTTCGTCGTCATGTGTGTTTTATGCTAACAATATTTTGATACACAGTAATGAAAATACTATGTTTCAGGGAGTGGATGGAGCCTCATTCCGTGCTGTCTATGCGGATACAGAAAATATAGTTGTTGCAGCGCAAGAGGAAGGGGAGACATGCAGATACGTATCGGAGCAACAGCGTGCAGATGTTGAAGGTCAAGTCAAAAAAGTTGCAAAGAAAAGAAACAAAAATAAGGTTAGTTACAAACAGTTCATAACTTTAGACATTTTTTTGTGCTGGGGACTATTTTATGTTTTTTTCCAGTCAATTGTACTATACTTTATCTTGTGTTTAAACTGAACATCCCTTTTCCAATTTGTCCTCTAGTTACCCGTGGGTCTACGAACTATACATACACAGACAGTGAAGCGAATGAGAGCTGTTGCTTGCCAGACCATTTACACTATGGAGGCTATGGAGGAACTATTAATTCAGACGCGGCGTGTTGAGACTCAGGATGCTCATGTCCAATGTACAGAAAATGAAATTAATGTGTCCGGAGAATCCGGCAAAGTTGTATTGGACCATTGCTACGGTACGACCGCACCACCGCAACAACATGATACTGGATGTATTGAAAATAGCTCTGAAGTAGTCGCAGATCAATTCACACAGTCTACACCCGCCAAGAAATTACCACCAAAAAAGCTGTCGACATTGTTGTGTTCTCCCATCAATGTTGGAGTAGCAGATGTTGAAATAACAGTGAATGAACCAGCAGCAGCATTCACCGGCGTATCAGAACTTGATAGCAGCGATATTTCTTTCAAATGTGGTGATATGTTCTCAACGTCACAGGCCGAAACAACTTTGACGCAGGATGACAGTCTAATGAAAGAGGACAAATACATAGTATTCAACAGTTGTTTGATGGATATTATAAGTATGCTGAAATGTGGGCATTCCGTCAGAGGGAATGTATGTGGGAAGCCATTGATTCATGTGACTCGTCAAAAACAAGGCAATAACGTCACAATACATGCCGCCTGTACATTACATCATTCGTTTTCATGGTCTGCACAACCGATGCTGGGGAAACTGCCAGCAGGAAATCTACTGTGTGCAGCTGCATTACTTTTTAGTGGCTCCAGTTTTAGAATGTTAGAGTCTTTCTTTCAGTTTGTGGGACTCCATTTCATTTACAAAATGCAGCACTACAAATACCAACGTGATTATCTGTTTCCGGCCATTAGTGATGCTTGGAAAATTGAAAAAGTGTCTCTAGCAAGTACATTCGAAGGCAAACGATTCAGGCTAGCCGGCGATGGACAGTGCGACAGCCCTGGATTTTCTGCCAACTACTGCACCTACCACTTTCAGGACATGGATAGTAAGAAAATTGTGAGTTCGGTGGTCGTGCAGGTAACACAATGAACATCCTCAGTGGCCATGGAGAAACTAGGATTCATAAAATCAGTGGAATATCTCCAATCGAGGGGAATGCACATCGACCTCATAGCCACGGACAGACACATTTCAATTGCCAAGACAATGAGAGAGCAGTTCCCACATATTAAACATCAGTTTGACGTATGGCATCTTGCTAAATCAATCAATAAGAAAACCTCGGCTGCAGGGAAAAAAAAGGTTGGAAAGTATTTCAGAGTGGTCCCAGTCTATCAGCAACCATCTTTGGTGGAGCTCCAAAACTTGTGAAGGGTCAGTGGAAATACTACTTGAAAAATGCCGGTCACTGATGCACCACTGTACCAACGTGCACCGCTGGTCAGTAAACCTACATTTCCACCAATGTGAACATGGCCCTTTATCCCCAGAGGAGGCAAGGAAGAAGAAGTGGTTGATTCCATCTTCACTGACACACAAAGCCATTGAGAAGATTGTTTTCGATAAAACTCTATCAAGAGATTTGAGGGGACTGACAGAATTCTGTCACACAGGAGGTTTGGAGGTTTTCCACAATATGTGCCTAAAGTACAGGCCAAAGCGCTTGCATTTCAGCATACAGGGCATGAGACATAGGACTCTACTAGCGGTCTTGGCCCATAACGAGAATCTCGGCCGTGAACAATCTAGGACTAAGGGTAATGTAAGGATGCCTCGCTACACTAAGGCCTTTTCAAAAAGAAGTAAGCAATGGGTGATCAAACCAGTCTATGAGGAAATGGAGTTCGACTTTGTCAAAATCCTTATTGTTGCTGTATTAGAGAAGCACAGATATGGAATTTTGAACGTTTCTGTGCAGAGCACTGATCCATTGCCACCCAACATTGCCACTGTGCCATGTCCACCCAAAGGAGAGCTGGTTGTGAAGTACAAATCCCGGTTTAAATAATTGTAATACGATTGTCTTTTTGTAAATAAATGTTATTGTACAGTGTGCATACAAAGTACGCTAACCCTAACCCCTACCTTCACCATCCTGGGTGCCGAACAACCTGGGTGTCATCTTTGAATTCTCCCTCTATTCACCTCATATTGCTGACCTTGTCTATATGTGTATGTATATATTTTTGTTGAATTAACTAATTTTCGCAATCTCTTGTAAATGCTGCGCACTGTTAACCGAGGTGAGGCTTGCGTATTGCAAATAATAAAACAAACAAACAATAAATCTCACTTTCAACTCAACTCCTTGGGTACTTTATACATTCCCTGACCTTCCCCAAAAAATTAAAAGGCTCAAAAATTATGTTCTTTGGGGCTTCAAAGCTCGCAGACAACAAGGACAAAATTGGGGGCCTTAGAACGCGCCAAGCGAGCCGTGCAGATGGGAGAGAAGCCAGTTCGCATTTGCACATTGAGGCGCACTACATAGATGGATTTGATGGATTTGAAACTTCCTTCAAGTTCTCACAGATGGCTTTACTACGGGATGTTGCAAAGAAGGAATGTATGCTCATTTCTAGTGAAGGTCAGCGGTTTTGATTTTCAGCTTGCGCCCTGAAGAGGCCCACAGCTCGCACTGGCAGTATAAGGTTCTATTGTTTTTTTTACCTTGAGAGACAGGGACCATGCCGAAAGAACTTCATTTGAAAGGGTGGGGGGGTGCAATAACGTAAGAGACGATAAGACAGAAAATTCTGAAACTAGACCGAGTTTCATGTTAGTTCAGTATACGAAAAATCGTTGTCAAGAGCACAGTGGGATTTACGGACTGCATTAAGCAGAGACACAATGGAAATTGCAAATATAATGTAAGTAACTCTTTAGACGCTTTTATGCCGGAATGAAGAATTAATGAATGGATGCATGAATAAATGAATGAATGAAGAGCTTTGAAAAGGTTTGTGGGATCGTCCTTGTAGCGGACACATGGGCATGCAGGTCCACATTCCACACGCATGTAGACAAAAAGTCGTTTCTCATTGTGTACTAACCTCGATTTATTTCGTTAGTTTTCGCATTGATTTTAGAGCCGAATATACTCCATTGCACTATCCTTGAAAGCAAATAGTTTCAGCTCGGCCGTAATAAATAAAATGAATAATATTAATAAAGATTGGCTGGCAAGACTAATTATAAATTTTATGTTTTCAAAACAGGTATATCCTTCCCTTTTGCTACTGCCACCAGTTTGAGACACCGGCAGATGTTTTTTTTAACCGCCAGCTGCAGCTTAATGTAAACAACTGCACAATCCTGATGATTTTATGGGACGATCGCCAAGGGCCCATATGCCCTTATGCGATACTAGCGGCTAGAAGCAACATATCAACCTTTACGCTGGCCTAGTTCCTACTTGATGGAACAGCCTTGCGGTTCAACATGCGACAAAAGTGCTTCTTTTAACGAAAACTAACACCCTGTGTACCCTAAAGGAACAGCGCGTGACTCACGATAAACTTTCACGGATTTGTGGATAGAGATAAAAGAAAATAAATGGCTTTCGGAGTTCATATGGCAATTGCTGAATATTCTGTAAAGATTTAATGTCAAATAAATGTACTTTACCAAATGTACCGTGTTGCTGTTTGATTTTAAAGTACAGTTTCATATTCCGAATTGTGGCGCGCTGTGTTGCGAGTTGATCTGTGTTGGTTTCTGGGTTCTGTGTGAAGTCGCGTAGAAGACAACTGGGCGCGTTTGCCTACTCAGCACAGAAACGTCACGGAAAGAGGCGGGGAATATGAATGTTTTGATAATGTCAGGCTCAGGGGGGGGGGATATGATTTAGTGCCGCAAAAGCAGGTCAGCCAGGGCGATGGGGGAAATGATAGGATTATCACGAAATGGCAGCTCCCTGATGCCTGTTTTCGTGTGCATTTAATGGACGAAAACTCGGGTAAGGCCCATAGGAAAACACATGGCCGACCCGTAGGGGCAATAAAAATGTTTGACCGAACCATTCCTTTAAGCTGTGCTTAATACTCACTATAATCAGGTTTGCTAAGTGTATGTGGAAGAGGTACAAGGACACCCCTTTGCCTGGCATAAACTTCTGAATCCAGAAACTGCTGCTATCAGATCAGATCAGAACAGGACCTGGATACTCAAGTCCCTAGATAAGCGAGACACCAAACACCCTAAACCCAATGCCATCTTTAATGCCTCATGGTTGTGATACATGGTTTAAAGAATTTACATACCAACATGTCCATGTCATTCCTAAAATGCACCCTGAGTCCGTGTTTTATCTTGCATTCTGGTACTTGTACTATTCTTTACCCCAAAATACAATAAAAACCGCAAGTCCCAGAATACAAAGTAAGAAACAGGACCGAATGACTCAGAACTCTTGTTCTGGCATGTAAGAATTGAAGTGGCCCTGTGGCACATGGTCTGGAATTAGACGTCTCGCTGTACAAGAACATATTGTTTGAAAGTTGCAACAACAAAATAATGTGTTCTAACAATGATCCAGTGAAAAGACGCTTTTATGTATGTATTATTATTCTTAGCAATGCAATTTATGTATTCCTTTGCAGAAGTATATCTTGGAGGTCATTGGAGCCATTTCACACTCTTATCCTGTGCAATAAAGCAGAGCTCAGCATCTTCTTCCTGTACTTCCGGTCATGCCAGGATTACTTATTGGTACTCTTCTTTACGCCAACTTGTAGTCTTCCTCTTCAAGTGTTCTAATGTATTGACCGCCCTTAAATCTAGTAAGGGAGGGTAGGATCCTTCTTCTACATCACTACCCCCGCCCACATTCGTAATAGTCATCATTATTTGTGCATGGAGCATGTTGTTTCTAGTGACTCCTCTACAGTAACTCTGCCAAGCTCGTCATTGGATGGCCTTTTCTGTGTTCCCCAATAGCATGAACACAGTGCAATAGCTACTGGTACATGAGGCATGTTGGCATGTACCTTTAAGTACCGAGTCTCACTGAATGCCGCATGTGTGTATATGGTATTGTGTGGTGCTAATATGAAATGCAATTATGTATTTACCATCACAATCCCTGCTTTACCTTTGAATTTAACAACCTTTGAGTATGGGTGCCCGACGAAATTTAGCCAGGCTACGTCCCAGCATACCCTTTAACTTAAGAAAAATGCACTACAACTGTTAGCTCTTTGTCATCTTTTGTGAATATCACAATATACATAACATGTAGGTAGACATGATCGAGTACTTACACATTTCGAATTATATACGTATAATGGTGATTAATACAAGTTGCTGGATAACTATCATCACTTAATGCAATTCCTGATGAATTAAATGCATATACTGTTCCTGATGAAGGGAATATTTTCGAAACACGTCAAAAAGGCCACATACAAGCTACGCTTTGGCTGAAGCCCTTAGCAGATTAGAAAACAATTGAGGGATGTGCTTGTACCCGTTCTAAAACCAGAATGGTTGGTACCCAATTTACCAGAGACCTCTGCCCAGCGTTCCAGAGCATGCGGTACAAACCTCAAAAATATCTTGTATGGAGCATCCAAAAGGGAGATAGGCTGGTAGTTGGCAGGATCTCCCTTTTTGAAGATCACCACGACTATTGCCTCCTTCCAAGTATACGGAAAAGTGATGGCTCACCAAGACATTACAGAACAACTGCATTAGCATCTCCGCCCATATCAGCGGAGCAGAATTAAGAGTCAGATTCGTCGGCCCATCAGGGCCTGGGGCATTAGAAGTTTTCACCCTCTTAATTGCCCACAAAATCCCCTCAATATCAATTTCCAAATCCTCCCACAAGGGGGGAAACACTGGTGCCACACGGGAAGCCAAATCGGGGTCCATCACCACATCCACAGAACCATACAAGTTGCTGAAATAGGCTTCCCATATGGCCCTCGATATTGGCTGTGGTTGTAAAGATATTTGAGTGACTTGTCCTCAAATTTGCCTCCAATCATTCGACAAGACTCTTGAGCTTAAGGCAGATAACATGCTCTCAGCATCCCTTTCAAATAGTAAATACCTGTGGCTTTTTTCTATAAGTTTGGGTTAGTTTCCTGATCTGAGTGATCTTTTCACTGACTGGTTTCACATGTCTGTTCTCTGAGGGGGGGTCAGCTCGGTTTTGTGGCATCTAGGTTTCTCTGGTTCATTGGATATATTTTTTTGTTTCTGAGCACAGCGGATATTAATTGAACCTTCCACTAAGTCCTGTGTGATTGAGTGCATGTATAATATGTATATTGGAGGGTGGATGATATATTCAAATTTACTCTATGTATTTATAGATTTCCTGTTGAAGATGTGGTCAAAATGATTTCCTATACGTCAAAACCGGTCGGTCCTGTCAAGTTGCCTGAAAATGGGAACATGAACATGACTTCACTTCCATTTTAGACCACATGTGTTATATATTTTGCTATTGTGCCATGTTTTAGTTACATGTCTCTTTCTGAATATAACATGCCAGAGGTATGACTGTTTATAGTTGCTAAATATATGAGTATAGTTGACTGTATTGAATTTTTGTCATTATGGTTGAAAATAAATATTTTATTATTGCCCTGCTCTAATTGAAACTTTTTTTGATTCATTCATGATTACACCAAATATTTTGTATTCATTAATGAATGTTTTGATACTTTTGTAATCAATCCTGCTGGACCCTTTTTCTAGTGTTTAATTCAATGCAGCTCCAAATATATTTTACTTTGTATTTACCATAAAACGAATAATAGAGCTATTTAAAATTGGCATGCATAAAACAGTACAATAGATACATATGAGCAACAAATCAACTGCCATATAAGAAAGAGAAAAAAGGGGAAGGGGCAGAGGAGGACCAAAAAGAGGGGGTTCGTCCGTTAACATATATTTCATTGAAAGTGCTCCAAATGTCATCACATCTCTCTAGTCCTGTTTAACTTGTAAAGACACTCTCTCCCTACTGGAAGAAGCGACAAACTATGCAATCAATCATCAACAGTAGGCCTAACATCAATCTTCCAAATCTTCAAAATATATCTCTTGCCCACCAATAGAGCTCTATAAGCCCAGAAAAGCTTACCAGTAGGCAG
Organism: Ambystoma mexicanum; assembly: GCF_040938575.1. NCBI lineage: Eukaryota > Metazoa > Chordata > Amphibia > Caudata > Ambystomatidae > Ambystoma > Ambystoma mexicanum. Next base: position 1,175,883,454 of record NC_090928.1, on the reverse strand, counting down.
GGTAATACCAGAAGGAAAAAGACCTAATATACAAATCATACGAGGGCGAGGAAGACCCAAGACTAGATCTATATGCTGGAAAACCCCATCCCACAACAACTGAACCTTGTGACAAACCCAGACGATGTGTAATGTGGTACCCACATCACCTTTGCAATTCCAACAGATATTGGGCCTCAATACGACCCTGGCGGTGATGGTATGAACGGTGCCGGTAGGGGACCGGCACCGTTCATACTGTCCCGCCGGATTATGAGTTATGCTTGCGGGTGCTTGTGCGGCACCCGCGAGTTTAACTCGTAATTGCACCGGCACCGTTATCAACGGTGCCGGCGCATCCATGCTCCCCACCCCCATTCTGCCCTATGGGACAGAATGGGGATCGGGAGCCTGGCATTACCGCCAGCCGCGAATGGGCAATTACTGGCCCATTCAACTCGTAATGGGCTGGTTATTGCCCCATCGTGGGAGCCGGTGCCGGTAGCGAGCATGGCGGTGGCCCTGCCTGTCATACAGGCACGGCTACCGCCATGCTCGTAATGAGGCCCATTGTCGTGGCACAATTGACCGGGCAATGGGCCTCATTACAAGGTTGGAGGTAGCCTTGTCAGTTCTTTAAACTATAAGGTCCTTCATTATATGGACTACTATAATTGGTTGGCACGCTTATTCCATGTCTGGAACATTTGGTTCATTTAGCAGCATGTAAGCCCAGACCCAGGTGCAAGGAGATGGGGCATGACACTACCTCCCCACCCAATTAGCCCAGCATATCTCATTGCCCATGCCTTGTGCCATGAAGATTGTCTTTGTACTTGACCTTGCAAAGTATCCTTGTTTTTGATAATGCATGGGAGTGAGGGCACTCACGATCGTGTCTAGTGCTCCCAGTTCAAACTCTAGTTTTATGCTTGGCTCACGTGACAGGAGACCATGATTTGGCCATTTTGCAGGTTTTAAATGCTCTGAATGAATAAAACCTGGCACTCCTGGTGTTCTTTCTTTGCACCTTAACAAGGGGAGATTCATCCTCCGCATGTTCGCTCATTTCCAGAATAGACAGCTGACCTTGGCTGCGTCAGTCTCGACCCCAGGCCAGACAACCTTGTCTTGGAGCTCCACAATTCTGCTTATTCTTGCTGTGACAGTTTTCTCTTCCTGCTTCATGGGTCCTGGCTTATTAAAATCATGATATTGATGTCCAGTTTCTATAAAATGGCAGCTTGCCTGCATTCTATTCAATACGTATAGCTAGCTTCTATGATGACTTAGTCTACCTTGCGTTTCAGCGTTTGTACATTTATTGAACAGTTGAATTTCTACAGTACTTTGTGCACAAATAATCTTCTTCTTAAAGCTCACTTGTTTCTTTACTTCATAATTAGTTTATTTAGGATCCGTAGATCCTGTTCAGTCAGTATCACAGGACATCATGCATACATTTTTGTGATGTCACTATCTTAATTTCTTTGCTTCTTCTCATATTCCTTCAGGGAGTTTCTCCCTTAGGCTGTCATCACTTCGGGGATACTTTTGGTAAGGTTGTATCAATGGGTATCTTCTTTTGAACACGCGCTTCGGCATTGGCACAACAGCTGGTGTCAAACACGGCACAGTCTCATGTCTTCAACATATAGGATTAAAGGGGGGCGGGATCTCCTGCAGGGGTATACAGCTGCTCCTCTACTTTTCCCCCTCTGGTCGAGTCCTCGACCACGTCCTCAAGTGCTTCTACATCCTGGTGTTTTCTCTTGAAAAAGTGTTTCCTAGGTAGCCATATTTTCATCATCCCCCTCAGGGTGCCTGCTGATTTGACATGTTCATCCACACTCCAGGTCATATAGTTACATTGTCCATTCGGAGTACAATAGAACCATCGTCCCATGTACTTCTTATGATTCTTTGGATACAGAAACTTTGTTCCCTCAGGTGCTATGATGCTAGTCTTTATGTATTTTCTGACAGCGTCATCAGTCAGCTCCTTGGCGTTTGGTTCACTTTTTACATCAATCATGATCATCATTCCTACTACGTTCTTTGCCGTTTTCTTGCATTGGGCAATCACCATCCTGACTATACAGAATCCAAACATTACAAGCACCAGTATTACTCCAAGGACCTTAAATAGATTTGACAACCACTGCGGAATCCATGAAAACAAGGAGTTAAACTAACAGTCACCTTCAATGTCCTCTGTCTCTTCTTCCATCTTGGTATGCAGGTCTGTCAACATCCGTAGGGCCTCTGCCAAGGTCCCATTCTGGCCATCATGAGAAGGTATAAATGTGCAACATGATGGCCCGATTTTGGCGCAAAATCCTCCTTCCCTCGCTGTGATCATCTCAAGGACATATCTATTCTGGAGGGTCATCAATCGTTAGGCCTTCAGCTCTTCTTTAATGGCATTGAATCCCTTCATGGTAGCATTGATTGTCTGCAGAAGCTCTTATCTGGTGATTTGAACCATTTGTCGTTCACCACTGTTTGAATTCCAGGCATACATATAGCCGTCATTATCATATCAGTCTTGCTGAACAACTTGTGCTCTTCAGGAATAGTTTTGACGCTGTTACTGATTTGGCTGAGAAATAATTTTCTCTTTTCGTCTGTCAGAGTTCAAGTGATCTTTTCTTTCTCAAATGATCATCCACATTTGGAAATTCACAATGTTTAGATCAATCTGAGGAATCACTAATGCTTGTGAGCACCAGGGAACACACTCCACCCCAATTCCTGGGCACATTCATTTAGGGTCTAGATCCACAAGCCCAATATCGATCCATAAGGACAGCTGTCCCTTTTCTCATTCCAGGCACGTCAATTGTGGTTTTGCATCCTATGTTATGTCCCACAAGGTTCTTTCCATGGCCTCGTAAACAGAGTGTCGCATTAACCAATGGGATTACAACTACTAGGTCTGATTCGACTTCTACCCATGTCAGTAACTTGGAGTGCTTGGCCAATGACTTTAAGCATCCATCATGCACTCTCTGCACCTCTTGCACATATTCTGTTTTCAGCAGATGAAATGTACACAATATCATTCCATCTTCCCATCCCTTCTTTGAATGCACTTGTCCATAGATTAATAGTTATGTTTGTTCCCAACATCCAGGCAATCCTGCTATTTCTGTCATCAGAACAGTTAATTCTCTTCATTTCTTCAATGATTACCTCATCTTGTCCTGCAGCAGGATATACAAGCATTTTGTCTGTCCATCCAGGCTCCTTCTCCATTAATTTGGTCTTGACATAGTCATCCTGGTATGGAAACGACCATCTAGATCTCCATCGCAATTTCGCCCAGCTCCTCTGCTGCAAGATGGCTGAGGTATTTTGCATCGTATGCTGAAACCTCCTTCAAAATGAAAATCCTTACTGTATTCCTGGCATAGGAGATGAGAGAGCAGAGATAGCAACTCTCATCAGATGCTCTTATCCCCCAGCTTTCTCATGTGTTGATCCACATGTTATTTCCTAGGTGAGCTGAATTATCTAGATAGGTATTTATCACTTCATTATCTTCCTCTACATCTCTTTTTTGCCTAACACACACATAGAGATCAAGGATATTGTCATAATTTGTTCTCATACTGGGGAGAATCATGGGAATTCTTTCTTCGGTAGAACCATAAAGATGATAAAGACTGTGAAAAATAAGGAACAAAACTACGAGAACAATCATGCAAATATATATTATGCATAGAAATGTGAGAAACCATTTCTCGTAACATCCACTGCTTGATGGACTCTTGCTCTCTCTATAATTGTGTTGTCTTCTTCATTAATCATTTTTAATACAATCATTGAGTTTCTTTTACATTTGCAACTGTATGATTTGTTCAATTATAGCAATGAGTAGTCTTCGTATCACTCGACCATTTTTAGGATCCTGTAAAAAAGTGTGAATATTAAAATCTCTCCTAACAAGAGCAGGTTAAGATTGAAGTACGAACACAAGGACAGCAACCACAAGCTGATGAGTGTCACTATTGACAGGTATCATGTATTTTTATCACTTAAAACAGATATTCTCCACAAATTCAATATGAATATTGATCTCTCTTCCATTTCCTGATCAAGAACTGACGTTTAGGCAAAATTCTGATTAATTATTCACTGCTTCAGTATATTTCTAAATGTTCATTTTAACCTCTGCAATTGCTCTGCAAATTCTCGCTCTCCCTGCTAAAATATATAAGGATGTCTATTGAATTCTAGTTCAAATAAAGTGTGTGTTAGTCACTCATTGCTTTATCGTCCTTCTTTTTAGTCATCCATGGAGTATGCACATGTGGAAATTATTCTTCTTGTCTTGCTTCTGGATCAGCAACAGTGGGAGCGAGGGTCTTGACTTTATAAATCTTCACGTCGTTGAGACGCAACCAAGCTCATCTTCCCAAAACCTTAACAGCAGAAGGGGAAACTTCCTCAACCAGGAATGGGCCATTAAATCGAGGTTCATGCCACTTCTGGGTAAAGATTTTAATCTGAATCATGTCCCCAACATATAACTTAGGTGGTGGTAATAGTTCACTCGGATAGGTCACCAAATTATCTTGTTCTGTGTTCCTTGACCTTTACCTCGATGCTTGACTTGATCTGAAATTAAAGAAATACTGGTAGTCATACATGTCAAATAATCATGCATCTCATCACCTAGAGTTTTGGCCACACTCTGGGCATCACACCTGATCCTAGACGGATGTTTAAGGGGCATACTCATTCAATGCCATGTTATTAGCTTGTGTGGGGTGAGATGGTGGTCTGAACCTGGCTGATTCCAAAGGGCATATAAAGCTGAAGGCAGGCAATACAGCCATCCCTTTTTTAAAGTCAATTCAATCTTGGAAATCCTCTCTTTGAGGAGGCCATTGAGTCTCTCACATAATCTGATGGCTTGTGGGTGATACGCAGAAGAGAACTTGTGCTTTTTACTTACTAAAAGCCCTATTTGTTCGAATAGCTCATTGACAAAATGTGGCCCATTATCAGATCTTAGTACTTCACACACAACCCAGCTTGGGAAAACCTTGAATACTAAAAACCTTGCTGTGTAATTGGCATCAGGGTGTTCACACAGACCCGTTTTGATCCACCTAGGGAAGGGGCACCACCACTAATAGATACCTATATCCGTTACATGTCTGCAGCATATCAACATAGTTGATATGTAAATGCTGAAATGGACCATCCGGTCGAGGTATTACTCCTCTAATCATTCTCAGTGTATGCCCAGCAGTAAACCTTTGACACACGATGCAATTCACCATAAACAGTGCAACGTGTTAAAACAAATTAGGAATGAACCAGTCTTCTGCAATATTAGCAGCAAGACTTTCTCTAGTTATATGCATGGGGTAATGCAGCTGTTCAAGAGCGACCTTTAATACATTTAATGGCATCAATGGCTCTCCTGTCAATGTAAAGCTTCCGTAGGAGATAAAGAACACCCCCTTCACTTCCACAGTTCTTGCTCTTCCTGTGGCGCACTTCCCTGAATCTCTATTAATTGGTTTATCAACAACATATTAAACCCTTCCTGTACTAACATGGTTGTAGTTAATTTTCTTTAATATCTTCAGTATCAAAACTCGAAATTTCTTGGGAATTTCCAACCCTTTTGGCTTATCTGTCTGCGGCTACGTTCCCGCAAGAGATAAAGTCTGTTCTTTTAGTATGCGCTGTGCATTTTACAACCGCTATGGCCACTGGGAGTTGTAGTGCCTTAATGGTCTATCCAATAAGGATGTATGTTGCCCTGGAGAGCCGTCTGCACGAGATAGCCACTCCTCTTCCAATATGACAATCCTGCATGCACGGTTGATGTCACATAGGCGGAGTCACTACACTGTCACTTCCTGCCCTTCATGTTTCACAAGTGCGATAATAAGCGCTACTAATTCTGCTCCTTGCACTGAAAAATGAGACGGTGGCCTTGCACTCGCCACCACCTCGAATTCTTCATTTAATTTGAGTCTTACTACTGCAGCGCCTGAATGCCTTTCCTGACTAGTCTCATCTATTTTCGAAGAACCATCAATAAAAAGAATCTCCCCTCCCGCCAAAGCATTCTCTTTCACACAGGGTATATCATCATAGAACTCAACATAATTGGCACAGCCATGTACATGTTCACCTTCTTCTACTGACTCAGCTATGAACGTGGCAAGGTTCACTATTTTACATCTTACAATTGTAATAGGTAAATTAGAAATAATTACCTTGTAAATTGAAGCTCTTTGGCATGTTAAGGTGCTGTTGGGTTGCTCTAAAATGGCAAATAGAGCATGCTCCATGTAAAGGGTAATAGAACAGCCCATGACAATACTTGTGGACTTCTCAATTGCAAATGCAGCAACTGGCAAATATTGTTCACAAGGGAAGTGTCCTCTCATAACTGGGTCTAAAATCCCACTGTAATATGCCAAAGGTTTATACACTAATGTGTTTCTTTGTATAAGTACCATTGTCATAACTGTCCCATTTGTGTGTGAAAACAAATACAATTCCTCACCATAATTGGGAATCCCTAAAACAGGGGCTGAGCAAATTGTTTTTTTCAACTCCTCAAATCCTTCCTCCATTTCTTCAGTCTATTCCATGTTTGTTTTATCAACTTGTGCTTTCTTTAATGCTTGCAGAAGTGGATTTGTGTACGTGCTTTAATCAAACACTCAGGCTATAATATAATTGAACAAACCCAGAAACTGCTGCATTTGTTACACTGAGTTCGGTTCTGGTGTTTTCATAATTGCCTCAGCCCTTTCAGGTGTCACTTTCTTTCCTTCATGTGAAAGTAACTGTCCTATGTACAACACTTCCTCCTGACAATACTGTAATTTCTCCTTGTCCACCTTATAGACATGGGGCCTCATTACGACCCTGGCGGAAATCGTGGTGCAATATGCACCATGGAGCACGGCGGAAAGCTGCCGATACCGCCATGGGGGTTGGCGGATTTACCGCCCCATTCCGACCTTGGCGGGGCGGTAAATCCCCATTCCCCATTTTACCCTTCCCCATTCCCATTTTTGCCCCATAGGGCATAATGGGAGTGGGGAAGGCGTTAATTACGCCACCGTAAAATACGGTGGCGTAATTAACGACAAGGTCCCGTAGCGCCATGGATTTCTCCGCCCGGAAAAACCAGGCGGAAAACGCTCCATGGCGCTACGGGAACTCGTAGTGGGGCGGACGGGTCCGCCGCGAATACCGCTGGCGTAAACCCACTCCGCCAGGGTCGTAATGAGGCCCATTGTCTGCTAAAATAGTCATCAAATGGACAGAATCTTGCCTCTGATTTACTGCAAATCAATAGGTCATCTACGTATATATCAGCGTACTCCTAAGATTGATATTGCCTAGGTCCATCTGGAGGACTCTGTTTAGGATATATGGGGACTCAAGTATGTTTCAGTGTTTTTTTGTGAAAGGTAAAGGAAGTCAAGTCTTGGGAGTCCTTGTGTAACAGAATCAAGAAAAGCGAATTTTTCAAATCGATCACTGTGAAGTATTGAGCTTCTACTGGGATACTGCACAATATTGGTGCCGGATCAGGAACTAAAGGAAACTCAGTGTCTACAATCTGGTTAAGAGGTCTCAAATCCTGGATAAATCTCCACGACTCTTGCTTAGATTTTTTCATCCGATCCGATACTCCACGGTATTGCACGATGATTCTGATGGCACCAGAATCCCCTGATTCATCAGTGCTGAAATAGTCTGAAATATACCTTCATCAGCTTCTCAAAACATGGGGTACTGTTTAGCTAGAGGTAAAATGACTCCTGGCTTAAGCTTTATTTTAACCTTCCCTATTCCTTTCAATAAACCTATGTAATAGGGGCCTGTGGCACATTGAGCACTCTGCACCTTTTCAAGATCCTACAAAAAAAATGCTCTCTCATTCTCTGTGGGACTTCCATTTTTTCTATTCTTATCCAGTATGTGATGCTCATGGAGAACACCACTTCGTCATCACTTCAGTCTTCCCTGAACATATCATCATTGGTTATGTCAGTCAGTCTGTACCCCTCCTCAAGAGCTATCACTGTTCTCCATGGTCTACCTTCATCGCCTGTCCCATCGAGCATTGTCATCTCTCTTCGTACTAGCTGCTTCCAACTCTATAGGAATAGTCTGTCCACCTTCCTCATCCATTTGTATTTGTGCTCTAAATAAAAACTCATCAGGTATCCTCACAAACTTTCCTACCAGACCAGGTAGCCATGTCAGCAAAATGCTTAATCCATATAGAAACATCTCAGGATCTACTGGAACGCCTTGCAGAGCCACTTGCCCTGCGAATGCCGTTATGAACTCGCCTATGTTTAAATAGTCTATTGTGGAGTATAGCACACTATTTCTTGATCAGTAAATGAAATCATCATATTAAGTTTCGTCATTAGATCTCTTCCTAAAATGTTAAATGGTGTCTGTCGTGAAAATAACAAAGGGACTGACATGTCACATTCTCCTATGGAGACCGGTAATTTATCAGTAAAGGAACTAGATTTGTTGCACCAGAGAACCCTTGAGCATTCATGGCAATACCTGACATTGGATACTTTCCCTCCCGTATACATGAACAAGTTGCCCCAGTGTCTACAAGAAAAGAAAACGTTTTGCTTTCTATCGTCACATCGACCCTCGGTTCCTCTTGGTTCTGGTGTCACAGATAGTACTAAACACTTCAATCACCCTGTGAGCTGGCCTATTGTGGGTACAAGCTCATCCCTGTTCCTGTGAAAGGATTTCCTCCTACCACAATGACACCTCCTATTCTAGTTGTTAGTACTTGTCTTGTATTTGCATACTGCTTTGTCTGCATAGGGGCCTGATGCGACTGCCTCTTGGGTGGATTGATTTGCGTTTGTCCCTGCTGTGGCACCTGCTGTACATGTGGTGCTTGTGTCTTACAAGATGTGCGATCTTGGGCAAAACCCTCTCTAGTCTGTGTGCTGTATGGTGATGGATAAGCTGTCCCTCCTCTGAAAAACTGGGCATTTTGTACAATCCTGCGGCTCTTGCATATGCACACAATATGTCCTGTCATTGCACAATGCCCTTCTGGTAAACCCTCCTTGGTTATATTCTCCCTGAGCACTCTGGTTCTCAATCCGAGTGTTTTGAAACCCACCTTGGTTATTCTGAAATCCACCTCCTCTTCCCCTATAACCCATACCTCTTCCCCGTCAAGCGAACCCATACTCACCTTGGGCCATCGGGCACAAATTATTCACCTGCTATGTACCTATTGCTTCCTGCATTCCCAATCCTTCTCCACTTGTCAACATCGCCCTTTCTAAGCAAATTCTGACAATTTCATCTGAACTATCTTGGCTTCCTCCATTTTTCAGTTCTCATCTTTCTTTTTGTTCTTCTCTTGCAATAACCAATAATGATGCACAATGGTGAACTGTATCTCAACCCATGGCTTCGCTTCCATCCCCACTTGTTTTTGCATCTGCCTCTGTACTGGTTCAGGCAACCCCTCATATAAAATATGGTAAAATAATTCCCCTGTCTTTTACCACGAATCGCAAGTTTCAAGCTGCTAGTTCTCCTAAATATCCTGAATATAAGCAATAGGGTTTTCATCTTCTTTAATTTTTTGTGTCAAAATTGCACCCACATCTGATGTGTCAGGATATTGTACCCTGACAGCCTCCAAATGTCTGCTCTACAATTCTTAAATGTCGCTCCATCATGCGCTGTGTTTTGTGCAGTCGCACTTGAATATCCTGCTCTCCTCCAAATGCCATCAGTCCTCTCTCCAAGAATGGCTGCCAGGAACCTTTTATGTCCCCTATTGCCAGCATATTTCCTCCTGTCATTTCTCTTATTCGTACATACATTTCCAAGCACCAAAGTCAAACTAGGGAGTTTGTATTTTAAATAATCCTTGTCCATTTGTGGCCATAGAATATATGCGGTCTCGCTCCCCATTCTCTAACAAGAGGAACTGCATGAACTCCATCCCATAGTCAGATCTCACTATTGATCTATTCATGGCAGGGATAATCGTCCCTGCCTGTCTTCTTACCGGCAATGACCTTAGCCTGCTACATATGGTGTAGGCTCTCCCTTCTCATTATATGATCGTTTTTGGGGAAACTCGGGTATGATACAGGATCTTTAGGATGTTCCAGATCTGACCATCTCACTTCCTTGTCCATTTTCTGGCTTCCTTCAGGGCCGCATGCTCTCCCTCTCTCTGCCCCAAGATCAGACTCTGTTTCCTTGTCTGATATTGCTAAACCCCAGCTGGTGTGACTATCTTCCTCTTCTCAGTCTAAATCTGATCAACTTAAGGACAATGCTCTGCATTCATCAATAAACAGATATTCTTCCTCTTGCCTTCGTTCTTCTCGCCTTGCTCCTTCCCTTCTTTCCTCTTCTTCCCTTTGGCTCTGTAGTCTTATGTCCCTAATCGTTTGTGCTTCTTCCTCTTTCTCTTTCCTTCCTTTCTGTCCCTTTCTTCTACCGCTCGTTGTCTATTGTGGTACGGTACCCATAGGTCCTTTAAGACGAGGTAACACTCTATAGGGTGGATGGGGATGCAGACATTACTCAAACTTCAATAATAAAACCGACTCAGGAAGTTGGAAAAGGTGTTTGCTCTTTTAATAACAATCATCTAAAACAGGGAGTACAATAGGCATCATCAGATGTCATGCAGTAAGATCTCAAAATATTTCATAAACAACACACTTATACTAAAAGCTTGTCATCATTGCCATCATACTATGTGGCAAACTAAGAAAGCTTGTGGGACTGTGATTGGGTAACAGAAAACATCTAAGTATGCCTTTTATGGGGGTTGGTGTTGTGATTGGGTCTCTGCTGTCTGGTGGACAACTCTGCCCACCCCTAGTGCAAGTCATTGTGAGTGTCATCAAAAACACACATCTTATTGGGTCTCTAAACTATAGGGCTCTTTGGTACGTGGCCCTTTATAATTAGTTGGCACGCTTATACACTTCTGGAATATTCCACTTGTTAGCAGCATGCAAACTGGTACCCCAGGTGCCGGTGGGTCGAACTTCACAATGCCTCCCCACCCAATTAGCCCATCATATATCATCACTTAACCTGTCTGCCATGAGAATAGTCTTTTGATTTTGTCTTTGCAAGTATCACTGCTCCTGGGAATAAAAGGGAGTGTGAGCATGACTTTATCTTCTGGTCTCTATGTAGCTTACCCAAAGTCTATTTTCATCTAACCATGTGACTGGAGACCACGTTTTGAGCTCCTTCATTGTATTTAATACCATTTTGTCTACATGGACTCCCCACTCATTGTCCTTCCGCCACACCTTGCTGTATTTGTGGTGCTTATGCTTGATACACCACCTGACCTTGTGCAAACCAATTCCTGGTCTGTGGGCTATTTGCAGGAGGATAAGCTGTCCCCCCTCTTGAAAATTGGCCTTTCTGTATAAACCCTTAGCTTTCACACATGCACTTCAACGTGCCCTGCCACACATCCAACATATAGGAGGTGCTCTTCTAACTTGCCCTCCTTCATTAAACCCTCCTTGCATTTTCTGATTCTCATTCTGCATATTTCTGAAAGCCACTCTGGTTCTGTTGAAAATTACCTCTCCCTCTGAAGCCCATCCCTCGGTCCATCTGGCATTATTTGCCTGTGATAAACCCATTGCTTGTTGCTGCATTCCCTGCCATTCTCCGCTCATCAATACTGCACCTTCTATGGCATATTTTGATAATTTCTTCTGACCTAACTTGGCTTCCTCAAGCTTCCTGGCCTCTTCCGTCTTATCTTTGTCTTGCAATAGACGACAGTGGTGAACTGTGGTCAACTGTATCTCCGCCCAAGGCCTTGCTTCCATTCCCACTCATTTCTTGAGCTGTCTATGTACTTGCTCCGTTAGTCCCTGACATAAAATATGGTAAAATACAGCCACTGATTTCCCCCATGGCTCGCAAGTTTCCAAAGTCCACTGTTCCTGAATATTTTGCATCTTACGTGCCATCATTGCACCCATATATGATGTGTCAGGAACCTGCATCCTAAGAGCTCTCCATAGGTCTGCTCTACAATTAATAAATGGTGCTCCATAATAGGCTGTATTCTGCACCATGACACTTGAATAACCGACTTGTGTCCAAATGTCATCAGACCTTTCCCAAAGAATGGCTGCTAGGAGACCCTTAATGTTTCCTGCTGTCATTTCTTCTAGTTCATGAATCAATTTTCCCACACCCGCTGTTAAACTAGGGAGTTTACATCTTAAATTATCCTTGTCCATCTGTGGCCATGGGCTATACTGTGGCCTAGCTCGTCCCTTCTCCAATAAGGGGAACAGCGTGAACCCAATGGTTCTGCACCGCCTTCTACCTGACAATGATCTTAACTTGCTCACATATACTAGCGATTCTCCTTTCTCACTAGGTGATCATCCTTTAGGGCACTCAGGATATGCTATGGGATCTGGCATCCTATCCTTAGGTTGTTCCAGATCAGACCATCTTACTTCTTTGTCTGACAGTATGCATCCTTCATGACCACATGCGCTTTCTCCCTCCTCCCCACGAAGGTTTCTCTGTCTTTGCTTTATCCCTCCTCCCCACGGAAGGATTCTCTTTCTTCATCTGACATATCTAGTCCCCAACTGGTATGGCTGTCATCTTTTTCATCTCTGGTCAAAGTCAGCCTGTCTAAGGACAAGGCTCTATGCTCAAGACTAAACCTGCTTCCTTCTTTGCCTCATGACCAGTCAATTAGAGATCGATCTTCTTCCCCTGCTTCCCGATTCACCTTTTGACCACATTTCTTGATAAGCTTTATCGATCCTATCTCTGATGCTTCCTATCTCAAAATGATCATCAAGGTGTTCCCTAGATGGTCCTGGCATTGCTCCTTGTGACCGGAGAAACTCCTCTGTCGCCTCCTGAAATCGCTGGACATGGTTCCAATAACTCCCTTCAAATATGCTCAATGTCGCATTCCCTTTGTCTCCTTTTTCGCTCCATTGCTTCATCCAATTCCCTTCTCTTCTGTGTTTCCCACCTAACCCTTTCCTCTTCTTGTCTTTTTTCTTTCCTCCTTTCGTGTGCTCTACGTACTTCCTCTTCTTTTCATTGTTGCATTCTTTTATCCAGTAATCGCTGCGCTTCTTCCTTTTCTCTCTTCTTTTCTAGCCTTTCTTGTTCTTCGACAGCTCTCTGCCTGTTGTCATACTTTCTTTGTTCTTCAGCCCTTTCTTCCTTTCGTTGTTGTTCCTCCTGATACATCTGCTCTCGTCTTTGTCTATTCTTTCTCTTGTTCTCTTCTTTCAGTCCCTTTCTCGGTCTATAGCCTTCTTATCTTGCTCGTCTTGGTCTTCCCCTTGCCTTACTTCCTCAATACTCTTCCCATCACGCTTAAGCAATATCTGTCCACCCATCCATTCGTCCTGCACAAGCGTAATCTCATCAGCTTTGTCCTTTTCTCCTTTCCATATTTTAATCTCCCGTTCTATATCTGTGGTTATGTTCGATCGTTCACTTTTCTCTCCTTGCCCTGCAAGATATTAAAGATCTCTTCCTTTCTTTTAGTCTCTTCTTGACTATCATCACTACCATAAGTGGGTGGTTCATATTTTGGGTTACTATGCCCTATCGCGGCCTTCAATTCCTTTAACAGATACAGTCCTGCACCTTCTGTACAGTCGCCATTTACTTCCGGCAGAGTAAGGGGAGCAAAAGGCTCAGCACCTTCCTTCCTGCTCTGGTTAAACATCCATTCCTCAGGAAGAAGATCTTCCCGCTCCTCCTGTTACATTTTCCAGAGCTCTAAAATAGCTAACCCTTTCTCCAATTTAGTTACTGTGTACGCTGCTTGCAAGTATGTGGTAATGTGTTGTAACACTGCGTTTGCTAGTGATCTCCCTTGTGGCCACGGCATAAACATGATATCTGTTGTGCCTTTTACCCATTCTGCACTGTACTGTTTGTTATTGGGCATATGTTTCGGTAGTGTTTGCACGTGTGCATCAGTGGTGCAACTTTGCCCATTATGACAAGTCTCAATTGACTGTCTATACTTACCAGTGATTTTACACAAAATACATTTCAGAAAAATAACAAATATGAGCGTGCACCAACAGTCACTGCTCAAAGCCTCTACTTTACTTCTCAATTATCTCAATGTACACTATGGTCGGCACTGACAATAACCTAGAATAAATAATGACCTTTTTTTCTATGTAACACAACCTATCTTTGTCGTTCTTCGACACTTTTCTAATACATAAAATATAAAATTAAACAACTTATCAACTCCATACATGCACACCATGGTATATACCCCCTTTCTGTCAGCTCCAAAACTGCTCTGATAGGAGTTTGAATCGTCTCCTCTCACAGATCTATCTGTCCGCAGCTTAGTTTACCTACTTGGGTTTTGAGATGACTCCTTCTAAAATTTCTTGAATTAGGACTCTGGGCTTCTTATGGAACACTACTCGTCCAAAACATTTCTTTCTCCCCATACACTCTTAGTCTAATTTCAACCAACCCCTCGTTACTTATCTATGTAGTACCACAATCCCGTTATCACAGTTTGCCAGTTCCCTCAATCTACTCACTGTTCACCTTTTGGCTCTAGACACACATGATCGCCCCCTCCTCCAATTGCCCACCGTCACCTTCGATCCGTTCAGCACCTGTGGAAACCAGGAGGGATTTCGTGAAAGAGGGGCCCGAACCACCTGTATTTTCTTTACTTGCAAGTTGTCCACATCGGCCGTTCTCCAAAGGAAACTTTGCGTTCCTCTGGCTGGATGGAGGAAGGTGTCCGATGTTCCTACTACTCCAAAGACCTAGTTATCGATGGGCCTTTTAAACCATCCTCTTTCTGCTACCAAGTGAACCTGTAGGTCCTTTAAGACGAGGTAGCACTCTACAGGGTGGATGGGGATACAGAAATTACTCAAACATCAATAATAAAACTGACTCATGAAGTTGGCAAAGGAGTTAGCTGTTTTAATAACAACGAGGAAAACAAATTATGGCCACTCCTGGGGAAGACACTAGATGTGTGATCGGTGTGACCACGTTTTTGAAATACCTGGACTTAAATGGCAGAGAACCACTGGGGCAGATGTGCTGACTCCAAAACAACACGAACTCCGTCAACAAAATAACGGGAGACAAGTGTTGGATTGTTAAGGGAACAAAGGAAACAACCTCAAAGAAACAGAATCCTCTGATCTAAGCTGATGTTTGGGAAAGGAGGATCTTTTTAACAACGATATTGTAAAAATTGCTATGCGAAAATAACAATTATCTAAAACAGGGAATACAACGGACATCGTCAGATGTCATGCAGTAAGATCTCAAAATATTTAGTACACATTTAAATACTAAAAACTCATAATCATTGATGTCATACTATGTGGCAAACTAAGAAAACTTATGCAGGACTGTGATTGGATAACAGGAAACATCTAAGTATACGTTTTATGGGGGTTGGTGTTGTGATTGGGTCTCTACTGTCAGATGGACAACTCTGCCCACCCCTAGTGCAAGTCATTGTGAGCATCATCAACTACACAATGTCTTATTGGGTCTCTAAATCATATGACTCTTTAGTACGTGGCCCTTTATAATTGGTTGCCACGCTTGTACCCTTCTGGAATAATCCACTTGTTAGCAGCATGCAAGCTGGTGCCCCAGGTGCCGGTGGGTCAGACTTGACCATGCCTGGCATCCAATAAGCCCATCATCTATCATCACTCAAGCTGTCTGTCATGATAATAGTCTTTTGAACTTGGCCTTGCAAGTATCACTGCTCCTAGGAATAAAAGGGAGTGTGAGCATGACTTTATCTTCTTGTCTCAGTGTAGCTTGCCCAAAGTCGATTTTCCTTTGACCATGTGACTGGAGACCAGGTTTTGAGCTCCTTCATTGTATTTAATACCATTTAATGAATACAACTTGGCACACATTGTCCTTTTTATACACCTTAACAGGAGCTTAGCTCTCGCCTTCTCATTCATTGTATCTTTCCACGATAACCAGTTTATTGACACTGGGCCAGGCAAACCTTCTTGATTTTCCTTCCATCTCCAGCCAGGCTTATTCTGCTGTGCCACACTTCAAGTCCTTCTATTCACAGGGTTTTCAGTTTGCTAAAATACGATCGGGCACTTTCAGATTCCTATGCATATATATACCTTGGCGGCACCGCCTGCACTATTCACTGTGTATAGCCAGCCTTATGATTAATTTGTCTACTTGCGTTACTGCATCTGTACAATTATAAAATGGTTTTCATTTTCTTCTGTGCTTTACACGTGCAATCTTTATTTTGCATATGAAAGTTTACTCAATTCTTAGCTTCGTCATCAGATTCTATATGGTCTATCCACCTTCTCCCTTGTGATCTCTTCTTAGATGTGTCACTTTACTTAATGTGACATCACCAGTCTCTTCTTTCATTTGTCTTCACATGCTCTTCAGGGATCCTTCCCAAGAGGCTGTCAGATTTTCTTGGATACATAAAGAATGGTTTTCTTAATTGATACTTGGCTTTAAAGGTTGCTTGTGTTGTATGCATCATTACAGGTGTCCCCTTTGTCGCTATTTCTTGTTCCCAACAGACAGGCAAGTTAGGGGTGGGACTTCCGGTGGAGACTTTTGGCTCCTCCTCTACACCCCACTCGATTGATTAATCGTCCACTCTCTCAACCGACTCCACATCCAGACATCCTCTCTTGAAGAAGTGCTGCTTTGGAGTTCATATCATCATCACTCCCTTTCAAAGATCTTGCTGATTTTACATGTTCGTGAACACTCCAGGTAATGTGGCTGGACTGTCCACTCGGGCTCCAGTAGATCCATCATCCCACATACTTCTTGTGGTCTCTTGCATACAGGAACTTCATTCCCTCTGGTGCATGAATACTGGCCTTTATATAGTCTGACATCTTCATAGGTCAGCTCCTTGGGTTCAAATCCAGATTCAACATCAATCTTCATATCTACTGCTTTCTTCGCTGTCTTCTTGCACTGTGTGATTATTATCTTTACCACACTCAATCCAAACATTATCATCAGCAGTAATGCTCCAAGGAACTTCAAGATATTTGCCATCCATTGTGGTACCCATGAGAAGATTGATGCAAACCATCTGTCATCTGAAATATCTTCCATCATGGTATGCAAGGTTGTCAGCAATGTTATGGCCTCTGTCAAGGTCCCATTCCCTTCATCGTGAGAAGATATGAATGTGCAACTTGATTCTTTGATTTTGGCACAAACACCTCCATCCATAGCTGTAATCATGTCCAGGACATATCTATTCTGGATTGTCATCAGTCTTATGACTCTCAGCTCTTCCTTGATAGCATTGAATCCCTTTATGGTTGATTGTCTGCCGATGCTCCCATTTGGTTATCTGTAACCATTTGGCATTCGTCATCACCTAGATCCTTAGCGTGAAGATTGTCGTGAATATTGCTGAAGTGTGACTGAACAATCGATGTTCATATGGAATGGCATAAAAAGCTTCTATTGATGTGGCTGAGAAATAGTTCTCCCTCTTTATTCGATTGAGCAGTTCAAGTGATCTTCTCTTCCTCAGATGAACATCAGCCTTTGGAAATTCTCCAATGTTCAAGTCACTTTTCAGAATCATTAATGCTGGAACGTGAATATCCGCTGTGGAACACAGTCTTCCCCAGTCCCTGGGTAGCTTCATATAAGCTCTGGATCCTCAAGCCCAGTAGTGGTCCATTATCACTACTGTCCCATCCTTCATTCCTGGTACATCAAAGATTCATCCATATTGTTGGTTTTATCCAACTTTTCCTGTGCCATTGTTTCTGAAACATAGCTCTGCGCTTGCCAGAGCCACTAGCTGTACTGGGTCTCCTCTAGCTTCAACTCATGTCAGCAGCTTGGCAAGCTTCAGCCAGAGAGGTTTACATCTCTTCTCCACACGATCAAAAACTGGATTGTGATGTCCTGTTACTGCCACTGCTCTGCATACAACTATGCCTTCTTTCCAGCTATCTGGTGAAAGTACTGTTCCTCAAATTTGCTTCTGCCCTTTCTCCTTGCATCTTTGTATTTCTTCATCAGTCCTTCCTTGGCAATTGAGCTTTCTGTTTATCTCCCATCCGATTCCTGCTCCTTTCGTTCCAGGTTGTTCATATCTTATCACATGATCTCTGGTGTGTGTTCTTGCTCTTGTTTTCAAATCTCGAACATGATCATTGTCTTCTGGTGCTGACCATTCTGTCACTCATACCAAGGATGCTGTTCGACCCTGGAATTTACCTGTCGTATGGCAGAGTGCAAGGTGAGTCAGGCAATGAGCTGTCTGGACATCACATACTCCCCACCTTGGAAATACTTCTCGTACTAGAAACCATGCTGTGCAAGTGGTGTCAGGGTGTGTACATGGACCTGCTTCCATCCATCTCAAAAAGGGACACAGCACCACTATCATATACCTGTATCCACTAAATACTTGCAGCATGTCAACATAATCGATATGTAAATGCTGAAAAGGATCATTCGGTCGATGGATTAGTCCCCTGATTGTTGTGTTCTAACAGGTTCGGTACGAACCAATCATCCGCAATAGCTGCTGCGAGGCTTTCCCTAGTTACATGCACAGGGTAATGCAACTGTTCAAGCACCACTCTTAATAATGCTTCTGCATTACTGGCTTACCAGTGCTATCTTGCCAGCATAATGCTTCAGAAGGGCATAAAGAGCACACCCCCTTTTCCATAATGCTTGCTCTTCCTGTGGTGCACTGCCTTGAACTTCCATTAACTGTGTTTTCTGCAAATTATTAAAACCTTCTTGCATTATCACAGCCATAATGTTCCCCTTTCTTATATAGTGAGTATCAAAACTCGAGATGTCTGAAGAAGTTGCAATCCTTTTGGCTTCTTCATCCGCGGCTTCATTTCCCTGTGAAATTAAATTAGTTCTCTTAGTATGTGCTGCATATTTAATTATTGTAATGGCTGCTGGGAGATGTAGTGCCTTAATAAATATGTCCAATAATGCTGCATGTTGCACAAGAGTGCCTTCTTCTTGGAGGTAGCCCCTCCTTTTCCAACATAGGCAGAGTCACTGTACAGCATCACTTCCTCCCCATCGTATTTCTCAAGTGCAATAATAAGCACCACTAATTCTGCTGCCTGTGCCGAAAAATTAGATGGATGTCTTATGCGTACCACAATTTCAAATTCCCTGTTTTCTCTATGCCTCACTACAGCTGACCCAGTCAGTCTTTCTACATTACGTTGATAGATTTTTGACAACCCATTAATAAAGTGAATCTCCTCTCCAGACATCTCTTAAGATGGATTTCTTAACTCTAACCTAGTGGGCAGAGGTTCAGAAGGCCAGCCAAGTTTATTTGATCAGGGTAACCTTCTGGACAAGCCAGACCAATCAAGGTAGCGTGGCGGCGGTCAAGACTAGGTCTCAGGAGGGGTGAGGGTGACTGAAAGACCTCAATGAGCACACAGAGCAAAAGATACTTCCAAATTACTCTGAGTCAGGTTTAGATATATTAAAAATACAAATACATTTATTTCAAGGCCTTTGAGTTTCAACACACAAATCGAATCACATAAATACTATTAAGCCAACACAATCATATCTAGATACAAATATAAAAGACCAATGGGGTCTAAAGGGTTAATGCACAAAATGGGTCCACAACCTAAAAGGGGAAGGAAACCAGCAGTGCAAATAGTCTTTAGTCCCTTCTGCATCCAGCACACTTCTAACTAAGAGGCAGTCCAATCCCTAAGAAGAGTGGAGCCTATTGTAAAATGTTCTTGCACTGCTGGCGCACGTGGTAGTTCAAATGGGCAACACAGGGCTCTTCAGGGGTCTGTAGCAGCTAAGACGGTGGGTGAGGTGATGAAGAATAGGTTCCCATTTTCGAGGAGAGCCTCCATTTGAGGGCAGAGTCTAGTCCAAGAGTTGGGAATAGTTTGCTAGTTCGCAGTAGCAGTGGAAAGTAGAGGGGCCCTCAGGGGCCACTTGTGCGTAAAAATGGATGGAGATGCTAGGGGCCACCGGTTAGGGTTGTGATTACTCACCAACCCCGGCGCACTCTGGACAAAACTTCGGCAGTTGAGTGCACTTCGGTTGCAAGTTCAAATACAGCAATTTGGCGCTCTGCGGCTTTCTGCTACGAAGATACAGTGATGATTCCCAAAGGGGATAGTGGTGATTTCTCCACTCCTGGTGGATGGATCAAGCCATTTCCACTGCAGCAGGCTTCAGGGACAAGAGGGGCACAAATGAAGTGCACCTGCAAAGTTCGTCATCACGGCTGGGCGACACAGCAATCTTGTATGCTCCGGTTTGGGCACACTCATTTTACTCCAGACCTGGGAATGCCAAATGTATGAAATGTGGTGTGAGAGTACCGTAAACACAGAGCTGGTGACATACCAAGTTTCGAGGGCCTCCTTGAAACGACGGCGGTATCAAGGCAAAGAGTTTGAGTAAGCTGGTCAGCAAACGGGTTGGCCCAGGGACACTTTTGAGAGAGCTTTCTTGCAGGGTTTGATGAAGGTGCAGAGAAAAGTTGGTCCCACTATTCCAATCGGTCGAAGCATCTTCGCAGAACTTGGATGATCAGATGCAGAGGGGTCCCACGGGAAGACAGCGGGCTCAGGGTGCCAAACCTTCCAGTGGGTCACCAGCGGTTCCTCCACTCAGCTTCTTAGTTTCAGGATACTTGGATCCTATCCTTCATTCAGTGAGAACTCCATAGATCGACATGGTATGGGTTTTTGGGGCCTTGTCTTATCCAGAATATCCTTTGCGTCAAAATGAAGAGGACCCAATGGAGATCTGCTCACTTACAGGCATACCATACATGGACCAATCATGGACTAGGGTGTTCCCAGGCTTTCACAGCACTCCAGGCTCTCTGGCACCCAGGATGTGTAATGTAACCAGACGTTCCAGCCCACATACTGGAGGCACACACACAAGGCATGCAGAAGCCCACGAAAGCTTGGCACTTTGTGGGAAAATGCATGCCCAAATAAGGACTGACCTGGGTCGGCTCGACTTGGGGAAGGTGAAGAGGCAAGATGGCCAAAGGACAGGACAAAGAACCTTGTGGCATGACCATTTTGGAGCCAGGCCACCTAACTGTGCCAAAAGCGCTAATCACAGTTTACCTGGCAAGAAAGGGTTAAAAATATGCAAAATGATAATCTGCCACCAGCCCTGTCCAAGGCACATCTGCACTTCTCCTAAAAAATCCTTCGATAGTATCTAGGACCTTTGGAAATGACTAATAGACCCAAGTGCACTGTACTGTAAGGTACATTGTGCACTTGTTACATGTTGCAGAAAAGTTGCAACATTGGAAAGGACTAAGGGAAACAAAGTCTCCCAGTACTGACTATTTTAAGGGCATGTCAGTTTCCCCATAAAAATTGAGCGAAAAGCCCAGAGGAGTGCAGCAGAAGGCTGGGCTCCTCTAACATCAGTAGAAAAAGTTGGGGCATACACAACTGTAGGGAAAATTACACATAAGTAGGAATCTTGCCTAACAACAGCGCTTATTCTTTTACACGCGGTATATCGGCATATGATTCTTCATAACTAGTGCAGTCATGCACATGCTCACCCTCTGCCACGAGCTCAGCTACAAATGTGGCAGGGTTCACTGTTCTATACCTGACTATCTTAATTGTAGGATTAGATATGACAACTTCATATGCAGATGCTCTCTGGGATGTCAACGTACCCTTAGGTTTTTCCAAAATGGCAAACAAAACATGCTTAACAAATAATGTCATGGAACACCCCATTACAATGCTCATAGATTTCTAAATGGCGAACGCATCTGCTGCTAGCAATTGTTCGCAAGGAAACTGTCCTCTTGTAACTGCTTCTAGAATCCCACTGTAATATGCCCGAGGTTCGTACCCTTTTGTAGTCCTCTGTGTAAGCACTGCTGTCATAACTGTTCCATTTGTGTGCAAAAACAGGTAGAACTCCTCAATATAATTGGGAATTCCTAAAACTGGAGCTGTACAAATTGCTTTCTTTAATTCTTCAAACCGCTCTTCAATTTCCTCAGTCAATTCTATTTTATCCTTGTTTCCCTCTGCCTTTTTTAGAGCCTGCAAAAGTGGTTTTGTGTATGAACTATAATCAAATTCCCATGCTCTAGCATAGTTGCATAGTCCTAGGAACTGCTGCATTAGCTTTATTGTGTGCGGTTTCACTGTTTTCATGATTGCCTCAGCCCTTTCATGTGTGACCTTTTTCCCCTCATGTGAAATCAACTGACCTATGTACAGCACCTCTTCTTCACAGTACTGTAACTTGTCTTTGTCCACTTTATATCATTTGTCTGCTAGGATAATCAATAACTGAATCTAGTCTTTCCTGCACTCATCTTCTGCCCTGCCACAAACCAAAATATCATCTACGTACTGCAGCACAACACTTTTCAATTCATATTAAAGATTGATGGAGACTCAGAGTACCCTTGAGGTAAACAAGTGCTTTTCAGCTTAGTCTGGTGGAAAGTAAATGACGTCAAATCTTGGGAGTCCTTATGGAACGGGATTGAGAAAAACACATTTTTCAAATCAATCACTGTGAAATATCATGCCTCCACAGTGATACTATATAACAACATCGCAGGATTTGGAACTAGAGGAAACTCAGCCTCTACAATATGGTTTATCAGCCTTCTATCCTGAATTAAATGCCATGACCCCCTCTTATCTTTTTTTTCACAGTGTCCACAGTGGTATTACACAGTGACTCTGACGTCACTAAAATACCCTGGCCCTCATTACGACTTTTGCGTAATGGGTTAACGGGCTCCGCTAATGGGGGCGGGCCTGTTAACACCATTACGCAAAATTCCGAGGTCCCCTTGCGGGTGTTGTTACCGGGACCCGCAAGGGGATGAGGGAGCTAACAACGGGCCGGTCATAATTGGCCCGTTGTTAGCTCCCTCTCCCATTCCCATTGAGCCCTATGTGGGCTCAGATGGGAATGGGGAAGGTCTGGGCCCGGGTTCCCAGAGGGAGGAATTACCTAGCATAAATAGTGTATGCTTGGAGTAGAACACACTATGCCCTCATCAGTGAAAGAAATTGCCATATTAAGCTTTGTCATTAAATCTCGTCCCAGAATATTAACTGGTGTCTGCCGTGAATCCAATAATGAAACCGGCACGTCACATTCTCCTATTGAGACTGGAAATTCATCAGTAAAAGGAACTCTGCTTGTAGCTCCAGAGAACCCTTGAGCATTCATGGTATTTCCCGATAATGGAAACTTTGCCTCCCATATACATGAGCGAGTTGCCCCAGTGTCTACTAAAAAAGAAAAAGATTTGCCTCCTATCGTCACATCAACCCTTGGTTCCTCTTGAAGGTCTGGTGTTACTGATAGTACAGAACACATCAAGTCGCCCTGTGAGCTGTCCTATTGTGGATATATACTCATCCCTATACCTGTGAAATAACTTCCTCCCACCACAGAGGCACCCCCTATTCTAGGAGTCAATAACTGCCCTGTGTTTGTGTTCTGTTGTATCAGCATGGGTGCATGCTGTGACTATCCTTGTAGTGGATTCAATGGTGCTTGTTGTGGCTGCTGTGCTTGCTGTATTTGTGGTACTTATGCTTGATACACCACCTGACCTTGTGCAAACCAATTCCTGGCCTGTGGGCTATTTGCAGGAGTATAAGCTGTCCCCCCTCTTGAAAATTGGCCATTCTGTATAAACCCTTAGCTTCCACATAGGCGCTTCAACGTGCCCTGTCACACATCCAGCATATAGGAGGTGCTCTTCTAACTTGCCCTCCTTCATTAAACCCTTCTTGCATTTTCTGATTCTCATTCTGCATATTTCTGAAAGCCACTCTGGTTCTTTGAAAATGACCTCTCCCTCTGAAGCCCATCCCTCGGTCTCCCAGCATAAACCCATTCCTCCTTGGTCCATCTGGCATTATTTGCCTGTGATACACCCATTGATTGTTGCTGCATTCTCTGCTCGTCAATACTGCACTTTCTATGGCATATTTTGATAATTTCTTCTGAACTAACTTGGCTTCCTCAAGCTTCCGGGCCTGTTCCTTCTTATTTTTGTCTTGCAATAGTCGACAGTGGTGAACTGTGGTCAACTGTATCTCCGCCCAAGGCCTTGCTTCCATTCCCACTCATTTCTTGAGCTGTCTCTGTACTTTCTCCGTTAGTCCCTGTCATAAAATATGGTAAAATACCTCCACTGATTTCCCCCATGGCTCGCGAGTTTCCAAAGTCCACTGTTCCTGAATATTTTGCATCTTACGTCCCATGATTGTACCCATATACGATGTGTCAGGACCCTGCACCCTAAGAGCTCTCCATAGGTCTGCTCTACAATTAATAAATGATGCTCCATTATAAGCTGTATTCTGCGCCATGACACTTGAATAACCTGCTTGTGTCCAAATGTCAGCAGCCCTTTCCCCAGGAATGGCTGCTAGGAGACCCTTAATGTTTCCTCCTGTCATTTCTTCTAGTTCATGAATCCCACACCTGCTGTTAAACTAGGGAGTTTACATCTTAAATTATCCTTATCCATCTGTGGCCATGGGATATACTGTGGCCTGGCTCCTCCCTTCTCCAATAAGGGGAACTGCGTGAACCCAATGGTTCTGCCTCGCCTTCTACCTGACAATGATCTTAACTTGCTCACATATAGTAGCAATTCTCCTTTCTCGCTAGGTGATCATCCCTTAAGGCACTCAGGATATGCTATGGGATCTGGCGTCCTATCCTTAGGTTGTTCCAGATCAGACCATCTTACTTCTTTGTCTGACAGTATGCATCCTTCAGGACCACATGAGCTTTCTCCCTCCTCCCCATGGAAGGTTTCCCTGTCTTTGCTTTATCCCTCCTCCCCACGGAAGGTTTCTCTGTCTTCCTCTGACATATCTAGCCCCCAACTATTATTGCTGTCATCTTTTTCATCTCTGTTCAAAGTCAGCGTGTCTAAGGACAAGGCTCTATGCTCAAGACTAAACCTGCTTCTTTCTTTGCATCATGACCAGTCAATTAGAGATCGATCTTCTTTTCCCCTGCTTCCCGATTCACCTTTTTCCCACATTTCTTGATAAGCCTTACCGATCATATCTCCGATGCTTCCTATCTCAGAATTATCATCAAGGTTTTCCCTGGATGGTCCTGGCATTGCTCCTTGCGACCGGAGAAACTCCTCTGTCGCCCCCTGAAATCCCTGGACATGGTTCCAATAACCCCCTTCAAATATGCTTAATGTCGCATTCCCTTTGTCACCTTTTTCGCTCCATTTCTTCATCCAATTCCCTTCTCTTCTTTGTTTCCCACCTAACCCTTTCCTCTTGTCTTTTTTCTTCTCTCCTTTCGTATGCTCTACGTACTTCCTCTTCTTTTCATATTTGCATTCTTTTATCCAGTAATCGCTGAACTTCTTCCTCTTCTCTCTTCTTTTCTAGCCTTTCTTGTTCTTCGACTGCTCTCTGCCTGTTGTCATAGTTTCTTTCTTCTTCTGCCCTTTCTTCCTTTCTTTGTTGTTCCTCCAGATACATCTGCTCTCGTCTTTGTCTATTCTTTCTCTTGTTCTCTTCTTTCAGTCTCCTTTCTCGGTCCGTATCCTTCTTATCTTGCTCGTCTTGGTCTTCCCCTTGCCTTACTTCCTCAATACTCTTCCCATCACGCTTAAGCAATATCTGTCCACCCATCCATTCGTTCTGCACAAGCATAATCTCATCAGTTTTGTCCTTTTCTCCTTTCCATATTTGAATCTCCCGATCTATATCTGTGGTTATGTTCGATCGTTCACTTTTCTCTTCCTTGCCCTGCAAGACATTAAAGATCTCTTCCTTTCTTTTAGTCTTGTCTTGACTATTGTCACTACCATAAGTGGGTGGTTCATATTTTGGGTTACTATGCCCTGTCGCGGCCTTTAATTCCTTTAACAGATGCAGTCCTGCACCTTCTGTACTGTCGCCATTTACTTCCGGCAGAGTAAGGGGAGCAGAAGGCTAAACACCTTCCTCCCTGCTCTGGTTAAGCATCCATTCCTCAGGAAGAAGATCTTCCTGCTCCTCCTGTTACATTTCCCAGAGCTCTAAAATAGCTAACCTTTTCTCCAGTTTTGTTACCGTGTACGCTGCTTGCAAGTATGTGGTAATGTGTTGTAACACTGCGTTTGCTAGTGATCTCCCTTGTGGCCATGGCATAAACATCATATCTGTTGTGCCTTGTACCCATTCTGCACTGTACTGTTTGATCTTGGGCATATGTTTTGGTAGTGTTTTGCACGTGTGCATCAGTGGTGCAACTTCGCCCATTATGGCAAGTCTCAATTGACTGTCTATACTTACCAGTGATTTTACACAAAATACATTTCAGAAAAATAACAAATATGAGCGCGCACCAACAGTTGCCACTCAAAGCCTCTACTTTACTTCTCAATTATCTCAATGTATGCTATGGTCGGCACTGACAATAACATAGGATAAATAATGACCTTTTTTGTCTACGTAACACAACCTATCTTTGTCATTCGTCAACACTTTTCTAATACATAAAATATAAAAACAAACAACTAATCAACTCCATACATGCACACCATGGTATGTACCCCCTTTCTCTCAGCTCCTAAACTGTTCCGATAGGAGTTTGAATCATCTCCTCTCACAGATCTATCTGTTCGCAGCTTAGTTTACCCACTTGGGTTTTGAGATGACTCCTTCTAAAATTCCTTGAATTAGGACTCTGGGCTTCTTATGGAACACTACTCGTACAAAACGCTTCTTTCTCCCCCAGACGCTCTTTGTCTAATTTCAACCAACCCCCCCGTTACTTATTTACGTAGTACCACAATCCCGTTTTCACATTTTGCCAGTTCCCTCAATCTACTCACCGTTCACATTTTGGCTCTGAACTCTCAGAATTGCCCCCTCCCAATTGGCTACTGTCACCTTCGATCCGTTCAGCACCTGTGGAAACCAGGAGGGATTTCGTCAAAGAGGGGCCCGTCCCATCTGTATCTTCTTTACTTGCAAGTTGTCCATATCGGCCGTTCTCCAAAGGAAACTTTGCATTCCTCCGGCTGGATGGCAGAGCGTGTCCAGTGTGCCTACTACTCCAAAGACCTAGTTATCGATTGGACTTTTAAAGCATCCCCTTTCTACTACCAAGTGAACGTGTAGGCCCTTTAAGACGAGGTAGCACTCTACAGGGTGGATGGGGATACAGAAATTATTCAAACATGAATAATAAAACCGACTCAGGAAGTTGACAAAGGTGTTAGCTGTTTTAATAACAACGAGGAAAACGTATTATGGTCACTCCTGGGGAAGACACTCACAGGGTAATTCATAGAAAATCGCACAAAAGTGGCGCACGCGACTGGCGCACAGCATGCCCGTGCGAATGTCTGCGCCAGCCGCGTGCGCTAAAATCGATTTCCGCGCACAGCGTATTCATGGATTTTCGCATCCAAAACCGCGACCCTGCAGCAGCCCCAGTTACGCCCCCAAGAACGCCCTCGCGCAAGGAAAAGCCTTCAAAATCCCAAATAATCGCAAAGGGCTGCGCTAACCCTGGACCAGTACACAGGGCTGGCAAACAGCAAACGCCAAGCGGGGAGCGTGTATAACAGGGGTTCGTGGGAATTATCACACGCGATTCCAGAAGGTCCGTGTATTTCGGGGGTGCGCGGGAAGTTCCACACGCGATTACAGCAGGGTATGTGTATTTCAGGGGAGCGAGGGTAGTTCCACACGCGATTGGCCCAGTGCGAGCAGGGTACGTGTATTCCAGGGGTGCGCGGGAAGTTCCACACGCGATTACAGCAGGGTACGTGTATTTCAGGGGAGCGAGGGAAGTTCCACACGCGATTGGCCCCGTGCAAGCAGGGTACGTGTATTTCAAGGGTGCGTGGGAAGTTCCACACGCGATTTTCCCCCTGCGAGCAGGGTACGTGTATTTCAGGGGTGCGCGGGAAGTTCCACACACGCGATTTCAGCAGGGTACGTGTATTTCAGGGGTTCTGGGGAGTACTACACGTGAATTGGCCGTGTGGGTCCACCCAGGTGTTCGCTCTACAACCTCCACGGCCCCTGCAGGCAGCCCACACCACGGGGGACTAACCTGCACCCCTGCCCATGTCCCGCACGCAGCCCATCCACCATGGGCATGCCCCCCAGCCAACCCACATGTCACCTTGCACTACTGATCAACAATGCATCTCTCCCACCACCCCCACCCCCAGCAGTGCAGGGGCAGCCACCACCAGGCCCCCACCCATGTCCACCACCACCCCCACCCCCCAGCCACCAGGGGCAGACTCCACCAGGCCCCCACTCATGTCCCCTATTACCCCCACCCCCAAGCCACCAGGGGCAGATACCATCAGGCCCCCACTCACGTCTCCCACCACCCCCACCCCCCAGCCACCAGGGGCAGATACCATCAGGCCCCCACTCATGTCTCCCACCACCCCCACCCCCCAGCAGTGCAGGGGCAGCCTCCAACAGGCCCCCACTCATGTCTCCCACCACCCCCACCCCCCATGCCACCAGGGGCAGCCTCCACCAGGCCCCCCGCATGTCCCCTATAACCCCCACCCACCAGCAATGCAGGGGCAGCCTCCAACAGGCCCCCACTCATGTCCCCTATTATCCCCACCCCCCAGCAGTGCAGGGGCAGCCTCCACCAGGCCCCCACTCATGTCCCCTATTACCCCCACCCCCCAGCAGTGCAGGGGCAGCCTCCACCAGGCCCCACCCATGTCTACCACCACCCCCACACCCCAGCCACCAGGGGCAGATACCATCAGGCCCCCACTCATGTCTCCCACCACCCCCACACCCCAGCAGTGCAGGGACAGCCTCCAACAGGCCCCCACTCATGTCTCCCACAACCCCCACCCCCCATGCCACCAGGGGCAGCCTCCACCAGGCCCCCACTCATGTCTCCCACCACCCCCACCCCCCAGCAGTGCAGGGGCAGCCTCCACCAGGCCCCCCCGCATGTCCCCTATTACCCCCACCCACCAGCAATGCAGGGGCAACCTCCAACAGGCCCCCACTCATGTCCCCTATTATCCCCACCCCCCAGCAGTGCAGGGGGAGCCTCCACCAGGCCCCCACTCATGTCCCCTATTATCCCCATCCCCCAGCAGTGCAGGGGCAGCCTCCACCAGGCCCCCACTCATGTCCCCTATTACCCCCACCCCCCAGCAGTGCAGGGGCAGCCTCCACCAGGCCCCACCCATGTCTACCACCACCCCCACCCCCCAGCCACCAGGGGCAGATACCATCAGGCCCCCACTCATGTCTCCCACCACCCCCACACCCCAGCAGTGCAGGGGCAGCCTCCAACAGGCCCCCACTCATGTCTCCCACAACCCCCACCCCCCATGCCACCAGGGGCAGCCTCCACCAGGCCCCCACTCATGTCTCCCACCACCCCCACCCCCCAGCAGTGCAGGGGCAGCCTCCACCAGGCCCCCCCGCATGTCCCCTATTACCCCCACCCACCAGCAATGCAGGGGCAACCTCCAACAGGCCCCTACTCATGTCCCCTATTATCCCCACACCCCAGCAGTGCAGGGGGAGCCTCCACCAGGCCCCCACTCATGTCCCCTATTACCCCCACCCCCCAGCAGTGCAGGGGCAGCCTCCACCAGGCCCCACCCATGTCTACCACCACCCCCACCCCCCAGCCACCAGGGGCAGATACCATCAGGCCCCCACTTATGTCTCCCACCACCCCCACCCCCCAGCCACCAGGAGCAGCCTCCAACAGGCCCCCACTCATGTCCCCTATTACCCCCACCCACCAGCACCGTGGGGCACCTGCCAGCAGGCCCCCACTCATGTCCAACTCATGTTCCCCTGCACCCCCCAGCACCGTGGGGCACCTGCCAGCAGGCTCCCACTCATGTCCAACTCATGCTCCCCTGCACCCCCAGCCCCCAGCTGCGTGGGGCACCTGCCAGCAGGCCCCCACTCATGTCCAACTCATGTTCCCCTGCACCCCCACCCCCCCAGCACCGTGGGGCACCTGCCAGCAGGCCCCCACTCATGTCCAACTCATGTTCCCCTGCACCCCCACCCCCCAGCACCGTGGGGCACCTGCAGCAGGCCCCCACTCATGTCCAACTCATGTACCCCAGCCCACATGTCATCACAATCTAGATCCCCGGTCCCCATGGTCAGCCTCCAAATGCAAAACACCCACCCGAGTATTGCATCCACCCACTCAGAAATGCAAATAACATGATAGAACTGCAATTGCAAGTTTGGAAACGAACACATGTCCCTCACATACACCCAATGGGTGTCAGTGAATCTCCAAACCCGTATCATGATATGCATGAAACCAATGATATGATACTACACATTGAAGTTTGATCTAAAAATATGTATTAAAGAAAACAAGAATTGAATCAAACATAAACTAACAGAAATGTGAATTTAAAAAAAGTAAAAAGAAGCATGTCCATGAAAAAAAGCTAAACCAAAAATCAGAATCCAAAGGAATGGTGTCCAAAGTCACAGTCCTGAAAAGAAAATCCAATGTGAAATTATAATAGAAAGCCATTGCTCCATGGGTAAATGGTAAAAACAAACGAAAATCCAACAGATAACTATGTACAGGTTAACAAGCCAGGGTCCATGATCCCAACAAAAGAAATGAAACCTATCTAACAACACTACCTAATAAAAAATAACTATATACAAAAATGTGGCCCATTGTCCAAAAGGTCCAAAGAAAAAGCAAAAACAAAGGAAACCTAACACTAACTACATAACTATTTACATGGGCAGCGGGCTAGTCCAACGGCTCACTGGATGTTGTCATGGGCCAGGGCATCATCGAACTCCTGTTTAATGGCTTGGAGGCGGGCATGTTCCCTGGCCCCGAGGTCTCGCAGGGATAAAGCAGTGTCCAGCTCCAACTCCCTTCGAAGACCCTCGAGGCACTCAGCCCGCCTCAGCGCCCTCCGCATGGAGTTCTCCGCCCTGACCATTGTGAGCCGTTCCTCCTCTGCCCGCTGCCGCTCCGCACCTATCCGCTGGCCCAACCGCTCCCACACGGAAGCCACTCCCATTCCATGGTTCTCCTGCCCTCCGGCGGATGCCTGCACCCCTGATGTTGATGGCCCCGAGCCATGATGACTCCCACGTCGAGCCTGCCGCTGCCTCCGACGCAACTGCCTGTGCCAGCACAACGGCATCCAGGCTGATGGTATCCACCGACGCCGTCGTGCTCGTGCCCTGCCCGATGATGCCGTCACATCCTCCATCTGCTGGGGTCCAGTTGCTGGTGTGTCCACCCCTGATGGACCTCCGACTCCCGACTGTGGCAGGGATGGGATCCCCACCGAGCCGGCTGCATTGGTCGGGGCATGTCCACAGGGGGCCCCGGTGGCATCTGGGCCGGAAGACGGCATGGAGAACGACTGGTGCATAGTCTCCACAGAGGAGGAGAGGGTCGCCAGATTGGCAGACACATGGCCGTTCCCAACTGGGCCACGTCGGCATGGTGCTCTCCGTGATGACGTGCATGCTCCTCCCGGGAAGCACGCACCTCATCACGAATTGCACCTGTGCACAACGCGACACCAATCAGGACCTTCTCCATACGGCCAGGGGTCCCCTTGTACGCAGGTGGAGGGGAGTCAGATGACATGGACATCCCCCCTACCTGCGGACGGGCCTGGGATGGGGCATCCCTGCTGGTGCATGGTGGTGCAGTCACAGTGTCAGGGACAGTGACATGCACAGGCCCCTCCACGGCGACCTGTGCTGCCTCCTGCCCCTGCCCCTGGACTGCAACACTTGCACCAGCAGGGATGCCCCCACCAGGCCCCATGTGCGCCTCAGTAGCGGCCTCCTCCTCCTCTGTGGAAACTACCAACCTGGATGGCTCCACCCCATCTTCCGCCATTGCAAGCCACTGTGGGGGCTCACCCACCCCTTCCGCTGCAGCCGTGGGGGCATCCCCGCCGCTTTGCTCCACAGAGCCGTCTCCGCCCTCTTCTTCACGTGGCGCTGTGTAGAGGGAGACATAGAACACAAGCATCAGGGTACTGTACAATGGTCCCCGAGACAGGAAGCAATAGCAGATGAGTGGCACTGTCAAAGATCACTTCCATCATGTCCCTCCACAACACATGGCTCAGTGCAGGTAAAACACATGCAGTAACAGGCATGGTGCATGCTATGGACATTAGCATACATGTCCAAGTTAATCTTCAAACATACACTGTTGTTTTGGAACTCATATGCATCATGTGCCATGCCTATCACATGCACACACTTCACCCTAGTTTCATCCATCTGGCCTCGTACACCACAGACACAGTGGATACAAGGATGACTAGGCTGCATCAGTGAACCGGAACATTGTCACAGACATGTGTCATGCATCCCAGGCATTCACAAGTCACAGACACGCTGGTCAGACACACAGACATGGACAGCATATATGTACATGGCATCAGCACCCATCCCTCACCCATGTCCGGGAACAGAGACTGGCATGCTTTCATGTGGCCATTCCGCATAGGGCAACCCATGTTGCAATTGAACACATGCACCAACCGTGTGGTTCACACATTACTGGTCTCACATGCATGACGTCCCTGCACACACACATGCATACATGGGCTATGTCACACATACAGGCAGGTATCAGACAACCAGCACACTGCGACATGCCCTGTCTCACACAGCAATGCTTGGCCACTTACCGCTCAACTCCAGACGGGTCTGCCTCTCAAGGATCTGGCCGTGGAGCGCTGGGCCCACGCGTTCCAGGACCCTCATCTGGATGGTACTCATGCGGCCCCGGCCCCGCTCCACGAGGCGCCTGGCCTTCAAGAGGGTCCTGGACCTGCAGTCATCCCAGCTCTTCTTGACATGTTGGTAGTCGCGGACTGCCACCCCCTCCGCATTGATGGCAGTCACGATGTCCGTCCAGATCCGAGTCTGTCCTTCCTTGTTGGTGCGCTTACTTCCGAAGAGGGCATCATACTGCCCCAGGACTTGCTCCACCAGGACACCAACTTCGGTGGCACTGAAGCTGGTGCCCCTCTGCCTCTCTGGCCGGGGGTTGCCAGTGGTGCCAGATGTAGCAGTGCCCGACATGGCAACCCCAGAGGCAGGAGTGGGTGGGCAACTGGGTCCTGGGGCTGGGCTGTGGAGCGATGGTATCCCAGTCGGGAGTACTCTGTTCCAGCAGGGGTGGACACAGCAAATATACCCCTGCAGATGGCTGATGTGCAGGCACCAAATGGCAGGGCACGGTGGCAGCAGGCAGGCAGGTAGGCAGGCAGCAGCAGATGGCTCGTGGGAGGCTGCTCGGGGCTCTGGGGGACAGTAATTCGGCCTTTTGGGCAGGAGCGTGGTCTTCCGTGTGCTTATGCGTGGCCAGCTTGATACGGAGTGATTTGGCACGTGAAAATCCTGCACGTCTGCGTGTAAATCGAGGAAAGGCCCTTAGCGCGTATGCACATCAGCACGCATATGCGATTTCATTGGACCAAAGGCCCCTAGCACGTGAGCGCTTCTGTGACGAGAGGCGCGCGGGTGTTTCCCTCATTACATGTGATGACAGAGCACACGTGGATTTCCACCAATCGCGTGTGGAACTTCCTGCGCACCCCAGAAATACACGTACCCAGGCCAATCGCGTGTACGCTCACTTCCCTCCGATTACACGCGATGACACTCGGACGTGCAGTTTCATTTCATTGGCCCAAAGGCCACCATGCGCAGCTGTGACGTCACGCGCATGGCCGGAGAGAATGGCGCGTGTAAAAATGAAGAGATACACGTCCGAGTGTCAAAGCGCATAATTGGTGGAAATGGCCTCATTGCGTATGCGCGTCTGTGACGTGTGTATAAAAGGTATGTGTAGGACGCCATTTCCTTGTACGTGCTTTTCGTGGAGAGCGAGTGGGTGAAATCTGTACTTCTTGTCGGTTCACACGCGATTTACTTCACAGCGTTTCCAGTTCGTACTCCCTGTTACCTCTGACAGTTTTTTCTCTTTTCCTCTTATCCCTGGGCCTGTTTCCTCAAACAGCTCCCCTACTACTGTTGTCCTGTCTCCTCAGACAGCGTACAATTCTTCTTTTGGCGAGGGTTTTGCCAACGCGCACACACGCATATTTTTCACGCTTTTGTTCCTGGCAGACGGTGAGTCGCGCACGTATCTAACATCTGTGCTTGCCCCGTGTGTCGCGTACCCCTTCAGAGGTCATTCTAGGCTGCGTGTGACACGCATACGTTCATTCTTGTGTTCCTGGGTGCCACAGCGTAGTGCAGGTTTTTTTTTCCATGCACGTGGTCTAGGAAGGGTTGCGTGCACCTTACTTCCCTTTTTTGGGCTGCCTGTGTGTTGTGTGACCTGTCATCTTTCCCCAGGGGTGACATACAGCCTTGCTAGAGCACTAGGGTACGATTACCATCTGGTACCCAAGCCCTTTGACCCCCAATTGCCCAGGACAATAGTTCACATCAACTCCCATACGCACAATAACATCAGTGCCATGGCTGGGAGGCGAACAAGCCGTAAGGGTGGCAAAGGTGGCCGAGCCCCAAGTGGTGGCCGTGGTGGATCCGGTAGGGGACGTGGCCGTGACTTGCAGGGTGCCCCTAGCTCCCCGTGTGTGGAGGAGCAGTCAGGGACACCCATGCCCCCCCCCCTGGTTGAGGTTACCGTGGCTGACACCATCCATGCTCAGCCCTTGTTGGACCAGCCCACTGTGGAACCAGACCTGGCACAGGGTGACTCCATGGCTGACTTCCAGGTCAGCAGGTCTAGGCCACGTGCGCCGGTGAACGTTGGTGTCATCAGGCCACGTGGATCAGGGGCAGCTAGGTCATCTGCTGCCCCGCGTAGGCAGGCTGGGGAGGCTGCAGGGGCAGCTGCGGCTCCATCCACCCCACCTCTCACACACCCAGCCAGGACAGTGTCGGTCCAAGTCCATCATGCTGACATTCCCCCTGACACCATCACACTTGAGATAATGCCTGCACCAAATCCCATGCTGAGTGTGCAATCCCACGCTACTGCCCCTGGTGTCCAGAGCGGCACAGGACACTCCGGATCCCCACCACCTTCCAAGCGGAAGAGGAAGAGTGCTCGTCCAGTAGAGGCTGATGCCCCAGACACGGCTACACAGTCCGGCCCATCAAGGAAGCCCAGCTTCAATGAGGCCGAACTGAATGCACTTGTAGAGTATGTGTCCGCACATGACCGCGAAATGGTGATTGTTGCAGGATCCAAGACCACACCTGCACAACGTCAGGCACACTGGAAGACCATTGCGGACATCATAAGTGCCCTTGGAATCGTGAGGCGCACAGCTAATGATTGCTACAAGCGCTGGAATGACCTGAAGCGCAGGGCAAAGAGTAAGCTGGCCTCAAGTCATGCCGCAACTCTAGTGACTGGAGGTGGGTCTCCAGCAGACGACATAGAACTCACTCCACATGAGCAGGTTGCTGGGACCTACGTCACGGAGGAACAGATCCAAGGCGTGGGAGTAGTGGCAGATTACGAGGCATTGTCCGGTGAGTGCACATGCATGTGTGTGTCATCCATGTGCATGTTGTGTGTGGGAGGGCTTCTGTTTGGGTGCCAGGGGAGGGTGTGTGTGCCTGAGTGGTTCGGCTCACCCATGTGCCTCTTCCAAAACATTCTTTGCACCAGCATTTGGGTATAGCAGCGTCCCTTCGGCCAACATTAGACATCCAGCCCAACACCACGCCAGTTGCCCTTGGAGTGTCATCTTGCCACTACACTGTTGCTTATTTACCTCTGCTTATTCAGGCAGATTGTTTGCATACCACCACTTTTACTCGGGATTTCTCAGTCCTTTTGTCACATGTCTGACATGGCTATGGTACAGTGGACTGGCTCTGTTTCGTGGACATGATTAGTTTGGACATGTCCCTGTGCTATAGGACCATTTTTGACTGGCAGCTGCATGTTAAACATTAGAACCATTACAATGAAAATGATCAATCATATGAACAAACTGGACTGAATGAACAATTGGTGACCTCCTCTCCCTCTTCACTTCATGGCTAGGGTACATGCCATCTGTGTGATGGCATGTGTATTTGACCTGCCAATCACTGGCCAATGTGTGATGCCACTACTAGGCAGCATGCAGCAAATGTGTTCATCTTCCATCTTGGTGTCTGCCTCCCCATCACACGCAGTGACGGTGCATGCATGGGAGTGTTTTAGTCATGTGGGACATGTGTCAATCAAGTACTGTTTCTATAGCCTCTCAGCCCTCATTGTGTGCCATGGTGCTAATGCCTGTTTCCATTTGTTTTCTTTTATGTCTTTGCAGGGGAAGACGCACCTGATACTGCTGGGGTTGTGGAGATGGTGCAGACCCAGGGGGGGTCTGCGGGCCAACCGACCACCAGTGAGGGACGTGGTGTGATGGTGGGTGGGAACCCACAACTGCTGAGGTCGTGCTCTCAAGGGGTGTCTCTGGCTGCACCTCCCCCGAGCTGTACTCAGGTGTTGATTCGGATGATGAAACCTACGTGCTGTCGCAGGTGAGTGTTCCTGGGAGGGATTCTGTTCTGTCTGACCCACCTGCACCAGGGTTAGAACCCTCAATGGAGATGTCAGTGTTGGCAGGTACGCCTTTGGTGGTTACGGATGCAGGGTCACACTCCGCGACATCTGATCCTGTTCCTGGGCCAGCAGATCAGAGGGGGAATGCAGTCCTGCAGCCTCAGGCGGTGCCGGCACAGCAAGGCGCAGTTCGCCTTGCCCCAGACAGGTGTGGTGCCCGCCGACATGGTGGCCGTACGCCACCTGGCAATACCGCATGGGAGCAATCCATTTACGGTATGGCAACCCAACAGGCAGCATCATCAGAGATGATGGCTCAGGCCATGGATAGGGTGGCCACTTCCATTGTCCCCCCCGAGAGGCTGATGGAGCGACTACAGCAGGCAACCGACTCCATCTGCCAGTCACACAGGGAGGACATGTTGGCGTCCAACAGGGACAGGCGGGTGGCAATGGCGACTCTGCAGGAAGCCATCTCCATAGAGTCCCAGGGCCACAGGGAAGCCCTGAGGCTGGAACTCCTTCACCTCAGGACGACTCTTGTTGAGCTTGAGGCTTCAACAGACCGAAGGACAGAACAGCAGCTGGAGCGTCTCACCCGTATGCTCTCAGCTGAGATGCAGGCTACTAGGGCGGAGGTCCGGGCATCCCGTGAGTTGTTGCATGGGGACCTCCGCACACTCATCCTCCAGAACGAGACCTACCACACCCGCATGCTTGCAGCCATGGAGGAAGAGACTAGGGCCTTGCATGGGCTGCCTCCCATAGTGCCACCACCTCCGGATGCAGCTGCACAGGGTGAGAATAGCGACAGCAGGGATACTCCCACAATAGGGTAGCCGTGTGGGCCATGAGCCCATGGAGGTGTTTTTTTTTCGCAAGATCCACACAGGTGG
Source organism: Ambystoma mexicanum (assembly GCF_040938575.1). Classification (NCBI taxonomy): domain Eukaryota; kingdom Metazoa; phylum Chordata; class Amphibia; order Caudata; family Ambystomatidae; genus Ambystoma; species Ambystoma mexicanum. The sequence goes on along the minus strand of NC_090928.1, from coordinate 1,175,845,925 downwards.
GTTTTGGTGTGCACCCTGTCCTCGGACCTCCTGGGTGGCCTCCCCAACCCCCCCAGGCCCATTAATGGCCATTTTTATTTTTTTTTATTTATTATTATTTTTTTTTTTGGGACAGTGTGTTGCCTTGTGTGGCTCCCGTTGGCATACGCTGCATTGTGGCTGGGCACATGCAGGCTTGTCATGGATTTGGTTCAGATGCTTGGGTTTTTGTCACACACACCCCTCCTACTTCCCGTTTCCATGGGCTTGCAAAGGGTGTGCCCAAGTGACATTGACGTACATGGTGACATTGGACTCCCATGAGCTGTGTGGGCAGTCTGTAGTCAATACTGTGTATACATTCATAGTGCATATTGTTGTTTTATTGTACACTGCGTGGTGTATTCATATGTGCCTCTGCATCCATCTCATCCTCCATATTTGCAGGTCCATTCCTCATGTCTTCACAATGCGGTCCACCTTGGAACTGGAGTCCATGTTGTAAGCAGTGCACCTACACTCTTGCGTGGCGCCAACACTGTATACTTGCAAGTGTTCGGAGGGCTGTCATCATCAGGTGGTGAGGCTAGCTAATTTCTAAGTCTGTAATGTCATGTTTGAGGTGGGTTGGAGGTTATGTAGGTGATTGTTATTATTGGTAAGTATTTGGTAATGTGGGCTGTAGGTCCTGCGTTACTGTGAGCATTTCATGTGTGGACAGGTTTCCATTAGGGACACTGTAGCTGCTGACACTTGGGGCATGTTGTGGGGATTCATTTCTTTCCTCTCACATTGCATGACATGTCATGGTGTGTTGTGTGGCCGTGCCGTGGAGGGGGTGGGTGACATGGCACTGTTTTCATGTAGTATTTTGCAAGTGGGTATTCATTTATGCAGCATGGAAGTGTATTTTCATGACACTGCATCGGTGGTGTTTGTGTAGGTAGGGATGCACACATTGTGACACTTCCACATGAACAATCTCAGGCTGCTATGGTTCTGACAGTTGACAGTCCCTTTTTTCGTCTTAATTGTCAGGCCGAGTCATCATTGCTAATCAGATGGTATGTGCCAGGCCTGTGTGCACTCCACTGGGGTGTGATTTCTATGTGAAGTAATTAGCCACCAGCTGCGTATGGGCTACCTCACCCCGTGCCCTCTCCCCTCCCATGCGCAGTGGGCGTGCATGTGGTTGGGGATGTGGGGGCACCACCATGTCCACGGCCAGGCCCCGGCATATTGCAACATTGTGCAGGACACATGCTGCCACTATGATCCTGCACACTACTGGGGGCGCATATAACAGCTGCCCGCCACGATGGTCAAGGGAGCGAAAGCGTGACTTGAGCACTCCGAATGTGCGCTCCACTATGCCCCGGGTTGCTATATGGGCTGTGTTGTATCTTACCTCTGGAGGCGTGATGGGGTTCCGAATTGGCGTCATCATATGGGTGCTCAGAGGGTAGGCACTGTCCCTTGGTGAGGAGGTGATGGGTATTATTAGTGGGGTAGTGACATTACTCTGCATCTGACATGCATGCATGTGCAGTGGCATTCATACTCACGAAGCAGCCATGTATCACCATGCCGCCCAGCTTCGAGGTCCCGGCTTAGGGTAGACATTCAGTAAATGAAGCTGTCGTGGGTGGACCCTGGATAGTTTGCATATACTGAGGTGATGATTCCCTTAGCATTACATACTACCTACGTTGATGGAATGCCAGTGCTTGCGGTTCCTATAGATGTGCTCAGATGCCCTGGGGGGACGTAGTGCCACATGGGTACGGTCAATGGCACCTAGCACTTTTGGAAATTGTGCCACACCGTAGAAATCCAGGGTGGCAGCCTGCCTTTCTGCAGGTGTCCTGGGCAGGTATATGTGCCTACGGACTGATGGGCGTGCAGTGATGATGTTCAAGACCTGGTGTAGGCAGCGTGACTGCGTGGCCTGTGACACCCCACCCACTATGCCACTTGTCCGCTGAAATGATCCTGTGGCCAAGAAGTGCAGTACATTGAGGACCTTCTCCAGGGGGCTGAGTGCTTGGGAGCACAGGGTGGGTGATGTGAGGTCATCCTCCCACTCACTGACCAGGTCAAGTATCATGTGTGGGGGAAACCTGTACATCCCATACGCCTGGTCATCAGGCATCCCAAGAAGGCTGGTTCTGGGAGTGAAAATTCGGGCCCTCACTATCCTCCTCCTCCTCCTTTGGTAACCCACGGCCACTGCTGCTAGGAATGGTATATTCATCCTGGCGTATGAGCTTGTTTGTGGTTTTCGCGCACTTTTATGCTGCGCAGGTCGACGTACTCCTGCTTCATGGTGGCGTACGTGTGTCAGGATTGGACACTTTTTCGGCACGTCGTAGGCGAACGTGTGAATCTTCCCGCCCACACCAGGAATACACGTAGCACGCTCTCACAGGAACAGTCGCGGGTAAATATTCCCGCCCACCCCTGGAATACATGTGCCCCACTCTCACAGGCCCAATCGCGTGTGAAACTTCCCACGCACCCCTGGAATCCACGTATCCAGCAAAATCGCGTGTTGAACTTCCCGCGCACCCCTGAAATCCATGTACCCGGCCAAATCGCGTGTGAACTTCGTGCGCACCCCTGAAATCCACGTACCCAGCCAAATCACGTGTTTAACTTCCCACGCAACCCTGAAATACACGCACCCGGCCAAATCGCGTGTGGAACTTCCCGCGCACCCCTGAAATCCACGTACACAGCCAAATCGCGTGTTGAACTTCACGCGCACCCCTGAAATCCACTTACCTGGCCAAATCGCATGTGGAAGTTCACGCGCACCCCAAAGTACACGTACAATCGCGTGTGGAACTTCACGCGCACCACGAAGTACACGTACCCAGGCAAATTGCACGGCTGGGGGGTGGGGGTGGTGGTAGACATGGGTGGGGGCCTGGTGGAGGATGCCCCTGCACTGCTGAGGGGTGGGGGTGGTGGGAGACATGAGTGGGGGCCTGGTGGAGTCTGCCCCTGCACTGCTGGGGGGTGGGGGTGGTGGGAGACATGAGTGGGGGCCTGATGGAGGCTGCCCCTGCAATGCTGGGGGGTGGGGGTGGCGGTAGACATGGGTGGGGGCCTGGTGGAGGCTGCCCCTGCACTGCTGGGGCGTAGGGGTGGTGGGAGACATGAGTGGGGGCCTGGTGGAGGCTGCCCCTGCACTGCTGCGGGGTGGGGGTGGTGGGAGACATGAGTGGGGGCCTGGTGGAGGCTGCCCCTGGTGGCTGGGGGGTGGGGGTGCAGGCGGACATGAGGGGGGGCCTGGTGGAGGCTGCCCCTGGTGGCTGGGGGGTGGGGGTGCAGGGGGACATGAGTGGGGGCCTGGTGGAGGCTGCCCCTGGTGGCTGGGGGGTGGGGGTGCAGGGGGACATGAGTGGGGGCCTGATGGAGGCTGCCCCTGGTGGCTGGGGTGTGGGGGTGCAGGGGGACATGAGTGGGGGCCTGGTGGAGGCTGCCCCTGGTGGCTGGGGGGTGGGGGTGCAGGGGGTCATGAGTGGGGGCCTGGTGGAGGCTGCCCTGGTGGCTGGGGGGGTGGGGGTGCAGGGGGACATGAGTGGGGGCCTGGTGGAGGCTGCCCCTGCACTGCTGGGGGGTGGGGATGGTGGGAGACATGTGTGGGGTCCTGGTGGAGGCTGCCCCTGGTGGCTGGGGGGTGGGGGTGGTGGTAGACATGGGTGGGGGCCTGGTTTAGGCTGCCCCTGCACTGCTGGGGGGTGGGGGTGGTGGTAGACAAGGGTGGGGGCCTGGTGGAGGCTGCCCCTGCACTGCTGGGGGGTGGGGGTGGTGGGAGACATGAGTGGGGGCCTGGTGGAGGCTGCCCCTGGTGGCTGGGGGGTGGGGGTGGTGGTAGACATGGGTGGGGGCCTGGTGGAGGCTGCCCCTGCACTGCTGGGGGGTGGGGGTGGTGGTAGACATGGGTGGGGGCCTGGTGGAGGCTGCCCCTGCACTGCTGGTGGGTGGGGGTGGTGGTAGACATGAGTGGGGGCCTGGTGGAGGCTGCCCCTGGTGGCTGGGGGGTGGGTGTGCAGGGGGACATGAGTGGGGGCCTGGTGGAGGCTGCCCCTGGTGGCTGGGGGGTGGGGGTGCAGGGGGACATGAGTGGGGGGCCTGGTGGAGGCTGCCCCTGCACTGCTGGGGGGTGGGGGTGGTGGGAGACATGAGTGGGGTCCTGGTGGAGGCTGCCCCTGTTGGCTGGGGGGTGGGGGTGCAGGGGGACATGAGTGGGGGCCTGGTGGAGGCTGCCCCTGGTGGCTGGGGGGTGGGGTTGGTGGTAGACATGGGTGGGGGCCTGGTGGAGGCTGCCCCTGGTGGCTAGGGGGTGGGGGTGGTGGTAGACATGAGTGGGTGCCTGGTGGAGGCTGCCCCTGCACTGCTGGGGGGTGGGGGTGGTGGGAGACATGAGTGGGGGCCTGGTGGAGGCTGCCCCTGCACTGCTGGGGGGTGGGGGTGGTGGGAGACATGAGTGAGGGCCTGGTGTGGGCTGCCCCTGGTGGCTGGGGGGTGGGGGTGGTGGTAGACATGGGTGGTGGCCTGGTGGAGGCTGCCCCTGGTGGCTGGGGGGTGGGGGATGTGGTAGACATGGATGGGGGCCTGGTGGAGGCTGCCCCTGGTGGCTGGGGGGTGGGAGTGCAGGGGGACATGATTGGGGGCCTGGTGGAGGCTGACCCTGGTGGCTGGGGGCTGGGGGTGGTGGTAGATATGGGCGGGGGCCTGGTGGAGGCAGCCCCTGGTGGCTGGGGGGTGGGGGTGGTGGTAAACATGAGTGGGTGCCTGGTGGAGGCTGCCCCTGCACTGCTGGGGGGTGGGGGTGGTGGGAGACATGAGAGGGGTCCTGGTGGAGGCTGCCCCTGGTGGCTGGGGGGTGGGGGTGCAGGGGGACAGGAGTGGGTGCCTGTTGGAGGCTGCCCCTGCACTGCTGGGGGGTGGGGGTGGTCGGAGACATGAGTGGGGGGCTGGCGGAGGCTGCCCCTGCACTGCTGGGGGGTGGGGGTGGTGGTAGACATGAGTGGGGGCCTGGTGGAAGCTGCCCCTGGTGGCTGGGGGGTGGGGGTGGTGGTAGACATGGGTGGGGGCCTGGTGAAGGCTGCCCCTGCACTGCTGGGGGTGGGGGTGGTGGTAGACATGGGTGGGGGCCTGGTGGAGGCTGCCCCTGCACTGCTGGGGGGTGGGGGTGGTGGGAGACATGAGTGGGGGCCTGGTGGAGGCTGCCCCTGGTGGGTGGGGGGTGGGGGTGGTGGTAGACATGGGTGGGGGCCTGGTGGAGGCTGCCCCTGCACTGCTGGGGGGTGGGGGTGGTGGGAGACATGAGTGGGGGCCTGGTGGAGGCTGCCCCTGGTGGCTGGGGGATGGGGGTGGTGGTAGACATGAGTGGGGGCCTGGTGGAGGCTGCCCCTGGTGGCTGGGGGGTGGGGGTGCAGGGGGATATGAGTGGGGGCCTGGTGGAGGCTGCCCCTGGTGGCTGGGGGGTGGGGGTGCAGGGGGACATGAGTGGGGGCCTGGTGGAGGCTGCCCCTGGTGGCTGGGGTGTGGGGGTGCAGGGGGACATGAGTGGGGGCCTGGTGGAGGCTGCCCCTGGTGGCTGGGGGGTGGGGGTGCAGGGGGGCATGAGTGGGGGCCTGGTGGAGGCTGCCCCTGGTGGCTGGGGGGTGAGGGTGCAGGGGGACATGAGTGGGGGGCTGGCGGAGGCTGCCCCTGCACTGCTGGGGGGTGGGGGTGGTGGGAGACATGAGTGGGGTCCTGGTGGAGGCTGCCCCTGGGGGGTGGGGGTGCAGGGGGACATGAGTGGGTGCCTGTTGGAGGCTGCCCCTGCACTGCTGGGGGGTGGGGGTGGTGCGAGACATGAGTGGGGTCCTGGTGGAGGCTGCCCCTGCACTGCCGGGGGGTGGGGGTGGTGGTAGACATGAGTGGGGGCCTGGTGGAGGCTGCCCCTGCTGGCTGGGGGGTGGGGGTGGTGGTAGACATGGGTGGGGGCCTGGTGGAGGCTGCCCCTGCACTGCTGGGGGGTGGGGGTGGTGGTAGACATGGTTGGGGGCCTGGTGGAGGCTGTCCCTGCACTGCTGGGGGGTGGGGGTGGTGGTAGACATGAGTGGGGGCCTGGTGGAGGCTGCCCCTGGTGGCTGGGGGGTGGGGGTACAGGGGGACATGAGTGGGGGCCTGGTGGAGGCTGCCCCTGGTGGCTGGGGGGTGGGGGTGCAGGGGGACATGAGTGGGGGCCTGGTGGAGGCTGCCCCTGGTGGCTGGGGCGTGGGGGTGGTGGGAGACATGTGTTGGTGATCAGTGGTGCAAGGTGACATATGGGTTGGCTGGTGGGCATGGCCATGGTGGATGGGTTGCCTGTGGGACATGAGCAGGGGTGCAGGTTAGTACCCTGTGGTGTGGGCTGCCTGCAGGGGCCGTGGAGGGTGTAGGGGGAACACCTGGGGGGACCCACATGGCCATATCACGTGTAGCATTCCCCTGCAACACCAAAATACACGTACCCAGCCAAATCGCGTGTTGAACTTCCCGCGCACCCCTGGAATCCACGTACCCAGCCAAATCGCGTGTTGAACTTCCCGCGCACCCCTGGAATCCACGTACCCAGCAAAATCGCGTGTTGAACTTCCCGCGCACCCCTGGAATCCACGTACCCAGCAAAATCACGTGTTGAACTTCCCGCGCACCCCTGAAATCCACGTACCCGGCCAAATCGCGTGTGAACTTCGCGCGCACCCCTGAAATCCACGTACCCAGCCAAATCGCGTGTTTAACTTCCCGCGCACCCCTGAAATACACGTACCCGGCCAAATCGCGTGTGGAACTTCACGCGCACCCCTGAAATCCACGTACCCGGCCAAATCGCGTGTGGAATTTCCCACGCACCCCTGTAATCCACGTACCCAGCCAAATCGCGTGTGGAACTTCCCGCGCACCCCTGGAATCCACGTACCCAGCCAATTCGCGTGTGAAACTTCCCGCGCACCCCGAAATACACGCACACGTTATTTTTCAGTCAGCGGGTGTCCGTGTTTGTTTCTACCCCTTTGCACGTCATTTGTCCTGGAGGGCCACAGTATTGGACATTCATCATAGCTGTATATAGGTGCTATTTGTTGGCGCACCTTTTGGCGCACATTTCTTACAGGCGCAGGGACTCTACCGCCTGCTTTCTTGTGGCGGTCGTGTTTGTGCCTGTGCGCTGGTTTGACCGTGCGCTGTTTTGCCCTATTCGATTCCATGAATACGTGTTGTAGGCGAGCGTGTGGGCGTTCCGCGCACTTGCACCCTGTACTTCCCCCGTGACGCCCACATTTTGGCAAGTTGTTCCCCATTCCGAGTGTTATGCCCCGTGTTCCGCCTACTTTTGTAGCGTGCGCCGCGCTATGTGCGATTATCGCTGTGGCCTGTGCGATTTTCGCTGTGACCTGGTGCACGCCGTTAGATGGCCTGTGCGCCAACGTGCGCCGCGCACTTTTTTAGCGCACATCAGATGGTTTTTTCGCGCACGCCCTTCCATGAATTGATGTGCGCTGCTTTTCGTGCGATTTTCGCAATTGCACTGCGATTTTCGCAATTCCACTGCGATTCGCACGTTTTTGCCCACTTGCGCAGCGCTATTTATTCCATGAATCGGCCTCTCAATGTGTGATCGGTGAGACCACGTTTTTGAAATACCTGGACTTAAATGGTAGAGAACCACTTGGGCAGATGTGTTGACTCCAAAACAACATGAACTCCGTCAACAAAATAACGAGAGACAAGTGTTGGATAGTTAAGGGAACAGGGGAAACGACCTCAAAGAAACAGAATCCTCTGATCTAATCTGATGTTTGGGAAAGGAGGATCTTTTTAACAACGATATTGTAAAAATTGCTATGCAAATAAATCAATAAAAAAAAAACAATTATCTAAAACAGGGAATACAACGGACATTGCCAGATGTCATGCAGTAAGATCTCAACATATTTCATAAAAATACACACTTATATACTAGAAACTCATAATCATTGATGTCATACTATGTGGCAAACTAAGAAAAGTTATGCGGGACTGTGATTGGATAACAGGAAACATCCAATCTGGAATATTTTGGAATACCCTTCTGGAATATTCCACTCGTTAGCAGCATGCAAGCTGGTACCCCAGGTGCCGGTGGGTCAGACCTGACCATGCCTCCCCACCCAATTAGCCCATCATCTATCATCGCTCAAGCTGTCTGTCATGAGAATAGATTTTTGAACTTGGCCTTGCAAGTATCACTGCTCCTGGGAATAAAAGGGAGTGTGAGCACAACTTTCTCTTATGGTCTCAGTGTAGCTTGCCCAAAGTCTATTTTCCTCTGACCATGTGACTGGAGACCAGGTTTTGAGCTCCTTCATTGTATTTAATACCATTTAATGAATACAACTTGGCACACATTGTCCTTTTTACACACCTTAACAGGAGCTCAGCTCTCACCTTCTCGTTCATTCTATCTTTGCACGATAGAGAACCAGTTTGTTGGCTGCCACAATTCTTGCCACTGGGCCAGGCAAACATTCTCGATTCTCGCTCCATCTGCAGCCAGGCATTTTCTGCTGCACCACACCTAATTTCCTTCTATTCACAGGGTTTTCAGTTTGCTAAAATACAATGTGGAACTTCCAGATTCCTCTGCTTATATATATACCTTGGCGGCACTGCCTGCACTATTTACTACATATAGCCAGCCATATGAATGCTTCGTGTACTTGTGTTACTGCATCTGTACAATTATGAAATGGTTTTCATTATTTTCTGTGCTTTACACGTGCACTCTTTATTTCGCCTATGAAAGTTCATTCAATTCTTAACTTCATCATCAGATTCTATATGGTCTGTCCACCTTTTCTCTTGTCATCTCTTCTTAGGCGTGTCACTTTACTTTGTGTGATCTCACCAGTCTCTTTTTTCATTTGCCTTCATGTGCTCTTCAGGGATCCTTCCCAAAATGCTGTCAGCTTTTCATGGAAACATAAAGAATGGTTTTCTTAATGGATACTTTGCTTCAAAGTCTGCTTGTGTTATAGGCATAATTAAGTGTGTCGCCTTTGTCACTATTTTTGTTTCCCAACAGATAGGCAAGTTAGGAGCGGGGCTCACGGTGGATGCTTGTAGCTCCTCCTCTACGGTACGTTTTCTGTTCTTCAGCCCATTTTCTGTCTTTCTCTTACTCCTCCTGATATATCTGTTCTCGGGGATAACCCACTTCTCCTTCTCTGCTCATCCTCCTTTAATCTCCTCTCTCATTCCTTATCCTTCCTTTCTTGTTCGTCCTTATCTTCTCTTTGCCTAACTTCCTCAATACTTTTCTCATCTATCTTGAGTAATGTCTGTCCTCCCACCCATTCCTATTGTATGAGTGCTACCTCTTCAGCCTTATCTTTTTCTATTTTCCATCTCTTGATTTCTCTGTCTATGTCCGTCAACAAATTCGGCGTTCATTTTTTTTCTTCCTTGTCTTTTATACATTTATAAATATTTTCCTTTCTTTTATTCTTTTCCGGACTATCTTCACTACTGTAAGTGGGGGGTTCATATATCTGTTTAGTATACCCCATTGCTGCTTTCAGTTCCTTTAAAGCATATACTTCTATCTCTTCCGTAATAACACTCTTTATGTCAGACAAGGTAATGAGGGCTGAAGGCTCGACACCTTCCCCCTTATGCTGATTAAGCATACACTCCTCAGCTGGTGAATCTTCTTTTTCGTCTTGGTACACCTTCAAAAGTTCTACACTTGCTAATATTTTTTCTAACGTCTTCCCTGTGTACGCAGCGTTCAAGGATGTGGTCATGTGTTGCAATACCACTTCTCACAATGATCCCTCTTGTGGCCATGGCAAGAACATTTTATCTGCTGTGCCCTTTACCCATTCTGCACTCTACAGTTTCAGCTTGGGCGGATGTTTTGGCAGTGTCTTGCATAGGTGCATGAGTGGAGTACCCCCCATAGTGATGAGTCTCAATTGATTGTCAATACTTACCAGATCATTAAATAAACCTTTTACCTTAACTTAAAACAAGAAATATGATGAAGCACCATTCATCGCTGCTCAATCCCCTTATTTGAATGACCTATCTATTCATTTGATTGGCGCCAATTGTTCTGCTACACATTATCTTTAGTCACGGTTACTTTTCAACTCTTCACAATTCTATCGCTCGTCGATATTTTTACTCAACAAACAACATTTAAACTAGTCACACATTACACGTTATAAAACACCATGATCACCTCTTCTCTCGCCTTGAGACATGACCTTACACAGTCCTGACCTGTGCGTTTTTCACTATTTCTACTCCTGCTGGAGTTTGAAATGTCTACTTCGAATTTCCTTGAATTGGGACTCCTAGGGAGTCTCTCTTATCTTCACAGTATTTCATCTATTCCAGGCCTTCGGCATCGACTCCTCCTTCAATCCCACCACTTCGCCCTCTGTCCACAGAGCACCCGTGGAAACCAAGCAGGGATTTCTTCAAAGGGGGACCTGCCTACCGCCTCGGTTCTTCTTGCTTTTTATTTCTATTTGGCCGCTATCAACAGGAAACTCTGCGATCTTCCACCTAATGGTGGAGAATGCCCAATCGTCCAAAACTTTGGAGCAGAACTAGTTTGGATTGTTAAACCATTCTCTGCTACCACATGAGTTTAGGTCCCTTTAGGAACGTGCATATGTAATGGATGGGATCATACAGAATAATTCTGAGTCCAAATAACTGAACCAACTCAGGAAGATGGCAAAGTACTGTTTTATTAACAATTATCTAAAACAGGGAGATTACAACAAATATCAATGGAGGGACGCTCAGTCTCTCAGTGATCTTTACACAAAACATGGTATTCATATACAAAATACATCATATGTGATGTCATAATACGTGGCAATAATGAAAAACATACAAGGGACGGGATTGGCTAAAGGGGAACATCTTATTATACTTTCTATAGGAACTAGGATTGTGATTGGCTGGCCACTATCAAGTGGACAACATATGCCTACCTCTAAAACATGTAATGCTCAGAAACATTAGATACACAGTTTTCCATTGGTCTTCAAATTAAAAGGTCCTTTGTTATATGGACTCATATAATTGCTTGGCACTTTTATGCCATGTTTGGAACATTTGGTTCATTAAGCAGCACGTAAGCCCAGACCCAGGGGCAAGGAGATGGGGCATGACACTACCTCCACACCCAATTAGCCCATCATCTCTCATCGTCCATGATTTCTGCCATGAAGATTGTCTTTGTACTTGGCCTTGCAAAGTATCCTTGTCTTTGAGAATGTACAGGAGTGAGGGCACTCACTATCATGTTGTCATGGTCATGAAGTCAGGGGCACAAGCATGCAGGTGTCACATGCACAGGAGACCTGGGTGGACACTGTCCTGGCACCCTTGGCACGAGGCTCATGAACAAAAGTAAACAAGAACATCCATTTAACACCAAAAAGCTTTTATTATGGACATAGCACTTCAGATGCACTTGAACATTCCATCCATTAAGCAGTATGAATTAACCTTGAACATTTCATCCATTAAACAGCCCCAAGTGTATTTTTGGGTGTGGCTGCTAATGGATTGCTTCACATATGCTCACTCTCTAGGAGTGGCAGGGTGTGTCTGGAAAGCCGGCTCTAATGGGTGTGACCACGATCTCAACTATGTAAGCTGCCCCGATCCTCAAGACAGATGCTTTGCGTTATTCTGCACTTGCAAGCAGCGTAACGCTCACCATCGCCTGAGGTCAGACTTACCTTTGAAGATCCTGCTTCCTAGACATCCTGCTTCCTGCCAGCATACTTACCAACTGGTTTAAGCTGTTCTTACCTGTACATCGCTTTGGCGAACCAAGTATTCATCTTAACACTTTCCAGAACGCCGATGTCTTCATCTTGACACCGCAGCATGGCACGCTCCATCGTCGACAGCAGCGCCTGCAAGAAAAAACAGAAGACAAGGTTAGACATCGAAAAAACAGTCAGTTTAAGGTTGCTCTTCACCATACTTTGCGCTTTCCTTAAGCCATCACTTACCTGCTGTCGAACATTGCGGTAGCATCCATCTTCCATCGGCCGCATCTCGCGTCTCACAGCTGCATTGAAGCCACATTTCCATCTAAGGGAAGAAAACCGAAGAGAGACATTATTGTGGGCATAAATAGGAGCAACATATAAAGACATTAAACAGAACGAACAGCATCACAAGAGCTCAAGAAAGATTTACCAATCATAAGGAGAAGCATAGTCGCAGCTGGACTAGACTAATCCTTATCAGGGATCAGTGAAGGAACTAGATCCCATTCGATGCACCCCTGCCAGAAGTAGCAGGACGTAGAGCTTATCTTCCATAATATACAGGAGCGGTATCACCACGTACCACTTCTCACAGCTTTTCTACTGAGGGAGAGGCCTGAAGGGGGTGATTCAAGTTCAGGGAGGGCTGCAACCATGCCCCAATGACTCCGCAGAGACCAGGTGAGCGTAACAGAACACAAAGCATCTAATACTCTCTGACTGGGCGTTATGGAAACTTCAGAAACAGATCACTTAGCCCTCTTACTAGGGAAATTATGGGCTGAAGTACATGCTTCGACACAGGAAACCAATGCATTATGGAGGGATCTTATTGTAACTCGAGAAATAACTGACAAATTGGCAAGACAAATGCTACAAGCACAAGCAGGACAGGCTCCACTGCCTGGAGTGACCCATTCTTCTCATTCTTCCACACAACAACAATCAACACTGGTTCAGGTGGTTCTTCCAGGAGCGGTGCCTCTAGCCCCTCCCGAACGCTTCATCAGCGACTCAAATAAGTTTGCTGTATTTATGAACCAATGTCGCCTTCATTTCTTGTGCAGACCAGGAGGCTTTCCTAATGACCAAGCAAAAGTGGCGTTTGTACTCTCGTATTTAGGAGGTAGTGCGGTGGACTGGTCTATACCTTTGGTAAATCAAGATGACCCTTTTCTCCGGGACTCTGGGGATTTCCAACATGAGATGCAGAAATGTTTTGCCCATCGTACTCAAGGAGAAGCTCTGGACAATGAGTTGTTGTCACTCAGACAAGGGAGTCAAGATCTAGTAACCTATATTGCAACCTTGAATCATCTCGTAGCCCAGACCAACTGGCCAGAATAGAAGAGGACTACTCTTTTTACCGAGGGTTACGTGGAGTACTTAAGGATGTGTTGGCGCAAGTGGTGAATCCCCCTGAGAGGTGTGCGTACAACATAGACCTGACGGTGTAACTCGATCATAGGTTGCAGAATCGGAAAATGGATTGAGCTAGATCAGAAGGATGGTCAGTTTACCTAGGAACTGGTGAGAATCAGACTAAACCACATGAACAGTCTGAGCCAATGCAAATTGGTGGATTACGAAGACCCTTTATCAAAGCAGAAAGGGAAAAAAGTAGACAACAACAGCTTTTCTTATATTGTGGACAAGCAGGTCATTTCCTCTATGACTGCCCGGTGAAACCACCCAAGAAAACGGTTGGGGCAACAGACAAAACTGATGAAGAAGAAGAACAGAACTCGGGAAACGCAAATGCCCGGCAACTGTAGGGGTCCGCTTGTCGAGCATGAAAAAGGAATCTGTACAGACCTCACATCTAGTCCTTCCAGTGCTTTTGGTGAATCACAAGCAACCATCAGAAATACATGCTGGTGGCATATATTGATTGTGGAGCTGTGGGTAACTACATTGACCAGGATTTGGCTCTCTAAATAGGACTTCTTCTCAGATAGAAGCAGAAATCGTAAAACGTCACTGCTGTGGATGGATCTCAGCTATCATCCAGCCCGGTGACACAATACACTGAGAAAGTCAAGCTTATGTGTCAGGCCGGGCATCAAGAGGACATTACTTTCGATCTCATCGGTGCTCCTCAGTTCCGGATGATATTGGGGATCCCCTAGCTGGAGACCCACAATCCTAGGATCGACTGGTGAAAACGAGTTCTGAAATTTCCTCATAATTGTGCCGACACTTGTTACAAAAAAGATAACACCAATCTGAAACCGAAGAAAGGAATCGTGTTGGGCCTCATCAGCTCCTTTCCGCTGGAATACCAAGATTACCTGATTTCTTCAAAAAAGTTCAAGCAAATGTTCTGCTCCTGCACAGACCCTACGATTGTCAAATAGATCTTGTACCCGGAGCCCAGACCCTTGCAGCCAAATTTACGCTCTGACAGAACAGGAAAATCAACATTTTAGAACTTACCTGGATCAGTGCCTGGCGAACAGTTTCATTCGCCCGTCCAAGTCACCTGCCTCCTCGTCCTTATTGTTCGTGCCTAAAAAGGAGGGGGACTTAAGAACTTGCATCGACTATAGAGCCATCAATCAGATCACAGTAAAAAATCGATATCCTTTACCACTTATACCAGAGCTCCTCGACTAAGTGAAACATGCTCAAATCTACACAAAACTGGATTTAAGAGGAGCATACCATCTTGTAAGAGTAAAAGAGGGAGACGAGTAGAAAACAGCAATCCGCATGAAGTACAGCTTCTTTGAATACCAGGTCATGCCCTTTTGGCTGTGCAATGCCCCTGCGCCATTTCAATTATTTATGAATGATGTACTCCATGAACTACTGGACGTTTGCGCTCTTGTTTACATTGATGACATTCCTATCTACTCAAATTCCGTGGAAGAACATGTAGGCCATGTCCGGGCAGTCTTAGAGAAGCTTTGACAACACCAATCGTAGGGCAAGTTGGAGAAATGTTTTTTCCATGTAACCGAGGTCGAGTTTTTCGGTTTCATGCTAACACCACAAGGCGTACATATGGATACACAAAAAGTGGATGCAATCCTCCAATGGCCCTCACCAACATCCACGAAAGGAGTGCAAAGCGTGCTCGGATTCGCCACCTTTTACCGTCGGTTTATACCTGGGTTTTCACAAATTGTACATCTAATGACCTCCTTTTAAAAGAAAAATCAAAAGTTCCATTGGTCGACAGAAGCTGAAGAAGCCTTCCAGAAGTTGAAACTAGCATTCACTACAGCACCAGTCCTTCGACACCCACAACCAGACCTACCTTGCATAGTTGAGACAGGTGCTTCAAAAATAGCCATGGGAGCAGTATTGTCACAACGAGACCCTGAAACAGGACAAATACACCCCGTCGCATTCTGGTCCTGCAAATTGTCATACCCCGAGTTGAACTGCGCAATCACAGATAAGGAATTACTGACGATTAAAGCATGATTCAAGGCCTGGAGACATTACCTTCTTGGGGCGAGACATACGGTCACTGTCATCACAGACCACCGTAACTTGCAATACTTGAAAACCGCCAAGACACAATCCTCGCGTCAACTTCGTTGAGCTGTCTTTTTCATGAAATATGATTTTATCACTTATAGATCTGGAGTACGCAATGGGAAAGCGGACGCTCTATCAAACATGAGTGACGAAAAAGAGGCTTTTATAGCATCCGACCACGTGGCCATAATTCCTGAGGAAAGGATTCAAACCAGAATAGCTGCCACCACGCGTGTGGATGACCAACGAACCAGTTTGCAATCCCGATGGATCTATCAACACAACAGGAATGGCTGTTAAAAGGTGACTAGTACACCATCAAAGACAATCTATCGTATTTTCAAGGATGATTATATGTCCAAGACCAAGAACTGCAAAAGTAAATCATCACAAATTACCACGATTCATTAGTGGAAGGACACCCAGGAATAGCCAAAACTCAGGCTTAGGTAAAACAAAACTACTGGTGGCCAACCTGGCGAAAAGACATCACCCAATTTATTGAAACCTGCGGTGTCTGTGCACAACACAAGTGGCCCCTGGCTTACTACATCCCCTAACAGTACCGCCAGCACCTTGGCATACCCTGTCGATGGACTTCATCACAGATCTTCCACTCTGCAATATATAGAACACCATATTAGTCATTGTGGATTTATTCTCCAAAATGGCCCATTTCATCTCTCTGAATGGACTACCAACTGTGTCAACTCTCACTTCTGTGTTCCTAGAGCAAATTGTTTGGTTGCATGGATTTCCATCAATATTAGTATCTGATCGCAGAACACAATTTGTTTCTGCCTTTTGGAGAAAGTGTTGCATGATTGCCAAAATCGATCTCTGGTTGTCCAGAAGCCATCACCCTCAAAATGATGGGCAAACTGAACGAACCAACCAAACTTTAGAGCAATATCTCAGGTGTATGTTGCAACAGTCCGAGGATTCTTGGAAAAATATACTCTGGATAGCTGAGTATGCATACAACAACTCAGTTCACACAAGCACAGGGCAAACTCCATTCTACACGGTGCATGGAAGACATCCGAGGACATCTGTATTTGATCCACCCGATACACTGGAAATGCCAGCCATAACAAACTTTCATTAAAACCATCACTCAGGTTCTTAAGGAGGTGACAGAGCATATGATCAAGGCTAAGGAAAGACAAAAACTGTTTGCAGATCGACATCGGAAGGAAGGTCCCGCCTACCAGATTGGAGAAAAGGTGTGGTTAGCATACAAAAATATTCCCCTGAAGGGGCCAAGAGCTTTCTGGCCAAGATACCAGGGCCCCTATACTATAAATTCCATAATCAATCCTGTCGCCATGAAATTGGAGTTACCATCTAACATGAAAATTCACCCCATATTTCATGTCGCTCTCCTCAAACCAATGAAGCCCAATACATGGCTTAGTTCTCCACCAGAGCCCGAAGCAATAGATGGAGAACCAGAATATGAAGTTAAATTCATCCTGGACTCCAAGGTGGTTCAATAAAAATTATATTACCTAATTGACTGGACAGGTTACGGACCTCAAGACCGAATTTGGGAACCCAGTGAACACGTCCATGCTCTGCGTTTAATCAGACAGTTCCATCGCAATAATCCCACCAAACCAGGACCGGGAGGAGAACCACCCTTGAGAGGGGCCTTGATGGGGAGTGCTGTCATGGTCATGAAGTCAGGGGCACAGGCATGCAGGGGTTGCATGCACGGGAGACCTAAGTGGACACTGTCCTGGTACCTTTGGCACCAGGCTCATGAACAAAAGTAAACAAGAACATCCATTTAACACCAAAAAGCTTTTATTATGGACATAGCACTTCAGACGCATTAAGCTTGAACATTCCATACATTAAGCAGAATGCATTAACCTTGAACATTTCATCCATTAAGCAGCCCCAAGTGTATTCTTGGGTGTGGCTGCTAATGGATTGCCTTCGCACGTGCTCACTCTCTAGGAGTGTCAGGGTGTGGCTGGTAAACCGGCCCTAATGGGCGTACCCACGTTCTCAGCTATATAAGCTGACCTGATCCTCAAGACAGATGCTTTTTGTTATTCTACACTGAGATCAGACTTACCCTTGAGGATCCTGGTTCCTGGACATCCTGCTTCCTGCCAGCATACTTACCAACTGGAGGAAGCTACCTGTACATCTCTTCGGGAAACCAAGTATTCATCTTTACACTGTCCGGAACGCCGAAATCTTCATCTTGGCACCACAGCATGACACGTTCCATCGTCGACAGCAGCACCTGCAAGAAAAAACAGAAGACAAGGTTAGACATCGGAAAAACAGTCAGTTTAAGGTTGCGCTTCGCCGTACTTCGCGCTTTCCTTAAACCATCACTTACCTGCTGTTGAACATTGCGGTAGCATCCATCTTCCATCCGGCCGTGTCTCGCGTCTCACAGCTGCATTGAGGCCGCATTTCCATCTAAGGGAAGAAAACAGAAGAGAGACATTATTGCGTGAATAAATAGGAGCAACATACAAAGACATTAAACAGAGCCAACAGCATCACAAGAGCTCAAGAAAGACTTACCAATCATAAGGAGAAGCATAGTCACTAGACTAAATCTTATCAGTGATCAGTGAAGGAACTAGATCCCATTTGACATGCCCCTGCCAGAAGTAGCAGGACGGACAGCTTATCTTCCATAATTCACAGGAGGAGTATCACCATGTACCACCGCTCACTGCTTTTCTACTGAAGGAGAGGCCTGAAGGGGGTGATTCAAGTTCAGGGAGGGCTGCAACTGTGCCCCAATGCCTCTGCAGAGACTAGGTGAGCGTAACACATGTCCAAGACTCCAAGTTCAAACTCTATTTTCATCCTCGGCTCACGTGACAGGAGGCCATGATTTGGTCCATTTTGCAGGTTTTAAATGCTCTAAATGACAAACTCATCTTGCAGCTTCACGATTCTGCGTATTCTTGCTGCAACACAGTTTGCTATTCCCAGTTCTTGGGTCCTGGCTTACTAAATTCATGATATCAATGCCCAGCTTCTATTCAATGGTGGTTTCACCTGCATTCTATTTACTACGTATAGCCAACTTCCATGATGACTTAGTTTACCTTGCGTTTCAACGTCAGTATATTTATTGAACGGTTGATTTTCTGCAGCACTTTGTGCATGAATAATCTTCTTTTTTGTATTTAAAATCTCACTTGATTCTTTACTTCATCATTAGTTTCTTTAGGATCCATACATCCTCTTCAGTCAGTATTTTGGGACTTTGTGCACACTTTTAATGACGTTGCAAACTCATCCCAAAATGTCTTACTACAAAACAGAAACACTATGGTTTATAGCTATCTGGCTACGTATCCAAATTCACGAGTCTACGTCTAACACGACCTGTTACGAAACAGAGCATTCAAAGACCAGAACTGACTCTGGCTTACCTTCACTCTGCGAACAGGCAGGCACACGCCTCGGCGAAATCAGAGTGCCGACTGGGGGCGCCATCTTGTTATCTCTACCATGTACGGTATCCATGGCAACGCGTGTTACGTTGCCACGGAGATCTGCATCTGACGGAACGTTTGGAAAACGTCCGCCATGACCTCAAGTGTCATTAACTTCCCACCATCTTGGAGGTGGCAGCCGCCATTACCAAGGCGGTCCCTAAGCCCACTACTAACTGTTGTCACCAGTTAACATTAATTAACATAGTTGGAGTCACTGATTACTGATGAGGAACGTGCCTTTCTAGGAATCAAGGAACCCGTGACTCCAACTATGTATTTCTTGCCTAAGATCCATAAAAATGTTGATACCATACCAGAGGGCCGCCCAATCATGAGTGGGATTGGTTGGGCCACTGAGAACATATCGGAATATGTTAACTCTATCCTTAAACCAAGGGTTAGCCTTTTGTACTCATACTTACAGGACTCTACTAGTCTCATACAGAAATTACAGAGCTTTACTTGGCATAAGACTTTTCTGCTAGCTACTCTTGATGTGAAGGCATTATATACTTCCACTCAGCACAAATGGGCTATGATAGCAATTGACTATACCTTCAGAAATGAATCAGCTTCTTATTACAATCATATCCAGATGATCAAAGAAATGTTGCAGCTCACTTTGGATCTCAATGTATTCACTTTCGACAACCAAATATATCAACAAACTAAAGGGGTGGCAATGGGCGCCGAGTATGCCCCAGCCCTAGCTAACCTGTTCATGGGCATGCTAGAGGACAAAGCAGTTTATCCGGAAATTTTTACCAGGACAAAAATCAAGATGTGGACACGGTATATAGATGATATTTTCTGTATCATTGATGGAAGCACAGATGAGTTTCAGAATTTTGTGACAGCTCTGAACTTGAATTGCTTTGATATACAATTCACAGGGGTCTGTGATCAACACGAAATCAATTTCTTAGATTTGACAATACATACAGATGGCGATAAGCTACAGACATGGAGGTTTAGGAAACCAACAGAAGTGAACTCGACGTAGCATGCTAGCAGCTGTCACTCTCACTCAACCATCTTCAACATACCATCAGGTGAATATATTCGAGCAAGACAAAACTGCCAACATGAAGATAAATATGAAGAGGAGTGTACTCTTTTAAAACAACGCTTTAGGAACAGGGGTTACTCGAATAAATCTGTGACAAGGGCATATAAGAAAACAAAACCAATGAAGCAACAAGACACTTTGGGATATCGACCAAAGAGGAACTCTGATTTGAATACGGCAATAAGTTTCAGTACCCGATATTGCTCTGACCACCGGAGAATACAGAAAATACTCAAGAAACATTGGTACCTACTCAAATTGGATGATCACATTTGTAACTTTGTGGGTGAGCATCCACGTATAATCTACAAAAGAGCGAGCACACTTAAGTCCATACTTAGTCCATCCCTGCTGCCGGACGTTACGAAAGATAATCAAGGCACATGGCTATATAGAAAAGATCTGGGTTTCAGAAAATGTGGCACATGCCCGCAGTGCAAATATGCACATGATCCTACGAAGGAGATTGAAGACATTAATGGCAAACATTGGGCCATTAAACAGGGAACTAACTGTAAAACAAAATTAGTTGTTTTTTGTATCATCTGCGTATGTAAAAGATTATATATTGGTAGCACCAAGCGAGCTTTGAGAATCCGGATATGTGAGCACCTGGCAAAGATTGGCAGCCAGGACCCAACGATTCCACTAGCAGAACATTGGCAGAAGGTACATCAACTACACAATAAATCTGAGATCAAATGTATTGGTCTACAGCAAGTGACTTTGAATAAAAGGGGTGGTGACAGACTGAAAGCACTGAGGAAAGCTGAAGCGCGAACAATATGTTATTTCAATTCCACTGTCACAGGTCTTAACAGTGATAATGAAATGGTTTCCTTTCTGTAGCGTTGGCTAATTGCAACATAACTCTTTAGTACATTTAGAATTGCAGTATTGTACACCTCAATGAATGTGAAATGTGTTTATTTTCCTGGAGTTTTACATTGCAGGTGCAAAGCTGGTACCCCTACTGTGATATATGTTCTTCTATAATGTCGCGCAATTAATTATTTTTCTTGCATTACATATAGTACTCTTCCAAATTATCACGTTTGATTGAGTCAGCATGAGGTAGATAAAGTTTCATAATGTTAACTGGTGACAACAGTTAGTAGTGGGCTTAGGGACCGCCTTGGTAATGGCGGCTGCCACCTCCAAGATGGTGGGAAGTTAATGACACTTGAGGTCACGGCGGACGTTTTCCAAACGTTCCGTCAGATGCAGATCTCCGTGGCAACGTAACACGCGTTGCCATGGACACCGTACATGGTAGAGATAACAAGATGGCGCCCCCAGTCGGCACTCTGATTTCGCCGAGTTTGCATGTAAACTTCTAACAATACGGTGCGGCGTGAGGGAAGTATCCCTTAGCAAACGGGATTCCTGTTCTTTCTCGAATTCGTAATACACCCTAGCACACGGATACTTTCGGACACATTGTGATTAATATTAAGTAGGGACATCACAACACATTACTTGCACTAAACATAGGGGATTTTTGGCCTGAATATTTTCTTTTAGACTGAGAACTTAATCAACATTTGGAAATTACACTTACTTGTTTCCAGATTCTGTTCTGGGGATCTTACCCCGTTACTACTACAGTGACAATAGTCTTGTGGATTTGTCTCATACTACTATAGGTAAGCATTAACACCACGTACATAACTAGTTAATAAGTTGACCTTGTGCCTATATTGGCTCAATTATTATTGAGTTCACTAATCACTATACTTATCTGGTTTTCTCTACTTTGTGTTGTATCTCCATTGGTTTATTTGGTTGGTTGATTTTTGCAACATTGTTCATTTTATGTCTTTCTATACCCTTGTATCCTCCCCTTTAACCAACCCCTGTTTTTCTGTCTTTTCATTAATACTTTGATGTGATAATCTGTACTGTGGAATGACGCGATACTGTCTGTGTCACAATTCTTGTAACTT
Organism: Ambystoma mexicanum; assembly: GCF_040938575.1. Taxonomy (NCBI): domain Eukaryota; kingdom Metazoa; phylum Chordata; class Amphibia; order Caudata; family Ambystomatidae; genus Ambystoma; species Ambystoma mexicanum. Next base: position 1,175,824,132 of record NC_090928.1, on the reverse strand, counting down.
CATCATTGCATTTATGCTGATATCCTGCCTTTCTACAAACTTTACTTGATGTAATTATGGCAAACATTATCACATGCATATGATGATTGGTTGTGTAATATTATGTAGCACAGATTTGAAAAAAGCTTAGCATAGCCGAAACATGTTATCATTTATGGGCCCTTTTTGTTTTTGAATGTGTACAATGCAACACAATTAAACAAGCATATATTTGATGGCGCTGAGTCCTGGAATCACTTTTGCTTTACACTGTTTGTGGTGACGGTTAGGCTTCACTACCGTCTGGATACAGTGACCTGCGACATCCGTGTTTTCTCTACATGATCCTATATTTATGTCATTCTCTTTGAAATAGATTATCGATTTTTTTTACTCCTGGGATTGTAAGGCGTCGCCCCCTAGAGCAACATATACCAAAGCCATTGGTTTCAGTTATCATAGTGTGGACATGTTGTGACCTTATTTTAGGAACCTTGCATATCTTGTTTTGGTGTTTGGGATTTCCTTTATGGTTAGTTTGGGATATTTTAAGACTGTGGGGTGCGCAAAATATCTGTTTTGTACACGATGTGCAGGTTGCAACTTATCTTTAAATGTGGACAAGGGGACAATAAAACTTTACATTTCGTCCTCAGGAGTTTTGGACACATGGGTGCGGGGATGTTCTTATGGGGCATTTTTCATTTGAACATAAGGATGAGGGTTTGTTGGACATGGGGCACATTTTTATCATTGGGGAAATGTTGGAATTTGTCTATTTGTTGTGCTTGTTTTGTGTCTGTTGTGGTCGGGGTCTAAGGTGCAGTGAGGTGCTGTGTCGGCAATGTGGTGCTGCAGGGGAGTGCGTGAGTGCAGTGGGGTGCTGTGTTTCAAGTCACTGGTGCAGTGAGGTGCTGTAGGGGAGTGTGTGAATGCAGTGAGGTGCTGTTTTTCACGTCAAAGGTGCAGTGAGGTGCTGCAGGGGATGGGTGCAGTGTTGGTGCTGTGTGTGTTTGGTCTATTGACAAGGTACAGCAGTTGCTGCAGTGATATGCATGGGCACAGCGAGGTGCTGTGTCTCATCGTTTGGGTAAAGGTGTGGTTTGGATTCTGGAAGGGATGGATCAGGTTTGGTGCTGGGTTTAAGGAGTTTCTCTTTTACTGAAATTCCGGGTTGCATTCTGATCTGGGCTGATCAATTTGTGCTCACTGGCATGGTTGGTGACGGTGGCCATGTACAGCGTTTTTTTTGGAATTTATTTGGCTGAGGCTTCAAGTTTCCATCGGGCGCGGGTCAATGTGTGACATTATCTTTTGGGGCACATAGGTTGTGTGTGTGTGCCATGTGTGTTTGAGATTTCATTACTCGAGGGATGGTTTTTTGCCAGCTGCCTAATTGCCAGAGCCTATGGGCAATGGTGTTATGCTGCAGTTGAGGTTGTTGTTTATATTGTACTGTTTGGATGACGGTGTGTTGGAATGCGAGTTTTAGGTGACTGCATTGTATTTTGCATTTTATTTAGTGTGGTGGTTCATATTCTGCTACGAGTTATGGTTTTGGGATGGTGTCATCTGGTTGTTTTTTTGGTCAGGCTTTCCTGGTTAGACATGTTTGGCCTGATTCATTTTTCAAATGGGTTAATCATGGCTAGTTTTGTTTCCAGATGTTGTTGTGGTGTTTGTGAGGTTCTGGAATTAAGTGAAATGGTTGTAGTTTTCATGTCCAGAAGGGTTTGTGGTCGTTGTTTAGTTGCTCACAGGAGAGAATGGTTTGCACTCAGGCGTGGCAGGTCTGGGACTCTGGGGGGCGGCCCAAGGTAAAAGGAGTACAGTTTGGTTGGTTGGTCAGGTGTGTAGGTAGTTTCTTTGCTTTGGGGAGAGGAAGTCTGTGCTCGGGAGTGGCTGGTCTGGGACTCTGGGGTGGCAGCCCCGAGTAGAAGGAGTTTGTTTTATTTTATTTGATGCTATCCTGTCGGTTAGCGTGACAGGTTTGGTTTGTCCTTTGATTCCTTCGTTGGGCTCCATTTCTGCTACTGTTGTGCGCTGGTTAGTGTATTAAGGAGGGTGTAGGTTGGTGTTTATCTAAATTGTCTAAATTGGTTATGGACCTCACGTTATTTTGTGCTGAAGTTGGGGAACATGGCTGGATATTGGAGGAGTTGTGTTGATATTGTTTTAGGGCTCCTGTTTGTCATTTAGTGGGGCCATGTTTGATTTCACGGAGACGTGGATAGGTTTGTGTGAGGGGCAGGATGTTTTCGAAGCTCGGAATTAGTGGCAGACTTTTCATTGGCACTTGGTATATGAACGGAGGGAGGGAGTGGTGTTGCATTCTACCCGTCTGAATGCATGGGTGCATGGCGGTGATGCATGTTTGGAACGTGGGTGTGCACGCCTGAGTGAGTCTTCCATATAGTGTCAGAAGATCGCTGGCTGGGGTGCCATGGGTTGTATATCTCTATATTACACTGGAATAAAGGCAATTATCTTAATCACCTGGTCCTGGCATGGTACTTGCAGAAGGGAAGGACCCTACAACACGATGTCAACATATAGGATAATACCTCCACCAGTACACCCCATTGTGTAAAATGTAGGCCAAAGGCATCGCCTAGGATTTCCATTATACATTTCTCCATCCCTTCCCAACTCCCACCCAGCCTCCAGCATGTGGGCATTCAGGTATGGCAATCTAGCCATTCACCTTGCGCACAGTCCGCAACCAAACCTCCAAACTTCAAGACAACACCAGAAGACAACTCCAATCCATCTTGTTACTACCTACTGCCTAATTTCAATAGTTAAGAACTAGAAGCGGCACTCAAGGGTAAAATGCTTGCTCTGAGGACCATAATGGATTAGGCCTTTCTCTTATCAGTGGCGGGCTTCAATGAATCAACACTGACACTACTATTACAAAGTCCATTACTATCTTTCATCCCTCATTCAAACTTTACAGCTTTATTTAATCTCTGCCCCCCCCCCCTCCTTTCACTTTACTGTCCTCTTTTGCCCTTTTGCTTTTCCTCTGCAGACTAAGGTCTAAATGAACTTATTGGGACATTATACGCCCAACTTGCAAGCATGATTCGTTGCTGTTAAACCACTAGAGTGACTATAGAAGTAAACAAGGTATTAACATAATACAGAAGATTGTATACAAGAATTGGCCCCTTGCCACATACTAAACCCACACAAGGAGCAGAGTGCCTATATTGATCACAGACCCAGTATAATGCATTGCACAGCTAGAACTATAGTACACATTGTGCCCTAGTTATTTCATGTCAATAATGGAAGAAAGTAAACATGCCTAAGACATGAGCCACAGCGGTTTCATGCACGTGGACACTACATGACATTAACAGCTGAAACAAGGCTTCACACTGGAAGACGTTTAAACTTCCCAAACTTTACCAGTGTTTTTAAAGTGCTGTAGCTATATACTTATTAACTGTATCAATTTGTATACATGACACATGGGGCATGCCTGACCCCATACAAAATACCCAGGTTTAATCAGACACGTAACCAGGCGTGCCCAAAATGTGGAGAGAAAACACTGACCTGGTGCATATGTTGGGCATGCGTAGAAATGAGCAGATTCTAAAGGGAGGTGGAACAGCTGTTGGCAAATGCTGGGATCATGTCGATTCTGCCTGCTTAGGTGCTTTCCAAGACCCAAGCGGGCAAGGCCTGTAAGCAAGCTGAAGGAGTTAGCGTATATTTTGGCGAAACAGACAATTGCAATGGGATGGAAAGCATTGGCAAGACCGGTAGCGCAGGCATGGTGGGCGGATCTGATGAAGTGGGCCAATGCGGACACGGTAGCTTGGATGGAAGCTTCTAGCAGAGAGGAGGAACCAGGAGTGAGAGGGGTGGGCATGTGGAAACAGCTCATAGCACAGCTGGGGAGTGAGATCTAAGATGGAGAATCCAATGCCCCAGTAGTAGTGGCATAGATGAAGAGGGACCGGGATTGGGGGAGCAGGGTAGGCCTAGGGTAGGGAATGGGTGTTGGGTGTTGGGGTGGGAAGTTGTTGTTGATTTATTTGAATTTGCTTGTGATGATCAAAAGTGTACATTGTTGAGTTTGTGTGTTTGAAAAATTAATAAAAATGGTTAAAAAAAAAAACGGTATCAATTTGTATTGTTACCAAAGTTTTATTTTATTATCTTAATGTAGGGACATTTATAATGGGTTTATGAATATAATGTTTTGTAGTACTTCCGTATGTTTGTAAGAGTGTATAAGGTACATGTTATCCAAAGGACAGTCTATAATTCAAATAAAAATAAAAAGCACATTTCAGTGCATGGCCCAAGCTTATGGAAATTCTTCCACCTTATTCCTTAAAATCTTGACTCTCTTTTTTTCTTCCCCCAAAGCTCTAAATGTCCATCTCCGAATAGGCATATTATTAAAGCTTTAGAGCTCGGCCATTAGCCGGAAAAGTCAGCCTTCACTCTGGCCATAAGGAGGGTGGAGAGCACCAAGTGGGCAGGAATGCCAGTCCCCATTTTTATTTGTATTGTTTTTTTATTCCTGAGTTCGGTTTCTAAGGGTGGATCCTGGATTTGAACCTTTGTTGCTCTGTGCGGTCTTACTTCCAAGACCAGCACGTTTCCCTTGTGCGATCCTCTGTCCCATCAGTGCTAAGGGTGTCAGTACCCATTGGGGGAAGACTCAATGCTCGGTTGCAGGCTAAAAATTTTTAAAGAAATGTAAACAGACATCCAGGAGAAGCTAGCGTGTCATGCCACATTGTCATGGAGATGCGGCACCATGCAAAGAGGAGGTAGTGGAAATGAAGGAGAAGCTGGCATCAACACACTCTTGGAGGCGGAAGAGGGCCGCGGCAGGGGGATAGGAGCAGTATGGCAGTAGCATGACTCCCCGAAGCCATGATGCATGAGGTAGAGTGGTAGCAGAGCGGTCAATTCAGGTGAGCCTGGGGGATGGCTCCACGGACAGTCTTCTCTGCCCATCCAGGCAGTTTGACGTCGCACTAAAGCCGATGCCCGTGTCACGTGGGACGGGGACAGGAAGGATCATTGAAGGGGAAGAGGCGGGGTCAAGGGAAGGCAGTTAACCTTGAGGATACAAAGACGTGAATGGAAATCCTAGCTGGTATCCGCCTCCGTTATTGCATGCTTGCAGGATGGGGGTCATGTGGGCGAGTGAGGTCTAACCCAGTCAAGGGTCTGACACTAAAGGCAGGAGGGAGTAATCCAGAGAGAATACCAAGTATTAGTGCCTGCAATGTCTCAGAAATCATTGTCCGTGATTGCCAGAGCCAATCCGAATTTTTGGAAAAGGGTGCTAATTTTTTTAATGAATATTTTGGCCACATTTGACCGTATTATATATCTCTTTATATATCTCTTTTGTCTATTTGAATGCCCAAACTCGGTACCCACCCTACAGCACTTCAATTGAACCCGATGCACTCATCTTTGGAAAATTCCTTGTATGCTATATTTAGAGGTGTGCATTGCTCCTATGGAACTTACAGTTGTTTGGGTGTATACCTCACAGCAAAGAATCGCAGAAGGAATACATTCATGCTACAATTGATCTTTCTCAGAATTATCTGAAACACCAGATGCATGCCCAATAGCAGCACCGACACACATCAACATAGGAACGCTCTGTCAATTGCATAGGGGGTGTGGCCCTTGAAACTGAGGGATGGTGGGCCTCATTACGAGTTGGGCGGTACCCCAGCGGTAAATCTGCCAGAATACTGACCAACTGAATTACTGTTACCGCCACTTTGTTTGGTGGAGTTACCACCAGATTAAAAGTGGCAGTGGCAGTACATTCCCCATTATTATTGAGTCCATGGCTTTTTTGGTGGAATTTCCGCTGCAGTAATATCACTGATTCTGCCGATTCTGTGGGTTTTTCGGCAGTAAGTGGCAGAATTTACCTCCAGGATTTTGCTGGAGCTAAATCCTCCACTCCAGGCCTGATTTTATAATTTGGCATAGTGGTAAAATTGGCGGTCCCATGGTTAGCGGCAATTTTACCACTTACCACCATAGTCGTAATGAGGTCCTCAGTACTGAAAACGCACATGATTTGCAATAGCAATGAATGTCCACTGATACAGGAATCAGGGTCACTGGTGTGCTAACCCCCGTTAGGAGACTCTGGCCCTCTTTCAAATCTGGGCTGGCTGCTCCCCAACAAACACATACTGCAGAACAGGAGACTTTGCAAAAAGTGTGTGCTGTGCCAGGTGCAGCCCAGCGCTTGCCTGATCCTGCCATTCTTCTGTAAGCAATCATGATGAAACTAGACACTTATTTAAACAGCAAGATGTAAGTAAAGGGCGTAGTGACCTGATTGTAAATGTGCCAAATTATTTTTCAGTAGCCTGCAGTTTTCGCTTCAGTCTCTTCCAGGTTTTCTGCAGTGAGCTGTAAATGACATTAGTAATATGCAATTGAAAAGGATAGCACGTGCTGACTCTAATTAGAAAACACCTGTCGTTAGCAGAGGGGGACTCAATTGAGTGTATTGGCTACAAGTAAGTAAAACTGAATGAAGATATTTTGGAATATATACCCCCACGCAAATAGATCTGGAACTGTACGCATACATTAAAGATGCTTCAGATGAAGAGACAGGTTGTCTGGAATAGAACCCATTTTCTATGTTGTTCTGTATTTGGAGTTTGCTAAATCTCTATGCAATATTAGGGTCTGTGATTTTATTGTCAACATAGATATTGACTATGCAGGTATACCTTTGAAAAGACATTATAATCACAGAGTATATAAATATATATATATCATTTATTCATGCATGTAGTGTATCTCACAATTCGATCTAAATTGTCTCAAGCAACTTCAGACTGCAGAGGGGTAATCTTCAACCAGACCTGTCTGCCTGCCATGAACCAGGGGCAAATTTGGGCTTTCTGGTGCCCTAGGCCTAAATAAGTGCATGTGCCCCTGCCCCCCAACTTTACTCCACCTCTGCCAGACTGTGCCCCTTCACCAGTTTCTGCCACTTCAACAAACTCTGCCAGCGTTGTCCAAACTACACCCCTTCAACCCCATTGTATTCCCCATTTTGGGTCCATAACATTATAAGGACGATTTTAAGGTGCAGGGATTAGAAAGTTATTGCTGCCTCTCTATTAATTCAAGCCTGTCATCTTCTATCTTATGTTAGATGAAAGATTGTTTTTAGATCTCTGCTGCCCAAGATTTGGAGAAGGCAGTGTATTCTACAATTGAGTGCACTAGACAGAATTGTTATGACTATTCGTCTCCTTTCGGTTAGGTCAGAAAACAATCTTTTACAGGAAGCGATAAGAACATAAGCTGTCTGCCAACTGGACATAAGTGAGAGAAGGTTGGAATGAGGAATTCTGCTTTCAATGCAAACATCTGGTTTCTCTCACAAATTGCCTGCTGTTACTCTATGAGAAGCACCTTGGCTGGTCTGTAATACTAATGTAACATAGCTACATTTCTACATCCGGTCTTGTCAAATGGTAAAGTTTACATATGAATGTATGAAAGTGGTACAGGCACATCTCATAAACCTGTTGAATAAAATGAACGCAACACCCTTCTCATGGTTACAGCTTTGGTGTTAGCAGGGGGGGTGGGTAATGGAAATAAGACTGGTTACCACTGCAGCCGACGTACCTCCAATCCCTTATGCTGGAACTCCATCACAATATGGCAAAATCACAAGTGAAGTTTGGAAACTCTGCCTGTGCGTGGACACCTCAGCAGAGTAAAGACAGGTTGTGAAGTTTCTTGGAATGTTTGGCTGTATATTCTCACAGTGGAGTAATGGATAATGGGAGCCCTGAACATTCATGCGTGGGAAGCACCAGCATTCCTCATAGCCGCACAATGCAGACACATTTTATAACAAATGAAGTGGTACATACTGTTTACATCATTGCCTTTTGTGCAATTGTTCAAAATATCCAACACACCAAGAGTAAAACTGAGCAATGGATCGGGCGTTCCAGCACAATATTACCTTTGTGGGTGTGGTTTAGGCAATGGGTCTTACCAGCGTGCGCTTAAGGAGCACATTACGGTATGCATGGAAACGCAAACAGGGTTGGACCTCCTGGACCTAAAGGGTCCATATGTACAGTAGGTAATGCACTAAAGGCACATTTTGGACAATTAAAATGTGTATTGAGTCCTGACACAAGAATTGGGGAAAAAGGGGGTGCCACATTAAGAGTGGACACACCTGTCACCTTGGGGGATGGTTGCATTTGGCCTGTCAAAGATTGGCAGATCAACGAGGGATTGAGGGACAGGCCTAATCCATCAGCATTACAGTACAACACTGCTATTAAAGAAACCGGGGGATCCAAGGTTAGCATTGGTCACAGAAATCGCATGGATGTAAGCGTTGAAAGGATTAGTGTGGGTCCGTAAATGAACAGGAAGAATGCTGAGGCAAGGATGGAATCAGCGGGGCAAAGAGATTGCTGTTCGCAGAACCCCAGATGCATTCCCCCTAACTTACAGGATGATTTGAATGATGGTGAAGGAGACAATGTAGGTGTGATTCTGGGTGACTTAGTAAAACAGATGTATTTAGCAATATGTATAGAGAAACATTTTGCACTCCAGAGAAATGGGGGAAAATAGTAACAAACACACTGCCTGAGGGGGTAAAAGGTAACTGCATCATTTGGGGTAATTTTCCAGGTGGGAAGCTGGAAACTGGCCAAAACAGGATGAAAGGGCATCAACGTATGCATTCCTTTGGCCAAGGTAACGCTTTCTGTCTAAACAGAAGTAATCTTCTTATAAATTCTTATAATTTTTGCTGAAATTCAGTACTGGAACTGGACAGGGTCGAATTTCCAGACAAAAAGGACCCAAGTTGTTGTATCGTCCATTTTAGTTCGAAATGAGTATACACACGGGTCCTATCTGAAAGGCAAAAACTTTGGAGGATGGGCTTCAATGTTGTCCCAATGGATGTCACGGGGGAAGCTGAGTTGGGGACCAAGAAGGGCACGTGCGAGTGAGTGTATATGCCTCCTGGGGGTTGGTTAGGTTAGAGGGTGATAACTACTTACCCAGAACTGACACAAATAAAGTAGACTGGTCTGCCGTTATCTACACCGTGTGGCGTACTACTAGCAGGTGACACCCAGTTTCAGAGCTTTAAAACTCAGCTAACAGGGTGACACAGGTCCTTGTATCACATATACAAACGATTAACTTAGCTACATGGAACGTTAGGGGCTTCGGCAAGTTAAACCATGATTGGAGTTTGATGAAAATATTGAACGGATACATAAGGCCGATTCATGGAATTAATGTGCGCTGAAATTTTCGGCGCAAGCGTGGGAAAGCGGGCAAAACGCAGTGCCAGTGCGAAAATCGCAGCAAAACCCATGCACAGCGATTCATGGAAGTCCGTGCGTGAGGAAATCCCAGGATGTGCGCCAAAATACTGCGTGGCGCACGCTGGCGCACACGTCTTCAAAACGCGTGCGCTAAGCGGACATAGCGCGGCGCACACAACAAAAGTAGGCGTAACACGGGGCGTGACACGCGGAATGGGGAACAACGCGTGAAAATGAGGGCGTCACGTCATCGAATAGGGTACACCAGCGCACGGGCAAAGACGCGCACAGGCCTAAACACGTCCGCCACACGAAGGCAGGCGGTAGCGTCCCTGCGCATGAAAGAAATGTGCGCCAAAATGTGCGCTAACAAAAAGGACTTATATACAGCCATGATGAATGTCCCATACTGTGGCCCTCTAGGACAAATGACATGCAAAGGGGTACGCGACAAACACTGAAAACTTGGGCGAGCGGGGTACGTGTATTTCAGGGGTTCGCGTGAAGTTTCACACGCGATAGGCCTTGGGCGAGCGGGGTACGTGTATTTCAGGGGTTCGCGTGAAGTTTCACACGCGATTGGCCTTGGGCGATCGGGGTACGTGTAAATCTGGGGTGCGCGGGAAGTTTCACATGCGTTTGGCCTCGGTACGTGTATTTCAGGGGTGCGCAGGAAGTTTCACATGCGATTGGCCTTGGGCGAGCGGGGTACGTGTAAATCTGGTGTGTGCGGGAAGTTTCACACGCGATTGGCCTGGGTACGTGTATTTTAGGGGTGCGCGGGAAGTTTCAAACGCGATTTTGCTGTCAGAGCGGGGAACGTGTATTTCGGGGGTGCGCGGGGAGTCCTACAAGTGAATTGGCAGTGTGGGTCCCCCCAGGTGACCCTCTACCGCCTCCACGACCCCTGCAGGCAGCCAACACCACAGGGGACTACTCTGCACCCCTGGTCATGTCCCGCAGGCAGCCCATCCACCATGGGCATGCCCCCCCAGCCAAGGCACATGTCACCTTGCAATATGATCAACAACTCATGTCCTCCTGCACCCCCACCCCCCAGAAGTCAGGGGCACCTGCCAGCAGGCCCCCACACATGTCCCCTTGCACCCCTACCCCCCAGCAGTCAGGGGCACCTGCCAGCAGTCCCCCACTCATGTCCCCCAGCACCCCCACCCCCCAGCAGTGCAGGGAACCTGCCAGCAGGCCCCCACTCATGTCCCCTTGCACCCCCACGCCCCAGCAGTCAGGGGCACCTGCCAGCAGGCCCCCACTCATGTCCCACTCATGTCCGCCTGCACCCCCACCCCCCAGCAGTCAGGGGCACCTGCCAGCAGGCCCCCACTCATGTCCCGCTCATGTCCCCCTGCACCCCCATCACCCAGCAGTCAGGGGCACCTGCCAGCAGGCCCTCACTCATTTCCTTTGCACCCCCAACCCCCAGCAGTCAGGGGCACCTGCCAGCAGGCCCCCACTCATGTCCCACTCATGTCCCCCTGCACCCCCACCACCCAGCAGTCAGGGGCACCTGCCAGCAGACCCCCACTCATGTCCCACTCATGTCCCCCTGTACCCCCAATCCCCAGCAGTCAGGGGCACCTGCCAGCAGGCCCCCACTCATGTCCCACTCATGTCCCCCTGCACCCCCACCCCGAGCAGTGAGGGGCATCTGCCAGCAGGCCCCCACTCATGTCCCCCAGCACCCCCACCCCCTAGCAGTGCAGGGGCACCTGCCAGCAGGCCCCCACTCATGTCCCCCAGCACCCCCACCCCCCAGCAGTCAGGGGCACCTGCCAGCAGGCCCCACTCATGTCCCACTCATGTCCCCCTGCACCCCCACCCCGCAGCAGTCAGGGGCACCTGCCAGCAGGCCCCCACTCATGTCCCACTCATGTCCCCTTGCACCCCCACCCCCCAGCAGTGCAGGGCACCTGCCAGCAGGCCCCCACTCATGTCCCACTCATGTCCCCCTGCACCCCCACCCCCAGCAGTCTGGGGCACCTGCCAGCAGGCCCCCACTCATGTCCCCTTGCACCCCCACCCCTCAGCAGTCAGGGGCACCTGCCAGCAGGCCCCCACTCATGTCCCCCAGCACCCCCACCCCCCAGCAGTGCAGGGGCACCTGCCAGCAGGCCCCCACTCATGTCCCCCAGCACCCCCACCCCCCAGCAGTGCAGGGCACCTGCCAGCAGGCCCCCACTCATGTCCCCTTGCACCCTCACCCCCCAGCAGTCAGGGGCACCTGCCAGCAGGCCCCCACTCATGTTCCACTCATGTCCCCCTGCACCTCCACCCCCCAGCAGTCAGGGGCACCTGCCAGCAGGCCCCCACTCATGTCCCCCAGCACTCCCACCCCCCAGCAGTCAGGGGCACCTGCCAGCAGGCCCCCACTCATGTCCCACTCATGTCCCCCTGCACCCCCACCGCCCAGCAGTGCAGGGCACCTGCCAGCAGGACCCCACTCATGTCCCCCTGCACCCCCACACCCCAGCAGTCAGGGGCACCTGCCAGCAGGCCCCCACTCATGTCCCCCTTCACCCCCACCCCCCAGCAGTCAGGGGCACCTGCCACCAGGCCCCCACTCATGTCCCACTCATGTCCCCCTGCACCCCCACCACCCAGCAGTCAGGGGCACCTGCCAGCAGGCCCCCACTCATGTCCCACTCATGTCCCCCTGCACCCCCACCCCCCAGCAGTCAGGGGCACCTGCCAGCAGGCCCCCACTCATGTCCCCCTGCACCCCCACACCCCAGCAGTCAGGGGCACCTGCCAGCAGGCCCCCACTCATGTCCCCCTTCACCCCCACCCCCCAGCAGTCAGGGGCACCTGCCACCAGGCCCCCACTCATGTCCCACTCATGTCCCCCTGCACCCCCACCACCCAGCAGTCAGGGGCACCTGCCAGCAGGCCCCCACTCATGTCCCACTCATGTCCCCCTGCACCCCCACCCCCCAGCAGTCAGGGGCACCTGCCAGCAGGCCCTCACTCATGCCCCACTCATATCCCCCTGCACCCCCACCCCCCAGCAGTCAGGGACACCTGTCAGCAGGCCCCCACTCATGTCCCCTAGCACCCCCACCCCCCAGCAGTGCAGGGGCACCTGCCAGCAGGCCCCCACTCATGTCCCCCAGCACCCCCACCCCCAGCAGTGCAGGGGCACCTGTCAGCAGGCCCCCACTCATGTCCCCCTGCACCCCCACCCCCCAGCAGCGCAGGGCACCTGCCAGCAGGCCCACACTCATGTCCCCCTGCACCCCCACCCCCCAGCATTCAGGGGCACCTGCCAGCAGGCCCCCACTCATGTCCCCCTGCACCCCCACCCCCCAGCAGTCAGGGGCACCTGCCAGCAGGCCCCCACTCATGTCCCACTCATGTCCACCTGCACCCCCACCCCCCAGCAGTCAGGGGCACCTGCCAGCAGGCCCCCACTCATGTCCCCTTGCACCCCCACCCCCCAGCAGTCAGGGGCACCTGCCAGCAGGCCCCCACTCATGTCCCCCTGCACACCCACCCCCCAGCAGTGAAATGGCGATTCCATGACACAAACCAAAAGTCTATGTACATCAACACATGTTCCCACACGAAGGCAGTCTGTAGTGTCCCTGTGCATCAAAAAAATGTGTGCTATCAAAAAGCACATATATACAGCTCTGATGAATTTCCCATACTGTGGTCCTCCAGGACAAATGACGTGCAAAGGGGTACACGACAAACACGGACACCCGCTGTGTCAACAATAGCGTGTATTTCGTGGGTGCGCGTTTCACACACGATTGTGCCTGGGCGAGCGGGGTACGTGTACTTCAGGGGCTCGCGGGAAGTTGGGCTCGCGTGAAGTTTTATACGTGATTGGGCCTGTGCGAGCGGGGTATGTGTAAATCTGTGGTGGGCGGGGAAGTACAGGAGGAAAATGTGCGGAACGCCCACACGCATGCGCCAAAAAAGACGTGCAATCCGGAAACACGTACGCCAGCAGGAAGCAGGCGTACGTGTACCTGCGCAGCATAAAAGTGCACGCAAACAACAAGCAAGCTCAGACGCCATGATGAACATACCGTTCCTAGCAGCAGTGGTTGTGGGATACCGCAGGAGGAGGATAGTCAGGCCCAGAATGTTCACACCCAGAACCAGTCTTTTTGGCATGCCTGATGACCAGGTGTATGAGAGGTAGAGGTTTCCACCTCACATAATACTCAACCTGGTCAGTGAGTGGGAGGATGACCTCACATCACCCACCCTCTGCTCCCAAGCACTCAGCCCCCTGGAGAAGTCCTCAATGTACTGCACTTTTTGGCCACCGGATCATTTCAGCGGACAAGTGCCATAGTGGGGGGGGGTGTCACAGGCCACGCAGTCACGCTGCCTACACCAGGTCTTGGCCATCATGACTGCATGCCCATCAGTGCGCAGGCACATATACCTGCCCAAAACACTTGCAGAAAGGCAGGCTGTCGTCCAGGATTTCTACGGGGTGGCACAATTCCCCAAAGTCCTAGGTGCCATTGATTGCACCCATGTGGCCCTACGTCCTCCCAGGGCATCAGAGCACATCTATAGAAACCACAAGCACTGGCATTCCATCAATGTGCAGGTAGTTTGTGATGCCAAGGGAATCATCACCTTAGTATATGCCAACTATCCAGAGTCCACCCACGACAGTTTCATTTACAGAAGGTCAACCCTAAACCGGGACCTAGAAGCTGGGCGGCATGGCGATACATGGCTGCTTGGTGAGTATAAATGCCACATCACATGCATGCATGCCAGATACTGAGTAATGTCACAACCCCACTAATGATACCCATCACCACCTCCCCAGGGGACAGTGCCTACCCTCTGAGCACCCACATGATGATGCCAATTCGGAACCCCACCACGCCACCCGAGGTAAGATACAACACAGCCCATATTGCAACCCGGGGTATAGTGGAGTGCACATTCGGAGTGCTCAAGTCACGCTTTCACTCCCTTGACCGTTCTGGTGGGCAGCTGTTATATGCTCCCCCAGTAGTGTGCAGGATCATAGTGGCAGCATGTGTCCTGCACAATGTTGCAACACGCCGGGGCCTGCCCGTGGCCATGGTGGTGCCCCCACATCCCCAACACATGCACGCCCGCTGCGCATGGGAGGGGAAAGGGCATGGGGTGAGGCAGCCCGAACACAGCTGGTGGCTAATTACTTCACTTAGAAACACACCCCTGTGGAGTGCACACAGCCCTGCCACATACCAGCTGACAATCAATGAGGATGACATGAGGGACAGTCAACTGTCACAACCATGCCATCCTGAGATTGGTCACCTGGAAGTGTCACAATGTGTGCATCCCTACCTACAAAAACAACACCAATGCTGTGTCATCAAAAGACACATATGCTGCTAAATGCATGACCCCCTTGCAAAATACAATATGAGAACAGTGCCATGTCACCCAATCCCTACCCAACACCGCCACCCAACACACCATGGCATGTCATGCTATGTGAGAGCAAACAAAGCAATCCCAAAAACCTGACACAAGTGTCACAAAGTACAGTGTCCCTAATTGAAACTGGCCACACACAATATACTCCTAGTAATGTTGAACTAACAACACACATGACCAAATACTTACCAACTAAACAATGCATCTAGACAAGTTCAAACATTACTAAAACATGACAGTACTAAGTTAAAGTAGTCGTAGTTATACAACCTGAATATGCCACCACATCGCCCCCTTCAAACTGTAGTCTTGCAGCATTCAAAATTGGTCTGTGTTTTGCATACAACATGAACTCCATCTCCAAAGTAGACGGCCTTGTGAAGACATGAGGAATGAACCTGCAAATTCAGAGGGAGACATGGAAGAAAAATCATACATTAATACACCATGCAGTGTACAATACAACAACAATATACACAAGGAATGTCTACACAGTATTGACTACAGACTGCCCACACAGCTCATGGGAGCCCAACGTCACCATGTACATCACTGTCACTTAGTCACACCCTTTGCAAGCCCATGGAAACGGGAAGCAGGAGGGGTGTGTGCCTCATGAACCCAAGCATCTAACCCAAACTCAGGACAAGCCTGCATGTGCCCAGCCGGAATACAGTGGATGCCCACGGGAGCCACACGAGGCAACACACTGACAAATTATTTTTTAAAAAATCAAAAATCAAAAATGGCCATGTGGGGGCTGGGGGGGGAGGCCACCCAGGAGGTCCGAGGACAGGGTGCGCACCAAGAGCCACCGGTGTGGATGTTGGGAAAAAAAAACACCTCCATGGGCTCATGGCCTGCACGGCTATGCCAATGTGGGAGAACTGCTGCCGTCACTCTCATGACTCTCTGCTGCTGCATCAGGAGGTGGTGGTGCTATGGGAGGCAGCCCACGCAAAGTCCTGGTATGGTCCTCCATGGCAGCAAGCATGCGGGTGTGGAAGGTCTCGTTCTGGAGGATTATAGTGCGGAGATCCCCATGCAACACCTGACGTGATGCCCGGATCTCCTCCCGAGTTGCCTGCATCTCAGCTGAGAGCGTACTTGTGAGGTGCTCCAGCCGCTGTTCTGCCCTAAAATTAGCGGAAGTCTCAAGCTCAAGAAGAGTCTGCCTGAGGTTATGGAGTTCTGCACTCAGGGCTTCCCTGTGGGCCTGGGATTCTATTGAGATGGATTGGCGCAGAGTCTCCAGTGCCGCCCGTCGGTCGCTGTGGGACACCAACATGTCTTCCCTGTGTGATTGGCAAATGGAGTCTGTTGCCTGCTGTAGTTGCTCCATCTGCCTTTCAGGGGGGGTAATGGAAGTGGCCACCCTCTCCATTGCCTGAGCCATCATTTCAACTGATGCTGACTGTTGGGTTACCATAGCATACATGGAGTTCTCCCATACGCTATTGCCTGGTGGCGTACGGCCACCGCGTCGACGGGCACCACACCTGTTTGGGGCAAGGCGATGTGCACTTTGCTGTGCTGGCACCGCCTGAGGCATCAGGACTGCATTCCCCCTCTGATCTGCTGGCCCAGGAACAAGATCAGATGCTGTGGAGTGTGACCCTGCAACCGTAACCGCCAAAGGCACCTCTACCAACACTGACATCCCCATAGAGGGATCTACCCCTGGTGCAGGTGGGTTGGCCAGAACAGAATCCCTGCCAGAAACACTTACCTGTGACGGCACATAGGTCTCATCATCCGAATCAGCACCTGAATAGAGGTCTGGGAAGGTGCACCCAGAGACACCCCTGGAAAGTATGGTCTGCAGGAGGATTGGGTTCTCACCCACCACCACACAATGTCCCCCGCTGCTGCCTGGTCGTGCCTGGGATTCCTCCTGGGTCTGCACCATCTCCTCCACCTCAACAGCATCAAGTGCGTCATCCCCTGCAAAAACATGAAAGAGAAAAAATGGAAACAGGCATTAGCACAATAGCGCACAAATAGGCCTGTCAAGCTACAGAACCAGTACATGATTCACACATGTCCCACATGACTATAACCCTCCCATGCCTGCACTGTCACTGAGTAGTAAGGGGAGGCAAAAGGCAGACACTGATGACACCAATATGGGAGAGCAACACATTTCCTGCATGCTGGGTAGCACTGCGATCACACATTGGCCTGTGAGTGGCATGTCCAATACACATACATGACACATGGCAGCACACAGATGGCATTTAGCATAGCCATGGTACATTTGACAAGTACAGCCATATGTCAGTGATTGAGTACTGTCACCCATCCATGTGAGATAGACATGATGACATGAAAAATGCTGCATACTGGGACTGAGTACACATGTGCCACTCACTGCAACACATGCAAGGTACAAGAATACAGTAATAGTTGGCTGATCAATTTTTTGTCACATTGACATTGCAGGAAACATCTGTCATTTTCCACATGCAAACAGGCACTCATCTAAACATTTGTGCTGCCCAATACTCCATCAGCCTGAATGGTCTCATTGTGTACATAACCAGGTAAAGCATTGCCCCAGTGTGGCCAGTAAACAATGACCGAAGCATATCACATATGTCACAATATGGTTGATAAATGTCTAGCAAAAAAGGGGAGAGTGGAAAATATTATCCTGAAGGCACACTTACAAATTCTGACCAATGTAGTTGCAAGATGGCAGTACAAGGTCAACTGCACAATTGTGGACCTAATAGTATACTGTGGCCAGAAGGGATGCAGTCATAGCCAAATACAAGGCACGTGATCCCATGTGAGGAAGGAAATGGGTGACCCATAACACTCTGGAGTACACACCCTCACCTGGCACTCAATCAGAACCCGTCACCAAAAATACATACACATGCACTACACACACGCGCATGGGCACTCAACGGACAATGCTTCGTAATCAGGTAGTTCTCCCACACCTCGGATCTGTTCCTCTGTGACGAAGGTCCCAGCAACAGACTCATTTTCAGTGAGATCGTTGTCCTCTTGTGGAGACCCACTGTTAAGCGGAAAACCTGTGCAGTTCCCTCTGGGACCACTGCAAAAGATTTAGGCTTACAGGTGTTGGCAATAAACCCACCTGGTAGCTGTCTGTACCACACAGATTCACCTGGTAGCTGTGGCTGAGCAGTCAGACCTCTCTCAAGAAAAGTTAGGCAGTATGTGGAGTATACAAAATAGAGCAATTTACACAGTAGAACAAGCAAACACGGAACAGAGCTTGGGTGTAAAGATATATAGGTATTTATTTATAACAACACATCTATGAAAACACTCTGGCACTAATACGGCAAACAACTTCAATTACAATTACTATAAGTTAATCAATTCCTCTAACAATAGTTCGACAAGTCTAGGTTCAATGGCACCACTTATTTGCAGACAGAGGTGAATGCTTTAACCTAGATGACACTCTAATATTCGTTAGGATGGGAGAAAAAAGGCAGGGTATGAAATCAACTCGGTACCAACACTTTTACAAAAAAATGCAAGGCAAGTAAGGCAGGGTATAATGTAGATCGCAAAGTTCAGAGGCCAGGCCCACTCGGAGAGAGGCAAGGCGATATGTCCCAAAAAGTCTCATAGTGGAAATGCACTTCTAGTCTTTGGCGCAAATTGTCACAGAAAGATTGGACCAGTTCAGAACAGAAAGTTAAGGAAGCTTGGAGGCGACCCAATGGAGAGGCGAGGATTAAGACACCTCACGCTAACCGACACAAGGGAAGCCAGGCGGACACGGTACCTTGTATGTGGAGATACAGCTCCGGCGGGGGCAGTTGCTCCTGGTGGTGGATGCAAGTCAGGGCTTTGCCAAGAGAAGAGATGATCTCGTCGTCGAACGAAAGTGAAGTCCGGTGCACCACCAGGGAAGAGACCAGCCCCGGAGTCCAGCCGCGGAGTGCTCCGTCACAAGGCACCACCTTTTGGTCGCGGTATGGGCTAGTGGCTTTCCGGTTGCCGGGGTGCTCAGCACGGGCAATTCGACCACTACGCCCTGGAAGCGAAGAAAAAGCAAAGGGGACTGGTAGTGCTCACCAGTCAGGGGAAGAAGACTCTCCGGCGGGGAGATCTCCTCTGTCGTCGGGAAGTGGTGAGTCAGTTCAGCAGGGCTCCACCGGAGGTGTCGTCGTTGCAGGTCGGCTCAGCTTTACCCTCGTCGGATTCTTAGGTCCTGTGGTGACTTATGAAGATCCAGTCCCAAAAGCCCTGCTTTTATGCAGAAAACCCCCATTCATTCAGCCTAGCTGTCAATCACAACACGCTAAGTGGTGACCGGGGTGGCTCACCACTTGGGCCAATCACACCAGAGTGCGACTTGAGTTGGCAAGGCAACTCAGTCCAGGGTGCCTAAACCCCCTCCCACACCCCCTGTGGTACCCAGACAGAATGGCACCACTTTGAAGGGCTTCTGTGCAGAAGCCCGCCAAAAGTGGAACAAAGGGCTCAACCTTTGGTTTAGGAGTCACAGAGACGAACACAGACGCCATTTTAAAAACCGAGTTCTGGCAGAAAATACCGACCGATAGATTTGTTTAAGACAAATAAACCGGTGGCATGTTAGAGACTAACGAGAAAAAGTGTTAACCTCCAACAATGGGAAGAATCCCATAGAGTTATATTCGGGTCGAATATAACAAGTAGTTTCCACTGCCACCAGCCAAAACTCGATGAGGGGGGACGGGACAGTGCCCCCTCGAATAACAGACCCAGGGGTAATCGAATTACCCCTACCAGTACGTCCACAATAGGATGGTTTCTACTAGTTCTGTTAGTAAATTTAGGTCTAGTAAAGCCAATGGTGACTTTACATGCCCGGGGAGAAAGTAGTCAGGCCCCGGGTATGGAGTCTATGGTGGGGGTCCTCTAGGACGCCCCGGTGTTACAGCACGGAGGGTGCGTTGTAACACACATAGCAAAACATATGAGACCCTATGGAGTAAAAGACCCCATAGCCCATAGAACACATTGACATTCACAGGAATTAACCACATTCATGTCCAAGAGTGGGAGAAAAGAGTCTCACTCTTGGCAGGATGGAAAAAAACAAACTCCAGAAATCCAGCAAAGCTGCTGGGGGACTCACTAGGTTAGGAAATTCAGCCTAAACAGAGAATTCTCCCTAACAATCACCGCCAGTCACCAGAGTAGCGGCATGATTTGAGGCCAGCTTGTCCTTTGCTCTGCGTTTCAGGTCGTTCCACCGCTTGTAGCAATCATCAGCTGAGCGCCTCACAAATCCAAGGGCACTTATGTGGTCGGCGATGGTCTGCCAGTGTGCCTTACGTTGACCAGGTGTGGTCTTGCACCCTGCAGTCGCCACCATTTCGTGGCTATGTTGCGACACATAGCTCACAAGTGCATTAAGCTCTGCGTCATTAAAGCAAGGCTTCCTTGACGTGCCGGAGTGTGTAGCCGTGCCTGGGGTCTCAGCCTGTTGTGCCAGAGCACCCTTCTTCCTCTTTTTAGAAGGTGGAGCGGAGCCAGAGTGGCTAACGCCACTCTGGTCAGTAGGGGCAGAATCACCGGTGGACTCGGTTGTTGGAGTGTGCAAATGCACATTGACCATAGGACTTGGTGCAGGCATTGTCTGAAGT
Source organism: Ambystoma mexicanum (assembly GCF_040938575.1). Taxonomy (NCBI): domain Eukaryota; kingdom Metazoa; phylum Chordata; class Amphibia; order Caudata; family Ambystomatidae; genus Ambystoma; species Ambystoma mexicanum. The sequence goes on along the minus strand of NC_090928.1, from coordinate 1,175,803,755 downwards.
GTGATGTTGGCAGGGGGAACATCAGTATGATGGACCAGGACCGACACTGTCCTGGCTGGGAGAGTCAGAGCTGGGGCGGATGGAGCTGCAGCTGCCCCAGCAGCCTCACCACCCTGCATACTTGGGGCAGCAGATGACATAGCTACCCCAGATCCACGTGCCTTGGTGACAACTTGCACCGCCACACGTGGCCTAGACTTGCTGACCTGGAAGTCAGCCAGGGAGCCATCCTGAGCCAGGTCAGGTGCCACAATGTGTGGTCCAACAGGGGCTGAGCTGGGATGGTCTCAGCCACGTTTCCCTCAACCATGGGGGGGGGGCATGGGTGTCCCTGATTGGTCCTCCACACATGGGGGTCTAGGGGCACCCTGCAAATCCTGGCCACGTCCCCTACTGTGGCCACCACGTCCACCTTTTGAAGGTCGGCCACCTTTGCCTCCCTTACCGCTTGGTCGCCTCCCAACCATGGCACCGATGTTGTTGTGGATATGGGAGGAGCAGTAAACTATTATCCTGGGCAATTGGGGGTCAAAGGGGTAGGGTACTAGATGGAATTCGTACCCTAGTGCTCTAACAAGGCTGTCTGTGACCCCTGGGGGAAGATGACGGGTCACGCAACGCACAGGCAGCCCAAAAACAAAAATAAACGTGCACGCAACCCCTCGTAGACCACGTGCGTGGAAAAATGAACCCGCACTACACTGTGGCACCCAGAAACACAAAAATAAGCGTACGCATAATACATGCAGCCTACAATGACCTCTGAAGGGGAGTGCGACACACGGGGCAAGCACAGTTGCTAAGTACGTGCGGAATAAGAACGTGAAAAATATGCGTGTGTCCGCGTTGGCAACACCCCCGCCAAAAGAAGAATTGTACGCTGTCTGAGGAGACAGGACAAAATGAGAAGTGAACACTGTTTGAGGAAACAGGCCCAAAAAAAGTAGAAAAATGAAAATTGTCAGAGGTAACAGGGAGTACGAACTTGAAACGCTGTGAAGTAATCACGTGTGAACCGACAAGAAGTACAAAATTCACCCACTCGCTCTCCACGAAAAGCACATACAAGAAAATGGCGTTCTACACGTACCTTTTAAACCGGCCCATACGTACACGTCACTTACGCTTGTACGTGTCCTTTCCTCCAATTACACGCACTGACACTCGGACGTGCAGCTTTTCCACGTGTGCTCTGTCATTACGTGCTATGAGGGAAACACCCGCGCATGTCACGTCACAGACATGCTTATGCGCTAAGGGCCTTTGGTCCATTGAAATCGCTTACGTGCGCTGACGCGCTTACGCGCTAAGGGCCTTTCCTCGAATTACACGCTGACGTGCAAGATTTTCACATGCCAAATCACTCCGTATCAAGATGGCCACGCGTTCACACACGGAAGACCACGCTCCTGCCCAGAAGGCTGAATTACTGCCCCCCAGAGCCCCGAGCATGCTCCCACCTGCCATCTGCTGCTGCCTGATTGCCTGCTGCCCACGTGCCCTGCCATTTGCTGCCTGCACGTCAGCCCGGTGTGCTGCTGCTGTGACCACCCCTGCTGGAACCGAAGACTCCCGACTGCTATTCCATCGCTCCACAGCCCAGCCCCAGGACCCAGTTGCCCACCCACACCTGCCTCTGGGGTTGCCATGTCGGGCTCTACGCCATCTGGCACCACTGGCAACCCCCAACCAGAGAGGCAGAGGGGCACCAGCTTCACTGCCACCGAAGTTGGTGTCCTGGTGGAGCAAGTCCTGGGGCAGTATGATGCCCTCTTCGGAAGTTCGTGCACCGACAAGGAAGGACAGACTCGGATCTGGATCAACACGGAGGGGGTGGCAGTCCGCGACTTCCAACATGTCAAGAAGTGCTGGGAGGACTTCAGGTCCAGGACCCTCAACAAGGCCCGGCGCCTCTTGAAGGCAGCGGATGCTAAGGGGCGCCGGGGCCACCTGTCGGAACATCAGATAAGGGTCCTGGAACGCATACGCCCAGCACTCCACATCCAGGTCCTTGAGAGGCAGACCCGTCTGGAGTCGAGCGGTAAGTGTACATGCATACTGATTGGAAGCTGTGCGTGTGGTTGTGTGCCAGTAGTGTGCAGGTTGTACATGTGGTTTTGTAGGGCCATGTATGGATGTGTATGTACAGGGCTGAGAGGCTGACACATGCAAGTCTTTTCATGTGTGAGACACATGGATGGTGTATGTGTGGGTAAGCATGCAGGCCAAATGCAGATGCATGAGCACACATGTTTGGATTACTGTGTATGTAAGTTGGCATGGTTGTGGTGTCACACATGGATGTTGGTTCCAGCTGCATGTATCAGCACTGTGTACATGTGCATGTGTGTGTATTTGACATGGGTGCAACAGTGATGCAACATGGATGCATGTGAGACTGATATGTAGAAGACTGATTGCCAGATGTGACATGGATGCCAATCTCATCACTGCAACACTTGGCGGAGGTGTACACATGCATGTAAGTGTGGTGGCGTGTGTGCATGTCTAGTGCACTCCCTGTGTTTCATCTGATGTCTGGCTCACGTTTGTCTGCTCATGCTGTTGTATGTGTATGGATGGTGCTGGCTGTTGCAATATGGCTGTGGAATAGCTCATGTGTGTGAGTTGCAATGACATGTGTGTTGGGGATTGTGATGCCATGTCTGAAGTTTGACAATGCCACTCATGTACAACTGTCATGTGTGTATGAGTCCATTGTACACTGCCCTGATGCCTGTCTCCTATCTCTCCCTGTCTGCAGCGTCAACTGATGAAGAGGGCGGAGAAGGTGCTGTGGAGCACAGCGGCAGGGATCGCACCGCCAGCCGGAGACGCAAGGCCCGGCTCCCCTCCCAGGTTGTCTCTCTCGTCGGGGAGTGAGAAGTCTGGTGCCGCGTCCCAGGTCGCAGCTGGTGGTGGATGCAAGTCAGGGCTTTGCCAAGAGAAGAGATGATCTCGTCGTCGAACGAAAGTGAAGTCCGGTGCACCACCAGGGAAGAGACCAGCCCCGGAGTCCAGCCGCGGAGTGCTCCGTCACAAGGCACCACCTTTTGGTCGCGGTATGGGCTAGTGGCTTTCCGGTTGCCGGGGTGCTCAGCACGGGCAATTCGACCACTACGCCCTGGAAGCGAAGAAAAAGCAAAGGGGACTGGTAGTGCTCACCAGTCAGGGGAAGAAGACTCTCCGGCGGGGAGATCTCCTCTGTCGTCGGGAAGTGGTGAGTCAGTTCAGCAGGGCTCCACCGGAGGTGTCGTCGTTGCAGGTCGGCTCAGCTTTACCCTCGTCGGATTCTTAGGTCCTGTGGTGACTTATGAAGATCCAGTCCCAAAAGCCCTGCTTTTATGCAGAAAACCCCCATTCATTCAGCCTAGCTGTCAATCACAACACGCTAAGTGGTGACCGGGGTGGCTCACCACTTGGGCCAATCACACCAGAGTGCGACTTGAGTTGGCAAGGCAACTCAGTCCAGGGTGCCTAAACCCCCTCCCACACCCCCTGTGGTACCCAGACAGAATGGCACCACTTTGAAGGGCTTCTGTGCAGAAGCCCGCCAAAAGTGGAACAAAGGGCTCAACCTTTGGTTTAGGAGTCACAGAGACGAACACAGACGCCATTTTAAAAACCGAGTTCTGGCAGAAAATACCGACCGATAGATTTGTTTAAGACAAATAAACCGGTGGCATGTTAGAGACTAACGAGAAAAAGTGTTAACCTCCAACAATGGGAAGAATCCCATAGAGTTATATTCGGGTCGAATATAACAAGTAGTTTCCACTGCCACCAGCCAAAACTCGATGAGGGGGGACGGGACAGTGCCCCCTCGAATAACAGACCCAGGGGTAATCGAATTACCCCTACCAGTACGTCCACAATAGGATGGTTTCTACTAGTTCTGTTAGTAAATTTAGGTCTAGTAAAGCCAATGGTGACTTTACATGCCCGGGGAGAAAGTAGTCAGGCCCCGGGTATGGAGTCTATGGTGGGGGTCCTCTAGGACGCCCCGGTGTTACAGCACGGAGGGTGCGTTGTAACACACATAGCAAAACATATGAGACCCTATGGAGTAAAAGACCCCATAGCCCATAGAACACATTGACATTCACAGGAATTAACCACATTCATGTCCAAGAGTGGGAGAAAAGAGTCTCACTCTTGGCAGGATGGAAAAAAACAAACTCCAGAAATCCAGCAAAGCTGCTGGGGGACTCACTAGGTTAGGAAATTCAGCCTAAACAGAGAATTCTCCCTAACAATCACCGCCAGTCACCAGAGTAGCGGCATGATTTGAGGCCAGCTTGTCCTTTGCTCTGCGTTTCAGGTCGTTCCACCGCTTGTAGCAATCATCAGCTGAGCGCCTCACAAATCCAAGGGCACTTATGTGGTCGGCGATGGTCTGCCAGTGTGCCTTACGTTGACCAGGTGTGGTCTTGCACCCTGCAGTCGCCACCATTTCGTGGCTATGTTGCGACACATAGCTCACAAGTGCATTAAGCTCTGCGTCATTAAAGCAAGGCTTCCTTGACGTGCCGGAGTGTGTAGCCGTGCCTGGGGTCTCAGCCTGTTGTGCCAGAGCACCCTTCTTCCTCTTTTTAGAAGGTGGAGCGGAGCCAGAGTGGCTAACGCCACTCTGGTCAGTAGGGGCAGAATCACCGGTGGACTCGGTTGTTGGAGTGTGCAAATGCACATTGACCATAGGACTTGTTGCAGGCATTGTCTGAAGTGTGATGTTGGCAGGGGGAACATCAGTATGATGGACCAGGACCGACACTGTCCTGGCTGGGAGAGTCAGAGCTGGGGCGGATGGAGCTGCAGCTGCCCCAGCAGCCTCACCACCCTGCATACTTGGGGCAGCAGATGACATAGCTACCCCAGATCCACGTGCCTTGGTGACAACTTGCACCGCCACACGTGGCCTAGACTTGCTGACCTGGAAGTCAGCCAGGGAGCCATCCTGAGCCAGGTCAGGTGCCACAATGTGTGGTCCAACAGGGGCTGAGCTGGGATGGTCTCAGCCACGTTTCCCTCAACCATGGGGGGGGGGCATGGGTGTCCCTGATTGGTCCTCCACACATGGGGGTCTAGGGGCACCCTGCAAATCCTGGCCACGTCCCCTACTGTGGCCACCACGTCCACCTTTTGAAGGTCGGCCACCTTTGCCTCCCTTACCGCTTGGTCGCCTCCCAACCATGGCACCGATGTTGTTGTGGATATGGGAGGAGCAGTAAACTATTATCCTGGGCAATTGGGGGTCAAAGGGGTAGGGTACTAGATGGAATTCGTACCCTAGTGCTCTAACAAGGCTGTCTGTGACCCCTGGGGGAAGATGACGGGTCACGCAACGCACAGGCAGCCCAAAAACAAAAATAAACGTGCACGCAACCCCTCGTAGACCACGTGCGTGGAAAAATGAACCCGCACTACACTGTGGCACCCAGAAACACAAAAATAAGCGTACGCATAATACATGCAGCCTACAATGACCTCTGAAGGGGAGTGCGACACACGGGGCAAGCACAGTTGCTAAGTACGTGCGGAATAAGAACGTGAAAAATATGCGTGTGTCCGCGTTGGCAACACCCCCGCCAAAAGAAGAATTGTACGCTGTCTGAGGAGACAGGACAAAATGAGAAGTGAACACTGTTTGAGGAAACAGGCCCAAACAAAGTAGAAAAATGAAAATTGTCAGAGGTAACAGGGAGTACGAACTTGAAACGCTGTGAAGTAATCACGTGTGAACCGACAAGAAGTACAAAATTCACCCACTCGCTCTCCACGAAAAGCACATACAAGAAAATGGCGTTCTACACGTACCTTTTAAACCGGCCCATACGTACACGTCACTTACGCTTGTACGTGTCCTTTCCTCCAATTACACGCACTGACACTCGGACGTGCAGCTTTTCCACGTGTGCTCTGTCATTACGTGCTATGAGGGAAACACCCGCGCATGTCACGTCACAGACATGCTTATGCGCTAAGGGCCTTTGGTCCATTGAAATCGCTTACGTGCGCTGACGCGCTTACGCGCTAAGGGCCTTTCCTCGAATTACACGCTGACGTGCAAGATTTTCACATGCCAAATCACTCCGTATCAAGATGGCCACGCGTTCACACACGGAAGACCACGCTCCTGCCCAGAAGGCTGAATTACTGCCCCCCAGAGCCCCGAGCATGCTCCCACCTGCCATCTGCTGCTGCCTGATTGCCTGCTGCCCACGTGCCCTGCCATTTGCTGCCTGCACGTCAGCCCGGTGTGCTGCTGCTGTGACCACCCCTGCTGGAACCGAAGACTCCCGACTGCTATTCCATCGCTCCACAGCCCAGCCCCAGGACCCAGTTGCCCACCCACACCTGCCTCTGGGGTTGCCATGTCGGGCTCTACGCCATCTGGCACCACTGGCAACCCCCAACCAGAGAGGCAGAGGGGCACCAGCTTCACTGCCACCGAAGTTGGTGTCCTGGTGGAGCAAGTCCTGGGGCAGTATGATGCCCTCTTCGGAAGTTCGTGCACCGACAAGGAAGGACAGACTCGGATCTGGATCAACACGGAGGGGGTGGCAGTCCGCGACTTCCAACATGTCAAGAAGTGCTGGGAGGACTTCAGGTCCAGGACCCTCAACAAGGCCCGGCGCCTCTTGAAGGCAGCGGATGCTAAGGGGCGCCGGGGCCACCTGTCGGAACATCAGATAAGGGTCCTGGAACGCATACGCCCAGCACTCCACATCCAGGTCCTTGAGAGGCAGACCCGTCTGGAGTCGAGCGGTAAGTGTACATGCATACTGATTGGAAGCTGTGCGTGTGGTTGTGTGCCAGTAGTGTGCAGGTTGTACATGTGGTTTTGTAGGGCCATGTATGGATGTGTATGTACAGGGCTGAGAGGCTGACACATGCAAGTCTTTTCATGTGTGAGACACATGGATGGTGTATGTGTGGGTAAGCATGCAGGCCAAATGCAGATGCATGAGCACACATGTTTGGATTACTGTGTATGTAAGTTGGCATGGTTGTGGTGTCACACATGGATGTTGGTTCCAGCTGCATGTATCAGCACTGTGTACATGTGCATGTGTGTGTATTTGACATGGGTGCAACAGTGATGCAACATGGATGCATGTGAGACTGATATGTAGAAGACTGATTGCCAGATGTGACATGGATGCCAATCTCATCACTGCAACACTTGGCGGAGGTGTACACATGCATGTAAGTGTGGTGGCGTGTGTGCATGTCTAGTGCACTCCCTGTGTTTCATCTGATGTCTGGCTCACGTTTGTCTGCTCATGCTGTTGTATGTGTATGGATGGTGCTGGCTGTTGCAATATGGCTGTGGAATAGCTCATGTGTGTGAGTTGCAATGACATGTGTGTTGGGGATTGTGATGCCATGTCTGAAGTTTGACAATGCCACTCATGTACAACTGTCATGTGTGTATGAGTCCATTGTACACTGCCCTGATGCCTGTCTCCTATCTCTCCCTGTCTGCAGCGTCAACTGATGAAGAGGGCGGAGAAGGTGCTGTGGAGCACAGCGGCAGGGATCGCACCGCCAGCCAGAGACGCAAGGCCCGGCTCCCCTCCCAGGTTGTCTCTCTCGTCGGGGAGTGAGAAGTCTGGTGCCGCGTCCCAGGTCGCAGCTGCCGAGGGGAGGTCCAAGAGGCAGAGGTTGGAGTTGGACTCCTCGGCAGCCGAAGGGGCAGCTGAGACCCCACAGGGCCCGACGGAGGAAGATGGCACGGAGTCATCCAGGTTGGTGGGGGGTTTGGTGGAGGAGGAGACCGTGCAAGGGACAGAGACGGGGTCTGGAGGTGGGGATTCCACTGGTGCTAGTGGTGCAGTGCAGGGGCAGGGACATGAGGCAGCACAGGCTGCCGCGGAGGTGCCTGTGTGTAAACCTGTCCCCGATCCTGTGACTGCATCATCTTGCACCAGCAGGGATACCTACGTCCAGACCCGTTCTCAGGGAGGGGATTGGCTTACACCAACTGGCCTTCCTCTCCCTGCGGATGTGGCTATCCGGCACCAGGTTGAGCCTGTCCTCGGTGGGGTGGCGTTGCGTCAACGTGCCATGCGAGCTGACCTGCAGTCTTTTCATGAGGAGACTGCACGTCTTCTTGCATGGCTCGTTGACCGTGTTGACCCACTGCGACAGCTCAACATGGCCGGATTCCTCCGTTTTCTGGACCCTGTTCCGACCCCCTCCTCAACTGAACCCCCTATGCGCCAGTCGTCCTCCGTGCCATCTTCCCACCCATGTGTCACATGGGTGCCCTGTGGAGCTGCCTTTGACCCTGCGGCCAGGCTGGTGGAGGACACATCCCTGCCACAGTCGGGAGTCGGACATCCAGCAGGGGTGGCCATCTCAACAACTGCACCCCAGCTAGAGGAAGATGTGCAGGCAGCAGGAGCCAGGGCACAGGCAGCGGCACAGCAGCAGCAGCAACAAGGTGGGAGCCATGATGGCTTGGGGCCTTCATCATCGGAGGGGCAAGCATCGGCCGGAGGGCAGGAAGACCCTGGACGGGAAGTGTCTTCTGTGTGACAGCGGTTGGGCCATGCGATAGATGCGGGGCAGCAGCGGGCGGAAGAGGCACGGCTCACGATGGTCAGGGCGGAGAACTCCATGCGTAGGGCCATGAGGCGGGCCGAGTGCCTCGAGGCCATTCGCAGGGACCTGGAGTTCCAGATGTCATTGTCCCTGCGAACCCTCGGGGCCATGGAAGAGGACCGCCTCCGGGAAATCGAGCAGGAGTTCGATGATGCCCTGGCCCATGACATCAACATGTGAGCCGTTGGACTTGCCCGCTGCCCTTGTAAATAGTTAGATAGTGTTAGGTTTCCTTTGGTTTTTTCTTTATTTTGGTTGCGCTTGGACAATGCACCACGTTTCTGTATATAGTTTTTCATTAGGTAGTATTTTTGATAGGTTTAATTTCTTCAGTTGGGATCATGGACCCTGGATTGTTCATCTGTATATAGTTCACTATTGGATTCATCTTTTTTGTTTGGATTTCCCCATGGAGCAATGGTTTTCACTTTTGTTTTTCCCTTGGATTTCATTTTTTTAACTGTGACTTTGGACACCTTTCCTTAGGATTATGATTTCTTGTTTTTCATTATTTTACGGACATGCAACTTTTCTTTTTTGATTTCCGTTGTCGTTTGTTTGATTTTAATTCCATTCATGTTGCTTTTAATACATTTTTTCTTCATACTTCGATGTGTGGTATTATCTCATTGGTTTCATGCATGTCATGATATGGGTTTTGAGATTCACTTGCCCCCATTGTGTGTGGGTGACGGACATGTATTAATTTACATACTTGCCATTGGGGTTGTATCATGTAATTGGCATTTATATGTGGGTGGATGCAATACTTGGGTGGGTCTTTGGCATGTGGAGGCTGGCCATAAGGGCCAGGGATCTAGATTGTGATGACGTGTTGACTGGGGGACAGGTGTCAGGGCCTGCTTGCAGGTGCCCCGCACTGCTGGGGGTTGGGGGTGCAGGGGACATGTGTCGGGGCCTGTTGGCAGGTGCCCCACAGTGCTGGGGGGTGGGGGTGTAAGGGGACATGAGTGGGACATGAGTGGGGGTCTGCTGGCAGGTGCCCCGCACTGCTGGGGGGTGGGTGTGCAAGGGGACATGAGTGGGGCCTGCTGGTAGGTGCCCCTCAGTGCTGGGGGGTGGGGGTGCAAGGGGACATGAGTGCGGGCCTGCTGGCAGGTGCCCCTCAGTGCTGGGGGTGCAAGGGGACATGAGTGTGGGCCTGTTGGCAGGTGCCCCGCACTGCTGGGGGGTGGGTGTGCAAGGGGACATGAGTGTGGCCTGCTGGTAGGTGCCCCTCAGTGCTGGGGGGTGGGGGTGCAAGGGGACATGAGTGGGGGCCTGCTGGCAGGTGCCCCTCAGTGCTGGGGGTGCAAGGGGACATGAGTGTGGGCCTGTTGGCAGGTGCCCCGCACTGCTGGGGGGTGGGTTTGCAAGGGGACATGAGTGGGGGCCTGCTGGCAGGTGCCCTGCACTGCTGGGGGGTGGGGGTGCTGGGGACATGAGTGGGGGCCTGCTGGCAGGTGCCCCGCACTGCTGGGGGATGGGGGTGCAGGGGACATGAGTGTGGGCCTGTTGGCAGGTGCCCCGTACTGCTGGGGGGTGGGTGTGCAAGGGGACATGAGTGGTGGCCTGCTGGCAGATGCCCTGCACTGCTGGGGGTTGGGTATGCAAGGGGATATGAGTGGGGGCCTGCTGGCAGGTGCCCCTCAGTGCTGGGTGGCGGGGGTGCAAGGGGACATGAGTGGGGGCCTGCTGGCAGGTGCCCCTCAGTGCTGGGGGTGCAAGGGGACATGAGTGGGGGGCCTGTTGTCAGGTGACCCGCACTGCTGGGGGATGGGTGTGCAAGGGGACATGAGTGGGGGCCTGCTGGCAGGTGCCCTGCACTGCTGGGGGGTGGGGGTGCCGGGGGACATGAGTGGGACATGAGTGGGGGCCTGCTGGCAGGTGCCCCGCACTGCTGGGGGGTGGGTGTGCAAGGGGACATGAGTGGGGCCTGCTGGCAGGTGCCCTGCACTGCTGGGGAGTGGGTGTGCAAGGGGACATGAGTGGGGGCCTGCTGGCAGGTGCCCCTCAGTGCTGGGGGGTGGGGGTGCAATGGGACATGAGTGGGGGCCTGCTGGCAGGTGCCCCTCAGTGCTGGGGGTGCAAGGGGACATGAGTGGGGGCCTGTTGGCAGGTGCCCTGCACTGCTGGGGGGTGGGTGTGCAAGGGGACATGAGTGGGGGCCTGCTGTCAGGTGCCCTGCACTGCTGGGGTTGGGTGTGCAAGGGGATGTGAGTGGGGGCCTTCTGGCAGGTGCCCTGCACTGCTGGGGGGTGGGGAAGCAGGGGGACATGAGTGGGACATGAGTGGGGGCCTGCTGGCAGGTGCCCTGCACTGCTGGGCGGTGGGGGTGCTGGGGGATATGAGTGTGTACATGCTGGCAGGTGCCCTGCACTGCTGTGGGGTGGAGGTGCAAGGGGGTAATGCGTTGGTGATCACTAGTGCAAGGTGACATGTGGCTTGGCTGGGGGGGCATGCCCATGGTGGATAGGCTGCCTGCGGGACATGACCAGGGGTGCAGGGTAGTCCCCTGTGGTGTGGTCTGCCTGCAGGGGCAGTGGAGGGTGTAGAGGGAACACCTGGGAGGACCCACACTGCCAATTCACATGTAGGACTCCCCTGCACCCCCGAAATACACGTACCCCACTCGCACAGGGCCTATCGCGTGTGAAACTTGCCCGCACCCCAGTAATACATGTACCCTGCTGAAATTGCGTGTGTAACTTCCCGTGCACCCCAGTAATACACGCACCCTGCTGAAATCGCATGTGGAACTTCCCGCGCACCCCAGTAATACAGGTACCCTGCTGAAATCGCATGTAAAACTTCCCCGCACCCCAGAAATACACGTACCCTGCTGAAATCGCGTGTGGAACTTCCCACACACCCCAGTAATACAGGTACCCTGCTGAAATCGCCTGTACAACTTCCCCGCACCCCAGAAATACACGTACCCTGCTGAAATCGCGTGTGGAACTTCCTGCGCACCCCAGTAATACAGGTACCCTGCTAAAAATCGCATGTACAACTTCCCCGCACCCCAGAAATACACGTACCCTGCTGGAATCGTGTGTGGAACTTCCCGCGCACCACTGTAATACACGTACCCTGCTGTAATCGCGTGTTGAACTTCCCCGCACCCCAGAAATACACGTACCCTGCTGAAATCGCGTGTGTAACTTCCTGCGCACCCCTGTAATACACATAACCTGCTGAAATCGCGTGTCAAACTTCCCCGCACTCCAGAAATGCACGTACCCTGCTGAAATCGCGTGTGTAATTTCCCACGCACACCAGTAATACACCTACCCTGCTGAAATCGCACGTGTAACTTCCTGCGCACCCCAGTAATACAGGTACCCTGCTGTAATCGCGTGTTAAACTTCCCAGCAGCCCAGAAATACACGTACCCTGCTGAAATCGCGTGTGGAACTTCCTGCGCACCCCAGTAATACAGGTACCCTGCTGAAATCGCGTGTAAAAGTTCACCGAACCCTAGAAATACACGCAGCCTGCTGAAATCGCGTGTGGAACTTCCCGTGCACCCCAGTAATACACACACCCTGCTAAAATCGCGTGTGGAACTTCCCGCGCACCCCAGTAATACAGGTACCCTGCTGAAATCGCATGTAAAACTTCCCCGCACCCCAGAAATACACGTACCCTGCTGAAATTGCGTGTGGAACTTCCCACGCACCCCAGTAATACAGGTACCCTGCTGAAATCGCCTGTACAACTTCCCCGCACCCCAGAAATACACGTACCCTGCTGAAATCGTCTGTGGAACTTCCTGCGCACCCCAGTAATACAGGTACCCTGTTAAAAATCACATGTACAACTTCCCCGCACCCCAGAAATACACGTACCCTGCTGGAATCGCATGTGGAACTTCCCGCGCACCACTGTAATGCACGTACCCTGCTGTAATCGCGTGTTGAACTTCCCCGCACCCCAGAAATACACGTACCCTGCTGAAATCGCGTGTGTAACTTCCTGCGCACCCCTGTAATACACATAACCTGCTGAAATCTCGTGTCAAACTTCCCCGCACTCCAGAAATGCACGTACCCTGCTGAAATCGTGTGTGTAACTTCCCACGCACACCAGTAATACACCTACCCTGCTGAAATCGCGTGTGTAACTTCATGCGCACCCCAGTAATACAGGTACCCTGCTGTAATCGCGTGTTAAACTTCCCTGCAGCCCAGAAATACACGTACCCTGCTGAAATCGCGTGTGGAACTTCCTGCGCACCCCAGTAATACAGGTACCCTGCTGAAATTGCGTGTAAAAGTTCCCCGAACCCCAGAAATACACGTAGCCTGCTGAAATCGCGTGTGGAACTTCCCGCGCACCCCAGTAATACAGGTATCCTGCTAAAATCGCGTGTAAAAGTTCCCCGTACCCCAGAAATACATGTACCATGCTGAAATTGCGTGTGGAACTTCCCGCGCACCCCATTAATACAGGTACCCTGCTGAAATCGCGTGTACAACTTTCCCGCACCCCAGAAATACCCGTACCCTGCTGGAATCGCATGTGGAACTTCCCGCGCACCCCTGTAATACACGTATCCTGCTGTAATCGCATGTTGAACTTCCCCGCACCCCAGAAATACACGTACCCTGCTGAAATCGCGTGTGGAACTTCCTGCGCACCCCAGTAATACACGTTCACCGCTCAGCGTTTGGCAGCCCTGTATACTGGTCCAGTGTTAGCGCAGCCCTTTGCGATGAATTGGGAATTTTGATGGCTTTTCATTGCGCGAGGGCGTTCTTGGGGGCGTAACTGGCGCTGCTGCAGGGTCGCTGCGCCACTCTGTGCCATGGCTGGTTTTGGAGGCTGATATCCATGAATACGCTGTGCGCAGATATCGATTTTAGCACACGCAGCTGTCACAGACATTTGCACGTGCACACTGTGCGCCAGCCGCGTGTGCCACTTTTGTGCGAAATTCTATGAATTACCCTGCAAATGTCTACGAGAAATATGTGCGATGCAGGCCTTGGTCTGGGACGGTCATGTTATTTACCAACAGAGTGCGTCCAGAACAAATGGTGGACATCCTTCTGGGGGTCTATTTACCAGTATTAAGCATGGGGTGGGCATCCCGAGAACTTTTTTTTCTAGTGATTTTAAGGGTATGCTAGGAGTTGATTTTGAGTTAGAAACTAACAGAGTATGGAAACACATTTATTTGGTGAATGTGTACTGGCACCCAACCCATTGTGCACTAGAGAATATTCTCGTACCCTATCAAGTCCAATGTCCTGACTCTGAAATAATAATGGTGGGGTGATTTAACTCCCATTGTTTATCCCTTACTATTTTTCTGGATAAAAACCTGGACACTGCAAACAAATATGTATTATCCCGAATTAGCCAGGTTAGGCAATGGATAGAGTTTTGGAAGAGTTGGAGTCTGCTAATTTTAAATGGTCAGACCCCGGGAGATTTTTCGCCGAAGCCTACTTGGCATCGAGAGAATTTCTATTCATGGATAGATTATATGGTGGTTTCGGAAGGTGTGCTTTATGATTTAGATTGGTCGGAAGTGGTTAGTAATTTTTCTAGTGACCACGATGTCGTTGCCCTAAATCTTAATGTGGGGATTAGTTTGCCAGAAATGATGGCCTGTAGAAACATTGCTCCAAATTATCAAAAGAACTGAATTAGTTGGAGCGTACAAATCCTTGAGAATATTATTAGGCTTATCAGGGAGTTTTGGCAAATACTACCCTACCAATTAGGATTAGGGATTTGGGAGTAGAGAGTCTTCTTATGTTTGTAATGAGCATGATTTCCAAATCTACTCCAAACCATGGATCTTGTCTTCGCTCAAATTGCCCCATACTTATGTAAAGGAGGTGCAGCAAAGAAAAAAGGAAATGCTTAGAAGTATCAGAGAAATACGCTCATGGTTAACAGGTGAGGAAGAAATGAGTGCCCAAATTAGAAAACAACAGCAATTATATCAGATTTGGGTGAAAAGTCACAGGCATCTTTTACTCCAGAGAGACGGAGAGTTAATGTTAGAGGCTGTTGTACAAAAAAATGGGAAAAACTTCTGGAATATCATTAACAAAATAAATGGGAATATGGATATGGAAATGTTGAATCCCATCACTGAGAGGTATGGAAGAAACATTTCACAGAGTTATATAAAGGAGTCAAAAGTGAACCTGTCATTGTAAGAATTGCTGGGATATCACTATTTCTATTGATTATTTATGTTTAATATTAAAATCAAGTTTGAATTCCTGAGCCCTTGGCCCAAATGGTCTGTGTAACCTGGGGCTGAAACAAAATTCCAAACTATGTGACTTGATGCTGCACATTTTATTTAAAAATGTATTGAAAAAGAAAATAATACCCTCTACAGGGCATACCTCAATAATTGTTCCAATTTTTAAGAAGGTGAACAGTTTAGAACCCTCGAGCTACCGGCCGATTGCTCTTTTAGACCTAGAGAGCAAAATGTTTGCTAGATGCGTTATAAAGAGTATAGAGGATGGGAGTATCGTTGTAGAAAGATTATCCCAATTCCAAACTGGATTTAGGAGGCCGATTGTAACAGATGCAAGTGGCCTGTTGATTCAGTCTTTAATCGATCAGGCCAGTGCTGGAGGGAATAACCCCATTTATGTGGCAAGTGTTGACCTGAGCCTTGCATTTGATAAAGGTGATAGAGCAAAGCTATGATCAAAACTCTTAGAAGTGGGGCCTCCCAAATTTCATCCTTGAGATTTTGATTAAGCTTCACAGTGACACAGTGGTGAGGCTGAACCTAAATGGAGATGTGACCAATCCCATAAAATAGATTGATGTTTGATGCAGGTGTGTGTATTGGCCCCTGCCCTGCCAATTTATACCTCTCGGATCTGGGCGAGTTTCTGGAGGAACCAGCCTTTGTATCTCCGATGATAAATGGGGAACGCTGTTTTTGGGTGGCTTATGCGGACAACTCGCTGCTCAAATACAAGACTCCTACAGAAACTTTTGCATCGTTTTGAAGATTATTTAAAACTAAGTAGCCGACTGGTGAACCCGAATAAATCTAGTATAATCTGCTACAAAGGAAAGAAACAGAAGCCAGCCAATTTCAAGTGGAAAATGGACTCCTCCTCATTGTCGGTTCCCAATGTGAAATATTTAGGATTTAGGTGAATTAGGCCAATGGAATAAAACATTGGGCAGACTGCACTGTGGGCCAAGAGCAGATAGTATGCGGGTCAAATGTTTTACATTGGAAAGAAATACTGTTGGTTTACAGTGCAGCCCTTGGTCCAGTTTTTGACACACAAAGTGGTTCCCTTAATGCTTTATGATCTAGAAATTACTAGCATGTATGAAAACATTGAATTCGATTAGTTAGAGGGTAGGATTTGGAGGAAAGCAGTGTCCCTCCAAACATGTGTGCCAATAACAATGTTGTGATTTGAATTGGGCTTGAATTCCTTATCCTTGGTACATTTAATGATTTTGTTATTATTTTGAAAGCTTGTTGTAGGCGAATTAAACACTCTGTATGCACTTATGGGAGGGCAGATGGAGAGCCTCCGGGGAGAGCCTTTCTGTTCCTTTAAAGATAACTGTCAACTTATTATTGCGAAATATGAAGTCTCCTTTGAAGCCTTGTTGACTAATCCAGCTCAGGTGAAAAGGGAAATCCTGGACCAAGATTGTATTTTGACATCCGAAGAGAGGAGTAAGAACAAGTCATGCAAAGAAATAAGCACTGAGTAAAAAAATAAAAAGGGGTACACTAATGAACTACTTGAGACAAAGTCCGGACAGGCTTTTTAGAGAAATCTTTATGCAAATCCGATTTAATCTGATATTAGCTGTGGGCATTTTATTTACCAGCGGGCAAAGGGAAAGTGCAACATTTTGCATCTGTGGAAATCCACCTGAAACTCTAAAACACCTGATGATATCATGCTCTTCCTTACAGGAAATAAGGGAGGAATCATTTAGTAGATTTGTTTATGAAATTAGAACGCTCAATGGTGAATACTCTTGGTTATATATTCTGAGGGATAGTCCAACGTCTCTTTTATTTATGGTTGTGCAGTTTTTAAAGAAAGTGAAGATTATTGAATACATGTTATTGTTTATTTAGGTCTTTACTGCAGGAAATGTGTAGAAAAACTGTGTGTGGAAAATGTTGGAGTTTTACATGTGTGTTAATAGGGAGACATGTGTTATGTGTTAATGTGAATTATGTGCTGATTTTAAAGTATATAAGGTTTGTAATAAACTATGTACAATAAAAAATCAAATATTGTCTTTGTGGGTGTGGGTTATGCTATGGATCTTGCCAGCTTGCGTTTAAGGTAATTTTAAAATGCTGGTTAACTCTGTAGAGTTGGTTGGACTGTACAATACATCGGGACATTTTGAGATTTCTGGGTATAGATATAGATATCCTGCTGTCGTTTGAAGTACTGTTTCACAGTGAAAGTCTTATCTTGTATTAAAAATATAATTAATTTAAAGATAACGGAATTTTATGCATTGTGTCACATACTTTCCAGTTGGTTCTTCTGGAAGTGCTGAGCGTGCAGCAGAATGACATCAAAGCCACATGATAAACCTAGCAGGGATGCCATTTGCCTGCTTAGCACTGTGCAGATTCTGTAAAGGTGGCTGAATGGATATCTTTACGGGACACCTTTACAGCTGTGAAACAGTGGGTACCTTTGGCATCGAGTTTTTGTTCTCACCCTTCTATGACTTTGGATATCCTTTCACAGGTTTCTTGATGCACTTGCACATTCTGATTTACTCTTCACCATTTTAACTTCTCAATGATCTTTTTCATGCTTGCACCTTTTGCACTTCCACAGACTTCTGAAATGTGGGGCCAGGGAGGGAAATTAGTGCTTGCTTCTGAACATCATTTTCGTGCTGATACAGACCTCTGTGCTTGACTTAAGCATAGGCATGCATTTAATATTGTAAAATGATGGATCATTTTTAACCTTTACTTAATTTTACAGCAGTTTAAAAAATGCATGTCATGTATTTGAATATGCAACAGTGTATGTGTGTATTGATTAGAAAGAACTCCAAAGATAGTGTGAAGTGGCACCAATAAAACCCATGAGGTTTTGGCTGTTTTGCATATTGAAGTGCATTTGGGAAGATAAGAATGATTAAAGTGCTGTTTTTATGTCATAAATGTCTGTGATCTGTCATATATGTCTGTGAGAGATGCATGACTGAATCGCTAACTACCTAAAGCACACTGCGTTTGGTACGCATTTCCTTTTTTTAAATTTGAACAAAAGTCACCCTAACAATAACGCTTTTGCAAATATCAAGCATATATACAAGTTTGGCCATCAGAAACTTTAGCTGTCAGATTGGAATGACTGCTAGCAGCTCAAAATTACTTGTAGTGCTGTGGATCAGCCGGACTCAGAGAAAATAAAATGGCTTTATGTTTAAAAACTGACAGCCAATACATTAAAAATAAAATGCAGCTGCTCTGGCAATCTGCTGCCCTAGGCCTGGGCCTACTCATAAATACGTCTATGCCATGGACCGCCAGGGCTTCACCCTACAGCTGACACTTAAAGCAACTCAGCCCTTCTCCTGCTGCTAGACCTGTAGGTTGCCTTTGACTTGGTGGACCCCCAAATACTGTGTTGACGCCTTGCCTTAACGGCTAATGTTTCTCCTGACGCCATAGATTGGATCTCCAGCCCCTGTCACTTGCAGTGTCCTGCAAGGCTTCTATGTGTCCCCAGGCCCTATAGAACAATTTAACAAAACCATGATTCGACCTGCTAGACAACAGAGGAATTTCTTACACAAACTATGTGGATGACACGCACATCCTTCTCCCTGATATGTCACTATGCTACTGACACAAAACACATGGAATCACACCATCCAGGCAGGGATGGTGTCCCACCTTCTCTGTCTTAATTATTAAAAGACTGAAATTCTAATGTTTGTTCCCACAATTCACTTTGTAAGCTTAAACAATCCTTCACATTTTCACCATAGACAGCATCATCACCATCCAGGTTTTCAGCAATGTCAAGACCTTGGGCATCTACCTTGATGCTACCCTGTCCTTATCTAGTCAGGTTAAAGGAATGGTTCGGTCAACATTTTTTATTGCCCCTACTGGTCGGCCATGTGTTTTTAAGCCTAAGTCGCTTGATTTTAGAAAAATTATCTGTGGACCTTATCCGAGTTTTCGTCCATTAAACGCACACGAAAACAGGCATCAGGGAACTGCCATATTGTGATAATCCTATCATTTCTCCAATCGCCCTGGCTGACCTGCTTTAGCGGCACTAAATCCCCTGAGCCTGACATTATCAAAACATTCATATTCCCCGCCTCTCTCTGTGACGTTTCTGTGCTGCGTAGGCAAACGCGCCCAGTCGTCTTCTACACGACTTCACACAGAACCCGGAAACCAACACAGATCAGCTCACAACACAGCGCGCCACAATTCGGAATATGAAACTGTACTTTAAAATCAAACTGCAACACGGTACATTTGGTAAAGTACATTTATTTGACATTAAATGTTTATAGAATATTCAGCAATTGCCATATGAACTCCGAAAGTCATTTATTTTCTTTTATCTCTATCCGCAAATCCGTAAAAGTTTATTGTGGTTCGCGCTGTCCCTTTATGGTACACAGGGTGTTGGTTTTCGTTCAAAGAAGCACTTTTGTCGCACGTTGAACCGCAAGGCTGTTCCATCAAGTAGGCGTAAAGGTTGATATGTTGCTTCTATCCGCTAGTACCGCCTAAAGGCATATGGGCCCTTGGCGATCGTCCCATAAGATCATCAGGATGGTGCAGTTGTTCACATTAAGCTGCAGCTGGCGGTTAAAAAAAACATCTGCCGGTGTCTGAAACTGGTGGCAGTGGCAAAAGGGAAGGATATACCTGTTTTGAAAACATAAAATGTATAATTAGTCTCGCCAGCCGATCTTTATAAATATTATTTGTTTTATTTATTACGGCCGAGCTGAAACTATTTACTTTCAAGGATAGTGCAATGGAGTATGTTCGGCTCTAAAATCAATGCGAAAACTAACGAAATAAATCGAGGTTAGTACACAATGAGAAACGACTTTTTGTCTACATGCATGTGGAATGTGGACCTGCATGCCCATGTGCCCGCTACAAGGACGATCCCACAAACGTTTTCAAAGCTCTTCATTCATTCATTTATTCATGCATCCATTCATTAATTCTTCATTCCGGTATAAAAGCGTCTAAAGAGTTACTTACATTATATTTGCAATTTCCATTGTGTCTCTGCGTAATGCAGTCCATAAATCCCACTGTGCTCTTGACAACGATTTTTCGTATACTGAACTAACACGAAAATCTTATGATATTACACCCCCCATTCCCCCTTTAAATGAAGTTCTTTCGGCATGGTCCTTGTCTCTCAAGGTCATAAAACAATAGAACATTATACTGCCAGTGCGAGTTGTGGGCCTCTTCAGGGCGCGAGCTGAAAATCAAAGCCGCTGACCTTCACTAGAAATGAGCATACATTCTTTCTTTGCAACATCCCGTAGTAAAGCCATCTGTGAGAACTTGAAGTTTTGAATCCATCTATGTAGTGCGCCTCAATGTGCAAATGCGAACTGACTTCTCTCCCATCTGTAACGGTAGGCTTGGCGCGTTATAAAGCCCCCAATTTTGTCCTTGTTGTCTGCGAGCTTTGAAGCCCTAAAGAACCATAACTATTGAGACTTTTAATTTTTTGGGGAAGGTCAGGGAAAGTATAAAGTACCCGAGGAGTTGAGTTGAAAGTGAGATTTATTGTTTGTTTGTTTTATTATTTGCAATACGCAAGCCTCCCCTCGGTTAACAGTGCCCAGCATTTAGAAGAGATTGCGAAAATTAGTTACATCAATAAAAATATATACATACACATATAGACAAGATCAGCAATATGAGGTGAATAGAGAGAGAATTCAAAGATGACACCCAGGTTGTTCAGCACCCAGGATGGTGAAGGTAGGGGTTAGGGTTAGCGTACTTTGTATGCACACTGTACAATAACATTTATTTACAAAAAGACAATCGTATTACAATTATTTAAACCGGGATTTGTACTTCACAACCAGCTCTCCTTTGGGTGGACATGGCACAGTGGCAATGTTGGGTAGCAATGGATCAGTGCTCTGAACAGAAACGTTCAAAATTCCATATCTGTGATTCTCTAATACAGCAACAATAAGGCTTTTGACAAAGTCGAACTCCATTTCCTCATAGACTGGTTTGATCACCCATTGCTTACTTCTTTTTGAAAAGGCCTTAGTGTAGCGAGGCATCCTTATGAAGTGGGAGAATGGAAGACCAGGCTCCCGTCCTTCACCTCTCGCGCTTGGCCTAAAGGGTCACGACCCAGACACCCGCCACGAGAAGAGTTTGTCCATTTACCAGACGACCAAATACCCTGGTACAGGAACATACGGATGTGTCCATCTGCCTGCCCAACAGCCCGCACTGGCCATGCCGACACCTGCGGCACGGACCAACTAGACTAAAATCTACACGTCATTAGAGATGCCATGACGACCTAGACAACGGGAAGCACATCTGTGCAAATATACACACTGGACATTCCCACACCGATCTACACGAAGAATATACTCAGTGCTATGACGTAGGCGACAGGCATATTCACGGACGTGCATCTTTATTATTTTTACATAGGCTTTCAGAATGCAGAAACGCAAGACGCGTCATGAACTCATCTACAAAGCTTGCTCACGCTTCTCTTGAAACCAGTTACCACCATAAGAAGTATAATGAAGACACGATACTGGTCATGGAACTATATGCTACTATAACCTAAAGCACCTATGCACCAAACGGACCACTTATGCACCAGGCCCAAGTAGGCCTCAAACAAGAAGCTCCCGTGGACATTAACAAAGCAAGAGTCAGGTTGCTGATCCTGCAGAATGGGCCCGGTGAAACAACCAGCCAAGGTCGCAATGTTGCAAACCCACATTCCAAGAACAAAGCATCAGAAGCACGATGTTGCAACCTCGCACTCCGCGCACCAACGTTAAGGTCACACCTGCAAATTAAACCAGACACACAGTGGAAAAGCAATATTAATTGTGCAGAATTCTGCCTCAAACACGGTCCCTCCCCATGTGACCAAGCCGAACCTGACGAGATGCCAAACCCAGGAGAGAAGAGGCGTCTGGATCCCTCGCTACGAGACACAGGTAGATACACTTGAATGGCTCAATGGACATCTGCGACAGTGGGAGCGGTCAGCCTTCCAGCTATGAATAAATCCTCACATTGTCTGCACGTACCCATAGTGAAACATTGTTGCAAATTTCAGGTACACCGAGAGCTGGGAACAGCAGTGGTCCCAGGCTGGGAAGCTCACGGGCGCACCAATCAGAACATGGGGCTCTTATCACTGACGCCAGTAATATTAACCAATCCTCAGGAGTCTTCATGTAACAATTCTCATGTATCTAATTGTAGGGACAACCCAGATATATCACCTGACTACCCTTCGTCCACTAACATTGTCCTCTATATGTGTGCTATACTAACCCTACCACTCGAGCAACCAATTAAGAGTGGCGATAGGTTTTTTGTTAACTTTCTGAAGTGACGCAAGTAGCGCGTCATAATACAGTAAAAAGGGCCTGCGAGCCCCACGATTGTGTGTGTGTCAGGACGGACGCGTACGCTCCTTGACCCATCCCTGCCGTTTTGTCTAATAAACAGCAGAGTCACCTTGCTCCTTGTGTGTGTCTCATACTCTATCTCATCTGGGATATACACGGGAGGAGTTGGGGCCTCCCTGCCTGGAGGTCTGCGGACGGCCCGGCCGACCCCGGCAGAATTTCCCCCCGACACTTACATTACCCTTAGTCCTAGATTGTTCACGGCCGAGATTCTCGTTATGGGCCAAGACCGCTAGTAGAGTCCTATGTCTCATGCCCGGTATGGTAAAATGCAAGCGCTTTGGCCTGTACTTTAGGCACATATTGTGGAACACCTCCAAACCTCCTGTGTGACAGAATTCTGTCAGTCCCCTCAAATCTCTTGATAGAGTTTTATCGAAAACAATCTTCTCAATGGCTTTGTGTGTTGGTGAAGATGGATTCAACCACTTCTTCTTCCGTGCCTCCACTGGGGACAAAGGGCCATGTTCACATTGGTGGAAAAGTAGGTTTTCTGACCAGCGGTGCACGTTGGTACAGTGGTGCATCAGTGACCGCCATTTTTCAAGTAGTATTTCCACTGACCCTTCACAAGTTTTGGAGCTCCACCAAAGATGGTTGCTGATAGACTGGGACCACTCTGAAATACTTTCCAAACCTTTTTTTTTCCCTGCAGTCGAGATTTTCTTATTGATTGATTTAGCAAGATGCCATGCGTCAAATTGATGTTTAATATGTGGGAACTGCTCTCTCATTGTCTTGGCAATTGAAACCTGTCTGTCCGTGGCTATGAGGTCGATGTGCATTCCCCTCGATTGCAGATATTCCACTGATTTTATAAATCATAGTTTCTCCATGGCCACTGAGGATGTACATTGTGTTACCTGCACAACCACCGAACTCACAATTTTCTTACTATCCATGTCCTGAAAGAGGTAGGTGCAGTACTTGGCAGAAAATCCAGAGCTGTCGCACTGTCCATCGCCGGCTAGCCTGAATCGTTTGCCTTCGAATGTACTTGCTAGAGACAATTGTTCAATTTTCCAAGCATCACTAATGGCCGGAAACAGATAATCATGTTGGTATTTGTAGTACTGCGTTTTTGAAATGAAATGGAGTCCCACAAACTGAAAGAAAGACTTTAACTTTCTAAAACTGGAGCCACTAAAAAGTGATGCAGCTGCACACAGTAGATTGCCTGCTGGCAGTTTCCCCAGCATCGTTTGTGCAGACCATGAGAACGTATGATGTAATCTACAGGCGGCATATATTGTGACGTTACTGCCTTGTTTTTGACAAGTCACATGAATCAATGGCTTCCCACATACATTCCCTCTGACGGAATGCCCACATTTCGGCATACTTATAATATCCATCAAACAACTGTCGAATACTATGTATTTGCCCTCTTTCTTTAGACTGTCATCCTGCGTCAAAGTTGTTTCGGCCTGTGACGTTGAGGACATTTCACCACATTACAAAGAAATATCGGTGCTATCAAGTTCTGATGCGTCGGTGAATGCTGCTGCTGGTTCATTCTCTGTCATTTCAACATCTGCTACTTCAACATTGATGGGAGAACACAACAATGTTGACAGCTTTTTGGTGGCAATTTTTTGGCGGGTGTAGATTGTGTAAATTGATCTGCGACTACTTCAGAGCTATCTTCAATAAATCCAGTAGCATGTTGTTGCGGTGGTGCGGTCGTACTGTAGCAATGGTCCTTTACAACTTTACTGGATTCTCCGGACACATTCATTTCATTTTCTGTACATTGGACATGAGCATCCCGAGTCTCAACACGCCGCGTCTGAATTAATAGTTCCTCCATATCCTCCATAGTGTAAATGGTCTGGCAAGCAACTTCTCTCATTCGCTTCACTGTCTGTGTATGTATAGTTCCTAGACCCAAGGGTAACTAGAGGACAGATTGGAAAAGGGATGTTCAGTTTAAACACAAGATAAAGTATAGTACAATTGACTTGAAAAAAACATAAAATAGTCCCCAGCACAAAAAAAATTCTAAAGTTATGAACTGTTTGTAACAAACCTTATTTTTGTTTCTTTTCTTTGCAGCTTTTTGACTCGACCTTCAACATCTGCACGCTGTTGCTCCGATACGTATCCGCATGTCTCCCCTTCCTCTTGCGCTCTTGCGCTGCAACGACTATATTTTCTGTATCCGCATAGACAGCACGGAATGAGGCTCCATCAACTCCCTGAAACATAGTATTTTCATTACTGTGTATCAAAATATTGTTAGCATAAAACACATGTGAGGACGAACACACATGTACATCTCAATAGCCAAACACGATTTAAACATTGTGTGGGACAATCAAACGACAAGTATTCGAGCTCTGATGACCTAGTTCGATGGAGCTGTCAGTATCCATACCTCTGGCTCTGCATGGACTGCCACGAAGGATTGTATTGAAGAGGAGGCATCAGCAACTCCCTGAAACACAGTATTGCGTTAGTATGGTTTTCAATATTGTAAACATAACACACACTTGAGGTCGACGGCACAGGTACATATAAAGAGATAACCACAAATGTTGCATTGTCTAAAAGAACCAAGGAATATTTAAATATGATCAGATTTAATCGACTTATTTCTCCGATTTCTTTACATCTGCATCATCTAAATGGGATCTTGTGATTGTAGTGGAAGCTCCATCGTCTCCCTGAAACACAGTACTTGCGTTAATAGGGAAGAAAGTATAGCAAATGGAATCACTTTATATGATCACGCTCGATGGAGCTGTCAGTATCCATACCTCGTGCTGCTGAAGAATATCTAGGGCTGTTGTCAATGTGGTGCACACTTCTGAAAGCTGTTGCGCCAATTTGTATCCGCATGGTCCCGCTTCCACCGGAATTACTTGAATGTCAGGCTCTGCATCAAGTGCGTGGGTTGACGATTCAACAACTGCCTGAAACATAGTATTTGCATTAGTAAGGATTACAATATTGAAAACACAACACACGCTTGCGGTCGATCGCACAGGTACATATCAACGGCTAACCACGAATGAAACATGGTGTAGAACAATCAAACGACAAGTGTTCCAGTCCTGATGATCACGGTCGATTGAGCTGTCAGTATCCACACTTCGTGCTGCTGAAGAACATCTAGGGCTGTTGTCAATGTGGTGGACGCTTCAGCATCTCCCTGAAAGACAGTACTTGCATTAGTATGGATAACACTAATTATAACTGAAAACAAACACCAGGGGACGAAAACTAAGGCGTATATCAATTGGAAAGCACTAACCAAACAATTGGTAAAATAATCACACGATACATACAAACTCTTACTTGACATGCATAAAACAAGTCTGTAGCTGAATAGCCAAGTATGATTACCTGATACGTGGTTGATAACTGCGAGAACGTGACGGAAGTAGAATGTTATTGCTTCAGATTCAAGGGATAGTCAAGAAGTTGTAAAGGTAAATTGTTTGATAATGAAAAGCCAACTTTTAAAATTGCCATGTAAGGAGACAGAATACTTGAGTAATGCGCAATATAGCACAGTTCCCTGTGCCCATATATAGATTTCTGTTTGTGGGTTATGAAATCTAAAAATAATATATTGATAAATGTCATTATTCAAAAAGCTATACACTCATATCAATGTCGAAAGTATTACACATTGGAAACAACACCTAAAATATCAATTAATCCATTCGGCTACCTACACACTACCGCAAGGCCTAAAGCTAAAAACGCACACTTGACTCACCAGTGGTGGATTGTGGACAAATAGAGTGGGAATAGCGCTTGGGAGCAATTTTCTTTTCGATCGCTGTTTATTCTTCTTTGTTACCCAAGATGTGGTGTACATGTTCGAGGGAAAGTGCTGGCTGCAGATGTGGTATCGATCACCCCTCTTGTCCTCGAAGACTTGTTGGACTCTACTTTCCAGCATATCCACTGGATATCCGCAATGTCTGACCCATTCTCTTATTCGATCAACAGTTTTCGGGAATACATGCATTGTAGTGCCTTCAGATTTAGCATGGGTCTTCGAAGGGCAACCGCTAATCGAACAGGCAGGCATTGTTGAAAATTCTGAAAAGTAAATATCAAGATTATTATAAAACCTTGATGAATAAAAATGTCATAAAAAAGTAAATGAAACATACCATGCTCAATGCAAGGTTTGTTTTGATCGCTGGAACTATACCAGTTCATCATGTGCGGCTTAGTATTTGCATAAGTTACAGACATTTTTTTAATTATGTGACTAAACTCTGAACATGTGACTCGTCCCTTGGATGTTCTGTCTTGCACGAAAAGGAACCATGCTTACATTATAGACTGGACCCCCGAAGGATGCAATTCGATGACAATTGACACAGATGAAAATAAATAGATCTATTGATAGCATAACAATTGAAACTCAAGTCAATAGCAATGAGACCAATGACCATAGCTCTATTGGATACTGTAATAGCAAATAGATTGAAATGTAAAAATTACCGAAATATGACCAGGATACATGGCCTTACCTTGACCAAGAAACAGTTGGATTCAGCAGGCCGAGCAGTATGTTGCAGGAGAACAGGTAGATGGCCACAGGTAGCACACTGACGAGTTTGCTCGAAGCGGTCACAGATAGCATGGCGACGAGCAGATTAGCATAGATCTCAGTGCTTCTCAGGTAGAAGGTTCAGGAGTTGACTTGCAAAGCACAAAGATGTTCTCATGAGACATATCAAGTGGTTTATAAAGTATTAGAAACAGGCGTGTGTTTGTGAATGAATGACGTGTGTATGTCGTGGTATTATGTTTATTGCAGGGAGGCGGCCTGCCTCGGGGGAGGACTGCCTGGAGACACGGGGTCTGAGGAGGCCATGTGAGCGATGGCCCCTGGGTGTGGGATACCTTTTGAAGTGTACATGCAGTTTGGCACCTTGGCCGTTTGCGCCCGTGACAACCCCCCATGCCACCCCCATTATTGTGCAGATAAGGCACAGGAAGACTGCTGAATGGAGACACACTTATGTGGATTGCAGGGGGGTGGCCGGCCTCGGGGGAGGCCTGCCTGGAGACACGGGGTCTGAGGAGGCCATGTGAGCGATGGTCCCTGGGCGTGGGATACCTTTTGAAGTGTACATGCTGTTTGGCACCTTGGCCGTTTGCGCCCGTGACAGCACCCCATGCCAGCGCTCATCCCCGGGTGCAAACTGACTTTGATAGAGGGGGGTGGGATGGGTAGGCCTGGGGTGAGCAGGCAAGTGTGTGGGAGCGAGGGGCCATCAGGCCCCTCTCATCCTTTACTTCTCAGTAGAAACTCATACCAAGTGCCTCCAGTAGTGGGTTCGCCCCTTGCCCTTATGTGATGTTAACTTTGGATGACATTCGCGTAGATGGGAACACTGAGCAGGACACGGGGCATCCATTTTTGTACCCCCTTTCCACTCCATCTTGGTGACCAGGCCTCACTGCGATAGTACAGCGCGCAGAGCACATGGCCCACACCCTCGTTCCCACTCTTCCTCTGAGATCACGGTCCTGCATGTGAACCAGCCTGAACCAAGCACATAGCTCTTTCATCTCCACAAATGTGTCCTTGCCCACGCACCCTCGCCAGTGGAAACTTACTGACATTCTGAGCCTGTGTCCCTGCAAGGTATTCTCTTCATGTGCCAGACCACTGACCACGCCATGATGCCCACCTAGCAGATCCCCAACTAACATTGGACCCTTACTGCAGTATATCGTTGCCTATCAATAACAAATGCCACATACCGGAGATTCTTGTGAGCACAGACCCACACTTCAAACAGTCTATTTTAGTGGTCAATACCCTTGACCTAAGGCCTGTATAATCCAATGTTATTTGATAGTATAGATATATGTGTGACTTTTATAGAGACATAACCGACTGAAAGACTTTGAACAAGTGTTATTTAGTGCATGCATTATTGATAATATATTATGTTAGCTTAGATAGTTACCACCCCGCTTCACAGCAACCTGAACTTCACCCATTCCGAGCACAGATGTCTGACGTCCATCCTTGAATGGAGTCACACTTGATTAATTTAAAAAATCGAAACAACAGTTGTTAAAATATATGTGGTGTTTTATTTTGTATCTTATTTTGATGACACAAAAATACAAAACTTTACACATTGTACAGTTCAGGTTGCAGCACAGCAAGAGAAAATCCCCTGTACTGACCGCTGTCACTCGGGAACGTTTCTCTTATGGCACGAACGGCACAGGCGGGTATCACTCTTCGAACGCAGTGTCCAAGCCTCCCGTGAAGCCACCATGTAAAGGAACGATAGGCCACCAGCCTGTACCACCTGTGAAAAGGAATGAAACAAACTGTTTTTAAATGACCAAGATAAATATAATAAACGTTTGTTGTCAATGACAATTCTTGTAACTAATGGCATTCTGCTCGGACAAATGCTATCTAGACACTGCACACTATTGAACAACTTTTGTGCGTTACAATGATATGTATATGTAATTTTGGATATAGTAGAAGACCATGAAATAGGAGTGGCATGACATGCAGAGTATACTTACTCGTTACTCGGATTACGAGGATGAACAGTTGCGCGAAGTTTGTGCATAAGCACCATCATTATCCTCAACACGGACCGTGTGAGGGAGGCTGCCCTGAAGTCTGGCAGCTCGGTGATGCATTGCGGTCGTGGCTCACCTTCCGAAATGTAGGCCACGCATCCCGAGTTTTCACAGCAGCAGCAGTTCTCATCCTCGGTTGGCATTAACTTGCACCGATTGCATGTGCACCAGATGCAAACACTGTCCATGCGACTAGGTCCAGGCTCTTCAGCTGTTGAATCGTCCTCCCAACTGCGTCCGAAGACCCATCGTTTTCGCGTTTCCCTTTCCATTAGTTCCTCCTCTGTATACTCGGGCTCGTACATGTAGGGCATTATTGTAGCCATTGTGTGTTAAACAAACTAAAATAATTGATAGCGGTGGTACTGGTATCTGATCACACGGGCTACAAGCAACGAAGGTAGCTGACCAGAGCACAGAAACGAGTCACAGAATACTCAAAGTAACACAGAGAGAGAAATGGAATCGAAAATCTTCTGCTGTGTGTTGTGAAACGGTCTGTTTATACTTATTGAGGAAAGAGGCGTCCTGCCATTTCCATGGCGACACGTCATTAGCTGAAGCGCAGCGAATGTTGACACGAGACGTGCTTTGGCGTTGTGCAATGGGCTGTAAACGTCTGCTGATGACAGGCTCAGGGGCGGGGGATATGATATAGTGCCGCAAAAGCAGGTCAGCCAGGGCAATGGGGGAAATGATAGGATTATCACAAAATGGCAGCGCCCTGATGCCTGTTTTCGCGTGCGTTTAATGGACGAAAACTCGGGTAAGGTCCATAGGAAATGTTTCTAAAATTGAGCGACTTAAGCTTAAAAACACATGGCCGACCCGTAGGGGCAACAAAAATGTTTGACCTAACCATTCCTTTAATGCAATCGCCTCCTCTGCAGCACACACCTCCAAACTAATTAATGCGTGCAGACGCTTGGGCATACATATTTTGACATATATTTGTTCCTGAATTGGTGTAAGCGAGCACATTGAGGTACCCAAAAGATCATACTCAGAATTAACATAATCGTATCGCCATGCTTCATCCACATTTGTGCCCATGAGCGGAGTTGGTACATCCGCTATATTAGTCTGTTTTCCATAACAGGGCTCCGCTCAACCACAGTGTGTTGCTGTCCCAGAACCCACATGCAGTTTCCTCTCCTTGTTGTCTGGAGCCCTGCCACAACATACTGTCAACTGCCTTATTCTGAAATGAGTCAACGGAACCCATAGCTGCTTCTGCCATTATCCTATGCTGTTTCAGGGTCAGTAAGTTTCCTGTGTTGTGCCCATGGATTGCTCCATTCCCACACACTTCCCTTATTAATTTTCTACACATTGCACAGCTTTTGTGTTGGAGATACCGGCATGACTGCCAACAGCATCCTTCATTACACAGCTCACACAGTCAGCTGCTGTCACTTTAGAAAGAACTACATCTCCCAGCAACTGACATGTTGTATCTGTGTCATGTGGAGCGGCAGACATTCAAGGGTTCATGCTCTGATGTGTAAATATTGCAGTCAGGTTCAGTACCCCTTTGAACTGCTACACACAATCCTGCCACAATCAACAAAAAGGGTGTGTGTTGTCAACTGGATGTGTCGCAAACTGTGGCTTGTCAGTTTGACAGCTTAATTCTTGATTGTTTCCATCAACTTCACATTATGGGCCTCATTACGAGGACAGCTGTGCTACCGGCGGGTTGCAGCCATCCCTGTAACACTGAATCTGCTGCTTGACATCCCAGTGCCACCGGGACATTACAAGTGCCGGTGGCCTGGGATATCAGGTGATGGATTCGGGAAGTCCCCATTCCCGTGGAGTCCAATAGGAATCAACGGGAATTAGTTCACGAAAGCACCAGCACCATTACTAACAGTGTTGGTGCTTCTTTGACAACTCTGCTTTCCGGGTAGCCGTTGCCCCCAGCAGATCAGAACTGCTAGGCGCAGAGTCCCGGAAAGCAGAGTTGTGGTCTGCCGGTCCTGAAAGGGTGCTGGTATGTTGCTACCGGCACCCTTATTTCCTGACCGGCAGGCTTGTAATGAGGCACAAGGCCTCCAGTCTAAGCGTGTACGAAGGAGGCCAGTCAGCTGGTGGGGTGGAGCTATCAGCAGGAGCCTGGGAAGATTGTGGCTATTTTGGACCCGATCAATCTCCATCCTGTGGCTGCTAATTCACTAAGATTACATCGTATTTAAAGTGTATTTCCATTTGGTGCCATATTGGCATCCAGTGCCCACTCCTCCCTAGTATCTTTGAATGTATGATCCCACATTTTAGTCATACATTTTCTTACAAGTATTCTAAATAAGGACACTTTACACAGAGCAAACTGTGATCATCATATTTATGGATCTTGATGTTGAGCTCGGGGAGGTTCAGGATAATCTACAACAGGATAGAACCTTGAGGTTGTGATGTGACAGTCTTGAGAACTATTGTTACCTGTCTACACATGACGACATGCCTAATGTAAGTGGTGGGCCATTGAGAGCTGAGCAGTTACAGTCCATGCAGGTTGCAATGATGGTAATGTGGCTGTTGATCTGAGTGCTCTAACAGGAGTCCTACTGCAACCTTCCACCACCAGATCTGTGCAACCCTCTGGCTAAACCAGTCTGCTCTGTACCACAGCACTCGGACTCCAGCACCGTCCTGCCTCTCCTTCTTGACGATTACCTACTTGCTGGCGCTGCCTGGTGTTTCTGTATCTCTGGCATCTTTGACCTCCACAGGAGACGTATGAGCTTAAGATCTATGACCATAAACAATCAAGCATTAGAGAGAACTATGTAGAAGACCAAATGACTGCCTCTGGGGCCCGATTGTGTGGCTGTCCTTTTGAAGTTGCTCTAGAGGTCTTGAATGCAATCAGCACCAGGGCTATCAAAACTCTATCCATCTCCTCTGTCATCTGTAAAGGATCCCACTACCACTACCACGCATGAGTGTTAAGAAAATGGACTGCACTGTGCTGCAGTGAACCTAATCCACCCACGCCCTGGGCATTTACCCTAAACCTCTGGTTACAGGCATATGAATCCTTGCATGTAGGGACTTTCTGTTTTCTTCCTGTTTACTTTCCTGTTACTGTATGAAATAATGTATACAAAGTTACCGTCACTCGTATGTGGACATTTATGTTCATGAAAGTGCTGAAGTGTAACACTTTGTGCCTCATTACACGGAATGCGGTAAGGGTTTACTGATACCGGTAAGGGCACCGGTACCGGTAAACCCTTACTGCCTTACTACAAGGTCCCTTTGCGCTCCCGACCTCAACGGCTGGTTTTACCAGCTGTTAAGGAACGGGCCCGCAAAGGGACCTTGTTGCTAATTACGGTACCGCAATTTGCGGTACCGTAATTAGCTCCTTCCCTATTCCCATTGAGCCCTATGGGGGCAAAAATGGGAATGGGGAAGTGCCTTGGTGAATGGGGAATTACCGCCCCCGCTCACCTTGGAGTAGGGCGGTAATTCCACCATCCACCAAGGCGGACACAGTAAAATACCGGCGGAAACCATGGCGCTAATAGCGCCATGGTTACCGCATACCGTGTAATGAGGCCCTTTATCTTGTCTTCCCGGCCTCTTCCCCAAGTTCTTGGCCTTGCTTGTTCATCCACTACCATCACTATTTGAGCCAAGGAGAGCCCAAGGGAATCCCTCTCCTGCCACGATTAGTTGCACACTTAAATCAAACGTTGGGACTCCGGACTAAGCTTCTGACATTCGCACACAGCAACTACATGTTTAAGGCGTTGGGGTTCCACCATTGTTAGGTCACGCAGCTACACTTTACCAGCAGTCAGTATCAGAATTGTAAATCCTTAACCTTATGTTTGACTGTAAAACCAATAAAATATGATTAAAAAAAATAAAAACAATGGAAAAAAAAGAAAACAATCTGTGGCACAAACAATCGCAATTGGATTATGCTAACCACTAAAAGATAACTAATTCAGACATGTGTTTGTCACCAGATTTCCCACTCATGACAGTACAAATATCATCGATTCAACCGAGTGTTCTTGTGGGAGATATTACATATGAAAAACATCGAAGAAATCTAAACTTAGAATACATTAACTTTACTCTAACTAATGACTAAAAACGCATGATGACCAGTTGCCAAACATTTCATTGAAAAACGTCATGATGCGACACAATCATTTTGGCAGACACTACAAACTGATGAATACTGACGAGAGGGAATAACACAGATAGCCTCGTCTAGGGGGAGAACATTTCTGGAAAGCGTGTCTGCCCCATGGACTAAATGAGGACCAGGAATGGATGTGCATTAGTTAGTTATGGATTATATCATGCTGAATGTTTGAACTATGACTAGGCATCACAAGCAGGATACATCACAGGATTTCTGATTGTTGTCTTAAGTATTTGCATGAGTGTAAATAGATATAAATGAGCATGTTCATTGTATATTTAATATTTGAATTTGACAGTTGAGTGCTTTCTTTACTTTCCCTACATGTATGTTTAGTCCATGCTTGAGATGTTTTGGTAACCGTTTTCTTTCTGTCTGTTACTTGCACAACAATACTCTCTTTTTTTGTAGCTTTGGCTGAAATGTGTGAAAGCGACATTTGCCCAAGGTAATCCTACAACGTGACACCAGGCAGAGAAGACCGCGCTGAAGCAGAGCGTGAATTTGTTACAGCGCGAGCAACAGAGAGCGCGTTCACTGTACATTTAAGAACACATGCAAAGCTTTTAAAAAAAAGAAAGCATGCTGCATCCCGGGTTGTTTCTAAAAGAAATGTTCAGGCAATCTTTTCAAAGATCATTTGTGTTTTCACATTTTGTATGTTATGGTCATTAGTTAAAAAAGTGCGTGGCAGTTCCCACTTTTCAAAATTCAGTTCAATTTAACGTATGTTTTTAGAGATTGTGCAACTTTATAGACAAATTAACATGTTGGGTAATCACCATGTATTGGCTTTGTAGTTAATTTTAATTTGAAATAACCTTCAGTGATGGTTAGACATATTTAGTACGTAGTTCCTGCCAAGAACAATATTATTCCTTGTTTACAATTCTAAAATTTCAATATCACCTTCAATGGTTTTATACTTCCATGCTATTTCTCCTATGCCTACAATTCTCAAATTTCAATATCATATAGAACGGTTTTTACCACCTGCTACTATTCCAACATGTGTTTCACTACCTAGGTCTAATGATTCATTCAATGAAAAGACATTTTGTACATTTAATTTGTCTTAGTGTTGCATATTACCTAATGTAATCGTAACTTAAAATATTTGTTTTGTTCATTGCATTGAAATTCTTAACTTTGAGCAAATACTAAATAACACAAATATATCCTTAACGAGCATTTCTTTTCAGTCATTGATTTGCTTTTTACCTTATGCTTTCAAAATAGTTTTTCATCACTTCACATACCTGGTGGATCAATTATTTGCTATTTTAATTTGTTATTTGTTGTCTTTGACTACTAATTTCCCTTGCAGTAGTTTGGTATTCTGTTTAAATAACACATTTGGCATTGTACAATGATAATGATTGAATAATGTGACTCTCTAATGCTCTATTATGATTGTATTCAAAGTCTGCTCACCTTAGGTCGTTGTGACGTAGCCCCATTATTGAATCATGCCAAAATGTCGCCACGACTGTGGCAACATTACTAATACTGCACCTGAGTGCAGTACAACATTCCCAACCTCTATTATACCGACTAAGGTGAGTGGGGATTGCAGGGGTGTCCGCCGCTCCCCTCAGTCGGTGTAATGGGAGTCAGGGTTGTGGGGGTGTCCCCTTCTTCTGTTACATGGAGAGCGGGGAACAAAGTTTAAGAAAGAAAAAAAAAGGACCCTGCAGTGCCAGCTGTAACCCAGGTAAATCGGTGGGAACTGACTTTGCAGGAGATAGGGCCTCATTACACGGTAGGCGGTGAGCCATGGCGCTATTAGCGCCATGGCTCATGCCGGTAAAATACCGGCACCGCCTTGGCGGAAAGGGGATTTACCGCCCCATTCCAAGGTTGGAGGGGCGGTAAATCCCCTTTCCGCCATTGCCCTTCCCCATTCCCATTTTTGCCCCATAGGGCATAATGGGGATGGGGAAGGCGCTAATTACGGCACCGTAAATTACGGTTGCCGTAATTAGCTCCGATGTCCCTGCTTCTTGCAGGCGTTAAATCCTCCAACCCGCAAAGGGACCTCGTAGTACGGCGGTAAGGGTTAACGGTCACCGTTGCCATTAACGCTGACCGTTAACCCTTACCGCCGTCCGTGTAATGAGGCCCATAGAAGTGAGTCAGTGGCACACTTCTGTGCCGCGGAGAAGGTAAGGGCATTGGGGCTGGGGGGATGCAGGGGCCATGAGTAATCTATGTGATCACTGCGCCGCGCCATAATGGAGATTGACATTTTCGTGGTCGACATTACGGGCGGTGCAGTGAACACATAGATCTCTCATTACTTTGTGGAGCAGATAGAGTAGTATTTGAAGTAGTTTCTAATTCTATTTGGAATTTGTCATTGGTTCGTAGAATTTCTCACTTCAATTCCTGCTAGAGTAAAAATATAGTTGCCTCATGTAAGGTCTAAACAAGATCAGTCTAGAGTATAAATTCAACACGTTTGACCTACCAAATTCTTATGTTTCCATTGTAACCTCTTTTGCCATGCCAGGATGACCACGCAGTATACGGCATTCGGTCTACACCGGGTGGTATTTTGTCTCTGTATTTATCCATTCTAGTAGGCATGAAGGTTGGACTGGCATCTACATCATTCTTCCTTTCTCTTCCAGACATTTTGGAGTGTCTTATTTCACATAACATGGTTTTACTCTTTATTGTGTTCTCTACATTGTGCAAACCAAAGTTAAAGTATGATACGTATCCATTTTAAAAATCCTCAATTAACAATTATTATTTCTTATAACATCAAAAATCATCCCAGGCTGAATTTCTCCCCTCCTTGTTATGGTATTTTTGTTCAAACCAAAGTTATCAAACATGTCCTTTTCTTTCTTTTTTTATTTTTTATTTTTTAAATGTTATAATTTTATTCAAAACTTTTCATTTATCCATAAAGTCATACAATACCAAAATCCACAGTAATAAAAAACATAGGTTTTAGCAAACACATTCTTCCACTAACCATACTGTCCAAACTATCTAAGATCGTTTCCTTACTACATTAAATACTGCTGTAAGTCCTCCCTTTCAGTTGGTTATGTCCTCTTCATCATGATTATGTGATTCCAAAATTGAATTATGACAGTGGTGAGACTCCTATTATTCCCTGACAGTATTAGATTCCATCTGTCCTGGCAATTGAGTTCATGCCCAGGTGTTGTTATCATTTCTCGAAACCAGTTTCTTTTTTCAGCTAACGCAGGGCAAGTCATGATGATATGATGGATGTTTTCGAGCATCTGTTTATTCTTACAGAATTGACAAAATGCTTCCTCTTTCAGGATTTGTCTATTATTTGCCATGAGTTCCCATGTTGATAGTTGATTTAATCGTAGTCTAATAAATTGATCCCTGATTTGCCTATCTGGGAATTGCTTCAGATACGCAGGCAAATCATTGATTGCACGGTTGTCCAGTTCACAATGCAAATTCATCTGATATCTTGATTTCTCTGTTAGAGTAAATATCCAGTCATTTCGCTGTAATCTTTGTTTAGCACATTGAGGGCGATTCACAAGCATCTCCGTTGTTATACTGTTTGCTGTCATCACACTTTTCATTACGTTCTTCCATAATGCTAATGCCGTGTTGGCCACAGTAATGTTTCTTTGTTGGAAAAGTGTATATGCTGGGATTTCATCCTCATTGATCATTTTTCTATACAAGTCAATTTTCTTCCACTCGACTATTGATCTTAATGATTGTGTCGCTGTCTCATGTCTGATTCTTTTGATCGGAATGAGTTCGATAACCCAAGGAGTTTCCTCCAAAAGAGGCCTTCCAAGATATCCCAGATAGATTGATCAAGATTAATCATAGTCTCACTCCGGTAACTCAGGATCGCAGTCGCTTTTTGTCGGTAAAATATGAGGATTGGTTGTAAAGAGTATTTTCCAAATTTACTATGTATGAATAGCCCTTGTCTCACCAGTGAAGCTGTTTTCGTTCTCAGGTGCATTATCCAAGGTGTTTCTACTTCTGATTGGTTCACTAGGACTCCTAGGTATTTAATTTCAGTTACCGTGGTCAATTATTGTTCATTCATGTAGAACTGAAAGGGTTGTTGCTTTCTTTTCTGTCCTTTCTTTGCTGAGAGTGGCATGATTCTTGCTTTGGCGGTATTTATCTCTAGGCCATTTTCCAACATGTAAGTTTCCAATTCCCAGTTACTTCTTTGCAGACCTAGCTCTGTTTTTGTCATCTGCATACATCAAGTGCTGAATCTGCTGGTTGTTTAG
This sequence comes from Ambystoma mexicanum, assembly GCF_040938575.1. Classification (NCBI taxonomy): domain Eukaryota; kingdom Metazoa; phylum Chordata; class Amphibia; order Caudata; family Ambystomatidae; genus Ambystoma; species Ambystoma mexicanum. Next base: position 1,175,766,426 of record NC_090928.1, on the reverse strand, counting down.
TTTAGGTGGATTTGCCTTCTGAAAGCGAGGAGGTTCAGGGACGTCCATGGTGTACAACTTAAACAATGTTGCTGCAAGGTGGCACCCCTGTTTGAGCCCATTTTCCGCTTCAATAGGTGCCGACAATAGACCTTGTTGTGATAATCTGATTCTTAATGTGGTATTGGTATATAGTTGTTTGATTGATTCCAATAGCGTCAGTGGACAGTTCCACTTCTTTAGTTTTCCCCACAGTATTGTCCTATTAACCATATCAAAGGCCATATGCAGGTCTATAAACGCTGCATATGTGGTGTAATTATTGACCAATGACTCCTGTTTCTGTCTTAGACAATCTCCTGGGGGGGTGGATCACTATGCCCCCCTCTGTTATTATATCTTAGGACCTTTGTGCACTGTGTTACTGTCATGATGCCTACCCCCGGGAGTCCGGATCGAGTCCATCAGCCCCGGGAGTAGGCATCTAGATATTCATTAAAACTCCAAAAGCCCCGGCTGGGGGCTGTTTGGATTCAGTCCTGGTGCCTTAGGCACCAGGCTCATCATAGAAATCAGTCCTCAGCTCATAGACTTTACTTACCTTATGCAGACCATGCTGCAAATGTGTCCAAGCCAACGTGAGGCCTGGATGGGACTATTTTATTACAGGGACTATTTTTCACTCGGTTGTGGTTCTGGGGAACTTCTTACCTGGGACTACTTTGCAGGCTATTTAAACCATGCCCGAACAGCAGCCCATGCTTTGCGTTATTCTGCATCCAGCAGCGTGAAGCTCACCATGTCTGCAAGTCAGCATCCAGTCTTCTGCCACGCCCGCCTCGAATCCGGAGCTCCTAGACAAAGGGCAAAGAAAGGAGAAGAGGTTAGATCATAGACATTATTTGATTCCTTACCTGATTCCAGACCCAGCACATCTCCGAGCCTGGAAAGGACATTATTTCAGCACGCGTCGCCAGCAGCAGCGCCGCGTTATACTCACCAGTCCACCGCATCTTTCGACTCAGCGCTGCCTCCATTATTTTCTTCGTCGAAACCCAGCACCTGGGGGGAAAAACAAAAGGAATAACAAGGTGAGCCGAGAAAACCAACAAGGACAATCTCTTTGCCACCATAGGCTTACCTGCTTTACCACCAGAGGTATTATTCTTTAATTCGCTGCATCTTCCTATGCCGCACCTATAAAGGGAGAGGAAACAGCAAGTTAAACTCATGCAACTTTTACCGGACAGTGTTTGGTAATACAGACTCTTACCTGAACGCCATCAGCTGCCTCCAGGCAATATTCTTTTGGACCCAGCTGCAACCTAACGAGGGAATGGAACAAGAGTGAACATCGGAAATATTGAACTCTTTGAACTTTATAGACACTGGAGTCAATATTCCTCCGGAACTCCTCCAGTACCTTCAACCCAGTGAAGTAACTGGTATCTACACGCCCCTGCATGCCATGCAGGATGGAGAGCTCATCATTTAAAAACATAAAGTGAGGTTACCAAAAGGGAATATCGGAGGTGATTAGTGGGGAGAACGAGAACTGTTGAGGGGCCATCACTAAAGTCCGCTGGTGGCTAAATCCCTTTCTACACTTGCAGGAGAATACTTCTACGAGTCCAGCAGACAAGATTAGGTGGGCCAGTCCAGACTGTCATCTCTTCACTACGCATCACGTTGGTGGAGACCGCAGCTGTCCGGGTCCGATCGACGCCCCTGTGGGAACCAGGTGAGCGAAACAGAACACAAAGCCTATCTACAAATCCCCACCCGGGCGTAATGGAGACCTCAGAAACCGACCAACTAGCCCAATTGTTAGGAGAACATAGGGCAGAAGTGAACTCTGTGCGCCAAGAAACTAATGCCCCCAGGAGAGAACTGATTGTGTCAAAGGAGCGCACTGATGATCTTGCCAGACAACTGCTGCAAAACCAAGCCGGGCAAACACCACTACCTGGACTTGGGGGGAATTCAACCCCTGTTTCATCGAGCAGCCCTGTGCAAGTGGTTCTACCAGGGAGCATTCCTTTAGCTCCACCTGAACGCTTTGCTGGGGACCCAAAAAGGTTTGCCGTGTTCATGAACCAATGCCGCTTGCACTTTTTATGCAGACCAGGAGCTTTTCCAAACGACCAAGCCAAAGTAGCCTTTGTACTGTCATACCTTAGTGGCAGCGCAGCGGATTGGTCAATTCCATTAGTCAACCAGGATGACCCTCTTCTTCGGGATTTTCAGGGTTTTCAATTGAGCATGGAAAGATTATTCGCCAGACATTCACAGGGACAGGCCCTGGATAACAAATTTCTATCCCTACGACAAGGAAACCAGGACCTGCTAATTTATATCGCAACCTTCAATAGGTTGGTGGTGGAAACCGGATGGCCAGAGGTAAAGCGAATTACATTATTTCATCGTGGACTTCGGGGTGAACTCAAAGATGTTTTGGCCCAAGTTGTGAACCCACCTCAGGATTGCGCAGAATATATAGACTTAGTGGTCCAGCTAGACCACCGACTTCAGAATAGAAAAGCTGATCGAGCTAAATTCAAGAATCGGGTATTGGTTAAACCCAATGTTACTCCCAAAGGAACAGATGCATCAGAACCAATGCAGATCGGGGGGTTAAGGGATCCTTAACTCAAAAAGAAAGAGAAAGGAGACGACAGATGCAGTTGTGTCTGTACTGTAGGGCCTCAGGACATTTTCTACGGGATTGCCCTATAAAACCATCCAAGAAAGTAGTCGGAGTTGCTGATAGAAATCAAACAGAGCCTGATTTGGGAAACGACCACGCCTGACAAGCGTAGAGGTCCGCTTGCCGAGCTTAAAGAAGGACACTCAGACCTCGCACCTAATCATACCAATGGTCCTTATTGATCCAAGGCAGCCATCACGTATGCACGCAGTCAGGGCATACATTGATAGCAGGGCCGTAGGAAACTATGTGGACCACGAATTGGCTTCTATGTAGGAAACTATGTGGACACGATGAATCTACCTCTCTGCAAAAAGACCACTTTCGGATGTTATCACCACAGTCGATGGAACTGAAATTGCCTCTGGGCCTGTAACTCATTCCACCACAGAGATGACACTGTTGGGTCAAGATGGGCATCGAGAGACTATTGTGTTTGACTTAATCAAAGCCCTGCAGTTCCAAATAATACTGGGGATACCTTGGTTGGAAACACATAATCCTTGTATTGATTGGCGAGAGAAGAGAGTAACCTTCCCGGAGTGTGCATACACCTGTTACCCGGAAAAAACCTTGAACAAAAGCCTGGCCACAGTCGCTAATCCAGTCATGCAGTTACCTCAGGAATATCAAGAATTCCAGGATGTTTTCCAAAAACAACAGGCAAACACCTTACCACCTCTTAGATCATACGATTGTCAAATCGACCTCATACCCGGTGCACAACCTCCATGCAGTAGAATCTACGCCCTTACGGAACCCGAAAACCGTCACCTACGACAATACTTGGACCAATACCTTGCTAATGGCTTCATTCGTCCATCTAAGTCCCCTGCATCTTCAGCTTTATTCTTCGTGCCCAAAAAGGAAGGTGACCTCAGAACGTGTATAGACTATCGCGCATTAAACCAGATCACGGTGAAGAACCGATATCCATTGCCTCTGATCCCCGAACTACTAGACCAAGTAAAGGATGCTTGCATCTACACTAAATTAGATCTCCGAGGGGCATATCATCTGGTAGGTGTAAAGAAGGGTGACAAATGGAAGACTGCTTTTCGCACCAAGTACGGATTATTCGAATATCAGGTGATGCCCTTCGGGTTGTGCAATGCACCAGCAGCCTTCCAGTATTTTATGAACGATGTCCTTCGTGAACTCATTGACGTCTGTGTTGTCGTATACATAGACGATATTCTAGTGGACTCCTCCTCAGAATCAGACCATGTTAAGCAGGTTTGTGCAGTCCTTGAGAAACTACGCCAGTACAAGTTATATGCAAAATTGGAAAAATGTGTTTTTCATGCTACAGAAGTTGAATTCCTTGGATTTATCCTGACTCCAAAAGGAGTCTGAATGGACTCTCGAAAGGTGGACGCAATTCTCAAGTGGCCATCACCTAGTTCAGTTAAAGGGGTGCAAAGCATGCTTGGATTTGCTAATTTCTACCGCAGATTTATTCCTGACTTCTCATATGTTGTACACCCCATCACAGCACTTTTTTGTGAAAAAACAAACGCTTCTTGTGGACCGAAGAGGCTGAAAAAGCCTTCCAAGAACTGAAATTGAAATTCACGTCGGCACCTGTCTTAAAGCATCCACGCCCCGAGCTCCCATACATAGTTGAAACCCATGTATCCAGTTTAGCCATGGGGGCTGTCCTGTCCCAGAAGGATCCAGAAACCGGTCAACTTCATCCAGTAGCATTTTGGTCCAGAGAATTCTCGGCCACCGAATTAAACTATGCGGTTACCGATAAAGAGTTGTTAGCCATCAAATCCGCCTTCAAGGCTTGGCGGCATTATCTTCTCGGTGCCAGGCATACCATTACTGTAATCATCGATCACAGGAACTTGCAGTATTTAAAAACAGCCAAGGCCCAATCATCTTGTCAACTTCGATGGGCCTTATTCCTTGCCGAATTCAATTTCGTAATCACTTACCGACCAGGTTGTAAGAATGGTAAGGCAGACGCTTTATCCCGAATCGGGATGGGAGAAGCATATTCAAACCCGGAACCGGTGCCTATAATTCCTGAACAAAGAATTCTTGGGATAACTACTCTACAGACCTTAGAAGATATTCATTTAAAAATCCAACAACTTTTCGATTCAGCAGCCCTGCAGGACTGGGTTAAAAAGGGCCAAGATTATTCAGTTGTCAATGACCTACCTTACTATCAAGGGCATCTATTTCTACCACACAAGGAACTACAAGAAAAAGTCATCTCCAATTACCATGAAGCTCTGAGGGAAGGGCACCCAGGTATTGCAAAAACTGAAGCTAAAATTAAAAGACAATTCTGGTGGCCCACCTGGCGAAAAGATGTAAAGTCATTTGTACTGTCTTGTGGCATCTGCGCCCAGAATAAAAGCCAAAAGAAGAAACCAGCTGGTCTTTACAACCTTTAGATATTCCACCCAGACCATGGCACACTTTGTCTTTAGACTTTATTACAGATCTACCGCCATGTAATGGATTCAACACCATTCTAGTTATTGTGGATCTTTTTTCCAAGATGGCCCACTTTATTCCTTTAAAAGTGTTACCTTCTGCTTCAATCTTGGCCAAGGAATTTCTCGAAAATATTGTTCGAATACATGGATTTACTTCCGTATTGATCTCTGACCGAGGTAGTCAGTTCATTTCACAATTTTGGCAGAAGTGTTGTCAATTGGCACAAATCGACATAAGGTTATCAACCAGTCACCATCCCCAAACCGATGGTCAGACGGAGAGAACCAACCAGACTCTTGAACAATACCTACGTTGTATGCTCCACCAAACCGAAGGTAATTGGAAGGACATTTTATGGATTTCTGAATACGCATACAATAACTCTGTACATTCAGGAACCGGACAAAGCCCCTGTTATACCATATATGGACATCATCCTCGAACCTCAGAACTCGATTTGCCCCAGCATTTAGAAATGCCAGCAGTAACTCATCTGCATTCTACTATTACATAAGCCTTTAAAGAGGCAACAAAGCATTTGAAACAAGCAAAAGAGAAATACAAGAAAAATGCTGATCAACATAGAAGTGAGACCCCACCATATTGAATCGGAGACCAAGTTTGGCTGGCTACAAGACATATTCCTCTGAAAGGAAGTCAGACTTTTAATCCTAGATATTTGGGACCTTACACAATTAAGGCCATTATCAACCCGGTGGCCGTCAAATTAGAATTACAGTCTAATATGCGGATTCATCCTGTCTTTTATGTTTCACTTCTAAAACCAGTTCAACCCGGGACAAGATTAACCAAACCACCTGACCCCATCCTAATAGATGGAGAAACTGAATTTGAGGTAAAAAACATCCTAGACTCTAAAATGGTTAAATCAAGACTTTTTTATTTAATCGACTGGAAGGGTTACGGACCACAAGAAAGGTCATGGGAACCTAGTGACCACATTCATGTTCCTCAACTGGTGAAAAGATTCCATCGGGACTTCCCAGACAAGCCAGGGTCAAGGTGAAGAACAACTTTAAGAGGGGCGTTGGGGGGAGTGCTGTCATGATGCCTACCCCCGGGCATCCGGATCGAGTCCATGAGCCCCGGGAGCAGGCATCCAGATACTCATTAAAACCCCAACAGCCCCGGCTTAGGCACCAGGCTCATCATAGAAATCAGTCCTGGCTCCATAGGCGCCAGGCTCATAGACTTTACTTACCTTATGCAGACCATGCTGCAAATGAGTCCAAGCCAACGTGAGGCCTGTATGGGACTATTTTATTACAGGGACTATTTTTCACTCGGGTGTGGTTCTGGGGAACTTCTTACCTGGGACTATTTTGCAGGCTATTTAAACCACGCCCGAACAGCAGCCCATGCTTTGCGTTATTCTGCATCCAGCAGCCTGACGCTCACCGTGTCTGCAAGTCAGCATCCAGTCTTCTGCCACGCCCACCTCGAATCCGGAGCTCCTAGACAAAAGGCAAAGAAAGGAGAAAAGGTTAGATCACAGACATTATTTGATTCCTTACCTGATTCCAGACCCAGCACATCTCCGAGCCTGGAAAAGACATTATTTTAGCACGCGTCACTTCGCTAGCAGCAGCGCCACGTTATACTCACCAGTCCACCGCATCTTTCGACTCGGCGCTGCCTCCATCATTTTCTTCGTCGAAACCCAGCACCTGGGGGGAAAAACAAAAGGAATAACAAGGTGAGCCAAGAAAACCAACAAGGACAATCTCTTTGCCACCATAGGCTTACCTGCTTTACCACCGGAGGTATTATTCTTTAATTCGCCGCATCTTCCTATGCCGCACCTATAAAGAGAGAGAAAACAGCAAGTTAAACTCATGCAACAGTGTTTGGTAATACAGACTCTTACCTGAACGCCATCAACTGCCTCCAGGCAATATTCTTTTGGACCCAGCTGCAACCTAACGAGGGAATGGAACAAGAGTGAACATCGGACATATTGAACTCTTTGAACTTTATAGACACTGGAGTCAATATTCCTCCAGAACTCCTCCAGTACCTTCAACCCAGTGAAGTAACTGGTATCTACGCGCCCCTGCGTGCCATGCAGGATGGACAGCTCATCATTTAAAAACATAAGGTGAGGTTACCAAAAGGGAATATCGGAGGTGATTAGTGGGGAGAACGAGAACTGTTGGGGGGCCATCACTAAAGTCCACGGGTGGCTAAATCCCTTTCTCCACTTGCAGGAGAATACTTCTATGAGTGCAGCAGACAAGATTAGGCGGGCCAGTCCAGACGTTCATCTCTACACTACGCATCACTTTGGTGGAGACCTCAGCTGTCCGGGTCCGATCGACACCCCTGTGGGAACCAGGTAAGCGTAACAGTTACTGCTAGATTACTTCTATCTTACTCCTATGGACACATTAGCATAAGATACAAAGAAAACACATGAATCGAGTCAACAATAGAAACACTTTTATCATACATAGCAATGCATGATGTAAACCCTATTATAATGCAAATCTCGAATTTTCACCTTTTATTCTTTTGGTGCAAATCTACCCGCAATGCAATGACCATAAGCCTTACAGGTTTCTAATGCATGCGATATAATAAGAACACCATTCCTCTCCATTCCACACCATACTTCACTCTCTCTCTCTAAGACAAACCATGTCTGATTACCCCATCTATAGCTCTGTGTGAGTGTCTGTACTAATTCCCCATCCATGTGTCTTATTCAGAAATACTCCCCTTTTTCTCTTGTTTTGCTCTGTCTCTCCTCTCCTGCTAACTCTGAAACCAGCCCGGTCACTCAAACTGCCTCAATGCCTCTGCCAAGCTTCTGCTCTCATCAGAATTCTTCCCCAAGCTTCCTCGATCTAACAAAGCCATTGGATTCTTCTACACCAAGAACACTTCTCCCTCAATGGCAACTTCCTTTCATTCTCCTCTCGATCTCATGCCAACCAAAAACGTCTCTCTCCAAGTCAACTCCATCTACATCTAAAAAACTACAATCTCCTCACCTCTGGTTATACTATTCAATTACGTATACATATCCCTATAGTTACACTCGTTCTCTCCAAGCTAAAATGCCTCTCTGTCAGCAATTCTAAATCTGAGCAGTGCCTAAATGTCTGTGTTGCATGTACTTGTACTTTTTCAATCACTCCGTGTTCAGGTCAATGTGACATTTGCCATCATATCTATACCATATCTATTTTCTGTCTGCCTGCGGTCCATCTTACCATCTCCTAATATTTCTCCATTCAAATCCCTCTATCCACCTGCCTGCAAAGCTCTCCCTGTCCCCATGGCGCTGCCCCCACCTTTTCTGTCTCTACGAAGCACCAGCCATGCTGATAAGGCCAGCATCCCTCTCCTCTGGAAAAAGGTCATGTTATCTCTGCCTGCCAAGCAAATGTTTACAAATACTTGTACACTGTAACTCATAACAATCTCTCCGCCTCATTCTATCAAATGCAAATTACAAATGCCTACACATATGTGGATAGTCTAATAATACTACTTTTTTTAATACGGTTTTTATTAATTTTCAAAACAAACAAACAATACAAACCAAACTGGCAGCACTTTTTGCAACAATCACATGAACATCAATTAGTCAAGACCACTGCCCCCCAATCCCTCCCCCCTCAAGAGCTTGTTTGTCCTTCACTTTCCGTATCTGCTACGTGTGACAGGGTATCACCTCCTTCTGAGTCTGCAGAATTCATTATTGTTCCAAACAGACCTGCTATTAATACTCTCCATGCCATCAGGGTACCCACTTCTTCTTCCCCACTCATGCTACATGCCTCCTGCCATACCACGGTTTCAGCCTCCGCCCATTTCTGCAACTCCCGCCACCATACCTCCACACGTGGCTTATGACACTGCTTCCATCCCATGGCAATCCTCCGTTTTGCGAGCACATATGCCAAGTCCTTCAATTTCCCAACATGTTTAAGTTTTCGTGGTCTGGGAAATCCTCCCAACAGGCAGGCCCAGGCCGTATCTACAATGAGCGTGACCCCTTTGTCCGCTAGTTTTTGCGCCACTTCTCCCCAGAAACTCTCATTCACTGGGCAAGACCAAAACATGTGTGTCATATCAGCATTTTCCTTGTCGCATTTTGGGCACGCTTGTCGTCCCGCATTTCCGAACTTAGATATTCTCATCGGGGTCATATAAGCTCTGTGCGTTATATAAAACTGTATTTGTTGTAATGTAGCATTTCTTGACACCTTCTTGTGGTATCCCATAGCACACTCCCACATCCCATCCTCCATCTGTGCTCCCACCTCTGTTTCCCAACCCAACCTCAAATGCGTCAACTCCTTCCCAACCCGGGTCATCACCATCTCATACAATCTAGAGATCTCATGCCCCCCTTCTGATATGTCATATATTGTCCCCATAGTGGCGTCTGGGTCCTCCGCCAATGCAGTCTCAGGCCAGATTTTAAGAGTATTATGCACCAGCCTTAGGTACGTGACATACTGGCCCCTATGAAAGCCCGTCTCTTCCCCTAGTCTTTCAAAATCCCTAATGGTCCCCTCTTGCCAAACATCCCCCAATGTAACCAGCCCGACCGACTCCCAGTAGGTCCTGATTATCATCCTTAGCTGCTTGTCTTCCCCTGCCAAAGCAACCAATGGCACCTGCGTGGAACACGGGTACGGGTCCTCCCTCATTCGACATACTCTACGCCACATCTTCCACCCCAGCAACATCATTCCCGGGCGCTCCCTCAATTGTGAATTTCCAAATAATTTCCTTCAGGTAAAACGGAGTGCAGTCCTGTCCAAACAGCCTAAATTCGGGAGTTGCCTCATCAGAGAGCTATTTGACCACATATTGCAACTGACCAGCTACATAATAGGCCTTAAAATTAGGCCGCTTAATACCCCTCCTCTCATGGAAATTCTGCAACTTCCATAGCTTCACTCTATTCCGGGTGCCATGCCATAGGAAGTCTCTGCACATACTATTCAGCTTGGCAAAAAACTTCTTAGGTATCATATACAGAATATTGCTGAAAAAATCTAAGAGCCTAGGTAGGACCACCATTTTAAGCATCGCCCCCCGTCCCATCATTGCCAACGGCAACTTCTCCCAAAACTTCATGCTTATACGGATTTTTCCCACAGCCACCTCGGTGTTATGCAAATGTTCCTCCTCTACCGCATGATACACATCTATTCCGAGGTAGCGGAAGGAACCAAGCGCCCATGGTATTGGCAACACTGGCAACCACTCCAGAAGGGTTCCTCTGTAGCTACCCAATGGGAATATGCTTTATTTTTGGGGGTTCACCGCTATGCCAGACAGTTCCGCATACCTTTCCATTACCTCCAGAATATACTGAAGATTTTCCTCTGGATATTTCAAATATAATAGCAAATCGTCAGCATACAGGGATATTAGGTGTTTCTCACCCCCTACCTCGATGCCTATCATGTCATATTGTTGCTGAAGGTACACTGCCAGGGGCTCCAGGGCCAGGATATATAACATCGGGGACCAGGAGCGCCCTTGTCTGGTGCCTCTGCTAAGTTGCCACCTCTCGGATATCACCGCTCCTGTACGAACCCTAGCTAGCAGCTCACTGTATAGCAACTTCGCCCACCGAATGTAGCCCGGCCCCATCCCGTATTCCCTCAGGGCCTCCAGCAAACACGACCACCTGACTGAATCGAAAGCTTTGACTGCATCTAAGGACACAACCGCCATTTCACCCTCGCTCTTGCTCCCCCATTCGACCACCCGGTGGAGTCGCGTATGGTTGTGGGTTATATTCCTGTTGGGGACATAACCTGTTTGGTCCAGATGTATCAATTTACTACTAACTCTCCGCAATCTATTAGCCAGGACCGCCCTCAATATCTTGTCGTCCTGATTCATTATTGACAAGGGCCTGTAGGAGCCATGCCCTGGTTTGTTGGGATTAGGGAGCGGTATTATGATCGCTTCTCTAAGCGATTCCGGCAACCGGCCCACCTCAAACGATTAATTAAGCATTGCTAGCATGGGGAGGAGTACCTTCTCACTATATGCTTTATAAAATTTGCTAGGAAGTCCGTCCGCTCCCGGGGTCTTACTGGTGGGCAGCTGCCTCACCACCTCATCCAATTCCTCCAAGGTAATCGGTGCATCCAGCTCTTCTCTTTCTTCGACACTAATCTTAGGTGATCCAATATCTCTTAGAGTTTCCCTTATCTCCTCTCGGCTGCCCCCCCCCTTTGTCCTCATATAGTGCCCTATAATAGTCCAAGAATGCCTCATTGACTCCTTTTTGGGTGTCCGCTACCTCTCCATCCTGTTGGGTGTCTTGACACACGTTCAAGTTATTAGGCTACAACATTTGTGCTGTGGGCTTAGGAAATCCAAGAGGGCGGCAAAGCCCACATTTGCGCCAGAATCCTGGAGAACCGCGCAGTCTTTGCGCACAACAAAATGGTCGCCTAACCTGCCACCCACCAGTGCAAGCGTGATGGATCGGAAGCGCCAGGGGTGAAAGGTGGTGCCAAAGGAAAAATAGCAGTGCCTGTTAGATAAAAAGCACTTTGAAATCACCTTTGTTTCTCTGAAATGCAAGCTAAAAATGCCTATTTTAAACATTGCAAGATATTAAAAAATCTCACTGAACACCAGCAGACATTTGGCAGAATGTATTCTTGTGTGCATAATAAATCTGGAAAGAGAAAGAGCCCAAAACAATGTTTATAACAAAACGTACTGAGCTGTGGATGTCAGCAGTTGAAGTGAAATTGGACTGAAAGACATTAAAATCTAAATGTTTAAAATAAATGAGTGACCTACTTATGAGTGTCACGTAGTTTGCAACTGTTAAATGTCATAGTTTTGAACTTAGAATCAGTGTTCTAGCTGCATGTGTAAAAATTGCAAGTTTGGTTTGAATGCAGAAAACTGGGAACAAAAGTGACATTTGGCTGAAGCCTGGCTTGAAGAGAGTGAATGCTGCCCGGCAACTACCCCCGACAGGAGTTAAAACTTGATCAGCAGCTGTGTTCCCAGGCCTGGCTGCATTCGGCTGCCCCTGCCAAAAGGAGATGACACCTCTCTGATTGAATTAGGGGAGGAGCACCTGAGGACTGTAGGAAACTAAACAAAGCACTGTCCTTGGCCCAGGCAAATGTTAAATTGGAAGGAAACGGGGATGGGCACTGCATCTGTGAGAAAGCTGAGCTTGGGGGAAGTGGATAAACCAGAAATTCCACCATGTGCTTTGGAAAACCACACCCCTTGGGGCCAGAGCATAATTTTAAAAAGAGATGGATAATTCATAGTGCGGACTTGTAAAAATTATATAAATAATATCATTCTTGTGATTTTTCTGTGCACATTTTAAGAGTTGTTAGGACTCTGTGGTATGTTCTTGGGTATAGTAGCAGAAAAAAGGTTGGTACTCCAAATGTATGCATGTTAAAAATCTGACACTTTATCATCTGAAACCCATATCCCTGGTGCACATTTGTATAAAATCTGGAAAGGTTTAGAGATCGTTATCTGGATGAAAAGGGGAGAATTCTGTCATAAGTGGACACGACATCTTACAAAGACAGGGATCGGATGGTTTGGTGCTACAGAAAATATGTTAACTGGACATATCATATTAGAAAAATGGTACATAGATAAATATGTATTTGGATCAGAAATAGATTTGTGTGCAATTTGACAAGGGGAGGATCCTCTGACCATAAACCTACCTCATCACTCTGACTCACAACCCAGTTCCCCCAAATCAAGGGAGAAAGGAGGAACTGGCCAATGATAAGTTGAGAGGGTTGGGCATGCAGAATGAGCCGACCCACCCACTTTCTAAACACATAAAAGGAGACTGTGCAGGACAGGTAGGGACATTCAATTTCCATTTCCTTGCGGAGCACGCTGACAGACGACTTCACATCCAGAGATCCGGACTGACTCCAGCAAGACAGAGACCAGAACTTAGAACTCTGACTCCAGAAATCAAAGCAAAGGCCTAACTCACAAGCTGAGTTCTCTTCAGCAGGCCTCAAAACCTAACCAAACTATTCACAGCCGGTCGAGCTGTTTGAATTCTTTGCCAAGAACTTTTGCCAGAACCCGTAGCAGACCCAGAAGGCAGAATTATCCAGAGATACCAGACCCAGACCAGATCGCTGAGAACTGACCCAGATCGCTGTGAGCAGAACCAGAGACCAGACCAGACCAGAACCAGAGATCTGGAACCAGAGAACAGAACCAGTACCCAGTGGCGAGAGAACCGCAGCCAATCCTAACCCGATCCGTGACGAAGTCGCATTCCTGTCCAACATATAGTGTGAGTACTCAGCCAGAACTGTGCAAAACCAATTTCTTAGTTTAAAATAATCTAATTCAAACTATATTAACCTATTGAGAAATGCATCATAGAAATCGTGTCCCTTCTTTTGATTCAAAGCTGCAAAACTGTCATCTGTCATATTGTTTAATTCTCAAATAAACCTTTTAAATTTGCAAAACAAACTTACTTCTTGGTTCAGTGGGGTCAGGGGGATTCTAAGAGAGGGGTGTTATATAAGGGTTGTCATCCAGAGTACACGAACTGGACATAAAAATATATAAATAAGGGCTTCCCTTGGGCATCCCAGACCAGGCACTGACTTAGTGGGATTGCTTGATTGGAGTATTTAACAATCCTCTCTGGTTATCGTCCTAATCGGGGGCCTAGGGGTTTCACTCTTGTATAGCCACACTAAGAGGTGGCCCGTTTTATCCCCACCTGCATGCTGCCTCTCAACATACTTCTTATAGTTAAGATTGCAGAGCCTTTCCCAAAGTTCTGCACACCGCTGCTGTAGTTTAAGTACTAGCTCTGCATCCCCCCTCCACTATTGAGTTCCCTTTCCAGTTCATCCTCAGCTCCCCCTAACTCCATCAGGACCCCACCCTGAAGGCCTTTTGATTTAGCGATGGCAGCACCCCGCAGCACCACCTTAAAGGCTTCCCAGAGCGTGCCCGCCGAGTCCACACTGCCAGTGTTCTCTTTGAAATAATGTATAATCTCGTCTCTGACATCCTCTCTGAAGACCGGATCCTTGAGTGCCTCAGCCCGGAGGCGCCACGTCGGTATCCGTGCCCTGGGGAGGCAGTACTGCCACCCCAGGACCAGAGGCGAGTGGTCCGACAGGACCCTCGCTTTGTATTCTATTTGGGTGGTCTCTACCACCACATCTGGCGTGGCAAAAAAATAATCAAGTCTCGTATGCAGTTGTTGCGGGGCTGAGTAATGCGAATACTGCTCCCCATTAGGATGTTTCAGTCTCCAAACATCTGGCAGCCCGAAGTCGTCGAGCAGCATCTGCAACGCCCTGGCTGCCGGGGTGGGCCTATCAATCTTATCATCAGATCTGTCTACCCTGGGGTTCAGCACATAATTAAAATCCCCCCCCAAATAACCGCCCCGCCCACACACGTACCCAGGTTGGTACACAGAGTCCTAAAATATGCCGCTGTGTTTTGATTGGGGGCATACGTATTTACAATGCACACCTCTTTATTTTCCACCAGCGCCTTCAATATTATCATCCTCCCCTCTGTATCCACCACCTCCTGTGTAAGTTGGAGCGGAACGTGCGGTGCCACCCAGACCAACACTCCCTTAGCGTAGGCAGAATACGGAGAACCCACTAAAATACCTCTCCACTTCTTCCCCACCAGCTCCAACTTTTCCCGCGTCAGATGCGTCTCCTGCAACAGTGCAATATCAATCTTCTGTCTTTTCAAATACATCATGACCTTGTTCCTCTTTAAGTAACTATTGAGTCCCCTGACATTCCACGTTACGATCTTAAGATCCCCCATAGCTCATAAGTATCCTCCCCCCTTCCGTGCAGCCAATCCCACCTGCCCATGCGATACAGATACCACCCTCTAGCTCTTTCTTGTAGCCTCATGTACAAACTCGAACTCCCCATAACTATGTACACCCCAAACTCCCCACTTCCCTCCCCACCCTCCACCCATCCATTCCCCAACACCACACTCCCCAACTGCTGCCCAGCTCCATCCATGGAACTCAGGCACCCCCACATCTAGCCCTGCAAGCACCAACCAATGCCCAGAGCTCAGTAGGGTGAAGTCGCCCCAATGGCCACTTAACTATGGTTACTAAGTGGGGTAAAGAGATCCTTTCTGCAAGGCTCCCCAAAAAACAGCAATAGTCACAGTGCTCATAACATGTTGTTTAGCGGTATGGCCTTCTCTGCCTAAGGCCGCTCAAATTACTATAATCAAGTCCCAGAGTCCTATTCCGCGCCATCTTGTAGCGCCCTCCTCGTGCACTACTTATCTCCTCCATCTCCTCTTCCCGTCCAAACGTAAGGCTCCTGGGGGCATCCCTGCGTGTCGAGCCATCCCATGGCGTCCTCTGGAGTCTCAAAAAACAAAGTCCTGTGTTTCTGAAAAACTTTCAATTTCGCCGGATACAGCAACATGTATTTATGGCCCGCCTCTCTCAATCTCTGCTTTACCGTTCCAAAGTTCCTACGGCTACGCTGCACAATCAGGGTGTAGTCCGGGTAGGCCGTTATGTTTGCCGCCCCTCGTTTAATCGTTCCACCCTTGCGGAAGTGTTCTAGTATCCTCTCCCGATCCCGGTAATTAAGGATTTTGGCAATTACTGGCCTAGGTGGGTTTCCCGGCAGCAGCTTCCTTGTCAGAGCTCTATGGGCACGTTCCACCGCGAATCCCTGAGATAAAGCTCCTCCGGGTATCTCCTGCAACAGCATAGATTCGATGAACTCCGTGGGATTGTGGCCCTCTGATCCTTCTGGCAGGCCCACGATGCGAATGTTATTCCGTCGGGCGCGTCCTTCCGCCTCCTACGCCCTGTCTCCAGGTTGCCCACTCTCTGCACCAGGGCATGCAATTCAGCCTTATGGTAGGCACAATCAGCGGTGTTCAGGCTAACCTCTTTCTTGAGGGTCTCAGTGTGCTCCGCCAGAGACCTGACGTCCTGTCGAAGTAAATCCACCACTTCCTGCATCTCTCCGACCTTAAGGTCCAATGCCGTTTTCAGCTCAGTAACGGCCAGCTCAAGTTTAGACACCCAGGCCGCCTTCAGGTCCGCAATCGCAGCCAGGACCACCTGGTTAGTGCCCGTCACAGGCATGCCGCCTGCAGGCAACTTATTCTTGCTCTTGGAACTATCTGGACCAGGGGACGTCTTGGCGAAGTCGTCCAACGTGGGCTGCTTCGCTTTCAGTCTCACGGTTCTATTAGACATGATTCTGCAGCCGCTGGTCCCGTTCCAGGGGGCCACTCTCGTGCAAACCCCAGGAGAGACCTGTCCACTACCATGGGTCGTGCTTTCCCATGTAGCTGCATAAGCCCCACTCCGGCAGCTCCACGGAGTGGGGGGGGGGGGCACACACAGTCCACAAACTCTATGAGCTTCTCACGCCGAGCTTTCCATGAACAGTGTCTCGCTACTTCGATGCGTCGTAGTGTGGCCTCAGTCCTCTATCACATGCCCAAAGGCCTACGCCAGTAGTAGAACACTCTAGAAATACAGGCTGATTCGCGTTAGTATCTCAACATAGGGGACCTGCGTTCCGCACAAGTTACAAATACGCACACAGTCCAGTCCTGTCGCCCGACCACCGTGCGTCCTGCTCCTTCCTTTGTTCCGGTCGTTGATCGGCCATTTTGTTTCATCTTCCGTCTCCGGCGCTCCTTATCTTTTTCACACAAAACTCCACCGCTATTCCTCCCACGCATTCCAAAAGTTCACCAAGCGCAGTCAGTCCGTTCACACACCGACATATGTGTTTTCAGCAATCATAGGCACGTTGTTATGCACTATTTCGCCAGGATCATTTCAGGATCTTGGGAGCTCCTCCAGATGGCGTCCTCCTACATGGCCCTTGTAGCCACGCCCCCTAATAATACTACTTCATGTCACTACTAATCAGTACTAATCAGAATGTATGATGGATAACTAAACAGGATGCAATGATGGATAACTGGATCCCTAAATGGGTAATGATTCTTTAACAATGGGTAATGATTCCATAATGATAACAAACCAGGATTCTCCATACTACCAGGTTTCACAATCTCTCCTATTATCATTATATAATCATTATTAACGATTTGTCAATACATGTCTCAATGTGGCATGCTAAAACCAAGCAAAATGCAAAGGGAAAAAACATTTTATTTCATAATGCAAAAAACCCTAAACAATTCAAGCATTTCACTCTATCAGTGGCAAGCTAGAAATTCAAATGCATAGCTGCAAATGTGTCAAAATTCAGAATAGCATATTCAAGTTTCTCATAGCAAAAGGTCAAGTCAAAAGTCAAAAGCCAAAAGTGTGGAAGTGTGTCTACAAGCACATTATTCAAAATGAAAATGCAATGCATAGAATCAATGCATATGTACTGTGGATTCAGGCATATTCATTTTCAATGTGTCAAGCACAACATGACAATCTCACTTTCACAGTGTCAAAGCACATTTCAGATGTATGCCTTTGCAGTGTATACATATCAGTGTATTGGTCATACAGGCCAATTCAGTTACATTTCCAGTCTAAGTTATTTCCAGGTTCACTCATGTCAGGCTGTGATCAAATTAGTTGTTGCCCAACAGAATGTATGTGTGTCCTCACATCTGTGCCAAATTCCAAGTCAGTACAAATCCAGTTCTAATGCAAATCTCTCAGCCAAGGAATGTTAACAAAGCATGTGTTCAAAACAAGTGTTCACAAATGGGTGACAAATGTGTCACAACAAGCATGTGTATGTTTAGCAAACATGTGTATGGACATCAAAGCATAGCCCAAAGCAAAAAGTTGTTCCAGCTGCAAACGGACAAAGTGTGTGTCCTGCAAATGGACAATTTCAGCGACAAATTCCAGGGCCTCACTGCTGCAAGCTCTTCTCACAATAGGTGACAGATCTTTTCTTCAGAGCAATCCCTGCTCACTGCTGAAAGTTTCCTTCTCGATGATGTCTCAACTTTGCCTATTCCAACGCTTTCCCTAGTCTATCCTCTTTTGATACCAATGTATCATTCATGTGGCACTCATTCAGAGTGTTGCAAAACAATGCAGATGGCAACTCTCCAGTGGCGATTCCACACACTTTCACATAGGCCCTTCACATAGGTCAAAGTCCATCTTCAAATTCTCTCTTTCCTTGCCAGGTCATGCTGTTGCCAGTTGTTGCCATGCCATGCCAGTATTCCAGTTCATGCCATGCTAGTCCCTGCTCTTCCCTTGAAGGACCAGCCAACGTTGGATGCAAATGCAAATTTCAAAGCACAATGGTGTTAGATCAATGCTTTGTCTCTTTCCCTCAAGAGACAAAGCTTCACTGCTTTTAAAACGTGGTTAGCACCAGGAATTCAAATGCTTTCAGAGCGTGTCTCCCTGCTCATTCACATTTCTCTCTTCTCCTCAGGTCCAAACTTGTGTCTGGTTCTGGTTCACAAGGATTCCAAATGGATTCTCTTCTCGCCATGCAATAAATAATGATTTTCATATATATTTACTATTGTTTCAAGGTGTAGCAATATTAGGTAATTGTGTATGTTATTTTTAGGAAATTCAGGTGCCTAAGGTCCAATCTAATCCAATACTTTATTTCAGATTTTGGCTCTTAAAAGTGCAATATCATACAATAAAATAACTCAAATACAGCTGATAATCACATAGTAGGATTAAAACACAATACTAAAACAAGGTTCAGTTACAATTAAAATCAAAACCTCTAATTGCAACTCATGTAATGATGGGAGGAGTCAGGTTGTGATCACACTTAGGCCTTGCATCTCACCCGCCAGGCTAGAGACTGTAAAGAACCTCTCCTTAGAGTATTTTTTACAGATAACAAGGGCATCTCTAAAAGAACAAGCCTGATATTTCTGTAAAATCAAAGAATCCATCCTTCTCATAACTGTTTATATTTAGGGCATTCAGACAAAAAATACATCATTGATTCTATTATGCTGGTGCAGAGATGGCAGAACTTCTATGGATTAGTAGCCCAGCAAATGTGGAGACTGGAAAAGTGTTAAGTCGGAATAGGTGTAATAAACTCTGATAAAAGCAGGGTATATCTTGTTCAGATATTTCTCCAGTGAGAGATTTATTTTGTGAATCATGTAGCTGGGGAATCTTGACAAGGAGACAGAAACCACCATTTCCCACTCAATATTTAGTGCTCATAGCTTCTGTTTCATCTCATTTTAGAGTTTCTCGGTTGTCTGTTCATTTCCATCCAGCAAGTGATCTGAGTTTAGCATAGATAATAATGAGGTGGAATTATTTTCCCCATTGTGTATTTAGAACATCCGATAGCATTTCTTTGTGGAGAGAAAGTTTTCCAGCCTTATGTAGGCATAGCCATTGCAAAAAATGGTTTGACTAAAATAGGGAACTCTATAGATTGCAAACCTGCCTAGAGGCATAGTGGAATTGATGGGTTCTCTCGGCATTTAAATGCAGTCCATTCGATTAACGAGTTAGTGTTAGTTGACTCATAGTTATCTAACTAGACTGTTTAAAATCATTTTGGAATCTAATACCCAAGTAGTCATAAGAACTTACTTCTTACCTTACCCTTCATCCAGGGTAATATTTGCCATCACCATAATTTTTTGCAGATTGATTGTGAGATGTCTGTCCTTGCAACCCTTTTTTAAACAAATCCAGCTGTTTTTACAACCCCATTCTGGACTTTGAAATGAGCACGCGTTGTCGATGTACAACAGGATGCCAATCTTTTTGTTACCTATTAGAGGGGAGGCAATACTAAGTTCAGCAATTTCCATCGCTAAACAAAAGAGGGTTCATGCATAATAACCCTGGCGAACACCAGTAAATACAGGAAATGGGTCTGTAGTTTTGAAATTTGGACCATATCTAACTGCCGCTGCATTGTATTCGTGCAGCCTCTGTGTGCGCTTTAAAATGTCAGACAGTACTTTCGACTTTACTAAGAAGAGACATAAAAAAGTTCAGTTGACAGAATAGAAAGCAGTTTAAAATTGATGACAATTGAGTATAGAGGGTTTTTTTAAGAGTGCCAACATTGGTAAGAATTAAAAAAAGGCAGAATGCCTGGTCAATAGTTCCCATTCCATGAGTAAAACCAGCCTGTAGATCAGAGAGAATGCACGCATCTGAGACCCATTTTTCGAGTTTATTAAGGAACATCTTTCTATAAACCTTTGCTAAACTATCGATAAGACTAATGGGTCTGTAATTGCGGGGTCCGCCAGCTTGAGGTGACACAATTGCCCAAGCACAATCAATATAAAACCTGTTAAAATAGGGATTCAGATTATATGTTCTTCTTTAAAAAGATGAATGGGCACTTTGTCAAGTCCCGGGCCATTGCCCTTCATCTGGGAGTCAATGGCTTTCTGGACTTTTATGATATACTACATGTTGGGTGTGTGCCGTGGCAGTAGTTAGTGCAATCTCAGGGTTGTGACTATATAGATTTCCAAAGTGACTGGCCCTCTCATGTTTCCGGATAAATGCATCAACTTTGTGATGGTTGAAAGTAATATTTGACATGAGATCAGAAATATGGTACCAGAACGTTCTTGAGTCACTTCCATTTTGGGCGTGGATAAGACGTTCCCAGACATCAAGAACAGCAGGCCTTTTCTTAATTTTTTTTGATGAATGTTTTATAGGTAATGGAAAGCTTTTGTGTTCTCTGTGGATTTTTGGTAGTTTTAATCTCTTTCAAGAGATTCGCCCTTTCCAATCTGCAGCCCGTGTCATATGAAGAGCTGCGTGCGTTAGGGGCGGATCTAGCCTGTCGAGCGGGTTTAGTTACAAAAGGGCAAATGGTACTTACCAAAAACCTGTAAAATTCATCAGCCACAAATGGAACGGAAACCATTACAGGATTGAAATGCTCTATGATAGAAACTAGAGCATCCAGCAGTAACAGGGTTGTCGTGGGATCATCAATATTGACCTACGTTAGTCTACTGTGGTTGCTAATTAATGGTGCATCAATACTAAGCGTGTCCATCGTAGGTTTCGCAAATAAAATTGGGGCTGGGTCTAGAGTAAGACACACTGAGTCGTGGTCGCTCTCGGACCTGGGAATCACCTTCAATGACTTGGCAACATGCCAATGCGACGGCTCTAACAAAATATACTCTAGTCCACCAGATTTAAGTGCTCTTGAGAAGGTTTGTGCCGCTGGACGGTTCCCCTCCATGCAGTCGTGGCAGCCATCATTTCCAGCAAAACTAATCAAGAGTTATTTCTCCTATATGTCGTAAAGGATGATTGATCATACCTGATCCATATGATAATCAATCAATCAATCAATCTATTATGTTTATTTGGGGTAGAAACACATGAAACAGCCATACAAAAAAACATTCCTATATAGACTTCCACAATTTACATAAGACAAATACAGAACAATAATACTTAAAGTACAATAAGATTTAGGAGTGATTTAAAAGTGCAATTGTAAGTTTCCTCCCCTATCATTATTGTTGCAAATATGACAGAACAGACCATCCAATCCTATGACAGTCTGCCTATTGCAATAACAACAGCACAAGTCAGCGTTGTGAAAATTCTGATTCTTTTAAGGGTCTGCTTCAGAATTCTTGAGTGCATGTCAGAGTAAGCCAGACAAAAAAACATAAAATGCTGTAAATCTTCTTCCTGATCATATGATTATATGTAAATAAGACAAAGGTGCTGTTGATGAGCAGACGCCTGGAGCCAGTGTTGGATGTATACTGCGCTGCCTTTCCTTCAGTCCATACCAAGCTAATTTAGAGCTGCGCCATTCCAAGCATTCAGAAATGTTCACACATTCTAAGTTGACTATTGATTGCATCTGCATTACAAATTGCAAGCTCCAACTTGTATATGAAGTATTGCATGTACTTGACCTGTCCATCCTGGATTCCCATTTTCATCTCCTTCATTATTGGGATGGATTCCAGTGTTCCCATCAGCGGAAAGGATCAGGGGAATCGCGTAGGATAGCAGAGGGAAGTTGGGTAGGACAGAAGAGAGCTAGAAACGGGTTTTTAAATGTAGAATGCAACTTCTGCATCTCAACCCTCATTACTTTGGCATCAAGTAAGATATTTAGGGAACTGATTTTCATTATTATTTAGTTTTAGTGCTCTGCACCCTGCTAGTATTCCACGCATTTTCGAGGTATGACACTTACGACGAAGTAAAATTACTGTTTCACAATAAATACTATGAAAAATTGATTGTCAAATTTAAAACACTGTTTTTTCATGAAAGACTTCTACCTCAAAAATAACTATTTCAAGTCTTACAGGAGTTCAGGGAGCCAGCTGCTATCAAAAAAGAAAACACCCCCACCCAACCCCCCCACAGGAGCTATATGATCCTATTGGAGTCTTTTTCCATGAGAAAATGGAAACAGCCTATGCAAAGATTACCAAGCACACCATAACTTTCACGTCACTGGAAGCTACGCCGTCCGAAGCAGACCTAAATGAGTTTGCACCTCAGTCCCTCTCCACCTTTCCCATCCTAGTTCATAGTAGCAAACTCTCAACATCCTTTTGGGGTTGAGGCCCCCCCTACCATCTCTATAACCCTGGCGTGAAATGAGAACATTTCAATGATTCTGTGTGGGTTTCTGAAGACATGTTATGCTTCGGAAACCACACCGGTGCATTTTAAAGTGGGAGGCAGGGATACAGGAAAAGGGTGGAGGTGGACAGAAAGGGAGATACAGCATTGAGTAAAGTGCACAGGGGATGGAGGAGCACAGTCGTTCATGAAAAGGGGAGGCGTATGGCGGGCGAACGCGCCGACCTTTGGGCGGCGAATGGCGGGTGCCGCCCTTAGTGGGGGCTCCCACCCAGCCAACCAAGGAGGAAACAAACAATGGAGCAACATTAGGCCCCTATTTGCGGGAGGGGGACGGCAGGAGGAAGCACATCACAACGAGGCAACGAGGGGGGCAGGGGAAGCTGGACCAAGAGAGGGGCGGGCTATATAAAGCCTTTGACCCCCCTGGTGCACCCTCTTGATCCTGCTCCCCCTCACAGAATAGGAAGGGGTGGGAAGGAAAGAAACTGGGGAAGGGGAAGCACACAGGGGAAAGGGAAGAGTGGGAAACTGAATGGGCTCTGTGGGGTAAAGGTTGGCAGGGCTTGGTGGAATTAGGCGGTTGGGGAAATAACTTGCTGGGGGATGATGGCTCGAACTGGGGGGGAGGGGCAGACAACTTGTAGAATGGATAGAACTGAATATGGCAGCAAGGGGTGGTGGAAATGGAAGAAAACTAAAGGGGGAAGCACTGGGGAGGAGGAAGAGACTCTGGAATGAAGGGGGGGTGTCCGACAGGGGGAAAGGGTCTGGGTCGGGGGGGGGAGACAGATAGGTTTTGGAATTAGAACGAAAGTAATATCAATGAAGACGGGTAGGATTGGGAATCAAGAACTGGGAATTAGAATAGTAGCATACCAGACAGAACAAGGGAATAGAAAATGGAAGTGAAGGAAAGTAGTGAACACTAAGCACAAGAATTAGAATGTTAGAAGGGTAGAACAAGGCAATAGACATTAGAATGAAAGGAGGTACGTGAAATTGGAAAATGAAATAAAGAATTAAAGACCAAAGTGTACTGTGAACAGTAAACAAAGAAATGGCCATGGGTATGGAGGGAAATGTGTATGGCGGGACGGTCTTACCCCGCAGGGTCCTCTGGACACTGGTGGCAGGGGAGGTGCTTAAGAAGCCACACCCAGCATTGAATAATCCTGTGGTGTGGTGGAGAAACGGATCACCTGTAAGATAACTCCTGGCTTTATGCAATAAAGCTGTGGAGAAACGGATCACCTGTAAGATAGCTCCTGGCTTTATGCAATAAAGCTGTGGAGAAACGGATCACCTGTAAGATAGCTCCTGGCTTTATGCAATAAAGCTGTGGAGAAACGGATCACCTGTAAGATAGCTCCTGGCTTTATGCAATAAAGCTGTGGAGAAACGGATCACCTGTAAGATAGCTCCTGGCTTTATGCAATAAAGCTGTGGAGAACGGATCACCTGTAAGATAGCTCCTGGCTTTATGCAATAAAGCTTACTGCCGCATTTGTGATTTCAACCTTTGAAAACTGGTCTTGTCTCTTTATTTCAGGGCTCCTCCCAGAGGTCTTGGCAGGGTTAGGGGGTATGGATGTGGTAAGGGTGCCTACATCCAGGGAGGCACAGTTGTGGGATGTCCCCGCTAAGCAGGATGTCGGAAATTGACCCAAGAAGCCGGTAAAAACGTAGGTTTGTGAGAGTGTCATCGGGCATAGTAGCATTGGTAGTGCGCTCGCTTTGTTTTTTCCAAAGTCTTCCCAGCACAGAAGAGAAATCTCCTCACCGTAGCACAAGATTTAATTATGTCAGGAATTGCGCCTGCGCAGCAGCGCCCGTGCGGTTGAAGCTGCCACTCATTCGTCACATTGTGTGGATGGCCCCTCCAGGCTGTGTTTCTTACTCATTCAGTTTCTTCAGACATGAGGGAAACCTGCAATTACAACGATTCAAATGGCATTCAGAGGAAAACCTACAATTACCACGATTTAGCTGGCATCACTCAGCAAGCAGGGAGCAGCTGCTGCTGCCAGTGCAGGTAAGCAAGACTCGAACGCAAATCATCATTCTCAACTCAGCTCCAAGCAGATCTGGGCTGCTTTAGGCCTGTTCTCTAAATCCCCATCCTTTTAAGAATCATAAGTGCTTGGCGGTCCATACATCGGAATTGGGCCTTAACATATTCAAGAAAATCCTCTTCAAAAGTGGGAAAAATGGAGATCTGAAATTTGATCAAGTTTCAGATATTCGTAACAATAACTGCTTTCAGCACCAAACTCATCCAAATATAGAGGTTTACAAAAAAATGTATTATGTGGCCACAATCACAGGGGTGGCAGTTCAATACACACAAAAATCATGCATTTAATAGCAACAAATAATATATATTTTTTTTTTATTGCAATCGATAATTTATTTATTTTCTTCCTAACTATCTCGAGAAAGAACATAAACAATGGCCAAGGAACAATGCATGGTGGTGATGTTTCCGCACGTGGGATGCGAACCCCGAATTCACTCCTGAGGAGAAATGCATCTTCCTGCATTTTCCACACTTTGGCCGGCTCAGTGCCCAATTCCCCACACGCATGTGCTACTGTGGTCCCCTTGAGCGAATGTTACATTCAGTATTTAAGCAGAGATCACTGAAAAGAGGTTGGCCTGGAGGCTTATTCAAAAGATCGCATGACGAACCAGATTTATAGAGAGGGCAGGTCCCTTTTCTGACAAGAAAGACATTGAAATACACCGCGTGGTTTGCGTCACAGCTTGTAGTCATCTCAAGCACAAGCTGTGACGCATGGCTGCATAATTGGCTTATTTTACAGACAGTTTTATCTAATTTCATTAAACCTCTTTTCGAATTTAAAAAAGGCATTCATTTGATACAAGCACTGGTACAGGAGGAGACTGTAAACAGTATATCGTGCCACAACCTTTAATGGGCCGTAGACCACGTGATAACGTCACAATGGGCCTCATTCCGAATTCAGAGGTAACCACGCTGCTATTTGCGGCATGGCTGTCTCTGAACTCGTCCAAACTCCGGCCTGGTGAGTGGAGTAATTACCGGTCCATTCCGAGGTCGGAGGGGCCGGTAATTCCCCATTCACCAGGGCCAGAGCCCCCATAGGGCTCAATGGGAAGGGGGGAGGCGGCAATAACAGTACCGTAATTTACGGTACCGTTATTGACCCTGGAGTCCTTTTGCGGGTCCCGTCCTTAACGCCTGCTAAAAGCAGGCATTAAGGAAGGACCCGCAAAGGCAACTCGTAGCAGGGCGGTAAGGGTTTAACGGCACCGGTCTCGTTACCGGTGACCATTAACCCTTACCGCCCTACTCGGAATGAGGCACAATATGTCAATGAAGATTTCCGAAAAATCGGGACATTTCACGAGTTTACAAATTGTAAAACGAAAAATGTGATATACATAATTGTTTGCCCATGTAATACATGTTATGTTGTGACTCAAACTACATGGGCGAACCATTTTTTCGAATGAATGAATATAGAACAAAAATTTGCAATTGCATCTCCGCAGCACTGATAGTTAATCATTATATCGATTGATTGATTTGTTATTAATTATATGCCGTTACACAAGTTTTTTCAAGGCGAATATAGTCAGACATTTAATGACATGAACTGGCTAAAGAGAACAATTTTGGATTCATAATTTACACTCCCATATCAAAGGTCTTAATGACCAGATTGACTGGTTCAGTTTATTGAATGATTAATAATTAAGCATTCCTACCCGATCCGGCATGCCCGATCAGGTGTTATCGGCCCAGGGCCCAAGTGAAAGACCTGATAACACCCGATCCAGCACGCCAGAGATGGTAAGGATGCTATCAGCATCCCGGGTTACCAACCTAGAAAGCCGGGTTGCTGAGAGCATTGTATTTTGATTCAGTGACGGGGGAGCAGCAATCCAATTTGTCTTCCTCTTATCGGACATCTCATCTGAAAGTGTATTCGCCGCAGGGGTGCCTTCCCCCATATCTATCACTGAGTTCCCTTCTGCCTCATAATCAAGACTGTGACCAATGTATCTACTAGCTCCAGATTCTCCCTAATGAAATTACGACATGAATTCTTCAGAGGATTTTTGATTAAGATGTTAAAGGAACTATTGGAATGTTATTTATTTATTTATTTATTTATTTAGGTACAATTGGGTAATTGGCGTTCCTCCACAATTTTGGGTTGTAGTAATTCTGACACCAGAAGATTTCTACGGGGCCCGTCTCCCGGTCCCTCCCCAATACAACCCGCTTCTTTCAGGGCCAATCAATCAGGCACTTTTAGGGCAGGTTCGTGCATATTGCTGTTTACTACTGGTATTGATTTAACCATCACCAGAAGTCGTTCTAAAAGGACCCTTATGTCCATTAAGCAGGTAGTATGTTTTTCTTTTAATCCTGCTAACACCGGATCCATAATATCCATATATTTTGCAGAGCCATCCCCTCCCGAGGCCTGAGCTGATGGCACTTGCACATCTATAAGAGCATTAGGGTCATAAAGGTGCTGCGATAGTGCAAGAAGCGCTGCGTCTTCAGGCAAAAAGTCAGGAGGTGTATCCATAAAGGATTGTTGCAAATTTACACGAGATGGTCTCCCCACTGTATTCTCACAGATCGGGGGGACAGCTCCATAACATGGTCGAACAGTGAAAGACCTGAATTGGGAATCGTTGAGGAGTGAACCGCCAACTCCGAATCCAGCACGGCTGAATCACTCGGGTCAGAGGAGACGGGGGAAGAGGCATGGCAAGCGCCATCCTTATCGTATTCTTCACCAGGGTGAATACAAGGGGCGCAGATAGTATGTCATCATACATCCGCGCCCCTTGTTGCTTTGAACTACGAGGATAAGGACCCCCCTGATTTAATTTGAAAAGTACTGTACCTATGCTTGACCTTCTTCGCGACATGCTGTTGTCGACACAGAGAATTGAAACGAAGCATAAGAGTAAATCTGCTTCGTAGTCCAACAAAAAAAAACAAAAGGAGAATGTAGGCACGTATATAAATTAATGCAATCGCCTCCAGCCCCTCACCCCAGGCCTAACAGGGGTAACGTGGCACTTCTGCAGGGCACTTCCACTTGGGTGCGTGCGCTAGTGTGCGTGCGCCAGACTTTTTATCAGCTGACATAAAAGGGGCATGGCCTCTAATAAAGAATAAGAAATAAAGCGTATTTAGTGTTCTAAATATCAACTAGGTGTAATTACACAAAGTTAATGTCCCAAGCCGCTTGCACACACCATATCTTCAAGGTTCCACTGCATATATTGAGAAGCTTATCCACACCAATCCAAATGCACAAGAGTTCCACGGGGGTAACAGGGCACTTCTGCAGTGTACATCCACTTGGGCGTGTGCGCCAAACTTTTTATCAGCTGACTGAAAAGAGGCATGGCCTTGTATCCTCAAAGTTTCACTGCGTATATTGAGAAGTATATCCACACCAATCCAAATGCACGAAAGTTCCACAGAGGTAACAGCGCACTTCTGCAGGGCACTTCCGCTTGAGCCTCTCTTCTATTTCCATGGCAGCCAGGAAGCAGGAGCAGCAACAACGTAGCAGAGGACGCCTTTGCCGCTGCAGAAGAAAGCAGGCAAGTTAGGTTAGAATTTGGAGGGGAGGGGAGTATATTTAGGCAATGGAGGGAGGGTGGAAAATGGTGGGGCGAGGCAGGGTAGGCAGCCAGCATGTAGCTCGAGAGAGGGCATAAATAGCTAGATTCAGCTATGTTCCGAGCTACCATGTTGGTTGCTTGCACCAGAGGGTGATCATTAATATGTTGATCGAGTGGTGTCTCATGTGCCCTGGAGGATGTTGCTCTTGTCCTCCTGTCGGCAAGTCTTGCTTCAGTTTGCTCTGGCACCTCATTTGCCCTGGAGGAAGTTGCTATTGTTCTCTGGTCGGCAAGTCATGCTGCTGTTTGTTGTTATGTTTCATAAGCTATTGATATTGATTTTCGCTTTGCATCAGATGGAGCTTTTCCAAGTGATATTTGTTTTTGTGCTGCATGTTTCAGTCACTCAATGGCTTCAGCACATTTGAGAAAATGTGCAAGAAAGATTGATTGATTGTGCTCTCTTCTCATGAATGAACTTAAGTAAACTGTAACCTTGCCATTTCCCATATTTGGTGTGGCGTGATAAAAAGAAAAATGTAATTCCCTTTAAAAATGCTTTAATAAACACTTTCAAACTGTATACAGTAGTAATACTTTTAAAAGGAATAACCAACACATCGAACATTTTGCTTCAGACACTTTTCCAAATTCTGCCTTCTTCTAGTACCTACTATAGTGAATCGGGTGAGCATCAGTAAATGAGGAGTCTACAGAGTGAATTTCTTGCATCCAACCATAGACTGCAATCTTGTCTGAGACAAATAAGGAATCCATACACAATTTGGTAGCAGTGGTTTCAACAGTGTGGATTTCTATAGCCGGACAGACATACACACACATATCCCAAAAACCTTTGGCATATAAGATTTTTGCATCCAAACAAAGACTACAATCTTGCCCCATACAAAAGAGGAATCCATGCAATATTTGGTAGAAGTGGATTCAACGGTGTGGATTTGTATAGCCGGACAAACATGCACACACACATACATACATTCAGCTTCATATATTAATGAAGAACAGAGAAGGATATTTTGGTATAATGTTGTTTCATCGCCAGTAATTTCTACGACTGGCTTTTAAACGTGTACAGAATTATGGAAAAGGTAAATGAAATAAAATGTTTAGGGGGTAGAGGGCAAGGGCAGATACGGGGTTGGGGTAGGGAATAGGTAAAAATAGGTGGGGGAGAAGGGATTTGGGGGGAAAACCCCCCAGTAAAAAAATCTTTTAAAAATTAGATGACATTTTTCATAAGTTTCTACTCATTTAAAAACAGGTTGTAGAAATTACTGGTGATGAAAGAACTTAGAACCAATATTTCTGCTTTCAGATGGCTTAATCACAAGGACCACCTTCATTGTTGAGTAATTTTGAATTGATCTCATGCCCAAAATGTGTTTTTTTCAATTCACAATGTATTTGTTAGAGTTCATATAAACTAACAGGCTCATCAAACTAAATGGTAGCAGTCTAGTTATCAAGACAGATTTTGAAGGAACTTTTGGGTTGATATCACTTAGAACCCCCGCGACCTGATTCAATGCAAACATTTGCAGTGTCGCATTGGTGTGCCATAGAACGGAGACTTCGAGTTCCTCAAATCTGTTTGTTTAATTAGGAAACCAGGCTGCTGTGGTCACACCTTATTACTGCACCAGCTAGTTATTAAGGAAGCTGACATGGGTGGGAACATCATTGTGATGAACAGACAAGATTATATCAAAAAGGCACAACAACATTTAGAGACGCCTAACTATTCTGAAATACTGGCCTCCAATCCAAAGAAAGACATTATCACAGAGTTGAGTAACTTAATTCAAGTATGGCATCGCCAAGGTCTTATTTTGGATGAAGAAAAACGTTTTCTACTCATTCCAAAACGAACTATTCCAACCATCTATTTTCTCCCAAAGGTACACAAACCCTTTACCAATATCCCTGAAGGGAGGCCCATCCTCAGTGGAATAGGTTGGGCAACCGAGCCTTTGGCAGAATATCTTGACCACATACTGCGACCAAGGGCACAAGCAATCCAAGCATATTTAAAGGATACTACATCAGCAATACAAATGTTAGAAGAAGTTGAATGGCTCCCAACATACCATCTTGCCACTTGGGATGTTAAAGCCCTATACACCTCAATTGGACACAACCTGGCTCTGGACACAATAACCTACACATTTATGAAGGAATCCGCATCACATTTCCATTTTGTATGCATGATAAAAGAAATGCTCATGGCGACATTAGAAAATAGCATCTTCATAACCAATTCTATAAGCAAAAAAGAGGCGTGGCAATGGGCATTAAATACGCCCCAGCATTCGCCAACCTGGTCATGGGCATGTTCGAAGACCTCCTGATCTATACAACAGATGCATACAAAACTAATATCATCAAATGGACACATTACATTGATGATGTCTTCTTTATTTGGAATGGCACCTTGCAAGACTTAGAAAGCTTCAGACTTCAGACCAATGACAACAATTGGGGCATTGAATTTACAGGCACAAGCAGTCAATTGGAAATTAACTTTCTGGATCTAACAATCTCAACTAAAGACAACAAACTTATAACCAGAACTTACCTGAAGGATACAGAAGTCAACTCAACATTGTTTGCCACTAGTTGGGAAGGGGAATTCATAAGAGCAAGAAGGAACTGTGCCGACCCAATACATTTCAAGGAGGAGTGCAATCTCTTAACCAATAGATTCAAGGCTAGAGGCTATTCACAAAAAAGCATACAAGCTGCCCAGGACAAGGTGCAACTAATACCTAGAACACCAACCTTGTTAAAAAAGGACAAACCTACTCAAGACATTAAAGTACAATTCATTACTACATATTGTGCAAACAATCATGAGATCAGAAAAAGTCTAAAAAAAAACTGGCATCTGCTCAAACTTGACCCACACGTAGGGATTTTTCTTCATGATCACCCTTCTATAATCTATAGAAGAGTGAAAACACTTCGAACCAGTCTAAGCCCATCATTACTACCTGAAAAGAAAAAACAAAAAACTTTGACCTGGTTAGACGACCCAAGACCGGGTTTTAGAAGATGTGGTACTTGCACTATGTGCAGATATGCAACAACTAGTACAGATTTCTACAAAGGCATGAATGGAATTCAAACAAAAGTAAAGGAGCAGATAAACTGCCAAACAAAATATGTTGTCTATGCGATCATATGTGTCTGTAAAAAAACTTACATCGGCAGCACTATTAGACAGCTACGGATAAGGATAAGAGAGCACCTCTCAACAATTGGCAGCCAAGACAAAAACCTACCCCTAGCCGACCACTGGCAGAAAGTACACCGATTGCAAGACAAAGGAGACATTAGATTTATAGGTTTAAAGAAAGTAACATTGAGACCTAGGGGCGGCAACCAGGAATTGCTTCTTCGCCGTGAAGAGGCCAGATATATCTGTCGCTTCAGAAGTGTGGCCACTGGCTTAAACACGGACAATGAGATGTCATATTTTCTGTAATTTGTTCTTCAACAATGTGGTCTATTCTAAGATATAATTTTGATGGATATGTAACTTATGTTTTCACTATATTGGCTTTCCTGGCACTCTTAAACACATTTAGAATATTAATGATACTAATGACTATGATTCCCATAATACACCACTGTGAATCCCTCAAAACTTAAGATTCCCACTCACATGCAACCATCAATAGGAACTGTCTACCCCCAGGGTTTAAAAAAAACTTTCAATACATATAAGGTTTTTACTGAGATACAACCAGAATCAAGGGCACCCTTTAATACAATACTTATCAAATATGTACTTTGCAAAACTCTTTACAAGTGATTTCTAGGCAAATTCTAACTTTTCAGAACTGTAACCTACACAGTACTACGGTTTCCACAATACACCACTGAGAATCCTATGAGACAAATCTAGTAACATTTGGAACGTGAAAACGAGTTTTTATGCAAAACTCTTTACAAGTGATTTTTAGGCAAATTCTAACTTTTCAGATGTGTAACCTACACAGTACTACGGGTCCCACAATACACCACTGAGAATCCCATGAGACAAACCTAGTAACAATTGGAACGTGACTATGAGTTTTAGTGCAAAACTCTTTACAAGTGATTTTCAGGCAAATTCTAACTCTTCAGAACTGTAACCAACACAGTACTACGGTTCCCACAATACACCACTGAGAATGCCATGAGACAAACCTAGTAACAATTGGGACGTGACTACGAGTTTTAATGCATTTCGAGCTTCAAATACTCCTGTATGAATCAAATAATAAATGGCAACATAAGATTCCCACACAGCTAAGGAATAGAACGCTGTGATTAGCACTCAGTTTGTTTCTCCAATGAAGAGGTTATCACAAAGTACATTACAACATGGCCAACTCTAAACCTGTAGACAAACAGACAGTCGGCAATGACACAAACAAGGGACTTAGTTGCCAAGTCATCCCCTCATTACATGGCAACAAGCAGGGACCACAGCAACACTTCGCTTGAACGCGGGGCGCGGCAATGATATTTGCAGGTAAGCCCTGGGGTCCTTGACAGCCCACCCGCTCTCTGGACCAATTGCATCAGGATGCGCTTAATTCCAGCACATAGTCGAATTATTACAAAGAGCAGCACTTGTTGAATCAGCTACAGTTATTGTCACATGTGATGTAAAAATCGGGTCTGAGCTATTTAAATCAACTGACAGCACACACGCCATTTGTGGCTTTCAATGTACAACCGCAAACATTAATATTAATACAAAGAGCAGCACTTGTTGAATCAGCCACAGTTGTTGCCACATGTGATGTAAAAATCGGGTCTGAGCTATTTAAATCAACTGACAGCACATACGCCATTTGTGGCTTTTAATGTACAACCGCAAATATTAGCAAATTAGTCTTAACTTCTATTAAAATGGAACCAAGGGCAGCGTGAGCCTTTTAACATGATGCAACCCGCATTCAAAGGAAAAGCGCCTTTTTGCAACTTTAGCTGACAATGTGCATAGAAGTGTTCACAAACCGCCACCTTCTTTCCTTTCTCTCCCACGCCCTTACCTCACAGTTGGGATTGATCCCCATTATTACACTTCCAGTAATGATCAAGAGAAATAAAGTTGGGTAAGAAATCTTTTCTCACATTACAGCACACTTAGCACGAGTTTGTTCCATCACAACCACTCACCAATTATTAATTTCTAATGTGTTTTCTTTTTTTCCTTTTGACTTTTCCAAACCTAAACATCCATCCCTTATCCCCTACCCTCTCTCTCTGTGAATGGGAAACTGAAATGGAAATGCATACGTTTAAAAAATGCCATTTGCTTTTGTTTTGTTCTCAATAATGTTTGATTGAATTACTTAACTTTCTTTTCTGGATATTCCGTTTTACCTTGATTTTTACGATGTGGTTTGCTACATGGGGATTGGATGGTGCATTTATTATTTTCACTTATGATGGTTCATAATTAGATAAGCCCTGATTTGAGAAAGGCACCTTGCCGAAACACGTGTAATCCATAGGGCAGATCAATTAAACTTTCTTATCACACAACAGCAATTGGACTTAGTCTCCAGCATAATTTTTTTCTGGCGCAGTAATAAGGTGTGACCACAGCAGCCTGGTTTCCTAGTTGTCAAGACACACTCCATGGCTCTAAGTCAATGTTATATCCTATTCCAGATGTGTACTCTTATGCTTTAGTCTTTTTTGATGACACATTTCTGTTGTTCGTTCAATGATTCAGGAAAGTTTCAAATTGAAAACATTGTGATTTGCTACGCTCCAAGTGATTCGGCAGAGAGCAGCGACTTTATAGCAGCCTAACCACAGAGTGTGTTGAAGGAAAGAGAAATAGTAAGTATATTTCTGTGTTCTGGATAATTGTTGGAAAACATTTACTTTTGAAATAAGGAGGTATGTTTACAGAAATGTGCCATTGAATTAATAATTGTTTATAGATTGAATTAAAGGGAAGATGGTCCGCATTTTACTTATTGA
This sequence comes from Ambystoma mexicanum, assembly GCF_040938575.1. Classification (NCBI taxonomy): domain Eukaryota; kingdom Metazoa; phylum Chordata; class Amphibia; order Caudata; family Ambystomatidae; genus Ambystoma; species Ambystoma mexicanum. The sequence continues at coordinate 1,175,732,020 of NC_090928.1, read as the reverse complement.
CTTATAAAAGACGTTATTGATGGACAAAGCAATTCTGAGACGGTTCGATGAGTAAGAAGAGGTCTGAAAGATTGAGAAATTCAACTTTAGGTAATATGAGCCATTGAAGCAGTAGATGGAATAGAGAATGCATTTACAAGTGTTCCACCCGCGTTTAATGTTTGTGTCTGTATTTTTTGTGATGTTTTGTAGATCAGTGGTGGAATTGGAATGAAGGAAGACGAGGGCGAATAATTCTTGAATCGCTTTGAAATATTGCAGGCAGTTCTTTGCTTGTTGGCATAGGTCTCATTTGAGAATGAGTTGAGAACAATACATGCCTCAATATAGATGAGAATGAGTAGAGAACAATATAGGTTGTGGGAGTAAATAGAAATGTTATTTTTGTGAAATTAAATTCTTGGTTAGTTGGGGGAGATCCAGAGAGGGGCAGTTTGCCAGGTGAAAGGTTCATCAGCAGATTACGAGGTGAAACGTCTATGGATCAAAGTGTGTCACTTTGTCCATATGAAACAATCGCTTTGCTGAACTGTAATTTATGGTTGAAAATCCTCCCGATGAGCCACTGTATAAGCGGTGAAACACATGCTGAGTTCTCTACTCTAAGACATTTCAGGATGATATTTGGAGGTCTTTTCTTGAATTTAAGATTTGATGAATATCTGACAAAGAGAAGGAATTAGGAGGACTAAAGAGGTCTTTACCCCAAGAACATTTTGGATGAAATTTGAATTTCATTTAAGATTTGATGAATATCTGACAAAGATAAGGAATTACATGAAATCAATTTGTTCAGAAATACTAAACGTTGGAATTTAAAGTTATTTTGAATACCAAAATAATTTGCAAAAAGCAATACTAAAGAATAAGTCGACCAGGTGCAATTTGTCAATCCAATTCACCATATTTGTGTCACTGTTGGGTTTGAATATGTATTACAGGGTGCACATACAGCGTGCACTCAAGGTGTGGAAGAGGTGAAGATGATAAAGACGGGTAAGGAGTGAAGCATCCACACATGGTCATAACTAGGCATCTCGTGCCACACCTGACATCAAGCACCAAGGGAAACAAGGATGTACTGGAGAGTATATGGAGATGTTTAACTTAGTCACTGCAGCGAGAAACACAAGCAAAAGAGGGGTCCAAGTAAGTGGAGAAAGAATAGGTAGATTGTCCCGGGAGGATAGCACAGCGGCAGCGTGCGCGTCTTGGAAGCAAGACGACACAAAGCAACAACAGGTTCGATCCCCGGGTCCGCGCTTAGAAACATCTGAGTGTTTAAGCGCGTTATAAATACGTGACAAAGAAAAAACACAATTACACAACTAAGAAAAACTAACAATTCCTGTAACAGCGCCTCGATGCCTGCGGGCTGTGTGAGCGCTTTATAAATGTAAAATAAATAAATGGTCAAGAGTTCCTACTTACCTAGATAATTGGACGTCCACCTTTTAGATGAGCACCATAGCTCTATGATGGTGGTGGATCAGTGGCAAGAGTGGATGGCTTCCACAAGACTGGTACCAGCCATTCACATGGTTAGGGGTCTCACTGTCTCTTACATCCCCTTCAGACTCAGCCAATAGAGGGAAAGGTGAGGAAAACACATAGGAATCCTAATGTTATGGGCGTCTGGGTGTGCTGGTCCTTTAATAGAGGAACGTGCATGAGGATGGTTTGCAGATTCAAGTATGAATGCTCCATGGATGCGTGCAGTCACCCATTTCTCCAGTGCTAAGGACAAGCGAACAACAGAGAGTGGGAATACAAATAAGGCAATGACCAAATGTCCGTCTGGGGATGGGCCCCTACACTATGTGTCAAAGTCACTCTGGAGTGCCCTGGAGATGGGCCCTGGGATTATACAGGGTATCACTCAAAGCCTCTACACCATCCCTAGACTTCAGGGCTGTTACATAGCAACACAGAACCTCACACGAGTGCCCCAAGTGGAAGTTGCAGCATGCATCTAAGTGGCAGAAGAGTGCCTGACCGGAGGCCACCACCTTTCAAGCACCTGCTTGCACAGCCACATGAGTCCCGTATTGTATCCCTTTGAGATCTTGTAGGGAAAGACAGCGAGTGTGTGCAGTGAGTGCATGGAGTATCCTGGAAAGCTTCCTTGCTCTGGTACGGACCAGTTAGGGGCTAAGGTGCATACTGCAGATCAAAACACACATGCAGAGAGGAAGCACAGAAATTCCGACCGGCACCAACATCCTGGGGTCAAGCAGTCATATAGGCAGGACTACCTGACTCCACTGCACTGGCCTTTGCAGACCTCAGTCTTGGTGCCACTGCTGCTCAACAATGACTGAATCCTGATGTGATGCACATGAGTAGGAGTGAGACAAATCTCAACCACACTTCTTAACACCAAGCTCAGGTGCTACCACTAGATTCTTTAGCACATCAATAATGGACAAAGGAGGGATATGAAAGAAAGACATGACATCAAAGGAGTATAGGGGGTTAGGTGCTCAACAGTCAAAGTGGAGAGAGGCTGACAGAGAAGCAGAGGAAAATGGAGGGAGTGGTGGGACTGAGAGCAACGATGAAGCAGAAACATTCGTATATAGAAGAAAAGAAACATGACGGGGAGGAGGCGAGAGAGAGAAACAAAAAAGAAGAAATATCAGGAGAAAGAGAGAAAAGAGAATAAACATGAAGGACGAAGTGAAAGGAAAATAAAAAGAGGAGAAACACTAAGGCGAGATAAATGAGAGGAGAAGAAGAAACGCAAAGAGTGAGAAAGAGGAGAAGAGAAGTAGAAACAACAAGGGGAGAGAGAGGAGGAGATGAGGGCATGATGCATTCATAGAGAGAGAAATGAGTGAAGGAAAAGGTTGGAGTGGGAAGGGCGGATGAGACAGGAAAAGTGTACAATGGAAGGAGAGAACAAAAGGTACGTGCGGGAGAAGGGCACCATCAAAAAAGTTGGAATGTGCTTGCGCATTAAACTGCCCCAGAAGGTTGTTCCAGAACTAGTGGGACAGACTAAAGAAAAGAGCCAGATACAAGTGATATAAAGAGAATAGTGGAAAGAGAGGTGTGATATGGGAACCAGGTGGGAGGCACAAAGTAATAGAAGAGGGCTTATCTGGTCAACAACAACAAAGCAACAGTGAAAACATGTCTTCCCCATAAACTATAAGCAACATATCTTGCAGTACTTCCAGAAAAGGTGTCCATCCAGCCGTGCCGGAGATGATTCCTGACCCGTGTCTTTGGGATTTGGGTCTGTGTGGTTCCTGAACCCCTGTCAGTTGAGTACTAAGAAAGGCCTTCCACTGCCAGTCCACTCCGGGCTTGGGCATGTCGGCAGGTCTCCTCTAGCAGGGCAAGACAATAGGTGAGTCTACCGAGGACTGATCCACTCTACCAGGCTCTTGGGGTTGGGCCTGAAGCACTCTTCATTGGCTGACCACTTCCAGGTTCTAAGGTTCTGGTTCCCAATAAAGCTACTCATTAATCCATCTCCCCTAGTTTAACTCCCTGACCCTGGTGAGATTTCAACAGCTTATACCTCCTCCCATCTCGTCCAGTTTCTGCCCTGAATTGACCTGGACCACTGATACACCACTGTTCTGTTTCTCTACAGGAGATATATCCATTGTCTTTCTACCTTCTCAAGTGTAGAAGTGGTATCTCTCCCTCTAGCACTTTTCTCCCAGCCACCACTGTTAAGGGCTTTTAGGATAAGTTGTGGATTGTGACTGCCCCTGTGACTCTCCCTTCGGTGGTGCTGCCTATCAGCATGAGTTGCACGGAGGGGGTTGGGGGCGGGGTGTTGATAGTGCTGGGTAGCAGAATGTTTGGGTTGACCAACACAACATCTGGAGAAACCTTCAGCTCAGGTGGACCAAGAAAGAAGTGCTCAGCGCCCTTTTTGAGAAACCCAGAGACTGTGAATGACTGTTTGATCTACTCAGGGCAGAGGCTCAAGAGAGGGACAGATTCAGGATTGTAGTCCTAAAAGAATTATCAAGACAAACAGAAACTACAAATTTTGGCCCAAACCAGACAACTGTTTGTATTAATAATGCCTAGTTTAGTTCTCACACCAGAAACTCCCGCCCCCGCTGCGTTTTACCCTTACCCCATTACCATTGTGGTAAAGAAAGAATAAAGAGAACACCAAACGAGTGTTGAGTGATATGTTGGTTCCTTGACCATTACAACCAATTTGTATAGACAAGATGGAGAAACGCTGAGAGCCTACCTGGACAAGGAGAAGGTTAGTTTGCTAGAACTGGGTTTTGTGCAGGGTTTTTAGATTCCTTACAGAGCATCCAAGGTAGGGAAGTGGCAGACAAATTAAAATTGGCAAAACAAGCTGGACAAGCTGGACAAGTGGATAACGGATGGCAGGATTGCTAGCCCCTTTACGGAACTTCCATCTGTGTGGTTGCAAAAGAAGATCCACGGGCAATATTGTACGGTACATAGTTTGTAATGTAAAAAGGAGGTAGGAGTCTCGGGAGGATAGCTCAGGGGAAATGCGCTCACCTTGGAAGCTTAACAATATGGAGGAACACCGGTTCAATCCCAGGTCCGCCCTTAGAAACCTCTGGGTATTATGCGTGTTATAAATAACAAATTAAAATAAAACAATTAAATAAATAAAGGAGGCCAGTATATTACAACATTGACCCTGAAAACACCAGTGTTCATTGACTCTGAAAACACCAATGTTTTTTACCTGAATGTGGCCAAGCGTATAGCCTTGGTCGTGCAATGTGGGAGGGGAGCTGAAGTGGTGAAATCCAACATGTTTGACACCCCAGAAGATTTCTATTTGGTGGCTCCACTGTTTGAAAGGTCGGATATTGGTGGACAAATGAACGCTGATGGTTCGTTCTGTTTCTCTTATCTAGTTTAAGACCTTCACTTTGTTTCTGGAACAGCCCTGAGTTCTGGGTGAGTGGTGCTGCACTTGCTTGAGGCCTTTCTGTTTCTGGGGACTGTCCCTGTAGAGAGACTGTGCAAGGTTGCTGGAAGAGTTTACCGGAACAGAACAGAAAGTGCAGACCCACATGCCCTTCCAGAGGACTCCTCTCCTTTCAGCTAGCATGTCTATGCTATGGGTGCAATAATGAGAGGCGACAGGGACAGATTTCCAATGCCTTGCAGGCATCTCTCGCTTTGTTGCAAGCTAGGTTTGTCGCATAGCCCAAAGCGCTCTGCATTACAAACACACAAGAGGGGACCCGCCCATGCTCAGCTCAGAGGCAGGCCGAACAATCTGTTGTGCAAATAAAGCACTCACTCGCACAGGTGGACTGTGCTGCCTGCTTCTCGAGCAGGTGGATGGGATCCCCTGCACATAGTGGGGAACCTCCACTGGCAATGAGAACCAAATATGTGTGCGAAATTTCATCAATTTCCAGTCTTGCGTACACAAATGAGGCATACGCAAATGACTCAAGCAATGCTGTCCATGGAACCACTTATTGGCCAATGATCCACTGGTTAACTGTTAACTGTTCATAGAAACAGAAGAAGACATTACTCACCAGGGCTCAAACATAGACATGTGGGCCACTTATTTTGCCCATCCAGATCCCAACCGGAGCACTTGTTTCAGCAGCAGAGGGTTTGCTGAACGAAGATAGCAAAGGCCAGATCAGTTAAATGGGCTGGCCACTCCTTTTCTGTACAAGCCACCAAACTGCAGAAGCATCTGTGCACTCACACCTCCATATCTAAAATATCAATGCCTTAATATCAAAACACTTCCGCAGTAATAAGGTAGGTCCAGGGAGAAAAAGACTCTAGCCAGCCATAAAAAGTAACTTTTCACTACAGTTCTACACATGCACAAAGCACACTCTACATTCCATGAGTCAATGATCACTAGCCAATAGCTAGCGGCAAATAAACATTGTGAGCACTGGGTTGGTCCATGTATCTAGTTTAAGGTTGTTTTACAGCACCAATATACTTTACCAAGTGTACCCTGTGCTGAATGAAAAACAATGATCATAAAACAACCAGACCATATCCTTGCAGTATGGAACACTTCTAACAAAGGATGTGAATGCTGGGTAGATACACACATCTTGCATGTACAAAAACGCTCTTTGGAACCTGTGCAAATGAGGACAGTTTGGCAATCATGTAGCTCGGGTAACCCTTATGCTCCTGGCAAGCATCTGGTCGTGTGCCTCTTTCACCCCACCGGGGCACAGAGACTTGCGGCCCAGTGGGTTAGAGTGCTGATGGACACATGAGGCACCTACTCCACCCAGTGCTCCTGCCACAAGTGGGGTAGCGATTAGGGAGTGGTGCCAAGGTGGGCGGGCTTTGTGAATGCGTGTTCAAAGCATGGTTTTACTGGGGGTTACAGTAGCATTAGCATTGTCCTTTCTTGTGCATTCAAGTTTGACCTCGTTTTTGGCCCTTAGCTTCTCCCGGGAGGTCGCCTCATTAGGCAAATACCTATTTCACATTCACATGGATCAGGCAGTGTGGACGCAGCAGGAGACGGTCATTGCTTCTGATTTTAATACTTAGATCTTCAGGAGGCCTCCATATCTTCCTTTTTGGCCTCCGCACAGTAGCCCAGAGCAATTGGTGAGTAACATTTTAGGGTGCTGCTAGCAACATGTTGCTCCCGAGCTGCACATTCAGGGTCACTGCACTCGAGGAAAGGAAAAAAGTCTCCCCTGGCCTTCCGAGGGCAGGGTAACATGGGAGGCCCGTATGTTTGAAGGGGAAGATCAGGCATAAGGAGCCATTCTGATTTGGCCGTGGCCTGAGGTTTGTAGCAAAGGAACGGCAGGTGGCCCAAAGCCCAGGTAAGAAGAATGGCAAAAACCTCCCCCCGCATTATTGGAAAAAGAAGGAATTTGTTAATTTCTACTTTCGATTTTTTTAATTCAGTCATTTCATGGTAAACCATTTCCAGAAATCATTTAAAAATAATTCTCATCGTATAGCTTTATTAAAGAAAAACATCAAAAGCTGAAAACACAGCACGCAAAATAGAGTTGTCACCAAGAGGCAATCTTCCAAACATGAGACCAGCTGAGCAATCGCCCAATACATGTCTCGATCAGAAAAGCATTAAAAGATCAGCTGAAACTCTAAAAATGACATAAGAAAATGTACATGTTCATTCTGGAAAATAAAATATATTTAGGAGCTATTTGTGATTGTTCTTTGATGGTATCTATAGACTTTTGCAAGATAGCTTGAAATGTCATCAACCCTAGACACACCATTTGGGGTTTTACACAGATCTAGTGCCCCAAGTACAGTATCAATTTTATTAGATTTAAAAAGTGGAAAAAGCCACTTTATCATAGGTGACTCATACAAGGACAAAAAACCACAAAATGATATGTGTCCTCCTTCACCCACCCACACATTGGGCAAGTAGCGTCAGTCTCGGCCGACCAAATCTTAGCGAAATGTTTCAATTGAAGAATTACCAGGCCCAGTCCAGTGCACAATGATCTCTCCATAGGTCTAGTGATCCAGGTCACACACTGTTCTAGGCCAAAGGTACTTCTACTGCGTAAATATGACTGGAAGAACCTTTTGTGCTCTTTGGAACACAATGAGTCCAGCAGTACTCATTCCCAGGAAGCAAAATGCTAATTTCATGCACGGATCCACCGCACGTGCTGTTGGGTCACCTGCAAGCAATTTACAGCTCACAAGACGGAGTTCAAGGGTGAAGAGTCAAACCACCTTCACTCTTCAATTTCACTCTCTGTCTCGTAAATTGTACATGGCGACTGCAAATTTCACTTTGCAGGCTGCATTTACTAATGGCTTCTATGGAATCTGCCTGTTTTTAGCAGGTGCTAATTGCAGGCGCATTTCAAAGAAATCTGTTAGTTTTACACCAGCATGACAATAGGGGTAATTCATGGAATAAATGTGCGCTGAAATCAGTGGCACAAGCCGGCGCAAGCGTGAAAAAGCTGGTGCATGCGTGCGAATCGCACGCGTGAGATACATGGAAGGCCCTGCGCGTGTATTTTGTGGGATGTGCGCCAAACCCGCGTGTAGCGCACACCGGCGCACACATCACTTCCACATCCGGAACGCTGTGCGCGACACGCACAGCGAAAGCGCACAACGTCAGCGCACACATCAAAAAGGGGGCGGAACAAGGGGCAGAACATGCAGGATGGGGAACAACACATGAAAATAAGGGCGTAACTGGGGAAGTACCGCTGGGAAGTACACGGAACGCCCACTCGCACACGAAATACATGTATTCATGGAATCGAATAGGGAAAACCCGTGCACGTCAAAACACACGCACAATTACATCGGCCACACGAAAGCAGGCGGAAGCACGGCCGCGCACCATAAAAGTGCATTCAAACAACAAACAAGCATATACAGCTACGATGAATGTCCCGTTCCTTGCAGCAGTGATCGTGGGACATCGCAGGAGAATAGCCAGGCCCCACATTTTGTTGCCCAGGAGTAGCCTTTTTGGGATGCCTGATGAACAGGTCTATGGCAGGTGTAGGTTTCCATCTCATATCATTCTAGAGCTGGTCAGGGAGTGGAAGGATGAACTCACATCACCCACCTTGTGCTCCCAAGTATTGAGCCCCTTGGATAAGGTGCTCAAAGTACTGCTTTTTCTGGCCACTGGGTCATTTCAGCGGACAACTGCCATAGTTGGGGGCGTCTCACAGGCCACGCAGTCACGTTGCCTACACCAGGTGTTGGCAATCATCACTGTGCGCCCCTCTGTCTGCAGGCACATATATATGCCCTGAACACCTGAAGAAAGGCAGGCCATGGTCCTGTCTTCTACAGAGTGGCACACTTCCCCAAAGTGCTTGGTGCCATAGATTGCACCCATGTAGCCCTACGTCCACCTAGGGCCACTGAAAACATCTATCGAAACAACAAGCACTGGCATTCCATCAATGTGTAGGTGGTATGCGATGCCAAGGGAATCATCACCTCTGTCTATGAAAACTACCCAGGATAGTTTCATATTCAGAATGTCTGCCCTGAGCTGGGCCCTGGAAGCTGGGAAGCATGGCGACACATGGCTCCTAGGTGAGTACAAATGCCTGTGCACATGCATACATGTCACACACAGACAAGTAATGACAACCATTATCACCTTACCAGGGGACAGTGCCAACCCTCTGAGCACCTACATGCTGACGCCCATACGGAACCCTACCACATCACCCCAGGTAAAATACAACGCAGCCCATATTGCAACCAGGGCCATAGTGGAGCGCACATTCGGAGTGCTCAAGTCACGCTTCCACTCCCTTGACCACTCTGGCAGACAGCTACTATATGCACCCCCAGTAGTTTGCAGGATCATTGTGGCAGCATGTGTCCTGCACAACATTGAAACACGGCATGGCGTACCGGTGGACATGGTGGTGCCCCCACTTCCCCTCCCACATGCACGGTGTCACGATCCCTGCCCTAAGCCTGGATAGCCTTGACATTTGCCCCAGACTCTCTTGGAGTCAGTCCTGGAGCCTTTGGCCTTTTTGCGCCAGGCTCATATGCTAGAGCAGTAATCAGGGCCCATAAGGGCATTGCGCAACAACATGGATGCCTCCACATGGCTCAGTTCCTAAACTGAACCATGCGGTCTAGCATTTTGGCTATATAAACCACACCCGAACTCCAGTAAACGCTTCGCGTTACTTTGCATTCCAGCAACGTGACGCTCATCGTGTTCTGCAGCATCTTCGAACCTCGAAAAGTCCGCACCTGCAAAACAAAGGGACATCGTTATTTTCAGCAGCTTACCTGAGATTCCACCGCAGACTAAAATCAGCACCCAAGGAACAGCAAGCTTCTTGGATCTTCGAACCTGCAAAAAGAGAGAAAAGAGACATTAGACATTTACATCAGAGCCGGCAACTTACCTCTCAAGTCGCCCATCGACCAGCACCGCTTAGGAGCCTCTTGCTTCGGTGAACAAAGCGGCCAACCGGAATAAAAAACAACAGGTTAGCAGAAGCATGGCACCATAGCGCTACCTATAGCTTCCACAATTACCGCATCGAGGCGCTCGAGAAACTCCATCACTTGCCGGCGAGCTCAAATCCAGCCAACGGCTCACAGCGGACTCTCGCGCACCTACTGCGAGAGAAAAGACATCATTAGTTCAAAGAAAGGCTTACAGAATAACAGTAATAAGACCTACCTGAGAGACTCAAAGGGGCAGCATCAGTGAAGTAACTCGATTGCAATCGCCCACAGAGGAAAACGCGCCCCTGCCAAGAAGGCAGGATGGAGAGCTCGCCAAAGCCCAAAACAAGGTGAGGAAAGGCCCGGGGAGGCGCTGCGGGCATACCGGGTGTTGGGTGGTTATTTCCCCAGTTGCTCTATTTTGAACATTTCCCACCTGTTTTCCAGAAAGATCTCCCTGCTGATAATACCCGGGAGCGACCAAGAAGGGCACCAGGGTTCCGGCAGCTGGGTGGCATCCCCGTGGATACCAGGTGAGCGTAACAAACGGCCGCTGCGCGTGGGAGGGCAATGGGCATGTGGCGAGGCAGCCCGTACCCAGCTAGTGGCCACATTTTTCACCTAAACTCTAACCCCTGCGTAGTGCACACAGGTCTGGCACATACCAGGTCGCAATCGATGATGAGAAAAGGACAGCTAACTGTCACTACCTTACCGCCCTGAGAATGTGTCTACAGAAGTGCCACATTGTGTGCACCCCTAGCTAATTAAACACAACCAATCCCATGTGACCAAATGGAACACATGCAAGGCATTTCCCGCCCCCTTGCTAAACAGGGCATGAAAGGACTAGTGTGCCACCCAAACCCTCACAACACTCCTGAACCCCGACTGCCATACCATACCATGGTATGCAACGGCAAAACATCCAACCATATGCACAACACATGACACAAAAGCCATGAAGTGCCACGTGAGAAATGTAAATAGGCACCAGACAATTATACCTGCCATGGAATCGGAAGAAATGAGTGACCAAAACCTCACACCCTGAAAACGGTGGCACAAATGCATGCTACCAGTGGTGCAACCAACAAAAGTCAGAATACCTGTTGCCATGCATATTGGACAATTGCAAATTGTCATATCAAACACCGCACAATGCACAGCACAGTGAGTGTGCATTGCATTGTTGAAAACCCTAGAATACATGCATGTGAAATGAAGTGAGTGCCAGTGTCCTGTACACAGCACATGTGAATATACAAGGATCCCCCTGTGTGTCAAACCACACCCATCCCCTGACACCTCAAAATAAAGCACTACATTGCATCGGCCATTGACCAGCAGAATATATCATGTACAGAGTACCCCACACCAGCAATGGCAGACAGTGACCCATTACTGAATCATAGAAGTCCATAATATGACCTACACTCAAACTTCATCAAAGCGCATCAATGAGGGAGGGTACAAGGGAGAAGAACAGTACATTCCTATATGTCCTTCAAACAGTCCACAGTGTGATAATGAACTGGAAAAGCAAAGTACATATTACAAGTGCCTGGACCAATAAGGGAGAGTCTAGGGAGGGAATATTGGATGACATAACTAGCATCAACATTCCTATGCCTGTCGGCAATAGTCGCAGTGCAGGAGTCACATAAGGAGGTGAGTGATGGAAGAGGAGGGAAGAGGTGAGGAGAGTAACAAAACAAGTGACAAACTGTGGTATGTCTACAAAGAATCAAGATAGTGCTGGGGAGGGGGAGAAGAAAGACAGAAGGGAAAGGGGGAAGAGGTGACCTGTAATCAGTGGTGGAGGGACTAAGGATAAAGGTAACTGGCAAAATTATACTTAAAATGTCGAAGGTGGGGTGTGGAAGGACGGAGGCAGAAGGGCAAATGTCTGCAAAGAACAAGCGCCTTCGTATCACCATGGCTGATGGCAATTGGGGTAGTGGTTGAAAATGACAGCCAGAGTACAAGGAGGAGGCTAAATGGTGGTGGAGAGGGAGAGGAGAGGGAGGAGAGAAGGGAGGAGGGGGCCAAGCTCAAAATGACTAATGGGGAAGATGGTGAAAGAAAGCACACACAGGGGGAAGAGGGAAACCTGATGGTGCAGGAAAGTAGGGGATGTGATGATGAAGGGGGGGAGACAGAGGGACACTGACAGGGGCAGGGGAGACAGGGGGGCATTCAAGTCACTGAGAAGACATGTGGACAGGTCTTGACAGGGCCACCTTTGTGGGCTTTTGGTAGTGGTGGAAGGCTCAAGCATCCTGGTTGGCCGGATTGTCACAAGGGCCAAGTGCAAACAGTGGGAGGGCGGAGCAGGTCCAGGACGCAAACAGGAAATTCAAATCACGAACAATGTAGTCATAACTCAGATGGCACATCCAACCAGCCAGGGCTGGAAAATGGCCAAAGTGGTGCTAGCAAGGAATGAGCGGTAGTTGAATTGTGTAGTGACATGGTTAACTCAGCGTGCAGCCTTCATGTGGCATATCAAAATCAGTGGTGGGAAACTGTCCCAATTCAACATTCTCAGCACATGGATCCCTCCCACCATCAGTGTGCTGTATGCAGCCAAAGGGTGCATGGTACCAGCTACAGCGGGAAGTGCATTAACATAGACAGTCAATACATAACAAACATCTCAAGCAACATGATGAAATGCACAGTCAGCATAATACTCACCAAAGTGAAGTGCAGACATGCATTGGAGAAACCATCTGGAATACCCACTAGGGGTGTACAGACAGGTAGAACTGCAGACTGGCCACAGATATGATGGAAGCCCAAGGCCCATGTGTGATATACTGTTACACCGAGCCATCCTTGCGAGCCCATGGAAAAGGGAAGCAGGAGTAGCATATGTGTCAGGACCCCAAGCAAAACACATACACAAGTCAAGCCTGAATGGGCCCAGCTGGAACACACATCGGATGCCTTCCAATGCCACAAAGCACCACACTGTCACATGTATGCACAACAGGCAAAATAAAATTGAAAAAAAAAGAATTCTAAAGAAGATACAAATTAAATCAAATAATCAATTGAAATAAAAAAATGAAAAGAGTAATGAAAGAAAGAAAAGCAAAATCAATAAAATTGAAAAAAACCAGAAAAAAATAACAAATAAAAAGCAAAGTGAAATCATTGAAAAAGAACAACAAAATAAAGAAAAAAAAACTGCTGGAAAAAAAAGGTGCAGGAAAAAAAACTCAAAAATGCCCATATATGACCCGGGGGTCGGGGGGCCGCGGCACCCAGGAGGGGGGAGGTACAGGGTGTGCCTCAACACCCACATGTGTACATGTTGAGGTAAAAAATAAACCTCACTGGGCTCAGCGCCTGCACAGCCCGACCTATGTGGGAGATAGGTTGTCATCGTCACCCTCTGGATCTGAATCAGAAGGTGGACGTGGTGCAGTTGACTCACCACGCCTAGCCGCGCCTTTCCCCTCAATGGCAGCAAGCATGCGGGTCTGGTAAACCAGGTCCTGGCGGGCAATGAAACTGAGGTCAGCATGCATTACCTCACATGTCACACGTGCTTCCTCCTGCAGGGACTGACGTTTGAGACGGAGTTCTGCTTGCATGGCCTCACCTAACAAACGGAATGACTCCCGGCTTGCATGGAGTTCAGCCAAGATGGTTCTTTAAAAGCTGTACCATCCTGTCTTCTGTCCGCCTACTCTCATCCATCATGAGGTCAGCTAGAGTAGATCGGGGTGCTTGTTGTTCCACCCTCAGGGCCTCATGGTGTGCCTCTGCTTGAGCATTAAGTGTTTCACGCAGAGGCACCATTTCAGCCCGGTGCGCCCTGTCAGACGCCGCCATGCCCAGCCTGAGTGAGCGGGACGTGGATTGCGTAGCCCGCTGATGGAGCACCATTTGCCTTACAGAGGGGAGGATGAAATGGGTCACACTTTCCAGACCTTGTGCAATCATCTCAACTGCTCCCCCCTGTTGCTGTGCTATGGCAATCATGGAACACTCCCACTCAGTTTACCCCAGTGGCACACGACCACCGCGTTGCCGGACACCACACCTGCTGGGCCCAAGGAGCCGTGGTCCTTGCTGGGTTGGTGCAGCCCGTGGCTGCAGGACTGCATCCCTCCATCGACCTGATGCCCCACAAACTTGGCCAACTGGTGTCGAATGTCACCGTGCACCCGTAACCACCACAGGCGGACATTCCAACCCTGCCTGGCCCCCTACAGCAGGTGTTGCAGACAGAAGACTGTCCAACACAGGATCACTTACTGGTGATGGCATGTCATGATGCAGATCTGGCTCAACATAGTGGTCAGAGGATACATCAGAGCCTGACTCAGAGTCAGCTCTGGACACGATGGCCTGGAGCACCTGTGTGTTCTCGTGGGCTGCCACCCCACGACCACCACTGGTGCCTGGTTGGTCATGTGAACTGACCACTGTGTCTGGGATGACATCTGCATCCTCTCCCGCCAGTGCGTCATCACCTGCAACATAAAGAAAAGAAACAAGAACACGCATGTCAGTAGCACATACCACACACATACAGTTCACAACATTGACAGCCAAATAATGAAACAGCCATGTAACAGGCAACTCAAACCCCAACATGCATCCAGTGGCATTGCAATGCAAGGCCATCCCAAAAGCAGAAAAGGATGTGTGAAAAATGTGAATGCAACACATGTATTGCATGTTGCACATCACCTGCATCACAAACAACCTCTAGAAGGCATATATCCAATGCCAAAATGAGAGATGGGAACAAATAGTCGGCACCTAGCATAAGCATTTGTGAACACACAAATAGACACAGCTAGAAATGTAACCAAACACACCATGATACATGTAACATGCATGTTCATGTGCAGCACTCAACTACAATCAACTATGCACAGTACATGTGTCATAGGAGGCGCCTACACTTGTGCATGTCCATACTGTGAGAGGAGGGACATGGGTACATACATGTCAGGTCAACATCACACAGCAACATCATGATTGCACGTTGAAGAGCTTAACTTGGCACAGGAGTAGGTGTGTGTGTTACAGTGCATGTGTAGCCCCTCAATTTACAACATCAAGACGTACATAGTGATGACAATATTCAAACAGTATGGCAGTGTAACGACAATTGCAGCCATCATGTGCAAATGGCATGCACCAGGTAGCATGGTTTCTGTGAAACACCCGCCCTCTGGCCAATAGCAGGGAGGCACTGCATGGCATTGACATGTTCCACGCAGAACTGTGCATTGTCAGACAGTGTAGGTGTGCGTTTATTGCATTTCGTCATTCAAATGTCACTACAGCCGATGAGAAGTGGACATGATGGAGGAGAGGTGAGGAACCATCCATAGTACATCCATGCATGTAGAAGACAACACCAGTTTAAAAGAGGCCGTGGGCCTGTCACAGGTTTAGCCATGGCCATGATACAGATGTGCATAGCATAAAGTCGTGCATGATGACACACAGACCTACAGTGAGCATGACATTGCTGTCCAAATCAGATGACACTTGGATCATCCTTGACAAATACAACAATGAGGAGGTGGTCAAGGACACCTAGGAGCATACATGGAATGCACATGTAACATGATCCTGCACATATGTGCATGGTTAGCCACTGCCATCAGCACACTCAGAGTGAGCCACACTGCACCAAGGACAAAGGATGCGTATGACATGATGTGACATCTCATCAAGCCTGCACTCGTACACAAGTGGCTCAGAGCGCAAACAAGCAAATGGGGGGAACAAGGGAGAAAAGGAATTCAAAACAACTATCATACTGGGCACAGTCACATTCAGAACAGGCAGGCGCATGCAGAAGGGATAAAGGGTTGAAGACCCAGGAAGGGGGAGAAGGGGAACGTGCCAAACAGACGAGACCAAAGAAGGAAAATGAAGTCCAATGATAGAATGTCCATTCAAAAAGTGGCAGTGCTGCCAGCAAGTGACAAGATGATTTGGACAGGGCAAATCTGATGAGTGCAGACAAAGAGTGCTGGACTGTATGGGGACACGCACTGGACCCATTGATATGGGAGGCCTGTAGGCAGTGCATCAGGGAGGCAGAGTGAGCAGGTACCTGATCCGATGGACAGAGTGTGTGCAGAGGCACAGTGCCAACAGAGGAAACTGTTCAGCGGGGTAGAAGAGGGGCTAATGCATGAGCAAGTAGGAAGGTGTTGAGGTGCTTCCAGAAGCAGATATATTTCCCCTCAAGATTCAACGTGGCCAGTTGGCTGTTCAAAAGTGAGCTCCCAGCTATACACACAGATCTGCTCCTACCTTATTTATTCAATTAACGACTGACCTTGAGGGAGTGTGGGGTAGAGGAGTAAAGGACTCAAGAGGGGAGGAATTGGTAGAGGGATTGTTGAAGGTATGTTCTACCCAGTCCCAAAAAACCTTGTGCACAATGCAGAGGGTCTGAAGTAACATCCTTGCATCCACTGGTAGCCAATGAAGGGGTCACAAAGCTGGAAAGATAGGACCCCAGGTCTTGAGGCCAAGGACAAGTCTTGCAGTCCTGTACTGGATAAGTGGTGGAGGGTGGAGCGTGGAGGCAGGTCGAATATTGAAAGAGACTGTCACAGTACCCCAACCTTGAGTAAATCAGAGCTTGGCAGACTGTGAGCATGTAGGAGAATGTTAAGAAAGGCACAGTCAGTCAAGACCCTTGAGGAGGAGCAAGAAGTTAATCCATCTCAAGATACGTCACAAATGTGTGTGTAAAAGGAATGTGTTGAGTCAAAGGTCCAGTTGCTGTGACCACTCCTGCTGGAACAGAAGACTCCCGACTGAAGTTCCATTGCTCCGCAGCCCAGCCCGAGGACCCAGTTGCCCACCCACACCTGCCTCGGGGGCTGCCATGTCGGGGGAAACACCATCAGACACCACTGGCAGAGAGGCAGAGGGCTACCAGCTTCAGTGCCGCAGATGTTGGTATCCTGGTGGAGCAAGTCCTGGGGCATTATGATGCCCTCTACGGAAGAAGACGTGCCAACAAGGATGGACATGAGGGGATCTGGCTGCCATCAATGTGGAGGGGTGGCAGTCCCCGACATACAACACGTCCGGAAGCACTGGGAGGACTTCTGGTCCAGGACCCTCAGGAAGACCTGGCGCCTCTTGGCAGCAGCGGGTGCAGTGAGGCGCCGGGTCCACCTTACCACCGACAACATGAGGTTCCTCGAACGCATTAACCCAGCGCTTCACTGCCAGATCCTCGAGAGGCAGAGCAGTCCGGAGTCGAGAGGTAAGTGTATATGCGTACTTATTGGACACAGTGCATGTTGAGGTGTGCCAGGAGTGCGCAGCTTGGACATATGTCTGAAAAGGCCCATGTATGGATGTGTATGTGCAGGGACATGACCGTGCTGCATGTAAGTCCTGTCATGTGTGATACACATCAATGGTGTATGTGTTTGAAAGCATGATGCATAACTGCATGTGGAGATGCACACCTGTTTGCATTTCTGTGTTTGTACTATGGCATGGTTGGGGTGTGACACATGGATGCTGGTTCCACCTTCATGTACGTGCATGGCATACATGTGCGTGTGTGTGTTTGACATGTGTGCGACCGTGAAACACCATGGATGCATGTAACACAGACATGTAGGAACACAATTGGCAGATGTGACATAGTTGCCGATGATTGCACTGTGACAGGTGGTGGATGTGTACAGATGCATGTCTGTCTGTTGACGCGTGTGCATGTGTTTGGCACTCCGCATGTTGCTTGTGACGTCATGCCAACCTTCGGATGTTCATGCTGTTGTGTGTGTATGGATGCTGCTGCCTGCTGCACGATTCCTGTCAAATTCTGCATGTGTGTGGCTTCAAATGATATGAGTGTTGGGGAGTGTGATGGCATCTATGAAGTTTGACACTGCCGGTCATGTGCAACTTTGACATGTGTATCCGACCATTGTACAGTACCCTGATGCCTGTGTTCTGTCTCTCCCTGTCTGCAGCGTCGACTGATAAAGATGATGGAGACAGTGCTGTGGAGCACAGAGGCAGGGATCCCACCACCAGCCGGAGACGCAAGGCCCAGCTCTCCTCCCTCGTTGTCATCTCTTCTTGGAGTGAGGAGTCTGGTGCCGTGTCCCTGGCCGCAGCTGCTGAGGGAATGTTCAAGAGGCGGAGATTGGAGGAAGACTCCTCGGCAGCAGTAGGGGCAGCTGAGCCGCCACAGGAGCCTATGGAGAAAGATGGCACACAGTCATCCTGGTTGGTGGGGAGTTTTGGTGAGGAGGAGGCCGTGGAAGACCCATGCACGGGGCCTGGAGGGGGGCATTCCACTGGTGCTAGTGGTGCAGTCCAGGGACAGGGACAGGTGGCAGCAGAGGCCACCGCGGAGGTGCCTGTGTTTAATCCTGTCCCCAATCCTGTGACTGCATCATCCTGCACCAGCAGGAATGCCTTCGTCCAGACCCGTCTTCAGGGAGGGGGTGCGCAAACAACAACTGACCTTCCTCTCCCGCGGACGGGACAATCCGGGACCGGGTTGAGCCTGTCCTAGCTGGTGTGGTGTTGCGTCAACATGGTATTCGGGATGACGTGCAGGGTACTCGTGAGGACAATGCACGTCATTTCAAATACCTCATTGACCGCGTCGGCCTACTAGGACAGGTCACCCAGGCTGGGCTCCTCCGTGTGCTGGATCTTCTAGTGACCGCCTCCTCAACTGAACCCCCTATGCGCCAGTCATCCTCTGTGCCATATTCCTTTCCAAGTATCACCTGGGCACCCTGTCGTGCTGCCCCTGAACCAGAGGCCAGGCTGGTGGAGGACACATCCCTGCCACAGTCGGGAGTCGGAGGTCCATCAGGGGAGACCACCCCAACAACTGGATCCCAGCAAGAGGAGGACGTGCAGGCATCGACAGGCAGGGCACATGCACAGCAGCAGCAGGCTCAAGGTGGGAGCGAAGATGGCTCGGGCCATCAACATCACTGGGGCAGGCATAGGCCGGAGGGCAGGAGGACCCTGGATTGGGAGTGTCTTCCGTGTGGCAGCGGTTGGGCCAGCAAATAGATGCGGAGCGGCGGCGGGCGGAAGAAGCACGGCTCACCATGGTCAGGGTGGAGAACTCCATGCGCAGGGCATTGAGGCGGGCTGAGTGCCTCGAGGCAACTCGCAGGGAGTTGGAACAAGCCATGACTGTATCCCTGCGAGACCTCGAGGCCAGGGAAGAGGCCCGCCTCGGGAACATCGACATGGAGTTCGATGATGCCCTGACCCGGAACATCAAAGAGTGAGCTGTAGGACTTGCCTGTCGCCATTGTACATAGTTCATTAGTGATAGGTTTCCTTTGTTTTTTATTTGAGGCCTGCTGGCAGGTGCCCGTAACTGGTGGGTGGGTGGCTGTGGGACATGAATCTGGGCCTGCTGGCAGGTGGCCGTCAATGGTGGAGGGGACTCACAAGTGCATGGTGCCATGTGGGCTGCCTGCAGGGCATGGTCAGGGTGGATGGGCTGCCTGCAGGGCATGGTGAGGGGTGTAGGGTAGTCCCCTGTGGTGTGGACTGCCTGCAGGGCATGCCCAGGGTGGATGGGCTGCCTGCAGGGCATGGGGAGAGGGGAAAGGGCACATCTCGGAGGGCCCACACTGCCATTCCCATGCATAAATGCACAACGGAGCCACACTGTGGCAACACATGACTGAGGCAATGTTCATTGAGACATGCACAAAACCAATGATAGAACACAACACCAATCATGAAGTTAGCAAAAATGTATTAAAAACATAACAAAGTAACATAGAGGACATAAAACTAAAAAATCAATATACAATGACAGATGAGAACAAAAAAAATGGTAATCCAATGAAAAGGAAAATGAACGTCATGTTGAATAAAAAAAAGTGGTCCATTGCCAATGTCAATAAGAAACAAATAATACAAATAAAAGAAAACCATTGATCGATGGGTAAATTGAAAAAGAAAGTATGTACAAGTCTTCAACTATCTACAATCCAAGTCCAAAGGGTCCATGATCCCCAAAACAAATGAAACCTACGAAAAAGTCCTATGAAGAAAAAAAAAACCTTATACATGAAGTGGAGCAATGTCCATTAACTCCAAAATAAAATAAAAAAACAAAGGAAACCTAACACTAATGAACTATGTACAATAGCGGCGGGCAAGTCCTACGGCTCACTCTTTGATGTTCCAGGCCAGGGCATCATCGAACTCCTCTTCAAAGTCCCTGAGGCGGGCCTCTTTCCTGGCCTCGAGGTCTCGAAGGGATGCAGTCATGGCTTGTTCCAACTCCCTGCGATTTGCCTCGAGGCACTCAGCCCGCTGCAATACCCTACGCATGGAGTTCTCCACCCTGACCATAGTGAGCCGTGCCTCATCTGCCCGCCGCCGCTCTGCATATATTTGCTTGCCCAACCGCTGCCACACAGAAGACACTCCCAATCCAGGGTCCTCCTTCCCTCTGGCCAATGCCTGCCCCTGTGATGTTTATGGCCCCGAGCCATGATGCCTCCCACAGTGAGCCTGCCGTTGCCTCCAAAGCAACTGCCTCTGCCACCACGACAACATCCGGGATGATGGAATCCACCGGCGCCGTCGTGCACGTGCCCTGCCCGATGATGCCGGCACATCCTCCCTCCGCTGGGGTCCAGTTGGTGGGGTGTCCACCCCTGCTGGACCTCCGACTCCCAACTGTGGCAGGGATGGGCTCTCCACCAGGCTGGCTGCATTGGTTGGGGCAGATCCACAGGGGGCCCTGGTGACATCTGGGCCGGAAGACGGCACGGAGAACGACTGGCGTATGGTGTGCACAGAGGAGGAGAGGGCCGCAAGACTGGCCGACACATGGAGGAAACCCCTCACCATGGACCCTCCCAACTGGGCCATGTTGGCATACTGCTCTTTGTGATCACGTGCGTGGTCCCCCCAGGAAGCACGCACATCATCACGAATGTCATGTGTGCGCAACGTGACACAAATCAGGACGGACTCCATCCGGTTACAGGTCCCGTCGTCCGCAGGTAGAGGAGTGCCAGATGACATGGACCTCCCCCCTAGCTGTGGACGGGCCTGGGACGGGGCATCCCTGCTGGTGCATGGTGATGCAGTCACAGTGTCAGGGACAGAGGCACGCACAGGCACCTCCACAGCAACCTGTGCTGTCTCCTGCCCCTGGACTGCACCACTTGCACCAGTGGTACCACCCCCACCAGGCCCCATGTGCGGCTCTGTAGCGGCCTCCTCCTCCTCTAACCTGGATGGCTCAGCACCGTCTTCCACCGTTGCAAGCCCCTGTGGAGGCTCATCCGCCCTTTCCACTGCAGCTGTAGTGGCAGACGCGGCACCAGTCCCCTCGCTCCCGGATGATGGAATTTCCTGGGAGGTTGACTGGGCCTTGCGTTGCCGGCCGGTGGAGGCATCCCTGCTGCTTTCCTCCACAGCGCTGTCTCCGCCCTCTTCTTCACTCACCGCTGTGTAAAGGGAGACATTGAACACAAGCATCAGGGTACTGAACTATAGTCCCCTAGACACAAAGCAATAGCACATGAGTTGCACTGTCAAACTTCACTTCCATCATGTCCCTCCTCAACACATGGGTCAGTGCAGGCAACACACATGCAGGAACAGACATAGCACATGCAACATACATTGGCATCCATGTCCGAGGCACCATAGTTGCATCCAATGGCGGGCTGGTTCTCACATGCACCATGGGACATGCTGGTCACATGTGCACCCATCACCAGAGGGTCATACATTTGGCCCGTTGTACCCCCAGACACAGTGGATACAAGGATGACTAGGCTGTATCAGTGAATGAATACATCGTCACTGACATGTGTCATGCATCCATGGCGCACACACTACTCAGACACACGGACATGTTCATCATGCATGTCCATGAAAGCAGAACACATCTCTCACACACCAAACATGTCAAAGTACAGACACAGGCATGCATACATGTATGTGTTCCGCATGCTGCTCCGCATGATGCATTGTAACACATACACCATCCATGTGGGTAATGCCTGACTGGACTCACATGCGGCACCATCATGTCCCTGCACACACACATCCAAACATGACCCATGTCACACATGCAGCCAAGTAGCTAACTACCAGCACACTGCAACATGCCCTTTTTTAAACGCGAGTGCATGGCCACTTACCGCTCGACTCCAGACGGGCCTGCATCCTGAGGATCTGGTGGTGAAGCACTGGGCGAATGCGCTCCAGGACCCTCATCTGCTGGGTGGTAAGCTGGCCCCGGCGCCCCACTGCATCAGCTGCTTCCAAGAGGCGCCGGGCCTTCTTGAGGGTCCTGGACTTGTAGTCCTCCCAGTGCTTCTGGACGTGTTTGATGCTGCGGAGTGCCACCCCCTCCGCTTTGATGGCACCCACTATGTCCTTCCAGATCATCTTCCGTCCTTCCTTGTTGACGCGCGATGGTGTGAAGAGGGCATCATAATGCCCCAGAACTTGCTCCACCAGGATACCAACTTCCTTTTCACTGAAGCTGGTAGCCCTCTGCCTCGCTGGCTGGGGGTTGCCACTGGTGCCGGAAGGTGTTGTGTCAGACATGGCAACCCCCGAGGCAGGAGTGGGTGGGCAACTGGGTCCTGGGGCTGGGCTGTGGATTTATGGTACTTCAGTCGGGAGACTTCTGTTCCAGCAGGGGTGGTCACTGCAACTGGACCCCTGCAGAGGGCAGATGTGCAGGCACCAAATGGCAGGGCACGGTGGCAGCAAGCAGGCAGGCAGCAGCAGATGGCTTGTGGGAGGCTGCTTGGGGCTCTGGGGGGCAGTAATTTGGCCTTCTGGGCAGGAGCGTGGTCTTCCATGTGTTGTCGCGTGGCCAGCTTGATACGGAGTGATTTGGCACATGAAAAAACAGCACGTCAGCGTGTAATTTGAGGAAAGGCCCTTAGCGCGTAATCGCGTCTGTGATGTAACATGCGCGGGTGTTTCCCTCGCCACGGGGTGAAGGTCCCATGTGGGTTTCCATCGCTCTGTACGTGCTCTTCGTGGAATGCCTTATGTGTATTCTGGGGATGCCCGTGGACTTTTACACGCGTTTTCGCTGGCGCGAGCCGGGTACGTTTATTCCGAGAGGTGCGCAGGAAGTTTTCCATGCGTTTTCCCTGGCGCATGTGGGGTATGTGTATTCCGAGGGGTGCGCAGGGAGTTTTCCATGTGGTTTTACTGGCACGAGCAGGGTACTTGTATTCCGAGAAGTGCGGGGGGAGTTTTCCACGTGTTTTCGCTGGCGCAAGCGGGTTACGTGTATTCTGAAGCGTGCGCGGGGAGTTTTCCACGTGTTTTCGTGCTTGGGGGGGGGGGCTGTATGCTGGTCCCCTGGCCTTTGCACCATGTAGGGGATTTGTGCGATGGTTTTGGCGCATGGGACGAGGTTGGGGGCGTTACTGGCGCCGCTGCAGGGTCGCTGCACCGCCCTGCGCCATGGCTGGTCATGGATATTGAAATCCATGAATACGCTGTGCACTGAAATGGGTTTTGGCACACGTGGCTGGCGCAGACTGCCACACGCGCACTCTGTGCGCCAGCCGCGTGCGCCACTTGTACGCCGAATTCTATGAATTACCCCCAATATCTCCTGCTGGCGTAAAACAGAGAGGTTTTGCAGGCGGAGGAGGAAGTACGAACCACAAACTTATTTCCCCACCCTTGCCCCCACTCTGTCTGTAAAACCTCACTAAAATTTCCCACAGCGGTCTTCCAAGGCGTAAAGGGATTAAAATCGTGTTTTTATGCATTGCTATGATGCACGCGAGTTTTTAAAATTACCCACTCTGAATGGATTCCTATAGAATCCACCTGGTTTTGTGCAGGTGCAAAACAGAGGCAGTTTCCACAGGAATGCGTTTGTGTTCAGCCTGCATGAAAATCTCGTGTAGGATTAAACCGAACCACGCACAGTCCCACATGGAGAAAAAAAGGACAGAGGACCAAAATTAATAAAACGTTTTTCAATGGGATTTTCCCATTAGCTCCCTGGAAGGGGACGCTGGCGAATTTGGATGCTCAGAACGCGGGGTCTACTGTGTGATACAAGCCCACGTTCCGAGCACCCTGGGTGCTGCGAGCCAGCGCCCTCTTCCCACCTGCTCCATCGCTTCGCTCCTGTGTAGTTTCCTACCTGGATGCTAAGAGTGTTATATATTTTTTTTCTCTGAAAAGAAACGTACCTTTTCTGCGCAGCGCCGTCACTGTCATCAACATTTAAAATGGACTTAGAATCCACGGCGCGGGCAGACCAATAAAAAACAGAGCTCACCAGCAGTCAGTTGCATTGATTGGTAGGTCCGAGATGAGAGCTCTCCAATAAGACACCTGCCCCACTTCCTGTTTTGTGATAAAATCTCAACAGTTATTTGGATTCTGCGGCACAGAGCTCAAGAGGTTGCAAGGAGGCAGTATGTTTGGAAGCAGCACAGCAAATACATCAAATACCCCTGGCCTCTAACCTACAGGTGTGACTTGCCTGCAGATAACTTATAGCATTACAGCTCCATACAGCTGAGGGAGTTGCCTTGTTGTAAACCCTTTCAAGCCCACCCATATCTCTGCCACCAGATATAAGAATTCTGGAGAAGACTTGGATTCTAATCAAAGTTGAATTAATAATTAGCCCTGTCTTGAAGAGGATCGAATGTGGTCGAAACACGTGTCGACATAGGGGCAATTGAGTAAATAACGCGTCTTCTTTGGTGTACAATTAACGGACTCAAGCCAAATTGAAACCAAGGTGGACAGGCGCAATACAGGGGTGACACATGTATAATGTTTTTAATTAAGGTACGGGTTTTCCTTAAGGCAACCCTCTAAGTGACTGCCCCAGTATATTACTTACTAAGAGGTAAGTGCAGAGTGACGTAACAACCCAGCGTAAAATACACTATACTGCCCGTCTGGCCAATGCACGTGCTGAGCGATTTGCATTCTGGAAATCTCAGCAGAGGGTGACCTGCATTATTCTGTCATTGGCTGTGGGTGGGCTCCGGCGACAGGGCTTAACTTGCGCTTATGCACTGCTCCAGCCACTTAAAAGCAGGCTGTCAACAGTCTGCAGTGATAGTTCACTTCTCCTTAGACGCGATGGGGACTAAGACATGTCCCCAGAGGTTTAAGCGCATGAAAAGAAGTAGTGGAACTATGTTCACAGCTGGCCGGCACCCACTCCCCACAAACCTCATCCTCGCGCCCCTTCCCACACTCCCACGTGCAATCCAACCCCCCAAAAACGCACCTACTGTTTAAGGGAACGTGCAGGGCACTTAAGTGCACGTTTCCGCTGCTTCCTACACTTCGATTATTTTTTTTTAACTGCACCATTCCGGAACGGTTTCTGTTTAAAAGAAAAGTATGGGTACAGTAAAACTTTAAAAAGTAGAGGAGCGCCGCTGCCAACCGCTACGGCCCACTTCGACCACTGAATGTCCCAATAGACTATGTGGGTAGGAGGAGTAGGCTAAGGCCATTGGGGCTGGGACGTGTAAATCGAGGTCCCTGCCTGCCATTGATACACATGTGAGTTTGGGCACATACCGGTGTCATCTGCTCTGTGACGCTTTCTGATACACTTGTCTTCGCTGGTTCTGTGTAATTGTTTTCTGCAGGGCCAGTCCTACACATAAGAGCAGCATGAGGTGTAATTATGTCATTGAATAGCTTACACACACGGTGTGCGGCTGCCTCTGTCACTCATGACACAAGGCGCCTGGAGGGGCCGCCAGGACGTGCTTGTTACTCCTTTAGTCTATTCAGGTGTGCTGAGCGCCTGTGGTTTAAGGGAGAGCTACAATTACACCACTTTAGATGGGATGCATGAATCAGGCAGGAACCGGCTGCTGCCGGCGGAGGTGGCTACTAAGAGGCCCAGGATATTGACTTAACTCGTTCCATTCCATTGCAAACACTCTACACCCAGCCCCCACAGCCCCCACCCAGCCTGGGAGCTCCAAGGAGCCCCGGGCTGGTACAGACAGGTTCTAAACTCCTGCAGTGCCCAGCGCTCGTCTCAGGATTCACAAGGGCTCCGCTGTTTGGGATTTTCGATGGACAAGGGAAATCTGTGTGAAGCTGGGGAACAAATGAAAACGTTACACAAGTATCACATTGGCTTGTTACGTGTTTAATAATGTTAAATACGATATACAGCATATCCGTAACTAAGCGCAATGTTGACCACTTGCACGGCCTCTTGGCACTGAGGTCTGGCTTGCATTGTCTGCGTTTGGGTTCATGGCAGGGTAATATTTGCTAGTTCTGGGCTTCCCAAGGAAAGGGCTCCAAATGTGGGGAGGGAGTCTGCCCAAGTGACCATGCCACCTTCCAGCACACATGTGGGTACGTGTCATCAGTTTGGTTGTTGACAGTTTCCACGCTGATGGTGTACTGGGATGATGCAGGTGTGTAAGATCTGGTTTGGGAAAATGGAGATCCTCTGGTCTGAGGTTAAACTAAGGGATCGATTTTATGGCAAGACAGGAGGGTCATATTATGCATTACAATCTTTACTGAGAACCACAGCAGCAAAGAATAAAAAAACTTTGTAAAACGAATTTTTTCCAATAAACATAACGTTATAACAATGTAATGGGAAACATCCCAGCCCAACATGGTGGGCAGGTCATACCCTGGGGGCAGCCAATAGGGAGCGAGCCAGTCCCGATATAGGTCCATTCCTTAAGCAACTCCCCCTCTTTCTTTGCTGCTGACCCACAGCTAAGTCACACCTCTAGTTTGCTTAGCTTGTACTTTGTTACATTGTGGCATTTCTGTGGTCATTGCTTGATCTTAAATAGTTTTGTTTGACTGAATTACGGGGTTCGCTTGAAAGCGTGTGTTTCCATTACATTGTGTATTTCATTAGCATTTTCTCACGCGAGCGTGGCGTTCCGTTTTTCGGGCCCGCTTCGCGTCTGGTGTGGTTGCGCACCGCCTGAGGGCGCCGCGTTCCTCACACACGCTGGTTGTGTTCTTCCGGACACATTGTTGCGAATGCTTTCAGCGTTTTGTCTCAGACGCGCGTCCCTGTTCAGGGCCGCGGCGTGTGATGTTGGTTCAACGCGCGGCAGCCGGTGTCAAGAAGCTTATCTTCTGACAGACTGCGCGTGCTTTCACAAGGTCTCTGGCACATGCAGTAAGCGTGCCGGTTCTAGTTTGAAGGTTGGCGGTTCGAGCCTGCTATCCGCCTGGTGAATTTTGTGACAATTATTAGTTCATTGTATTTTTCTGTTTTCAAATTTTACAATTGTATATTTGGCGGTTTGTGTTAATATTTTCCCCTCACACTGCTCGCGTGCTTTTGGCTGCTAGTCAGCAGGCTCTGCCTGTGTGAGGCCTAGGTGGCCCTTTCCCTGAAAGTTACACCCTGTGAGCTTGAGGCTTCAGCCTGCTAGGCTTGCATAGTACAACAGCTGACCCTGTTGTTTATTGTCATAATATATATATATATATTTTTTTTTTCCAAGTGAAATACTGTCAAGTGCTGTCATGGATAAGGGGGTGCTCCCCTCCTCTGCTGATGCCAGCACTCAAGTACGTACTGCCAAGAAAAGTGATAGGTCAGGAGACAATAGGGGATCAATCCTGTCATACCCAGCTTTCTGTGGCTCAAGCTATTCAGTCCTCTTTGGACACAGCTTTAACAGGTTTAAATAACACCTTGGCGTCAGCTTTTGACAGATTAATTACCCGCATTGCGGATTTCCACCCCTCCCAAGATGCTGCCCCATCTGTTGCAACCCAGGCCCCTAAAAAGTGTACGGCCAAAACTAAACATATCCAGGGACAACTCAGTCCCCCCTTGGCCATTTCACCCATATCTTCCCCTAAAAGAACTTTAAAGCCAGGGTGGGAAGAGTCCCATCAACCTATCTCTTCCACACCCTGGCCAGCCTACGCGCGTTTCGTGCCGGCGGAGTCCCCTATTGCGGTGTCATCCTCCGAAAGTTCAGTTGATTCTGATTCGCCCCCTAAGAGACTGAAAAAGAAGGTAACATCAGTGGCCCCTCAGGAAGCGCCCCTGCTTGATGGTAGCGGAGTACCTTTCTTTGACCCTGCCTTGATACAACACCCCAGGTCAGCCGAGTGGCAGCCCTCTGAAGAAGTTTCCTCTTTCCTCAAGTTCTGGATAAGTCGCCCTATGCCCAAAGAGGAACGTAATAAGCTGCGGTCGGAGTGTCCCAGACCTGTGTTTGCAGACAAGGTGGCTTTAGCGCCAGAAATAGACCAATCTATGGCGACGTTTCTATCCCAGAAAGGGAAGGACCCAAAGAAGGGGGTCGATAAAGCGTGGTGTAGTTGTCAAGACAGACTGTTGGACATCCTGGGTCCAGTCACGCAGATTTTTGAAATGGCAGAAGAGGCGGCGTCCTCTAATACCCCGATAGATGTTGACGCATTAAGGGGTTGGATCCAACGTACGGTATGCCTGCTCGGCAACGCTAATGCCTCCATATGTAGGGAGAGGAGAAAATCATTATTAATGAGGTTGGATTCCAAACTAGCAGACATGGCTGAGAGGAAAGGTGGCCCTTCAGCTCAGGGTAATTTATTTGGGGATTCTTTCCTGAAAGATTTATCAGCATATGTTCACACATTTACGGCGCTAGACAAGGCGCAGGTTAATATAAAAAAAGGTCTTTACCCCAAAGGTTTTTAACAAGGCTGGACGAGGTAGGGCCCGCTCCTCTGGCCGCTTTTCCCAGGGCTCCTCCCGCCCCGCCAGTT
Source organism: Ambystoma mexicanum (assembly GCF_040938575.1). Lineage (NCBI taxonomy): Eukaryota > Metazoa > Chordata > Amphibia > Caudata > Ambystomatidae > Ambystoma > Ambystoma mexicanum. The sequence goes on along the minus strand of NC_090928.1, from coordinate 1,175,703,331 downwards.
TGCGCCCCGTGGCGCATACCATACCTCCTCTGCTCGAGGAGCACATAACCAGTTCTACCCACAACAAAACTCGAGTTGGAGAGGACGTGCCGGCAGAGGAGCCGGAAGATCAAGAGGGCCATCAGGTACTTTCTCAGGTGCTAAAAGATTTTTCCCTCAAAAGTTTAGGTGGCAGACTAGCCAGGTTTCTTCCACAGTGGGAGGCCCTCACTTTGGATCCTTGGGTGTTACAAACGGTTCAAGGTTATCAGATAGAATTCTATGCCCCACCTTGCCAGTTGTCCTTTCCCCTTCCTTTAGTGTTCGACGAAGTCAAAAAATCCCTCATAGATGTGGAGGTAGGGGATCTCATCTCCAAGGGGGCGGTAGTCCTGGCCTCTTACAGGGCCTCTCAGTTTCTGAGTACCATTTTTCTTGTCCCGAAACCGGACCAGGGGTTTCGCCCAGTAATCAACCTGAAAGCCCTCAACTCTTTTGTGGTATATCACCACTTCAAGATGGAAGGAATTCATTTGCTCAGAGACACCCTTTCAATGGGGGGGCCGGGTGTGGCAGTTTGCATCCCTTCCGTTTGGCCTGTCCTCGGCCCCATGGTGTTTCACCAAGCTCATGCGGCCTGTGATGGCTCTTCTCAGATCCAGGGGGATTCGGATCATAATCTATCTGGACGACATGTTGCTCCTAGACCAGAATTATCAAACTCTTTGTTCTCATCTAAAATTCACTGTGACCCTCTTACAGGATCTAGGTTTTGTGATAAATGTAAAAAAATGCATATTGAAGCCTACGCAATGTATCCAATTTCTGGGCTTCAATATAGATTCAAAGCTTTGCATCCTTCTTCTCCCAGACAGCAGACTTTCCAAGATAAAGAAGGAAATTCGTCTGCTCCTCAGGAGAGGGAGGATCTCCCTCAAGCAGTTGGCCAGAGTTGTGGGGATGCTGTTGGCATCCATTCAGGCTATTTTCCCTTCTCCCCTACATTACAGAGCGCTGCAACACTTAAAAGCCAAGCATTTGCGCAAGTGTCTCTCTTACTCCCAAATGGTGGAATTGCCGCCAGAAGCCAGGTTGGAACTCCTGTGGTGGCTCAGGCACATGGAAGCCTGGAATGGCAAGGCAATATCTGGCCCATCTCCGGATGTCGTTCTGGAGTCAGATGCGAGCAGATCGGGTTGGGGAGCCAGATTGGGTCAGGTTTCCACAGGTGGGAAATGGTCAGAGTCAGAGAAACAACTACATATCAATTGCCTAGAGTTGTTAGCGGGGTCCTTTGCGGTTCGGAGTCTCCTCAAGGATCAGGGGAATTGTTGTGTTCTCCTCCGCATGGACAACATCTCTGCGGTGAGATACATCAATCACCTGGGGGGTACCAGGTCCAAAGTGTTGGCGTATTTGGCAAGAGAGTTTTGGCATTTTTGCCTCGACAGGGATATTCTATTGAAAGTGGAATACCTCCCAGGAGTCAGCAACGAAGTTGCAGTTTGGAACTCCAGGCACCTGCAGTACAGGAGCGATTGGATGTTGAACAGGTCTCTTTTCACCCGCATAGCGTCCCTTTGGGGTCCCCTGACGATAGACTTGTTTGCCTCGAGACTAAATTGTCAAGTTCCCAGGTTTTACAGTTGGAGACCAGATCCGTTAGCTCTGGCCACCGACGCTTTCCTCCAGGATTGGTCGGGTCAGTTGGGGTATGCCTTTCCTCCCTTTGCCCTGATAGCTCGGGTTCTGGTCCAAGTTCGCACACAGGCAGTGTCTCTGGTTCTGGTTACCCCATTTTGGCCCTCTCAGGTTTGGTTCCCGGCCCTTCTGGAATTGGCAATGGATATTCCCCATCTTCTCCCTCTCGATCCCCTGTTGCTGGTGGATCTGGAGGGTCTCCCTCATGAGTTGGTCCTGCAGGGACACCTTGCCCTTATGGCTTTGAAGATTTCAGCTCTTCCTTGTGCTTCAGAGGACTTTCGCAAGACTCTATGGCGGTCATCAGGGACTCCTGGGCGCCCTCTACTAAGGCGGGGTATTCCTCAGCATGGAACAGATGGGTTGGCTGGTGTGTGGCTAGGCACCTCAATCCCGTTTCTGCCCCTCCTGTAGAGGTGGTTAATTTTCTAGTAGAGTAAAAGCCTACATGACTGTTAATGGGTTTCGTTCAGCTATTTCAGCCGGTCACCTTTTGGTAAAATGGGAACCAGTGGGTAGGCATTTTTTGGTGCAAAGGGCCCTCAAATCTATCCGTATTAAGGTTCCGCCACAACCGAAGTATTCGGTTCTTTGGGATGTTAATATGGTGCTGCAGCTCTTCAAGTCCTGGCCTCTTAATGAAGAACTGTCCCTGCAGCAGTTATTTGCCAAACTTGCTATGTTACTATGTCTGGTGTCTATTAAAAGGGTCTCTGATATCAGAGCTCTGGATGTGGATAATAAGATGTTCACCCCTCAAGGGGTTACTTTCTTTATCTCACGAAGGACTAAATGCATGACTTCCTCAATATCCTATCCAGCTTTTCCTGAAGATTGTAAATCATGTGTGGTCAACTGTTTGAAATGTTTTGAGCTTAAAACTGAAGGTTTTAGACCTCCCAATACCTCTCAGCTGCTGATTACCTACAGGAAACCCCATAAGCCGGTCTCCCCTTCTACTTTGGCCAGATGGATCAAATGGGTTATGCGGGAGGCGGGGGTTGACACATCCTCTTTTGGTCCCCACTCAGTCCGAGGCGCTATGGCCTCTAAAGCAGCCTTCCTAGGGGGTAGTTTGGAACAGATTTTAAAAGCAGCTGATTGGTCAAGGGAATCAACTTTTAAGACATTTTACCATAAACGTTTTGCTCATGTAGCGGTGAATGTAATGCAAGGGCTTTGAACTTGCATGATATGAGCCTCCTGTCTTGCCATAGAATATCTAATCCCCCACACTAGCGTGAGATGAGGGTTTAGATTCTATAAAAGACAAGGAGGCGAGTATTATGATGCTCGCCTCCTTGTCTTTTATAGAATCTAAACCCCCATCTCACGCTAGTGTGGGGGATTAGATATTCTATGGCAAGACAGGAGGCTCATATTATGCAATGGTGTCTGCATGGCTGGCGTGGGTGTGCAGGAGAGCTCGCTGCCGACCTGTGCTAAAATGCTTTCCCACTTTGACTTGAAGAAATGACATTCTGGGGCTAGGACTTCACTCAGTTTGTGCTACATTTGAGATCATGGCACAAAGGAAATAGTTCAAGTGAATACTTTGCTTCTTTCCATTGTCCTGTGCAGGTGTGGCATGTCAACCATCTTGTGAGGGGTATCACCTCACCTGCACCTCTTCAGAGCGGCTGGTGGACATGGATGTGTGTTAGTCAGTGCTTTAAGTGGGGTAAGAAATTGAGAGGGGGCCTTCATTTGGGGCGTGGCTTTCATTGAGGGCCTGGCCTAAAAGTGCATAACTCATAGTAAGGTGCGCAAACAAATATATAAATGTATGTGAGCATCAATATGTTTGCATGCGTACTACTATGGTTTGTGTACTTTTCAAGCCTTCTTTTATAAACGTAGCAATGTTACATATTTCTATGTTTATAAAAGGTGGCTTGAAAAGTGCACAAACCATAGTAAGTTACGCACACTTGTGTGCTTACCTTACTATGGTTTGGGTATTTTTCAAGCCACCTTTTATAAACATAGACATTTATAACATATTTCTATGTTTTTAAAAGATGGCTTGACACGTAAACAATTCAAGGCATTTTTATAAAGCGTTGATGATGGACAAAACCCAAGGTGGCTTTGTCCGTCGACAAAGCTTTATAAAAGATGCCTTGAATTGTGTACATTTCAAGCCATCTTTTATAAACATAGAAATATTTCTACGTTTATAAAAGATGGCTTGAAACGTAGTCGGTCAAGTGGCACAGCTCGCTTTGACATCCGTGCAGAGCTTGCTAACGCAGGTTCGAATCCCAGCGGGGACAAACTCATCCTTCCGTGGTCGATAAATGAGCACCACACACCGTGGTGTGTGGTGTTTATAAACAACGCTCAGATACCTGAGGGTTCGTAGCGCTATATAAATGCTAAATTATAATTATTTTTATTTTTTATTTTATCTTTTAAAAGCTTTGTCAACGGAGATAGACGCCTCGGGCTCAGTGATCTTTCTGCTCTGAGTAGAGATCACTGAGCCCGAGGCGCCTTTCACCCTCTGCGAACCCACGGGCTCTGTGTTCTAATCTGCATATTAGATCAGGGGGCCCGCTGGTTTGCGGAGGATCAGTGACCTGGGGAGGGCAAGCAAACGGACAGTAACTTCCTCTGATGACCCTTATGAGGGGTCAACAGAGGAAGTTACACTGACTGACAGAAGTGCTAGCCAGCCTCAGCGTTGCTGTGGCTGGTTGGCACTTCTGTCAGCTTGCCTGACATTATGGCAGGGTCATCTCCCGTCGCGGCTGGGGCCGCAGCGGGATAATGAGTCCCGCCAATGTTGTTTGGGCCTGGAGGGCCCCGGCAGGGCCCCGCCTCAGCCCCACTTTCTGGAGACTGCAGGCCCCGGCCCACTTACAGCACTGGTGTTAGTACTGTCTTCTTAATTCTATACATTCTATAACTAGCCTACCTCTGTCCTCCACTTCCTCTGCCTTCAATCTAGCACTTTGCCCATCATGGCCACATCCCGAGCAGAGCCAGCCGTACCCCCTACCTGCACTTAAAAATGTCCAATGATGGTTGTTCTTTATGTATGCCCACTTACCTACTGTCCCTGGTGACTGTTCCATTTACTCCCCTCCAGAACCTGGTCAGAATGTCCCTTAAACTCACCCCTTTTTAAGAAGCTCACTGCTTCCGATCCAATCTGATTGCTTATCTATTGTACGTTCTTTTGTGATCAAAAGAGCATTGTTCCTCCTGTATATATAAATAAATAAAATAATAATGGTAACTAATAATGTCCTCACATATGTTCCCAACAAATTGGTCTATTCATGAACAGAAATGTGCTTAGTCAAAAACTGCATGGATCAGTTAATTGACGGCTAAGGAGCAGAATTGGGCATGGGGTACAGTGTGACATGATAAGGCCAAACCTCTGTGGAGTATGTAAGACAAGGTCGGGGGATATGAGGGTTTTGTGTTGTGGCTTGTCTTGAGGGTGTGCATGCTGTACGTGTTCGGCTGTGTGGAACCGTGAGCTAATCCTGTGGGTGAGTGCTCCATGTTCCCCAGTTAAGATCTAGCTGGATGAACCGCTGAGTGCTCCCACCATTCCTACTTCAGTGGAGTTTCTCCTACCTGGTTCCTCTGGGTGCTGGACATATTGCTGCTGTCTCAGTTTTCATCTGCTTCTGCTTGAGTTACATGGTTTTATAGAGACAGCTTTTCTGCCGGTGTGGACAAGGGAAAGTGTAGCAGCATTGTACCAGAGTAGTTGGCTCGGGTCTGCAAGGCATGCCTGAACAAACAATGCCAGACCATTTCTTTGAGGCCAGGTGGAAAGCTGGAGATGGCTGGGGCATGCACACCACAGGGTGTGGACATAAAAGAAGGACCACATGACGGATTGAAACTCTACTTGGAATGCAAGCTCCACGTTTACCACATAATTGTCCTGAGAAGTGTGACATGTAACAAGAGTCCTCCAATTCGTTTCCTTCATGGCAATGTTGACGTCACTGACGGAGGGTTTCCCAGGAAGCGGGACAGAACGGAGTCAGAATTTCTGGGATAAATGAACGTGAAAGGTACTGATGCACCATGCCTGTAGGCTCCACCCCACCACCAGTGCTTGCTTTCTCTCTCGGCTGGGTAAGCAGAGTGATGAGAGCTTGCTTTGTGGGCCAGAGGACTTCTGCAAGAGCTGCTGGCCTTCCTGAATTATATATAGCGTGTACGTCACAGGAAGGTGGAGAAATGTGGAGGATGTCTGCAGTTTTGATTGATGGGCCGTGTTTGCGGGTTCTCCAGGTATTGTTGGTGGCGTTCATGAGCTGCATTAAACCACTGCTGTTTGTAATGATGATTCTGGGGAGGGAGGCTTGTTTGTTTTGTGAAATGCTTCAACGAGTTTAATTCCATTACGTCAGTGGGGGGCGTGGCTAGGAATCCATGTGAAAGGACGTGTCTGTACGGGGGCTCCCGCAGATCCGTACATTATCCGACTGAAAACCGTGCAAGGACCGATGTAATTTGGCTGAGACTGAGATGGCTGCGTACATGAATCTCGGGTGCACGTGTGGACACATTTTGATACGGGCCCGCTCCGTGTAAGCGCAACAAGAAGTTAAGAGAAGACTTTGAGGCGAGAGTGCGATGAACGAGAAAATGGCCGCCGCCGCTCAACGCAGGAACAAAGGAGTGACTGATCTGGGCGCCTGACGATCGCACTGGAGCGTGGTGGTAGCGAAGGAGCATGACTCGGGTGCATCGTGGTCATTAAGGACACCCGGGCCCGCGAGGCCGACGGCGTGGACCTGGAAAGAGAGCAGGGCCTGGCCAAAGGTAACCGGACGTGCGGATAGCAGAGGAGCGTGCGGGGTGACCTGAAACTGTGCCCCTGACTCTTCATGGCCTAAAGTGCGCTTCAAAGGGTGAGATGCGACCTGGCCTATCTTGGGCCAGCGAAAGACAAAGGCAGTAGACAAGATGGCCGGGGGAGCCGGAGGACAAAGGAACTTCGTGTCGGAGATGTGGCGATAGCTAGGGGGCACCCGAAGAGCGCACTGTGACACCCTGCCCCAGATCCGAGCGGGGACAGAAGGACGGGAGACATGTCTAATAAGCTCCCGAGAGTGAAGAACAAACAGCCCACGCTCGACGAATACGCTAAGACGCCGCCCGGCCCAGACGGAGCCAGAAGCAAAGATAAAACGGGGGGGTGCGAACCAGGAGGTCCTCGCTGCGATCGCGGACCTGAAAGCGACCTGGGAGACTAAACTCCAGCTCGCTGTGGCTGAACTGAAGACCGCATTGGAACTCCAGGTTGGGGCGGTGCAGGAGGACGTGAACCTCCTAAGGCAGGACGTGCGTGCTTTGGTAGAGCGCACGGAGACTTTGGAAAAAGAAATGGGCCCTACCGCGGCGGACTGCGCCGTGCAAAAGCGTGAACTCCATGCCCTGGTGCAACGTGTGGGCAATTTAGAGAGCAGGGCGGAGGAGGCGGAAGGACGCGCCTGGAGGAATAACATCCGTATCGTGGGCCTGCCGGAGGGAACTGAGGGCCATAATCCCACGGAATTTATCGAGAACATGCTACTGCAGGAGATCACAGGAGGCACCCTGTCGCAGGGTTTTGCGGTGGAGAGAGCGCACAGGGCGATAACTAGGAAGCCACCGCCGGGAAACCCGCCCAGGCCGGTGATCGCCAAGATCCTTAATTACCGGGACCGGGAAAGGATCCTCGAACACTTCCGCAAGGGAGGCACAATACAAAGAGGAGCGGCGAACATAACTGCCTATCCCGATTATACCCTGCAGGTACAGCGCAGTCGTATGAACTTTGGATCGGTAAAGAGGAGATTGCGGGAAGCGGGGTACAAATACATGTTGCTCTATCCGGCCAAACTGAAGGTTTTCTTTAAGAGCAAGCTGCTGTTCTTTGACACTCCGGAGGATGCCATGGAGTGGCTGGATGCGCAAAATTGCCCTCAGGAGCCAGATGTTCAGACGACTGGCGAAAAAAAGACGAGATAAGTAACGCTGTGGGCCCGGTCGGGTTACGAACATTGGGACTTGATTATAGTCATTGAACTCGCTGGAGAACATGTGCGCATCAGTGGTTATGAAACGTGGTCCGTGAGCACGGACATGGCTGCGAGGGAGAGGAGCCTCCAAAGGCCGCTCTTTACACCCCCTTTTTTGTGTTTAGTTTAGTCACTGTTAGTGGGGTGACACCCTGTCGGGTTCTCTACTTGGGTTTCCCAGAGAGGACCGAACACAGGGATGCCTGAGATCCAGGGATGGAGCTGGGCAGTTGTTTGGGTTAGGGGTTTGGGGTGTTTTAGTTTTTGTATGAGCCTGGGAGTGAAATCGGGATTGGGTGTCTGCATAGTGGGGAGGGATTGCCTCGGATGGGGGGAGGAACTACTGATAGACCATGGGGGACCTTAGGATATTAACGTGGAACGTTAGAGGGCTTAACAGTTATCTGAAGCGAAATAAAGTTATGTTGTATCTTAAGAGGCAAAAGATAGACGTAGCCCTGTTACAAGAGACGCATCTAAAGCGAGAGAAACTGGAGCTGGTAGGGAGGAAGTGGAAGGGGACAGTGGTGGGATCAACGTACTCTGCCTATGCCAGAGGAGTGCTGGTGTGGGTGGCGCCACATGTCCCATTTAAGCTAATTGAGGAGGTTGTGGAGGCGGATGGGAGGCTGGTTATGGTGAGGGGGCTGGTAGAGAACAAAGTAGTGTGTATTGTAAACACATATGCGCCTAACCAGGACACGGCGACATACTTTAGGACGCTGTGCACCAAGCTAAGTGTTGGGATGGGGGGTACGGTGATTTGGGGTGGCGATTTCAATTGTGTATTGAATCCCAGGGAGGATAGGTCGGATGACAAGATGGCTAAGCCCGGTCCGGCGGCCAGGGTATTGCGGACGCTGTTGGCAGATCTTGGCCTGGTAGATGTGTGGAGAGCGAAACACCCGGGCAGGAGGCAATACTCGCATTATTCGGCCCCGCATCAACTGCATACGAGGCTTGATTACTTCTTTGCCACGCCGGACATAGTCGCGGAGTGCGACCATATAGACTACAGGGCGAGAGTCCTCTCTGACCACTCGCCCCTGGTCATGTGATGGCAGCTTTATCCCCCACGAGTGCGTATACCAACATGGCGCCTCAGGGCGGAGGCGCTCAAGGACCCTGCCTTCAGAGAGGATATGAGGGAGGAGATAACTGCTTATTTTGAGGTGAACACAGGTAGCGTTAAGTCGGCGGGCACCTTATGGGAGGCCTTTAAGGTCGTAATGCGGGGGATCGCCATTGCGAAGTCCAAGGGATTGATGGGGGGAGTCCTAGCGGATCTGCATAGAGCTGAGACTGAGCTGGAGGAGGAGCTGGAAGGTGGTGGGATAGATACGGAGGCGGTCTCCAAATTGCAACAGAAGTGTGCGGAACATTGGGACAGGCTCTGTAATCTGAACTATAGGAAGTATATTGAGAGACTGCATGCGGGGGGAGACAAAACGGGACGACTTCTAGCTTGGCTGTACAAAAGCGAGACCCCACGATCCCCGATCAGATTGGTAATCAATGAAAAGGGTGAGGAGGCGGACACCCAAGAAGGTGTAAACAGGGCATTCGTGGAATACTATAATGTCTTATACGAAGATTGTGAGGGGGGCAGCCAGGAGGAGATAGACGAAGTGCTGGAGGACGTAGGCCTGCCCAGGGTCAGTGATGAGGAGCGAGAGGAGCTGGATGCTCCGATCACCCTGGAAGAGTTGAAGGAGATTGTGAGGCAGTTACCCACCAGCAAAGCCCCAGGGGCGGATGGGTTCCCCAGTGAATTTTATAAAGTATATGCAGATGAAGTGCTCCCGCCCATGCTGGAAATGCTCAACGAAGCGTACGAGGTAGGACGGCTGCCGGAGTCACTCAGGGAGGCGATTATAATACCGCTCCCCAAGCCAAATAAACCGGGACACGATTGTGGCTCCTACAGGCCCTTGTCGATGCTGAACCAGGACAGCAAGATCCTGACAGCTGTCCTGGCTACTAGAATGCAGAGAGTGATCGGCAAGTTGATCCTCCCTGACCAGACGGGCTATGTCCCAAACAGGAACATTACTCACAACCACAGACGCCTCCACAGGGTGATCGAATAGGGACGTAGTGACGACGGCGAAATGGCGATAGTGGCATTGGACGCAGTTAAAGCGTTCGACTCTGTTCGGTGGCCGTGGCTGCTGGCGGCTCTGGGATGGTATGGGATGGGACCAGGTTACATTAGGTGGGCCGAGATGCTATACAGTGCACCACTGGCTAGGGTCCGCACGGGTGCAGTGGTGTCAGAGAGATGGCAGTTGGGCAGAGGCACTAGGCAGGGGTGTCCCTGGTCCCCAATGTTGTACATCCTGGCCCTTGAACCCTTAGCAATTTACCTCCGGCAACAATATGACCCGGTCGGCATCGATGTAGGAGGAGAGTGTCATCTTATATCCCTGTATGCAGATGATATGCTGCTATACCTGAGATATCCAGAAGAAAATTTGCAGTATGTCTTAGAGGTGATGGGGAGGTATGCCTGGTTGTCCGGTATAGCAGTAAACCCCCAGAAATCCACCCTATTTCCGCTGGGTGGCTATGTGGGGACTCCGGTGGAGAGGTTGCCAGTGTTGCAGATCCCGTGGGCGACGAGCTCTTTCCGATACCTGGGAATAGACGTGTATCACACGACTGAAGATGAACACAAGCACAACACTGAACTTGCCGTGGGGAAGATCGAGAAATGCATGAGGTTCTGGGAAAGATTGCCATTAGCGATGATGGGCCGGGGAGCTATGCTTAAAATGGTGGTACTGCCCAGGCTTTTGCACTATTTTAACAACATCCCTTATATGATACCTAAGAAGTTTTTTGTGAGGCTACATAGTGTTTGCAGGGAATTCCTGTGGCACGGCACGCGTAACAGAGTCGCACTGTGGAAGCTGCAGAACTTCTACGAGAAGGGCGGAGTTAAACTGCCGAACTTTGAGGCCTATTATGTGGCAGCGCAGCTGCAATATGTGTCCAGGTGGCTCTCTGACGACGAGACCCCTGAACACAGGCTGTTTGGGAGGGACTGTTCCCCTTTTTATCTGCGGGAGGTGATCTGGGTGTCTAATGTATGCATGAGGGAACGTCCTAGAATGCTAACTTTGGGACGGAACATGTGGCGACGGGCCTGCCGGATGATGGGTAACCCTTTGCCGTGTGTGCCGCAGTTACCACTGGTCGCACTGGCGAGAGGAGACGGGCAGCTCAGAGCAAACATCCGGACATACTGGGAGTCAGTGGGGTTGGTCACCATGGGAGATATTTGGCAGGATGGGACCATCATGGAGCTCGAAGAACTAGAGGCAGTTTCTGGATTGCACAGGGGTCAATATGTAACATATCACAGGATAGTGCAGGAGATCCGGAATAGGTGGCCTGAAACTGCCTTGGCCGATGAACCGGACGCCACGGTGGAGATACTATACGACACATCGGAGGGCGGGCATGAGGTCTCTAGGTTGTACGAGATGTTGATGACAAAGGTTGGGAGTGATTTAGCGCACTTGAGACTGGAATGGGAGACAGAGTTGGGGGCCCCGATGGCAGATGGGTTGTGGGAGCGTGCCTTGGGGTATCACAAAAAAGTATCGAGGAATGCCAGGTTTAAGCAAATACAGCTTTATATAACGCACAGGGCATACATGACCCCCTTGAGAATATCCAAATTTCGGGACACTGGACGCCAGGCGTGCCCCAAGTGTGACGAGGAGAATGCAGACATGATACACATGTTCTGGGCGTGCCCAGTAATTGCAGGCTACTGGGGTGAAGTGGCGCAGAAGCTGGCAGGAAAGGGTATCACGCTTAAAGTGGATTCAGCCTGGGCCTGCTTGCTGGGGGGATATCCCAGAGCGCGTAAACTCAGACATGTTGAGAAATTGAAAGATTTGGCTTATGTGCTTGCTAAACGTAGGATTGCTATGGGATGGAAGGAGTGTCATAAGCCACGAGTGGAGGTCTGGTGGAGGGATCTCCAAAAATGGGCGGAGGCCGAGACGGCGGTGTGGCGGGATACCAGTATTGCAGGGGAGGAGGAGGAAATGTGCTCCCTCGCGGCATGGAAATTGATGATAACCGAGCTGTTTGGAACAGGGTCGGCTCAAATCGAACCTGAGAGCGACGACGCCCCTCCGCTTGCAGCGGACACCGATGGCGGACCCATACAGGCTCATAGGGGGGAGGGATGGGGATTGCAGTGCTTTTGTTGTTAAATGTGTTTCTTTATGTTCTGTTGTATTGTTGTTTGGTTTATATAAAATAAAAATATATTTAAAAAAAAAAAAATCCATTACGTCAGTGGTCAAAGTGTACAATTAAAGTAGTGGAAGTATGCCCCCCCCCCTTCAGCCAACCCTCCCGTCCGTCCCCTCGCCACACTATCGCCCCATGATACCTCCTTGCTAAGTTCCCCCAATACAAACCTACCTGGCACCATGTGTCTACTACACTCCACCTACCCAGCACCTTGTTTTACAGCTGTATGTTATTCTGTACTGTAAAATAATAATAATAATAATAATACATTTTAAGATTAGCATTACTTTCATTCGTTATGACCCACATCATGCAGCTTTATGCCACCCTCACCTTTCTAATCTCCCACAATTCACACCTGCCAAACGCCATAGTCACCCCATTACCCACACACAGCTGTTAAACATGTCTCATTGCAGAAGATAAAAGGCTGATCTCTGCGGGTACCAGTTTGTGTGGATTCCATGTAATAAAGTCCCCGCAAAAATGTCTCCTGAAAAAAATTTCACCGTTTTTGGCAGAGACATTATTACAGTGAACATGCGGGGAAAACCCGCAACCCACCAATTATTTTTTTTTGCAAGGGGAGCAGGGGACATCCCTGCAACCCGTCCCCATACATAATGTCACCATGTATAATCCATATACAATGTCACCAATGGCTTTTCCCGGCAACATTATGTCTGGGGACATTTGTACGGGGACATTTGTATGGGGACATTATTACCTGATACATTTGTTGTGTTGTGGTTTGTATATGGGCTTCATGCCCCCAGCAGGCAATTGAAATAAATCACAGCAAAGGGCTCTCAGCAAGTTAGCTCGGCGAGCTACAATGCCAGTGAATTACCTGCAGGACAGAGGGTTGACTCCCTATAGAGGAACATTCAAAAAGAAAAGTTACCTTCTACCCAATCTGGAAACCTCGTACCCTTTAGTTGCCACCCACTTTAAATCCTGCATTACATATGTTTGGCCTGTTTGAGGAGGGGCTGTCAATGATGGCGAATTCCTTTCCTTTCAACCCAACTTCCTCCTGAGGTTATGGGAGTGCATTAGGTGTTGGCTCCTTAGATGGCTCCCAGTTACTCTTTCTCATTGTGTGTGTGTGTGTGTGTGTGTGTGTGTGAGCCTCATATCTGTAAACCTTACCCTTTGGGTATCAGTCGAATGGATATTATAATATCGAAGCCCATGCATTGTACACATACGAGTAGAGTGCATGTTCTCTTACTCTGTCCCTTCCTTGTTACATGTTCTGTACTTGTTTGCCTGCTTGTATCATTCTTTGTGAGAAGTCAATCCATGTAAATGCCGAAAGTCGAATGAGTGGCGTGTTTTGCACATTTGTTTGTGATCCTTTTGCCATTGTGCTTGTATAGTGTGTTGTTCCATGCCAACAAGATGTACTGTTTGTTTTTTTTGAGACTACACATGTAATATGTGGCTCTCATCTCCCTGCGTGCACTGGGGCAATCTACTTGAGAGTGACATTTGAGCCTATCACTTTTTTCCTCACCCACAACATCCATGTCATTAGCCCATATCACAACTATGTTGCCCCCAAATTTCCCCACAATGCAGTTGATACCCTAGTGCAAGATACCGTCTATTTTTTCTGCAGTTTGAGTTTCCTGGTTCTCATTCAAGGGAGCTTCTCTTTTCTACATAGGTGTACTCTGTCCACAGCAGGCGCAGTGTGCCCTTGTTCAAGTCGGTTCGTGTGTGCTCAGGCATGCCTTAAAGCCAGTGTCTGCTGGACCAGAGGTTATAAGCAGGCATCCCCTGGAGTTATGGATTGTAGCCTCTCCACCAATGATCTCTTTTTCTACATGTTATTATTATTTCTAGCTGGCCAATAAGTATGCTCGGGACACGGGCTGTATTGTGTGGTACAAGCCTGCATTCCAAGCACCCTGGGTACTGCTAGCCAGCACTCCCTCCCCCGCCTCTTAGCACCTAGTTAGTTTCCTACGCGGGTGCTAAGAGTGGGTATTTTTTCCTCTAAAAAGAAACATACCTTTGCTGCGTGGCGCACACGGATTCGGTGCACTCTATACATGTCAAAATAAATAAATATTGCCAATAGTGATATCCGAGATTTTATAAATACATGCAAAACAATTGTATATTGCAATACAGTTTGTGACACGCATGTGTCTAGTACTCAAGGGAATCCCTTCAAAAACAATGTATGGTCTGCAGAATGGTCATGACTACCTGAATGTACGTTTGATAATTATTTGATTGTAGTAAGGTAATAAATCATGAAAAGTAATGGAGTAATGGAAACAGGTGGGCATGTTTGCTGCACCGTCAGGTGGCTCTCATTTCGATGCCTCTTTGCTGGTGACAAGCTGTCAGGTGTTGCACAGGAACCGCAGTGACTGGCTCACTCGCACTCTAGAGCAGACCAATGAAAACGAAACTCACCAGCAGCAGTTGTGTTGATTGGTAGGCTCCGAGAAGAGAGCTCTCCAATACGACACCTGTACCACTTCCTGTTTTGTGGTACAATCTTAAAAGTTATTTTGATTCTCAGGCACAGAACTCAAGACGATGAAAGGAAGCACTACGTTTTGAAGCAGTACAGCAAAGAAAGTAAACACCCTCGGCCAACACAACCGGCCTCTGACCTACAGGCTTGTCTCGGTCTGCAGATAACTTCAAGCAACACAGGTCCATGCAACTGAGGGAGCCCTTTCAAGCCCACCCATCCCTCTGCCACCAGGAGGTCGTCAAGTGTACAGATCCCCCTGTAGGGTGACCAGATTAAAAAAGTAAAAAAGTGACAGGGTAACTAACATAAAAGTAGGACTTACTCTTGAACGTGGCTGTGAAGTCACTAAACTTCAGTAACGTTTGAAGGAGCAGGGGGTGTGAGTGTTACTATTCAAATAAACACATATTGTAATTAATTTAACACATACTAACACTACCATAAATTGTAAAACACAGCATTTCTTCTGTGCAAGATTGTGCACCCCTGCCTGCCAGCTCTGAAGAACTACCACAGAAAACCAGGACCACTGCAGTTTCCAATGTAAACATAATCTTGAGAAAGGGGGACAGAGCTCCAAATCCCGGGACAGCCCGGCAAAACTGGGACGTCTGGTCACCCTACCCATCTGCAACTCAAACTGAAGCACTTTAATAGCTACACTCAGGCCTAACATCACATCTAACCAAAGCGACGTGACCAGCTGAGCCACAGATTGTGTAACTGAAATGCTGTACTTGAGAGTGACATTTGAACATGTTCCTCTTTTTTCTTACCTTTTATGGACATTTTTTACACACCACAATCTCCCCAAATGCAGCTGAATCAGCGGCGAGATGAGTGTATGATTTCCTCAGCCGTTAGCGTCTTGTCATTCGACAGCAGTAATCATTCCTACACAGGCATGCCCTGCCCACATCACACATGAACACACCATTGTTCAGGTGCATGTCTATATATGTACATGCAATAGCACAGTTAGACTAGCGTTTAGAACCCCCGCTGGTGGAAGGGAGCAGCTATGACCACTGAACTAGAGACCTAATCACCAGTTCTCTGCTTTATTTACATCTTTTTGCATAGCGTAGACATTTCACAAAACATAAATGTAATGTTCAACTAGAGTGACGCGATAAACTTGAATGATGATTTCTCGCTATAAATGTTTAAACCTGATGCCCAGCTAGGGCCGGCGCTGGTAGACTAGCAGAACTGGTTGAGGCTGTAGAGTGCCACGATCAGTCTAGTTCACCCCTTGACTCAGTTCAAAGCCGCCAACACTAACTCTAGATATGTATTCATTACGCCTGTGAATGTTGTTTTAGAATGTTATTTTTGTTTTTTTTGTTTTGGCAATGCCACTCTTCTTCCATCCTCTGACACTCACCTGGTTGTAACGTCTCCAGGTGCTTCTCTTCTGACCCTTCCCATTTCTCTAAACCAGTGGTCTTCAAACTTTTTAGGCCTGGCCCCCCCTGAGCAAAATTTGTGCAGGCCGGCCCCAAAGAAAATGCCAAATGGACAGAATGTATTGCGCACCGTCACTGCACCCTACTCCCAGTATAATCCCTGGGCTATGTTAAGTGACTTCAATTCAGTACTCCACCTAAGTCAGTGCCTAGTCTGGGATGCCCAATGAAAGCCCTTATTTATATATTTTTATGACTAGTTCATGAATCTGGATGATAAACCCTTGTATAACGCCCCTCTCTTTGAATCCCCCTGACCTCACTGAGCCAAGAAGTAGGTTTGTTTTGCAAATTAAAAGATTTATTGGAAAATTAAACAAGATAAATATCACACTTTTATAAATAAATTAATATTTGATAGCACACTTATGAAGATAATGTTGATCAACAATGGATAATATTATACTAGCACACTTATTTAATTACTTAGAAGTTGGTATAGAGAGGATAAGGTAGCTGAGAATGCTCTTATGGGTTCAAGGAAATGCAATGATGGAAAAGAATGCAGCACAGAAATAACTGAGATGGTTTCCACAAGAGATAATATGATCACTTTTTCTTTTGACAATTCACTCCCCCCTATGCAATATAAGGAGATGGAAGGAGAGCATACAATGTTCAGGAACACAATAAAATGCAATACCAATTCAGTTCCCCCCTAGCAAGCTTAGAGCAACCGGTATGCTTTTAAAACATGCAGAAATACTTTTAATGTGATTTACAATGAAGTGAAAATATGCTAAAAATGATTTTGATTCAGGGTAGGTGAGAGCTACTTAAGATTGGTTCAGGTCAACACTATCAGTGATTCATGAGGGATTATCAGGTTGAAAACGAATTTCAGCAATGCAAGCAAGAGACAGCTATTTTTTTTACGTGTGGTGAGATTGAGCTAGTCTTCAATTCGCTGCACTTTTTCCGAGTGCGTAAAGCGTGATTACGGAAAAACTATAAGGAGTAGAATGTCGGTTTAGGGCTTGTTGGAAAGCTGATGATCTTAGCTTTAAAATGAAATAAATCTCGTTCCAAGCACATATGGTTAAAAATATACGGACGATTTTGTTGAGGTAGATTTTCAGAAATAAAGTAAGATTCAAATGACAAATGACACTTTCACAGGTTTGAAATCATAGAATGGACACACGATTTCTATGCAGTTCCAAATAGGTTGAAATGGTTTGAATTAGGTTATTTTAAACTAAGAGATTGGTTTGCACAGCTCTGGCTGGATACTCACTCCTAATTTTGGAAGGAATGGGCCTCGTCACAGATCTGGTCAACAGGTTTAGCTGCGGTTCTCTCTGCTCTGCTGGTCTGGATCTCTGGTTCTGGCAAAAGTTCTGTGGGATGTTTTTATCCACGCATCCAAGCCCTACTTCAAAACTGTGCAGTGCTGACATGGAAAACATCATGATGGCCAGAGCTTCCCAGAAAATGCACAGGGAAGTGCATGAAGAATAGGCTGCCACCCATTTTGCCGATGTTATGGGCACAGAAGGGCACTGCCTAAAACCACCATTGGACTACCCACACAGTAGTCTGAAACCATTGGGAATGGCAATGCTGATTGCCAAAAGCAAACCCATAACTGTTGGGAATTCATTTTCTTGAATCCCAAAAAGGGGTGCAGTACCAGTACTCACCACTATCAAAAAGCCGGCGTTTTAAAACAACACCAGATTTTACTTTTTTGTATAAAACTGAATAAATGAACCCAAAGCAGGCCAAAGAAAGACTTACTGAGAGGTGGATACAATGTAAGGTATATTCTGAAGTGACTTGAAGGTTTATAACAAGACTGGCTGAGCTGTGGATTTCAGCAGTTTAAGTAAATTTGGACTGAAGGACACTAAAAATCTAAGTGTTTAAATTGAATGAGTGACCTACTTTTGAGTGTCACATAGGTTGCAATTGTTTAAATGTCATAGTTTTAAACTTAGAATCAGCATTCTAGCTGCATATGTAAAAATGTTTAGTTTTATTTGAATGCAGAAAAACTGGGGAACAGAAATGACATGTAGCTAAAAACTGGCTTAAAGAGATTCCAATTTTGCCTGGCAACTACCCCCCATCAGGAGTGAAACTTGAGTCACAGCTGTGTTCCCAGGCCTATCTGCCTTTTGCTGGCCACACTAAGGATATGCCATCTCTCTGATAATTGAATTAAGGGGAGCCCCCACAGAATACAGGAGTTCTGAACAATGCAACCCCCTTCACCCAGGCAGATGGTTTATTGCAGATGTCGTAAATGTAGCTTCCTCCTGGAAGTAAAGGGGAGGAGCACTGCCTGTGAGAGCAAGCTGGCTTGGCAGAACTGGAAAAATCAGAAATTCAACCTTGTGCTGGGGGGAAACCACACCCCTTTGGGGCCAGAACCTAACTCTAAAAAGATGGATCATTCATAGAGCAGACTTGTGAAAATTATTTAAATGACACCATAATTCTTGTGATTTTTCGGTGCACATTTGAAGACGTGTTAGGACCCGGTGCTATGTTCAGGGGGGTTTTAGCAGAAAAGAGGATATTACTCAAAATGTATGCATGTTAAAAATCTGACACTTCATCAATTAATGTCCATACTCCTTGCGCACATGTGTGTAAATTTGGGGTAATGTCCGAAATTGCAAAATCAGTTAAAAAGTGCAAATATTGCCATTTCTGAATGCAAGCCCCCAGGAAGAGCAGATTTGGACAGGGTATACCTCCTGTGATATGTGAAGGGTGCATGTAATTTTAAACAAATGTGTACCTGTGCAAATATGTTTTTTGAGCAAATATAGATTGTGTGTAAAGTTGACAGGGGTGGGTTCTCTGTACCATAAACAGACCTCATCATGATGACACTTCATTTCATTCCCCCAATCAAGTGGAAGCGGATGAAGTGGCCAATGACAAGTGGAGAGGGGCTGGCTAGTGATGCTGCTCACACACACCCATTTTCAAAACACATAAAAGCAGACAGGCAGGACAGATAGGGACCTTCAAATCCATTTTCAGCTGGAAGCTCTGCCGGAAAATCCATACTTTACCTCCATCAACCTCCAGAGAGCTAACATAGAGACTTCAATCTATCCACCTTCAGAGACCCAGACCAGACCAGCAGAGTAGAGCTGACCCAGATCACTGTGAAGTGCAGAGACCAGAGTCCAGTCTAAAACCTGACCAGATCCATGACGAGGCCCATTTAATTCAAGAATATAGTGTGAGTACCTAGCAAGACTGTGCAGAACCAATCTCTTAGTTAAAATAATATAATTCAATCCTATTTTAATCTAAGTAGAACTGTCTCCTAACTGTCACCTGTCATTTTCTAGTTGCAAGCTGCACTTGTCTTTTTGAACTTTAAAATTTCAAATCTGAAAAACGACCTTTATTTAATCGCTCATATCTCCGTGACCGTTTGTGCTAGAGACTTGCAGTAACTTTCATTTAGAAGCTGAGATCCTAGGCTGTCCTAGGACCCCAAAACGATATTGCTAGTCCTTGTAGATCCTCTGTAATCGTGCCCGGCGCACTCGGAAAAATCTGCCACGATTTGCAAATTCCTCCACGTGTAAAAATCTGCAGCTGCTTGCCTTTCAGTTGCCAAAAATTCGTTTAACCTGCTAGTTATTCCTGAATCATTGCTAGGGTGAGCCTGAACTAATATTAACTTGATACCACTCACCCGGAACCTCCTAGAGGGAATTAAAAGCATTTTAGTATATTTTTCACGTCATTGCCAGCACATATAAAAGCATTTTGGGCCTGTGTTGTAAACTTCTGTAGGCTAAACTTGCTGGGGTGAACTGAATTACATTTGATTGCATTTCTGAGAACTGTGTGCTTTCCTTCCATTTCCTTGCATTGCATAAAGGGGGGAGGGGATTGCCAGAGAAAAGTGATTACATTGTTTTGCTGAAATCCTATCAAGTGATTTTCTGTACTGCATTTCATTCTACATTGCATCCATTTGAACTCTATAAAGCATTCTCTATCACATTATTCTTCTGTCCCTATTTACCAGTGTGCTACCTTATCCATTTCATGTCAACTCCTTAGTGATTATAAAGAAGTGTACTAGTGCCAGATTCTCCGTTGTTAATCTTTATCATATCAGATTAAGTGTGCCATTCAATTATTAATTTATTCTAAAGTGTGATATATATATACATTGTTTAAATTCTCAAATAAACCTTTAACTTGCAAAACAGAACTACTTCTTGGCTCAGTGGGGTCAGGAGGATTCCAAGAGAGGGGTGTTATATAGGGGTAGTCATCCATAACGCATGAACTGGACATAAAGATATATTAATAAGGGTTTCCATTCAGTATCCCAGACTAGGCATTGACTTAGCTGTAGTGTTGAAGTGAATCCTCTTACAGTTCTGGCACTGCACAGCGGTCTGGCCTGGGTCTGGTCTTCTATCGGCACTGCACAGCGGTCTTGATACAGCTCTGCTTTCTGGGTTCTGGCACAGGGTTCTAGCCAGAATCAAACAGCTTGCCCGGCTGTTGAATAGTTTGGTTAGGTGGCTGGATTCTGAGGCCTGCTGAAAAGGATTCAGCTTTTGGTTCAGGCCTCTCTGCTTCAAGTTCTGGAGTCTATCTGGAGTCTATGGTCCTTCTGGATATTGTCTGGTCCGGCAAAGTGCTTCGCAAGAAAGTGGAAAGTGAGTCCCTACTTGGGTTTCAGTGGGTCTTTTTATGTCTTTTGAAAGTGGGTGGGAAGGCTGACTTTCTATGCCCAACCCTCTGAGGATCCTTATAGGCTATAGGATTCTCTGTCGCCTGACTGGGGAACTGAATTGTGAGTCATCCGGCATCCTTTTTATGGCATACAGAAAGAACACTCTGCAACAGGAAAAGGCTGACCAGGATACCAGATTTCTGGCCTTGCAGAAGGAGTACCAAGAAGGTTTGGACTCCCTACTGCAGAGCCAGAAAAAGCTGGAGCAACAGTTAGATTTCAATAGGGTATGTGCTGAGCAGGTAGTCACCCTGCAAAGCCACCTAGATAGGGAGAAGGCAGAGAGCAACACACTAATTCTGAAAGACCTGGATACCCAGGCAGAGTTTGATCAGGAGCGCCAAAAAGCTGGTGCCTTTCAACGGCAGAGGGACGACCTGGCAGCACAGATGCAGGCTCTCAGTCAGGAAAGAGACACTTTAGGCCAGGAAGTCTGCCACTTAAAAAAGGAAATTGAAGAAAATCACCTGGCCCTCCAGGGGCTGGGTGACCTCCAAAAAGAAAACCAGAACTTGGTAGAGCACACCAGAAGGGTGGAAGAGGCTCTGGCAAGAAAGGAGCAGGCCAGTAGGGATGGGACTCAGGAGGTAAACCTCCTGCAGCAAAGACTGGCCCAGTTCTCCAGGACCAACCAGGAAGCACAGAGGGAAAATGAGGCCCTCTGTCAACACAATGATAGGCTCCAAGAACAGGTAGCGATGCAGGAGAGACTGATAGAGTCTAGTAAGGCCTTAACTGAGGAACTGAAGGCACAAATGCAGGCTCTTGCATTGCAACAGGGAGCAGGGGCGGATAGAGATGAGGTTCGCTGGGAAAGGGAAACTCCGGAGCATAACCTCAGGAGCCCTAGTACCAGAGGCCCTCACACCTCTCAGTCCCTGGACTCTGCCACCCCCATGTTCCCTGGCGCACATGAGCACCGGGCCACAGGGATGGCAGACTACTATCTAGACAAAAGTATGGGGCTCATAGGCCAGTACCACCCAGGAATGGAGGGGCGGGCATCCGGGTATGGGCACCCAAGCACAGTGCAATTTAGTCGGGGACCCCAGGAGAGTAGGCCCATTAAGGGCATCCTGAAAACTTCTGCCCAGTTAGGTCAGTGGGAGGGGTACCCATCAAATCCTGGCAGCAAGGAGGGATCTGAAGACTCCTCTGAGCGGTACAGGACACAGGAGACCAGGTCCCCACATTCTGCCAGCCATTCCCAGGCTCGCAGAATCCGGGAAAACCTGGAAGAACAGACGGGAGCCTCTGGGAGCAGTGCCTCTGAGTCAGAAGATGAATGGACCAGGGTTACCCGAACCAAAAAGGCCAATAAGGCAAAAAGGGCCCTGATTAAGGACCCTTAAAGCAGATTAAGGCAATCAGGAGTGTCATCACACCTTATCACAAGAACGCCAAGTATTCTGTTTGGGAGCACTTAGAGTTGTTTGAGCAAATGATGGAGACTTTCCATTTGAAGGACAGCCAAAGCTGTATTCAATATGTAAAGTGGACCTTCTCCCCGGAATACTCCAGTTTCTTTGCGGGGCTGGAGGACCAAAATCATGTAAGGTGGTCCACCTATAGGGCGGCCATATTAAAACATTTTTCTGTTCACAGAAATCCCCAAGAGGCTCGCAAGGCAGCCTACAATTTGCAGTGTGGGGAGGATCAGGCCCCACAAGAATTTGTGCAGGAGTTAAAGCGTGCCTTTGCGCAGACCACCAGAAGGGTGCGCACAGACAGCAGAGAATTTGTTAATACGTTTTTCCATGCCTTGCCCAAATACATAATGACCCAGCTCGTGAGGGATTTTCACGAGAAAAGATCTTTAGACTGGGTCATTGAACAAGCCACCCGCATCTATGAGGTGCAGAAGCCAATAGAAAATAAAAATAATGCGCCCAAAAACCCCAAAGTCAACAACACCCCTGCTGCTGTCAAGGTGGCAGAGGTAAAGGTCACCCCCGTTTTAGAGTTGGAGATGGGGGGGCCTAAAAACCTACCTGCACCTAATAATGCTAGGCCCAGAAGGTCCTCGGGCCAGGCACAGACAGGGAGCCAGGGAGGCAGCCCCACAAATGGGGTCCCTCTCTCTCCTGACTATGTAAGTCCCCGTTACAAGGAAAATCGACCCATCCTGGGTTATGTGTGGACTCCTCCAGCCCAAGGGGGGGGATCCAGCCAAGCACCTAGCCCAGAGAACTTCCCTCCTAACTTCCCACCGGAGGGCAGAAATTCTCCAAATCCTGGGCAGAACTTTTTCCCCAGGTATCCACCCAACTTCCAACCCCAAAATCATCCATCCTTCTTTCCCCAATTCCCTGAGCCCAGACAACCGAATCCGGGAGAGGGGAGGCCAAGGGTGGAGGGGTATCAAAATCTTCCCAACCAGGGGTACTACCAGAGAAGGGATAGCTACCCTTCCCGGGATCAGCCCAGGGGAGAAAACAGGGCCCCGTATCAGCCTGAGCGGGTTTCCCAGTTAGAGCGCCAGGTTCAAAACATGGCGCGGGATCTGGGTCACATACTGAGGGCTCAGCAGAACCCTCAGATGGGCGTGCCGGCGCAGAACGCACCCAACTCTGGACCGGGTGCTCCAGAACAATGACGGGGGCAGCACCCCGATAACTCACCGGTTCCCAGGGAGGAGGCACAAGGGGAAGGGGGGTGTAAAGCCTTGGAGGAAGCTTCCTTCCTCACTTGTAAACAGCCCCTGGAAACCCAGGAACCGGAAACAAAATCTCCTGCCCCTGAAAGTCTGCCTCCTAAGGAGCAGAGGGGTGGTAGGAGAAACAAAAGACCCAAACAGACTCAGTTTGAGGAGGAGGTACAGATCTTCCAATTTGAGGGAGAGGGATCCTCAGAGGATCCTGGGAAAAGGATCTTCTCCTTCAGAGATGGGGGAACTCCTCCCAAGGAAAAATGGGTCCCTAGGGATGCAAATCCAGACTGGGGAGATGTGGAGACTGAGCTACCGCCGCCCACCATCTCGTCCCAGAACCAACAGCAAGAAAATCCCCTGGTTCAAACCCATCCTGGTGACTGCCTCCAAAAAGGGGGGGGCGGCCCGGAACCAGAGCCAGGGGAACCCACAATGGCTCTGATCTCCAGTTGCCAACTTTTTCTTTCAGATTCCCAAGGCTCTCCACAGAATTCTGCCCAAATCTCTTCGCTAGCGATGTCCAAAACCAGAAAGTTAGCCCACCAGTTGGCCAAAAATGTGCATTATCTGTGCCCCCTTGAGGAGAAGGAGGGAAGATACTATGCCCCGGTACAAGTACAGGGGCAGGGTACAATTTTGGCACTGGTGGACACTGGATCTCAAGCTACCCTTCTGTCCAGAAGGGCCTTTGATGAACTGAATGCAGGAAGGGGAGAGAATTACCAAATTCCTCTCACCTCTCTTCCTGGACAACTCCAGAACTTTGACGGGAAGGAAATTCCCATCGAGGGGACGGCAGATTTGGATATTAAGATCGGGCGACACAAGGTGAAACACCCGGTCATAGTAGTGACTCCAGAGGGCACCCCTTGTTTACTAGGGAATGACCTCCTGAGGAGGTTGTCACCCTTAATAGATTGCGTAAACAAGGTCCTCTGGACCCAGACTAGCCGACCAATAAAATTAAAACAGAGTGTCAACCATGTTAGTTTAAACGGCACCTGCCACATGGTTGAACAAAAATCTGACCAAGTAGAATTTCACTTCCAGAATAACCAGATTCCAGACGTGACAGTAATAGCAGTAGGACAACAGACTGGTGATGGAGGGTCCTCTCTATTTCTGAAAATCAACCTTCCTTCCAGTCTAAAGTGGTACTCCACGCTGGAAGGAAACACTCTGAGATTCTACACTAATCCACAATCAGAAACTCCCACTCCTATAGTCCAGAAAGATGTGAAATCATCTCAGAGCCTGACTGATATTCAGCAAATTGGAGAGCAGTTGTTCATCCCTGTTCAGTTAAATGAGGGGAAGGACTCTGTTCTCGCTCGAGTGTGTGTGAGCAACGGTAAGAGCTTCATCAGCGAAGCCATGTTCCGCCAACTCCCAAAAGATCCAGCCATTCCCACATTCAAACTGATAGACAAATGGGAAATGGACCTGGAAGCGCCTAATTCCAAACATCTCCTGCCAAGCAGGTGTATGCTCAAAATCTCCATTGGCAACAAGAGCATAGTCCATAATTGTTGGGTCGTGCGAGACGTCCCTGCCGCCTTTTACTTAGGCAGTGACATTCTCAATCGCTTTGCCATTAGTTTGGACCTAATAAACTTCAAAGCTTGGTCCCGATTAGCGGATAATCCCATGGGCTTTGATGGTCCAGAAAAAGCATTTAGGTCAGCTCAATTGCTACCTTATGCAGTTGAAATTCAGATCAAAGAGGAAGTCACCATCCCAGAAAGGACCCGACAATTCTCCCTGGAAGTGAAAGTTAAAAGAGGACAACATTTGAAAAACCCTGA
Source organism: Ambystoma mexicanum (assembly GCF_040938575.1). NCBI lineage: Eukaryota > Metazoa > Chordata > Amphibia > Caudata > Ambystomatidae > Ambystoma > Ambystoma mexicanum. The sequence goes on along the minus strand of NC_090928.1, from coordinate 1,175,678,182 downwards.
TGCTTACATACATCTAAACGCTTCTCTCCAACAGCAAGGGTTAGGGGTAAACCCAACACCATTAGTCAACATAGAACATGACACCATTCCAATAGAGGTGGATAACAGCGACTTAAAGAGTATTACTCTAGCCGCAGGCACCATTATTGGAATGGCGGTTGATGACCGACATTTTTCCATAGATTTAGGTAATGAACTGTTAGGGCCAATCCCCAAGGACTGCTTTGACAGTGACAGTGATGACAATACAACACCAGACAGGATTTTTACCCGGCATGGGGGGAACTTCCTGGTGTACACTTCCTGCCCCTATGGTAAGGAAGATGTGACTTGTGACTTCAGGAGGGATGAGGTGATTTTCCAGGTCCATGAGGGCTGCCTGTCCCACCTGAAGCCTCCGGTCCAAATCAGCACTCTGACCAGGGACTTCTCCACCCAGCTGGAGGAGGCCGCGGAGATAGCCAAACCAGAAGTCTTTCCAGGCTTCAGGCAGATGGTGGAAGAGAGAGTCAACCTAGCTGATGCCTGTGTGACTCTGGAACAAAAGCAAAAGTTGAAACAAGTTTTCTTGGATTTCCAAGATCTCTTTGCGGTAGACTCATATGACTGTGGTCGCACTGACATCCACACAACAACAATCCCCACGGACCCTGGCATGACTCCTGTGTTTGTGAAGCAATATCGCTTGCCTCTCGCATCAATGGAGTCCCTTACTGAAATAATTAAGAACCTTGAGTTCCGGGGAATAATCCGTCCAGTCCACAGCACCTTCAATAATCCGGTGCTGGGAATATTAAAGCCAAACGGCCAGTGGAGACTCTGCGCAGACCTCAGGGAGCTCAACAAACGGGTCCATACTTCCCGATGGCCTCTGCCCTACATTGACCAAGGGCTGGCCCAGATCCAGGGGTCACAGGTATTCACTGCAATAGACCTGACCAATGGATACTGGACTGTGCCTGTCAGTAGGGAGGACCAATACAAGCTGGCTTTTACCTTTGGGGGCCAGCAGTACACATGGACCCGGACTCCCTTCGGATACCTTAACTCCGGTAATGAGTTCAACATTTTCCTACATAAGGCCATGCCCGACCTGGGTGCGAGGGGTAACCTGGCTTATGTAGATGATGTCCTCATCAAAGGTTTATCTGTGGAGGAACACATAGCGGAGATCCGTTATGTTCTGACGCAGTTGAGGGCCGCCGGAGAAAAACTTTCATTCAGAAAGCACAGTGGTGTAGAACCCGTGTTAATTTCTTGGGGCATGAGATTACTCCTCAGGGTCTCTGTCCCCAGGAAAAGAAAGTGGAAGCACTTCAGAAACTGAAAGACCCCACAACTCTGCGGGAACTAAGGAGCCTCCTTGGACTGACGAATTACAGCAGAAAGTTCATTGAGGGCTACGCAGAGATCACCAGACCCCTGATTCATCTCCTGAAGGGGGGGGTCAAGTGGGAATGGGGTCCAGAACAAGCCGAGGCAGTAAGACAACTCAAAAGAAGCCTCTCACAAGCGCCTTGCCTAGCTTACCCTGTCAGAAACAAGGAGTTCTTCCTGGAGACGGGGTTCTCTAATACGTGCTTGACGGCGGTATTATACCAAAAGCATGACAAGGTCAATAAAGTAATCTCCTATGCGAGCAAAACTTTATCCTCTGTGGAGGAAAAATTCAACGATTGTGAGAAGGCACTCCTGGCAACGGTGTGGGCATTGAAGAATTACCGCCCGTTTATCTAGGGGGAACACATCATAGTGGAGACTCCACACCAGCCTCTGCAATATCTCCACAGTGACAGAATCCGGGCCGGAAATGTGAGTAATTCCCGAATTACTTCCTGGATTCTGTCAATGCAAGGCTTTCCTGTGGAGGTCAGATATGGCCAAAACAAGAAGAGGCCCCTCGCGCAAGGTCTGGCTGACTTGCATGATTGTGCCAGAGAAAACTGTCTCGAGGACGAAAGTCTAAAAATTAAGGACAACACGGAGGCATACCTTAATTCCCCACACAAAGTCTTTGAAGAAGACAAGTGTGAGGGAATGCCCACTGTCTATGTGGACGGATGCTCTTACCATGTTGACAACAACGGGGAGAAAGAACTGGTGGCCGGCTTAGGGAATGCATGGGTGAAGGAGTTTCCAGAACCCTCCGCTGGATACAAAATTGGTCCCCGAAGTAGTCAGGTGGCAGAATTGATGGCGGTGCATCAGGCAATCCTCACTGCTGTCCAGCATCAACTCCACGAACTGGTCATAATCACAGATTCGGATTATGTACGGAACGGGTTCGTGGAGCACCTGGTCAATTGGAAAACCAGAGGCATGTTATGTGCTAACAACAAACCCTTGAAACATGGGAAGTTGATCCAAAACATTGATGATCTGGTCACTTCGAATGAGATGACCATCTATTGGAAAAAGATCAAGGGTCATTCCAAAGTAGAGGGACCAGACAAAACTGGAAATGACTTAGCTGATCAGCTGGCCAAAACCGGGGCCATCCAAGGGGATCTAATTGAGATTGAGTCCCTGTTGGGGGAAATCCAGGTCACTGCTATCACTAGGTCCCAGACAAATGCTCACAACGACCTTTCAATTGCACAATGGAGTAGGGAGACCCCTGATGCTGATTTGATTACCGCTCAGAAGGGGGATCCAATTATTGGTAAGTTTTACCAACACCTTGAGGACCCTGAGAACTTTCCCCTGACGGATACCGATTACATTGGGAAAGAGGACCTAAGAGTGTTGATGAAATGTCCAAAAATGTTCCGGATCCAAGACGGTTTGCTGGTAAGGAAATCCAAAGCTGGCCACGATCAGTGGGTGGTTCCTACCTCCTTCCGAAGCCTGATGTTAAGTCACGCCCATGATGCGGCCACCGCCGGTCATAGGGGGTTTCACACAACATTGGAAATCTTAAGAGAGGTTGCATACTGGCCACACATGGGCCAGGACCTCAACCAATATTTGAAGGGTTGTCTTGTGTGTGCACAATTTCAGCCATCATCCCTCACGCACCGTGCGCCTCTCCAAAAGAGGGGGATGACCCTGCCATGGTCAGATTTACAAATCGACTTTGTAGGCCCCGTGATTCGCTCTGCTAGGGGGAATAAGTACATGTTTACTGTGACGTGCTTGTTTACCAAGTGGGTGGAATGTCTCCCAGCCCCAAACTGCAAGGCAGAAACTGCAGCTGCCCTGATGATTAACCACATCTTTTCCCGTTTCGGTCTACCTCAAAGGATTGAGTCAGACAGGGGTAGCCACTTCACCAGTGAATTGATGACAAAGATGTGGGAGATACTGGGGGTCAAAAGGAAGTTACATATTGCTTACAGGCCAGCTTCGTCTGGGGCAGTAGAGAGATATAACCGAACCATTGTGAGCATATTAAAAAAGTTTGTGGCAGATTCTGGGCCAAGTTGGGATATCCGATTACCTCTGGTCCTAATGGCCATCAGATCTACCCCTTCATCTGCAACCAAAATGTCACCATTTGAGTTGATGACTGGGCGCAAGATGGTGCTTCCTCAGCATTTGCTCTACAGGACCCAAGAGCAGACACTGATAAATGCCTCCACTACTCATGAGTATGTGGAGAATTTAAGGAAACACCTTCAACATGCTTTTGCTTACGCTCAGCGGAGTCTAGAAAGATCAGCTGATAGCATGAAGACCCACTATGACCTGAAGACTTCCAGGAAGGAATATCAGGTGGGAGACCGGGTCTATCTATACAATTTCCAAAGGAACCAGGCAAAACAGCGGAAATTCTTGGCTACATGGAAGGGACCCTTTGAGATCATCGATAAGATCTCCCCTGTGGCCTACAAGATCCGCATCCCCAAAGGCGGTTTGGCAGAGGGGGAAGACAAGTGGGTCCACATAAACCAGTTGAAATGTTGCCATCCCAGGCACACTCTGCAACAACTGGAGGAATCCTCTGGAATCCTAGAGGGTACTGTCTCAGACTAATTCAGTTCCAATCAAAAAACATACCACATCTAGTCTCTAAAATATTGTGATTTGCATGAAACTGTCTCTTAGTTATACTGTTTTTTTTTCAAAATAAGAATGTAAGGTTTCGTTATGATGAAATACATATGCTGCCCCACTATCTCAACAGTGGTGGAAAAATGTTTATGAATAGGTATTGCCGCTCTTCCTTTGTCGTCCTAGGAGAAAGAAAACCTGGAGACGGGCCAAGGAGGACGATCCGGAGACCGGGAGCAGAGACGCAACGGGCCCGGAGTACCGCCCAATCTTCCCATCAGGACCGGCGAGGAGAACCGATCGATCCGACCGGATGGAGAAAAAGATGCTGAACTGTGCCATCGATTGGAAGAAGATGAGGAAACATCCCAGGTCTTGCGAGTCCCATTAGTGAAATAGAATGGCCATCGCAAGAGGGGGGCTTGTGGGATGTTTTTATCCACGCATCCAAGCCCTACCTCAAAACTGTGCAGTACTGACATGGAAAACATCATGATGGCCAGAGCTTCCCAGAAAATGCACAGGGAAGTGCATGAAGAATAGGCTGCCACCCATTTTGCCGATGTTATGGGCACAGAAGGGCACTGCCTAAAACCACCATTGGACTACCCACACAGTAGTCTGAAACCATTGGGAATGGCAATGCTGATTGCCAAAAGCAAACCCATAACTGTTGGGAATTCATTTTCTTGAATCCCAAAAAGGGGTGCAGTACCAGTACTCACCACTATCAAAAAGCCGGCGTTTTAAAACAACACCAGATTTTACTTTTTTGTATAAAACTGAATAAATGAACCCAAAGCAGGCCAAAGAAAGACTTACTGAGAGGTGGATACAATGTAAGGTATATTCTGAAGTGACTTGAAGGTTTATAACAAGACTGGCTGAGCTGTGGATTTCAGCAGTTTAAGTAAATTTGGACTGAAGGACACTAAAAATCTAAGTGTTTAAATTGAATGAGTGACCTACTTTTGAGTGTCACATAGGTTGCAATTGTTTAAATGTCATAGTTTTAAACTTAGAATCAGCATTCTAGCTGCATATGTAAAAATGTTTAGTTTTATTTGAATGCAGAAAAACTGGGGAACAGAAATGACATGTAGCTAAAAACTGGCTTAAAGAGATTCCAATTTTGCCTGGCAACTACCCCCCATCAGGAGTGAAACTTGAGTCACAGCTGTGTTCCCAGGCCTATCTGCCTTTTGCTGGCCACACTAAGGATATGCCATCTCTCTGATAATTGAATTAAGGGGAGCCCCCACAGAATACAGGAGCTCTGAACAATGCAACCCCCTTCACCCAGGCAGATGGTTTATTGCAGATGTCGTAAATGTAGCTTCCTCCTGGAAGTAAAGGGGAGGAGCACTGCCTGTGAGAGCAAGCTGGCTTGGCAGAACTGGAAAAACCAGAAATTCAACCTTGTGCTGGGGGGAAACCACACCCCTTTGGGGCCAGAACCTAACTCTAAAAAGATGGATCATTCATAGAGCGGACTTGTGAAAATTATTTAAATGACACCATAATTCTTGTGATTTTTCGGTGCACATTTGAAGACGTGTTAGGACCCGGTGCTATGTTCAGGGGGGTTTTAGCAGAAAAGAGGATATTACTCAAAATGTATGCATGTTAAAAATCTGACACTTCATCAATTAATGTCCATACTCCTTGCGCACATGTGTGTAAATTTGGGGTAATGTCCGAAATTGCAAAATCAGTTAAAAAGTGCAAATATTGCCATTTCTGAATGCAAGCCCCCAGGAAGTGCAGATTTGGACAGGGTATACCTCCTGTGATATGTGAAGGGTGCATGTAATTTTAAACAAATGTGTACCTGTGCAAATATGTTTTTTGAGCAAATATAGATTGTGTGTAAAGTTGACAGGGGTGGGTTCTCTGTACCATAAACAGACCTCATCATGATGACACTTCATTTCATTCCCCCAATCAAGTGGAAGCGGATGAAGTGGCCAATGACAAGTGGAGAGGGGCTGGCTAGTGATGCTGCTCACACACACCCATTTTCAAAACACATAAAAGCAGACAGGCAGGACAGATAGGGACCTTCAAATCCATTTGCAGCTGGAAGCTCTGCCGGAAAATCCATACTTTACCTCCATCAACCTCCAGAGAGCTAACATAGAGACTTCAATCTATCCACCTTCAGAGACCCAGACCAGACCAGCAGAGTAGAGCTGACCCAGATCACTGTGAAGTGCAGAGACCAGAGTCCAGTCTAAAACCTGACCAGATCCGTGACGAGGCCCATTTAATTCAAGAATATAGTGTGAGTACCTAGCAAGACTGTGCAGAACCAATCTCTTAGTTAAAATAATATAATTCAATCCTATTTTAATCTAAGTAGAACTGTCTCCTAACTGTCACCTGTCATTTTCTAGTTGCAAGCTGCACTTGTCTTTTTGAACTTTAAAATTTCAAATCTGAAAAACGACCTTTATTTAATCGCTCATATCTCCGTGACCGTTTGTGCTAGAGACTTGCAGTAACTTTCATTTAGAAGCTGAGATCCTAGGCTGTCCTAGGACCCCAAAACGATATTGCTAGTCCTTGTAGATCCTCTGTAATCGTGCCCGGCGCACTCGGAAAAATCTGCCGCGATTTGCAAATTCCTCCACGTGTAAAAATCTGCAGCTGCTTGCCTTTCAGTTGCCAAAAATTCGTTTAACCTGCTAGTTACTCCTGAATCATTGCTAGGGTGAGCCTGGACTAATATTAACTTGATACCACTCACCCTGAACCTCCTAGAGGGAATTAAAAGCATTTTAGTATATTTTTCACGTCATTGCCAGCACATATAAAAGCATTTTGGGCCTGTGTTGTAAACTTCTGTAGGCTAAACTTGCTGGGGTGAACTGAATTACATTTGATTGCATTTCTGAGAACTGTGTGCTTTCCTTCCATTTCCTTGCATTGCATAAAGGGGGGAGGGGATTGCCAGAGAAAAGTGATTACATTGTTTTGCTGAAATCCTATCAAGGGATTTTCTGTACTGCATTTCATTCAACATTGCATCCATTTGAACTCTATAAAGCATTCTCTATCACATTATTCTTCTGTCCCTATTTACCAGTGTGCTACCTTATCCATTTCATGTCAACTCCTTAGTGATTATAAAGAATTGTGCTAGTGCCAGATTCTCCGTTGTTAATCTTTATCATATCAGATTAAGTGTGCCATTCAATTATTAATTTATTCTAAAGTGTGATATATATATACATTGTTTAAATTCTCAAATAAACCTTTAACTTGCAAAACAGAACTACTTCTTGGCTCAGTGGGGTCAGGAGGATTCCAAGAGAGGGGTGTTATATAGGGGTAGTCATCCAGAACGCATGAACTGGACATAAAGATATATTAATAAGGGTTTCCATTCAGTATCCCAGACTAGGCATTGACTTAGCTGTAGTGTTGAAGTGAATCCTCTTACAGTTCTGGCACTGCACAGCGGTCTGGCCTGGGTCTGGTCTTCTATCGGCACTGCACAGCGGTCTTGATACAGCTCTGCTTTCTGGGTTCTGGCACAGGGTTCTAGCCAGAATCAAACAGCTTGCCCGGCTGTTGAATAGTTTGGTTAGGTGGCTGGATTCTGAGGCCTGCTGAGAAGGATTCAGCTTTTGGTTCAGGCCTCTCTGCTTCATGTTCTGGAGTCTATCTGGAGTCTATGGTCCTTCTGGATATTGTCTGGTCCCGCAAAGTGCTTCGCAAGAAAGTGGAAAGTGAGTCCCTACTTGGGTTTCAGTGGGTCTTTTTATGTCTTTTGAAAGTGGGTGGGAAGGCTGACTTTCTATGCCCAACCCTCTGAGGATCCTTATAGGCTATAGGATTCTCTGTCGCCTGACTGGGGAACTGAATTGTGAGTCATCCGGCATCCTTTTTATGGCATACAGAAAGAACACTCCCCTTGTCACTTTGCACACAAATCTATTTTTGATCCAAATGCATATTTATGTACAATTTTTCTAATATTATATGTCCAGTTAACATATTTTCTGTAGCGCCAAACCATCCGATCCCTGTCTTTGTAAGATGTGTGTCCACTTCTGACAGAATTCTGCCCTTTTCATCCAGAACACAACCTCTAAACTTTTCCAGAATTTACACAAATGTGCGCAAGAAATATGGGCATCAGATGATGAAGTGTCAGATTTTTAACATACATACATTTGGAGTAATACCCTATTTTCCGCTACTACCCCCCAGAACATACCACAGAGTCCTAACACCTCTTAAAATGTGCACAGAAAAATCACAGGAATCATGATATTATTGATATAATTTTGACAATTATGTACTATGAATTATCCATCTTTCTAAAATTATGCTCTGGCCCAGAGGGGTGGGGTTTACCAAATCACATGGGGGAATTTCTGGTTTGTCCACTTCCTCCAAGCTCAGCTGGCTCACAGAGGCAGTGCCCCTCCCATTTCCTTTCCAAGAGGAAGCCATTTACGACCCCCTGATTTAGAAATTGCTTGGAGCAAAGGGAAGTTCATTGTTCTGTTTTCCTGCAGTCCAAGGCACCCCTCTCCTGATTCAATCAGAGAGGTGTGATCTCCTTTTGGTGGGGCAGCAGAAGGGAGGCCAGGCCTGTGAATACAGTTGCTGGGCAAGTTTCAACTCCTGTCGGGGGTAGTTGCCGGGCAGAATTCAATCTTCTTAAGCCAGGCTTCAGCCAAAGGTCACTTTTGTTCCCATTTTTCTTCATTCAAATCAAACTTACAATTTTGACACATGCAGCTAGAACGCTGATTCTAAGTTCCAAACCATGACATTTAAGCAGTTGCAAACTATGTGACACTCAAAAGTAGGTCACTCATTTATTTTCAACATTTTGATTTTAGTGGCTTTAAATCCACAGCTCAGCCAGTTTTGTTATGAACATTATTTTAGGCTCTTCATCCTTCCAGATTTGGTATGCACACAAGACTTCATTCTACCAGATGTCTGCTGGTATTCAGTAAGATTTTTAAATATCTTGCCATGTTTGAAATAGGCATTTTGAGCTTGCATTTCAGAGAAACAATGTGATTTCAAAGCACTTTTTGAGCTAACAGGCACTGCTGTTTTTCCTTTGGCATCACATTTCACTCATGGCGCTTCTGGCCCATCACGCTCACACTGGTGGGTGGCAGGTCAGATGACCATTTTGGTGTGCGCAAAACTGTGCGGTTTTCTTGGATTCTGGCACAAATGTGGGCTTTTCGGCCATCTTAGATTTTCTAAGCCCACAGCACCAAATGTTGTACCATAATAATTCAAACGTGGGTCAAGACACCTGACAGCTCCCACACCTGCTCCCATCACAGTGGCTGGGATCCCTCATCCCACTCCTACCCACACCATCACACGCCCTGGGCTCTCCCAACCCTGATCCCACCACTATTCCTGCTCCCACCACTATCCCATGGTCCCTGCCCATCCTGCTCCCACCACAGTCCCTGGGCTCCCCCATCCCGTTCCCAACACAGTCCGAGAGTCCGAGAGCCACTGGCAGCTGGTGAATTTTTTAAGTGGTGGGCATATCTATTTCCCCCAAAAATACCATAGCGACCGAGCGCTGTGAGGGAGTCCGAACCAATAAAGGGAGATTCGGGGGGAGGGGGAGTCCCCCCGTAAACATTTTTATAAAATAATGGATTAAAATGTTGCATTGTAGAGCATTCTTTAAAAAAAAAGGGTAAATATCCAAACAGTTTGCAATTGCTCCTGCGGGGGTCCAGGGGGCAGGCATGACATGTTTTACTGGACATCTATGATAGATGTCCAGCAAAAATATACCATCCCTGTCCCCTGGGCCCCACTAGGGCTAACACAATCAACATGGTTATGTGTTGTATGCAAGGCGCTGGGGTGCCAAGGGGGAAAGCATGGTATTTTTGACTGGACATCTAGAAATCCAGTCAAAAAAATACCATCCCTGTCCCCTGGGCTCCACAGCACCTCAGAAGGAGAGCTGATTTTGGCAGGTGGGTAGGGGTATTGTGCAACAAAGGCATTTAGGCATTTTTAAAATGCCTTTGTTGTACAACCCTCCTTCCCCCATCTATCCACCACTTGCCAAAATCAGCTCAACAGACCAAAAAAAACTAACACACACACACACATTCATACAGCAATCACTATCATTCACACGAGCATCCATCACCATACAACCACACATAACGCAAGCATTCATGCATCCATACACATGTTTCAATAAAAAAATGAAAATAAACATACCTTCTGCATTGGCCTGCATGTGGGTGTTGAAACGACCTGTTCAGGCTGCTCTGTCCATATGTGCGAGGAGGCGCAGGAGCTCCCCCTCGCACATACAGACATGCAGTGACCCAGTCAGCATTTCCAATGAGCCATGCAATGCTGGCAAAGCAAAAAGTCCCAGCCTTGCATGGCTCAGTGAGCATGTGCAGCTGGGGAACTGAACTGAACTGTCGAAGGGAAATAGGGTTTCCTTTTGACAGTTCAGCCAGTCAGGAGCACTCCCTCAGCTGCAAAAAGCAGCTGAGGGAGTGCTCATTGTTTCACTGGGCTGGCTTCTTAGCTCCTCGATAATGGGTGAGTGTGCCACTGGGTGGGCGCCCCCTCGCCTTTATGGATGAGCCACCAGGCTTGGACTGGCCTATAGGGCAATGCCTGTACCAAAAAAACAAATTGCTAGTGTGGGCCAGTCAAAATGTGCCACCTTTTTGGCTAATGTGGGCCAGTTTGATGAGTTACTTCACTATGCAGCTAGTAATTTCGACCATTGTTGCTAAATAAATGTTCTATAAATATCACAATGTACCTACATTTTAACACAAAGCACCCCCTTGGGTACTATTCAAAGTTTGTGAATGAATATCCATTTACAACTGCGGGCCACTTTTTCATTGGTGCCTGAGACAGTGTCATGCTTCAGCCCGACCATGTGAGCCCCCCCTGCCCATTTCTTCCAATATAAAACTTTTTTTATTTTATTTTTTTATTTTTTTTACTTTTCATGCTGGGCTCTCATGGCCCCCCGGGGATACGGCCACGGCCCCCGCGTGGTCGCGACCCACAATTTGAATACCGTTTCTCTAAACCAAGTGCCCGCATGCTGTGGGCTGTATGTAGAAAAAAAACAAAATGCTATGGAAGGAAGGTCATTTCTTTGTGCCTGGGAAGGAAAGTGGCCATACGTGCTGGGTGTGAGTGCTGCTTTATTTAATTGTTTTGGTATGGTGCGTCCGCTGTACCCTTTCAGATTCCAAGAACCAATGGTACAGTACTTTAAATGAAGTATAAAGTATAGCAGTCGTTCTTCTGCCTACCTTCAGAGCGCTGAGTCTCAGGTGATGCAGAGACCCTGCCTGACCGATAATTATCTGCTAATGAACTGATTCTACTCCCCCACGCCTCCAGCCCCCGGTACCCCAAACAGGCATCGTGGCTAATTGCTGGCACGCTGTGCCCCTTGCTGCATCCCAGCTTCTCTTAGCAGCTGAGTACTCACGGCCTCTTTGGGCTAATGTTTATATCCCAAGTACCTAGCACGTACCGGTGCCTTTGCAACCCTAGCAGACAGGGAAGTCTGGCCAGTAAGGTGTTAACCCACAACTTAATTGTTAGCCACGTCCTGAGGCAACTCAAAAAAGTCCATTCATTGGCAAAGAAAAGAAACTGCATGATAAACCACCTATTAACATCTCAATGTTCTCCACCTAGCTTAACATGTCATAGATTGGAACTAGTGACCATTACTGCTGGCTCAAACCTGAACACCCCTTCACCACTGACAGCGTTAAATAAGACAGAGACAGAACACTTCACCGGTTGGACAATGTAATGTTATTTATTTTGGAAATCTTATCATGAACTGTAAAAATACATTTCACAAGCTGCAAACTATAAACGATGGTCCTGTTTTATGCAGCTCAGAATCATCAAAGCCTTCATGCACCGCAGTCACTGTGTGCTTTCACCTATGTGGGAGGCTGTCCTGTAAACATTAAGGGGTCATCATGAGTTTGGCGGTAACCCTTAAATGCGGGGTTAACACTATTACCACCGCATTTAAGGATCTGGCAAATCACGGGGTTGGCAGCATTTACCCCCAGCTCTGAGCTGGGGGGAAATCAGGCGGGATTTGCTGATTTTCTGTGCGATTACCGTGCAGTAATACCACTGACGGTAATCGCGTTGAAAATTCTCCATTGTGTCCAATGGAGAATTCCCGAATGGGCCCAATGGGGAATAGGGATTACCGTTCTGCCAAACCCATGATCCGGCGCTAATAGCGCTGGTCTGGGTGGTGATAGCGCTATTAGTGCAGGTGGTATCGTGGCGGGAATACCGCAGGGATACCGCCTAACTCGTGATGAGGCCCTAGACATGATCCGGAGCTTGACTCCCAATGCAACCCAACCATATTCAGCAAACAAATGAAGAATCAGAAGACCCATTTAAACATGGCCGAAGTACTTTCCATAGTTAGTCCTTCATTTAGATATACAGCATCATCCACTCCCCATAGCATCCTCTCACACTCCCTTCACCGGCTCCAATGTGTGCACTGTCGTCCTACCTCAGCCTACTTGGCTCACAACTGGTTAAAAATATATGCGAACCAGTGCAGATTTACTGTCTGAGAATGCTCAAAACAGAATAAGAGTATCACCCAGAATTGGGGGAGGAGCCCGTAGACGGAACGGGTCGAGTCAACCAATGGGATGAGAATTACAGTGTGTCCTCACGAACAAGGTACCCAGGGCAGATGCTGTTAACATATTGAAAAGAATACACAAAGAGAGGGAGGCCTTCGGGGTGCGCATTCCACTATTCTGTGAAGAGGTTATTCTATTGTCATTTCCTGGCTTGCGAGTGACACAGCCTTGCAAAACAAATACTGGGGAAATCTGGAATTTAATGAAGAACAGTGAAAGAGTTCAAACTTCTATGCAGACGGACAGCATTTCAGAAGCTGAATGGCTAAAACACTTTGAATCTTTATACAAAGACGAGTCAGTCGGAGAGCGTGGTCTAGATAACCAGTTTAAGGAGAAATGGTTTACTAACTATAAGAGAGAAGACATAGTTAGACTAATAAAGAAAGCACGTAACTCTCGAGCTCCGGGAGCGGATGGACTAACAAACTGTATATTAAAACAGGAGCCAGAGCAATGGGCTAACTTTTTGGACATCATGTTGAAGGAAATTGGTAGAGTAAGGGATATACCATCTTCATGGAGATGAGCAGTAGTGGTCCCGATTTACAAGAAGGGCAACAGAGATGACCCGAAAAACTACTGCCCTGTTTTCCTTCTGGATGTAATCGGTAAGATATATGGATCTCTCTTGCTGTCTGTCAAACAAGGTTTGTGAAAGGCTTGGCAACAAGCCTGAATATTACCCTTTTGAATGTTCTAATAGATCGAGCTCTAACCAACAAATCGCGAACATCCCTAGCTTTTGTCGACCTGACCCCGGCATTCGCTAGTGTAAGCAGACCTTGGATGTGGCAGAAACTGGTGCAACAAAATTATCCAGATGAGCTGATAGAACAACTAAAATCATTGCATGTTGATACATCTTTGAGGGTAAGGTTGAAAACAGGGGGGTTGCTGACTGGAAATCAACATGTTTTGAGGCTTAAAACAAGGATGCCTGGAGGCCCTTGCTCTGTTCAACCTCTACCTCTTGGTTGTGGGACAGAGACTCGGGCAAAATACTTTCCCTCAAGAATTGGTGGAAACAATATAGGGCGGCTCCTATACGCAGATGATTTGATTCTGCTGGATCAAACGCCAATTGGCCTTCAGCGCCAGTTGCACAAATTAAGGGAGTATGTTGCTGAAAATGAATTATCCAGGAACGCAGATAAAACGAAGATCTTGATACTAGAAGGCAGAAATAGAACGAAGTGTACAAGAATTTGTCTGGCAATTGGGAACAAGGAAAAGAGAGCAGGTAGACTGCATTAGATACTTGTGGGTAAATATAGACAGGAGTACAAAAGAGTTTTTCACTGAAAACCATCTAAAAATACAGCAAAAATGATGGCAAACCAAGCAAGGTGCTTGGAGAGAAAGTACTGCCGATTTTCCTTGATGCCGGTCGTCGAATTATATACAACAAAAGTGGTGCCCTTAGTAACCTATGGGGCAGAATCTACGCTCGTTATCCCAAGGAGACAGTGGCCTAAGATTAAAGAGGAATTTTGGAAACAAATCTTTCGAGTACCGATCTCAGCCACCTTCCAGGTGATTAGGAGAGAATTGGGGTTGGTATCAATGATGGCTTGTGTTGACTGGAAATCCTTTGCACAGTTTAGGCTCCTCCCCCAATTTCTACAATGTTGCGACATTAAATGGACCATGTTAATGGCATTTTAAAAAGGTGGGGGAACAGTTGTAGAGTGTTGCTGGAGGAAATCTGTGAGTCTGAGAATGACCTAAGAGAAAATCCAGACAGAGTTAAACGAAAGATTTGGGAACGGGATTGGGTTTGTACCCTGAAGGAAGCAAATAGGTACACACAATTCCATCAGCTGTCTAGCGAAGTCAGGGCGTTTGCCTCTATGCCGAAATATCTGTCAATAGCGAAGTCAGGCCGTTTGCCTCTATGCCGAAATATCTGTCAATAGCGAAGTCAGGGCATTTGGCTCTATGCTAAAATATCTGTCAATAGCAAAGTCAGGGCATTTGGCTCTACGCTAAAATATCTAAAATATCTGTCAATAGCAAAGTCAGGGCATTTGGCTCTATGCTAAAATACCTGTCAATAGTGAAGTCAGGGCGTTTGGCTCTATGCTAAAATATCTGTCAATAGCAAAGTCTGTCAATAGCGAAGTCAGGGCATTTGGCTCTGTGCTAAAATATCTGTCAATAGCGAAGTCAGGGCGTTTGGCTCTATGCTAAAATATCTGTCAATAGCGAAGTCAGGGTGTTTGCCTCTATGCCGAAATATCTGTCAATAGCAAAGTCAGGGCATTTGGCTCTATGCTAAAATATCTGTCAATAGCAAAGTCAGGGCATTTGGCTCTATGCTGTAAGCGGATTCAATTCAACACTACAGCTAAGTCAATGTCTAGTCTGGGATGCTGATGGAAACCCTTATTGATATATTTTTATGTCCAGTTCACGTACTCTGGATGACAACCGTTATATCACACCCCTCTCTTAGAAACCCCCCTGACCCCACTGAGCCAAGAAGTAGGTTTGTTTCGCAAATTAAAAGGTTTTATTTGAAAAATTAAACAGTATATATATATATCACACTTTTATAATAAATTAATAATTGATATCACACTTATGAATATAATGTTGATCAACAATGGGTAATCTGACACTAGCACACTTCTTTACAATCAATGAGGAGTTGGTATAGGATGGATAAGGCAGCGAAAATACTTTTATGGTTTCAAGGGAAAAGCAATGAGGAATGAAATGCAGTACAGAAATAACTTGATATGATTTTAGCAAAAGATAATATAATCACTTTTTCTCTGGCAATTCATCACCCCCCCCCCCTATGCAATGTAAGAAATGGAAGGAGAGCACACAGTCTTCAAGCTTTGAATGTGGCGGCAATGAAGTGAAATGATGCTAAAATTGATTTTAATTCCCTGTAGGAGGTTCAGGGTGAGTGGTAGACACTTTAAAACAGTTCAGGTCAGCCCTAACAATGATTCAGGGATGGTTATTAGGTTGCAAACGAATTTTAGCAGTTCAAGCAAAAGCGGCTATCTTTTTACAGGTGAAGAAATCAAGCCAAATTGCAAATTGCGGTAATTTCTGCGAGTGCGTAAATCACGATTGCGGAAAAAGTAGGAAGTCGGTTCAAGGTTCCTTGGAAAGCCTAGAATCTCAGCTTTAAGATGAAAGTTAAATTTTGCTTCTATCCCAAACGGTTCAAGGGATACGGATGATTTCATGAAGGTAGATTCTCAAAAGAAAAAGTCAAGCTCAGAATGACAGATGACAGTTTTGGAAGCTTTAAAATGACAGAATGACACGATTTCTAGGAGGCAGTTCTAATTAGGTCAAAATAGTTTGCATTTGATTATTTTAAACTAAGAGATTAGTTCTGGCACAGTCCTAGCTGGGTACTCACACTATATTTTGGACAGGAATGCGACTTCGTCACGGATCGGATCAGGATTGGCTGCGGTCCTCTCGCCACTTGGACTGGTTCTGCGCAAAGCACTTCACAGCAATCTGGTCTGGGTCTGCTAGCGGCACTGCACAGCGGTCTGGATCTCTGGTTCTGGTTCTGGCAAAAGTTCTTGGCAAAAATTCAAACAGCTCGCCCGGCTGTGAATAGTTTGGTTAGGTTTTGCTAGGTTCTGGAGTATGAGTTCTAGGTTCTGGTCTCTGTGTAGCTGGAGTCAGTCTAGGTCTCTAGAGTTCTGGATGTGAATTTGTCCATCAGCGTGCTCCGCCGAAAATGGGAATTGAGTGTCTCTACCTGTCCCAGCAGTCTCTTTTTATGTGTTCTACAAGTGGGTGTGTCCATGGACATAACTGAGCCGGCCCCTCGCAATCTATCATTGGCCACGTCCTCCTCTCTCCCTTGATTGGGGAGCTGGGTTGTGTGTCATCTTTATGGCTTACATACAGACACTCCCCTTGTCAATGTGCACACAAATCTATTTCTGATCCAAATACATATTTCCTAGATACACAATTTGTTGAAATTACATGTACATATTACAGATTCCTTATGGTCCAAGCTTGTCCGACTCTGATCTTCCTGGGGGCTTGCATTAACAAATGGCAATTTAATTTCGTTTTTAGTGGGTTTTGCAACATTGGTTTTTCATCAAAAATTACACAAATGTACACCCTCCTTCTACACACATTCCAGCTATTTACTAGGTTTCTAGCATAAACCCAGTGTCTGTAATATCAATAAATAGTGGGGTTCGGTCCTAGAACACCGTAGAAATTGGAGTTTGGACTCAAATCATGAGGGCATTTTTCATACTAAGAATCTCAAAGTTGTACATTCCTGTCATTTAGTTACAATAAGTTTTCAAGGTTTCTAAAAAATATATATTTGCTGCAATAGGAATCCACACTCAAGTCTGGCCCGCCCCTTGAAGCTGGGTGGGTCAGGGATCACATGTCTCTGCTCACAGGCAGCTCTCTGTTTACAGTCCACACTCAGAATTAACATACCCCATTCAACCGCAAGGGGCTATTGTCTCTATCCTCGAGGCTGAAGGGGAAACCCCCTCCCTCTCACTCAGAAGGTCCATGTGATATCCTGCCTCCTGGGGTGGGCCTCTGGGGTGTTAAGGTTTCCCAGCCTCTTGTCCTCTGGGAACAGCAGGTGGCTAAGATTTTTAATTAACCAACAGGCTTTGAAGTCCCTGCCCCTCTTGCAATTCCTAAATACAGTTTCCCTGTCAGAGTTTAGACCGCTAGCGCCGGTTTGTGGACAAAGCTGGTACTGCACCCATTTTTGGGATCTGTCTTGAATTAATGCATTTCAATAGAGTGGTCTTTTGCTTGATAGTATAGGACCCTTGCTTAACATTGTTTTGATGGCATCCTTACAGTAGAGTGGTGATGTGGAACCCCCCACAAGAAGGTTGTATCTTTAGAGTGGTCTTGTGCCCATGATTTTAGCAACTTTTTGACATCAATAAAAACGGATTTTGCACAGAACCACCTTTATTTGCACTGGTGGGTGGCAGATTAGGTGACCATTTTGGTGTGCGCAAACTGCGTGGTTCTCCTGGATTCTGGCGTGAATGTGGGCGGCGACAGCTCATCCCCACATCTACCCAGTCTATTGATTCAGTTTCGTTCCGGGATAGAATGATGGGCGGCGACAGCTCATCCCCACATCTACCCCATCTTATAATTCAACATGGGTCAAAACCCCCGCCCGACTGCGCTTTGATTTCGAGTCGAGGGGAGTCGGGTGCAAAGGATGTTTTGATCCACGCGCTGGTATGTCCGCATCATCTTCTTCCAATTCCGTAGATGGCACAGTTCAGCATCTTTTCCTCCATCCGGTTGGCTCGATCGGTTCTCCTCGCCGGTCCTGATGGGAATATTGGGCGGTACCCGGGCCCCTCGGATCTCTGCTCCTGGTCCCCGGTCGTCCTCCTTGGTCAGTATCCATGGTTTCTACTCTCCTAGGATGATAAAGCAAAAGCGGCAATACCTATTCATAGACATTTTTCCACCACTATTGATCTAGTGGGGCGGCATGTACATTTTATAACTCAAGAGACATAGCATTCTTATTTTGAAAAACAAGATATAATATGAAACATTTTTTTTCCAAATCATAATATTTTAGAGACTATATGTGGGATATTTTAGGATGGGAACTGAATTAATCTGGAGCGGTCCCCTCTGGTATTGCAGAGGACTCCTCCAGTTGCTGCAGAGTGTGCCTGGGATGGCAACCCTTTAGCTGATTTATATGTACCCACTTGTCTTCCCCTTCCGCCAGACTACCTTTGGGGATGCGGATCTTATAGTCTACAGGGGAGATTTTGTCTATAATTTCAAACGGTCCCTTCCACGTAGGCAAACATTTTCGCTGTTTGGCCTGGTTCCTTTGGAAATTGTATAGATAGACCCGGTCTCCCACCTCGTATACTTTCCTGGTGGTTTTCAGGTCATAGTGGGTCTTCATGCTATCAGCTGATCTTTCTAGATTCCGCTGAGCATAGGCAAAAGCATGTTGGAGGTGTTTCCTTAAATTCTCCACATACTCATGAGTTGTGGAGGCATTTATCAACGTTTGCTCTTGGTTTCTGTAGAGCAAATGCTGGGGTAGCACCATCTTGCGTCCAGTCATCAACTCAAATGTTGACATTTTAGTTGCAGATGAAGGGGTAGATCTGATGGCCATTAGGACCAGAGGTAGTCGGATATCCCAACTTGGCCCAGAATCTGCCACAAACCTTTTTAAGATGCTCACAATGGTTCGGTTGTATCTCTCTACTGCTCCAGAAGAAGCTGGCCTGTAAGCAATATGTAGCTTCCTTTTGACCCCCAGTATCTCCCACATCTTTGTCATTACTTCACTGGTGAAGTGGCTACCCCTGTCTGACTCAACCCTTTGAGGTAGACCAAAATGGGAAAAGATGTGGTTAATCATCAGGGCAGCTGCTGTTTCTGCCTTGCAGTTTGGGGCCGGGAGACATTCCACCCACTTGGTAAACAAGCATGTAACGGTCAACATGTACTTGTTTCCTCTAGATGAGCGAATTACAGGGCCTACGAAGTCGATTTGCAAATCTGACCATGGCAGTGTCATCCCCCTCTTTTGGACAGGCGCACGGTGTGTGAGGGATGATGGCTGAAATTGTGCACACACAAGACACCCCTTCAAGTATTGGTCGAGGTCCTGCCCCATGTGTGGCCAGTATGCAACCTCTCTTAAGATTTTCAGTGTTGTGTGAAACCCCCTATGACCGGCGGTGGCCGCATCATGGGCGTGATTTAACATCAGGCTTCGGAATGAGGTAGGGACCACCTACTGATCATGGCCAGCTTGGGATTTCCTTACCAACAAACCGTCTTGGATTCAGAACCTTTTTGGATGTTTCATCAACACTCTTAGGTCCTCTTTCCCAATGTAATCGGTATCCGTCAGGGGAAAGTTCTCAGGGTCCTCAATGTGTTGGTAAAACTTACCAATTATTGGGTCCTCCTTCTGAGCTGTAATCAAATCAGCATCAGAGGTCTCCTCACTCCATTGTGAGATTTTGTCTGGGATCTAGTGATAGCAGTGACCTGGATTTCCCCCAACAGGGACTCTATTTCTATTAGATCCCCTTGGATGGCCCCGGTTTTGGCCAGCTGATCATCTAAGTCATTTCCAGTTTTGTCTGTTCCCTCTACTTTGGAATGACCCTTGATCTTTTTCCAGTAGATGGTCATCCCATTCGAGGTGACCAGATCATCAATGGTTTGGATCAACTTCCCATGTTTCAAGGGTTTGTTATTAGCATATAACATGCCTCTGGTTTTCCAATTAACCAGGTGCTCCACGAACCCGTTCCGTACATAGTCCGAATCTCTGATTATGACCAGTTTGTGGAGTTGATGTTGGACAGCAGTGAAGATGGCTTGATGCACAGCCATCAACTCTGCTACCTGACTACTTCGGGGACCAATTTTGTACCCAGCGGGGGTTCTGGAAGCTCCTTCACCCATGCATTCCCTACGCCGGCCACCAGTTCTTTCTCCCCGTTGTTGTCAACATGGTTAGAGCATCCAGCCACATAGACAGTGGGCATTCCCTCACACTTGTCTTCTTCAAAGACTTTGTGGGGGGAATTAAGGTATGCCTCCATGTTGTCCTTGATTTTTAGACTTTCGTCCTCGAGACAGTTTCCTCTGGCACAATCATGCAAGTCAGCCAGACCTTGCGCGAGGGGACTCTTCTTGTTTTGGCCATATCTTACCTCCACAGTAAAGCCTTGCATTGACAGAATCCAGGAAGTAATTCGGGAATTACTCACATTTCCGGCCCAGATTCTGTCACTTTGGAGATATTGCAGAGGCTGGTGTGGAGTCTCCACTATGATGTGTTTCCCCTGGATAAACGGGCGGTAATTCTTCAATGCCCACACCGTTGCCAGGAGTGCCTTCTCACAATCGTTGAATTTTTCCTCCACAGAGGATAAAGTTTTGCTCGCATAGGAGATTACTTTATTGTCATGCTTTTGGTATAATACTGCCGTCAAGCACGTATTAGAGAACCCTGTCTCCAGGAAGAACTCCTTGTTTCTGACAGGGTAAGCTAGGCAAGGCGCTTGTGAGAGGCTTCTCTTGAGTTGTCTTACTGCCTCGGATTGTTCTGGACCCCATTCCCACTTGACCCCCCCCTTCAAGAGATGAATCAGGGGTCTGGTGATCTCTGCGTAGCCCTCAATGAACTTTCTGCTGTAATTAGTCAGTCCAAAGAGGCTC
The DNA here is from genome assembly GCF_040938575.1 of Ambystoma mexicanum. Lineage (NCBI taxonomy): Eukaryota > Metazoa > Chordata > Amphibia > Caudata > Ambystomatidae > Ambystoma > Ambystoma mexicanum. The sequence continues at coordinate 1,175,657,267 of NC_090928.1, read as the reverse complement.
CTTAGTTCCCGCAGAGTTGTGGGATCCTTCAGTTTCTGAAGTGCTTCCACTTTCTTTTCCTGGGGACAGAGACCCTGAGGAGTAATCTCATGCCCCAAGAAATTAACACGGCTTCTACACCACTGTGCTTTCTGAAAGGAAAGTTTTGCTCCGGCGGCCCTCAACTGTGTCAGAACATAACGGATCTCTGCTATGTGTTCCTCCACAGATGAACCTTTGATGAGGACATCATCTACTTAAGCCAGGTTACCCCTCACACCCAGGTCGGGCATGGCCTTATGTAGGAAAATGTTGAATTCATTGCCGGAGTTGAGGTATCCGAAGGGAGTCCGGGTCCATGTGTACTGCTGGCCCCCAAAGGTAAAAGCCAGTTTGTATTCGTCCTCCCTACTGACAGGCACGGTCCAGTATCCATTGGTCAGGTCTATTGCTGTGAATACCTGTGACCCCTGAATCTGGGCCAGCCCTTGGTCAATGTAGGACAGAGGCCATCGGGAAGTATGGACCCGTTTGTTGAGCTCCCTAAGGTCGGCGCAGAGTCTCCACTGGCCGTTTGGCTTCAATATTCCCAGCACCGGATTATTGAAGGTGCTGTGTACTGGACAGATTATTCCCCGGGACTCAAGGTTCTTAATTATTTCAGTAAGGGACTCCATGGATGCGAGAGGCAAACGATATTGCTTCACAAACACTGGAGTCATTCCAGGGTCCGTGGGAATTGTTGTGGTGTGGATGTCGGTGCGACCACAGTCATATGAGTCTACCGCAAAGAGATCTTGGAAATCCAAGAAAACTTGTTTCAACTTTTGCTTCGGTTCTAGAGTCACACAGGCATCAGCTAGGTTGACTCTCTCTTCCACCATCTGCCTGAAGCCTGGAAAGACTTCTGGTTTGGCTATCTCAGCGGCCTCCTCCAGCTGGGTGGAGAAGTCCCTGGTCAGAGTGCTGATTTGGACTGGAGGCTTCAGGTGGGAAAGGCAGCCCTCATGGACCTGGAAAATCACCTCATCCCTCCTGAAGTCACAAGTCACATCTTCCTTACCATAAGGGCAAGAAGTGAACATCAGCAAGTTCCCCCATGCCGGGTGAAAATCCTGTCTGGTGTTGTATTGTCATCACTGTCACTGTCAAAACAGTCCTTGGGGATTTGTCCTAACAGTTAATTTCCTAAATCAATGGAGAAATGTCGGTCATCAACCGCCATTCCAATGATGGTATAAGGGTCCTTCCTGTCTGCCCCTATCCGCCAATGCGCTACGGCGTGAGACGCTGCCCTGCAGTCCTAACGCCTCTTCTCCCTCCGAACCCGGCAAACACACCCCCCGCAGCATCGTGAAATCCATGATCCCTCCTGCTTGCTCTCCTCTAACGAAGGCTCTCACCCATGAACTCTGGCACCTGAGCCAATGACTATGGACTAGAATGAGCTCAATCTTAACTCACGGAAGACACAGTAACCGTAAGTCACTACCACTTGCCTGCTAATGTTACTGCATAGCATCTCCCTAGTCAGCATTATGATAACCTGCCAGCATTATGATAATCTGCCAGCATTGTGTTAGCCTGCCAGCATTGTGTTAGCCTGCCAGCATTTATGATAACCTGCCAGCATTGTGTTAGCCTGCCAGCATTTATGATAACCTGCCAGAATTGTGTTAGCTTGCCAGCATTGTGATAGTCTGCCCCGCGCAACAAACACACGCTCAGTATGTCCCCCCGCTCCTCCACACCTGCCTATTGTGTGCGCTACTAACCCTCATAATCACATTACTCAGCAGCAACAGAGAGCTTCACCCTCAGGACCTACACTCACAGAGACCTTCAACTATAATGGACCACTTCAGTACACGCACACCGCAACTACAACTCACGGCACTAACACCTGACTCGAACACTAGATTAGTCAGACTCAGAGCCCGCACAGCCCCCATCCAACACCAGGCCAACACGGCACACACAACACTCAGAAACTAGAGACTTAGCTCACGTACCACGAAAGTCAACACACCCTACTATCATAGGAACAATACCTCATACCACAGTAGTAAGTCTACAGTCTATACACCCAGCAGCAATCCCTGTACCCCAATTAACACTGCCGCTACACCAAATCCTCTTACCCCAGGACCTCAGAACTCCGGCCATACTCCATACAAGTACGCTCTCCTCAACGTAAGATCCCTCAACGCCCACGCCATAGAAGTACATGATCTACTAACCACTAATGACCTAGACATACTAGCCATTACCGAGACATGGCTTCACCAAGCGTCTGGCCCTGCCATCGCTCTAGCCCTACCTCCAGGGTATGCCATCATCAGACAAGACAGATTGACCAAAACAGGAGGGGGGGTTGCCCTTATACACAAAGAAATTCTACCCATTAGAACCACACCACACCAAGAAGAGGGAAATGTTGACATCCTATCGATCAAACTAGCACCTTCGCCGAACTGCACTATTAATATTCATACTATTTACCGTCCACCTGGCCCCGCCACCAACTTCCAAGGCCAAATTAACCACCTAGTAGGAAATAACATTAAAAAATCCACTAAATCTCTCCTCTTAGGAGACTTAAACTTAGGACTCAACGACCTCAAGGACAAAGCTGCCTTATCTCTAGCCAAGGACCTCCACAATCTAGGATTCTCTCCAAAAATCGTAATGCCTACACACGCTAAAGGACGCACCATAGACTGGATCTCTGACCACAATTGCAACATAGCAATCACAGCCAACACCAGCCTCCCCTGGACAGACCATAATCTCATTCTCTTCGATATCCCCAGCACCAAGAGCAGTAGAGTGCCCACCAAAGCTACGGCTACCCTAGCTAGAAGTTCCAAAAAACTCACAGCAGCCAACATCAGTGCACTACTCAACGTGCCCTGTCTAAAGCCCCCTTTCCCATCAGACCCTAATTCACTCGCGGAAATATTCAAAGATTCCATCACAAGGGCAGTCAACACTGCCGCCCCCCTAGAAAGCAAAAAAGAGAAAAAATCCTTCCACTCCAACTCTTGGTTCTCAGAGGATCTCCAATCAATGCGCACAGACAAACGCCAAGCGCTCAAAAACTGGCAACGCATTCCCTGCGACAACACAAAAGATATACTCAAAACCAGAGCCAAAAAATACAAAGAGGCCATCTTCCTAGCTAAATCCGAAGCCTACAACCAACGCATCACCGCAGCGAACTCTCAAACTAAAGAGCTATTCTGCATCTTTAAAGAACTAACCATACCTCCCACATGCCCAGACGAGATCGTCAAGGATGAGGCTTGGTGTACAGGCATACAAACAGCCATGCTAGAAAAAATAAAACTCCTCCAAAAAAAGATATCACACCATTACAACTCCTTACCCAAGCAAAGCTCACACACACCTATGAAACCTAATGTCAAAGCCAACAACATACCCAAGTTCACCTTCACCGAAATCTCCAATACTGAGGTCATCAACATCCTTAAACATCTCAAACCATCACTATGTAAGGGTGACGTATGCCCCCCAAAAATTATCAAAGAATGTGCAGAGCAGCTCGCACCCATCCTCACTGCGTTCATCAACGCATCATTTAGGTCAGGAATAGTCCCAGACACCCTCAAAGAGGCCTGGGTGCGCCCCCTCCTAAAAAAACCTACACTTGACCCCGCGAACCCCAACACCTATCGACCCATAACCACAGTTCCATTCCTTCTAAAATTACTTGACAAAGCCGCCCATATACAGATCCAACACTACCTGGAATCTAACGCAATCTTAGGTAAAAGGTAATCTGGATTCCATAAGGGACATGGAACTGAAACCGCCCTTCTAGATTTAAAAAACGAAATCACCAACATTCTCGACATAGGCAAGCCCGCTCTCCTCCTCCTCCTCGACCTATCAGCAGCATTTGACCTGGTAGATCACAGCACACTCACCAACCATCTAACACATGCAGCACACTTTTCTAAAGACGCTGCCTCATGGGTAACCTCATTCCTACAAGGCAGAGCTATGAAAGTCTTCTCCAACACAGCTCATGCAGCGCCTTCCATCATCCATTGCGGGGTCCCACAAGGCTCGTGCACGGCCCCAATGCTATACAATCTCTTTACCAAGCCCCTATTCGACAAGCTGGACGCTATGGGGATCACCTACACAAATTACGCTGAAGACACGCAGATACTCTTGCCCATGACCGGTAACTATCATCAAGACTCCACCGCCCTTCAACTAATCTACTCCACCATACAAGCCTGGATGGTCACCAACGGCCTCTGCTTGAATGGGGACAAAACTGAAATCCTCATCTTAGGCCAGAAGCCCACTCTCGCCAACCTCAACCCACTATACACTAACTTTAACATAGACAACTGCATTATCCCAGTCCTATCATCAGTCAAAACACTAGGAGTCCACATAGATGCCACCCTATCTATGGATAAACAAGTAAGCGCAATAGTCTCGGCCTCGGCATTAAGCACCAAACTCATCAACGCAATAAAACCTTTCTTAACTAAAGATAACTGCCTGTCCATAGCAAGAGCCACCACTGGAGCTAAGCTGGATTACTGCAACGCGCTCCTAGCCGGCACATCCAAGAACAACCTATCAAAGCTCCAAACCACCCAAAATAACGCTCTCAGAGCAGCGCTCAGCATACCAAAAAGAGAGCACATCACTCTAGCTAGGAAAGCTGTCCATTGGCTCCCAGTCAAGGATAGGATTGCTTTCAAAATCCTCACCACGACGCATAAATGCATCAACCATACAGCACCATCCTACCTATCCGACACCCTGTCTAGATCCCAGTCCATAAGACCTACCAGATCTACATACACCAACCGTCTCATCATACCACGCATCAATACATCCAAGGCAGGAGGTATAGGCTTCCCCTACCTGGCACCAAAGCTTTGGAACACACTGCCCACTAACCTCAGAGCAGAAACATCCCTCCTCTCTTTCAGGAAACCACTCAAAACTGCTCTCTTCAACTAACATGCTCACCTGCCCACCCTCTTGCTCTCTATTTACATGTACCTTAAAGATAACCATTGCCCAATGTACCCAAGGGCACAACTGTATGTAACTAAGTTTAAGAAACAATGTAACCAGCGCCACGATGCCTTCGATCTGATGTGCGCTTAACAAATGTGAATAAATAAATAAATGGTGCCTGCGGCTAGAGTAATACTCTGTAAGTCGCTGTTATCCACCTCTATTGGAATGGTGTCATGTTCTATGTTGACTAATGGTGTTGGGTTTACCCCTAACCCTTGTTGTTGGAGAGAAGCATTTAGATGAATATAAGCATCAGGGTTTTTCAATTTTTGTCCTCTTTTAACTTTCACTTCCAGGGAGAATTGTCGGGTCCTTTCTGGGATGGTGACTTCCTCTTTAAGCTGAATTTCAACTGCATAAGGTAGCAATTGAGCTGACCTAAATGCTTTTTCTTGATCATCAAAGCCCATGGGATTATCCGCTAATCGGGACCAAGCTTTGAAGTTTATTAGGGCCAAACTAATGGCGAAGCGATTGAGAATGTCACTGCCTAAGTAAAAGGCGGCAGTGACGTCTCGCACGACCCAACAATTATGGACTATGCTCTTGTTGCCAATGGAGATTTTGAGCATACACCTGCTTGGCAGGAGATGTTTGGAATTGGGTGTTTCCAGATCCATTTCCCATTTGTCTATCAGTTTGAATGTGGGAATGGTTGGATCTTTTGGGAGTTGGCGGAACATGGCTTTGCTGATGAAGCTCTTACCGTTGTTCACACACACTCGAGCGAGAACAGAGTCCTTCCCATCATTTAACTGAACAGGGATGAACAACTGATCTCCAATTTGCTGAATATCAGCCAGGCTCTGAGCTGATTTCACATCTTTCTGGACTATAGGAGTGGGAGTGTCTGATTGTGGATTGGTAAAGAATTTCAGAGTGTTTCCTTCCTGTGTGGAATACCACCTTAAACTGGAAGGAAGGTTGATTTTCAGAAATAGAGAGGACCCCCCCACCACCAGTCTGTTGTCCTACTGCTATTACTGTCACGTCTGGAATTTGGTTGTTCTGGAAGTGAAATTCTACTTGGTCAGATTTTTGTTCAACCATGTGGCAGGTGCCATTTAAACTAACATGGTTGACACTGTTTTAATTTTATTAGTCGGCTAGTCTGGGTCCAGAGGACCTTGTTTACGCAATCTATTAGGGGTGACAACCTTCTCAGGAGGTCGTTCCCTAGTAAACAAGGGGTGCCCTCTGGAGTCACTACTATGACCGGGTGTTTCACCTTGTGTCGCCCAATTTTAATGTCCAACTCTGCAGTCCCCTCGACGGAAATTTCCTTCCCGTCAAAGTTCTGCAGTTGTCCAGGAAGAGAGGTGAGAGGAATACGGTAATTCTCCCCCCTTCCTGCATTTAGTTCATCAAAGGTCCTTTTGGACAGAAGGGTAGCTTGGGATCCAGTGTCCACCAGTGCCCAAATTGTACCCTGCCCCTGTACTTGTACCGGGGCATAGCATCTTCGCTCCTTCTCCTCAAGGGGACACAGATAATGCACATTTTTGGACAACTGGTGGGCTAATTTTCTCGTTTCGGACATTGCTAGCTAAGACATTTGGGCAGAATTCTGTGAAGAGCCTGGGGAATCTGAAAGAAAAAGTTGGCAACTGGAAATGGTTTCGGGTTCTGGGCCGCCCTCCCTTTTTGGAGGCAGTCATTAGGATATCAGGATAGGTTTGACCCATGGGATTTTGGTATTGTTGGTTCTGGGATAGAATGATGGGCGGCGACAGCTCAATCCCCACATCTACCCAGTCTGTTGATTCGGTTTTAGGTTCCCCTGGTTCCGGTTCTGGGCCGCCCCTGCCTTTTTGGAGGCAGTCACCAGGATGGGTTTGAATCAGGGGTTTTTGGTGTTGTTGGTTCTGGGATAGGATGATGGGCGGCGACAGCTCAATCCCCACATCTACCCAGTCTGGATTGGAATCTCTTGGGACCCATTTTTCCTTGGGAGGAGTTCCCCCATCTCTGAAGGAGAAGATCCTTTTCCCAGGATCTTCTGAGGATCCCTCTCCCTCAAATTGGAAGACCTGTACCTCCTCCACAAAGTGGGTCTGTTTGGGTCCTTTGTTTCTCCTACCCCCCCTCTGCTCCTTGGGAGGAAGGCTTTCAGGGGCAGGAGATTTTGTTTCCGGCTCCTGGTTTTCCAGGGGCTGTTTACAAGTTGGGAACGAAGCTTCCTCCAAGGCTTTACACCCCTCTTCCCCTTGTGCCTCCCCACTGGGAACTGGTGGGTTATCGGGGTGCTGCCCCGTCATTGTTCTGGAGCACCAGGCCCAGAGTTTGGGGCATTCTGCGGTGGCATGCTCATCTGAGGGTTCTGTTGAGCCCTCAGTATGTGACCCGGATCCCGTGCCATATTTTGGACCTGGCGCTCAAGTTGCGAAACCCGCTCAGGCTGATACGGGGCTCTATTTTCTCCCCTGTGCTGATCCCGGGAATGGTAGCTATCCCTTCTCTGGTAATACCCCGGGTTGGGAAGATTTTGGTACCCCTCCACCCTTGGCCTCCCCTCTCCCGGATTAGGTTGTCTGGGCTCAAGGAATTAGGGAAAGAAGGATGGATGGTTTTGGGGTTGGAAATTGGGTGGATACCTGGGGGAAAAAGTTCTGCCAAGGATTTGGTGAATTTCTGCCCTCCTTGGGGAAGTTAGGAGGGAAGTTCCACGGGTTAGGTGCTTTGCTGGATTCCCCCCCTTGGGCTGGAGGAGTCCACACATAACCCAGGATGGGTCGGTTTCCCTTGTAGCAGGGACTTACATAATCAGGGGAGCGAGGGACCCCATTTGTGGGACTACCTCCTCGACTCCCTGCCTGTGACTGGCCCGAGGGCCTTCTGGGCTGTGAATTATTTGGCACAGGCAGGTTTTTAGGCCCACCATTTCCAAATCTAAGACGGGGGCAACCTTTACCTCTGCCACCTTGGCAGCAGCAGGGGTGCTGTTGGTTTTGGGGTTTTTCTGAGCATTACTTTTATTTTATATGGTCTTCTGCACCTCATAGATCCAGGTGGCTTGCTCAAAGACCCAGTCTAAAGATCTTTTCTCGTGAAAATCTCTCACGAGCTGGGTCATTATGTACTTGGGAAGAGCATGGAAAAATGGGTTGATGAATTCTCTGCTGTCCGTGCGCACCCTTCTGGTGGTCTGCGCAAAGGCACGCTTCAATTCTTGCACGAATTCTTGTGGGGCCTGATCCTCCCCACATTGCAAATTGTAGGCTGCCTTGCGAGCCTCTTGGAGATTTCTATGTACAGAAAAATGTTTCAAGATGGCCGCCCTATATGTGGACCATCTTGAATGGTTTTGGTCCTCCAGCCCCGCAAACTGGAGTATTCAGGGGAGAATGTCTATTTGACGTACTGGATGCAGCTACTGCTGTCCTTCAAATGGAAAGTCTCCATCATTTGCTCATAGAGCTCCAAGTGTTCCCAAACAGAATACTTGGCGTTCTTATGATAAGGCGTGATGACACTCCTGATTGCCTTAATCTGTTTTAAGGGGTCCTTAAGCAAGGCCCTTTTCACCTTATTGGCCTTTTTGGTTCGGGTAACTCTGGTCCATTTATGCTCTGATTCAGAAGCACTGCTCCCAGAGGTGCCCGTCTGATCTTCCAGGTTTTCCTGGATTCTGCGAGCCTGGGAATAGCTGGCAGAATGTGGGGACCTGGTCTCCTGTGTCCTGTGACGCTCAGAGGAGTCTTCAGATCCCTCCTTGCTACCAAGATTTGATGGGTACCCTCCCAGTGACCTAACTGGGCAGAGATTTTTAGGATGCCCTTAGGGGGCCTAATTTCCTGGGGTTCCCCACTAAATTGCACTGTACTTAGGTGCCCTTACCCAGGTGCCCGCCCATCTATTCCTGGGTGGTACTGGCCTATGAGGCCCATCCTTTTGGCTGGATAGTAAACTGACATCCCTATGGCCCTGTGCACATGTGCGCCATGGGACATGGGGGTGGCAGAGTCCAGGGACTGGGAGAGAGGAAGGCCTCTGGTACTAGGGCTTCTGAGGTTATGCTCAGGTGTTTCCCTTTCCCAGCGAACTTCATCTCTGTCAGCCCCTGCTCCCTGTTGCAATACAAGAGCCTGCGCTTTCAGTTCCTCAGTTAAGGCCTTACTAGACTCTATCAGTCTCTCCTGCATGGCTACCTGTTGCTGGAGCCTATCATTGTGCTGGCAGAGAGCCTCATTCTCTCTCTGTGCCTCCTGATTGGTCCTGGAGTACTGGGCCAGTCTTTGCTGCAGGAGGGTTACCTCCTGAGTCCCATCCCTACTGGCCTGCTCCTTTCTTGCCAGAGCCTCCTCCACCATCCTGGTGTGATCTAGCAAGCCCTGATGCTGTTTTTGGAGGTCACCCAGCCCCTGGAGGGCCAAGTGATGTTCTTCAATTTTTCTTTTTAAATGGCAGACTTCCTGGCCTAAGGTATCCCTTTCCTGAGCAAGAGCCTGCATTTGTGACGCCAGGTCGTCCCTCTGCCTTTGAAAGGCACCAGCTTTCTGGCGTTCTACATCAAACTCTGCCTGGGTATCCAGGTCTTTCAAAATCAATTTATTGCTTTCCTCTTTCTCTCTGTCTAGTTGGATTTGCAGGGTGGCTACCTGCTCTGTGCATGCCCTGTTGAAATTGATCTGTTTCTCCAGCTTTTTCTGGCACTGCATTAAGGAGTCCAAACTGTCTTGGTTCTCCTTTGCAAAGCCAGAATTCTGGTATCCTGGTCAGCCTTTTCCTGTTGCAGGATATCCATATCCTCCTTCATTTTAATGATGTACTGTCTACTATCATTTTCTGACTCCTGGATCCTGTGCAGCCTCTGCTCAGAGGAGTCCAGGTCAGATTGGGCCTTCTCTAATGACATCAGTTGCCTATTTGCCAGATCTTGGCCTTCAGCACATTTGTCCTGCATGGCTCCCATATATAGATACAAATGTGCCGCTATCCTGGCAATCTTATTGTGTTCATCTTTAGCCTTAGGAGTCATATATAGTTCACTCAGGGCCACATGTAAGGGACCCTGATCTCTCCAGATATCTGACCCAGTTGTAGTGACATGTTGTGTGATCGCCTGCAACCATACATTTTGGTCCTGTTCAGTCCATTCACCTCTCACAAATAGCTTATGTAAGAAGTGCTCTCTGGCTATTTTGATGTCTACCAGTGTCGTCATTCTGGAATTTGAGTTCCTTCCTGACTTACAGAAGTTTGTATTTTATTTAGCAAAACAAACCGTTTCCTTAGAGCGTTCCTTTGAGGGGTGCTTTCACAGTGTAAAACAGCGTGGTGATGTAACCGGATATGTGTATCCGGTCAGTTGACACACTGTATTAAGCTGCACAAGTGGTAAATCTAATCCAGAATTTCCCGCCTACAAGCCCCCACTTTGTAAGCGGATTCAATTCAACCCTACAGCTAAGTCAATGCCTAGTCTGGGATGCTGATGGAAACCTTTATTGATATATTTTTATGTCCAGTTCACGTACTCTGGATGACAACCCTTATATCACAGTTGGTATAGGATGGATAAGGCAGCGAAAATACTTTTATGGTTTCAAGGGAAAAGCAATGAGGAATGAAATGCAGTACAGAAATAACTTGATATGATTTTAGCAAAAGATAATATAATCACTTTTTCTCTGACAATTAATCCCCCCCCTATGCAATGTAAGAAATGGAAGGAGAGCACACAGTCTTCAAGAATCCAAACAAAATGCAATACGAAATACAGTTCCCCCCTAGCAAGCTTAGAGAAAAACAGGTATGATTTTAAAACACAGGCCCAAAATGCTTTGAATGTGGTGGCAATGAAGTGAAATGATGCTAAAATTGATTTTAATTCCTTGTAGGAGGTTCAGGGTGAGTGGTAGACACTTTGAATCAGTTCAGGTCAGCCGTAACAATGATTCAGGGATGGTTATTAGGTAGCAAACGAATTTTAGCAGTTCAAGCAAAAGCGGCTATCTAAATTTCGCTTCTATCCCAAACGGTTCAAGAGATACGGATGATTTCGTGAAGGTAGATTCTCAAAAGAAAAAGTCAAGCTCAGAATGACAGATGACAGTTTTGGAAGTTTTAAAATGACAGAATGACACGATTTCTAGGAGGCCGTTCTAATTAGGTCAAAATAGTTTGAATTTGATTATTTTAAACTAAGAGATTAGTTCTGGAACAGTCCTAGCTGGTTACTCACACTATATTTTGGACAGGAATGCGACTTTGTCACGGATCGGGTCAGGATTGGCTGTGGTCCTCTCGCCACTTGGACTGGTTCTGCGCACAGCACTTCACAGTGATCTGGTCTGGGTCTGCTAGCGGCACTGCACAGCGGTCTGGATCTCTGGTTCTGGTTCTGGCAAAAGTTCTTGGCAAAAATTCAAACAGCTTGCCCGGCTGTGAATAGTTTGGTTAGGTTTTGCTAGGTTCTGGAGTATGAGTTCTAGGTTCTGGTCTCTGTGTAGCTGGAGTCAGTCTAGGTCTCTAGAGTTCTGGATGGGAATTTGTCCGTCAGCGTGCTCCGCCGAAAATGGGAATTGAGTGTCTCTACCTGTCCCAGCAGTCTCTTTTTATGTGTTCTACAAGTGGGTGTGTGCATGGACATAACTGAGCCGGTCCCTCGCAATCTATCATTGGCCACGTCCTCCTCTCTCCCTTGATTGGGGAGCTGGGTTGTGTGTGATCTTTATGGCTTACAGACAGACACTCCCCTTGTCAATGTGCACACAAATCTATTTCTGATCCAAATACATATTTCCTAGATACACAATTTGTTGAAATTACATGTACATATTACAGATTCCTTATGGTCCATGCTTGTCCGACTCTGATCTTCCTGGGGGCTTGCATTAACAAATGGCAACTTAATTTCGTTTTTAGTGGGTTTTGCAACATTGGTTTTTCATCAAAAATTACACAAATGTACACCCTCCTTCTACACACATTCCAGCTATTTACTAGGTTTCTAGCATAAACCCGGTGTCTGTAATATCAATAAATAGCGGGGTTCGGTCCTAGAACACCGTAAAAATTGGAGTTTGGACTCAAATCGTGAGGGCATTTTTCATACTAAGAATCTCAAAGTTGTACATTCCTGTCATTTGGTTATAATAAGTTATCAATGTTTCTATAAAATATATATTTGCTGCAATAGGAATCCACACTCAAGTCTGGCCCGCCCCTTGAAGCTGGGTGGGTCAGGGATCACATGTCTCTGCTCACAGGCAGCTCTCTGTTTACAGTCCACACTCAAAATTAACATACCCCATTCAACCGCAAGGGGCTATTGTCTCTCTCCTCCAGGCTGAAGGGGAAACCCCCTCCCTCTCACTCAGAAGGGCCATGTGATATCCTGCCTCCTGGGGTGGGCCTCTGGGGTGTTAAGGTTTCCCAGCCTCTTTAGCCTCTGGGAACAGCAGGTGGCTAAAAATTTTAATTAACCAACAGGCTTTGAAGTCCCTGCCCCTCTTGCAACTCCTAAATACAGTTTCCCTGTCAGTGTTTAGACCGCTAGCGCCGGTTTGCGGACGAAGCTGGTACTGCACCCATTTTTGGGATCTATCTTGAATTAAAGCATTTCAATAGAGTGGTCTTTTGCTTGATAGTATAGGACCCTTGCTTAACATTGTTTTGATGGCATCCTTACAGTAGAGTGGTGATGTGGAACCCCCCACAAGAAGGTTGTATCTTTAGAGTGGTCTTGTGCCCATGATTTTAGCAACTTTTTGACATCAATAAAAACGGATTTTGCACAGAACCACCTTTCTTTGCACTGGTGGGTGGCAGATTAGGTGACCATTTTGGTGTGCGCAAATTGCGCGGTTCTCCTGGATTCTGGCGTAAATGTGGGCGGCGACAGCTCATCCCCACACCTACCCAGTCTGTTGATTCAGTTTCGTTCCGGGATAGAATGATGGGCGGCGACAGCTCATCCCCACATCTACCCCGTCTTATAATTCAACATGGGTCAAAACCCTTGACAATGCTAACATATTTGTCAATAGCAAATTCAGGGCATTTGGCTCTATCTTAAAATATCTGCCAATAGCGAAGTCAGGGCATTTGACTCTATGCTAAAATATCTGCCAATAGCGAAGTCAGGGCGTTTGGCTCTATGCTGAAATATCTGTCAATAGCGAAGTCAAGGCGTTTGGCTCTATGCTAAAATATCTGTCAATAGTGAAGTCAGGGCATTTGGCTCTATGCTGAAATATCTGCCATAATTCCCTAACAGCCATTACAGGACGCAATTCCTGAGGTTTAGGCTGAACCTGTTCCCCACAATGGAGGTCCTATCGGTAGGGCAGAGAGGTAGACCAAGAGATCGGCTGTGCAGCTTTTGTGGCAAAAAGGAGACGGTTGAGAACCTGCACCCCCTGCTGCTATTCTGTTCAGCTCTCACTCCCTGGAGATCTCTGTACTTGGGCACTTCATAGCAGAGGCGAGCTGTCTATCTGCAGAGGAGTGGTGGCAGATATTATTAACAGGAGAGAATACCTCACTGGTTTTGACAGCAGTAACATTTTTAGGAAGGGTGTTTAGCGGAGACTTATAGAAGAGACTTATTTACTGGAGAATGTTTTTTCCTTTTTTAGTATTTGGGTTACTGTGGCATTCTTTTAAAACCTTCGGTTTTTTGGGAGTTTTAAGGATCAATTAGGAATGTTTGAATAAAATCTGTGATGGAAATATTTATTTAAATGCAAAAGGTTTGTAATCAGCCGATAATGCAATAAAAAAAAAATTGATCTTTCAACATTCGCCAGTGGTGCCCTGTTGCATTAGCTCGGCATGCGGCACTTTCTATGTACACCATGTGATCCAAACACATAATTAAGTGCTATTTTAATAATGTAGCCTTATAGACCGAGGAAGGGGTTTTCACCTCAGTGCATATGTTTGGGAAGGGGCATTATCTTGAGCCATAATGACCCCACCCAAGGTTTGTAAGGCTGTTAGCACATAATGGTCGTAGCAATACATGTTGTAGAGTTTTGGTGCTGAAGTAAAAAAAAATAAGTTTAATAATGAGATAGTACATTGACAAATGTATTTAGTACATTAAATGTAGTTCTATTTTGTAGCATTTGAGTAACAAGCTTGTCTTCATACGTCCAACGTTTCATTTGCAAACTAGGTTAAATTGGAATGGGTTTAACTTGAGCATGCATTAGCGGTTGTGTAAAAGTAAACGGTTTCCCTATAAGAAAGCAAATGTAGCTTTTGCGGTGGTGCACTAAAGAGGAGGCTGCAGCAAAAAAAAGGTTCTTTTAAAAAGGAATTGCCTTGTTGAAAGACAACTTGCCTGTAAATTGCATTATTGTTTCCCTGTCTGCTTTTGACGTCAGAATATTCAGAATGCAGTCAATACCAGTAGTTATTGACTGCACTCTAAAGATTCTTAGTTGCTGAAAAGGGGTCATTAAGGATTTCTATGTGCCAAATGAGAAGCAGAATAACAGGAACAGAAAGGGAGCCCACAGGCTGCGCCCCTTACTTACCAATTAATTCACTGCGGTAAGAAATGGCCTTTGATTTTAATATGTGTCTCTACCATGAAAACATAACCCAAATAAGAAGGGGCTTTGTATTTCCAAGCTCATTTTCTTTGCTGAAAGCTTTCAAGCCCACCTGGGGCATCGGGCAGTAATGGTACAGTTAAAGCAGGACCTTAATTCATAGAAAGGAACAGTCTGCTTGAATACAATTTACCAAAGAGCTTCACAATGGTACAATCCCATTGGAAAATGCTTTGTAAATCAGGCCCACATTGTCCAGAGGGTAAAGGTGTGAAAAGAGGAAACAAGCCCGCATTATACACTGTGTAAAAGGGAAATGCGAGAACAAGAATTGCACTGACGGTAAATGGAGATGTGGTGGGCTAGGCTTAATCTCAGTAACTGTGTTTATTTGTTTTTGCTTTTTTAATGAATTCACTATTCTGCTCGTCTGGCCAATGCATGTGCTAAATGATTTGCATTCTGGAAATCTCAGCAGAGGGTGACCTGCATTAAGCTGTCATAGGCTGTGTGTGGCCTCCAGCGACAGGTCTTACTTCACTCGCGCTCATTCACTGTTCGCGCCTCTTGAAAGCAGGCTGTCAACAGTCTACAGTGATGGTTTCTTATCCTTAGACGTGGTGGGGACTGTGCAATGTCCCCATGCACTATGTGGGGAGTAGGAGTAGGCTGCGGCCACTGGGTCCGGGACGCGTTAGTCGAGATCCCCGCTTGCCACTGATACACTTGTGAGTTTGGGCATATCACCTCCATGCTTCACAGGTACTCGGCTGCAGAGAGCCAGCTACTACTGCAGTAGTAAAGTGTTCTCCCATTAAGTTCCATAGAAAATAGAAACCAGGTGAACGTGTTTGTCGGTGTAGCATACTGACATGCAAAGGGCCATGACACAGGACGGGTTAGCCACACCTGTGCTCAAGTTGGCACATATCTTCACCCCAAACCACGAATGATAAACCTGGACACCGCCCGGAAGTGTAGCCCATGTGCACTAACTGTACTGCAGCTGTGTGATGCCGGCAGGGCCGGCGCTAGGCGTGTGCCGCATGTGCAGCTGCACTTGGCCCCGCGTTCATAGGGCCCCGCGCAGAGGCTGCCGCTGACTCCCTCTTCTTGCCAGCTGCAGCATGGGCCGTGTGCTCAGAGTCCCTGAGCTTGCTGCAGTCCACGCTGAGCGCGCGGGCGGCACACGCTGCAACATGCATGACGAAGGCGAAGCTTATCTTTTTCAAAAGCGGCTGTTATCCCCCGAGGTTTGGCTCCCTTTTGTTTCTTCTGGTGAGGCACCTTGCTGCTTGTCAACCTCCTGAGACAAATGCCCCCTCCCAGTGGCCCAGTAGGCGCTGCTGGCCTCGTAAGCACTGCTGATCACTTACTTTCTTAAAGCAGAGCGTTTAAAGTGGGTGCGATTTACTAGTGATGGCCTATTTAAGAGACCATTCTCGGGTACATAGCGGGGCTAACCCCTACTCCTTGGCCCCTTACATCACATTGGTAAAATCATAACCACCCCCGCTTGCATGCCCCAATGATGGAGTCAGAGACATTCTGAAAGTTGGAAACATATATAACATTTTATTTGGAAAACATATGGTCGCATAATTTGGAGTCATCTTATGAGGGCGGCCCCCCCCATCCCTGCTCAGGTCTTATGACTGCCTGGCACCAACCATGGTCCTTAGCCGGGTGGCTCCGCCAATCCCGCCTTACAAAAGTCCCTTGTCCAAAAGCCTGTGAGCCATCTCACACCAATCCGTTCTTGCGAGAACGGCCCGCCCTGGATTCCACTGCCAGTTCAGTCATTCCTCCAGAGAGTATGGAGCGAATAAGGCCACTGCATCGGTTGTTGAGGAGTCCCAACCGTCCCTAGTGGAATCAGCGCCCGTGTCACCCCTTCCTGCCTGAAGCAGCCAGTGGTTGTAGCTCACGGACCAGACCGCAGCGTGCCTCCTTCTCTAGGACCGCCCTCGTAACTCCGCCACGCTTTGGGGTGGCCCCCCCGCGACCCCAAATGCCCCCACACCAAATTCCCCTTCCTGCTAATCTTCACCAATCCCTATTTACACCCAGTTCTTGCCATCAGTCCCCATAGTCCTAAATTGAAATGGCCCATCCCGTGCTCTGAAAGATGCACTCCATCTGCTGCAAAGTCTATTGGTTTTCCTTCACATAATTCCCGGTGTCTGACAAAAACCAGCCCTTCCTGCTTCATGAAGCGCTCCATGTTCTTGTTCACCCTCCTCCTAGACCTTTCCATTGCAGCGTTGGACTCTGCTCCCCGCCATACTTTCCTTGGGATCAGCTCAGACCAAGCTATCTCCGTTGCAGGCAGCATTCTTGCCAAGATCCTAATGCCCTCCTGCATTACTCTCAATAATCTGCCCCTTCCCAAGTCTGCAAGGTCATTCCCCCCAAGGTGCACCACCAACAACCTTGGGGGGGCCCTCTTGGTGATCTGCCTGCGCAGCGCGGGGAGAAGTGCGTGACAACGCATGCCCGGGGTGCCTAGCCACACCAGCTCGGTGTCCCAAAAACCCAAATTGGCCCCCCGAACCGGCTTCGTGCGGGCGCATTTCTCCGCTCTGCTGATAAACGAGTGACCAATAATCCAGACGGTACTCCCAGCTGCAATAAATCAAAAATTGCATAGTTGTTACAACCATTTACCCTTCCTACACCCCAGACCCACCCACCCCCTCCTGTTGTCCCCTTGGGACCTGACCTATTCCATTGAAGGGGCTGGGTTGTCTTGCCCACCTGGGCGAATGTACAGTTTATACCTGTTGGATTGCCATCTACCTAACCTCTGGATCGCTGCGCCGTGCATCCCAGCTTGAAATGCTGTAGTTGCTGCCCCTATCCGGAAGCCGTGCGTGGACCATCCTTGCCCATGACACCCTGCTTTTTTAAAAGCCATGGCCAGTACCTTCCGGAATTGGAACATCGTCAGTGGAGACCTGTCCCTGTGTATTAAGAGGTACTTCCCACCGGCCGGCCTCATTGTCATGTAGTGGGACAGTAGCCAAGTGGGGCAGCTGGACTGTTCCGCTGCCCTTCGCAATTTGATTGAGGCGCCCTTCCCGGCCTGATCGGTCTTTGATCTCCTGACCTTCACCATGAGGCCATCCTCTGTGAATGTGACATCCCCCGGAGCCAGTGCCCGCCCAGAGTCATCAGCCTTCCCTGTTGCTACCAATTCACTCACCCGGAGGGCCCCAAAAAATGCCAATGCAAATACCGCCCTGAAGAGCCCGAGCTCAAAACCGTCTATGCATACCCCTTCCAGTTCCCTAAGCAACTTCCCCAGCACTTCAAAGTTAATGGGCTTACGTACATCCTTCCTGCACCCTTCTAGTTTCCCCCAACCTTTGACTGCTGCCCTTATTGAGAATTCCTTAGTTGGGTCGCCTTCTCCTTTCAGTTTGGAATGGAATGCTACAGCGGCTAAATGGCTTGTGACCCAGCTCCTGCTCAGCCCCTGGTTGTGTGCCCACAGCACGAACCGCTCCACCTGTGCTGTAAGACCCAAGTTCGTATGTCCCTCTTCCTGAATCACCCTTACAAACTTACTGTAGCCTTTCTGATACCTGGACCGCACTCCTGGTGAGAGCGACTGCTCCCCAAGTTTCCAGAGCGTCGGGTCCACGACATCAGGTGCCACCACTCCTGCATGAACTCTGTGCCCCTCTGTTGTGCCCCTGGGTGGGCCTTCCGGAATCTCTCCCACTGAAAACGAGAAAGAGCGTCAGCAGCCACATTCACAATTCCTGGTACATGTCTCGCCCTAAATTCAATATTCTGGTACAAGCATACTTCCACAAGTTTCCTTAGCAGCCCCAGAACCACCGGGCATGAAGCCGACTGTAAGTTGATGGCCTGGACCACTGCTTTGTTGTCCGACCAAAAGCGGACCCTCCTGTTGCACAACTCACCTGGCCACAACAGAAGGGCTATCACGATTGGGAACAGCTCTAGCGCCATAATGTTCCCCAACCTCCCTTTCTTTCTCCATTGTGTTGGCCACCTCTGCGCACACCAGTGCGAGCCCAAGATCACACCAAACCCTTCCTTTCCCGAGGCGTCTGAGTACATTTGCAACTCACTGCTGGTAACCCATGCGTCCCGCCAAAGGCTTACCCCGTTGAAGCCCTTCAGAAACCCCCGCCACATGACTAGGTCCTCCTTGAGTGCGGCGCTCAGCCTGATGTGGTGGTGTTTGTTAGTCACCCCTGCTGTGGCTCTTGCTAACCTCCTGGCAAACACCCTTCCCGCTGGAACCACCCTGGCTGCAAAGTTGAGTTTTCCAAGCAGCTGTTGCACTTGACCCAAAGTCGTCTTTTCTTTAGCTAGAATACTGGAAATCAACTCCATTAGCCCTTCCACCTTTTCTGTTGGTAAACTGCATGTGCCTTTGCACGTATCAATTTCTATGCCTAGAAATGTGAGGACATGGACTGGGAATAGTGTTTTCTCTTTGGCTAGGGGTATCCCCAATTCTTTCATTAGAACCTGAAAGGATGCTAATGCCGAACCTCAGTCCTCAGTACCCTCCCTACCAATAAACAAAAAATCATCCAGGTAATGCATGATTGCCCCCCTTGGTTCCTTTTCTTTTGCTGCCCATTCCAAAAAGGAGCTGAATTGTTCAAAGAAGGCACATGAAACAGCACACCCCATTGGCATGCATCTGTCAAAGAAAAATTGGCCTTCCCATTTGAATCCCAACAAATGAAAGCTATCAGGATGGACTGGTAGGAGCCTGAAAGCAGACTCAATGTCGACCTTTGCCAACCATGCCCTTTTTCCCATCTGGACCAGTAGCTCCATTGCTTTGTCAAAGGAAGCATATGTAACGGAGCAATAATCAGGGTCCAGCCAATCATTCACAGAATCCCCATCAGGGTAAGACAGGTGGTGAATTAACCTGTACTTTCCTTCCTCTTTTTTAGGGACAACCCCCAATGGGGACACAATGAAGTTAGGGAGGGGAGCCACCCAAAATGGACCCGCTATTCTCCCCAATGCTCTCTCTTTGGCCAATTTTTCGCTCACAATCCCTGGTAGCTTGTCTGCCGAAGGTAGGTTCTTAGCCCCTCGTGAAGTTAGGGGTCCTTCGTAAGGGATCCTAAACCCTTCCTTGAAACCCTGTGAGATCAACCTTCCTTCGCCAATTTTGGGGTATTCCGTTAGCCATTGTTGTAATTTTGTCATTTTTATGGGTGAGGGTCCCTTCCCCCAGCTCCCCTCATTGGGTGCTCCTACCTCGGCCCCTGCCCCGTGGTCCCCTGGACCCTTGATAGCATGAAGAGGCGGGGTGGGACCCTTTGCATTTTTCACAGGCATGGGCAAATATACATTCACGGCCGAAGCGGCAGTACCCTGCATTAAAACCCCTGCACGTGCCCCTGGCTGTGTCAGCCCCCGAGGTGCCCCTGCCGCTCCCCCGTGCCCTCGGTCTGCTCCCGCCGTCTCTCCCCCTGCCCCTCTGCCTGTTCCGAAAGGGCTGCCAAGCTTCCCTCTTGTCCTCGTTGTACCTACCCGACCCGGACTTGGTAGTATCTCTGATTGGCTCGCTGGACCTCTCCTGGCCACCCATGAATGCGAACCAACCCTCTGTGTCCTTCTGGGCCCAAGACATTGAGGGCAAATCCTCCATCTTATGCCTGAAACCCCTATCATAATCTATCCATCCCGTCGTCCCATATGTCTTATGCTCTGCCACTATGGTATCCCTGTAATTCCATAGGTCAGTCCCTTGTTCGGGGAACTTTTCCATCATCACTGTAGCATACAGGGAGAAAGCTTTAGACCAGTTGTCAATGGTCTCCTCCGGCCTGTACCGCTTTTGCCTCTTTTTCTCCTCCTCTTTTGATACATTAACATCTGGGCCCTCGTTTTCAGATGTCAGCATAGAAAATATGTCAAAGTAATCCCTCGCCCATATCCGTTCCTTTACCTGTTTATGAATGTACCAAGACAACGTACTTCTCCCTGTCAGTACTGGGGCTATTGTTACCAATGGCACCCCACCGCTTACAGTGGATGTCCCCGCACCCAAGGAAGTCACTGGTAGTCCCTCTGGTGGTGCCACCCTATTGGACCCCAGGGAACCCGCGGGCAGCCCCTCTGGTGGTATTACTCCTGCTGCTTGGGGTATCCCATTGGCTGGTGCCCTTATCGCGCTGAACTGCCCTGGGAGTCCTACCTGTGCCCCTGCGGCTGCAGCTGGCCCTGTTGGTTGCCCCCAGATGGCGAGTGGGCCCACCCCGTTCCCCACTTGAGGCGCCACTGGTACCTTTCCTAACCGGAGCATCATCTGGTCCATGAATCTAGTCATTTCCAATTTCGCCCACTCCATGGTCTGCCCGCTTACCTCGGGCTGTGCAACCTTCTGGGGGGATGTCCCCGTGTTCGCTACCGTCCCCACAGGCCCAGTGTTTACCAATGCTGCTGGCTGAATCCCCTGGCTTGCCCCCTGTGCCTGGTCAGTACCTGTGCTTGGGGAAATTTCTGTTGTGGGCAGCGGAATAGATACATTTGGAGACGCATTCACTACAGTGTTATGCTCCTTACCCTTCTGCTTCCTGGGCGCGCGCTTTCTCTTGGTGGGAGTGGGTGTCACTACCTCTGGCCCCGTTGGAGGTACCCTTGTGTCCGGTGATCCCGTTGGTGCCGATCCTTCCAGTGACTGCTCCACCATTCTTTTCGCCCATTCCGCACCTTTATTTCGGACCCTTTCCTGGAACCATGCCACCATCTGAGCCTCCTCCTGGCTCTCATAGGACCTTCCACTGTCGGAAGTGCCCTCCCCACTGTCGAACAAACTTGGTGATCCCTGGCTGGACATGTTGTCTGTTGTCCCTGGGTAAGAAAGCAAATAAAATAGTGCAACCAGATTTTGTCGATTAATATACTGTTGACCAGTTTTGTCTCTTTAAAACCCCTTCCGCTACTCCTTCTGGAGTCCCATGTTATTGCTACCCCTGTTTAATGCCTGTTAGTGCCGTGGCCCTTCCCTCATGCCAGTTGTCCCTCCTGCCCTTGTTCACATTACCTGTGGCAGTCCACTGGCTGCCTTTTTCAGTTGCTAGCCACTTCCAGCCCCCAGTAGGCCCCTTACCTTATGCAGATCTTTTCCTTCTTCGATCTAACAAACCACCTCTGGTGCCGTACCTGGAAGATATTTGCTGTGATCTGCAAACACAGACATAATTTGTTAATATTGTCCTTTTGACTAAGCCATATGCGTGCCCCCGATACCTTGTACATTGTATGCACCTTAGCACATTACCCCACGGCCGCCCCAAAGGGGGGGTGAAAAAGATGTCCTCCTAACATCTCGCCGTGCATGTCTAATATTGTATTGCTGTGTGCATGAATCCCCTCAAGTCCGCCATCCCCGAACTATGCACAAGCCGGTCAACATTTGTGTATATGGGCGTTATAAATTCCTTTCTTGGAATAACACGGAAAACTTCTGACCCAAGTTATTAATTTCCTCTTCTTCCTCAAATAATATGAAAACAAACAGTTCCTTCCCCATGAAGCGTTATAAATTCCTTATGGAATAACCGGAAAACTTATGAAAAAGTTATTAATTTCCTCCTCTTCATCAAGATAATATGAAACAAACAGTTCCTTCCCCATGAACCTTGCATTTTGCCCCCCACTCAGTACGCACTCATTTGTAAGTACGTTATACGTTCCTTCTTACATTATCTGAAAAGCCATGGAAAAATACACCGTACCCGTGGTGAAACTAATCATACTTCTTTTACTCTGGTGTGCCTGCTGCTTGGTAATAAACCTTGCCCGCGCACCAATCCGCACGTACTTGTGCATACGCTCGTTATAAATTCCTTTCGTTCCACCCGTGTCCCTGCCTGATGATTGATGCGCTGACGGAAGCAGACAGTGCCCCAGATCGTCGTACTTTAAATTTGCTCGCACTATGGTGAAAAGTTCACTGCCTCGCCCCCATTGTTTCACCACTCAGCTTGCCTAATGGCGGAAAAACTTCCCCGCATCTGCCCCTCCCTACAAAGGGACCGAAACGGTGCATTGCTCCGGTGGACCCCCTGCTCACAAAGCGCAAACTCACAACGTGCTGGAAGAAACTTTTCCTCTGACCACAAACCCTCGAAACCCAAACGAAGTGCGAAGAATGCTCGCCAGCTGCCCTCGGGACCAGCTTGGTGCGCATCTGCCTTCCTAATTAAGCATTCGCAGCCCAGCGCGCCTGCCGCCAGGATGCCGTTTCAGCTGGGAACATCCCCTATGGTTTCCGGCCAGTGCCTGCAGCACACTCCCAATTATCCGGCTACCGCCATGCCTTAATGGCCCCACTGCCCTCCTTTGTGCGGCGTCCCCACGGCCAGCGTGGCTCTCCACCGCTTACATAGTGCTCTCACTGTCTATTACCACTTGCGACAATCATCCCCTGCACGTCCATTCCAATGTGGAACAATCGGGAACAAAGACCCTGCTGCCGGCGAATGCCGCCACCGAAAGCAACACAAAAAGGGGGGGGGGCACACTTGTGCAAAATAAGATGGCCTCTCGGCGCCCATTCCCCGCGTGCGCATGGCTGCTGCCAAGCGCCACATCATAGCGCTTTTTTTTTTTTATTTTTTTTTTTAAACTGCTATGCCAACATCCCCTTCGATCGCTGCATCATAGCGAACACTTGGCCTACACAAATTACATTGCCACCTTAAATCAAAAATCCCCCGTTCGGAGACAGGCCCATCCGATGTCCCATAAAGCAATGCACGCAGGTAAATACCATCCCTCACCAGCCCCTTTGTGCCCTCTAGGCACCGAGGAGGAAATGCCGTGAGTGGGCTCCACACCCACGGCAAGGACCGGCGCCCCGCGCCGTCCATCAACTCCTTTACTCAGCCTTTGTGCCCCTGAGGCACCGTGGAGGAAATGCCGTGGGCTCCAAACCATGGAAAAATACACCGAGACCCACGGCACGGACCAGCGCCCCCGCGCTGTCCCTCTACTCCACACCTTACCTTTTCAAGATAAATCCCCTCGTCCTGCTCGTCGTGTCGTGCCTCGTCACTTGTAGCTGCTCCGCTGTCGCTGCTGCCAGGGCTGGATGAGAGGACTTGCTCTCTCAGCCCTGGGCTATTTAAGCCCCCAGGGGTGCAGGCCATTTCCGGCCGGACCCCCGAGGGCACCCTGACTGCGTCCTCCATAGAGGAGGCGAGTCCACGCAGGGGGCGGCCAGAGGGGCGGCCCGCTATGTGAGCTGCGCCTCTAGCGCCCCCTGCGTGGGCTGGCGCATCTGCTAAGCATTCGTGACGTGTTAAGAACTGCAAAGGGGCATTTATATTTTGAAAGCACATGCAAACAGCAGTTAGCTGCCTACAATCTGTGCCTTCCTCCAGCACAATTAAACATATCGCACAAAACCGTTTTAGTTAGTAGCCTTGTTCCCACATGTTTATATTTACCAAGCCAAAAAAGCGTTTAAGTACAATGTAACATTTTCCTCACATTGTACATGATGCATGCAAATGAGTCATGAATATTTACCAAGGATATGACAAGAGAGGCTGTCATCCTGGAGACTGGAGGGGACATTGTCTCTGGTTCTGGCTCTGTACTGATTTTCAGGGCCCAAGGCGATAGATGTGGATGGACAGCGTCCGCCCACTTTTTTCAGCGGATGGACGCAACACCTGTTGTGTGTTTTTGAGGTCAGCATGAAAATGTTTGCTTGCTCAAGTGTTTATCTACTAGGATTTCACACCAGGTTTTCATGTTTCCAAAGCAGATGCTTGCCCACAAGAACACAAAAAAGTCCCATTAAAGCGCTCGTCTCATGTTTGGATTTGGTTTTCTTTGGAGTATTTCATTATAGGTTGTTGGGCTTAAAAGGTGGGCACCTTTTATACTTTGCTAGTGTAGTTATTGGAAATGTTCCTCTCTGATTTTTTATATATATAAATATATATATATATGTTTTTTTAACCATGTTTTTGCCCCTACCTACATACGTAGTGGTCATTATCTTGTGATGTCACTTCCTACGATGTCAATTCCTGGGATGTCATTGAATGCAAATGAAGGGGCCCACCCTTAATTTGCCACACGTGGCCGACAAATCCTAGGGACTGCCCTGGATGCCGGACCACTAGTACAACGGACACCTTCGCACTGGCTGCAGCGTCACGGGTTGGCATCCTACAAAAGAATGAAAGGAACAAGTCACCCAGTGGTAGAATTGTGTGAGTACCTGCCCTCGGACTGCAGCGAACAGTCACATGCCAGTGACATTTGCTCTGTGACTCTTTCTGAGAAACCTGCCTTCCCTGAGACTAATGGTTTTCTGCAGGGTCAGTCCTACACAAAAGTGTATTCTCTCAGTAGTATAAGGTTAGGGTGACCAGACGTCCCGGTTGCCAGGACTGTCCCGGAATTGGGCCCTCAGTCGCCCTGTCCCGAACGTTTTTTTGATTTACACACTCAGGGCCTGATTCCCAGAATTTTTTTATATTGGTGCAAACCCATTGAAAAAGGTTCTGTGAATCAAGCCGCCAGTCTCGGTTTTGGGGAATGGGAGGGGTCTGTCCCGTTTTATATAATCAACAACAATTGTCAACTAAATAAACATCATTAGACTTTCAGAACATTGCTGGTCTCGAAGCCCCAGTCTTCCAGGTACCAGCCATATGCCTTAACTGCTTGAGCCATAGAGAGTAGCTGAGAAATAAGCAGAAACAGCAAGGCATGCACTGTCAAACACAGCAACAGCTCCTTTTAGTATTTGCAGCTTACATCAACACTCAGAACAGCACCATTTGTATGCAGATACTTTGGGACTTTGGGGTGAGTCGGGTTATGGAGGGGATGAGAAGAGAGGGGTGAGCGGGGTAGTCCTTTTATGTCACTGGCTGTCTCGGCCCTTTGCCTTGAAAATCTGGTCACCCTACATAAGGTGTAATTATCTCATTGAATGGCTCCTACACTGTGCGGCTGCCTCTGTCACTCATGACACGGTGCCTGGAGTTGCCGCCAGGATGGGCGTATTACTCCTTTTGTCTATTCAGGTGTGCCGAGTGCCTGTGGTTTAAGGGAGAGCTACAATTACAGCACTTTAGATGGGATCTATTAATCAGGAAGGAACCGGCTGCCGCTGTAGCAGGTAGATACTAACAGGGCCAGGATATTGACTTACCTCATTCCATTGCAAACACTCGACACCCAGCCCCCACCCAGCCAAGGAGGCCTGGGCTGGTTCAGACAGGTTGTAAAAGCCTGCAGTGCCCAGCGCCCATGATTCACAAGGGCTCAGCTCTTTGGGATTTCCGATGGACAAAGGAGATCGGTTTGAAGCTGCAACAACAAAAAAACAAGCTTTGGCCATGCCAATCGTTTTGGCATTTGCTATTTGTTTATTTATTTGGTACAGCGCACCAAACCCAAAGGTAACTGGGCGTGTGCAGTACAAAGTATACGTTAAGCTTGAGTTACAGTATATACAATTTTTGCAGAAATTTAAGTTACATAGAATAAAAAAAGTTACAGACAATGCTTAGATTACAATAAAATACAGTTATTTAAAGTTTCATAATTTACAGAGTTACATGCTGCAGGTTCCTTGCGTTTTGCATTTATAGGCACCAGGGTGCAAGGAGGAGAGTGCAACGTTTTAAAGGAGGATGAGATAAGGGGTGCAGGTGTGCAAGAGAATGAGAAGGGGATTAGTGCAAGGGAGGAAGCCATTAACGTTGGTTTACAGAAAATGTTAGTAGGGCATAGTTTAGGTACCAAACATCAACCAGAAGAACAAAATCACAGGGTGCAATCGGAGGGTCACAAAATGAACGAGGAGTTGTAATGCCGGATGCAGTCAAGATGCAATATATCAAATCGGGAGCTAAACATCAATGAGGCGGCAAGCATCACCTGGCGCACCCCGGGAGCAAAACATCCGTCTGGAGCTAGTGTCACAGGGTGCAGCAAAAAGGCACAAGACATTGCATGAGGAGCAGCATAACAGAGGGTCCAGTTGTTCATAAAATGTTCTAATATGATGCAATATTTACCACACAAACAGTACAAACACACCATTGATGCAGGCGTTGGTTCTTGTGATTAAGTACTGTAATATGTATGATGCTATCTACATTCTGTTAATTTGCTGAATCATGAGTATGATAGATGTCTGCCCATTTAGCAGAAAATTGTTGTCTCAAGATATGTGCATAAACTAAAATCCATATTAAACTATTTTATTATGGGATACTTAGCTTATTCGTGAAGCTTGAAGACATAATGATACTGATACAGCACAGTAGACACTCAAATTGAATGCTAGTGTTAACCAATTTGATATGTGGTTGGAGCCCCACTTTTGTTCTTCAGGAGAGAATATCCAGCAGGAGTTAAACATCACTGGGGCCAAGCAAATCAGCAACGCATCTGGTCTTCTGGAGCAGGAACCAAATAACTTGCGTTGCAGTCCACGGTTTAAGTAATACAGGCGAGATACATTCAAAGTCTCAGGGTAGGTGTAAAATATTGACAAAGAGCAGCACAAATAAATAAAATATTAGAAACATCAGCATAGATCACGAGGAACAGTCAGGGGTGCAGAATTCAAAGCTGCATCAAATATCAAAGGGCGTCAGTAAGACATAAACCAGCAGCAAAAATCGGACGGTGGAAACTATAGTGTGGAAAATGAACAGCAGACAAGGGGCAAAATAAACAGATGTTAATATTGGAAGGTTTACTCAGATGTACCATATATGGGGCAAAGTTTAAACATACCATAAGGAGTTTTTGGTTGACTTTGCATAGGGGGCAGCGAGTGCAAGTGCAGCTTGAAACACTCAAGTGATGACAGCGCGGTGAACGTAAAGTCTTTCTAGCAGTTTCCGGTAAAACCCGGTTGCGTTTATGTTTAAGGAAGGTTGCATTGCAGGTAATAACACGAATGCATATCATGTTTTGTATAACGATCCCGGAACTATATGATCGAAAAGTTTACATGCAATTTAATTTACAATTCATGAAAACAAAAATGACATCATCAATGCTTACAACAGCAACAATTGAATCATTAAAACCTATAACCTAACCACATACATCAAGCCACATCACACCATATACACAAACATCACATCCACAACATACTGTGTATATCAACTAACTCAAACAAATAAAGGCGGATAGTGTCGGTTACACAAACACAAAAATCCCAAATCAAACAATTGACATAATTTGAACAAATATGAAGCCAATTGGAGACCAAATGAATCACAATGGTATAGTTGTCTTCTTACTACTTCCAAAAATCACTGATCGGTTTCGACGGGAATACATTATTTTTAACGTCTTCATCACGGAAACAAAAAAACCTACAAAAACATATTGAAAATCCTTAAAATCCACATTTGACAATCCAAAATCAATTGTGCCTTATGTTGCAAAGCTCATTCAATGTATACTTATAATTTCAAGGCCATTTAGTTCAATTGGGCCTATACATCAGCAGGGGGCCCAACCAAACCTATGGGCACCTGCATTGAAAATGGGGTCATTAGTAGTGGGTGCATTTTCCATGAGAACACCTCTGACCACAAAAGAAAAGATGTCAGAGAGGCAAAATGTACCTCTATTCCTACCGGCAATGTGCCGGGTAACTACTCCATAAACTATGTGTGAAAGGAGACATAGACACACCACCATTGGATGCCCCTAATTCCAACACCTCGTGTGTCCTCTCAGAAGCCCAATAGTCACCAGTGCCTCATGTTGAGCATCTAGTATAAAATAAATAACCATTCAGACGGGTTCTCGCACAAGAATGCAAATAAATAAGGATAAAAGGGTGAAAGAAGAAAAAAGGCCACACAGTAGCTAACCTGGAACGATGCCTCATAAATTCCACCGTTAAATCCATCAAATGCGTAGCCAACCAGCTAGCGCAATCATCTATGCAGCACATTTCTGGTGTTGGGATGCATATAACCACAATAACAATAAAGTGGTCTAGAGGTGGCCAGCCGCTGGTCAGATGGCACATGCAGAAGATTAAGCGCTGCAGGACAAGTTAAACAGACCAAAACAAGAACCAGGGATTTTTGTGTTTGTGCAACCCACACTATCCCCCTTAGTTTGAGTTAGTTGAAATACACAGTAGGTTGCGAATGTGACATTATTGTATATGGTGTGATTTGGTTTGATGTATGTGATTAGGTTCTAGGTTTTGATAATTCAATTGTTGCTGTTGTAAGCATTGATGATGTAATTTTTGTTTTCATGAATTGTAAATTAAATTTCATATAAACCTTTTGATTAAATAGTTCTATTTATTTATTGCTACAGATTTGACTTTTCAAGTTTTAATATTTTTGTTCCCAAAATTTGGAAGACAGGGACTCCTGCCTTTCTGTTTACCCAATTCCTAAAATGACATAAGGGGACTCATAACGAGTCCGGCGGTAACTGAGACGGTAAAACAGCCTGGTTACCGCCTGACTCGTATTACCATTCCACCTCTGTGATTCCCGGAATTACCGGGGCATTACAACCCCAGTTTCCCGGGAATCATGGAGGCGGAATGGTGTTAATCCCCATTCCCATTGAGTCCTATGGGACTCAATGGGAATGGGGATCATGGAAACACCGGCAGCATCTCGTGATGCTGCCGGTGTTTCCTCGTCCACCTGCAGGCGGGTGGTGTTAAACCCGCCAGGTCAGACCTGGCGGGAACATCACCTCCCGCCTGCAGTAGTTGTGATCGCCCGGCATGGAAACAACGGTGGCAGCGGGTTTACCGCCACCGTTGTTTCCATACCGGGCGATTTGTAATGAGGCCCAAGGAGTTTTAAATGTGTACTCCTAGAACATCCAGCGTGCCTAGCTCATTCGAGCGAGGAGCTCAGCAACGTTGCACTAAATCAAAGCGTGCACATTCTTGGCTCTAAAGTGACTGTCTGTTGTGGCGAGTAGTTATGGGAAAGAAGGATGGGGTAGGGGGAGCAGAGGGCAAAACCTTTGATGAATAGAACTTTTTATATAAGCGGCATGGGAGGAAAGGCAATAAATTGGGCAAGGGAGCTAATATTTATAACAGTTTATACGGGGATAGCAGGTGACATGGGATGTATAGCTCTTAACCATACAAAGTTTATTTGTGCCTTCTGAATTTGAAATGCACGTCTATCTTTGAATTTATAATAACAAGGCATTAGATTGTGGGATTATTTTGAACTGACAAAATAAGAAATTAAATATATTTTAACAAACGCGTAATATAGATTGCTGGTCCAAATCTCCAATTGGTTGACAGACATTTGACCAGGTGGATCCACTAAATGGTTATGGAAAAGGAGTTAGTGAGCTTGTAATAATCCCCCCTCCATCTCCCCCCTGCAAGTGTGGAGCATGAGTTAACAAAAGGTCCCCATGGAGTTTGCGCCTGGAGTCCTTACCTTCCTCCCACTGCCAACTGTGTACAGTGAACTATGCTGCCCCATCAGATACTTGAATGGTTTGGCACACCTGAGCCTGTGTGTCCAGGATCAAGAACTCCTTGCAGGTCTTTATGTCCCAAGGAGCAACGAGCGGGACCGTAAGAGGAGACATGGGCGGAGCCATGAAGCTAGCCAGGCAGTCGAGCAGTGCCTCTTCTTCCGTCGGTCCTTCACGATGAGCTAAGTGAGTCTGCCAAAGACCATTGCCAAGGTGCGCACTTGATGCCAGCAATGCCGCCTAGGCCCACAGCCATGTGTGGCCTTGGAACCCTGCTCTGCCATTTCCACCGTCGGAATTCCCTGGTACTGCAGCTGCTGAGCAGAACCTATGGGGAACAAGAACCGGTGTGCATTTTTCAGAGACATTTTACAACAAAATGTAACTATAACAGTAACTTGATTATTTTTAATACAAAATACATTAAAACATGTAACATAACTTTAAAGCTGTAGTAAATATTTTTTAAAGCATCAATCAAGTCATATAACTTTTTATGAACATTAACATATGGCGGCTGCCATTTTGGAAGTAGAAAATGGCCACAAATTTCAGCACACAATACACATGCAGATGAAGAGTGCAAAAGGGGTTTGGTTTTTGGTTAAGATGGGTGGGAATGGGCGGAAAATCATATAGATTTGTCTAAGAGATGAGTGTGGGTGTGACACATAGCCAAACAACACAATTCCATCCTCATATGTCATCTGCATTCAAAAGCATTACAGAACCTCATTCAAAGCCCCAATTTGAAGCTCTTATTAAAGCTCTTTAATGACAATAGTTTCAGCTTAAAGGTACCACTTTCAGCACCACCTAATTGCCAAAGCTAAAAATGGAAACGAAAAACATGTTTCACATAGGCTTATGTGTTTAATAATGTAAAATAAGGTACACAATATTTCAGAAATATCTCTGAGCAACACATAACTTGTGTAACATTATGAGGCATTTGTTAAGGTCAATGATCACCACTTGCACAGCCTCGTGGCACTGAGGTCTGGCTTGGGCTGTCTGTGGTTGGGTTCATGGCAGGGTAATGTTTGTTATTTCAGGGTTTCCCAAAGAAAGGGTTCCAAATGTGGGGAGAGAGTCTGACCAAGTGACCATGCCACCTTCCAGCAACATTTGGGCATGTGCCTTCAGTTTGGGTGTTGACAGGTTCCACGCTGATGGGATATTGGGATGATGCTGGTGTGTAAAACATTGTTTTGACAAATGGAGATCCTCTAGTTTTAGGTTTAAACTAAGGGCTGATTCACTGTACTTGATGTTAGGCTTCCACAGGAAGTGTGTGGAAACTGCAAGCGCAGGTTTCTCTATGAGTGGTGTCAGTGTGTATTAGAGCTAGCTGCCAATTTTAGGGTCCTTTTGATATAATGGCACAAAGAAAATAGTTCAAGTCAATTATTTGCTTCTTTCCATCGTCATGTGCAGGTGTGGCATTTGAACCATCGGGTAAGGGACATCACCCTCACCTGCATCTCTTCACACTGGCTGAGGGACGGGGATGTGAGTTAGTACTATAGTTCTTATTCTCCTCACATGTGTTGGCAACAAAGTGGCCTTTTCACGAACAGCAATTTGCTTGTCAAAAAATGTAAGGCTCTGTTAACATCTGACAGATAAGGAGCAAAATTGGCCATGGGGCAGAGTGAGACATCATAAGAGCAAACCTCAGTGGAATATGTCGGAAAATGTCTGGGCGATATGAGGGCTTTGTGTTGTGGTGTGTCTTGAGTGCCGGTATTCTGCATGTGTTCCGCTGCGTAGAAACTAGAGCTAATTCTCTGGGTTAGTGTTCCATGTTCCTCAGTTAAGTTATGGCTGGATGAACCGCTGGGTGCCCCCACCATTCCTACTTCTGTGGAGTTTCTCCTATCTGGCTTCTGTGGGTGTTTACACTCCTGTGGTGCCGCTGTCTCATTTTACATCTGCTTCTGCCTGGGTTACGCACAGTATTGGAAACTGCTTTCCTGCCACTATGGATAAGGCAAAGGGGTAGCAGCATTGTCCCATGGTCGGTGGATTGGGTCTGCAAGGTATGCCTGATAGAACAATGCTCTTCGTGGTTCAGACTAGCTCTGTGAGCTCAGGTGGAATGCCGGAGATGGCTTTGGCATGCACACCACATGGTGCAGACATAAAAGAAGGACCACATGCCAAATTGAAACTATTGCAGGTTTACAAGCTCCAATTTTACCACATTATTGTCCTGGAAAGTGTGACATGTAAGAAGAGTCCTCCAATTAATTTCCTTTATGGCAATTTCGACGTCACCAATAGAGGGATTGCCAGGAAGCAGGCCAGAACTGTATCAGAAATGTATCGATGGACAAATTAACGTTAACGGTACTGATCCGCCATGTCTGTGGGCTTCACCTCACCAATGCTCGATTCTACTCTGAGCTGGGTATGCAGAGTGATGAGTGCTTGTTTTCTGGTCCAGAGGACCTCTGCAAGAGGTGGTGCCCTTCATGAATGATATATAGTGTGCAAGATGTTAGGACTGATTTCTATACTCTGGCCTGGTGGACAGATGTATAGAAGGCCAACCTAGTTTAGTGACATAGACAACTCTGGGAGCTGTGGCCAAACCAGTTCAAGGTAGCAAGACGAGTGGTCAAGGCTTAGCCTAAGGGGTCCTCGAGGGGTACACACAGTGAAAAGTCACTGAACAAACTTAGACAAACAGTTATAAAAATACAAATTTATTTATGGCCATATAACACTATGAACAATGACTACTAGCCTGTTATATTATCACACAATGCTAAATAAAATATACATATAAACAATCGATGGAGTAGGGCAAAATACATAACAAACCCCTGAAAAGGAAGATGGGTATAATTATGCATCACTACAGGTCCACAGAGATACAACACTAACTTTAAAGGTCCATCCCTAAGATGTATGGGGGCCTTGTCCCTAAAGGTTCACCAAAGTTTCACACAGTTTTATGATATGGGAACAAATTGGTATAGGGCTATTGGGGTCCAATGAAGAGTTTAGAGGGGTAGACAGCAAGCTAATAAAAGTGTGCCCCACTTTCTGAATACTTGCACAAGCTAGCAGTGGCAAAGCCAATCTAATGCAAACATTTCTAAAAGTATCCAAACTTTTAAAAGTGACTAAGGGGTTCAGGTAAGCACTGTTACAACTCACCCCTGTATTCTGATTCTTCTTATGACTTGGCAGGTCGGCTGAAGACTGTCCGAGGTCACTGTTCCCGCTGTCAGCTATGATACTGGACGCCCAGGTGTTGCAGGTTCGAGCACTTCTCCTGTTGGTGGCAAATGCTGGTGCAAGGTCTTCAGGAGGAGAATGCAGAACTCTTTGCAGGGCCCCTCTGAACACAGGACTGGATGCAGGAAAGACGCATGGGGACATACTTATCGCAGTTGTACTTCACCTCCTATCTCATGTCCCCCCTGAAACCACAAAATAGGGAAGAGATGAGTCCTGTAGCACAAGCTGTTGATCTCCCAAGTTTCAGGTCTCAATGTCTGCAGCTGTTACGCTCACTTGGTATCCACGGGAGGCACCACCCGATACTGGATGGAGGTTTAAGCACTATCCCGGACCCCCTCTCTGCTTGGTTATGTGCCAGACGTTGGGTTGCGCCTATAACAGGAGAATGGAGGGTTAAGATACTGGTTCTGTGATGGGTGACTACCACCTCCCTCTGGTCCAAATCCCCTCCCTTGGGGTTATTGCTCACCTTAGGTCTTTGTGCGTTGAACCCTCCGTCCTGAGTCTCTGCGCAGGGGCGCGTGGTTGGTGCGGGCGTTCTGAGGACCTAGTTGCTTCACTGGTCCGTGTGCCCTTATGTCGGTTCCAGACCGGCTGTGACTCCGACTCTGCTTGCTGTCTTCCAGGTGCGTTATAATGTCTTGTCCGTCTTTATTCTGTCTCTTTCTTTCCCTCCATTTTCTCTGTCTTCTCGGCGTCTTGCTCCACTACGGTGTTCCCTAAGAATGTCTCTCTTTTGTTTTCTCAGGGATGGTTGCGATCTCGGTGTTGCCACGCCGATGGCGAAGACCACGGTGAGTTATTGATGCGCAGAGCGCTGCGCTGTTTATTGGTGTTAATTGCTAACCTGTGTTCTCTTCTCTTTGTACAGGTTGCAGTGATGTTCCGGAGTGATGAGCGATCGAAGCGCTGCTTGCCCAGGTAAGTGCTTTGTTAATGCTGACCTTGTTCCTTCTCCCTTGCAGGTTGCGGTGAAACCCGGAGATGGGCGAGGTAAGAGAAGCGCAGGGTGCTGCCAGGACTCGCTGCTTGCCCAGGTAAGAATTGTTATTAATGCTGTCCTTGTTTCTTTACCTTTGCATGTTGCAGCGAACTCCGGATATGGGCGAGGTAAGCAAAGCGCAGGATGGATTCAAGACCTGGGATAAGGGGTAGAGGATAACGGTTTTTAGCTGTTACCTGGTTTAGTGCGCGGTAGTCGATGCACGTTCTCAAGTCCCCCTCTTTCTTGAGTATGAAGAATAGGGGCGAGGCTGCCAGGGAATTGGAAGGGCGGATAAAACCGTTTGCCAGGTATTGGTCCAGATATGATTCAAGTGGAGATTTTCAGGTTCGCAGAGTGCATAAATTCGACTACACGGGATTTGTGCCACAGGTACAAGGTCGATCTGACAGTCATATGGCCTGTGAGTGGGTAAGGTATTAGCCTGTTCTGTTTGGAAAACGTCTTGGAAATCATGGTATTCGCTTGGTAGTGTACTTGTTACACCTAGTACTAACGCCTCTTTATCTTGGACAGGTGTCTCTGGGTCAGACGATGGCATTTCCACTTGGTAGCACGCATGAGCACACTCATTGGAGAAGGCTAATTTCTTGGCTCGCCAGTCGATGTTAGGATTGTGAGCCACCAACCACGGCAGCCCTAGAATCACCCGGAACTGAGGGGCCTTGATAAGGTCAAAGGCAATGGCTTCCCGATGTCCGTCTTGGCACACAAGGGTCAATTCTGCTGTGCGTTGAGTTACAGGACCAGAAGCTATCTCTGTGCCATCGACAGTGGTGACCTTCTCAGTTGTCATTTTCTGACAGAGGGGAAGCCCCATCCTTGTTGCCAGGCCTTGGTCTATGTAGTTACCAACGGCTCCGCTGTCTATGTATGCATCCACAGCATGCATCCAAGACGGTTGTTGGTGACTGATCAAAATCACAGGCAGGGCAAGGTTTGAGGTCTGTGGCTCTTTTCCTTCGCTTGACAAACGGACCTCTATGCTTGCCAGGCCTGGAAGTTTTCCGACTCTTGTTCTCCTCCTTCTTTCTCTGTAGCTCCAACTCTTCTCCCAGCGGGTTTTATGGGACATTCTCTGAGGAAGTGACCTGATTTCCTGCAGTACAGGCATAATTGCTGTTGTCTCCTTTTGTACTGAGCCTTGGTCAGTGCTTTAAGTGGGGTAAGAAATTGAGGGGGGGCCCTCGTTTGGGGGCGTGGCTTTCATTGGGGGCGTGGCCTAAACGTGCACAAATCATAGTAAGGTCCGCAAACAAACACATAAATGTATGTGAGCATGTATATGTTTGTATGCTTACTACTATGGTGTGTGTACTTTTCAAGCCATATTTTATAAACATAGCAATGTTACATATTTCTATGTTTGTAAAAGGTGGCTTGAAAAGTGCACAAACCATAGTAAGTTACGCACACTTGTGCTTACCTTACTATGGTTTGTGTACTTTTCAAGCCACCTTTTATAAACATAGATATTTGTAACATGTTTCTATGTTTCTAAAAGATGGCTTGACACGTAAACAATTCAAGGCATCTTTTCTAAAGCGTTGATGATGGACAAAACAAACCGCAAGGTGGTTTTGTCCGTCGACAAAGCTTTATAAAAGATGCCTTGAATTGTGCACGTTTCAAGCCGTCTTTTATAAACATAGAATAAATATTTCTACCTTTATAAAAGATGGCTTGAAACGTACACAGTTCAAGGCATCTTTTATAAAGCTTTGCCGACGGAGAAAGGCACCTTGGTCTCTGTGATCTATCTGCTCAGAGCACATAGATCACTGAGCCCGAGGCGTCTTTCACCCTCTGCGAACCCGCGGGCTCCGTGATTTAATCTGCATATTAGATCACGGAGCCCACGGGGGTCAGTGACCTGGAGAGGGAAAACAATGGGACAGTAACTTCCTCTGATGACCCTGATGAGGGGTCATCAGAGGGAGTTACACTAACTGACAGAAGTGCCGCCAGCCTCAGCGTCGCTGTGGCTGGCTGGCACTTCTGTCAGCTTGGCCGACATAATGACGGGCGCATCTCCCGTCGCGGCTGCGGCCGCGGCGGGATAATGCATCCCGCCAATGTTGTGTGGGATGGGGGGCCCCGGCTGGGCCCCGGCTCAGCCCCACTTTCTGGAGACTGCCGGGGCCCGGCCCCGGCAGGCCCCGGCCCACTTAAAGCACTGGCCTTGGTTAATGGGCTCCGTACCCCCCAATTTGCATGGGTTTCAAAGTGTTTTCTGATGAACGCGGATTGTTCTCCTTTGAGTGTACATATACAGTCCGATTCTCCATTTTGGCTTGATCTGACCTTCGATCTTGCAGCCTGTGGTCTAGCTATCTGGTGCACCACTAGGCTGATGAACTCTGCACTGTCTTTTGGCGGGTTTACCACCTGAGCAAGCACGTCTTTCAATTCCCCCCGTAATCCTCGATGGAATAACGTTGTTCGTTTCTCCTCAGGCCACCCAGTTTCAACGACAAGTCTGTTAAAAGTGGCAATATATGTTAACAAAGCTTAGCTGCCTTGGCGGAGGGACAGAAGTTCATTATCCAGAGCTTGGCCCTGGGTATGTCGGGCAAACAGCTTCTCCATCTCCCGTTGAAACCCCCTGTAATCTCGCAGGAGTGGGTCATCCGGGCTTACCAACGGTATGGACCCATCCGCGGCACTGCCACTCAGATATGACAGAATGAAGGCAACCCGCGACTGATCGTTAGGAAAGGCTCCGGGTCTAAAAAGAAAATGGAGGCGACACTGGTTCATGAATACTGCATATTTTCTTGGGTGCCCCGTAAAACGTTCCGGTGGGGCCAAAGGAACTGCACTGGATTGACGGATGTGGCTGGAACCAACGGCATACTTCCTGGCAATGGAGCCTGCCCAGCCGGTGTTTGTAGCAATTGTCTGGCTAATTCATCGGTGCGGTCCTTGGTGACAATTAACTCGCTCCTAAGGGCATTGGTTTTTTGCCGGGCGGAGTGCACCTCGGCCCATAATTCTCCCAGTAAATGGGCTAGTTGGTCAGTCTCTGATGTTTCCATGACGCCCAGGTGGATGTATTTAATTGAGGCTTTGCGTTCTGTTACGCTCACCTGGTATCCACGGAGGCGCCACATGATACTGGATGGAGGTCTAAGAGCTATCCCGGACCTCTCTCTGCTTGGTTGTGTGCCAGACATTGGCTAGCGCCTATAACAGGAGAATGGAGGGTTAAGATACTGGTTCTGTGATGGGTGGACTCCCACCTCCCTCTGGTCCAAATCCCCTCCCTTGGGGTTATTGCTCACCTTAGGTGTTTGTGCGTTGAACTCTCCGTCCTGCATCTCTGTGCAGGGGCGCGTGGTTGGTGCGGGCGTTCCATGGACCTAGTTGCTTCACTGGTCCGTGTGCCCTTATGTCAGATCCAGACCGGCTGTGACTCCGACTCTGCTTGCTGTCTTCCAGGTGAGTTATAATGTCTTTTCTGTCTTTATTATGTCTCTTTCTTTCCCTCTGTTTTCTCTGTCTTCTCTGTGTCTTGCTCCACTACTGTGTTCCCTAACAATGTCTCTCTTTTGTTTTCACAGGGATGGTTGCGATCTCTGTGTTGCCGCGCCGATGGCGAAGACCACGGTGAGTTATTGCGCTGTTTATTGGTGATAACTGCTAACCTGTGTTCTCTTCTCTTTGTACAGGTTGAAGTGATGTTCCGGAGTGATGAGCGATCAAAGCACTGCTTGCCCAGATAAGTGCTTTGTTAATGCTGACCTTGTTCCTTCTCCCTTGCAGGTTGTGGTGAAACCCGGAGATGGGCGAGGAAATAGAAGCACAGGGTGCTGCCAGGACTCGCTGCTTGCCCAGGTAAGAATTGTTATTAATGCTGTCCTTGTTTCTTTACCTTTGCAGGGTGCGGCGAACTCCGGAGATGGGAGAGGTAAGCGAAACGCAGGATGGATTCAAGACCGGTTACTTCACAGGTAAGTGTTCTTGCTCGCTAATGCTGTTCTTGTTCTTCCAGGTTATTAATGGAATCGTGATCTAGGGCTTCAGGATCGGGCCGCCGGAGAAGCAGATGAGCAGGAGCTGGACACGATGAGCGTTACGCTGCAGGAGTGCAGAATAACGCTAAGCGTGGTCTGCTGTTTGGGTGTTGTTTAAATAGCCCAGGTAAAGTAGTTCCAGGCCAAGTAGTTCCAGGCCCAGCCACACCCAATACACTAGACCGCATGGCTTGGTTCTAAAGAACTGATCTGTGTAATAGGCCTCCATGTTGGATTATGGTCCAAAACTGGTATTGCTTTATTCCTGATAATGAGCCTGGCGCCAAAGGACTGACTCCATGTATGTTTCTGATGGAGGTTTATGGCCCTTGGTGCCAGTGTGAAGGGCTTTAGCTCCACTGCTGCCAGGGGGCTGTTATACCTGAGGGGGTCAGGGGCATGGATCGTGACAGCAGCACAGTAGCCCAAACTCTGATATGAGCAGCCACTGGGTGATCTAAGGGCACTTTCGAAAAGAAGCTTCTTCAATGACTCTGAGCTGACGTCGAGAATGGATGTTCCCTCCACTCCAAGGGTCGAAGCACTTTTGCAGGACCTCTGAAGATCACTACAATACAGGGCTCGTCCAGGAGAGAAGCAGAAGTTGGTCGCCAGGCCATTTTCGAACAAGTCCACGGTTTCTACTCGGCTCCTTCAGGATTCTTCCTGGATCTCCAAACAATGGATGCAGGGGTCCTCTACTTATTCAATAAGCAGGTAAGAGCCGAAACTCCCACAAGCCAATCAAAGATCTGGCCCACACACACACACACCAGCAGTGGTCCAATCAGGAACACTGGTGGCAAAGCTCATGCACACCATTCAGACACACTGAAACCAGTTTGTGGATTGGGACCAGACAGTCCCAACCCACTTCCCGTCAGAAAACACACATGGCCCTTTAGTAGCCGGTAAATAATTGGACACTAGGCACAGTAGGTAGCCAAACACGGTAAATGCTATACGGCTAAAACAAAATACATTAAAATGGCAAAAGTAATTGCTGCCACCAGCTTGTCCCTTTGGCACACGAAGAGTAACCAAAAATCCTCTGAGTGTTAGTCTAGGGCAAATAAAAAAGTGTACCTCATTGTACTGCAGTGTAAGATGCATTGTACAAAGATAAAAAAAAGTTACCAAAAGAGATAACAAGTTACCAAAAGTGATAACAAAGTAACAAGACTAAGGGAAACAACGATTCCCAGTACTGACAGCCTGAAGGACGTGTCAGTTTCCCCATGACAAATGAGCAAAAGCATGTGCAGTGAAGCTGAAGACTTCACAGGACTGCAAAATGTTCAGGTCAGATTCAAAAATAAAAGCAAACAGTGTGGGGTCCATAAACATGGCTGGAATGGTGCTGCAAAGAGAGATATCTTTCCTAAAACGTCTTAAAGAAAGATGGTGAAATTTGGAGGGTGTCCCCAGTTTTGATTGAGTTGCCATGTTTCCAGGTTTTCCAGTTATTTGCTGTGTGCATGGTGAGGAGTAATAGGCCAGTGCCGGTTCTAATGATATATGATACAGGGCCTCATTACACGGATGGCGGTAAGGATTTACCGGTACCGGTAAATCCTTACCGCCTTACTACGAGGTCCCTTTGCGGGTTGGGGGATTTAACGCCTGCTTTTTGCAGGCGTTAAAATCCAACCCGCTAAGGGACCTCGGAGCTAATTACGGCACCGCAAAATTGCGGTGCCGTAATAAGCGCCTTCCCCATTCCCATAGAGCCCTATGGGGCAGAAATGGGAATGGGGAAGGGCAATGGTGGAAGGGGGATTTACCGCCCCTCCAACCTTGGAATGGGACGGTAAATCCCCTTTCCACCAAGGCGGTGCCGGTATTTTACCGGCATGAGCCATGGCGCTAATAGCGCCATGGCTCACCGCCTACCGTGTAATGAGGCCCACATTCTGGTGAGGCTGGCTTGTTTATTTTCTTGTAATGTTTTAATGTGTTTCATTCCATTACGTCAGGGGTCAAAGTGTTTAAAATAAGTAGTGGACTATGCGCCTCATTCAGCCACCCCTCCTGTTCGTCCTCTCATGCCACCATCGCCCCCCCCTTACTCAGTCCACTAAAACAACCCAAACTGGCTCCCTGTCTCTCCTCCACTCCACCCCCCAGCACTATATTTTACAACTGTACTTAATTATAGTGGTCGAAGTGTAAAAATATAAAAACAAAGTAGTGGAACGATGTTTCATCTGCCCCGCCCCCTTTTCTGCCCCCCCTACTCGCCATCACCGCCTGCCCCTGGCCAAATAAGTTAAACTCCTTACCTGGGTCCTTCGTTTCCTCCGCTCCACCCTGAAACGCTCTGTTATACAACAGTTATAGCTAGTCTCACCCACCATTTGCACCAATTAAAGGACATTCCCGTGGCTATAGGCACACCCCCCCCTCCATTTACCTGCACCTACATCCATTCATACTTAGATCGCTGCTGAGCTGGGCTTTTCGACTGCTTGGGAATGGGTTGTATACCCCAGGCAGTCTATTGAAAGAAGCCTAACCCACCACCTGCGAGATGGCACAGTCAGATGTTACACTGGTATGTTATGGACAGGGCCCCCCAGTTTGACCACTTCTGAATACTGTGTTGTAATATTATCATAATAATAGGTTTTACGATTAGCATTACTTTCTGTCTTTGTGACCCGGATCATGCAGCTTTGTGCCACCCTCCTCTTTCTAATCACCCACAGTTCACACTTCTTAAGGGCCATGCCAAACACCATAGTCACCCCATTACCCACACAAAGCTGTGGAACATGTTTCATTGAAGAAGATAAAAGGCTGATCTCTGCGGGTACCAGTTTGTGTTGTGGCTCGCATATGGGCCTTATGCCCCCAGCAGGCATTTGAAATAAAGCGTAGCAAAGGGCTCTCAGCTAGTTAGCTCAGCGAGCTATAATGACAGTGAATTACCTGCAGGACAGAGGGTTGACTCCCTACAGGGGAAGGTTAAAAAAGAGAAGTTACCTTCTACTCAATCCAGTAACAACGTACCCCTTAGCTCCCATCCACTTCAAGCCCTGCATTAGCTTTGATTGGCCTGTTTGAGGAGGGGTTGTACATTCAGGGCGAATTCCTTTCCTTTATAGTATGGTTGGTCTACCCAACCTTTTGCTGAGGTTATGAAGGCTTTGAAGGTGTCTCGCATGGCATGGGGCCAGCAGCATACCCGAATGAGAATCCAGCTCAAGCGGGCAAGCTCGCCAAGGGTAAACACATGGGATTCACAAGTGAATAGTATGGGCTTAGCATGGGGAGATACAAACCGGCCAGTGAGTAGAACGGCACCGGTCATTGCTGTTTACACAAGGTTGGTCGCCCCTTGAATCTCCCCACTGTGCCTTATTTGGCTTTGTGTGACCTGTTAACACAGGTGGGGGTCCAGGTGTCACAGCGCACGGGAACCTAGCAAACATGGGTCAGTTTCTGAAAGGTTTATGGTTAGACTAAGCTGGCACAGCATGAGGACTAGCTTGTGGCATCAGAGTGTGACTTGCAGTCGGTGTTTGATAGGTTGAGGGACTTATAGGTGGTTATTAATTCTTCAATTAGGAAGGGTTACATATAAAAGTTGGAGGATAAATAAAGCGTTGTAAATTATGGAAGAGAGTGTGTTTCATTTGGAAGGGTAGAGAGTCACTGTGGGAAGCAATAGACAGTTTTACACCTGGGCATGGATGCAAATCGCATGTGAAAAGACCCCTTGCTGGATACAGCTAGTGATCATGGCATCAGGCAAGTCTGCGCCCATCAGTGACCTATGGCCCTAATTACTAGGGCATGTCGGTGTACAGACAGGGAAACGTGCATACACCGGTGGAAGATGACCACCTACCAGTAGAAAGCTCACAATTGATTTTGGATTCTAGGAGCTCTAATGAATCGATTCTTCATGGAAGTTAGGTCTGCCAAAAGCTTCCCCTTCGTAAAGCGTCGCGATGCTTAACTGGGTCACTGCCATCCATGGAGAGACACATATCTGCCCATTCTGTGCAGCGCAAAGCACAAGTGAGCACACTGCCATTTTCTTCCCCAAAACACCCTTTATGCTTACAGGAGGGTCAGCTTTCATGATAAAACTAAAAAGAATAATTAAGGAAGAAGCCCCGTCCCACACGGGTGACTTATGCAAAACAAAAGAGGTGATGGCTGGTAGGCTTTGAATAAATCATAACCAAGGGCACAGCTCTGGGCAACCCTCCAGCCCATCGTTTTTCAGCCTGCCAAGCTATTACAGAAGGCGAAAAACCATATGCAAATCAGGCTTGGTCTGACCACAAAAGGGGCAGTCCAGCCCGAACTGCTAGATCACATCCCTTCTGCACGAGACCACAATGAGGCTGAAACGTCTGGGGATGCTTGCGGTCTCGTGCAGAGGGGAGGTGACTGAGCAGTTCAGGCTGGATTGGGCCTTTTCGGTTAGGACCAAGCCTGATTTGCATATGGTCATTCTCCTTCCTTAATGGCTTGGCAGGCTGAAGAATGATGGTCTGGCGGGTTGCGTAGAGCAATGCCAGAGGTTAAGAATAATTCTAAACCTTCCAGCCATCACCTCTTTTGTTTTGCTATTGTCACCCCGAGTGGGACGGGTATGCCCAGATGTGGGTCCCGAGCCTGCTGGGCCTTGAGACACAAGCTACTTGTCACTGACAATGCCCAATGAGGCTGAAGCATGTATGTGGATGGTTTGGTCCCATGCAGAAGGGATGTGACCTAGCATTTAGGGCTGGACTGGCTCTTTTGGGTTAGGACCAAGCCTGATTTGCATATGGTCATTCTACCTCTGAAATGGCTTGGCAGGCTGAAGATCAATGGTTTGGAGGGTTGCCCAGAGCAATGCCAGAGGTTAAGAATAGTTCTAAAACTTCTAGCCATCACCGCTTTTATTTTGCATATGTTATTTAATATGTCATTTGTATAGCAGCCAATGCCATTGGTATCACCTCTAAAACGCTGTGGTTTAACGCCCTTTGAAGACCGAAGTCCGATGTATGAGAAGTGAGAAGAGGATTTCAAATGCGTGCATTTTAGCTAGCACAAAGGGAGGTAGGTGTGGCCAAGTCCCTGCCACCGACCCATGGAGATCTGGCCAGTGGATGGGTGCTGTGATGGGCTGTCGGGAGAGTATGCGAGCAAGGAAACTGATTATGTGCCCAGCTGGACCGAATTGTTTTCATGGGAATCAGCTGCATTCTAGTGGCAAATGTAATGTGTGTCATGAGGTCGAGTGGGGCCACGAATCTGCATTTTATTAAGGTCAGGTGCACGAATGCTGATTATTTGCGTTATTTTTTTGATGGAGTACCTGATCAAAACGCAATGTCCAGACAGCATTAAGGAAGCAAGGAAGCGCTCTGCATGTCACTGAGGGTAAAAGGAGGTGGAGTTACAATATGTGGCATGGGATATATACTGTAGCGCAAGTTTCAAAGATACATTTTCAAGAGGTCAAAATAGAAAACCTGACAATTGAGCTAGGAAACCCAGGGGCTCAGTCGCAAAGCCGCTAGCTATGGCTATTGCGTCATTCTACCTAATCTTCCCAGCTGGCGTCTGTTTCTGGTCAATTTCAGTGCCTGTTATTCAATGCACGGTCGATTTCGGCTCATGTGTTTGATGTATTTGAGCTTCTTAGTGAAACTATGGCTGATGTCTGTTTTAAAACAGAATCCTGGTTGCATAGCATTGCCCTTCTCTTGTTCAAGTTATGCCTCCTGATTATGGCATTCTACGTGTTGACAGGAGCTCTGCTCATCCGGGCAGAGGTCTTTCTGTCATTTTTAAAACTACATTACTATGTGCCCTTCTAACATTGGAGCA
Source organism: Ambystoma mexicanum (assembly GCF_040938575.1). Lineage (NCBI taxonomy): Eukaryota > Metazoa > Chordata > Amphibia > Caudata > Ambystomatidae > Ambystoma > Ambystoma mexicanum. The sequence goes on along the minus strand of NC_090928.1, from coordinate 1,175,613,096 downwards.
CACTGTTCAAATGGAGGCCCTATTGCTGCGTGTTGTCTTGTCCGGCACTCAAACTGGATATGTGCTTTTGGTGTATCGCCCACCAACACAGGATGGCACCCTGTGCTCCAGCTATGCTGATCTTGTTGCTGACCTTAAATTACAGCACCCTGATTTGATTGTGTTAGAAGATTTTAATCGGCCTTATTAAAAAAATCCACATCAGATAGGATTGCAGCTTTTTGGCAATCTACGAATGATCTTTTGAGGTGTAGGTGGACTAAAGTCAATTTGTTGGCTATTTCGGCCAAAGTGACTGCACGCTGTAATTACGGTGGCTGATATTTTAGCCCCTCTTAAACCTTTCTAAATTCGGGCACGTCACTCTAAGCCCTGGTTTTTTCTCCCTATTTGGCAGATCTTCGCCTTCTATGCAGGCAGGCGGAAAGACAATGGCGCTAGGTCTAATTTTCGCAGGGCGACATGTACTTATCAACAGGCCATTGTAGAAGTCAAACATGCATACTTCTCTGGTCAAATGCTCTTAATCAACCTGAAGAACTTTTCAGAATGGTGAGATCCTTATCAGCTGCACCTTCTTCTTCAAGTATTATCCCTCCCACTCAGATTCTATGTGAGGAATTATCTCACTTTTTATTGATGATGTTATTTGTATTTTGGCAGAATATATGAGCTACGGTGCCTAGTCTGCATTTAGACACTCCTGCTTTAACAGGGCATCTACTAACCTGTCATCCTGGTCCACCTTCCCGGTGGTTAACTCAGATGTCATAATTAAAGCGACTGAGAAGCTTAAATCGACTTACCCTTTGGATCCTATTCCCCTGTGTGTTTTAAAGCAGATTATAACAGACATTGCACCCTCACTGACCATCGCTACTAATAAATTCTCTTCTGCTGGCCTGATTCTGGCCGCACTCAAGCAGGCCATGGTCATTCCACTTCTTAAAATATTCTCATTCGACCCTCTGCTTTCGTCTAACTATCGGGCTATTTCCTTACTGTCATATCCTATGAAGTTGCTGAAGGCCATAGTCACTCCTATGTTAAGTTCTTTTTTGGAAAGCTCTTCGTTTTTCAATACTTTTCAATCAGGCTTTAGGCCAGGTGAGGCACTGAGTCAGTTTGGTATGAGTTATGGATTACTTGGCGAGGTTGGCTGACCGGGGTGGTGGAGGCACCCTGATATTGCTGGCTTTTTTAGCCACCGTCGACACTATGACCATAGTACGATGCTTCCTAGGCTGTCGATGGCGGGTCTGTCTGGGATGGTGTTGGAGTTGTTTCGGTCTTTCTTGGACGACTGCTCTCAAGTTGTGTCATTGCGGCCATTCATGTCATCTTCTCAGGCTTTGTCATATGGTGTCCCTCAGGGGTCTGCACTTTCGCCCATCCTTTTCAATGTGTATGTCTAGCCCCTTGCCCTCTTGATCCAGTCCTGCGGTCTGCACTGGCATATGTATGCTGATGATACCCAGATCATAGTTCCACTTAGTTTGGATAATTTGTCTGGGTCGGGCAATCTCAGGGCTTGCCTTAATGCAGGGGGGACTGGATGGGCCTAAATTGGCTTAAATTGAATGGTGGAAAGACTGAGGTGTTAATTGTTGGACCATCTTCAGCCATCCACTCCTGGACACCTGACTACTGGCCTCCTTCAGTACCGATGGCCAGAAATCTGGGTGTCAAGATACTGGCTTCCCTTTCAATGGGGGTTCAGGTTAGTGCAGTCTGCCAAACTGGCAATTTTAAGCTCAAGGTTTTGTGCAACATACTTCCATTCTTGCTGTTTGGGTTGAGGACCCCGGTGGTGGCTTCTCTGATTTTGAGCTCTTTTATCTTCTTAACCGGCTGCAGAACACCCCAGTTCAAGCTGTCCATGGTCTTTCCTTCTCCCAATCATTTTTCCGCAGGTCGGCGTTGTTTGCATTGGCTTCTGTTGGTCCAACAAGTGGAGTTCAAGGCATTGTGTCTAGTCCATCAGGCCTTTTATGGCCTAGGACGTGACTCCTTAAAACACACATTTTCCTGCTATGTGCCAGCACGCAAGCTCCGTACTCTTACGGATTTCAGGGTTGTAGTGCTTAGATTTCATCGAGCTAGGTTGGGCGACAGCTTGCTCTGTCGCCGCTGCCATTTGGTGGAATAGGCTTCCTTTGTAGCTTCAAAGTACTGCAACTCTTTTGTTTATCTGCCTTTCTGGATTTCTCTTAGTGCCATGATGCCTTCTTATGTGGTGCGCTTTATAAGACTGTCTAACATAACATAACAAAGGGGTCATTCTAACAAGCAGTCTGGACTAGCTGGCAGCCAGGGATTCTGCCTCGCAGGCTCTCTTTGTCACTCATTCATTCCGTTCAACTCTGGTGAGTGCCTGTGCTCTAAGTACTAGGTACAGTTACATCACATGAACTAGCCTGTATTTATCAAGCTGCACCAACAATGGGACCTGGCTATGTCATTACCTAATTAAGTTTAAAATGAAACACTCGGGTGTCAGTTCCACCCTGTAAGCTCCAGGCAGCCCTGGGGGCGGTTCAGGCAGCTTCTAGAAATCTGCCTTCTCTTGGCACAGTCTAAAGATTCACAAGGCCTCTCTGATTCGTGCATTCTTTTAGGACTTCAGTGCAAGAACATTGATTTGAAAGGTTCAGAACGCGCATCAAGAGTCATTTTCTTCATATGCATTTAATGGTTTTCATCATTTTTAACATGCAACATTAAATAGCAAACACAAAAAAATGGGTTATGTGATGTCACAATTGGTATATAGAGCGCGAGGTTGGCCATTTGGGCAGCCTCTTGGCATTGACATATGTGCTGTGCACATCTGCACCAAGCAGGTTCTATGTCGGATTTGTATTTGCCACTTTTGGCTTTCAAGAGAAATTGAAAACCAAAGCGGGTTCTGGTCTTTGGGCTTTGCCCATCCTAGCTGGTGCTACCAGTTTGGGCCTGGGTAGGTGTTGACGCTCATTGGGTTGTGCTGGTAGGTATGGCCAGTTTTACAAGAGTGAGGTCGGCTGGTACTGGGTTTTAATGGTGTGGATTCCTTATATATTGGTTTAAACCAGTTGTATGTGATATTATTGTTTTTAATACATCTGCCCCTTTTCAGCTTGAGGCAAGTCTGCTCTAGGAAGAGAGATTTATGGTCACAAAAGCCCCTGCTTCACAGCCAGATTTCCAAAGGTAAGAAGTGGTGAGCTTTCATGAAATGCAGTGTTTCAGGCCAGTGAAATTAAGTGTGCAGCATCGCACTTTAAACTGTGAAGCCATTCGTTAATATTGTTCATTGATGTCATGAAAGGAGAAACCGAATGGAATACATACACTCACAGAAAGGAAGGAATGCAGTTGGTCTTCTAACCCTTTTGGGTGGGGCGGGAGGTAGGTGGAGGTGGGCGCCCTCTAACCTCCGCCCTCCCCTCCTAATTGTCCACCCCTCCCCCGTGCCATGATATTATTTTTTAAACAGAATGTAGAATGACATTATGTGCCCTAGAACAACATTATGTGTCACTATTATAAAATTCCTGCATTCTTTTTTTTCCCCTCTGTTTCTGTACACAACGTTTTGGGGAACAATTATATCACTGGCTACCGTTTAAGCCTGGATTCCCCCCTGTTGGCAATGTTAGATTGCTCTAGGGATTGTGCAGTCAGTCCTAGAGTTGATGGTTGACTGCGTGGTGAGGGTTTGTATTATAAACATTTGCTGATGATGTTTCCCTACAGTGTGTGTAGTTAGTTTGGTAGGATGCTCGGGTGAAACGTTGATGGTAGATTGAGATCATCCGGGTGTGTATGATTGTGGTTTAAAAAATCAAAACCTAATGGCCTATTCCTTTGGGTGAACTCCCCATAGGTAGATTAGGTCTTTCGACTTTCCTGTACGCCCTTGTGTCAAATTCTAGGTTTCCGTGAGACCTGTGCGGTGAGTCTTAGCATTGATGGCTTTCTGGATTTTTAGGGTAGGTATGACCTGATTTTGGCATATAAAGACCTCTTAGGATTGGAGTTACCATTTTGCGGATAGCCCACAGATGGGTAGGGTGGTGTGACTTTACACAGTACTGATGTATGTGTTAATATGTATCTGGGATGCGCAGGTGTGTACCATCAGGTTTCTGGCCAATTGAGACCTCCTCGGATTTTATTTCCCTACGAAAGCTACAAATAAGGATGGGTCGAATCTTGACTTTCCCCATCGCCCAAGTGCGTGCTAACATGCCTAGTCTGCAAATAGTTGTGAGGTTGTCCTCTAATGTCACATGGCACCGAGCACGTGGGAAATTCTTGCTCAGAGTGTGTTTTGAGCTTGTCTTGTGCTGAAAGACTGGTTTCTGAGGACTAACCATGACCAGACGCCATAGAGCAATGATCCCAGTAGCAGGTCTGGTCCAGCCACCTTCCCTGGTACCCATGTTCGTGTTGTTGGCTCAGGTGTTTAATGTGATAGTCATCTTGCTGCCTGGAATGTTCTTGATGTGTTTGCGGTGGTTCCTAAACAAATTAAGATCTTTCCGTTATGGGTTTCCCTACGGATGCCGGTTCGAAGGGGTTTAAGCCGCCTGGTGATCTTTTAGATTTTAGTGTGTGATGCTATGTTGGGTCTGTGGTATGTCTTTGTGAAAGAAGTGTATTGCTGCTCTCTGGTGTCTGCACGTGGCTCTTGGAACTACTATCAATAAACAGAAAGAAAATCCATGCAAACACGGAAAAACCACATTTAAGTATAATTAGAAGTTTGCACAGACTTCAATTTAAGTTTGGTGGTAACAGGAAAGAAAGCATGTGGTATTTTAAAATGTCACCTAATTATGAGCTGGGTTCACAATATTGGATATTGACACCATGTATAACTTTCTCTGTGCCCATGTGGGAAATACCCGATGCAATACTAACTCATAATTAGGTGGCATTTAAAAAAAGAAGATATTTGAAGTAACCTGTTTGTACTGCAGCCACCATACTGATAAAGATGGCCACAGACCAAGTTAAGCATAATTTATAGATCATGGCTAGGCCAAACACAGAGAGAAAAGAAGGCAGTGTCATGAAATTAGAAAGATAGCACAACCATTGGAGGTAAAATAAAGGACAGACCACAGGTATACCACGACTGACACTTAAACAAGCATTGGCTGAGCCAACAGTTTTGGCTTTTGTGTCGGTGTGCGATAGGCATTTGTCAGGCACTGCAACATAGTACTATATGCCATAAGGTGGCAATTTGATCTCTGATGCTTAACTCCTTCAAAACTGAGATGGCCTGATGCCAAACCCCTCACCCCTTTTAGCCGTGGCTCTAGACCCCATCTCTAATGCCTGAAACCTGGAGATTCTGAAAGTAATCAGACATTTCGAAAATTCATTGCCTCTACTTCTGTGGCTGCCAGCTTTAACCTCGTCAATATCAAATAAATGTAACCCGTTCTCTCATTTCCCTCGCCTAGAACATTTAATGGCTCCAACCTTCCCAGAGGTCAGTGCTCCACCTCAAGGCGGAGTGGCTCTCCATGTGCAAACGCTCCCACCTTAAACCTCTTTATGGTTAAACATCGATGCATGCCCAAACCACTACCCCCATACTTGGCTAACTCCATCACTTGCTACACACCTCATCAGGCTCTCAGACCTCAAACCCTCCTCACCCTCCCTCCCCCTGTAGTCCATGTGCTGGCTGCCACTTTTGCTGTGTGACCCTGCTCACTCCCCACCACTGGCTCTCCAGAAACCCTGACAGTAAGTACATCTGCCCTCTATCCTACTACTCTGAAATTACAATTACATTCCATAGAAAGAGAGCACCAGAGCTGTCTGCTGGTATCATCTCCCCGAGCCTCCATCATGCCTGTACAACTGTAAATAGTTGTAAATATTGTGAATGATAAGCATATAAAATATGCATATACCTCAAATTCCTATGAAATCCTGCAATATGCAGGTAATATGTCCCAGTGCCATGCCTTGTTGCTGCCCCTATGCCTCCCTGACAAACATGGTTATTGTATATGTCCCTAAATCTTATTATGCCTTTATTATGCCTTTGCTCTAGCACAGGGCATAGTAAAGGCTAACACAAACTCTCTAAGGCGTTTGAGAAAATGGCTTTTCTGAATAACCTTTGAACGTTTGCATGGAAAATATTCCACAGTAATATATCAATGCAGCCGCCTGGGCATGCAGAGTTTCAGATTTGTAGATTAATGGCTTCAGATTTAGAAAAAATGTTCCTTTGATTGTATTTTGAACAGCTTTTAACATGGGCGTTTCCCATAGGAATAATAAACAATTTTTGGGCCTAATATCTCAAAATTGGTCACTTGGATTTTGACAATTTTTTGCAGTTGCCTAGAATTCTTTTTGGAATTGGTACTCTGAAAAAACATTTGAAAATCATCCAATTTTGAGAAATAAACGTTTTAAATGGATCTATATCTGCAACATGCACAGAATGAATTTTCATATTTCTTCTGAACTGTACGCAGAGGAAATGAGTTTTACAGTGCTTACATTACACATGCACACATGTGGCTATGAATGGACAAAGGCTATGAATGGACAAGGAATCTCCCTGCCAAACAAGAATGAGATACCCCACACCAACCTGACAATTCCAGACAGACCCAAGGTAAATGGGGAGCCAGCATAAAACAAACTGGGAGTAATGATAGCCTGCAGAGGGATAGGAGAGACACAGAAATCCCAAGCCAAAATGGCAGCAACACTCAAAGGAAGCTGCCTCTTGACTGTGTCCCCCAGGGCCGCCTTACCCAGGCAGTCTTCGGTTAAGGGTCAGAGGCAATGACTGACCTCAGCTGAACAGCTCCACTCTGTGTTTGCCCATGTTCACCTGGGAAACCTGCTGCAGTCAACCAGCAGCGACAGACAAGGTAATTGTGGTCTGAGCGAGGAGTACAGCCATTACTGTACTCGATTAAAAGCCCACCACTCCTCTTACCTAATATAATGAAGCCCATTTGTGTTAGTCAGCCGTCTCATATTTAGCCAAATTGTGAAAGGTCCCTTTACCTTGCTTTAGCCCATTTTTGTTATTTAGCCGTCTTGCATTTAGACAAATTGTGTAAGGTCGCTTTACCTTGCTCTTAGTCCATTTGTGTTAGCCATCTCACATTTAGCCAAGGTGTAAGGTCATTTAACCTTGTCCTTAGCTCATTTGAGTTAGCCATCTTGCATTTAGCATTTGGGCCTTATCAGTATGGATACAACGAGCGAGTGCACACAATTAACTATCTGCAAGCCAACACACACAGGCATCAGTTTCTCCTGGTTCAGAATCTATCCTTTAATTCTTCCCTCACTAACCCACCCCCCTACTCTTTCTTACAGAGACACGGGAGTGCCTGGAGACAGCCACTGGGTGGTAGCGGTGCGCGATATTAATTAGCATAACATAACATAACCCATGCACCAATGACACATGCACCTATGACAGACACATTCACCTACCACACATGCTCCTACCACACACCCTCCTACTACACACTCACGGCATACACTCTAATGACACAACTCCTACAAGATGTGCTCCTATGACATGCTCTGCAATAACATGTACTCCTACAATACACACTCCTATATAACATATTCATATGACGGATTACTACACACACACTTTTACGACACACAATCTTATAATGCACACTTACCACTCACTCTTTTGATTCGTTCTTATGACACACACTCTAAAACACGTGCTCCTACAAAACATGCTCCTATGACACATGCAGCTACTACACCTGCTCTTACTGCACACACACGCTCCTATGACATGCAATCCTATGACATGCGTGCATACATCACATGGCCATACAAAACACATTATTCAAACACATACTCCTATTACACATTCACCTGCTACACATAACATGTGGACGTAGGACACATGCACCTACGGCACATTCACCTATGACACATGCTCCTACGACACATGCTCCTATGACAAACACTGACTGCATGTTCCTATGACACACATGCTAATCACACACATTCCTACGACACATGCTCCTATGAGACAAGCTCCTATGACACATGCTGCCATAACAAGCGCTCCTACAATGCACATTCCTATACTACATGTTACTATAAAATGTGCACCTACTACACATTGTGAGAAACCTGAGGGTATTTTCCCAAGTAGACCTCGGGAATCTCTTATTCTGGTGGCCAGGAAAGGGCTGGCTCTCTCAGATCCCAACCCTGGGGGTGGACGAGCGAGGGAGGATCAGCTGGGTAGGGCAGCACGGGGTTATGCTCAGGGGAATTGCCCCAGGTGAGATGCAGTATTATACCGAAGAAGAAGGTGAGGAAGATAAAATCCCTAAAGCCTTTATAGGCCTTTCCACATCTACCTCCCTTCCGCCCAAAGGATTTCCCTTATTTAAATCCCACAACCCTTCCATATCTGATAGATACTCTATAAGCCCAAACCCTGTTGCACTCCAATCCACACCTCCCAGAATCACTGCTATCCTGTCTCCTACCTGGATATTCCTAATCTTTCTTCTTCACGTCCATCTGATAATTCAATCCCGAACACCCAATCTACCATGACAAACACTTCCATTCCCACAATCCCCTCTGTTCATTTCATGATCCCGGCTATTTCAGTTTGTTCCACAAACCCTAATGATCCTGTCCCTCTCATTATTATTTTCTGAACTCCCAGTCGATTGTGACCAACAACGGCAGTTCCCACAAACCCTCTACTCATTTCACAAACCCTACAAAAACCACCCTTCTGAGATCAACACAAACCCCTCTAATATGAGGGTTATAATTCCATACAATACCTCTTCCTCTCTCTATCATGTAGGATACTCTGATACCCTGAAACCCCCATTTTCTGACACAAACACTTTTCTACACTACGAAAGACAATGGACTAATACCAAGGCTTTTTTCCTGACATGTCCGAATACATGGGTCTGGCAAAGTCAGGCAATTGACCAGAATCACACGTACCTGACAGCCCTTTCCATTCCCAACAGGGAAAAAAAGTCAGAGCACGAAAGCACATTACGAGAAAAGCAGACCGCACGATGAGCAGCTACCCAGACCCTGCAGTTCAAGAAAAGGAGAAAGGCGGTGGGAACTGAGAGGGTAACAAGGTGTGAAGTGACCTTGCCCTTTCTGTCCCAGATCTGCAAAGCCTTCGTAAGAGGAAACGTAAGACTGTGAACAATAGCCAAAGTGTGTTGCAGTAGATGTCAATGGTACACGGAGCATGCCTCCGCTGATAAGCTGGAGCGAGGGTGACTCCTGCTTCTAATGCCACCGGCCTTGACTCTAGATATAAAGAAATTTAAAGCTGTACATCACAGCCGTTGAGTCAAGATGTGAGATGATAAGAAGCCGAACTGTATTGAATGAAAGTCGCAGAGTCGTATAGTGAAGGAAAGTTCGAAGAACTGTAAAATTGTTAAGGACAAGCCAGCTGCAGAGGGGACCGGCACCAAGTGGGTGCTGACTCAAGAAACTCTGGTTGATCCCGTAGTGAATTAAACTACTGATACCAGAAGGCCGTAGGAGAGCCGCCAAGATAGGTCAAAGTGGTCATACAGGAGGTCTAGCAAAATCCCTGTACAGTCGAATGTTTCTGACCGTCAAACTGTTAAGAAAGCAAGGGAAGTGAAAACCGCGTCAGGGAGAGAAAACCATTTGAAAAGTAAAGGGGGGCGAATCCTGCTAAAATTTAATGTGAATGTGAAGTGGCAAGAGTGAACCCGAAGGAGGGATGCAGATAAAGAGGAGCAAAGTCTAAAATCCCAAGAAACAGTGTGTTGACAAAGGTGAACCCGGCAAAGAGATGTCTACGAGAACTGTTAAAAAAGACATTAAGATTTTGTGAAGAAGAGGAAAACCAAAGTGAACTCGGCAGAGGGAGGCTGAGATTCAAGAGGGGTCTGCGCCCGGAAGAGGGGGACGCAAGGGTGAGAAATCAGCACCCTTAGTTCATAGAGAATAGTGAAGTGGGAGAATGGAACAAAAGGCTCCCACCAATCCCCTCACGCCCCTGGCCTAGAGGATCGCGGCCCAGACACCCGCCACGAGAGGAGTTTGCCTATCTACCAGATGACTAAATACCCTGCTACAGGAACATACGGATGTGCCCACCCGCCTGCCCACCAGCCTGCCCTGCCCATGCCGACACCTGCGGCATGGATGAACTCGACTGAACCATTCAACAGTAAATGAACACATCGTTAGAGATGCCATGACGACCTAGCCAATGGTCAGCACACCCGTGCAAACATGCACACTGGACACTCCCACACCAATCCACACGAAGAACACATTCAGTGCTATGACGTAGGTGACGGACACACCCACTGACGCGCATCTTTATTATTTTTCACATAGGTTTTTCAAAATGCAGAAACGCAAGACGCACAACAAACTCATCTAAAATGCTTGCTGACGCTTCTCCTACCCCATGCATTGCAATGAGAAATATAACAAAGACATGATACTGGGGATAAGGCAATATGATACCATAACCTAAAGCGCCGTGCATCAAACGTCCCCACCTATGCACCAGGCCCAAGTAGGCCGCAAGCAAGAATGAACATTGAACGAGCAAGAGTACAATTGCTGACCCTGCAGAATGAGCCCGGCGTGAACAGACAGTCAAGGGCACAATGTTGCAAACTTGCATGCTACAAGCCGAAGCCAAGGTCACACCTGCAAACTAAGCCAGACACACAGTGGAAGTTGCAATATTAAATGTGCAGAATTCTGCCTCAACCACGGTCTCTCCTCAAGTGACCAAGCCGAACCTGACAGGGTGCCAGGCCCAGGAGGAGGGAGGCGCCTGGATACCACGGTTTTAGACACAGGCAGCAACAATTAAGCGACTCAATGGACATCTGCGGCAGTGGGAGTAGTCTGCCCTCCAGCATATGAACAAATCCTCGCATTGTCTGCACATACCCATAGTTATACATTGTTGCAAATGACAGGTGCACCGCGAGCTGGGAACAGCGATGATCCCAGACTGGGGGGCTCGCGAGTGGACCAATCAGAACATGGGACTCTTATCACTGACGCCATTAACATTAGCCAATCCTCAGGGGTCTTCATGTAACAATTTTCATGTATCTAATTGAAGGGACAACCCAAGTATACCACCTGACTGACCCTCAACCACTAACAACGTTCTCTATACGTATTCTATACTAACCCTACCACTCGAGGAACCAATCCAGAGTGGCGATAGGTTTTTTGCTAAACTTTCCCAGGTGACGCAAGTAGCGCGTCATACTGAGGTAAAAAGGGCCCGCGAGCCCCACGGAGGGGGAGAGAGTGTCAGGACGGATGCGTACGATCCTTGACCCATCCCTGTCGTTTTGTTTAATAAACAGCAGAACCACCTTGCTTCTTGCGTGTGCCTCATACTCATTTTTGGGATACACGGGAGGAGTTGGGGCCTCCCTGCCCGGAGGTCCGCAGACGGCCCAGCCGGCCCCAGGAAAATTTCCCCCGACAAGTTGGAGGCACTGCTGAGATCTGTTTAAGATCTGCTTTTATTTTATTTTTCCAAGTGCTCCCGTTGCGAGGAGGCCCGGCGGCGCGGCCCCCTCTGCCGCTGCCCCCTTTTGAGGACTACAGGACCATCGCGGAACTGTGAGACGACCGGACAGCGCAATCCGGATATTGGCCTTCGGGAGCCGGTTGAGAAGTATCCCGCCCGCGGTTGGCGAGTGTCCAGACGTGGTCCAGACGAGGGGAGGTGGCGAGCCGCTTGGAGGGGTGCACGCAGTCGAGCGGCCCCGCATCAAGAGAACTTGGTGAGCATGCCACGCCCAACAAGCAATGTGAAATTGTGAGGGGGGGGAATAGGATACGGGAGGCGGGAGGTGTTACACAGGTGAGCGGCGAAGGTTTGATAAATTAGTGTTGACGGTGAAGTGAATGGTAGCTGGACAAGTGCGAGAGCAGTCCGCTAAATTACGGAAGAGGAGGGGGCGGAGCACGAAAACATCACGTGCGGCTGCCCATAGACACTGATTGGCCTAGGTCGCGACCACGTGTAAGGGTATGTGTGTGTGCGGTTTCCTACGATTTGGGGATTATTGATCAATGAGTAGATGAGGATCCCTATTGATCGAGCAGGAAACTCGATAGATAGATGACGTTTCCCTGTAGGCGGTAGCTAGCTGGTTGCCTAATACGGAAGATAATTGGCTGGTTAAGCCCTCCTGTCGAGGGGCGTATCACACGCGAGGCGACGCAGCGTGCACAGTCCGATTATATTGTTGATTACCTTGTTCCAGGCGTGACAGGAAGACAGCTGTGGGGTTATCGGGGGTAGATTACAAGCGTATTTTGAACTGCGTATTTTGAACTTTTAAAAACATGTGAAGAACTTACCTGTAGTTTTGGAGGAGATCGGTGACGTCACCAGTAGGGCTTTCATAGGACATCTCGAACACGAGGCATTTTTTATTTTGGAGAGTGGTGGGGAAGAGAATTACGGTAAGGGAGTGGAGATGGAGATAAACGGTAACAAGTAGATCGGGGGAGAGTGAAAAGGGGGACGTGGCTGCGCACGGAAACGCCGGCCACGGCAAGTGAAGAAAGAGGAGGAGGGGTATAAGAAAGTGGGACGGCTGTACAAGAATGTCACACGGGGCACGCAGCCGCAGGGGGCTACATGCGCCCCGGCCGCAGGGGGCCATAAAGGTGTTCGGTAAAGGAGGAAAAGAAAGAAAAGAGTATACAAATGCAAATGCTATATTTTACTATTTTTCCTTAGCGGACAATCGCAAGTCCCCAAAATTACGGGGCCAGGTAAAGATCTAAGATTGTATAGCGTACACTGTTAGCAAGATAACCGCTACCAGATAGGGGTAGGATAACAAGTGAAGTGCTACTATGTCATACGGGACAGGATCGGGAGGGTGGGGGAACACCCTCACTACCCCGCTACAGCACATATGTAAAACACTGTCACCCCATAGGGAGAAACTGATCAAATACAGCATAGAATGGACACAGGGGACGGACAACAAAATGACGACACCATGGCCGCCTAATGGCAGTTTCGATCCATATACCCAACATTCACTATTAACCCATCTGCATAACACATACAAGGGGAAGAAGTTGACACACCACGTGGAGGTGTTTAACTTATGGAGGATGTTCCAAGGGTCCCGACCAGCACCAAACGGAATGTTCATTGTGGGGGAAACAACGGAAGAAAAGGAGATTAAGGAGGAAGGAGAGAATGGGGAAAAAGAGAGTGAAGGCACACAGAACATGGGGAACGGACAAGAGGGAGGAGAAAAGAGTAACAACTCAAATGAAAATGAAATAAAAAAGGAACAGAGCGACGATATACCCCTAGCGAAGGTAGTGAAAACGGAGGGAGGGGGTTGTATCCTTTAAGAGAACTAGGAGAAATAGCAAGAGAACAATTAAGGGCGGCTGAGGGGTACTCGAACCCGGCATATAGCCCTCCACCATATACAGCTACAGGTGGCCACAAGGGAGGGACGCGGACTAGTACGACGGGATCAGCTTATAGGAAGATGCCAGCAGGGGAGGGGAGGACTGGAGAAGAGCAGATCGAGGAAATAGGGCATGATGAGTGGGTAGCTGCGCAGGTACTATTAAAATTACGAAGTTCATTAACAGGAGAAGAGAAGGAGGTAGTAAGGAAAATGGACGAGGATAATACCAGGGACAGTGAAATGAAAGGAGAAGAGGGGAAAGGAAAGGGGGAAGGGCTGTTACGAAAAAAGGAAGAGATTTTGGAGGAACGATTAGCAGAATTAAGGGATGAGCAGAATGCACTGATCAAGCAGCTTGAGAGAGAGGAAAGAGAGAGAGCCCGGGAAAGGAAAGAAAGTAAGAATGAGTTGGACAAAATGAGGGAACGAACCGAGGAGCAAAAGAGAGAAGCCGAAAGGGTGAAGGCAGTAGCAGAAAGGGTATCAAGAGCAGCACTGCGTGACAGGAAAAGAGAGGAAGAAGAGAAAGAAAAAGAAATGGCAATATGGAAGAGGAGATTACTATCAGAAACGACAAGGAAATACGAAGAAGGGAGGATGATAGAGAGTATATTAGAACGGGAAAGGGCGAGATGGGAAAGGAAGAAAGAAGATGAAAGGATATTGGAAAAGATGAGTAGTGAAGTAATGGAGGAATTAAAAAAGAAAAGAGAGGAAATTGGTAGAGAAATAGCGGAGAAAAGTGAAGGGGAAAGAGAAGATAGGAGAGGGGAGAGTGAAGTAAGGAGGTATGTATACAGAGACACAGAAGTAGCAACAACATCAGCACAAAGGGGAGCGATTGGTAAAGAAGAAAAGGGAGGAACGGATCTAATAGACTTAAAAACAGTAACGATTAGGGGAAAAAAGACAGACTGGGGGTTGCCATTTATGAATGACTTTTGGAGTGAGGAAGAAGAAGGAATAGAGAAGGAAGGAAGAAATAGTGAAAGGGAAAGCCTAGATAAATTATACATCACCCGGACAAATAGAGACTCACCATGGGCCTGTAGGAGAAAGGAAGAACTGGAAGGAAGTGAGGGGGAAGAGCAAGGAATGGCGGGAGGGCAGACACGTGCAGCTACACCCTCATCATCCCGTCCAACATGCTCCACCACCCCACACTCATTACGTGCAACATGCCGACCTAAACTCGCACCCTTCTCCCACGAACTGACACCCTATGCAAGCAGGCTTAGAGACCTCCCTGGACGCAGGCAGGGAGAACGAATACACACGCCCACATTAAATAAAGGAAATGATGAAAGAAGGAGAAGAGATGGAGGAGAAACAGTTACGAGCAGGGGAAATATGGACGCAATTGACGATGTAGAAGACACGGAAGAAGAGGAGGGGTGCGCAGACTCGATTTTGTGGAACCCAGGGGGTCAAACAGGACACAACTTAATGCCACTTCTGGAGAGGGGAGGGGTTAGACCACAATACGTCCCTTGGAAGCATGCAGACAAGGAAAATATAAAGTGCAGGCTGCCATCATTAAGTGGAGGTGCGGGAAAATGGATATATGAAATGGAAAAACACACAGCAGGACAGAAACTGGCAGTGGGGGATGTAAAGGGCCTTTTAATATCAAACTTGGGGGATGCAGCAGATGACATCTGGAAGAGAGCAGGCTTCCCCGGGGTTACAATAACAAACACATCACACGATGGGGCACCATTCGCAAACTGCAGACATGCATTATGGCAAGCGCTGAGGGTACAGTACCCAGACACATCAGACATAGGAGCAATTACCTCACGCAAGATGCATGACAACAAAGATCCTGTTGATTATATCCAGGAAATTCAAGAGAAGTGGTGTATGGAAACTAGAGAACAATGGGACAAAACACCAGCAATATTCTATCATATACTAATACAAGGGCTCCCAGAAGCAGTTCAGAAACAACTGAAGAAGGTAGTAGGGATGGAAGCAAAAGCCTGGCCAGAAATACAACTGACGATAGTACATCATTGTAGGACATGGCAGGAAAAGATGAAACAAAAGGAAGAAGATAGAAAAGCGGAAGAGGCTAAATTGGTACAGAAAAAACTTACTAAATACACGATGGAAGGTGCACTAATAACTACACCTACAACTCAAAACCCCACACAAGTAGTGGCTGCACAAGATCCCTCCCAAATACAATCATCACAGATTGTAGCACAACAGCTGCCACCACCCCAGCCATACACGACTAACATGAGAGGAGGATACCCGACGCCTGGAGCTGGATATTATAATTATAACAGGGGAAGGGGAGGAATGATGAGGGGGAGGGGATACGGCTATAACACACAACAGCAAGGGGGAGGATTAAGAAATTTCTACCCCACCGGACAACCAGTATACCAGGACAATTCAGGGAGCTTTCCATGGCAGAACAGGGAACCACCGGTATGTTGGATTTGTGGATTACTAGGGCACATGTCACGCACATGTAGAATGAGACCAGGCACACCATCATGGGGAGAACAGGGACAACAAGGGCCTACACAGGAACAGCAGGGCATCCAGCAACAGCAGGCATTGCAACCGGGAAATGGGCAGCAACAACTAGTAACACAACAACAGCCACAAACATATTCACTGCCACAACAACAGGTAGCGATAACACAACAACCCCAAGTGCAGGCAGTACAGCAACCTGCCCAAATTCAAGAGCATAACATAACCTCCACCAATACACAACTATAGCAAACACAACTGGGAAGGGTGACGGTCCTGGGACACAACCCTTACACAGGAAGTGGTCAATCATTATACCCACAATAGGACAGCCCACAGACGGCCTTGGTGTGTCCCATCCTGTCGGTAACACCTAATAGTGCGGAGGAACCACGCATAGAGGTAACGATAGGTGACAAAAAATTGTCATTCCTTGTTGACACCAGGGCGACCCGGTCTTGCATAAGGGAAGGTAAATTTAAGATGTCAGGTGAAGCCATGAACACCCAAGGATTCTCTGGGACTAGGGGGTTGGTTCCCTTTACTGATAACATTCCCTTATCAATAGGGGATTATGACATGTCCGTCCCGCTTTTATATTCTAGGGCCTCACCAGTAAACATACTGGGGAGAGACATAATGAGAAGGTTGAATATGACGATCTCCTTTACGGAGGACGGCATAATTTGCTCCACACCAGGAATAAACATGCTCACTGCACGACAAATTATGCAAGCATATTGTGGACAGACAGTGATTAGGGCTGAGCCAGTAGATGGCGAACTATTCCAGTACGGAACAGACATGGCATTTGCATGGATGCCAGGAATAGAAGGAAAGATCTGGAGGAGGCCAACAGCCTATTTGTTCAGACCAGAAACACCAGCCAATGAACCAGAAGGAAAGGTGATTTCAGTGAGCATAGAGAGCATTATAGCAACTGCTGATTACATCGCAGTACATGCCCAAGACAGAGAAGGAAGAGCATGGAGGGCAGTGATAGCCCTAGCAGAGGGATGCAGGCTCACCCAGGTGTCAGACGAGGAGCTCTTTTCAGAAGAAAAGGAAGAAGGTGAAATGGTATTTATGATGAGTGTAGACATATGGCTAAGAGTAACATACAAACAAGTGGCACAGAAAATTGCAATGGCACTTGAAGCACCCACATCCACTCCAGTTCCCTTCTTTGAGGAGGATATGGCAAAAGTACCAACATTATGGACTACTAGTCCCTATGACGTGGGGTGCATAAAGAGCATAGGGGGAGTAAGAATAAAATTGAAAAAAGGTGCAATACTCCCTAGAGTGAAGCAATACCCACTATCAAAAGAGGCAGATGAGGGCATATATGAAACAATAACGGCCCTTATAAATAATGGCATATTGGTACCATCAGAATCACCATGTAACACAGCTGTTTACCCAGTGCGCAAAGCTAAAGGAGGGTCTTGGCATTTCATCCAGGACCTCAGGCCCTTAAACAACATAGTGGAAGCAGAATACCCCATAGCAGCCAACCCGGCCACAATATTGTGTGGCATTCCAGCAGAGGCATCACGATTTACAGTGATTGACCTCAAAAATGCCTTTTTCTCAATACCCCTGCACCCAGACTCACAGGATCTAACAAGCGTCACGTACAGAAACACAAAATGGAAACACACCAGATTGCCACAAGGGTACTGCGAGTCACCCTCAATTTTCAACAGAGTAATACAGATGGACTTGGGTAACATTGAAGTGGAAAGCACAGTGTTGCAGTATGTCGATGACATAATAATTTGCAGCACAAGCGAAAAAAGATGCAGAGAGGACTCATTAAAGATGCTGACAATATTGGCTGAAAAAGGTTACAAGGTAGACAAAGAAAAGTTACAGTACTGTCAGGAACAGGTACTATACATTGGTCAGCTCATATCCCAATACGGAAGAAAGATTGCACCACAAAGAGCACAGGCCATATCAAAAACGCCGTTGCCCCAAACAGTGAGGGAACTGCAGCAGTTCCTGGGACTGTGCAACTACTGTAGAGCATGGGTGTTTGATTACAGCTCATACATAGGACCCCTACTTGAGGCATTAAAAGAAGCTAACAAAGGGGAGAAAAAATTGGGGTGGACAATGGAGATGAAAGAGGACTTTGATGAACTGAAAGATGCAATATCAACTGCTCCGGTACTGGCCACCCCAGATTATGAACGACAATTCTTTATATTTTCACATTACGACTCAGCAGTAATGAAAGCAGTGTTGGCTCAAAAAACAAGCATGGGTTACAAACCAGTAGCATTTTACAGTGGTCACTTGGATCCTGTGATGTTAGGACATTTCCCTTGCGAACAAGGTCTCGCCGCAGCTGCCTTTGCGGTAGAGAAAGCATCATCAATCACAATGGGGTTCCCAAACACACTATTTGTGGAACATGCACTATTTGCAATATTGAACAAGCCTAAGTCCACACTAACCACGCAGAGGGCGTCAGGTTATGAGATCATCTTATCCAGACCAGAATTATCAATTGTTAGATGCAGCACAGTTAATCCTGCAAGGTTTATAGCGGAAATAATTGAGGAAGAGGAGACTATGCACATGATTGTACACAGACTACCGAAATGTACTCATGTACTAGGAAAGTTGAAGAGAACGCACTAGATGGAGGAGAGCTCTTGTTCATTGATGGGTCATCAACAATAGACCAAAGTGATGGGATAAGGAGAACTGGGGCAGCAGGGGTACAAATGACAGAGGAACCGGTGTGTGTGGCGGTGAAATGCGTACAATTACCACAACATTACTCTGCTCAAGCAGCAGAATTGGTTGCACTGATCTTGGCGTTAAAGGAAAGCTTTGACAAAAGAGTGACTATATATTCTGACAGCGCATTTGTCACGTCTACTGTCCACTCAGTATTGTCCAAATGGAGGAGAAGAGGGTTTAGGAGAGCTGACGGCACCCCAGTGCAACATGCTCTCTTATTAGCTGAACTAATTGAAGTAATAAATGACCCACAAGAATTAGCTTTGGTTCATTGTACCACACACACTAATGGAGAAGATCTTGTCTCAAAAGGAAATGCAGCAGCAGACGCACATGCGAAGTATGCTGCATATTTTGGCGAGATATGGAACCCCCCCAGAGTCAGAGAGAGGGAGAGGGAGGGGGATAGCTAAAGAGATGATGATAAGAGAAGGGTACACCCATCTCCCAGCCACACAGATAATGGAGTTACAAGCGGCTGCACCAATGGCAGAGAAAGAAATATGGGTAAAAAGAGGATGTACAATGTCACCAACTGACGCACTATGGCGCCAGGGTAACACTGGAAAAATGGTAATGCCATTGGCACTATTGAACACCGCCCTGAGCCAACTCCACCACCCAGCCCACACAGGCAAGGAAGTTATTGCAGCACGAATTAGGGAAGATTGGTTCTGTCCCGAGCTAAATTCCCATGTGACAAATTTTATCAGCAATTGTCTCACATGTCAACAGTTTACGGCCGGTCATACGCTGAAAGTGATAAAAGGTACTATACCCCGGCCAGAGGGACCCTTCCTGCACATCCATTTTGACTATGTTGATATGATCAACGTATGTCAAGGAAATAGGTATATGATTGTAGTAGTATGCCCATTCTCCAGGTGGATTGAGGCAGGACCGTGCTCACATCCAGATGCATTTAGAGCAGCTAAATTTCTAGTGAGGGAGGTTTTCCCCAGGTGGGGAGTGTGCGAGGTACTGCGGTCGGATAATGGCCCGCATTTCGCTAATGAAATGTTCCAGCACATCACATCCTTACTGAACATCAAGCATAAATTTGCATGTGCATATCACCCACAGGCCAACGGTATATGCGAACGCCTGAATGGCCTACTAAAGGAGGCAATTGCAAAGATACAGCAAACAACAAAGAAGAGTTGGTTGTATTGCCTTCCGCTAGCTCTATTTGAGCTGAGGAATAGACCAGGCTCCGACCACCACCTCACTCCTCATGAGGTGGTGACCGGACGACAAATGCGCCTTCCTCTAACGCCAACATCAAGGGCATTCACAGACTATGAAAACACTGCAACTGTTCTTGGTGATGAAATGTACCAATATGTGTCTTCTTTGGTTACTAGTGTAGTGTTTGTGTCTCAACAGCTCGAGCGCACGCGGGGCGGGTCTAAGAGTGATCAACAAGAAGACGCGGATAAAGAATTGGAAAAGGAAAAACTGTGCAAAATTGCTAAAGGTGATCACGTGCTACTCCGCAATTTCAATAGAAAGTGGAACAGCCCACGCTTCACTGGCCCCCACCTGGTAGAAGAGGTATCTACGAGAGCAGTAAAGTTGCAGGACAAACGTGCCTGGAATCACCTACACGACGTAAAAATCTGCAAACTCCAGACCCGCCCTAGCGTCACCGACAGGGCCATTGGAAGAACAGCAACAACGTCACCCACGGAGGAAGAGACTTATACTACAGCTGACGACCTAAGTGTCTCCATACCCTGCCACCCCCCAGATTCCCCAGAGACAACTACTGGAATAGAAATTGGTAATTCCCATACCGCCCACCCCATGGTCACACTATCAAAGAGTAAAGAGACTTCCGCCAGTTGAACCCCAAACCCTCTGCCCATCGACCCCCTACCCACTACAGTAACCACCCAATTGAAGGACATTGTCTTGCACATATACACATGTAAACACTTGAATGTTCTCTTTTTTCTTTCTCGCACATGCAGGTACCACGTATTATTGTATTGCTAAAGAAAACAGATAACTAACAAAGTTCATTGCCTAGGAGTAGATGCTACCCTCAGACGATAACTGCCCTGAAGAGCTATCACACCAATTTGTCTATCACATAAAAAGGCCAAAGTACCTGAAAAGAAGGAGGGTACGTGTCTACTACACAGCATTTATCTTGGCCATAGAACAATCAATGCCCCATCTTCACCAACACTTGCCTGCCCTAAGAGACAGATCGCTTAGATTGGCGTGGGAACAGCTCTTCGCCTGGGCACTGAACGACTACTTGATAGGGAGAGCTTGAAAACAACAACTAACACTAATAACAAGCCTATTGAGAATTTTCAGGCGGGCAACTTCAACGCCGCAAGAATAAGCTGCCGGACTGCAGCAAGGTAAAAGCAAAATGCCGGTGAGACTAGCTTTTGTAATAAAGATGATAGGGATTTTGATGATCACCGGATTTTAGGCTGCCTCTGTATGACAGAAAAGTTATGCTATCAATATTTTGGCTGTACCCAAACCTAATATACCCCCACCCACGGCTGCAACAGGTGTCACGTCAGGTGGTACTAGCAAGATCCCACATAAGGGAAATAAAGTTAAACGCAGCACATACTCAGATAATTAAGGTATTGATAACTACATAACAGATTCAGCACACGTCTCAAACAACATGTGGTACCAACACATGACCCAAATAGGTAAGCAGACAACAGAAGACAGCTGCTACGTTTGCTCATTGATCCCATACGCCATGAGCACTTCTCGAACATTCGTTGCCACGGAAATAGATGAAAAGACAGCACGATGTATAATATACTTGGCACTGTTCCAAACGAAAGGGAGATTTCAAGGGACGGTGGTGAACATGGTGTGGAAAACGCGAGACACATATCCATACGAAAACAACTTCCTCAAGACCTATTTGAGTTACCACAAGAGCAGTTTGCATGCTGAAGCATTCAGATACATGACAAGTGGCCCTGAAAAGGGAGAAACAAAGAAAGTAACACTACAATACCTACCATGTGACTGGTACGCCACTGAAGTTCCTGGTAAACAAGGATGTTGGGAAAGACCACTGGTAACAATAACCGGGAAGGTGTACATGGACAACAAATGGGACATAGGAGTGATTGGCAGCAACATGGTAACAAGAGAAAATATTACAACTATTAATGAACAGAATAACAGATGTTGGACGATTTGGATCAAGTACATACCCATGCTAACGTGGATAGAGAAGGATGAAGACCCAATAACCATACTGCCGCTGTCGGCACCTAAGGTATGCTACCAACATAGAGGAGAAGTGGACGTGGGATACAACACCAACTGTGCAAGCGTGATGGAGTTACCTGAGGGGGGAGCAGGAGCAGCAGTATTAATGGACCATTACTGGGCCTGCGGAGACAAAGCATGCCACACACTGCCCCCTCTGTGGAATGGTATATGCACAATGGTACACGTTAATGTACCATCACTAGTGGTGCCCCAGAAACATGTGAACATGGCGAACTTCCCTAAAATGGATGAAGGAAACAAGAGGAAGAAGAGATCTGTAAAACCTCAGAAGTGGCCAGAGAATGAAGACAACAACAACAACAATGTCCTGAATAGAAAGAAAAGACAAGGAGAACCTCTGACAGGAAATTACCTATGGGGAAGGTCGGAAACAGCACTCACTTCAATCCCACCAGAACACAGACTATTCAGCAGAGCAACAATGTTCTTCTCGTCAATAATACATCCGGGACTACAAGCTTACGCAAACGCAAAATGGCTCCAGATAATTCGATGGGAACTAATGATGACAATTAATTCTACAGTAAATGGATTCAACGCAATAAAAGAGGAACTGAGAGCAGTGAGGATGGTAGCACTACAAAACAGATATGTATTGGATCTCCTTACAGCAATGGAAGGAGGAGTCTGCGCAAAGATAGGACAATCATGCTGCACATTCATTCCTGCTAACGATGATGACAATGGTACACTGACAGAAGCAGTATCACAACTGGCCCAGATGCACTCCCAAATAATGAATGAAAGTAAAGGAGTGAAGAAGGATGACAGCTGGTTATCACTGTTATGGTCATGGATGCCATCTTGGCTGTCGGACGGACTGAAGATTATAGTTGGATGCATAATACTGGCTTGAGCTGTACTGATCATAATAAGATTCTGGAAGGCCCGAAAGGCACGCACCACAGACGAAATGATCAAAATGGTTGGTATGCACCCCTTGATGCCGGCAGATGATGGCCAGCACACAGGCACAATAATAAAAGAGAGAGAAAAACTGCGCAAACAGATCATCACCAACCACCTGGACCCACCATCTGTGAAGCTCGAAAACCCAAGAAACCCAAGGAGCTACATAGGGAAATGGGTATACTGCACACCTGGAGGAACCTGTGTATATATGTACTGGTCATTTGAAGACCATGTCAACCACTATGGGCATTTGGGAGGAGTAACTAAAATATGGAGAGTAAGAGGAGATAAGGAAAAAGATATGTTTGTGGTCGACAAGTCGACCAGAGGGGGGACTGAAGTGGGAGAATGGAACAAAAGGCTCCCACCAATCCCCTCACGCCCCTGCCCTAGAGGATCGCGGCCCAGACATCCACCACGAGAGGAGTTTGCCTATCTACCAGACGACCAAATACCCTGGTACAGGAACATACGGATGTGCCCACCCGCCTGCCCACCAGCCTGCCCTGCCCATGCCGACACCTGCGGCATGGATGAACTCGACTGAACCATTCAACAGTAAATGAACACATCGTTAGAGATGCCATGACGACCTAGCCAACGGTCAGCACACCCGTAGAAACATGCACAATGGACACTCCCACACCAATCCACACGAAGAACACATTCAGTGCTATGACGTAGGTGATGGACACACCCACTGACGCGCATCTTTATTATTTTTCACATAGGTTTTTCAAAATGCAGAAACGCAAGACGCACAACGAACTCATCTAAAATGCTTGCTGACGCTTCTCCTACCCCATGCATTGCAATGAGAAATATAACGAAGACATGATACTGGGGATAAGGCAATATGATGCCATAACCTAAAGCGCCGTGCATCAAACGTCCCCACCTATGCACCAGGCCCAAGTAGGCCGCAAGCAAGAGCCTCCATGAACATTGAACGAGCAAGAGTACAATTGCTGACCCTGCAGAATGAGCCCGGCGAGAACAGACAGTCAAGGGCACAATGTTGCAAACTCGCATGCCACAAGCCGAAGCCAAGGTCACACCTGCAAACTAAGCCAGACACACAGTGGAAGATGCAATATTAAATGTGCAGAATTCTGCCTCAACCACGGTCTCTCCTCACGTGACCAAGCCGAACCTGACAGGGTGCCAGGCCCAGGAGCAGGGAGGCGCCTGGATACCACGGTTTTAGACACAGGCAGCAACAATTAAGCGACTCAATGGACATCTGCGGCAGTGGGAGTAGTCTGCCCTCCAGCATATGAACAAATCCTCGCATTGTCTGCACATACCCATAGTTATACATTGTTGCAAATGACAGGTGCACCGCGAGCTGGGAACAGCGATGGTCCCAGACTGGGGGGCTCGCGAGTGGACCAATCAGAACATGGGGCTCTTATCACTGACGCCATAAACATTAGCCAATCCTCAGGGTTCTTCATGTAACAATTTTCATGTATCTAATTGAAGGGACAACCCAAGTATACCACCTGACTGACCCTCAACCACTAACAACATTCTCTATACGTATGCTATACTAACCCTACCACTCAAGGAACCAATCCAGAGTGGCGATAGGTTTTTTGCTAAACTTTCCCAGGTGACACAAGTAGCGTGTCATACTAAGGTAAAAAGGGCCTGCGAGCCCCACGGAGAGGGAGAGAGTGTCAGGACGGACGCGTACGATCCTTGACCCATCCCTGCCGTTTTGTTTAATAAACAGCAGAACCACCTTGCTTCTTGCGTGTGCCTCATACTCATTTTTGGGATACACGGGAGGAGTTGGGGCCTCCCTGCCCGGAGGTCCACGGACAGCCCAGCCGGCCCCGGGAAAATTTCCCCCCGACAATAGGAACTTTGTGAGGGGTCTGCGCCTGGAAGAGGGGGACCCAGGGGTGAACCCATCACCCGAGAGATACGTGGAACAGAACTTTGTGCTTGTTTGTTGAACACTTCAGTCCTTCAAAGGCAAGAGACTTTTGAGAGTAAAGAGACTTGGCCTTTGAGAACCTTATAACTGAAATGTATCTGTTGACTCGTGGTGGAAAGGCTCGAGAATGTGCTGTGCTCAGGAGACCCACCTTATCCCATGTTCAAATCATGGGGAAGGAAGTCCCAAGGAAAACACTTCCCGACACATTATTTGTGAACACTTCTTTCATTTGAAAACCTTATCCCAAACTCTTTCTATACTTAGTTGTGAGGATGTGGCAATATTTATTTTGTTTTTTTAGCGTAGGCAATTTATATTGACAAGACCCCACAAGGACTGCCTTATTTTGAATTGATGGTCGAAGCTTGCTCCCATATTAGATTTAGGTTTAGATTGGATGTTTTTCCAATCTGCATACAGTTTAATCAACACCCTTGAACTGTGATCACTTGTGTCTGTCTATTCTTGATACCATGCAATCCTTACAATATGCGCCTACTACACCTAACATGTGGACGTACGACACTTGCTATCACATGCTATCACATGCACCTAGGACACATGCATCTAGGACACATGCATCTAGGACACATGCACCTACAACACATGCACCCTCAAGACATGCACAGATGACAAATGATCCTACGACACATGCTCCTAAGACATATGCTTTAACGACACATGCTCCTACCACACACTCTTACAACACACACTGCAATGACACACTCCTATGACACGTGCTTCTATGCCACACAACGCTATAATATACACTCCTACAACATGCGCTCATACAGCACATACTCCTACAACACATGCTCCTACAGCACATGCTACTACAACACATGCAGCTAAAACATATACAACACACAATCTTGCGACATACGGTCTTACAACACAGAAACATACAACACAAGTGCTCACGACACATATACTTACGCCATGCGTGGTAATGCAACAGGCTCTAATGCCACACACACACTCTTATACCACACTCTCTTACAGCACAGGCTAGTATTACAACAAGCATTAATGTAACTGTAAAAAAAAGTTGAATTATTTGAAAACAAAAAATGCACAAAAGAGTTAAGGTTAAACCAACAAACACTTAAAGTCTACAAACATCAGAAATAATAAAGTTAATGTAGCAACATAATACACTTTATTAATACATTTCAAAACATATTATATTAAAATCAAATATCATGACTACCACAACTCACTCACACTTGGAAGCATATAATATTACCATAACATTATAACAATGTGACACATGAAATAAGTAATTGTATAAAATGTTAAATCGTTCAAAAGTACATTCAATGTACACCTCTAAATGTTAAAAGAAAGTATAAAATATTACTGTAATGCAAAATTCTACATAATAACAAACTGATATTATAACTTACACAAGCATAATTCCACCGAACAATTGCAATTAAAAAAATGCACAGAATATGTTCAGAAATAAATCTACAATAACAAAATATACATGAGCATTTAAGCCTTATACTTTATATATGCAATGATTTCATGCATGTGGATGGGAGGCAAAGTAACTCTTTACACCAAATAATCAAACCAACTCAGGAAGATGGCTAAGTCCTTTTACTGTTTTATTAATTGTCTAAAACAGGGAATTACAAAGGACATCAATGGGCGTCGCACAACATCCCCACAAAGCATTTCATAAAAAACAACACTTTTGTAGTAAAAACGCATCATACGTGACGTTGCACTACATGGCAAAAAAGAAAAACCTATGGGGGCTTCTGGTTGGCTGAAAGGGAACGTCGGGTTGTGATTGGGTCTCTAGAGTTAGGTGGACAACTCATGGCCACCCCTAGTGCAAGTCATCTTCAAACGTTATTGGAACCACAGTACAAAATTGGCTCTCAAACTATAAGGCCCTTCATTATATGGCACTCTACAATTGTTTGGCATGCTCGTGCCCTTCTGGAACATTTGGCTCACTAGCAGCATGTAAGCTCATACCACAGGTGTGTGGGGATAGACTGGACTGTACCTCCCCACCCAATTAGCCCAACATTTCTCATCACCCATGCCTTCTGCCATAACTATTGTCTTTGAACTTGGCCTTGCAATACATTCTCTTCTGTGGGATCATAAGGGAGTGTGAGCACATGCTTATCATAGTTCTGGAATTGCGTGCCGAACTCTATCTTCATCCTGGAGTCATGTGACAGGAGACCACAATTCGGTCCATTTTGCAACATTTAATTGTCTTGAATTAATAAAATTTGGCACCCATGGTGTTCTTTTTTTGCACCTTAGCAAGGGATGATTCAGCTTCTCATGTTCTCTGCCTTCAAGAACAGATAACCAGTCTTGGCTGCTTTTAGTCTTGACAGCAGGCTGGACAGCCCTTCTCAATTATCCCATGCTGCCAGCTAATTCTCTGCTGTAAAACAGCTTTCAGCCCTTCTCTTCATGGTTTGAACTTACTAAAATTGTGATGCCGATGTCCAGCTTCTATATAATGGTGGCTCTGCCTGCAGTCTATTCACTACGTATAGCCAGCTTCTAAGATGACTTGATCTTCTTGCATTGCTGCATCTGTACAGTTATAGAACAGTTTGCATTTTCTACACTGCTCTTCATACCTGCAATCTTTGTTTCGCACATGAATGTTTACTCGATTCTTTACTTCGTCATCAGTTTTGATAAGGCCCATACATTCTCTTCTTCAGCCAGTCTTCTCAGTGCATCACGCTCATTTCTTGTGACGTCACCAACTTCTCTTTCTCTCTTTTTCATATTCCTTCGGGACTCCCCGCCAAGAGATTGTCATCTTTTCCGGATTACATCTGGTAGGGTTTTCTTAGTGGATACCCTTTCTCAAAGATTCTACACAGAATAGTCACAACTGCTGGTGTCAAGCATGGCCCAATTTCACGCTGCCATCATACAGGTAGTGGAGGGGCGGGACTTCCTGCAGGTGCAGTTGGCTGCTCATCTACAAAAAGGGTAGAAATCTCCCTACAAATCCTGGGAACAAGAGACGGGGTATAAGAAGAGCAAGAAAGCTGGGAGGCATTGAGTCCTCACCTAACACTAGGTAAGGACGCATTGAGCGACAGTACTGACAGGCTAATGGAAAAAGTCTTGAGTTGCTGCCACATGGGGATTATGATGCGTGAATAGCCTCATGAGAAGTTTTAGAGAGCCTCGAGCCTTTAATGGGTGCTGAGAAATCCAAAAGACACATAGGGCCTGATTCACAAAGCACTTTTCAATGGGATTCAACCATTGAAAAACACCATCTGAATCAGGGCAATAGACCTCACAGGGGCATTTTGAAGCTTTAGCCTTGAGCTGAAAGGGGCACTGAGAAGTCTGAAAGACACCTAGGACCTTGGAAAGGCAATGAAAAGTCTTATACTGTGCCTAGAGACTGAAAGAGCTGAAAGTCGTCTAGACCTAGAGAGAGGATTGAGGTTTTAGAAAGACAGACAGGGGCTTTGGGAAGCCGGTAAAAACTGCCTAGAGTGGTGCTGAGAAGTCTGAAAGATGCCTACAACCTGAGAGTGGTATTACACAGTTTTATAAAGCGCCTACAGCCTTACAGGGCCGCAAAGAAGTCTGAATGTTGCCTATCCATATTTTTGTTTAGTGAATATCTTTATTTATTGAACATTTGGAATTCCATTTTTAACAGACAAGAAATACATAGGGGGGAATGAATTTCAATGAGACAACCCCTTTACATTAGTGTATGGATTTCTAATTGAGAGGAAGACCGGATGACAAAGGGGTAGTATGGATGGACAGGGACTAGGGATGGAGTCCCAGGCACAGACCTGCATACGCTGAACATTAAGGACAGAGAGTAGGAGCATTCAAGCAGCGTGCATATATGCTTTATTATAAAATTGGATGTCACATTATCCTGAGTGTAAACTGGGGTCAATCAGTGAAGGTGCTGAAGACATGGGAGGTGGTGAGAGGTGGAAGGTTCCACTGATGGGATAGCCATAGGGTCAAGGGGCAGGCATTTAAGGGAAGGGAGGCAAGTAAAGAAAAAGAGCAGAAACCAAAGGATGCATGTGAGGCAGGATATGGCAGCGTTATGGAGAGAGGAAGATCACAGAGTGCAAGAGGAAGAGTAGAGAAAGATACAGTGAGCCAGGTAGAGAACGTGTGGAGCGATATGGATGGAGAGCCATCCCGTCTTATGTCAGTGTGGCGAGGTAGGGGAGGATGTGAGTGGGCTGTAGAGGACAAGAGTCGCAACGTTGAGAATGTTATTTAGCGGAGACAAGAAGTAGAGGGGGAGCCAAGGAATAGGCTTGAAGTGTAGTCCATTTTGACTTGGTTGTTTTTTTTCCATATGTGGTTGTACAAACTTGGGAAGCCAAAACCATCACTGGCAAAGAAGGTTAGTTTATCATTGGTTGGAAAGTCAGATCGCCTGGGGACTGCCCCTGGGGTGTAGCGGTGCACGGCGTAAATCAACATAAAATAACATAGGTCAGAGAATTTAGGGGGTTAAAGAAAGAAAAGTGGAAATGAAAATAGAATTTGGGTTAATATTCTTCTTGCTCTCTGAACTGTTCTGCTCGGTTGTTGTTGGCCAATGCGCATGCACTCCACACCAGCACTCATGGGGCCTGGTCACGAGTTGGGCAGTATCCCAGCTGGGATTCCGCCCAACGATATTAGCGTTAGCGCCCACTGTTCCGGATCACGGGTTGTGCGCTCACTGTTAATCTCCATTTTCCAATGGGTCCATTGGACCCAATGGGGAATATTTGGTGCAATTACCGCGTGGTAATAGCACCAGCGGTAATTGCACCAAAAATGGGTATTTTCTTAGCATATTTACCCCCAGCTTTAAGCTGGGGGTAAACACATCAGACTAGTGATAGGGCCAGCCCTTTAATGCGGCCGTAATACCGTCACCGCTGCATTTAAGGGCTACCACCAAACTCGTGATGAGGCCCCGGCTTTTGCCTCATTAATAACACAATTGCTATAACCAAGTTCGCAAACAAAGTGCACTTCTAAGTACTCCGCCATGTTTGCATTAATACATTCAATGCCTTTCTGGTACACTTTAACAAGGCACTCGGTGCACTCTGTGGGATTCGCCCTGCAGGCAGGCCTGCTCTGTTAGTCCTAAGCAGCTCCTGAAATGCATCACCTCCCTCCGCCTTGCCCCTTATCAGGAGAGCTGACTTTTGATCTTTCCGGTTGGGGTTGGAGGGGGCTGCCAGGGTGCAGATGGACAGATTTATAGGAAATCTCATTCAACGTATAGGGACTTTTAGAGCAGATGGCTTTTCGGGCGGTTGGGGGGGGGGCTTCCCGGGCCCCAGAGCAAATGCTCTGGTGGGTGTTGCCCCACAACTGTGCCCCTCAGAACAGGAGCACTGGAATTCTCTGGCTTTCTGGTCAATTTTTTAGTACAGTTGAGGAGGGCTTTAGGACCCTCTCCGATTTGTAGTTTTCCAGCAAGGCATTAAAGGGAATTGTAGTTTTTAGATGCTATTCTCCAATGCTCAGTGTGTGGCTCCTTGCAAGGCCCTCAAGAGAGTTATTTGCCCTCCAGAAAGAAACTCTCTTCTCCCCAGAAGAGTCTCCTGTCCATCTTTGAGTCTCTCTTTGACTTTTTGCCGGCCCCAGGTGAAGGCACATAATGACCTGCATCTCCTCGTCCTCCGATATAGTGGAAGGGGAACAGGCGGCTTGCCTTGCTAATCGTGCATCCGGCCCGCCACTGTTCTTGGCAATATGTGCAGAGTCTAATAATGTAGCAGAATCAGTGTGGAGCATAGTGAGAGTGGCCATGTCGTGGGATGTGATCCATATTTATGGACATTACAGCAAGTTGGGCATGGTGAGCCTCAAACTGATCAAGGGAAAGGAGGTTTGTTGCAGAGTGACTGGGCATTCCAGAGCTCAAGAGTGGGAGTAATTGAGAAGAGAGAACAGGCAGGAAACACAAGAAGTGGGCTAGAGGAGTTTAGAGCAAAGGGGCTGCTCCAGTGTGTCTTAGTGGTCAGACGTCAAGAAAGGGACATGGAGGAGAGCAGTGTGGAGCATGGGTGGATCACAGCCGCGTGGGCACACAATATGAAACCAGCATTGCAAGGAGGATGCTGAGGAGGTGTAACATATGACCAAGGGCAGAGAAGGGCAGAGAAGGGCTCTGGGCGCGGTTAGTCGGAGGAAGCATGGTGCTCCCTTGGAGTTGTCACTTCTGGTTGAATGACATGAGAGTCACTGCTGACCAGGACTGGTTAAACATAGATGCTTTTATTTACTCACTGATCATTAATAATGATGCAGTTGGTAGCAATGGACAATCACAGTCACATGTGCTAGAGCGCTAGCAGTGGACTGTATAATAATAGCTTCCATTAGTGCAAACTAGTGCAGATGGGTATACCACAATAAGTAGTTTGTGGGCAATACAGTTATTTGATCAAACTAAGATGGCAGGAGGAGTTGTTGGATCAGGGAGCCAGGTCAGGGCCAACACGGCACAACAGCATCCTGCTTTGCAGCACAAGCGTTATGCAACCTGGTAGGCCTGTAATGTATAGCGTTATAAACAAATGGAGGGGCCGTTATTGCGGGATAATGACCAGCCAGCCAACAGTTTGCCAAGGGCCGTAAATTGGGGAACGGTCATTACCCCAAACCCTAATGACCCCTCCCAAGGTCTGTAAGGCTATTTGCACATGGTGGTCGTAGCAACGCATGTTTTGGAGTTTTTGTGCTGAAGTAAAAAATGGTGGTTTAAGAGGGAGTAAATTAAATGTGGTTTCATTTTGTGTGCTTCTAAAACAGAATGTTCAGATTGCAGTCAATACCGATAGTTATTGGCTGCAATCTAAACATTCTGATTGGCTGAGAGGAGGTCAATAACATTTCCATGTTCTAATTGGGTGGACATATTATCTGCACAATTTGGCGGGATGGCCAATCGGTGGGTTATTTGGCTGCTGAGACCCAGAACCAGTGCAAACATTGTGGAAAGGAGCAAAATTCAAGATGGTATATTTCCAGCAAGGAGCTTCGGAGCAAGACGACTGCTCTCACTCTTGATGTTGCGGGAAAGTCAGGTTAAGGAAGACTGCTCAGCAGTACTTAAGGCCCATAGCATGTCAGAAGGGCACTTTCAGACATCTAGAGGGCTGGCCAGAGGACTTAATGTAGATTTTACTACTGTTTCTCTGTTCTCCAGCAGGGACCCAGTTCCAGAATGAAAATGGCAGCTGCAAGAGGAGTTGACAGCATTCACTCTGATAATGCGAGGAGCCCATTACTTTCCCAGGGTGGGTGGGAAGTGGGAAAGCAGAGAGGCAGAAGGGGATTCTGAAATAACAATACTACATACATTTTGTATTGTTTGTACAATACATGTCTTCCTACACTCACAGCATATGTGTGTTTCTATTTAATATGATTTGGTTTTGTGGTCAGGGGTGACCGCAGAAAATCGCTTGATTATCCCGTCACAGATGGTAATGTGGCTCTAAAATTAACATTGAACTACGTGGCAGAGAAGGTCTGTAGTCCTGCTCCTGGTCTGGGACCCCATTTGTTTACCTGCATGCCCACCTCACCATTATGGGTGCCTCACCCTTTCTCATGGTGGCCCTGAATCATGCTGTTCTCATCTTCATCTTGTATCCTGGCTTGCAACATTATGTGTTACTATTGACTTCTGCAATTGCATTTGCTCTCCCCTCTTGCTTCTCCACTCTTTTTGATTGCTTACTCTCTGTTCTCTCCTCCTCTCCCTTTCTCCCTTTTCCTATATCCTCCCCTTACTTTGTTCTATGCACTTACTCTATTAGAATTGTCCCTGGACCTAGTATGATAGCAACCTCTTCTGTCTCGTCCCCCATCCCATTACTTGTTCTCCCCTATCCCCTCCAGCACTATCGGAAATGTCGTCAGGCCTAGTATGATAGCCGCTTGTTTTGTTCCTCCCCTCCCTTTCTGCACCCCTCACCTCTTGTTTTTCTCCGGCTCTACCAGAAATGTCGTCAGGCCTAGTACGGTAGTCGCCTGTCTGTTTCCATTTCCTTCCCACTCTCCCCCTATCTATGTCTTAGCTCTTGCACTATCTGAAATGTCGTCAGGCCGAGTATGATAATTAATTTCACATCCTTACTGTTCATGGCCTGTAAGAATGTCATTGTATTTTCCCTTGTTTCCTCCCTTGCCTTGAAGTGCTTTGAAACACATTGTGTACAGGCTCTACATAAATAAACTATCATATCATATCATTTGTTGCTGAGTGTCTGTGTGTGGCTACTATTGGCTGGGGCAGTATATTCCCGACTTAAACTCCTCATAAAACTAACAAAAAAAGCCAAATGTACCATTTCCACTGCCGTGGGGGTGGCAATGTCTACCTACATTGAAAATGCGTACATCACCACCAGAATGGGCCCGCCTCTGGGAAAACTGCTAAAGATTTGCAATGATGGTCTCTCCAAGAGAATCATGCTGTGATTGGCTGAAAGTATCAGAGTGGGTTTGTTTCTTAACCCTGCACCTAGCAAAGCAAACATCTGCCTCTCTCTGATTCCTTTGACCCAAGGGCCTACCAAGTAGCGGGTCTCCGCAACCTGGTGAAAACTGAATAATGTAGAAAAGAGACACAACTCTGATGGTTCTTTTTCAATTCTGTGGGTAATTGTGCATGGCCGTTCTTAGTTGGTAGAGCAATTTGCTGTATATTTCAATAACCTCAGAGACTCCACCATGCTAATCAGTTATGTGACCCCCCAGCAGATGACTTATTTTATTTTTCCACACACTTAGATTGGGACACTTTGTAAGAGTCTTTGGGCTTCATTACGAGTATGCCGATCTGGAAAGAGGTGCCGGTAACAATGAGTAACAGCACCTTTTCCAGACCGGCATAGTAGGGGCAGTGAACTACCGGCAGGCCCCGACAGGCAGATAATTCACTGAAGCACCAGCGCTGTTAACAATGGAGCTGGTGCTTCCGCGGTTCCCATCCCATGGAGTCCTGTGGGACTCCATGGGAATGGGAACTTCCGTTTCTCCCCCATGCGTACTATCCTGCTAATATATCGGGTGGCAGAAACGGTAAGCCGAGATTGCTGGTAAACCGCCGTCCTTACCAGCAGCTTACCGGCCATCTCATAGTGAGGCCCTTTGTGTCTTATTTGAATAGGTGGTACACCACCAGAAATAAAGGAAAAGCAATAACTCTTATTAGACTTAAATAACAAGATATACATGTAATTATGACTCCTGTCCCACCTTCCAACAAGACGCCACTTTCAGGCAACCATTTTTTCTCCCTTATAATTGCCTTTGATTTGACCATAACCTGATGATTGTCAAGCTCTTCTTTGTCAGGGAGACAGGCAGGATGATGCAAGTGTTTCTGAGAAGCAGCCTTGTTCGGGACCTTTGGGTCACTCTTCGCTTCTGTGGTGATATGGATGTTTTCTTCTAGAATGTTTCCGGAGTCCACAAAGGTGTACCTGGACAACCACCTGGACCAAACTCCATCTCACATTGAAATTCTTGCATCTGCAGGGCCCAATGTTCTATTCTTGACGTGAGTATTGGGATCGATCCTCTGAATAGCATCACCTCCGGCGTGTGACCTGTGACAACAATTAATGCGTGTCCATAAACAAACAAAAGACAGTGACCTCACCCTCACAAGAGGGCAATCACTTAATTATTGATCCTGGCCACATGTTTCTCTCTAGGGTCTGGGCACCCCACTATCATAGGTGATCAGCCAGGGATGTCCAAGTGGATTCCTCTGAAGTGGACCAACTTTTAGACCAGCATGAGGTGGTGTCTGCCTCCATCTCCTCTTCTCAGCTTGGGTTGAAGTAGGCCATGCCTGTGTTGGCAGAGAGGACATCCTTGGTAGCCTGGAAGGATTCTTGGTGGCTCGGAATCCATTTGATCACTCTGTGCAGAAGGTGTCTCAGGGTTCCTGTTAACATGGCTATATTCAGTTTGAAAAGCCTGCATTAGTTAAACATACCTATAACGCTTTCTTTCACCACTGGAACCTTTCCCTCCCCCTGAAGCACTCCCTTGCACCCCCACCTCCTAAAGAAGCCCTCTGCCTTTCCTGGCCAAACTCTTGGAAAAGCTGGACATCTACCAACTTAACCTTCACACTGAACCTGTTGATTGTCATCATGACCATCAGTCTGACTTCACAGCGGCCAGAAGCAGGGAAACTGCTCTGCTGAACATCCATGAAGACCTGCTCTCAAACTTTGATTCAAACCTTCCTTCTGTCCTCATTCTCTACGATCTTTCTTATGCTTCTGATACGGTCAACCATGCCATCCTGCTGAACGGCCTCCGTGATAACCTGGGTATCACTGATCAGGCCCTGACCTGGCTGACCTCCTTTCTGACACATCAAGCCTCCCAGGTGCAACTGGGGTCCTTCCTCTCTTCTCTCTCTCTAATTGTGGTATTTCCCAGGGGTCTGATCTTTCTCCCTGGCAGTTAAACCAATACCTGGCACCTCTTGCCCACCGCATAGCTGCTCTCTGCTACAACTTTCAGTGTTATGCAGATGACACTCTGATCTCATTCAGGCTCCCCTCAGCCGCCTCTACTCATTCCGCTCATTCCTGACTGTCTGCAATTCAGGAGTGGTGTACCACCAGTGATCTCCGCCTTAATGCCAGTAAGATGGAGATCCTCCTCATTGGAACACCAGCTCCCTCCTTTCCTCTCTCTCTCTGGCCACCCACCCTGGGCCCTCTTCGTGCTCCTACTTGTGAGGCTAAGAACCTCGGGTCATCTTTGACTCCACACTCTCCTTCTCTACTCACATCTCTGACGTCTCTAAGAAGTCAAACTACCAGCTGCATCTCCTCAGAGGTATTCCTCCTTTCCTCACTTTCCCCCAGAAGCTCACTGTCTCCAGACCTCTGGCCTTTCGAGGCTGGATGACTGCAACAGCCTCTTCATAAATCTTCCTGCCTCTACTCTCCATCCTCTACAACGTATCCAGAACAGGACTGCAAGACTCCAGCTCTGAAATCTCTTCATTGGCTCCCAGTGGCGGCAAAGATCAAGTTCAAGACACACTGCATTGTCTACAAGGCTTTCTGAGTCCTGGGACTGCGCTGCCTCCAGCTCTCTGACCCTAAACATCTTCCTTCTCAAGCTCTCTGCTCATCCACCTCCGACTCTCTGAGTGTCAGTCGATTTTCCAAGCAGAGAGTTGGGGGCAATTCTCTTTCTCCGGCTGGGGCCTCCCTCTGGAACAGCCTCCCTGCCTCACTGAAACTTGAGCAGGACCACCTTCGGTTCTGGAAGCAACTCAAGACCTTCCTCTTTGCTTACATCTTCTCTCTTCCTCTCCCCTGCTGATTACCTGTCTGATCAACGCACTGGTCACCTGGCCACCCTCTAAATTTGGGCCCAGGTCCCTACCTGTCCAGTTGCAACCCTCACTGCCTCTTGGCTCCCCCAGCACTTGTGGTCGGTATCTGTAACCCTACAGTTAACTTTCTTGCACTTATGAGAACCTGCACTGTGTCACCCGTTGGCTGTTCTCTTTACCTGCACTTCTCCACCCCAAACCCCCCTGAACACTTCTCTCCACCC
The DNA here is from genome assembly GCF_040938575.1 of Ambystoma mexicanum. Lineage (NCBI taxonomy): Eukaryota > Metazoa > Chordata > Amphibia > Caudata > Ambystomatidae > Ambystoma > Ambystoma mexicanum. The sequence continues at coordinate 1,175,576,607 of NC_090928.1, read as the reverse complement.
CATTCCCTGCACTTGCACGATCTGAATAGCAAAAGACCTAGTAAGGTAATTGTTTTTTCCTCCCTCTGTATCCCCTTGCCTGTCTTATCACACCTAGAAACACTTGTGTACAGGAGCGTTATAAATGCCATATCATATCATATCAAGAGGCAGACTGCAGCATGCCGTAACCTATGTCCGGCATGATCATCTATTTTGGAAGCAAAAGCTACTGCAATTTGATTGCTTTATTTGGTAACCTCATAGTCTTCACATATCCTCTACTTCCATCTTTTCAAGCTTCATCAGTTCCTCATCAACTTTCACCCGAATGCAGAAGGGAATGTGATGCCGTTTGACCGCAGCTGCCTGGACATTTCATCAAAATGAGTTGAACCTGATTGTTGTGGCACCATTGATACCGGAAAGTATGATTGGAAGCCAGATAATAAATCACTCACCTCAGACATGCTCACACCAATGTAAAGTGGATTAGTTGCAGAGATTCCGTAATGCTGCAGTTAAGGAGTGAGATAGTTCCAGATTTTGTCGAGAAATTCTCAATTGTCCTTATGTTCTGTTGCTGCTTCGAACCCGCCTCACATTGTTATGGGTTAGAGGCCTCATTGCATGATGAGTCTGGTCAAGGTGCATTTAATTCATGATTTAGGTTTGAGGTTTTGTAAACTTTTTGGCAACTGTGACCTCCACTGATGCTGATGTGCATATCAATGCCTTCACCTCAACTCCATTTGTGGGTTTGCACTTGGCGTGTGATCTTCCGGTATCGTGTCCCTTTCCATGAAAGGTAGAATGTATTCATCTTCTTCTCCTTCTCCTCCCTCCATATTAAGTCTTCTACAGACAGAGCATGCACACACATTAACCAGTGCAGCAAATTCCCACCACGATATGTGCGCAGAACTATCCATTGCCTCAAATTCATCTTCAAGGTTTTTTTTGTGCAAGTTCGTACGCCTTAATCCAGTCCACTGCAGATCCCTGTGGATGCACAATGGTCATGCCAGGAAACACAAACTCCTCGTACGAAGCACTCACATGAGATACGTAGTGCGATCCCCCCAACTTGAAGATGATGTTAGGGACATGTCTGCTTTCCTCAGGACCATTCTCTGCAAATGTTCAGATTTGCAAACTTTCATGATCTATGCACTTGCTTGTTCACTGAGGTTATGAAGTTCAAATGTGGTAAGTAACACTCCCTCCTGGCTGAGTGTGGGAATCAATGATTGATGCTCCCTGGACCTGCTGGGCCCGCAGTATCAGAAATGTTTCCCAATCCACAATCATTGATGAGTTGAAGCAGTCACCATCATAATCGTCATCTGCACCAATATTTGCTGAGGTCAGGCACTCGTTCTGGACATCACCCTGAATCCACAAACGGGCCCTTTTAAATCAGTAACACGTCATACAAGGATGGAGAGGCAGAATGACTCTTACACCAAATAATAAGATCGACTCAGGAAGTTAGCAAAATGTCTCCTCCGACTGTTTTATTTTCAATTGTCTAAAACAGGGAGTTTCAACAGACATCAACGGATGTTCAATTTTTCTCTCAATCATTTTGCATAAAAAACACACTTAAGTACTAATAATTTGTCGTAAGTGACGTCATACTACATGGCAAACTAAGAAAACCTATGTGGGATTGTGATAGTTTCAAGGGGAACGCCTAAGTATACTTTCTTTAAGGGATCGGATTGTGATTGGTCCTCCACAGTCAGGTGGACAACTTATGCCCACCCCTAATGCAAGTCATCTTCATCAGTTATTAGATACACGGTACATCATTGGCTCTCAAACTATAAGGCCCTTTGGAAGGCAGAGTTGCCACTGGATCGAGAGAACCGAAGAGAAGCTGAAGGAAGAGGACTAATGCAACTACTGAACCTCCATGTGAAGCCCTGCTGTGAGTCAGAATCGCCTGAAACTTTGACGACAGAGGAGATCTGAAAGGAATCTTCTTCCCCTGAGCTGGTGGGAGCAACCAGTTCACGTAACACCAAACAAGACCTCTCCTGGTCGAATTTGCTGTGCACCTCTGCAGTGAACCTGATAGCCAGGAGGAACGGACACTGTTTGGGTTTTAAGGAGCGCACCTTTTATTCGTTGCTTTGTTCTGCTGCTGGTTTCTCCCCTGGCCAGTGCAGGACAATCCAGTCTTCCTCCTTCTTGTCAATCCGACAGTCAGTTCAGGAACCGAGAGCCTGCAGGAACTGCCAGGAACTTCTGCCTCGGCTACAGCAGTCTTCTTCTTATAAGGTACTGTTCAAATCTGGTTGTTCGTTCTGTTCGACCGCGGTGAAAGCGTTTTAAATCTTTTGCCAATCCGAGGGCTTGTCCTTCTCTACTCTTTTGAATAACGTTTCCTCTGACCAACTTCGTTTTGAACTCTTGGCAAAGACTTAACCGCAAACTACTCTGAACTGTGTGATCCTCTGCAAAGACTCTGAACCATTAACATTGTCCCAGGACTATTGATTTGAATCCTAGTTGTAGTAAGCTTTTTCTAGATTTCCCTGCATATTACTTGCTGGTGTTGTTGATTGTGGATAATCTTGTCTTTCCTCCCCTTTTAAATTGCTGGAGTGGCATTTTGCTCACACTTTATTTTGAGCTTAACTTGTCCAGAATTGAATGGGTGTTGTGTAGTATATTACGATTGTTATTTTCTGCTGCTTTATATTAGCGAACTAAATGTATATTCTTTTAATCAGAAACCTTGAATTAGCGTATGCTTGAACCATAGTAATTACTGTTGCTTGTGTAACTTCTGATACTGCTCACTTTACTCTTGAGATAAGTCTGGGTGCTCAGCCGCCTCTACCAAATTTCTGTGTAGTACAGGCTTGTACCAAAGGTGAATTTGTACTTGCACTTGTAGTCTTAATTGTGTGTAGTGTTCCCAAAGGGTACTGCATATGATTCTGCCTAACACTGATTCAGCTTCTCACGTTCACTGTTCTTCAAGGATAGATAACCAGTTCTTGGGCGCTCCATCCTTTGACACCAGGCCAGGCAGCTATTCCAGGCCTTTCCTCGATCTTCAGCTGTCTTCTTACTGCAACACACAGCCCTCTGATCCTTCTTTCTTCAAAGGTCTGAGCTTACTAAATATGTGACACTGGTGTCGAGAATTCTATATATTGGCGGCACCGCTTGGAGTCTATTCACTGCGTATAACCAGCCTTCTTGATCACTTAATCTACTTGCGTTGCTGCATCTGTACAGTTATAAAACAACTTGCACTCTCTGCAGTGCTCATCACACGTGCAACCTTCATTCCGCACATGAAAGTCTTCTCGATTCCTTACTTCATTATCAGATTCTAGAAGGTCTATGCATCTTCTTCTTCGACCATTCTTCTCAGTGCGTCACGCTTATTTCTTGTGACGTCACCAGCCTGTTTTTCTTATTCTTGCTATTCCTTCGGGGACCTCCTCCAAGAGATTGCCATCTCTGAGAGGGTGCATCATATAGGGTCGTCTCAACGGATACCTTGTCTCAAAGGCTTTTCGTGGAACAGGCACCATCACTGGTGTTGCGCATGTCACAATTTCCGGCTTTCAACATATAGGCAAGATGGGGGCGGGACTTCCTGTAGAGGCATTCAGCTGCTCCTCTACAAGATGGGTAGTGGGACTTCCTGTAGAGGCATTCAGCTGCTCCTCTACAAACCCTTGCAATTTGATAGCAGTAGGGAACACTTCCACTGGATCAGACTCCTGATGGTAATCAGGAAATTGTTCATCAACGCCATCCACAGTTTACACAGTGGAAAGTCGACGGATGATGTTAGCTGTGGCTAATAGTGCTGCACATAGGCAGCCTGCAGTGGTTTTGCCAAGCAGCTAACACTATTGTACTAACCTCTGCCATTGATGTGGTTGGGGGTGACAGCTAAGGAGCACCCAGGGTCCATTCACAAAGGCTACTAGGCCCCAGTTCAGAGGTGTTGTGCTGTAGAGCACTGTAGCACACATTGGTTTCTGGTCTGAAGTATGGTTCGTGAGCAAAGACCTTCATTTATGTTCCAAAAAGCCTCCGTTAGTGTTTTGGGTGTATACATGTCTTGGTAAATGTAGCATATAGTACACTAGGGTTTGAATGGGACAACAAAAATCACTGTTTACACCCCCTGCCGTTGTCCACGAACCATTGACATATTCATTTAAAAATTATTTTTCACCAAGGTGCCAAGAAGGATTTTCTCAGGGAAATTGAGTGAGCCATAGACATTAACATGTTGAAGACGATCAATGTTAATGTCATGAAATAAGGAAATATAAAAAGTTTTTAAAAACTGAAGTACCTAATAGGTCCATTTCCATTATTTTACTTATGTTTTTAACACTTGTAATTCCATGAGTTTTTATATATTTATTTATTTTATTTTATTTTTACATTTATAAAGCGCCTACACGCGGGGGCATCTGGGCGCTGCTAGACCAGTTACACAAAGCTTACAACAGAGACATTTCTGTCTGAGAGTCTATAGTTGAGGAGGTGCGTTATTAGTGCTTTCCGGAATCGCCAGTAAGAGTCTTCCGCTCGTAGGGAGGGGCCATCTCATTCCAGAGGTTTGCTGCTACCGCGGGAGGCTGGAGCCTCCTCCTCTGACTTTCTTCGTGGTAGGTGGGACGAGATGGAGGGCGTGCTAGGAGCTCGTAGGTCGGGTGAATTTGCGTCTCACCATTTTCTGTGAGAGTTATTCTGGGGCAGCGTTGGTGAGGCATCTGTGGGTGATGTCCTATGAGTTGAGAGCTCTAGCAATAGGCCTCTTCGAATGCTTATCACCCAACATGTAACTCACTCCCAAAGGCTTTAACAATTGACAAGATGGCATGCAAGCGCTTCCAAAAAAACGCAAACAATAGCAACCCAAAGATCAATAACTATTGAACAAGATTTCAATGAGCAAGACTATCAATCCAGGCTCTTATCGCTGGTAGACTTGATTTGGCTTGGCCCACAATTAATACACTGCATAAGTAATACAATGCTACAACAATTGCATGCACTCATTTGCACACAATTTAGATCAACTCCTGTATGTGCCTTTTCTGGTTATGGGCTGCCTAGCAGCCAACAAACAGTTTGCAAGCCTGAATTAGTGTAAGGGTGTAGAAGTATGAGACTGACCAAGAGGGGGCATAGTTTTGGTTACGCACATTTATTTGTATATACCACAAAGAAAACCTATCTATAACTAATACTATAAGGGGCTTCCCTGCCCTGCCTCAAACTAAAACTAAGGAAGTGTCAAGAGTGTCACAATGTCTGTCAAATAATATTCGCCATCCTGATCCAAAACCCTACTTATTTATTTATTTATTTATTAAGTTTCGTTTTTCAGTAAGGCGCCAAATGCCCTACGGCCTCAGAGTGCAGCAAGTAAGAGGAGAGCAGAGCAATGAGTGAAATGATCAACAGGATTATAAATGAGTCAATCCTATCAAAAAGAAGGGTTTTTACACATCTCTTGAAGGTGGCTAACGAGTGCACAGTTTTATCTTCTATCCCTTACACTTAAACCTAAGAATGATAAATAAAGTCTTCCACCAGGAGAATGCCTCCCTTCTCCTGGTATTTGGTAGGTTGAAAGTCCAAATAAATGCCTCCCTTCACCTGGCTCAGTTCACAACACAAAAGTTATTTTACCAGGCAAGTGACTCCCTTCCCCTGGTATCCAAAAGTCCAAAACCAAAAAGGTCTTCGACCAGGAGAATGTCTCCCTACTCCAAGTACACTTAGAATGTTCTCAGGGTTCTCTTAACAAAAAATCCTGCAAGCCCGAGTGAATGGCTCCCTTCCCCTAATGCTCTGTTAACTTTGGTGTTGTATCAGCTTATACTCTTTGTAACAGGAGAAGGCCTCCATTTTCCTGGTGTCTATGACTTGGTCACAGTGTCCACACACTTTAGACCAGGGGGTATGACTCCCTTAGACTGGTTCTCGTACAAAACCTGCAATCTGCTTAGTTCCTACCAACTCGAATATTCACCTGTCCCTTTCTCCAAGGTGTTCATAATGCCCCAACTCTATCTATGGGTACTAGTGACTTCCCTCTGGTCACTGAATGGAGGAAAGTGTTCTCTATACTGTATTGCACTTTCCTTAGGGTCCCCAACCCTTATCCAAAATGCAGTGGTCTTCTTATGGTCACTGGGGTGGGGGGGAGGGCAATCTCCTCTGCTGGTTCTCTCAACTATATTAGGGTCCCAGACTCCTCTCTGGTCGTCAGTGGTTTTTCTGTCTCCACTGAGACAGAGAAGTATTGCTTGAATGCACACTCTGTTCGTTGGAGGATCCCAGACCATTCTCTGGTGGTCAGTGGTTTCTCTGTCTACACTGAAATGCATAAATGTTCCTCGGTTGCACTCTCTATTCGTTGGAAGGTCCCATACCCTTCGCTGGTGGTCAGTGGTTTCTCTGTCTCCACTGAGACGAGGAAGAATTCCTCGGATGCACTCTCTGTCTGTTGGAAGGTGACAGACCCTTCTCTGGTGGTCAGTGGTGTGTCTTTCTCAACTGAGATGAGGAAGTATTCCTCTGATGCTCTCGTTATCTATGATGGGTTCAGGTGTCTTATACATGCACCTGTCTTTAGCCCAAAGCCAAGACCCTCCTCTTTCTCCCCTAACCCTGCCACCCCTGCCGTGCTTTCTCGTACTTGTGGAGGACCTTTCGCATGGTGCTGGTTCTTCCCAGGTTCGGGACTGGTCTTGCTTCTGCTTTACTGGGTCATTCATGGCTTCTCAGCCCTGCTGCAGCTGAACAGTCTCTGGCTCCTTGCAGTATTGGCACTGGTTATTTACCGTGCGTTCTACCTTCTCATGGAGATCGTGCCATTGCCTAGACTTTTCCTCGACGGATTTGGTCCCTCCAACTCAGGGCCCAACAGTGTTTCCTCGAGCCTTGGACCGTCGACCCGCTGGTTTGAAGTGCTTCCTGCGTCTGCAAATTCCATCTTTGCCACTGCTCCGGGATTGGCCGCACCAGCTTGTCGATCTTGTAAGTCCTTCCTCACTTTCCATAGTGGTTGGCCTTCCGTGTGAATGGAAAGAGCCCTATGTCAGTTTCCCTGTAATTCTTGTCAGGCCTCCTTGTGTCAATACTGGTGTACTGAGTATACTTTAGGCTTCTTGCGATCTTTCCCGTCTCAGTCTTTTCCACATTTAACAGAGGAGTGGTTGGTGTGAACCCTCTAATCTTCTTCCTTGTCCTGTTGAAAGGAGGATTAGAATAATTTACTATGTCTACTTCAGTCCTTCTACTGACATTAGTATTCACCAACATAGAGAACAGGAGGTGACAATAGCATACTATATTGTTTTTAGGCAAACTCTCCACGGATCCTATAGACTTCAGGGCCTAAAAGGTGAGGAGCTTTACTCATGGGATGATGGGACGATGGTCTTTAACCCCAGTAGGAGTTGATGCCGTCATTGACCTGTTGGTTTCGAGAGGTTGTTTCCCAGATCAACATCCTCATGCCTAGGAGAGGATTCCCTGGCCATGAGGTCCTCCTGCATGTTACCACCCCTATTGGGTAGCGGTCTCACCTCCCTAGCCACATGGAAAAGGGCTCCCCTCTGGAGAGAAGTGACGAGATCTGGTGAATCGTCACAACAGATTTCAAACATACTGCAGCTGTATATGGACATCCACTATACAACAGGAATAGCGAGACATAGGGGGTCATTACGACCCAGGCGGTAAGTACGCCAACTTTACCACCATGGTGTAAACTATGTTTACACCATGGTGGATGGCGGATTTACCGCCCCATTCCAAGGTGAGTGGGGCGGTAAATCCCCATTTCCCATTTTACCCTTCCCCATTCCCATTTTTGCCCCATAGGGCATAATGGGAGTGGGGAAGGCGCTAATTACGCCACCGTAAATTACGGTGGCGTAATTAGCACCAAGGCGGTTTAGCGCCAGGGATTTTAACGGCTGCTAAAAGCAGCCGTTAAAATCGGAATCAGGCGTTAAGGTTTAACGACGGCGTTAACCCTTAACGCCTGAGTTGTAATGAGGCCCATACTCTTGGAGTACTGACCTGAGGTACAGTGAGGTAGGTTTATGAGTGCCATTGAAGTGGATGGAAGAGGCTTCATGCCACTGTGCCCTAATAAACACATTGTCTATGAACTCTGTGAACAAGGTGTCGATGCATCGGGCCCCTGCACCCTAGGACCTAGGACACACCTCGTCTATTAACTCTGTTGCAGTTCATTTAAATGGGTTCATAATGTTTCTTGAACATGTGTCATTTCACTGTTAGCCCTTCTAGAGCATTTAGGAAAATACTAATATCACACCCTAGTACAATCACCAGGGGCCAGGTGACCTCAGTCTAACACAGCAAGGAAGATTGCAAAAGAAAGACATGCATTGCAATGCCCACAGTTTGGGCTTGTTTATTGGTGTAGAGGCGGTCCCAAATAAAGCCTGCACTCCAGTCGCCCATTTTGAAGTACCAGGAACGTTCACACCGAAATATGTGAAGTATGATGAGCAAATAAACCAGCAGAGAGAGCAGTAGGGCTCTGCCCAGTACCTATTAGAAGAACAGCACCTATTGACGTACCAATACCAAGGAGACCATGGACAGTAAGGTATCCATTGAGAAAACCGTATCAACAAATGAAACGAAATGAAGATAGTCTGAGTACAGTCCCTGAAGAAACCAAAACAGCCTTAATGTAATACGAATGGTGACGTCACAAGAACCCAGACTGACTCCCAGATAGAAGAAATAACAACCAGAGAATAACAAAAAAGACGAAACGCCATGAACAATGATATCATGAACCTAAAGTGAAAGGACGATGTCAAAATGCAAGAAACTTAAGTTGTAAGCAAAATGAAGATATTGATCAAGTTTAAGCCTGTAAATATGATTGGAACCGCAAGAAAGCTAAGAAAACAGTGAGGCCTGCTATGCTTAATAGAAGAAAAGTGCGGCAAGCGCCACTATACATAATCTACCTCAAACAAAGCACTCAATTATATGGTTACTAAAGGCCACATGAGAAAGCTTCATATTTAGGAAAAACGAGAAGAGACGGCTGAAAAGAAACTCAGCAGAGGCAACTTGTGCCAGAAGAGCCAAGGTCATACCAATAGAAGAGACGAACACTAGCTACATCTAATTGAAACTAAGAACAGAATATCCTGCCTCTGAAAGGTTGAGATAAGAAACTGAAGGCAGTTAGCGGGTGAAACAAGAATCAAATACACAAATTGATGGAAGGAAAGGCAAATTCACGGTGTCTGAATCACGTGACTAGCTGAGCAGGACGAAAACGAGAGCTCACACCTATGCATGGCACAAAGCCAGGCGAAGATATCAGAACTTTTCCATATGGAAGATGCGTCTCGAAGCCAACCACAGTAAATTAATTGACACATGGCTACTAAAGCAACACAGTGGGGTACAGCAGGCAGCACAGGGCTACCCAAATTGACACCTACCCATGAAAGTGTCTTTGAAGAACAGCGGTCAAACATGTTCAACGGCAGGCAGGAGAAGGGTCGTGGGGGGGGAGAAGCACCCATATACTGAGGGCCCCCCAGTGTGTCCTAATGGTCCTACTGGCCCTTCCTCACCTCATTCAAGCTGTAAAGTTCTGAAGTCATTCCTTGTTGCAGAGATTGTAAACTGTGCAGTCCTGTGGCGGCGGCGCGTTGTACACTGGGAAAATTAGACAGATTGACAGATTGAAAATTAGGTAATCCCAACTCTTATAAGGGGAGAGATACGGGTTATATCTTTTGTAGAGACGGAGAGGGTCTCCAGGGGGAGGTGAGTAACATGCCACATATGAGGAGGGGCTCATGTGTTTACCATATATATAAACTGGTGGAGGTGGTGTTGAGTAATGTGTTATGTACTGCCCTGGTGTTTACATAGTGCTGCATAATGGCACCCATCCTCTCTCTTAATGCGGCCAGAAATGTAAACTAAGTCTTACGGAGGTAAAGCCATTTGCCCAGGAGCACACATTGTGATCATGTTCCGAACCCAGGATGTACTTGTATTTTTCCTTAGCCGCTGCACCACATATGATCCCTCTAGATGAAAGATGCATTCAGGCCATGAATGTCTTGGTTATAGGAGGCTGCATAGTCCAATAAAGGACCACATCTAATGCAAGGAGTCACAGATGTCAGCGCTCAGAGACAGGAGGACACGTCGGTGGGTTAACTTCCTGCTGCAGCGACAAGCATAAACCTCAGGCTGGAATCTTGTGGTAATCCATTCCACCTTTTACCCTCCTGAGGTCAATACATGATCGAGCTCGAATAATTGCAATGAACGCTTCACACTTTCGTCAGTAAGGGATATCGACACACCAACCTTTAAAACAGACGGGTGCTAGAGGAAATAAATGGTGGATTGGACTATGGGATGCACAGAAAGCTAAACAGGGGCGTAAAGCTCTTCTGATACAATCTGTGCCTTCCTGTATTCCAAAAACAATGACTCTTTAAAATAAGTAAATCGTCTCCCTTTATGCTCTTGGTTACATCTAAAATGCATTGTGCACATTATTCCCCCCCCACACCTATGCAACAATTAAAACATATTAAAGAAAATTGAAAAGTGTTGTATTATCAACTCCAGGACAGGGCCAGGAATTTCAACATGTGTACATTAGACTACAACACAAAACCCTTTATTGGCATGATAAGGCATGCAGGCACTGCCAAAGGAAACACAAGCATTTGTAAAGCCATCAATTCTGGCTTTCTCGTAGGTATGCAACAGGCATTTGCCAGGCCATAAATATACACCCTGGCCATAAAATGGCAACAGTTGGAAAATGGCATGTGTACATGAGCATATTGAAGAGGGAAAATCCAGACGGTCCCTCAGTCCCGGGTGCCTATTCCTACTGCTCCAGCCATGGACAGCAACTGCGAAAGATACCCCGCCAATCGCACCAATGCCTTGTTCGCTATGCAAACTCTGCCTAGAATGGACGAGGAGACCCAGAACGGAGGTGGACACAATCACATGGACCAACTTGACTGATGACATCGAACTGGGGGCCACCACGCTGCAGGTCGTTAGAGACGCCACAACAACATTGCCACGTTAGACTTGAAGCACATGCGCACTTGGACACACAGAGACACACCAATCTACATGAAGAACACAAACAGTTCGGTAAGATAGAGGACATTGACATGTACACCCTCTGCACATTTATTAGTTTGTCATTAGGCTCAGTATAGCACCGCGGAAACGCAAGAAGCAAGAAGAGTTTGTGCATATGCTTGCAGACGCTTATATGCAACTAACCGTATGGAAGGACAGGAGCATCTGGGGGACCTGACCGATCGGAAAATCTCTACTAACCTATGGATATTTATATGTATTTTGTAACTGATTAGGAATTGTGAAACTTTTTCTTTTATTGTCTTTTGTATTTACCTTTTTGTAAAGGTTTTTTTTAAAGCATAACCAATAACAAAAAATAACAAAAATATGGATTTTATGAGAACTCCACAACCTGAGCCGGAGCAAGCCTCATCAGAGTACAGTAGGCCGCAACGATCTCTGTAAAATTCCAGACAGCAAGGTGCTGTGCTAGCAGAGTGAACCCTGGCAGGAGCCACAGCTGCCAAGGCCACTATGTTGCAACATGGCATTCCTTCTTCCAAGTCAATGCGACATTGGCAACAATAATGAACATTCCCTGTAATATACACATTAATTCAAAGCAATTGAGTCTCGGACCACATAGCTTCGCTAAGCCATGGACAAGCCAACGTTCAAAGACTGTGAATGAGCAGCCATCCCACGGCCCAACAGCAGATTGCAACATTTTGGTTACCTTCAGACACCTTGCACGATGGGACTGGAAAACTCTCATGGCATTAGTCACCTTCACACTATTGTAATACACAGACACATAGTTGCAATTTTTGGGACAGAGTAGACTGTGCCGAGGACAGGTGTCTCGCGGGCTGGCAACTAAGTTGGTCCCAGGTTAGGGGGCCTGGAAACTGACCAATCTGGACTCTGAGTTTTGGGGGCAGATGGCAAGGGGTGCCAACCAATCATTGGGCTTTTTCACAGTAGCAACTTAGTTGTTGCAACTTTCGGGAATGATCCAAGCACACCACCTGACACAGCAGTGTCCAATAGTAGAACTTAGCTATAGGGTCCTATATGGGACCCATTACTCACGGCCAATAGTGGACCTCGATAGGTTTTAGAAGGAGGTTTCTGGGTGATACGGACTATGGCGTCACAAGACTACAAAACTGGCCTGTGAGCCAGAGTGTGACGAGATGTGCCTGGATATCGTTCATGCATGTAGTCCCTGTGGGTTTCATTCAATAAACCACAGTAACTTCTTGCTCCTTGTGTGGATCTCGACTTCTTGGGACCTGGGAAGGAGTTAGGGATTTACGTGAGCTGGGAGTTTGTGGTCCCTTCGCACGGCCCTGCAGGCCCAGAAACTACCCTAACAAGTTGGATGCCACTGCGAGATCGTTTGTGATGTCAGCTCGGCCAGGTGCTGCCTCCTCTGCCGTCGGACCTCGGAGGACTGCAGAACTCTCGTGGGAATTGCGAGATTACCGGCCAGCGAAACCGAGAATTGGTCATCGGAAGCCAACTTCAAAAATGATCCCACCCGCGATTGGTGAGTTGTCCATGCAGTCCAGAGGGGGCGAGGGAAACCAAAGGAGGGGAGTCAGCGGCCGAGTGGCGCCAGCAGGCGTGTAACAACGTAAGTGTAGTCCATGCAACAAGCAACCCAATTGTGTGGGCAGGAGGGGGATGTTTAATGTGGGAAGATGGAATTTTGAACTGTATTGTAAATTGGTCTTAAAGTGGTTGATGCTCAGTGTGTATTCAGGTTGCACGGTAACAAATTCCTGTCTTGTGTAGGGTTGGTCGCTCGACGCACCTGGATTGCGAATGGAACGTAGATGTAGCGGATCCCTATGAGTTGGACGTTTTAATTCGGCGAGTAGATGAAGGTTCCCTAGGGATTAGCTGAGGCTGTCCAGTAAGGAAGTTGATCTAGCTGGTTAAGTCTCCCCGAAGAGAGGCATATCATCTGTTAGCCGATGCAGCGGTTGCAGTCAAGTCACATATGTTATGTTATGTTATGTTATGTTATGTTATGTTATGAGTGCTTATAAAGCGACGGCAGCCTGCAGGCATCAGGGCGCTGATAACAAACAACATGTAATGGTTACATTTGGAATTAACGTCTGTCTCAACGGGTTCTTATTTTGCTAAGCATTAAAGTTTACTTGAAGAGGCAAGACTTTTTCAAGCTCTTCCTAAATGTTTGATAGTTCTTTTCTAACCGTAATTTAGGAGGTAGTTTGTTCCACTGTTGCACAGCGCAAACAGTGAAGGATATGCCCATGCCTTGCTTTGAGCTTGTATCTTGGCATGTTTAGCAGTCCTTTATCCGCTGACGTAGTTGTCTCGAGGGGTTATATCTTGTAAATTGTTTCTTGAAGTATAGCGGGCCCTCACCAAAGATACACCTGTGAATGATTGTCATTAACTTGAAGTTCATTCTGTCTTCAACTCTTTGCCAATGCAATGATTTCCTTGCCTCTGTTGTGTGCTCACTAGTTTTTAGTTTCTTCACTAGATAAAACCCCATAATTTTCCATGACTTGACATCTGGCAATGTCTTTTTTGTTGCTCCCAACAACAATACATTTCCATAGTCTAGTCTCGATAGTACTATTGCTCTAGCTATAGCTGCAGAATTCTCCTCGCTCAGATAGGGTCTAATGGCTTTAATGAGGCGTATATAGTATGAATTGTTTTTGTGTAAATAGTTGACCTGAGCCTCTGAGCTCACCTGGGCATCTACCATCATCCCCAGGGTCTTAACCTTGCCCGAGACTTGGATTTTGGCCTCTTTGATGGAGAAGAAATTTTGGTAGAGAAGAAATTATACTCCTCTCCCAGTTTGGCTCTGGCTGCGCTAGTTCCAAAGATCAAGAGCTCTGTCTTTGTGTTATTTAGGCACATCCAGATTTGCTGCATCCACTGGTCTATTATGTGGTAGATTTCCGCTATTATCTCTTGTGTGATCGCCCTCTAGTTCTAAAACCAGTTGCGTATCGTCGGCGTAATTAGTGAAAAAGACGCCAACGTCCTCCAACAATAGAGATAAAAGGTTGAAAACGCATACTCCACTCCTGAGGAAGTGGGAAAACAGCTGTGGGGATTTTTGTGGGTTTGGATGGGATTGAAATAATGCCCTGTTGTTTTCATAAGGTGCAAAATACCTCTTATTCATATGAATTTTAGCAGTGACGTCACCCATAGGCCATTACATAGGACCCTGCATTGGAGGTTGGTGGAGGATTAGCAAGCTGGTATTAGTTGAGTTGCCAGACAGGTGAATGAGCGGCAGTGTGCAGACAGCACCTGCGCATGATTAAGGTGGAGTGCCAGCTACGGCAGCTCGGGTGAAGGCAGACAGTACGAGGTATGCCACATAGGGTACTGAGCAGTGGAGGCTCCAAGACGAAGGAAATAGAGAAACAGTATATATTCCATTGCATAACCTATGAATTCTTTTTCCCCTTGCACTGACAGCAGAGTTTCAAACCCTCAGTTACGAGGTCTGGTAAATTACGACCCAATATTGCTTCCCAGGGAAGGGTAAAAGGGAAAATGTATAGTGGATCAGAAGTAGTGTTAACCCTCATTCAGCACATGTGTCTTACTCTACTCCTCTATAAGGATAAAATAACAAAATACAATGCACAATGGTCCAAGGGTACAGAAGGGAAGGTAATAAGACCATGGCCACCCAGTGATAGTTTCTCCCCAGACTCGCTACAATCACAGCTGACCTACATACAGAGTACATACAAGGGGAAAAAGTTGGCTAACCGCATGGAGATATACGACTTGTGGCATATGTTCCAGCAGGACACGCCATGGGCTCCGACAATCTGGAGGAGGAGGAGCAGGGCTTGTACCCATTACAGGATTTAGATGAAGTGAAGGAACCGTGGGAGCTAAAAGCTGCAGAAGGATATTCAAATCCCACATATAAACCGACTCCCTACGCCCAAAAGGGGTGCGCCCAGACATGTCTCAGCAAGGGAAGGGGGGAGAGGCTGCTAGCCCAGGCCATGGCCAAGAAGAGCTGCAGCGCGCAAAGGCGGAATTCACAGGGATAGGTACAGACGAATGGGTGGCCGCACAGGTGTTGTTGAAGCTGCAAGAGGTCACAACAGGGGAGGCAGAAGGCGCAGCCGAAGGCCATAGAGGAGTTAGAACTGGGACAGGGGTGTGAAGGGATGACAAAACATGTGGTAAGTACAACACAGCAGCAGAGAAATGTGGAACAGAAGTTGGGGGAGGAGATGAGGGAGCGAAAGGCAATGGCACTAGAGGAACTGGGGCTGCAGGAGAGGGTATGTAGACGGTAGTAGAGAATGAGTGGGGAGAGGCAGCCGAAAGGGATGCAAAGGAGGCGAGGAAGGTAGCAGAGATGGAGAAAGCAAGGGAGGACATAGAGAGGGAAAGAGAGGAAGACGCAGAAAGGGTTATTGAGCTTTGGAGGAAAAAGATCCTGTTGCAGGAGACACGTAAGTACAAAGAAGGAAAGTTAAGGGAGCTGAGACTGGCAAGAATAACCACAGAGTGTAATGAGAGCGAAGAGGAAGAGCGGGCACTAAAGAGGGTCAGAGAAGCAATGTAGGGGGAATTGGATAGGAAGTGACGTGATGAAGAGCGACAAGGGGAGCAATGAGACAGGCAGGTTCCCCATAGGCCCACATTTGGGGGCGATAGTGCATCCAAAACGTATGCGGCAGACAGCAAAGTGACGCACGTGAAGGTACGAGCGGCATGTGAATTGACAAATATCGATCTTGAAACTGTAACCACACGCTACCCACAGGTATGCAAATTAATATTCTCTGATGGGTTTTGCAGCGACGAGGAAGATGGGGACGGGGATGATAAACTGATTGACGAAGGGTGGGAAGGGCCTTGTGAGCTTTACATAACATGAACAGGCACGGGAATGTCATGGGAGTGTAGAACACAAGAAGAGAGAGAGGGGGAGGATGTATAGATAGCGTGATTAAAGACACAGGAGAAGAGGCGGCCCCACAAACAATGTATACAAGTAGGCTCCGGGACCTCCCAGGATGCAGGAGAGAAGGGGCGATCATGGCACAAACAAGAGGGCATTCAACTACAAGGGGAGTGCTCACTGGGACACGGGACATCCTACATCGACCACAGACAATGAATCTAGGTACGGAAATGGAGGGGGAGAAGGGGCCCATTCAAATAGGACAATACAGAAGAAGACTAGAAGAGGGGGCTGTGTACTCGCAGATGCCCCTACTAGAGAGGGGTGGGACAAGGCCACAGTATATGATCTGGAAAAACACAGACAAGGAAAACATCCAGTGGAGGCTACCCTCCTTAAGTGGAGGGGCGGGGAAATGGATATACGAAATGGAAAAGATGATGGAGGAACATAGGTTAGTGCTGGGCGACATTAAAGGATTACTGGTCTCCATATTAAGTGATGTCGCAGATGACATATGGAAGCAGGTGGGGTTCCCAGAGGTCACCACTCATAACACTGCATACAATGGTGCACCATTCACAAGTTGCCGACATGTAGTATGGCAGGCATTGAGGACGCAATACCCCAACACAACAGATATAGGAGCGATCACGTCACGGAAGATGCCTGACGATGAGGATCCTGTTAGTTACATTCAAGAGATTCAAGAGCCCTGGCGTCTTGAAATTCAGGTGCCGTGGGATAAAATGATAGCTATATTTTATCACATCTTGATACTTCGGTTTCCAGAACCGGTACAGAGGTAACTAAAGTAAAGAGTGGTCAGTAATACAACTCACAATAGTACTCATTGTAGGTTATGGCAAGAAAAGATGAAGCAAAAGGTGGAGGATAGGAAAGCAGACGAAGCAAAGCTAGTCCAAAAGATGATGTCTAAGTACGCCCTAGAAGGGGCACTTCTAACCAGCTCCGCACCGCAGTAATAGATAGCAGGCACTAAAGAGGGTCAGAGAAGCAATGAAGGGGGAATTGGATAGGAAGTGACGCGATGAAGAGCGACAAGGGGAGCAATGAGACAGGCAGGTTCCCCATAGGCCCACATTTGGGGGCGATAGTGCATCTAAAACACATGCGGCAGGCAGCAAAGTGACTCACGTGAAGGTACGAGCGGCATGTGAATTGACAAATATCGATCTTGAAACTGTAACCACACGCTACCCACAGGTATGCAAATTAATATTCTCTGATGGGTTTTGCAGCGACGAGGAAAATGGGGACGGGGATGACAAACTGATTAACGAAGGGTGGGAAGGGCCTTCTGAGCTTTACATAACATGAACAGGCATGGGAATGTCATGGGAGTGTAGAACACAAGAAGAGAGAGAGGGGGAGGATGTATAGACAGCATGATTAAAGATCCAGGAGAAGAGGCGGCCCCACAAACAATGTATACAAGTAGGCTCTGGGACCTCCCAGGATGCAGGAGAGAAGG
The DNA here is from genome assembly GCF_040938575.1 of Ambystoma mexicanum. Taxonomy (NCBI): domain Eukaryota; kingdom Metazoa; phylum Chordata; class Amphibia; order Caudata; family Ambystomatidae; genus Ambystoma; species Ambystoma mexicanum. Next base: position 1,175,559,049 of record NC_090928.1, on the reverse strand, counting down.
GGCGACCATGGCACAAACAAGAGGGCATTCATCTACAAGGGGAGTGCTCACTGGGACACGGGACATCCTACATCGACCACAGACAATGAATCTAGGTACGGAAATGGAGGGGGAGAAGGGCCCATTCAAATAAGACAATACAGAAGAAGACTAGAAGAGGGGGCCGCGTACTCGCAGATGCCCCTACTAGAGAGGGGTGGGACAAGGCCACAGTATATACTCTGGAAAAACACAGACAAGGAAAACATCCAGTGGAGGCTACCCTCCTTAAGTGGAGGGGCGGGGAAATGGATATACGAAATGGAAAAGATGATGGAGGAACATAGGTTAGTGCTGGGCGACATTAAAGGATTACTGGTCTCCATATTAAGTGATGTCGCAGATGACATATGGAAGCAGGTGGGGTTCCCAGAGGTCACCACTCATAACACTGCATACAATGGTGCACCATTCACAAGTTGCCGACATGTAGTATGGCAGGCATTGAGGACGCAATACCCCAACACAACAGATATAGGAGCGATCACGTCACGGAAGATGCCTGACGATGAGGATCCTGTTAGTTACATTCAAGAGATTCAAGAGCCCTGGCGTCTTGAAATTCAGGTGCCGTGGGATAAAATGATAGCTATATTTTATCACATCTTGATACTTCGGTTTCCAGAACCGGTACAGAGGTAACTAAAGTAAAGAGTGGTCAGTAATACAACTCACAATAGTACTCATTGTAGGTTATGGCAAGAAAAGATGAAGCAAAAGGTGGAGGATAGGAAAGCAGACGAAGCAAAGCTAGTCCAAAAGATGATGTCTAAGTACGCCCTAGAAGGGGCACTTCTAACCAGCTCCGCACCGCAGTAATAGATAGCAGGCACTAAAGAGGGTCAGAGAAGCAATGAAGGGGGAATTGGATAGGAAGTGACGCGATGAAGAGCGACAAGGGGAGCAATGAGACAGGCAGGTTCCCCATAGGCCCACATTTGGGGGCGATAGTGCATCTAAAACACATGCGGCAGGCAGCAAAGTGACTCACGTGAAGGTACGAGCGGCATGTGAATTGACAAATATCGATCTTGAAACTGTAACCACACGCTACCCACAGGTATGCAAATTAATATTCTCTGATGGGTTTTGCAGCGACGAGGAAAATGGGGACGGGGATGACAAACTGATTAACGAAGGGTGGGAAGGGCCTTCTGAGCTTTACATAACATGAACAGGCATGGGAATGTCATGGGAGTGTAGAACACAAGAAGAGAGAGAGGGGGAGGATGTATAGACAGCATGATTAAAGATCCAGGAGAAGAGGCGGCCCCACAAACAATGTATACAAGTAGGCTCTGGGACCTCCCAGGATGCAGGAGAGAAGGGGCGACCATGGCACAAACAAGAGGGCATTCATCTACAAGGGGAGTGCTCACTGGGACACGGGACATCCTACATCGACCACAGACAATGAATCTAGGTACGGAAATGGAGGGGGAGAAGGGCCCATTCAAATAAGACAATACAGAAGAAGACTAGAAGAGGGGGCCGCGTACTCGCAGATGCCCCTACTAGAGAGGGGTGGGACAAGGCCACAGTATATACTCTGGAAAAACACAGACAAGGAAAACATCCAGTGGAGGCTACCCTCCTTAATTGGAGGGGCGGGGAAATGGATATACGAAATGGAAAAGATGATGGAGGAACATAGGTTAGTGCTGGGCGACATTAAAGGATTACTGGTCTCCATATTAAGTGATGCCGCAGATGACATATGGAAGCAGGTGGGGTTCCCAGAGGTCACCACTCATTACACTGCACACAATGGTGCACCATTCACAAGTTGCCGACATGTAGTATGGCAGGCATAGAGGACGCAATACCCCAACACAACAGATATAGGAGCGATCACGTCACGGAAGATGCCTGACGATGAGGATCCTGTTAGTTACATTCAAGAGATTCAAGAGCCCTGGCGTCTTGAAATTCAGGCGCCGTGGGATAAAATGATAGCTATATTTTATCACATCTTGATACTTGGGTTTCCAGAACCGGTACGGAGGTAACTAAAGTAAAGAGTGGTCAGAAATACAACTCACAATAGTACTTCATTGTAGGTTATGGCAAGAAAAGATGAAGCAAAAGGCGGAGGATAGGAAAGCAGACGAAGCAAAGCTAGTCCAAAAGAAGGTGTCTAAGTATGCCCTAGAAGGGGCACTTATAACCAGCCCCGCACCGCAGCAATAGATAGCAGCATCACAACCTCAGCATCTGCCCCAACCGCAGCAACAGTATAGTATCATATAGCAATTTACACCCCAACAGGGACGGGGACTCGGCACAAGAGGCTATTACATACCCTACAGGGGGATAGGGGGTTTCAGAGGGAGCGCATGGGTGGGATGTTTAGGGGCTTTATGCAGGGGCAGGGCGAAGGGGGTACCGGGTTCCCATGACAAGCGCGGGAAATGTAACAGTGCTGGATCTGTGGCCAACTAGGGCATATTTCCCAGTCTTGCAGAAGCAGGGGGGTTCAACCAGGATGGGGCGAGCAAGGGCAGCAGAACTACCTAAATGGACAGAGTGGGTACTATACGCAAGACACTCGACAGATGGGTCTGCCACAAAACACACCCCAGCCAATCTTACACCAACCCCAAACGCAGCACCAAACAATGCCAGTGGCACAACACATACAAACACCCCAGTTGCAACAACAGCACACAGTGGTGCCAAGGCCCCAACACCCCACACAATCCCAACACCCACAACCAATACAACAGCTGATGCAAATACAAGACGACTCCCCACAACCCATGGACACGACGGCAATGGTGCCAGTGACGAGGATGGGAGGGGTGACGTTGGTGGGACACAAACCCTACACCGGGAACGGACAGTTGTTGTACCCACAATAGGACAGCCCACAGATGGACTTGATGTGTCCCATCCTATCTGTCACACCTAATTCTGCAGAGGAATCCCGCATACGGATGGCTCAGGGTGACAAGATTTGTTCCTTTCTGGTTGATACCGGGGGGTGCGAGGTCATGCATACGGGAGGGGAAATATACATTGGGCCTCATTACACGGATGGCGGTAAGGATTTACCGGTACCGGTGAAATACTGGTACCGGTAAATCCTTACCGCCTTACTACGAGGTTCCTTTGCGGGTTGGGGGATTTAACACCTGCTTTTTACAGGCGTTAAAAACCAACCCGCAAAGGGACCCAGGGAGCTAATTACGGTACCGCAATTTGCGGTACCGCAATTAGCGCCTTCCCCATTCCCATTATGCCCTATGGGGCGAAAATGGGAATGGGGAAGGGCAATGGTGGAAGGGGGAATTACCGCCCCGCCAACCTTGGAATGGGGCGGTAATTCCCCTTTCCACCAAGGCAGTGCCGGTATTTTACCGGAATGAACCATGGCGCTAATAGCGCCATGGTTCTCCGCCATCCGTGTAATGAGGCCCATTGTCAGGTGATGCCTTGAACACTCAAGGATTCTCTGGGGCTTGAGAAGTGATTCCATTTACTGATAACATCTCCTTATTAGGAGATCACAACCTATCACTACCCCTACTTTACACCAAACAAGTGCGAGTGAATATCTTGGGACATCACATAATGAGCAGGTTGAACATGACTATTCCCTTTACTGACAAAGATATAGTTTGCTCCACACCAGGAATCCACATGCTTACAGTGAGACAGATACTTCAGGCATATTGTGGGCAATGTGTACAGAGAGGAGAGCCGTTATTGGTATCGTGGTTGAGCAATCAAGGCCTAGCTTCTCAGGAGGTGATGCAGGCTGGTTCTGAAGTACAGTGTAGTCCCCAAGCCCTCACAAAGGAATTTCTGCACACTGTTTTAATTAAAAACAGTCTTTATATAATTAATATTCAAGGTTATGTACAATATCACGATAACTCACTTTGTACTCGGTTATCTATAATGGCAAATATACAATTCTACGTGGTACCACTCTTACTATTAGATTTCATTAAAGTGCATCAACTGTACAGTTAAATGTCACACAAATCAGTTTGTAAAGGAAACCAACAACAGATATAAGAGGAAAGTAGTTGGTTAGAACAATAGGCAGAATACTGGCCCTGTTTACCTAGACACAGTTATGTGTGGAGAACCCCCCACCTGGACAATCTGCAAAATAAAGATATATCACAAGCCCAGTCCATATATTGTTCACAAGAATCTTTCCAATAGTTCAGCAACCCCAAAGTACCTGGCGTTGTAGCGTTCCTCGTCGGGGAATCGACAGCCCTTCTTGAGTGCCCTCCCTTTAAGGCAGGAATCACGGGTCGTCAAACGTCCGGTGAAGAACAGGGTGAACTACGGCGGTGAAGTGGCAGCTTCATTCGTAGCGGTACTCATCGACAGGGAACTGTAAATGTCCTGCAAGGAAGAGGCGTGCGGAGCACCTCGATGTCAATAGTTCTGGACCGCAAAGAGTGTGAAGAACTGTGGCCCAGCAAGGGTGTCGAGTCGTCGGTGTCTCTGTGGTATTTGGGTGGCAGGAAACCCATCGGCCGATGTTCCTCGCCGCGTTGACAGCCTGGCCTTCTCTGGCGGGATAAGGCGGGCGGCGGTGCAGACGTGGATGTGTAGACGAGCGCGTCCGTGAATCGAAGGTTCTTAGGCAACGGGAGCATGGCGGCTCCGGTCAGTGACGGCGATCGGCGATGGTGGCAGACAACAGTCCAGGCGCTTCTCTTTGGGATTCCGTGGCAGTCCCCGTCTCCGGTCGGCAGCCTGTCGTAGGTCTGTCTGTTTGTCAAAGATCAGCTGGTGCACGATAGTCCCTCGTAGCTCGGGAAGAGGGCGCCTTACCAGGTCCTCTCTGGGTCAGTCCTTGGAGACACAGCAGCTTTCAGATCGATGAAGTAGAAGCAACAGCAAGACTTCTTTTCCAGCAGGGCTTCAAGGTTAAGCTTCAGGTTTACTCCAGTTACTCTTCGTAGTGGACTTCAGCTTCTGAACACGAATTCTAGCAGTGAGAGGCCCACTAGTTGATCTCCAATTCATTCTGCTGGGTCACACTCAGGCAACCAATTGGTCAGAAGGGCATTCATGCAGGTAGGCAGCCAATCCGGTGCATAGTGCATACCGGCCATTCACTTCTCTCCAGACACTCACAAGTTATGTATATTGGGACAAGTACCCAGCCATTCAACACTCCACACTGTATTCATACCAGTTTCGGGCAGGGCTGTCTCAGTCATTGGGCCTCATTACACGGAAGGCGGTAAACCATGGTGCTATTAGCACCATGGTTGCCGCCGGTACCATATCGGTACCACCAAGGAGGAAAGGGGAATTACCACCCCATTCCAAGGTTGGCGGGGCGGTAATTCCCCCTTCCTCCATGGCCCTTCCCCATTCCCATTTTTTCCCCATAGGGCATAATGGGAATGGAGAAGGAGCTAATTACGGTACAGCAAATTGCGGTACCGTAATTAGGACCAAGGTCCCTTTGCGGGTCCCAACTTTAACGGCTGGTGTAGACCAGCCGTTAAGGTCAGGTCCCGCAAAGGGACCTTGTAGTAAGGCGGTAAGGGTTTACCGGTACCGGTGCCCTTACCGGTACCGGTAAACCCTTACCGCCTACCGTGTAATGAGGCCCATTGTGTCAAACACCAGAAACAAGACATCCACAACAAGAAGTGCATATTGGTCACACACTCCATTCACCCAGGTCCCACCCACAGGATGTACCCACAACATACAGTCACTGGGAAGACTCCAGCCAGTATGGCCTGACTTCACAACAACACCGTATATGGAACTTCCACCCAACAGCCAGGCAAGGGGAAGGGACAGAGTCAGGGCTTCCCAGGACTTTGGGAAAAAAGATAACAGGCAATAGAAAGCAAGAGGCCACAGGCTCTATCTTGTTTCTTATCAGGAATCAACTGATTGCAATGGCAGGGCCTGGGTATCCCAAAATGGAGGTTACTCAGAGCACCTGTCAAATTCAGCAATGAGCTGCCGCCAGCCCATACCCTGCTCTGTGGGCCACACACAGGTGCCCAAAAACATACACTAGGGCAGAGGGTTGTACCCCTACCCATGGGTGCCATCAGGGTATCCCATGGGTCTGTACACCAAACCAAAGGAGAGAGCTACACCGCCAGGAGTCCCACATGAACTCCTGTGCAGAAAACACGACAGAACACACAATAAAAACAGTAAAGGACAAGGATACGGAGGCCCTGTCCCTCCGATGCATTTCCAGCATCACAATGAGGAACTGTTCTCACAAGCAAAAGGCAACAGCAAAATGATTTTGGGAATGAGCGTGTATGTCTGGCTACGTATAACATCTAGGGAAGCGGCGCAGAAAATGGCAGTGGCCGCAGAGGCTCCATCTTCCTTCTGTGAGGAAGATTTAGCAAAAGTACCTGAGACTCTATGGACAACCAGTCTGTGTGATGTTGGATGTATAAAGAGCATAGGAGAAGTACAGATAAAACTGAAACCATGAGCTATCTTACTGAGTGCCCGACAATACCCCCTGACCAAAGAGGCAGATGAAGGCATCCATCAGACAATAAGAGTTCTTGTTGACATGGGTTTCTTAGTACCATCAGAATCTCCATGCAACACTGCAGAGTACCATGTTCGCAAGGCAAATGTAGCGTCATGGTGTTTCATACAAGATTTGTGTCCTCTCACCAGCATTGTAGAAGCAGAATACCCAGTGGCTGCAAACCCGGCGACAATCCTATGTGGAATTCCAGCCAACGCTACGTGCTTCACGGTAATCGACCTCAAAAACTTTTTTTCTCGATACCCCTGCACCCATACTCACAATATTTAACAAGCATCATGTACCGCAACTAGAAATGGAAACACACAAGGCTACCAAAGGGTTATTACGAACCACTGTCCATTTTCAATAGAATAATACAGATGGACCTGGCCAACGTGCAAATAAAAAGCACAGTGCTGCAGTACCTGGACGATATCCTCATCTGCAGCATTAATGAAGAAGAATGCAGGGAAGACTCTGCACATGCTTACCGTATTGGCAGAGAAAGGGTACAAAGTGGACAAGGCGAAGCTACAGTACTGCCACAAGGAAGTGCTGTACCTCAGCCAGGTGATATCTCAAAATGGCAAATGGATAGCACCCATCAGGTCTCAAAATAAACTCAATACGCCCCAACCGAGGACAGTGAGGGAACTGCAATAATTCCTTGGGTAATGTAACTATTGCAGGGCATGGGTCCTAGATTACAGCACACATACTTGTCCACTCCTGGCAGCATTAAAGGAGGTACAGAGGAACAACAAACAGTTGTGTTGGACACAAGAAATGACGGAGGGATTTGGAGAGCTCAAAGAAGCTATATCTACAGTTCCCGTTCTAGGGACACTCGATTATAAAAAGTAATTTTACCTCTTTTCACACTCAGCTGGGTTGATCATGAGGGCAGTAATGACCCAGAAAACAAGCATGGGACATAAGCCAATAGTGTATTACAGCACACAGTTGGATGCAGTAATGCTAGGACACTTTCTGTGTGAACAGCACCTGGCTGCGGTGGTATTAGCAGTAGAAAAAACATCACCAATAACTATGGGGTGCTCCACAACCCTTTATGTGGAGCACGCCCTCTTTGCAATATTGCATAAGCCAAAAAGTACAGTGACAACACAAAGGGCCACAGGGTACAAGATCATTTTGTCCAACCAGAACTAAAAATAGTGCGGTGCAAGAATGTAAACCCAGTGCAAGCAAAGAAAATGCAGTCATGATTGCACACAGGCTATCGAGATATATACAGAAACAAGGAAACTAGAGGAAGATGCGCTTGAGGGGGAGAGGTAATGTACATTGATGGATCATCAACGATTAATCAAGGTCACGGTATCAGGAGAACAGGAACAGCAGTGGTCAGGCTGAAAGAAGATTGGACGAGCGATGAAGTTAGAAGTGTTCGGCTACCCCACATTACTCAGCACAAGCAGCAGAGTTAGTGGCCCTCATAATCGCACACAAGGAATGCAAAGGGAAAAGAGTTACCATTTATTCTGACAGTGCCTACGTCCCCTTGATGGTACACTAGGGACTAGCGAGATGGTTAAGAAGAGGGTTTAGAAAAGCAGACAGGACTCCCGTGCAACATGCCCTTCACTTGGGAGAACTGATAGAAGCGATCAAGTGTCCAGTGGAATTAGCATTAGTTAAATGCAAAGCTCACACAAATGAAAATGACTCTGTATCAAAGGGGAATAAGGCAACAGACTACCATGCAAAGCATACATCATATTTTGGAGTGATGTGGTATATACCAGAAAAACTAAAAGAGAGGGGAGGAGTGAGAATGATGTTGATGAAAGATGAGTACAACCGCCTTCCAGAAACCCAAATTATGGAACTACAGGCAGCAGCACAGATGAGTGAAAAGAAACTCTGGGTAAAAAGAGGGTGTTCAATGTCCCCTACGGATGCATTATGGTGACAAAACAGTACCGGGAAGGTGGTGATGCCCCATGCGCTACTGAACACAGCTCTATCACAATTGCATCACCCAACACACACAGGGAAAGAGGTAATTGCAGCACATATAAGGGAATCGTGGTTTCGTCCTGATCTAAATGCACATGTTTCAAATTTCTTAAGTAACTGCTTGACATGTGAAACATTTACGGCTGGACACACCTTGAAGGTAATCACAGGAGTAATACCCCGCCCTGAAGCTCCATTCCTGTACCTCCACATTGATTACATGGATATAATCAATGTATTAGAAAACAAAGAACCAAAAGGCTCCCGTACCTAATGAAGGTTTGGACACACAATTGTCTGGCTGATTAGGAATAGTCACACTAGAACACGATTCAGAACAGTGACGCATAGAAGTTCATGGAAAATACAACCTGACTTCATTGCTGCTGAACATGGAGCCGCCCTGTAAAGGTGAGTGGAATGTGGCGCTGCAGCGATCGACGCAATGAGCTTTTAAATTAAAGTCTTCCTTTTCAGGATTGTCGGCGAGATGTCTCTGGGATGCGGTTTTTAGCAGGTAAGGACTTTTCCTTCTTCTGTTCTCTTCTTCTCTTCCTTTGCAGGTGACCCAGGATGCTGGCAGGCGTGGCAGAAGTCAGGATGCAGGAGCAGACACGGTGAGCGTCCAGCTGCTAGATGCAGAACAACGCGAAGCACATGTGGCTGTTCGGGTGGGGTTTAAATAGCCTTGGAAGAAGTTCCAGGTATGTATCCTTCCTCCAATCAGGTATGTATCCTTCCCCGACCACACCCGGATGGTAAATTAATCCCACAGGTAAAGTAGTTCCTTTCAGGCCTCAAGGAGGCCGGGATCGTGCAGCATGGTCTGCATCAGGTAAGTGCACCCAAGCATTCCCATAATGAGCCTGGCGCCTATGGCGCCAGGACTGATGTCTTTTATGAGCCTGGCGCCATAGGCGCCAGGACACTGTCCAAAGGGCCCCTATATGGGGTTTCTGGGTCCTTCCTTGGGGACTGGATGTTCGCTTTCGGGGACGCCGGGCTTGAACCGGCTCCCCGGGAGCGGGCATCATGACAGCACTCCCCCCCAAGGCCCCTCCCAAGGTTGTTCTCTCCGGGGGTTTTGGTTTGTCTGGGAAGAGTTGTGGAATTTCCTGACTAATCGAGGTGCATGCACATGGTCGCTGGGTTCCCACGACCTCTCCTGAGGTCCGTACCCCTTCCAATCAATTAGGTAGAACAGTTTTGACCTAAACATTTTTTAGTCTAAAATGTTCTTCACTTCGAATTCGGGCTCCCCATCTATTAGAACAGGTTCTGGAGGTTTGAGTAGTCGGGTTCCGGGTACCACTGGTTTCAGAAGTGACACATGAAAAACAGGGTGAATTCGCATACTAGCTGGTAAATCAAGTTTAACAGCCACTGGCTTAATTATTGCTGTAATAGAATAAGGTCCCAGATATTTTGGGTTAAAAGTTCGAGGCTCTTTGAGTGGTAAATGTCTGGTAGCTAACCACACTTGATCCCCAATCTGATACGGAGGTGCTTCACTCCGATGTAGATCAGCATTCTCCTTGTATTTTCTCTTGGCTTGTTGTAAATGCGCAGTTGCCTCTTTGAAGGCTTGGGTAATTGTAGAATGCAGATGTTCTACTGCAGGCATTCCGAGGTTCTGAGGTGAGTCAAGGTTTGAGGTTCGAGGGTGATGCCCAAACAAAGTATAAAAAGGACTGTGGCCAGTTCCAGAGTGTACCGAATTATTATATGCGTATTCGGCTATCCAAAGAATGTCTTTCCAGTTGCTTTCAGATTGCTGTAACATACACCGTAAGTACTGTTCAAGGGTCTGATTTGTCCTCTCGGTCTGACCATCGGTCTGAGGGTGGTGACTGGTCAATAATCTTACGTCAATCTGCGCCATTTGACAACATTTGCGCCAGAAGTGGGAAATGAATTGGCTTCCCCGGTCAGAGATTAGTATAGATGGGAATCCATGTAGCCGAACAATATTTTCGAGGAATTCTTTGGCTAGGACAGAAGCTGAAGGTAAACCTTTCAAAGGAATAAAGTGGGCCATTTTGGAAAACAAATCCACAATTACCAGAATAGTATTGTACCCCGAACAAGGAGGTACAATACTATTAATAAAATCCATTGATAGGGTGTGCCAGGGTGCTGGTGGTATGTCTAGAGGTTGAAGGAGACCGGCTGGTCTTTTCTTTTGACTTTTATTTTGGGCGCAAACACCACAGGACATCACAAAAGATTTAACATCTTTTCGCCAAGAGGGCCACCAAAATTGTCGTTTCACCTTTTCCTCTGTCTTGGCAATACCGGGGTGTCCCTCTATTAATGTATCATGATAACCGGATATAACTAGTTCGTGTAATTCCTTATGTGGCAGGAATAAGCGTCCTTGGAAATAAGGTAAACCATTATCTATGGTAAAGTCTGATCCCTTTTGTATCCATTCCTGTAAGGTTGTAGGGTCCAGGAGTTGTTTCACTCTGGCTTGAATGTCTTCAAGCGTCTGTAACAAAGTCATGCCTAGAATCCTCTGTTCGGGAATTATTGGTACTGGTTCTGAGTTTGTATCAGATTCTCCCATTCCAATTCGGGATAAGGCGTCTGCTTTGCCATTCTTGCAGCCAGGTCGATAGGTAATCACGAAATCAAATTCAGCGAAAAACAAAGCCCATCGGAGCTGCCGTGATGACTGAGCCTTGGCGGTTTTCAAATACTGTAAATTCCGGTGATCAGTGATCACTGTGATGGTATGTCGAGCGCCAAGCTGATAATGCCGCCAGGCTTTAAAAGCGGACTTAATGGCTAACAGTTCTTTGTCCGTGATTGCATATTTAACCTCGGGTGCCGAGAAATTTCTGGACCAAAATGCTACGGGATGCAGTTGGTTGGTTTCGGGATCTCTTTGGGACAGGACAGCTCCCATGGCTAGGCTGGATGCGTCAGTCTCGACGACATAAGGGAGATCTGGAAGCGGGTGTTTCAATATAGGTGCGGAGGTAAACTTAGCTTTTAAATCCTGAAAGGCCTGCTCGGCTTCTTCAGATCATTCAAAACGTTTATTTTTCCTCGAGAGTGCAGTAATGGGTTGTACCACGTGTGAAAATTCTGGGATAAACCTGCGATAGAAATTGGCAAAGCCGAGCATGCTTTGAACCCCTTTTACAGAGCTAGGTGATGGCCATTTGAGGATGGCATCCACTTTTCTTGAGTCCATTTGGACTCCTTTGGGTGTCAGGATGAAACCTAGAAACTCGACTTCTGTGGTATGGAAAACACATTTCTCCAATTTAGCAAATAGTTTGTGTTGGCGCAGTTTTTCAAGTACTGCCCTGACGTGTTTTCTGTGATCAGATTCCGAAGAGGAGTACACCAGAATGTCATCAATATATACGACAACACAAACATCGATGAGTTCCCGAAGGACATCATTCAAGAAGTATTGGAAGGCAGCCGGCGCGTTACACAATCCGAAAGGCATCACCTGGTACTCGAATAATCCGTATTTAGTACGGAAGGCAGTTTTCCATTCGTCGCCTTCTTTAACTCGTACCAGATGATAAGCCCCCCCGGAGATTTAACTTGGTGTATATGCAAGCGTCCTTCACCTGGTCAAGGAGTTCAGGGATCAGAGGATAACGGTTTTTAACCGTTATCCGGTTCAATGCGCGGTAATCGATACAAGTTCTAAGGTCGCCTTCTTTTTTGGGCACTGTAAGAGGATTCAATTCAACACGACAGCTAAGTCAACGCCTAGTCTAGAATACTGAATGAAAACCCTTATTGATATATCTTTATGTCCAGTTCATGCGTTCTGGATGACTACCCCTATATAACACCCCTCTCTTGGAATCCCCCTGACCCCACTGAGCCAAGAAGTAGTTCTGGTTTGCAAATTAAAAGGTTTATTCGATAATTTAAACAATAGATATGTATATCACACTTTATAATAAATTAATAATTGAATATCACACTTAATCTGATATGATAAATATTAACAACAGAGAATCTGGCACTGACACGCTTCTCTATAATCAATAAGGAGTTGACATAAAATGGATAAGGTAGCACACAGGTGAATAGGAACAAAAGAAGAAGGTGGTACAGAATGCTTTATGTAAGCTCAGGTGGATGCAATATTCAATGAATGCAGTACAGAAAATACTCAATATGACTTCAACCAAACAATGTAATCACTTTTCTCTGGCTATTCACTCCCCCCCTCTTTATGCAATGCAAGGAAATGGGAGGAAGGCACACAGTTCTCAGAAATGCAATCAACGTAATTCAGTTCAATCCCCAGCAAGCTTAGACAACAGAAGTTTAAAACACAGGCAAAATGCTTTGATATGTGCTGGCAATTCAGTGAAAAGTATGCTAAAATGCTTTTGATTCCCTCTAGAGGTTCAGGGTGAGTGGTATCTAGTTAATATTAGTCCAGGCCCACACTAGCAATGATTCAGGGATACTTAGCAGGTTAAACGAATTTCTGGCAAATGAAAGCAAGAAGCTTCTGTTTTCACACGTGGAGAAATTTGCAAATCGCGGTAAAATTCGCGGATGCGTGTTCCGCGATTGCGGTAAAACTATAGGGATGCGGTTCTAGGTTCGTAGGAAAGCCACGATTCTAAGCTTTCATATGAAAGTTATTGCAAGTCTCTAAGACAAACGGTCGCGGAGATATGAGCGATTTTGTGAAGGTCGTTTTTCAGATTTGAAATTTTAAAAGCTCAAAATGACAAGTGCAGCTTGCAACTAGAAAATGACAAGTGACAGCTATGCAAATGACAGGTGACAGTTAGGAGACAGTTCTACTTAGATTAAGCTAGATTGAATTATATTATTTTAACTAGGAGATTGGTTCTGCACAGTTTTCTAGGTACTCACACTATATTCTTGAGTGAAATGGGCCTCGCCATGGATCTGGTCAGGTTTTAAACTCACCTCTGGTCTGGGTCTCTAGTTCTGGATAGATTGAAGTCTCTAGTTTGGCTCTCTGGAGGTTTGATGGAGGTAAAGTATGGATTTTTCCGGCAGAGCTTCCAGCGGCAGATGGATTTGAAAGTCTCTACCTAAGTTTCAGTGGTCCATTTATATGTTCTGCAAGTGGGTGTGTGTGTTGGTCATAACTAAACTTGCCCCTCTCCCTTGTCATTGGTCAAATTTCCATTCCTCACTTGATTGGGGAAGGAACCGTGAGTCAGAGTGATGTCATTTTATGGCTTGCAGATAGGACACTCCCCTGTCAGATTGCACATATTCTATATTTGATAACAAAAGACATATTTCACAGTTACACAGTTGCTTGAAATTACATATAAATGGTGTGGCTGAATTTAGCCATGTCTCTGTCCAAATCTGCTGTTTCTAAGAGCTTGCATTCAGAAATGGCACATAATTGACTTTTTAACTGATTTTTCAATTTCTGACATTGACCCAACTTTACATACATGTGCGCAGGGAGTATGGACATTAACTGATGAAGTTTCAGATTTTTAACATGCATACATTTAGAGTAATATCCACTTTTCCGCTAACACCCCCCTGAACATACCACCGGTTCTAAAAACCTCTTAAACTGTGGGCAGAAAAATCACAAGAATTATGGTATCATTTATAAAATTTTCACATGTCCGCACCATGAGTTATTCATCTATTTCTAAACAATATTCTGGCTACAAAGGGGTGTGGTTTCCCAGGTCACATGGTGGAAATACTGGTTTATCCAGTTCTGCCAAGCCAGCTTGCTCTCACAGGCAGTGCCCCTCCCAGCTTCTGCCAAGAGGAAGCTACATTTTACGACCGCTGTAATAAAACCTTTGCCTGAGTCAAGACAGGCTTTGTTCAGAGCTCCTGTAGAGCACAGGTAATTCAATTATCAGATAGATGGCATATACTTAGTGTGGCCAGCAAAAGGCAGATTGGCCTGGGAACACAGCTGTGACTCAAGTTTCACTCCTGATGGGGTAGTTGCCAGGCAGAATCAAGTTCCTTAAGCCAGACTTTCAGCTAACTGTCATGTTTTTTGTTGCTTTTTAAATTAACTTGCAATTTTACACATGCAGCTAGAATGCTGATTCTAAGTGCAAAACTATGACATTTCAACAGTTACAAAGGCATGTGACACCAAACATAGGTCACTCATTTAATCTAAACATTTTCGATTTTAGTGTCTTTAAATCCAGTGCAACTTAAACTGCTGACTCCATAGCAGTTTTGTTATAAGCATTGTTTTGGGCTCTTCATTTCCCCGATTTTGTAAGCACACAAAACTCCATTCTGCCAAATGTCTGCTGGTGTTCAGTGAATATTTTGCACATGTTGCAATGTTTGAAAATAGGCATTTTGAGCCTGCCTTCAGAGAAACACAGGGTGGTTTTAAAACGCCGGCTTTTGGATAGTGGTGAGTACTGGTACTGCACCCATTTTGGGGATTTAAGAAATGAATTCCCCACAATTCTAGGTTGCATTTGGCAATCAGCATTGCCATTCCCAATGGTTTCAGACTACTGTGCGGGTAGTCCAATGGTGGTTTTAAAGCGCTTTGAAGCTAAACGGCGCTACTGTTTTTCCTTTGGCAACCCATTTCCCTCCTGGCAACCCGGCCTTTCATTCTCGCACTGGTGGGTGGCAAGTGAGGCAACCATTTTGGTGTGCACACAAACTGCGCAGCTTTCCTGGATTTCGGCGCACATGTGGGTTTTCCGCTATCTTGAATTTTCTAAGCCCACAGCACCAAATGTTGTAGCATGATAGCTTAAACGTGGGTCAGGACACCCAACAGCACGAAGAACAAAGCCGAGGATGCCGGGGACTTTGACGGGCAAATAAAACCATTAGCTAGGTATTGATCCAAATATTGTCTCAAATGCAGATTCTCAGGTTCGGTAAGGGCATAAATCCTGCTACAAGGGAGTTGTGCACCGGGCACCAGATCGATTTGGCAATCGTACGATCTGTGAGGAGGTAACGTGTTGGCCTGTTCCTTTTGGAAGACGTCCTGAAAGTCTTGGTATACCGGAGGTAGTTGCATGGAGGCAGAGGTTACAGATGCTAGATTAATCTTCTGGTTTTCTGGGTAGCAGGTTTGTGTACAATCCGGGAAGGTTATTCTCTTAGCTCGCCAATCAATTTGAGGATTATGTGTCTCTAACCAAGGGATTCCAAGAATAACCTGAAACTGTGGAGCCTTGATTACATCAAACACAACACCCTCCCGATGGCCGTCGGGACCAATAAGAGTCACCTCAGTAGTGGAATGTGTTACCGGTCCAGAGGCAATTTCAGTTCCATCGACTGTGGTGATGACATCTTTGCTGGTTTTAGGACGGAGAGGGAGGTTAATCCTAGAGACCAATTCACGATCCACATAGTTTCCAATAGCCCCATTATCGATGTATGCCTTTATTGCATGCAACCGCTTAGGCTGTTCTGGATCTACAAGAACCATTGGCACAATGAAATGCGAGGTCTGAGAGTTAGTTTTCAAGCTCGGCAAGCGGACCCCTAAACTTGTCGGGCGGAGTCGTTTCCCGAAACAGAGTCTTCATGGTTTTTATCAGCGGCTCCTACCGCCTTTCTGGGCGGTTTTGCCGGGCAATCTCGTAGAAAGTAGTCAGAATTCCCACAATAAAGACATAATTTTAGCTGCCGCCTCCTTTCACGTTCCTTTTGAGTTAAGGGTCCTTTAACCCCTCTAATTTGCATAGGCTCAGAGACATCAACTTCCTTGGGATTAGCATGGGTCTTAACCAACACCCGGGTCTCAAACCTGGACCGATCTGCTTTTCTGTTTTGAAGTCTGTGATCCAATTGGACCACTAAGTCTATATGCTCTGTGCATTCTTGGGGCGGATTTACAACTTGGGCCAAGACATCTTTAAGTTCTCCGCGAAGGCCCCGATAAAACAACGTGACTCTTTTATCCTCTGGCCATCCCGTTTCCACAATTAGTCTATTAAAGGTTGCAATATAGGATAGGAGGTCCTGATTGCCCTGTCGCAGGGATAGAAGTTCGTCATCCAGAGCCTGCCCCTGAGAGTGTCGAGCAAATAACCTTTCCATGCTTGCTTGAAACCTTTGAAAATCACAGAGAATCGGGTCATCTTGAGTAACCAGTGGAACTGACCAATCTGCAGCGCAGCCGCTGAGATATGACAATACAAAGGCTACCTTGGTCTGATTATTAGGGAAGGCCCCAGGTCTGCATAGGAAGTGCAAACGACACTGATTCATGAATACGGCGAATCGTTTGGGGTCCCCAGCAAAGCGTTCGGGTGGGGCCAGCGGCATGTTTCCAGGTAGATTAATCTGCACAGGGTTACTGGAAACCACAGGAGCGGGGTTCCCTCCGGAACCGGGTAGAGGAGTCTGCCCAGCTTGACCTTGCAAAAGCTGTCTGGCCAGGTCATCAGTTCTTTCCTTTGATATTATTAATTCCCTCCTGAGGGCATTAGTCTCTTGACGAGCGGCATGTACTTCGGCCCGTAATTCCCCCAGTAATTGGGCCAACTGATCAATCTCAGAACTTTCCATAGCGCCTGGGTGGGAATTTGTAGGAAGGCTTTGCGTTCTGTTACGCTCACCTGACTCCCACGGAGGCGCTAGCCTGGTTCGCGCTGCTGTGACCTCTTCTAAGGTGATGCGCAGGGTTCGGAAGATGGACTGGACCGGGCCCCCAAATCTGGCTTGTCTGGCTCGCAGAAGTATCCTTCTGTAGGCGAAAATAGGGGATTAACTGTCTGCGGGGTAATGCAATCGGCCTCCCACTTTCCCCTCTCACCCTCCTTGAAACCCTTCTGTGATTTCTCGTAGCGTCTCACCTTCGGGTCTGGAAGGACGAGCTCTCCATCCTGCTTCTGATGCAGGGGCGCGTTGGTATCCAGTTACTTCACTGGATTTTCGGATTGGTGAGAACCAAACTTGCTTGGCTTCGAGGTAAGTTTTTTGATAAGAGGTTCCCCTTGTGTCCATGCATTAATATACTAATGCTAGTGTCTTTTTCCCCATAGGGGCCGGGGTACGGAATGCCGGGGAACAGGCACCGACCCGAGATGAGAGGTGAAATCCTTGTAGAAGTCTTTAATGAGCGTTTTTTGGTAATTTCTTTTCATTCGCTCATTAACGCTGATGTCTCTTTTTCCCCTTAGGGGCCGGGGTCCGGAAATGCCAGGATGCGGCGCGGACCCGAAATGAAGAGGGAATGAATCAACAGGTAAGTCTTAACATGGAGATTTAGCTTTCCTTATTCCCTTCTCTCTCTCACCTTTTGTTCTGGTGTTTTTCTCCCTAGGCACTGGGGTGTGACTGCAAATCCGGATGATCGCTGCTGAACATGGAGGCGCCCTGTAAAGGTGAGTGGAATGCGGCGCTGCAGCGATCGACGCGATGAGTTTTTAAATTAAAGTCTTCCTTTTCAGGATTGTCGGTGAGATGTCTCCGGGATGCGGATTTAGCAGGTAAGGACTTTTCCCTCTTCTGTTCTCTTCTTCTCTTCCTTTGCAGGTGATCCAGGATGCTGGCAGGCGTGGCAGAAGTCAGGATGCAGGAGCAGACACGGTGAGCGTCCAGCTGCTAAATGCAGAACAACGCGAAGCACGTGTGGCTGTTCGGGTGGGGTTTAAATAGCCTTGGAAGAAGTTCCAGGTATGTATCCTTCCCCGACCACGCCCGGATGGTAAATTAGTCCCACAGGTAAAGTAGTTCCTTTCAGGCCTCAAGGAGGCCGGGATCCTGCAGCATGGTCTGCATCAGGTAAGTGCACCCAAGCACTCCCATAATGAGCCTGGCGCCTATGGCGCCAGGACTGATGTCTTTTATGAGCCTGGCGCCATAGGTGCCAGGACACTGTCCAAAGGGCCCCTATATGGGGTTGCTGGGTCCTTCCTTGGGGACTGGATGTCCGCTTTCGGGGACGCCGGGCTTGAACCAGCTCCCCGGGAGTGGGCATCATGACAATTCTGCGCACTTGGACACACACACAGACACACCAATCTACATGAAGAACACAAACAGTTAAATGAGATAGACATGTACACCTTCTGCACGTTTATTATTTTGTCATTAGGCTCAGTATAGCACCGCGGAAATGCAAGAAGCAAGAAGAGTTTGTGCATATGCTTGCAGACGCTTATATGCAACTAACCCTATGGAAGGACAGGAGCACCTGGGGGACCTTGACCAATCGCCAAATCTCTACTAACCTATGGATATTATGATAACTCCACAACCTGAGCTAGAGCAAGCATCAACAGAGTACAGTAGGCCGTAACGGTCTCAGTAAAATTCCAGACAGCAAGGTGCTGTGCTAGCTGAACGAACCCTGGCAGGAGCTACAGTTGCCAAGGCCACTATGTTGAATTGCGGCATTCCTTCTTCCAAGCCAAATTCTGGTGTTGGGCCCTAGGTCAGGAACAGTCCTTGCTAAGCTCAGTTTATTTGTTGGGTGTCCTTTTTTCTTAGGTGCAAGGTCACAGGATTGGGTTGAGGTGCAGCCCACACCTCCTCTGTAGTATGATCTGGGAGTTTTCTGGAAAC
Organism: Ambystoma mexicanum; assembly: GCF_040938575.1. NCBI lineage: Eukaryota > Metazoa > Chordata > Amphibia > Caudata > Ambystomatidae > Ambystoma > Ambystoma mexicanum. Next base: position 1,175,540,004 of record NC_090928.1, on the reverse strand, counting down.
CTCGCTATTGGTTTGTTTTACACAATGGATTTACCACACCGTTTCTTGTTTTGTGAATTTTTACGTGGGCTCTTGGTCCCAATGGTGGTCAGCCGACACGTGTTTTGACCCGTAGTTCTTTATGGGTTCCTGGGATTAGGCCAAGGACATGTGTCCTAGGCAGCTGGGCTCTGTGTAGGCCCTGTGAGTCTGGTGGGTGATCCATGATGAAGCACTACCGCCACTACCCACCAGACTCACAGGGCCTACGCAGAGCCCAGCTGCCTAGGACACATGTCCTTGGCCTAATCCCAGGAACCCATCAGGGGCAGCATTCCTTGATAACTAGCCTTGATAAAGGCCTACGGGTCAAAACACGTGTCAGCTGACCACCATTGGGACCAAGAGCCCATGCAATAAACTCACAAAACAAAAATGGTGTGGAAAATCCATTGTGTAAAACAAACCAATAGCGAGGTATCCAGGATACTGTAACGCTCACCTGGTATCCACGGGGATGTCACTCAGCCTGTTCTGACCTCTTATGACCTCAAACCCTTCCCTGGAATCTACTCGACTGGAGACTGGGCCATGTTTTCTTGGAAAGTGTGCTCTCCGTCCTGCTTTCAGCACAGGGGCGCGTTGATTGATGCGGGCTCGTTGCTGCCTAGTTACTTCACTGGCAAGAGTCCGACAGGTAAATATAATGAGTCTTTTGAACAGTTCTCTAACTTCGTTCCTTTCCTTCCTTAGATGATGGCCGGCGTCCAGAGATGGTGATGTGCTGCTGAGATGAGTAGCGCCGAAGGTGAGTGAGAGCGTGATGCAACCCTTTTGTATTTGTATTGAACTGAGTTCTTTTTCTGTGTCTTTTAGGTGCTGCAACGATTTCAGCGTGGATGCCAGTTATGAAGAAGAAATGCGGTGAGTAAGCGCGGTATGCAGCGCCTCTAGATGTTTCCACGCTAACCTGGAGTGTCTTTTCCCTCTTGCAGATGGATGAGAAGTCCCGGAGACGGAGTTCCTCCAGAGCGGCTGGGATTCAGGTAAGCGTTTGAAGCTCGTACAGTCTTTAAAAATAAGCAAAGATTTTCTGAAAGCTTACTAATGCCTTTTTTCTGTTCTTTTCCCTTTTCCTTAGGAAGCGGCGTGCCGGGATGGGAATGACACCAGCGAAGATGCCCGCAGAACAGAAGAAGCGATGAATGATGGTCAGAAGCGCCGCAAGGTAAGGCTGTTCCTAACGGTGTTCTTGTTCTTGCAGGAGCTGAGCGCAGAAGAAAGATGCAGGCCTACTGGAGACCGATCCGAACACACTGAGTGTCACGCTGCAGGTGCAGAAAACACAAAGCATGTTTCTCAGCCTGGGCGTGGCTTAAATAGTCTCTGGGTATCCCAGGTGTCTCTAGGCTGAACCACACCCAAAAGACTAGACTGCACATGCAGTTCTGGTTACCGAAATATGTGGGGGCATCCATTTTGTCCCCATCAAAGCACTACAAGTCCAATCCCCAATTTTATCCTATGGGAGTGAGTGCGTCTGGTGCCACAAGCGCAAAGTCTGACTCCAAGTGGGTCTTTGGAGGGATGGAGAGGCCTTTGAGGGCCATGTAGGTGATTGTGGCCTGGCTCCAGCCTGACATCTTGGAGGGCTGGGGACATGAGGGGCAGGAATCATGACAGATATTCCCAGATTCTTCCAAGCCAAGGTGACATCGGCAACAATAAAGAATATTCCCTGTAATATGCACATTAATTCGAAGCAATTGAGCCTGCACAAGTAGTCTCAGACCACGTGACTTGGCTAAGCCATGGACAAGCCAAGGTTCAGAGACTGGGAACGAACAGCCGTCCCACGGCCCGACAGCAGATTGCAACATTTTGGTTACCTCAGACATCTTGCATGATGGGACTGGAACACTCTCATGGCATTAGTTGCCTTCACACTATTGTAATACACAGACACATAGTTGCAATGATTTGGACACAGTAGACCTGTGGCGAGGACATGTGTCTCGTGGGCTCAGAACTAAGTTGGTCCCAGGCTTGTGGGCCGGCAAACTGACCAATCAGGACTCTGAGTTTTGCAGCGGATGGCGAGGGGTGCCAACCAATCATTTGGCTTTTTCACAGTAGCGACTTAGTTGTAGCAACTTTGGGGATCATCCAAGCACACCACCTGACACAGTGGTGTCCAATAGTTGAACTTAGCTGGAGGGTCCTATACAGGACCCATTACTCAGGGGCCAATAGTGGACCTCGTTTTAGAAGGAGGTTGCTGGGTGACGCGGGCTATGGCATCACAAACCTACAAAACTGGCCTGCGAGCCAGAGTGCGGCGAGATGTGCCTGAATATTGTTCATGCAAGCAGACCCTGTGAGTTTCATTCAATAAACCACAGTAACTTCTTGCTCCTTGTGTGGGCCTCGACTTCTTGGGACCTGGGAAGGAGTTAGAGCCTTCCGCGAGCTGGGAGTCTTCAGACCTTTGGCAAGGCTCTGCGGGCCCCAGAGACTATCCTAACAATATAATGGCTGTGCTGGGTGAATGCCTATCTAATACCCATAGACAAGCCAAAACGGTTGGCTTTGCCAATTCTTGTGTGCTTTAACACCTTGAAGCATCTCTTGTGCTAGATAGAATTACCAATAAAGATCTCAGACCAACACCAGACAGACTCAAGGACTATGGCAAAGTACTACTTTATTCTCATTTTAATAAAGCAGGGTCAACTGACAAACATCAGACAGATGCTTGCACACTCACACACAAACGTGATTACACACAGATCTTATATCACAACATGCATCATCTATGACGTCATCCTACAGAGCAAACCATAAAACCTATTAGCGGGAGGGATTGGTTAGGGGAACATGTCTGCTTATATAACGTATATTGGTTAATATTTCATTAGCTATCTCTTATCTGTAAGACAACCCTCAAACTACCTCTAAATATGTATAATACTGATTGTAGTGAACAAAAGGACAGCAGATTGGTAGACCCACTGATTGGCTGGCATTCTTACCCAACCTTGGACTTTCGGCTTGGCTAAGGAAACCGAAACCAAGGGATATTAAATAATGGTATTGAGTAATTGCAACTGGTGGGATGGGGATTCATGGGCAGAAAGGGTCCCAAACCTCGGTCATTTAGCGTCATTAATAAGCAGAAACAGTAAAAAAGAGCAGAATTTGAAATACAGTCTGTCTATTTATGGAATCCCGCTCTATTTGTTTCATGTAGTATCCTAAAAATACCACATGCGGTAAATGTGCATAATTATGAGTCTGAATAATGTGATAATTCTCTATGGGGGCGGGGGGCAGAATGCCCCAGCGTGTACTAATGTGCACATCTCAACTGTACATTGCTCCCTGGGGCCTGCTCCTTGTAGCTGGGGTGCAGGGCTCTCGTACTGACCAGCAGGCACTGCAGAGGTGGGTTGTGAGGAAGACTGAAATGTATGCAGCAGCTGGCTGCTTCCAAGATGTCGGACAGCACACATGTCTATCTGGGCATCACCGTATGAAGTAATTTCCTGCCCCTATTGTTCTTCCTTGGGGAGTTATCCTCAACTATGACCTTGTGAAGCTTCTCCTCACCCGCCAGGTCTTTAGGCTCTCTGCACTATGCTAATTGGATATTTTCGCTGTCAGTGTTCCGATATAACTTAAGGGCGGTGTTCTAGGAGGCATATCCTGGCCTTGTATCTCAGTGACTTATGCCCCTGACCCCGTTTGATGAAAAGAATGATCTTGATTCAGCTAGTCATACATTTTCAAAAAATGGCTTAAATTCAGCAGGAGAAAAAGTGACACAAACATCATTAGTTTCCTCATTTCTCCCATTTTTGGGAAATAGTACCTAAAGGGCAGATCTCCTGTCGTAGGGTTTCTATCTCCATGAATAATGAAACAGGAAATGTGATGAACCACAATTTCAGCAATACCTCCCGTGTGACAACTGCAAGCATGCCGCACTAAAAGGGACAATGCTAGCTGGAGGAGCATTCTAAATGATGTGCTGTGCAGTACAACACATCCTGACCCAAATTCACAAAGCATCACCCCACGACCCCACAAGAACGTGCCCCTCATTCAAGAAAAAACAAATGATCAGGCTTTCGGTGCCAGGGTGAAAAGGGATACCCTAATTGTCGGATGGCAAGAGATGACAATATACCTAGGAACATCACACAAAAAGAGCTATAGCGCCCCCTTTCAAAGGAACCTCATCTTTTGTTAAATGTGATCTAAAGAGTGTGGGAAGGGAAAGACTCCCAGTTGAATATTCTAAATCTCCCCAAAATCCCCAAAATGCAAAGAAAATCTCATTAATACAATCCCCATATTTTCAACAATACTGTCCCCAACATAAGAAGCTCAAAATGTTGGCCACTCAAATAAATGTCAGGAACTTCAAGTGCCCTTGCTAAGGTAATCCTCTTCTTTTTCCTCTTCTCTTCAACTTATCGCTACTGGCTTAGATGGTTGGGCGCCACCTAGGTCTCGCTGCCAGGTCTCATGTTCCTGGTACACCCGACACCTCTGTGTTGTTGTGGAACCACACAACATCTTCGCTATTTGTATTTTTTGTGTTTTTAATGTATTTATATAGCGCTTGCATCTATATACCGCAAAGTTCCAACTTTGTATGAAAGTTTGAAGGGACACCTCCATTCGCATGCCCTCATTTTGCAATTGACAGGCAATTGGTTTTAGTTCACATTTTCACAGCAGGAACCAAGATCTGAAAAGATCTGTAGCATATCTCCTTTGAAGACAATCGTCTCTCGTTGCCTTGCACGTGACATGATATCTGATAACTTGAGGAAGTGAACTCTTGTCAGAAACGTTCTTTTCCCGAAGGCTGAACAAAACAGTGGTGACAATCAAGCTCAATTGTTTCCGGAGCATCGGATTGTAGCAGTTCTTTGAAGAGGTCTTAATGGTTTTCCTCTAACTAGTCTAAAGCAGCCATCAGCATGTTGTTGTTAAAGTCTAACACTGTTTGCCAAACCAACCAATTCTGGACTTTTTCTTCTTGAATTGGTGTATTAACAATTTTAATTGGCCTTTGGTGATTGGAATGGTTCGGCCTTGCTTCACTACTGGAAGTGATGGCACCTCCTTCTGCACTGGCATCCTTTTCTCTGCACAATCCTGCTACTAGAACAGATCTGTAATCTTCCCACATTTGGTGTCCTTTGCTTTAGGCACTGCCATCTATCCCAATGGATTTGATGGACTAGCACAATCAGAGGAACACTGGAGTAGGTAGCTGAAAGTGTGTGCAGGGAATAATCAGGCACCTGCCTTGGCATACAGTGCATCTTTAGGGAATGAACCAGACAATCAAGGAAGCTTCTCCAGGATGTCGGTTTATGCTTATGTGCTATAATTTTCTAGTAATTCAATTTGTTTGACAGCTCTACTGTTTAGCCCTTCATCCTGTCAGGAGAATGGAGCAAAGGAAATGGCCTAACATAAAGTGAGTTGTCAAAGGCCTTCCTGAAAATAACTTTTGGATTTCCATCATAGTCAAGGCAGCACTTCACATGTAAAGTCAAGGGTTTAGATTACGTATTTTCTTGCATCCACTGTTTGACAATTCAAAAGGACAAGGCAGAGGACCAACAAAGAGTTATGCTCCATCTAAAATATTGGCCCAACACATTTAATTGTAGTTACTTCACAAAGGAATTCAGCAGGTTCAGGATGTGTAAGGAATAAACATGACACAAATACAGAAAAGGCCAGGATATTATCACAAGTGCTAGGTTCCTGGATTCCCAAAATACATAGAAGAGCAATTTGGATTATATATGTGTAGAAGAAAGTACATTTGAAGATTAAATGTATGTATTTAAGGACTGTATGTATAATAAGTACAAAATGATATTGTAAAAAAATGGCCTGTTGCAGCTTTATGTGTAACAGCACTGTATATACAATCCCAGTGAATATATGTACATGGGTTTCATTTAACCAAAGGGATCTGAAGTGCAGAGTAGAACCGAAAACTAATTTAAACTTTAATTTCTGCTTTTCCATGCTTGTTGGAAGGGGAGCTGGAAATTGTCAAAATGGGGGGTCAAAAACGTCCAAAGTTCACTTCTCAGGTTTAACATATACAAGCTTGACCTAGCCCAGGAGTGCACATGCAGATTACACACAAAGGGCCTTCACAACCTTTGCGCCAGTTCTGAAGATAAAATATATAATGGCCTTGCCAGACATTTTACTACTGGATGGAAGCCCTCAGATTCAAAGGCCTTTCCTTCAGGTGTCAAAGTCCAGGCATATCCAGGCATATCATAACCTCTTCATTAGCCCAGGCCAAGGGGAAGGCCACTGAACTATGTATAGCAAATAGACATCTTTTCTGGACACAGTTAAATGGAAACTTATGGAAAGTATGTTCTGCTAAAGATGTCTTTCCTGGATACACATAGATAGCATACAAAAGGGAATATTTAGGCGTTTCACTGCCACTGCCACCAGTAGGAAAACATCTCAACTACACACTAGAAAACCTGATCCATCTTAAAATGTGTAATCGTGAATTGGTTGCTGTGTCACAGTGGAAGCTCCGATCAACATGACATTTTGACAGTTTGTAGATAACTGTTCAGTAAGCAAATATATAGCACACCATGTTTTGAATTAGTGAAAAATGGCAAAAACACTTAACTGTGCCAATTTGATCAGTATGCAATCATTCAATGTCTGTAAAGATGAACAGTGACCAGGGCTCGAAATTAAGACTGGATAAACAAGACCTAAAATCAGCTCCTCAGTATCCAGCATTAGCCAGTGGCCAGAAGCTAGCACTAAGGAATGAGGAGCCTGCAGAGACAAAAGTAGCACCTGGTAGCTGTTGCTGTTATGCTAACTGGGCTAATTTGGGCTACTAGCAGGAGCTAAATAGCTCCCAGCCCCCCTCAATTTCGAACCCTGCTGACTTGCAAAATCAAAAATATTGATTAAATTCATTTAGCATAAATTAATTAGAAATTAGAGTATGCAAACAAAATAGGCTTTTCTAAATAGCAGCGGTTCCTCTCCCACCTTTAGGACTGGAAAGCCACACCTCTGTCACAAGGCAGAGGTGGAATCAAAAAGATATATAATGCATGCACACAGGACATACAATTAATAAGGAAGGAGTAAAGAGAAGACATGTGGAATATTGAGAGATGTTCATGAGGAACTATTTGGAGAAGGGAGAACATAATTTGAATGAGTGACCCCAGGCGAGAAGGAGGCTAGGCCACTGAGAGAAGAGTGACCAGTTTATGGAAGCTTGATTTCCAACTAGCCACTGTGAATGCATCATGAAGAAGGACACATACAACAGATTCCAAATTTGAAAACAACACATTTGATTAACTTATATGTCAGGATGGAAAAAGGCCTACCTTGCCCTACGCTAAGGTGGGATTTCCCTATCTAATCTTTAAGGAAAGTCTGGGCAAAAGAGTTCAACTTAAGAATCTGTCTGTATCCAACCCCTATACTTGGCCTCACAACTATAACTATACAAAGTGTAGGGATGTCAGCAACCAATAAGAAAACAGTATTTAACACATTGTTCTGAGCTTCTTCCAGCCCATAGCTTCCTTTCAGCTCCATTTCCCGAGTATAAAACAGCTCCACACAGAAAAAGTCTCAGAATTCCATGACTTGGATTTATGATGCAATAATCATATTCAAGTTTTGGGATTTACTTCCCCAAGTCAGGACTCAGGATTCCCTTCCCCAAGTTCCAAGTCACACAATACAAATAGCCTTGAAATTAAATTCTTCTGGTTAAGAGTCAGGGATCCCTTCCCCACGTTCCAAAATATACAGTTCAAACAACCTTGAAATGGAAGGCTTCTGGTTAGGACTCAGGGTTCCCTTCCAAGTTCCAAGTTCTAAATGAAAAATTCAAAGAAAAAGAAGCACAAAATAATGTTCTTGTCGCCACAGTTTAGTGAATGTTATTTTCAAATGTTTGTTTCGATCATTTTAGCTTTCATACAGGTTCAACAATGGCACTGTAAATCAGGCTTCAGAATGCTTTGTTTGCCTGTTCTTTGAAAGTCATATTAGATTTCAGCATACTGTGGCTTGGTGAGATGTATATCCATTGTAACATTTCAATATATTATGATTTGCCTGGATTTAAACTTCCTTTCCCCTTTTTAGATTCCAACTGTTTTCATTCTGATTGATAGGAAGGTTTTAGTTCAGTTCGATATCCAATAATTTCATCTCTTGCTTATGGTTCATTTCCCTTTAAATGCAGTTCAGTAGTTGATTGTTTCACTTGAATTAACTAGTTCAATGTTCAGAGAACTTCAAGAATGTGTTATTTGCCCGTATTATTGCTTTGTATCGACGTGACCACTCCGATACAAAGGATATCCTATTTGTTTGTTAAGTGAGTAATTAAATAATAGAGACTTTCAAAAAAACGTGCTAATCCACAGCATGCAACCTCTCCGATAAAAAGTATTCAGGAAATGTTCAAGTTCACATGCAAATGCACCGGGTTTCTCAATCACCAGAAACTCACTGGTTGCTTTAAGAGTTTGCTGCTGCAGCGCAGATCACACAGTCTTCTTCCTTCAGTGTACAAAGTGCTGTACAAATAAACAATTACAATACAATTATAGTGCCAGGGCTCCAGTTCCTGTCCTTCAGACATTCATGGGGTGGACCTCCACTACAGGGGAATGAGAACATTGAGTAAAAAGGAAAGGGGCAGCCTTCCTGCACGGCTCCCCTCATGCTCTCACCCCACACTGTATGATTCTCATCTGCATGCACCAACCTCCTGGTGCTTCTCTTTTTGTTCCCCTTTGCCATTGGGCATGGCTCTATTTATACACCTGCAGTCCCTTGACAGGCTGCAGGTGTGGACGATAACTCAGCCTTGCCTGACCACAGTTAAAGAGACATGCCTGACCTTCACTGCACTTAGCAGGCATCTCCCTATTCCCAGTACTAAAGTTTTAAAAGAGCATAGTCTGCAATGCTCTTCATTGCCACATCTTCGTCCCAGTACTGTCAACTGTCAATTGTGGAGAAATGAGTGAAGCTGGCTTACAAAAGCCCATGAAGGTTGGGGAAGGATTAGGTTGGTTGTCACTAGGGAAAGGGGGAAACCATGTCTCAGCTAATGGTACCCGATTCCCAGTTCCCAAGGACCCTCCACCCAGGTGATCCTCCCTCGCTTCTCCGCCACCAGGGTCAGTATCCAAAAGTGATGGCCTTTCCCTGGCCACTTGCGCAAAATATCAAAGGGGTCTAGGAGTAAGAATACCCTCAGGTTTTCTCACATACCCTTCCCCAATGCAGGTTGTACCGGGGTGCTTCACAGGGAAACCGTGAGAAGAAGTCTTCATTACCTTGCTCCAGGCCTTTTATGGTGTTCAACTGTGAAGAACTATGGCTGAAAGTCCAGAAAATCGTGCATAACCCTTGGGCTGGATTCTCTTCGCTGGAATATTGGGTTAATTCCCAAAAAACAAACACTTTCCTACTCACTACCTTTCCTTTCAAATTTGGGAGGTTCCAGTTTCATTGGGCGAGGAAGCCCAACTATAGGAGTCTTAGATTTTACTTGGGCCACCCGTGAAGCCTATTGATCGAATTTTCCAGGACTAATTGAGCTGGCAAGTTAGAAATCACTGCTAGAGCCAGGTCTACTTTCCTTCTCAAAATGTTAATAGAGATTTGGGTTATCAGGTATCTTTTTGTATGGCCATGTACACAGGTTACTGTCTCCATTCTGACTTCTTTCCATCCCCCGGGAAGTAATTCAGATCTTACTGTAAATCCCTTACTTATGCTATCAAGTTGGGCCCAATCTTTCTTATTATTGTTAATAGCGGATACTCTATATGTGGCGTTACCTCAGACTATAAGGACATGTTTGTCCCCTTTTTGGTATCTCTCTTTCCTTTCCTTCTGTTCTTTCCAAAATTCTTAAGTTCTATAGTCTGGGTTTTACCGACCTGATTAAAAGTTAGCCCAAAATCCTTACACCTTACACCATATAAGTGATTTTATTTTGGGGCTAGGATTGATTGTACAAACATTTTCAGGGAACAACACTTTGTGGAGTAACCCATTTTCCCACAAATAAAATATTCTGGTTCTGGTCGGTACCTGATAGGAAACACAAATTCCTGCCTGGAAGGATAAAATTCATCCGTGCTATTATCTGACCACAAATTCTCTACTTTTGTTTCATTGGTTCTCTACATATACGTTTCTTCTGAGAAAGAGTTTTCCTTTTCCATTTCTCTGTCTGAATCTATGGGTTTCTGACCATGGAATGGAGTTAAGAAGACATTATTTTCAGAAAGTTCAGTTTTCTGTTGGTAGAGTGAGAGAAATCTCTCTCTTATCAGAAGATGTACTTAACATAGAAAGTGTATCTTGCTCAGGCGGATACAGATATCGTCCCTCAAGGTGGAAGAAAACTTATTAGCATGGGTAATATCACAGTTCTCTAATTTTGAGGAGAAGTGAATTTTCCAAGCTGGTGGGGATTCCGTTAAGTTGTTATTTACCTTGTTGACCATCCTAAAATAAGCCTCAAAAGGTTGATTAGAGTTCTGCCTCCCCTTGGGGATGGTAACAAGGTGGTTGTTATTTCAGATTTATTGCAATTTTCAGTTTTCAAGGGAAGAAGGATCGCCCGTGATGTTGAAGTATGAGAAGCCCTTCTCTCTTCCACTATTGGTTTTGACTCGGTTAGATCGTAACTGAGTCATGGCTTTTCTCCACCTCTAACTTCAAGTCACATGAACAGAATTCTCAGTTCCGCCTCCCACCTGGTAAATTTGTCTGGAGCTGCCCTATTTTCTTTCCAAGAACTTAGTTGGAACAGAGTTTCTCAAGGAGTTTCGTATACCCAGGGCTTTAAGTGGGCCGGGGCCTGCCAGGGCTGAGCCCCGGCAGGCTCCGAAATTTCGTTTTGAGGCGGGGCCCTGCCGGGGCCCAGTAATCTCGCCTGACAGCCCCGGCCACTACACGAAAAGGCATTTTTTTCTACAGCCTGAAGCTCTCGCTCGTGTGTGAGAGCTTCAGGCTACAGAAAAAAATGCCTTTCAGCCATAATGGTGGCGCCGCACCTGCGAGGCATCCCTTTAATCAAGAGATTCCCGTCGGCCGGCGCCACCATTATGGAGAAACATGAGGCCGCTGGAAGCAGAGGCCTTGCTTTCTAAATACTGGAGCTCCCGCGGATTCGCAGGAGCTTCAGTATTTAGGAAAAAGGCCTCTGCTTCCAGTGGCCTCACCCTTTCAGCCTTAATGGTGACACTGCCCCTCCCCAGCTGGCGAGGGGCAGCACCACCATTAAGGCTGAATAGGCAGGTGCTGTCCCCTGCCAGGCAAGCCTATACAAAATAAATGCAGAGATCAGCACCCTCTCACCGGTAGGGGAGAGGGTGCTAATCTCTACAAAAGGCTGCCTGGCAGGGGTGCCAGTAGCCCATTGAGCCGGGGCTCGTCAAGGGGGCGTGGCCTAACGGGCCATCAAGACCCCCGCTGTTAGGCCACGCCCTCTCGATGATCCCCGGCTCGATTTGTAGTTCCACTTAAAGCACTGCGTATACCAGGAATCCTATCAGTGCACCCCTCCTGATTTCTGTCAGGTAGTAAGATAGTTTCAAGAGGGCAAGTTGTACTTCCTCTCCAGTGGATAAGAGGGGTAATACCATTAATCTCATCTTCCATCTTGTTTCACCAAGGGGCATATTGTGTATAACTGAGTTGGTAGGAATTTCTGTCCTAAGCTCCAAAGAATTATTGCCTTGTCCCTACTAGGGAATTTGGTATTCATGGGGGATGAAAAGATGAGAGATGTTACTTTCCACCCTGTTTCCACCCTGTTCCTGGTGGGGAGGATAGCTCGGGAGGTCAAGGGAAAAAAAAACATATTCCTACTCTCTGATCCATAAAACAAAGGGATCCTCTTGATCTTTCTATAGGTTTCAACCCATTGGTGGAACAGATATTTTAATTAGAAATTAGAGTAGACAAACAAAATAGGCTTTTCTAAATAGCAGTGGTTCCCCTCCCATTTTTTTTTTTTTATCTCAGCAAACTGACCGCAATGTATCTGCTCGGGGCCCAATTTAAATGCACATGCATTTTTTTTTGTCACCCGCCTCCAATTTTAAGGAAGCGGGGGACAGTTCCACACCCTCAAATTTGCAAAATATCAAACATGGGGAGCGCGGGACACCCCCGCAATCTCTGTTCTCCAGGGTTGGTATTTTGCAATATATCCAACCAAATTGCCCCGAAGGCCAAATCACCCATGTAAAACTCGATCAAATTTGTCATTAGATAAATTGTTTTAGGTGAATTAGCCTAATAATGTTGTCACTAGGGAAAGGGGAATACCATGTCTTGCCTAAGTGCACCCCACTTCCAGTACTCAAGGACCCTCTACCCAAGAGATCCTCCCTTGCTTCTCCGCCCCCAGGGTTGGGATCCAAGATCGATGGACTTTTCCTGGTCACGTGCACAGAGGATCCAAGGGGTCTAGGAGTGAGAATACCCTCAGGTTTCTCACACCAACTGAAGTGAGAATTTGCTGAAGGACTGATTTTAGGCTCATTGAGTCGCCTGCAGGCTTTCCAAAATCGGATGCTGCATTCAAAAGGTAAATTAAACCCCTCTCTCCACAAATTGTCCAGATAGATTGAGGAGGGTAAAACCTAGGATGATAAACGAAAGAGACTGCAGGGAATACAATTTGAAAACAGGAAATGCCCCGTGTTCCCTCATCTATATTGAATACAAAGTGGGATGTTCTGTAAAGTCTAGTGTACATTGTATTGAGAAACAAAATGTATAAGAAAATGCATTTTGAAGCCACTTTGATGTGGAACTGCCTTTGTAAAGTTAAGTATTATTTCAAGTATAATTAGTTGCCCAAAATGGTCCAGAGTCATCTTGAGTCATGATATTATTGCAAAACATCATTGCCTAAGGGGTTATTGTACATTCATGTAGTCAGGGGAAGCCATGGATCAGATGTCGGCATAACAAATATGAGTATAAAGAATGAATGTGATTAATTAAGAATTGTGAGAAATGCAAATCCCTGCATTCTGTTATCTTTAACACACAGACAGATTCATGTTTAAGGTGATTGAAAAGGGGGATTTTTAACATTATACATGTTACAGGGTATAATGCATCTTCAGTCGGAAAATACAAGCAGGCTGAAAACCACAAAACGATAGTCAATAAAATGGTGCAGGTACACAACGGGAGCCGGCAGACAAAACCTGCCCCACACCAAAGGCTACCACCTTAGGCCTTCGAACCGGTTGCCGGTCAAAGGATCGAATCTAAAGGGTCGACAGGTCAAAGGATCGACACCAAAGGGTCGACCGGTCAAAGGATCGAATTGTATTTTTTTTTTTCACATATTTTCTTTTTTGCGGGGGGGGGGGGGGGTTCCGCCCCAACCCCTTTTTTTTGCTAAAAAACATTTTTGTTCCCTAAACTAAAACATAAAAAAATATATATATAATTTTTAAAAAAAATCGACCCTTTGGTGTCGATCCTTTGACCTGTCGACCCTTTAGATTCGATCCTTTGACTAGACACCCTTCAAAGCCTGTCTTGGACACATTCGATCAGCCAGCCCACTGACTGTACTTCTAGCCATTGTAGTAGCCTGAAGAACCGGTGCACATTTTGTACTGTAGGGTAAGCCCTGCCGAGCTCCCTACACCTTACACAGAGCATGTGCTCCTTTCTAACATGGGTGTCACTGCCCCCTCCAAAATCCCACCACATTGCAGCTCTGCCCACCCGCCCGCTGAGGGACCCAATTGGCAGGATAGCAACCACTACCTCCCACACAACAGGAGCGGGCAGGCGAAGCCGGCCCCCATGAAAGGCCTTCAAACCATGCCTTGGCCACGTCAGATCAGCCAGCACACAAACTGTGCTTCCAGCATTGCAGCAGCCTGAAGAACTGCTGTGCATTCTGCACTGTAAGGTGAGCCCAGCCAGGCTCCCTACACCTTACATGGAGCAACCTCACCTTTCTAACATGGCCACCAATGCCCTCTCCCAAATCCCACCACATTGTAGCTCTGCTGACCCACCTGCCGAGCGACCTGATTGGCCACATAGCAACCACAATCTCCCACATAACGGGAGCCGGCATGTGAAAGCAGCCCCTACCAGAGGCCAAACCCTAAGGCCTTCGAAACCTGTCTTGGCCTGTCTGAAAATGGAGGGGCTCAAACACACCCTGCCAGCCATCCTTCCTTTCCCTTTTACTTCAAGGCCAGCTACCCTCACTACCTTGCTGTAATCCACGCTACCTCTCCCAAGTTAGCCATCTCACTGCAGTCACTTATTATTCACCAAACTCACCTGTACAGCACAAATCCCCTTACCGCCTCCCACTAAACTCCTCCCTTCTCTATTCCCTCTCTCCCCATCCAGCCACCATCTCTACTCCTCAGCCTTCTGCACACACACCAGTCACTTCCCTTCCTTTCCAAGAAACAACCAAGCATCGCTGTAAGTCCTCAAGACTGACCCACTTAGCATCCTCTACTCAAATACCGGTCACCCCCTTTTCCTTCCCCTGTCAACTCTCGCCAGTAACTCCTGTTTACGTGACCGCAATGGAACTCCCACACCCATCTGCATGATCACTCTACCCACTCATCTTCTCAAGACACCAAGACCACCCCCACCAATCATGTAGTTCCCAATACCAACAGCTTTTCCTCCCCTACCCCCATCTCACTCAACTGCAACTTGAACAATGCTCTCTCCTTGTCTCGGGAGGATAGCTCAGGGGCAATGTGCTCGCCTTGGAAGCAAGACGACACAGAGCAACACAGGTTCGATCCTCTGGTCCGCGCTTAGAAACCTCTGGGTTTTAAGCACGTTATAAATAACATATCATGTTATCATGTCATACCCTTCATATATATGACATTATCACCACCAAGAACCTCAACATACTTATCATCACTGAAACCTGGCTGCATGCTGCTGCCAGTCCAGCCTTATCCACTGCCATACCTGCAGGCTAGGCCATACACTGCATTGACAGACTAACAAGCAAAGGTGGCGGTTTGGCAACCATTTACAAAGATTTCATCCCCATCAGAACTATCACTTCAAACACGCCACCCAACTGCGACCTGCTCTCCATGAAACTCTCATTATCACCCACTTCCACAATATCCCTCCACTTCTTCTATCGCCCTCCAGGCCCAATCTCCACCTTTGAAGAAGACCTCACACAACTAATTACTAAAACTAACTTTAAACCTAGCTACAAACTTCTATTGCTTGGTGACATGAAGCTTGGGTTTTATGACACTACCGACACCAATTTCCACTTCCCTAGCCAACACCCTCCATAGTATATTGGTGACACACAAATTGTCCTGACCCCTCCCATATCCTAGGCCACACCCTAGATTGGCTAATTGACTTCAATTGTAGCATTCTACCTCATTACAATACTCCCTGTCCCTGGTCTAACCACCACATTATCACATTCTCCATCCCCACCTCACACCAGCATGCTCCTGCCCTCAACCAGCTTCCTCCAACCATATCACGATGCACACAGAACCTTACAATAGAATGCCTCTTTACTCTACTTGCTAACATCACCCCGCCAGCCACAGTTACAACCAATCCTACCCCCCTTGTCAATTCCTATAATTACATGATTTCCAACGCAGTTGACACCATTGCTCCACTCAAACTGTAAAAATCTAAACCCACCACATAGAAGAACTCCTGGTTCACCACTGACCCTGCATCCACCCATTCAAGAAAACGAGACAGTGAAGCAGTGTACTCTGAGACCCCCGGCAGGCCCATAGAGCCAGGTTTTGCTCAGAAGTACTTTAAGACGAGATAGCTGCACCCTTGAGATGGATGGGGGTGCAGATTCATTACTCCAACACCAATCAAGTACAGAAAACAGGGAGTCATGGATATCAGCAGTGATGCGATCGTCCTTCTTGCTTCAAACTCCAACGAACTTCATACAAGTTGTAACATTTATACTCAAAACTCTTCATCATCGACGTGTAACACTCAAAAGTTAACATGCAATTCTATTGGTTTAGGAAAAGGTAACTTTACTATAGGTACTACATCTGTATATGGTAACGGAGTGAGGGGATTGGGTAAACACTGTCAGGTGGGCCTCTAAGCCCTTCCTTCAAAAATGACTACAGTAGACGTCACTAAAAGTACAACGCCTCATTGGTTCTACTAACTATAGGACCCTAGATTATTTGGTCCACTGTGATTAGGTTGGCACCAACCCCAGGCATACTTTTCCACTTCGCTTAGCAGCACGCAGAATGGCCGGCCAGGTGTGGGGTGCCCCTTGGCTACCCGGCCTTCCTCCGATTATGGTTACAATCAATCATCACTTTAGTATCCATGTGACAATTAGTTCACTGTGGTTGGCCTCGAGACTGCATCTTCTGTCTGGAAAAGTTCTGATAGCTCTGCCGGTCAGGTGCCAATTGGAGGTGTGAACCCCCGCTTCTCCTTGCTCGCTGGTCACGTGCTTCCCACATAGTGAATTTGTCTTGTTTCTCTCAATTTGTGTATTTGATTCTTATTTAGCCCGCCACCTGTCTACGTCTTCTTAGCTCGACCTTTCAGAGGCAGGATATTCTGTTCGCGGTTTCAATTAGATGTAGCTACTGTTCGTTCCTTCTATTGGTATGACCTTGGCTCTCCTGGCACGAGTTGCATCTGCTGAGTTTCGTTTCAGCATTCCCTCCTCGTTTTACTAGAATATGAATCTTTTCTTGTGTGTCCTCTAGTAATCTGGGTTGATTCTGCTTTTTGTGCAAAGTGGAAATATGCTTATAATACTGTGTTTCGTTGAGGTAGATTATGTGTAAAGGCATTTGCTGCACTATTCTTCTACTAAGCATAGAAAGCCGCACTGTTTTCTTAGCTTTCTTGCGGTTCCAAGCATATTTACAGGTGTAAAATGGTCGAATGTCTTCATCTTACTTACAGCTTGAACTTCTTTGCATTTTGACTTCGTCCTTTCAATTTAGGTTCACAATATCCTCATTCAGGGCGTTTCATCTCTGTGTGTCATTCTCTGGTTGTCATTTCTTCTGCATGTCAGTCAGGGTCCTTATGACGTCACCATTCGTCTTCCATTAAGACCTTTTTGGTTTCTTCCGGGACTGTACTTACGCAATATTCATTTCGTTTCATTTGTTGGTAGGGTTTTCTTAATGGATACCTTACTGTCCATGGTTTTCTTGGTATTGGTACTTCAATAGGTGCTGTTCTTCTGATAGGCAACGGGCAGAGGCCTACTGCGGCTCTCTGCTGGTTTATTTGCTCATCATACGTCAATTGTTTACGTGTGAACATTCCTGGAACTTCAAAATGGACGATTGGAGTGCAGGCATTATTTGGAAACTCCTATACACTCCCCCCTCTGGGCGATTCATCAACCACTTTCACTTCCGTCCTTGCATTCATCTTACTTGGTTCTTCTGCATTCACCTTCACTTCATCGCCTCGTTCATATTGTCCATTTGGGCTGCAGTAAACCCATCTTCCCACAGAGTTTCGATGTTTCCTGGGGTAGAGGAACTTTGTTCCCTCTGGTGCGTGAATGCTGGCCTTCACAAAGTCTCCTATTTCTTCATCTGTCAGGTCTTTGGGCTTCCATCCTGGCTTGACATCAATCATGATCTTCATCCCTATGTTTTTTTCAGAGTCTTCTGGCATTGAGAGATTATTATCTTGATAACACAAAAGCCTAGAAATATCGTCACTAGCAGGGCTCCCAAGAACTTGAATGCATCTGCCATCCATTGTGGGACTCATGAGAATAGTGATCCAAACCAGCTGTCATCATCAACTTCGTCAGTTTCATCAATCATCTGGTTCTGCAGTTTTGTCAGCATACCTATGGTTCTGTTGAAGTTCCATTTTCCTCATTGTGAGAAGGTATAAATGTGCAACATGATTCTCCGATTTTTGCACAAACTCCTCCATCCATAGCTGTGATCATGTCAAGCACATATCTGTTCAGGAGAGTCATCAGTCAGATGGCTCTTAACTCTTCCTTGATTGCATTGAATCCTTCTATTTTTGTGTTGATGGTCTGCAGTAACTCCCATCTGGTAATCTGCAACCATTTAGTATTTGATCCAACTTGGAATCTTGGCATGAAAATTGTCGCGAACACTGATGAGGTGAGGCTGAACAGCCTATGTTCATATTGGATTGCATAAAAAGCTTCTTCTGATTTGGCAGAGAAGTAGTTTTCCCTTTTCGACCGAGTCATCAGTTTCACAGATCTCTTATTCCTCAGGTGAGCTTATGCTTTTGGGAAACTGTCAATATTCAGGTCACTTTTCAGGATCACCAGTGCTGGAACATGGACATTCACTATTGTGCATATACCTCCCCAGTTTCTCGGTAGTCTTATGTATGCTTTGGATCCGCATGCCCAATAATGATCCATAATTACTGCAGTCCCATGAACCATTCCTGGAGCATCAAAAACTCGTCCACTTCTGATTCTCTCCCATTTTTCTTGTGCCATTATTCCTGAAGCAGAATTTTGGGCTTTCCAGTCGCACTATCTGCAAGGGTCCTCCTCTGTCTTCAACCCATGTCAGTAATTTTGCGAGTTTTGGCCACAATGGCTTGCATAGCCTTTGTGAATTTTCAATTGCTTCCTTGCAGGCTGCGAGGACCATCCATGCCCTGCAAATCACTACTCCTTTTTCCCATCCAACTGGTGAAAGCACTGTCCCCTAAATATGCATTTGGCCTCTGTTCTTCCAAATTCGAGTCTCTTCCGGAGTTTTTCCTTTGACATTTAGCTTCTGATTTACTTCCCATCTAATTTCAGCTCCTTTTACTCCAGGTTTCTTTTACCTGATAACATAGTTCCTTGTATGAGCTCTGTTTCTTGTTTTTATGTCTTGAATATAATCATCTTCATCGGGATAGGCTGTTTCAGTTGCCCATATCAGTGAGGCATCACTACCCATGAACTGGCCTCTGGTCTTGCACATGGCTACGTGCGAAAGACAGTGTGCTGTCTGGACATTAATTTCTACAGCTACGAAGATCTTGGACTTCCTCATACTGTATGGTAGGAATGTACAAACAAAGCATGGCCCTTCTGAATTTCGTCTTACAACTTCCTTCATGTGTTGGTACCAAATGTTGTTTCCTAAATGCGCTGTGCTGTCCAGGTAATCGTTTAGTTCACTGTTGTCTCCATGCATGCTTCTATTGATTCTTAAGGTTTTCATGTAGTTTGCTATCACTACATCCCTGAATGCATCTGTATGGCTCCTTCTCACTGGAGGGTTCTCAGGTATCCTGGTCCATAGTGCAGGCCGCCTGATCTGCGCCATTTGAGTAGACAAAAGTCTGGCAGTTCTTTCCTTGTCCTCATACATCTTTTTCCTGCTGGTTATAAATGCCCATCTCATACACCCTGACATTGGTACGGTATATGGCTGTGCTGTAGAACTTGTACATATCCCTTTCACTGGAACATATATGCTCAGCAATGTTGTCTCTGTGGGCTTCTTCGTCAGCTCCTCTAATCTTTTCCTTTTTCTGGCTATGAATGGCCATAATGAATCTATTATCAGTTGTGCCCGTGCAGAGATTTTCTCTGAGTTTGCTTCTGCCTTTCCTGGTGTTGGATTAAGGGTTTCTAATACAGCTGTCTCTGTTGGCTTTCTTTCCAATTCCTCTTGTCTCTTCAGGGGTTCAGCTTTTTCCAAGTGTCCGTTCACCTCACTTGTAGTGGAACTTTTCATAGTAGATAGTCTCTTCTTCACCCATGCTTCGGATTATGGTTCTGCAGTCATTGACACTAGGCCTGTTGCATGTGCATTCAGTGTTTGCATGCGTGTGGTTGTCTGAAATCGTGTCACATTTGCCGACCCTGTCTCCGGCTTTTCAATTCATCTGTTACCACAGGTGTGTGTGTGTGTGTCATTGCTAATCACATCTATTTCAAGTTCATTCATTCCACCATCATATCTTCTAGTGACAGGAATGACTTTGAAAGGTCTTGGTGCCTTTGTAGGCTTCATGCGTGCATCAATAGGTGGGTGCACTGGAATTGGGACGCTTTGTGCACCAATAAAAAATGCAGTTTGGATCGTTAATGACAGTAAAACAATGATGAATATAATACACAAATACATTATGGCCCTTTATGTCAGTCGGCAGCATTTACTTCAAGAGAAACGTGGACGTCTTTCCTCCTGCTGGAGGACAAGGTTGCTGCTCTGGGTCCCCATCTCGATCATTCACCAAAGGTTAGTTTTTCGATACTCCTTTAAGCAATATTGTCTTTCGTATTCTTTGTTGTGAGTTTCAGGTGTTACACAATTGCCCCCCCCTTTGTGAATAATGAACTGTCTACTATCTCGGGATACAGATCTTTTACTAAAATATGGGAAGTGTCAAAATTAAGTGATAATTCAGCAAATCTCTTCACTGTGCATGTTCAAAGTATGTCAGCTCCTAGTCCATGCCCCTGATTTACTTCAGTCCCGATTGCTTTTGTTAATGGGAAATAAGAAAGGAAATCTCTGGCAATGCTCTCTCGATCTGTCCCTCTGCAGAAAGCTTTTAGAATGCATGCCCATTTGCGCAATATTGGCTGGGTCTCTGATGAATGTGAGGACGTCAACATCGATCGGTCTCCCCACTAGCTCTGGAAAATCAGTTACTAAACGAAAGAGAACGTTTTGGGGTAATCTATTGTCTTCTGATGACAGGGACATGTGTCACGTTTTGCTGATGTTCAGCACTGTATGTTTTCACTTCAATGTAAACAATGTCTGCACTGTCCGTTTGAGTGGAGTGCAACTAAGAGCACAATTTTATTTAGGAGTTGGCTTAGATGTTCTGTATTTGCTGGGTCTCGAAGAAACGTGAGTGTGTCTGTCGTTCTTCCGAAAAGATTTGGACAGTCTTCGATTATGCGAAAGAATAATGTATTGACGATCTCATTTATTTCCTTCTCTGCTTGAGACATTTGGCTTCTCGTCGCTGTATTCAGGAAGTAAGAGAAATTGTTCGGTAATTACAATAAGCAATCTTCTTATTGTCTTTTCATTTTCAGGATCTTGAAGAAAGTCAGTGACACTGGTGAGTCTCCCCACCAATGAAGAGTATGATCTTAGCACTAGATTAAAATAGGTTACCACATCTTTGTTGATGTCACTACTGTGGGACACGATAAGTGATTCCGAATAGGGTCTAGGTGTGGAATGAGTCTGGATAATGTATCTTCTTCCAATTAATGTGTCCTCGATCAAAATTTGGCATGTTATTTTCTCATCACAGTTTTAATGTGCCTCGATCCAAAGTTCAAGTTCAACAGACTGTTGTGGCTTATACATGAAATTCTCTTCTTCACCCTGCAACTTGGGTGTACAGAGTGTCCTTCGTTTATGTCCTTATCCCCTTTTTTGCTCAGAGGAAGTGTCCAATTTTAAGCCACAATTTGCAAAAAAGTTCTTTGTCTTTGTCTGGCTGGTCACGCGTTCTTTTTCCTCATCATGTATCTCGTCTGCATGTGCTGTGGTTCTTCCCCGTCGCTCGTAGTCTCCTCTCGCTGGGGTGCAGGCAGGGGGCCTTCTACAATGTAGGGTTTGCTATCGCCCAGGAAAATCCAAGCTCTCCTGCCTTGTAGTTTCACTGCGGAAGGAGTGCAGGCCTCCACTGTAAACGGACCGTTAAATATTGGCTGGTACCATTTTTTCCTCGTATGGTTCCTTACAAGGATGGTATCTCCAGGGAAAACAGATGGTAAACAAAGTCCTTCAGCTGTGTCTGTAGTATTATCTCCTTCTGTGTTCCGTGCTGCCCTGAACCACTTTCGTCGTCGCTGCAGCTGGTCTGAAATTACAGTAAAGCAAGATGTCATGCAATTCAGGTAATTTTGCATTTCAGACCCTAAGATTTCTCCTGTGGACTGGGCATCACATCTAGCATTATCTCGGGGTGTCAGTGGAGTACGCATTCTTCTTCCTGTGGCTATCTCGTGTGGCGTAAGATGATGGTCAGAACCGGGTTGGTTCTGAAGTGCATACAATGCCAAAGGAAGGCAGTGCAACCATCCCTTTCTTAGAGTAAGCTTCAACTTGGCTATCCTCTCCTTTAAAAAGCTGCTGAGCTTCTCACAGATCCTGTTACCTTGCGGATGATACACCAAGGAAAACTTGTGCTTTATACCAAGCAGCAAGCTAATCTGTTCGAATGTCTCATTTACAAAGTGAGCTCCATTGTCTGATCTCATGACTTCACACACCCCCCACCTGCGGAACACTTCTCTCACAAAAGATTTGGCCGCACAGGTAGAGTCTGGGTGTGTACATGAACCTGCTTGTATCCATCTAGAGAATGAACACACCACAACAATTAAGTATCTGTACCTGTTACATACTTGAATCATGTCAACGTAATCGACATGCAAGTGCTGAAAAGGCCCATTTGGCCTTGGGATGACTCCTCTCATTACCTATAATGTGTGCCCAGCTTTGAATTGTTGGCAGATTATACAGTTCGCTATAAAAAATGCAACGTACTCGGTCAAGTTCGGTCTGAAGCAGTCTTCTGCGAGCGTTGCAACTAGATTCTCTTTTGTCATGTGTGCCGGCTAATGAAACTGCTCTAGCACTATTTTTAACAGGGCTATAGGCATCACCGGATTACCAGTGCTGACATGTCACCACAAACCGTCAGAGGGGTTTAAAGAACACCCTCGCCGTTTCCATAGATTTTTCTCTTCCTGTGGTGCCTCCCCTTGGAGTTCCATCAACTGAGTTTGCCCTAAATTATTATAGCTTTCAGGTGTAGTTCGTGCAACCATCATTCTCTCATTGGTATGGGTAACTTCCACTCACATGATCGTTTCATTCTTGGATGCCATACGTTTGGCTTCCGTGTCTGCTGCTTGGTTTCCGCGTTAGATTAAATCTGTCCCTTTTGTGTCGGCGGCACATTTCACGACCGCTATGCCCACTGTGAGCTGTAGTGCCTTGATCATCCTGTCCAATAAGGCTACATGCTGCACTGGCATGCTGTCTGCCCGGAGGTAGCCCCTCCTTTTCCAGTGCGCTAAACCTCTGTGCACTGTCGACGTCACAAAGGCGGAGACACTGTACACCGTTACTTCCTGGTCTGCGTGATTCTCAATGGCGAGTATCAACAGCAACAATTCTGCAGCCTCTGCTGAATAGTGAGATGGTATTTGTGCACTACTGAGTACGCAAAATTCTCCATTTGCTGTGTGCTTCATCACAGCGACGCCTGTATATCTTTGCCCATCATTTTGATCAATTTTTGAAGAACCGTCAATAAAGACATGTTCTCCTTCTGCCAAAGCATTCTATTTCACTCTGGGAATCTCCTCATAAAATTCTTCATAGTTTGCGCAATCATGGATTGGTTCTCCTTCAGTGACTGGCTCTGTTATAAACACAGCTGGGTTCACTATATTGCATCGGACTATCTTCATCGATGGATTTGATATGATCACTTCATAAGCAGAAGCTCTCTGAGAAGTCAGTGTGCCTTTTGGTTTCTCTAGAATAGCAAATAATGCATGCTCGACGTACAACGTCATTGAGCAACCCATCACAATGGTTGTAGTCTTCACTATGGTGAATGCTGCGGCAGCTAAACTTTGTTCGCACGGAAAATGGCCTGTCATTAGTGGGTCCAAATTTCCACTGTAGTATGCCAGGGGCTTGTACCCCAATGTGGTTCTCTGAGTGAGCACTGCCGTCATAACGCTGCCATTCGTGTGTGAAAACAGGTAACATTTCTCTGCATAATTGGGAATCCCTAGAACTGGTGCTGTGCAAATAGCTTTCTTGAGTTCAGCAAATACTTCCTCCATGGTCTCAGACCATTCAATTTTTCCTTTCGTCACTTGGGCCTTCTTAAGGGCATGAAGTAAAGGCTTAGTGTAAGAGCTTTAGTCAAGGACCCATGCCCTAAAATAGTTGAACAAGCCTAAGAAGCTCTGCATCTGTTCTATCGTGTGTGGCTTAGCCGTGTTCAGTATGGCTTCAGCCCATTCTGGGGTCACTCTTTTTTCCCTCATGTGAGATCAACTGGCCTATGAACAGCACTTCTTGTTGACAATATTGTAACTTTTCCATGTCAACCTTACATCCTTTCTCAGCCAGCATAGTCAATAGCTTCACAGAATCACGCCTGCATTGTTCTTCTGTCGTGCTGCAAATTAAGATGTCATCCACATATTGCAGGATAACGCTTTCCAAGGCAATATTGCTCAGGTCCATCTGCAGGATTTTGTTAAAAATAGAAGGAGACCCACAGTACCCCTGGGGTAGCCTTGTGCTTTTCAGACGCATCTGTCTGAATGTGAATGACGTCAGATCTTGTGAGTCAAGGTGCAACGGGATTGAAAAAAATGCATCAATCACTGTGAAATATTTTGCCTCAACAGGTATATTACATAGAACTGTAGCCGGGTTAGGGACTAAAGGGAACTCGGCCTCAACAATATCATTTATTGGCCTCAGATCTTGAATTTGCCTCCAAAACCCTCCCTTTGATTTCTTGATCGGATAAACCAAAGTATTGCATGACTTCTCTGACGTCACTAAGATGCCTTGCTCCATCATAGCCGAAATTGTCTTAAAAATCCTTTCATCTGCCTCTCTGGACATGGGATATTGTCATGCTTTGGGTAAAATTGCTCCTGCTTTTAGCTTAATTCTCACTTCGCCAACCCCTTTCAATAGGCCTACGTCATAATGTCCTGTAGTCCACACTGAGATAGGCACCTGGGCCATGCCGTCATCAAAATACTCTGGACGGTTTCGTGCCAAGATCATTCTCTGAGGAACTTCTCTTTTGATCATTCTCACCCAAAAAGTGAGACTCAACTCCACTATGGTCTCTTCCATATCTGCTTGCTCTTCAAACAGATTGTCATCAGTGACGTCAGTCAATCGGTATCCTTCTTCAATGGTGATTACTGCGTACCATTGTTGGCCTTCGTCGTCATAACCATCAATCAAGGCCATTCTCCCTCGTACTGCAGCTGTGTGTATCATCAAGGGAAATACTTGTCCCTTCTCCTCGTGGATTGGTATTCTTGGTCTAAATAGAAACTCATCTGGGGTTCTCATGCTTCTGTCTGCGAAGCCTGGCAGCCCCGCCATTAGTATGCGCATGCCATATGCAAATATTTCTAGCTCTAATGGTACAGCCTTCATGGCTGTGTGCCCTGCGTATGCTCTAATAATTTTGCATACGGTTGAATAGTACATTCCTGGAGTTGAACATACTATGCCCTCCTCCGTGAACGAGATTGTCATATTTAACTTTGTCATTAGATCTCGACCCAAAATGTTTGCTGGGGTCTGTCGTGAATATAATAGAGGCACGTTCATTTCACCGTCTCCTATAGAGACTGGAAGTGCATTTGTGAAGGGAGAACGACTTGTATCTCCTGTGAAAGTCTGAGTATTTATGGCCTCGTCAGAGAAGGAAAACTTGCCTTCATGTATACATGAGCGTGTTGTGCCCGTGTCAACTAAGAAGGAATATTCTTTATCCCCTATAACGACATCCACCCTAGGTAACCAGTGACGGTCTGGTGTCACTGATAGGATAGAACACATCAGGGTTCCCAGTGAGCTGTCCTAGTCCATTTATAATTTTGTCCCACCTTGTGCGAATGGACTTCCCCCATCACCAGTGTTACTCCTCATTCCAGAGTTCGCAGCCTGTCCTGTACTTACTGTTTGTAACTGTTGCATAGGCGACTGTTGAGACATTCCTTGTAGAAAACTCATCAAATTCTGAGGTTGAGAATTTTGCTGTGCTCCTGGCGTTTGCTGTTGAACCTTGTGATTCTGTGCAACTCCCTGCTGTAAAACTGAAGGTAGATTCACCATGCCTGCTCCCATACCTTAGCCGTTCTGCACCATGCCTTGGTTTCTGCATGTGTGCGCTAAATGCCCTATCATCCCACACAACCAACATACGGGTGGTGGTTGGATCATTTGCCCATTTGACATATCTTGATTGCCATTTTGCATGTTTTGGAATCCTCCTTGATTATTCTGGAAACCTCCCTGATTGCTCTGCCATCCTCTTCCTCTAAATCCTCTTCCCCTGGGGTAAAACCCAGTACTGCCCTGATTATTCTGCTGCGGATTATTGACCTGCTGCATGCTCGATTCACCTGTGCTAGTTATCATGGCTCCCTCAAGAGCATATTTTGACAATTTCCTCTGCACCAATTTGGCTTTTTCACCCTTTCGTGTAGCTTCCTTTTTGCGATTCTTCTCTTGTAGTAGCCTGCAATAGTGTGCGATGGTGAGTTGTATTTCTGCCCAAGGTTTAGCCTCGATTCCTACCAATTTCTTGAGCTGTTTCTGCACCAGCTCTGGCAGCCCTTGGCACAATATATGGAGAACACAGGTATAGATCGCGTTCAAGATTCATGAGTCTCGAGCACCCATGCGTCTTGAAAATTCTGTATGTAAATCAGCAGATCCTCAGACTCCTTCATTTTACATGTCATTATATCTCCCATATCCGAAGTGTCTGGGTAAAGCACTCGTAGTGCCTTCCATTCCGCGGCTCTGCAATAGTTAAATGGAGCTCCATCATGCGCGGTATTAATTGTGGTCACACAAGGGTAGCCTGCCCGTGTCCACACGTCGTCTGCTCTTTCACCGAGTATGGCAATTAGGAGACCCTTTATATCCCCTATAGCTAACGTATTTCCTCCTGTCATCTTTTCTAACTCGTGTATGCATTTTCCAGCTCCCGATGTCAGCATTGGAAGCTTGTTTTTCAAATGTTCACGATCCATGTGTGGCCATGGAATATATTGTGGTCTCATCCCCCCCTTTCTCGAGTAACGGAAATTGGGATGTATAGCTCTCTTTCTCTTCTCTCATTGTTCTCCTGTCTATTGCAGGGGTAATATTCCCACATCGCTGCCTGCCCGGCAATGTCCTTAGCCTGTCTGCATAGGGCGGTGATGACACACCCTCTGACCGTGAGATACTTCGTCGTGTCGGTCTGACTGTGTGGCTGACTCTGATGCCCTCGGTGCAGACTCACTAGGGTCTGACCACCTTATCCCTTTCTCCCTTGGGAGTCGTCTTTCATACCTTCTCTCTTCCTCTTTTTACTCACGCTCTTCCCTTTCTGAGTCGGACATTGTCTGTGCCCAACTCGTGCCACTTCTTGTGGCGTCTTTGTTCCTGTTTATTTCCAGTCTATCCAGGGAAAGTTCTCTATTCCCACTACTTCGGGAGACATCCTCAGTGTCGTAAAGTTGAGTGCTCTTCAGGTGCTCATCTGCCCCCTCCCCTTGGGGTGTTTGTTCTAGCCCCATTTCACCATATATTCTATCGATCGTTTCTCCGATGCTTCTGGTGTCGAAGTCATCCTCGATATTCGCCCTAGACGTGCTTGGTACTAAATCGTACACAGGGAAGAATTCTTGGATGTCTTCCCAATCTACCAATGGAGCGGGTTTTTTAACCTCGCTCTCCAGATATTCAAGATCGCGTGCACTCTGTATTCGCTTGAGTTCTACACCGTCATCTAATTCTCTGCGCTTCCTCGCCACTTCTCTGACCCTATCTTCTTCCTTTTTCTTTTCATTTCTACGTTCATCTGCCCTTTGGATTTCCTCAGTCCCTTCGTCTCTTTATTCTTTTTTCTCGTATTCTTTGCTCTTCCTCTGACCTTTGCTGCTTCTGTCTATCTTGATCATTGGCTGCTCTCTGTTTGCGATCGAGCTGTCTTTCTTGCTCTTTGCAATATAGCTGTTCTCGCCTTTGTCTATCTTTCTTTCTTATTCTTTCGCCTCTTAATTCTTTTTCTTTCTCCTTTCCTTGTACATCATCGTGCCTTTCCTTTTGTTTCGCATCATCTATGCCTTTGCCATCGAGTTTCAATAGAATTTGCCCTCCCATCCATTCATCTTTTGAGAATGCTATCTCATCAGTAATATCTTCGCTCCCTTTCCATCTTTTGCCTTCTCTCTCCTTGTTGAGAGTTGCACTTGTCTGTGTCTGGTCCCTTCTTTCATCCTTGTGTCTCTCCTTGTCCCTTGTGACTGTGGAGGTGATATCCTTGTCTTTTTCTTTACCTTTATTTTCATCACTTCTTTGCGTAGGTGACTCACATGCCGGGTTGCTACACCCTGTGGCTGCTTTACGTTCTCTCAGCAGGTATAACCCCTCAACTTTATTTTCATCAATCTTCGTTTCGGATGGGGCGGGTGGCACGGTAGGCGTCTCACACCCCTCTGTGCATACATTAAGTATCCAATCTATTGGCGGCTCCTCTCCCTTTCCCTGTTCATACATCTTCCAAAGTTCTAGAACAGCTAGGCGTTTGTCTAACTTCTTGCCCGTGTATGTGGCGTGCAAATATGTCGTCATGTGTTGCAAGACAGTTTTAAATAAGGACCCTTCCCTGTGGCCATTACATAAATGTTTTGTAGGCGGTCCCCTTAACCTACTCTGTACTGTATTTGTTTAGCTTAGGTGCATGTTTCAGAAATTGCTTGCATAGGTGTGCCAATGGAGTTATGTCCTCCATGCTTAAATCTGTTCCCTTTCCATTTATATAACACTTGTCAAAGCTTCACGTGACTTAAACAGTTCCAACAATATGAGCGAGCACCAATCACTGCAAGCTCCAATCCCAATATTTTCCACAAAATTTTATATCTTCTATTTTACTCAAAAAACATCAATTTCGTATACTATATTATCTCAGCTATTCAATCGCGTAAAATTTAAAACAGTTTTCCTAAGGAAAATGTTCAATTTATGATGTCACAACAAACAGCATGTAAGACAGACGTTTAACAGACTAGACGAAAACCAGCTGGTTACATGTATCTCTTCCTCTAAAAATTACCCCGACATGGAGTTTAAACGTATCTCTTTCATGGCGTCTTTAATCGCTGTGGTAGTCTATTTGTTCCCCATTATGTGGGACTCTGGATACACGTTTCTTCTAGCCGCTATATTAGCGCAGGTATAAGGAGAATCCTCTCACTTCTCGGGTGTCCTCCCCGTTAACCTCTCTCTTCTCGGGTGTCCTCCCCGGTATCTTCCCTTTATTTACTTAGTTATTCTCGAGTCATTATCCCATTCCCCTTATATACATACATTCTTCTCTACTTCTAGCTATATTTTGTTTTTTTCTCCTCCCTCCGTTTCCTTTTCCCTTTACTTGTTCTAAAGCAAGCACTTTTTCCAATACACTCAGGTACTCATTAAGACCCTGGCGTTAAACCATGGCGCTATTAGTGCCATGGTTGGTGCCGGATTCCGCCATGGTGAATGGCAGAATTACCGCCCCATTCCAAGCTTGGGGGGGCGGTAATTCCCCATTCACCATTGGCCCTTCCCCATTCCCATTTTTGCCCCATAGGGCTCAATGGGAATGGGGAAGGCAGTAATTACGGTACCGCAAATTGCGGTACCATAATTACCTCCAAGGTCCCTTTGCGGGTCCCTTCCTTAATGGCTGGTAAAACCGGCCGTTATGGTAGGGACCAACAAAGGGACCTCATAATTGGGCAGTAAGGGATTACCGGCACCAGTGCCCTTACCGGTAATCCCTTACCGCCCGGGTCGTAATGAGGCCCTCAGTCTTTTTCACTCACTGTTCGCATTTTTCCTCTATTGCCCCTCAGGATCACCACCTTTGTTACCGCCTTCTTTGGCTTGTCTCCCACTCTGCTGCCCGTAGAAATGGGAAGGGGTTGCGTGGGGAAACACAGGTTCCTTCAGACCTTGTCCTGCAGGTTTCGTTCTCTTACACTACCACTGTCCACGGGGAGCTTCACAGTCTACTCGGTCGAATGGCAAAGGCCTTGTGATATTGCCGAAGACCTAGAGTTACTTTCACTTTAGGTTCACGATATCCTCATTCATGGCGTTTCGTCTCTGTGTGTCATTCTCTGGTTTTCATTTCTTCTATCTGCAAGTCAGTCCGGGTCCTTGTGATGTCATCATTCGTTTTCCATTAAGACCTTTTTGGTTTCTTCCGGGACTATACTTAGGCAATCTTCATTTAGTTTCATTTGTTGGTAGGGTTTTCTTAATGGATACCTTACTGTCCATGGTTTTCTTGGTATTGGTACTTTAATAGGTGCTGTTCTTCTGAAAGGCACTGGGAAGAGCCCTACTGCGGCTCTCTGCTGGTTTATTTGCTCATCATACATCACATATTTTGGTGTGAACGTTCCTAGAACTTCAAAATGGATGATTGGAGTGCAGGCTTTATTTGGGACCTCCTCTACAGCAGAATGGTGATGCCACACTTCCACCACCACTAAATCATACTTCTCCACCATTGCTAAGGATTACAAACTAGCAATACATAACACTTAAGCCTCCACCTTTAACACTAGAATCACCAATTCTAAATCCAACTCATGTGAGCTCTTCGCAATCCTATGAGAACTAGAGACCCCTTCCACACCCCCATCCACTATCACTATCAACAACGGTGCAGCAAAATACAAAACGCTCTCTCTGGGAAAATGTCTTCTCTCCAAGACTAGATCCTCGACCAAATAACAGACCATCCACACCAGAATCCAGCATTCTCCTCAACCCCTCTCCACCATCTTTTCCATCATTCAATTTCCAGCCAGTCACTGAAACAGATGTTGCCCAAATGATCAAAGGGCTTAAACCATTATGTTGCAAAGGCGATAACTGCCGAGCTCCACTCATCAAAGACTGCGCTGATGCCCGCCTACCACTCATCACTGCCGTCATTAATACCTCCTTCGAGTCCTGCACTGTCCCATCCACACTCAAAGAAACATGGATATCTGCCCTCAGACAAAAAACCATCACTCGACTCATCAATCCCTACCAACTTCCACCCCATCACCAAAGTACAGTTCCTTCTAAAAAATCTTCAATAGAGCAGCATATCTCTAGATCGAAACCTACCTTGAACAACACCACATCATCAGCCTCTGTCAATCGAGCTTCTGACCTCACCATGGAACAGAATCAGCCCTATTAGAACTCACTAGCCAGCTAAATGACTTCTTTGACTTGGGCAAACTTGCCCTCCTCATTTTATTACACATATCTGCCACCTTCGACCTGGTCGACGACCAAACCCTTTGCCACCATTTTACCTCGGCAGCCAACTTCTCCCCTCAAGCGACCAAATGGATTACATCACATCTATCTGACAGGTCCTCCTGTGTCTACATCAGCAAATCAGTTGCCCATCACACCATGTTTCCTGCGGACGTTCCTCAATGCTCCAGTGTCCCCCCCCAACCATTTACAACATTTACATCAAACCCCTTTTTTACCACCTTGACACTATAGGTATCTCCTTGTAGGATTGTTTAGCGTGTTTTGGGAGCGCAGAGTACAGCACCACTGCACAGGATCAATGTATAGCATGTTTTTTTTTAAGTGCAGCGCCACTGCATGGGTTTGGTGCACTGCTATGATGCAGTTGTTTCAATGTTATGTAGCTATGTGTTGCCAGTGTAACATGGACATATAAGTAAGGGCAGGTTATTCAGTCAAAAATGATTTTTACATATAAAATGCAAATACATTTTTCACAGTTAAAAGCACACATCTGTACCTTCAAAATGCACACCATTTCTCACCTGAAATGCCTATGTTGTAAGAGACACATTTGGTAATTAACAAACTAATCTCACTAACAAGACTAATAATTATAACTCATTAATAAAAGAATGTGTCTTCACTGCAAAATGAGGCCTACTCTGAAAATCAGTTTTAAACACACATTCAAGTTTTTTTTTTCTTTTGCTTTTCTGTGCTCTGTCCACAGTAACTGCAGGAAGCAAAGACTTCGAATAAGCAGGAAATCAGTTTGTTACAGTTGCAACTGTAAAAAAAAAATAAGCCATTGTGTAGTGAGGGAGGAGATGACATGATAGAATCTTATTGGACAAGCATTCGGTAACTAAGTTTTCCTGTAGAATCTTGAAAAGGGGGAGAGGGCAGACGATTCTGGACACAGCTCGAAGAAGGACGGGGTTGACAGCTGGGGATGCCTGATTCCTAAAGCAGATTCAACTTGGTTGCAGAGACTGGCTTTTCCAGTCAACAAGTCCCAGTTTGAGTGACAGCAGATGCTTGTCCTTGCTGGGTGAATCCCTCCAGAAGGTAACCAGCTAAAGAAGTTACATACTGAATAAGCCTGGTAACTATCTCGCTGAGGTGTGGGGGCTGAGTGTGTACGAAAATATTCAGTCAGTGTAGGAAAGGAGATTCCTGTGCTTTACCCACGTGTTTAATGTTACAAATTGAATTCTTGTCTCCGCCACTCTCTTTTCAGTGTATCACAAATAATGCTGTTACTGTACTATTTCATTTATTTCTGTAACGAGTGAGATCGTGTTTAAATGCAACTTTTATAATACACAAAAATATCTGAAACCAGACGGGTGGTATGTTTTATTTTTACCAATACAGTGCTGATGATGTGGGGAAATGTTTAGACAGTGCAATTGTCATTTTCAAGGGAGCTAAAAATAAGATTTGGCTGCAGCCATTCAGTATGAGCAAATGTCATTCAGCATGAGCAATTATAAATAACTGTGTATGTTATAGCCTTTTTGCTGAAGGTACATGAGTCAGCAAAAATAGAGACCCGGGACATAGTTCACTACCGTATATAAGTTAGTAAAAAATACCACATGATAGCTTGCTGCCGTAGATAAGACAGTGATAAATTGCCCATGGTGGCACACTAAAAGTGAAAATGTGGTGTTCCTGAAATGCAAGCCTGAGGTCTCTATGGTGATTACACGAAAAATCTAAACAAAAATAAGGAGTGCTGGATATTGGGGCCACAAATAAAACAAGGGAATTATGCTCACCAAAATACCACCAACCACGCATACCAACCACGCATGTCTGTGTACTGAAATAATGCATATCCACTGTATTATTATTATACATAACCCAATCTGAATACAAGGAGTGATTGTTGCTAAATTATTTTTGGCGGTAAGAAAATGCCGGCAGGCCCCAAATCTACACTAAATACCCAACATATTTATGGTGCGTTGGCTGGGAAAGTGATCACAGATGTCAGGTTCCATAGTAAATAGGAGGTAATTAAAGAATTATTATCCTTATGTTCTTTGTTTATTTCATTGTTAGGTTTAAAAACTAAATATAGTCCTTTCACTGTTAAAATGGTTGGGCCTTAACTTCCATATTCAGAGTACTGCAGATACCCCAAGCCAAGATGGAGGGCAGAGGCAGGAGTTCTGATTGGGTGGCAGGTTGACAATGGTGTGACTCCCAACATTCTAAACTGCCTTTCATTAGTTTAGTTTCCTGAGCTGGTCATGTTTCTGTTTATCTCCTATGTTTTGGGCCTTGGAAAACTCTTAAGAAAATATCTTCAACACTAAAAGAAAATGAAACAACTCATTCAAGTTACATCTACTCTAAAGAAATTAATTTTCCCTGTGGAAGAAAATGCTGAGAGGTCTTCTAAAGCAAAAAATAAACTACGTACTTTTTATGTAATTAATCTAAATGAACTGCCAAAGTTAGCCTTATCTTCTGTTATTTTCTCCTCTGAAGTGCAAGGATTAAAAGACGTCGTGTTGTGAAGCCAGTGTTTTTACATGGCAAACTCATTCATCAGAGATTAAGTCATGAAAACATGATATTTAAAGTCTATTAAAGTTAATTACTGCACAGGCAACCTTGTTTTTTAAAAGCAGCACCAAGAAGGATATTTATTTTTGAGCCAAGGTATTTTTAACAAAGAGGAAAATATATAAGACTTGTTTACCATATTATATGAGGAATCTTCCAAATGCATCTCATTACATGCAAAGACGTTTTTGAGGAATAACTTTACTTTAAAACTGCACTCAACATTAAATGGTATTCCCTTTGGTTGTTGAACTATTTCCATGAAGAGAGGTAAATGAAATGGAATGAACTGATTAAGGACATAGTATCATTTTAAGGAAAACCAAAGATTATTTCTGTGTTTTCAACTATTTTTTCAAGTATGCTTCATTCAAAAGACTCATCTTCTTGAGACATTCTGGAGTTTGTGTTCACAGTTTTATTGACATTGTTTGGAAACACATTTTCTTTTCTTCAAGTTCATTTATTTCCACAAGGAACCTCCATCAGTTTAGTCACTTGTAATGACATTCAGTTCATTGGTTTTCAGCCGCACAGTTATGAAACATGACCACCAAAGTTTACTTTTAGGGTAAAAGAGTTGGAGTTATTTCAAAACAAAAAAAAATATATAGAAATAATTATCATCCTCTGGGCTTTTTGCAGAGGGTATTCAGGTAGGATTGTTGATATTCATAAAATAATAGTTGTTTAGTTTTGTAATATTATTTAATGCTTAAAAATTTTCATTCATGCAGAGACCGGATGAAGATAGAAGATCCAGTGTCTGATTTGTTATTTTATGCACTTTACCCCCTTCCCCCCAGGGGTGTCTAGTACTCAGCTGTTCAGTTTAGTTGTGAGCTAGACATCTTAGTGGGATCGTGGGACTCAGCAGCTCCTGCGTTGGATGTGGATATTACCAGCCTGACAACAGAGCACCTACTGGGCGTGGCAAGTGTGTCTCACACTGCCATCGGTACATTAAAGGGAACCCATTTCATAATAGCAGTGTGCTACTGTTACAACGCAAGTGGGAATAGACTACACAATAGACCAATGTGAGGTTGAACTTTGTTATAATAGTTTCTTATTACCTTTTCCCTTGTAACATGGAAACAAACAACATTGGCGAATAACTAGGTTACTCTTGACTCTGGTGGCTCCTACTTTCCTGGATCAGTCTTTTTACTTCTCTTGACCATAAGCTTTTGATGAGAGGAGTAATGTCCTTATAACTTCCTGTGCATATCTTCTATACTGCTTGACCTCCTCCAGATTCCCACGTGGCCTCTTCTATAACTTCCTTTCTCTTTACAGATCCCCTTGACCCCCTTGTGGCCTCGTACCAATATGGATAGGGCGCTGATTCTCTTATTGTCAATGTCTTAACTTTTCTGCCGCCGCTCCTGACGTCGTACCCGATTGTCCCAACCTCCTTCTCCTCACCTCATTTCATGTCACAGGCTCTTCTCCTGCTACTCGGCCGTGGGAGGAAGCCTCTGCTCTGCAATAGGGGGTTACGCTATTACTGTACCTCCTCCGGAGTCAGCGTTAGCTTACTGGGTCTTCTGTCATCGCTATTTCATTCAGCCTGTGCCGGTACAGTCGCTCAGCTGATCGTACGGCTTCAGTCGTCGTAGCACTGACTGATTCCTCCTCCGCAACAGCGGCCGTTTCGATGCGGCTTCGCGGTCTTCGTCAGGCCGCCGGGCGGACTCCTTAGCTCCTCCTCCGCAAAGGTGGGGGCCTCGACACTGCTCTGCGGTGTCCTCCCAGCTGATCGACCTCACAGCTGATCTCCTCGCTTCAGCTGTCTTCGGCGAGAGGACTCCTCCTCCGCGAAGGTGGGGCTTGTCACCGCTCCTCTTCCCCTTCTCGGCAGCGAGCCGGTCAAAACTACGGGGCTCAGTTGGCAGATGGAGCGACCCTCTTCCCACACCTGAGGCTCTGTCCCTCTCTCACGATTCTCCGCTGAATCTTTGCTACAAACTATGGTAAACTATGACAACTTCACAAGATGCTCAACGGGAGCGTATCTTGACTTAACCTTCATGGCCCCTCTGTCTCAGTAGGCCCATTCATATACGATTTCCTCCTCCGAGGTAGCCTTTTCCTTTTCACCCTTCTCGGCAGGCTAAAAAACAACAACAAAAAACGTCCAGTATTAAAGTAAAGCACCTTCTTAGGTCATCTCTTTATCTCTCATTGGAGCTCTCAGATGTCTTTCCCATCGCTATGGCCCTCTCCTCACTTATGACCTCATCCATGTACTCTTCCTGCTTAGCACAGGCCTATGGGGTTTGTCGTTAATTGGCTCTGATATATCTCAGCCTCCTCTGGCCTCATCACATATCCTCCCCCTTAAGCCCTTACGTTCGGGAAGGGCGTACATTCTGGACAGAAAATCCGCTTGAGCCATCTTACTTCCTGCTTGATGGATAGTTTGGAAGGAATATGGTTGCAATGACAGGAACCATCGCAATACTCTGGGGTTCGACTCTTTATTTCGTGATAACCACACCAGTGGGGCATGATCGGTAACTAACATGAAGTTTCTACCTAACAAATAGTATTTTAGGGACTCAACTGCCCATTTCACTGCTAAGCATTCCTTCTCTATTGTTGCATATCTTGTCTCATGAGGCATCAGCTTCCTGCTAATAAACAGGATAGGTCTCTCTTCCTCTCCTTTGTTTTGGAAGAGGACTGCCCCTAGTCCTGAGCCTGAAGCGTCTGTGTGTAGATAAAATGGCATGTTGAAGTCTGGACAATGCAGAACAGCTTTATCGGAAAGCGCTGTGTTTAGGGCGACAAATGCTTCTTCAGTCTTAGCATTCTTCCATTCACTCCTGGGTGGAGCATCCGACCTTAGAAGATTCGTCAAGGGAGATGCTAACGTTGAAAAATGAGGAATGAACCGACGGTAATACCCCACAAAACCAAGGAATGCTCTAACCAGTTTGGTAGTTGTTGGAAACTGCACTTGACGTATGGCATCCATCTTCTCCCGCTGAGATCTC
The DNA here is from genome assembly GCF_040938575.1 of Ambystoma mexicanum. Taxonomy (NCBI): domain Eukaryota; kingdom Metazoa; phylum Chordata; class Amphibia; order Caudata; family Ambystomatidae; genus Ambystoma; species Ambystoma mexicanum. Next base: position 1,175,503,250 of record NC_090928.1, on the reverse strand, counting down.
AGGGTCCCCTGGCCAACATAATATCCCAAGTATTTGGTGTGTGAATTTGCCAGGTTAGTCTTTTTGGGGTTTATGTGTAAGCCTGCCCTTTTCAAGGTTTGAAAAATTGCTGATAAATGTTTCAAATGATCTGACCAGCTTTGGCTGAAAACAACGATGTCATCCAGATAGGCACCAATATAACTCTCATGCCCCTTTATCAAGTGGTTCATCAATCGTTGGAAGGTGGCCGGCGCCCCATGGAGTCCAAATGGAAGGACTGTGAATTGGAATAGTCCACCTGGAGAAGCAAAAGCAGTTTTCTCTTTATCGGGGGGGAATAACGGAATCTGCCAATACCCCTTGGTTAAATCAATTGTGGTTAAAAATGTTGCCTTGCCCAGTTTTTCCAGGAGATCGTCAATCCTTGGCATGGGGTAAGCGTCAAATTTTGACACCTCATTTAATCTTCTGAAGTCCATGCAGAAGCGGATACTTCCATCCTGTTTTGGTACCATCACCAGAGGGGAACACCAGTCGCTATGTGAGGGCTCAATCACACCCAAACGAAGCATCTCCTGAATTTCTTTCTCTACAGCTTGAAGTCTTGCTTCCGGGATCCTATAAGGCCGCATTCTCACCTTTGCTCCTGGATTGGTTTGAATATGGTGACAGGTCAACGAAGTTTTCCCTGGTATCGAGGAAAATAATTCTGCATATTGCTTCACCAAACTAGAAAGTTCTGATCTTTGAACAGGGTCTAATTCAGAATTGTAATTCAGGGCTTCTATTCCGATTGGTGCTTCCGTCGATGGTAAATATTTCGACGATCCCTCTTCCACACTAATCATCGCTACTGAGACCTCGGGTTCCGTCCATTTCTTCAGTAAGTTGACATGGTAAGTCTGTAAAGGGATTTTACTTTCAGGTTGACGAATTTTATAGGTTACTGGACCCAAGACCTTCTCGACCATATACGGTCCTTTCCATGATGCCAACATTTTATTTTCAGATGTAGGGAGAAGTACTAGGACTCGATCTCCTACCTGGAAACTACGTATTTTGGCTTTCTGGTTATAGTATTGCTCCTGTTTCCCTAAAGCTTGCTGCAAATGGGTTTGGGCCAAGGACTGAAGTTTTTCAACTCGAGTTTTAAGTTCCGAGGCATACTCAGTCAAAGTAATCTCGGGGTTTGCCTGCTCCTCCCAGCTCTCTCTTAGGATGTCCAAAAGCGTTCTCACCGGCCTTCCGAACAACAGTTCAAACGGAGCAAACCCCGTAGAGGACTGAGGAGTATTCCTTAAGGTCATCAAAATCCAAGGCAACACTCTATCCCAATTTCGCTCGCCTGGTTGGATGGTCTTCCTCAGCATCTGTTTAATTGTCTGGTTATATCTCTCAACCAGACCATCCGTTTGGGGGTGATACACGGCAGTTTTGAGTTGGTCAATGTGTAAGGTCTCGCATACTTGCTTTAATACTGTTGACATGAAGTTGGTTCCCCTATCTGTCACTATTTCTTTTGGTATGCCCACTCGGGAGATGAATGGGACGAGGACATCACATATTTGCCGGGCGTTTGTGGAACGTAAGGGAAAAGCTTCGGGATACCTGGTCGCGTAATCCACAATCACCAGCAAATACTTGTGTCCTCGGCTTGTAGCATCTAGTGGACCCACAATATCCATTCCAATCCGCTGAAAAGGTTCTAATATCAGCGGCATGGAGAGGAGAGGAGCCTTGGGTACACTTGGCCTGTTCTTTTTCTGGCATTCTGCACATTGTTGACAAAAACGTGCTACTTGTCCATATATGCCCGGCCAGTAAAATCTTGCGAGGATCTTCTTTGTGGTTGTCATGATCTCTGCTTCCAAAAGGTCAGGGTTTTCCCAACTCCCTTGGAAGCAGATCCATAACCCAGGTTCCGAGTGCCAACCAGTCCCAATTGGGACCTTTTGGACCCAGTCCTGGCGCCAGTGGCACCAGGCTCATAAATATGCCCAGTCCCAGCGCTGGAAGCGCCGGGCTCATAATGCTTGGGTGGACTTACCTTCAGCAGACCATGCTGCTTACTTGCCTGCCAGTTGAGCCTCTGATCCTCTTCTGTTTGGAACTACTTTTCCTGTTGGGTGGGGCTGGAGCCACTCCCTAGATTCAGAACACTGGAACTCTTCTGGAAGGCAGGAACTCTTTTCTTACCAGGAACTCTTTTCTTACTTAGGCGTGGCTGTGGAAGGAGACACCTAAGCACTACAGGAGGCTATTTAAACCACACCCGGTGGATGAATCTTGCTTTGCGTTATTCTGCAACCTCTGCAGCAGAACGCTCATCGTGTCTTCTGCATCCGGTCCAAAACAAGGTGCGTTTAAAGACATTGGGGAACTTTAATACTCACGTGCCATTACTCCTTTCCACATGTAATCCATTGGGTATTCCGGCACCCTGCAGCCGCTCCGAACTCGTACCTGCAAAATAAAAAGACAGTTAGAGCGCATAGTGAAGCAGGCAACAAGCGCTTACTTACGTGCTTCCAGGCGCTTCTATTCATCACACGGGCTCCATCTTCAACTCACTTCAGCCCGTCATCCGCCATCGCCGGAACCCTGCAAAACAAGAGACATCATTACTAAAGACTTTAAAGACATTTGAATGACTCGAAACTTACCGTTCGTGCAGTAAACGACGGACAGCAGTCCTCTGAAGTCAAGAGGCCTGCGCTACCTATCCAGTGAAGAAACTGGTTACAGCACCCTGCCCCGAGGCAGATGGAGAGCTCGGCATTCACTTACCTAAGGTGAGAGCGTTAACCTTTGGGGGTCTACAGGAGAGGAGAAGAGGAAAGAGATAGGGACACCCCAATAACCCCAGTTCATTAACCCCATATTTTCTATCTGCAGACATCTTACTCTACACGTCAGGCATACAGTGCACAGAGGTCCAGCCCAAAGAGCCAACCGGGTGCTACACATCACCTTTGAAGATACGGTAGTCGCCCAGTCAAGACCGGCGCCTCTGCGAGAATCAGGTGAGCGTTACAGTGGTCTTCTCAACCCCAAGATGTCCTTCTCCTACTTGGAGATGGGCAACTTCCAATACAGGGCGATAATACTTGCTAGGAACCAACAATTGTCGGATTGTTTCTTCACCGGGGTTGATACTTATACGATAGTATAAGCCATTGTCTTTAATAAAGTGGGGGTTTTTCCCTTTTGGGTCATCTTCCACAGAGTCTCTGGCATGTTTCAATAGCGGATCAAGTTCTTGGGCTATGCGGAAGCTATCTCCATGTTCATCTATTTTCCAGTCCACAGCTACTGGATACATATTCCGTTCGAGCCAGACATGCTTCTCCAATTTTCTTGCCCTCTTACTCTTCCTTGTCTTGTTGGCTTCGGACAGGATCTCTACATCCTGAAAAGGAGCTTCCCTCCACCACTGGTCTTCTAATCTCTGAATAAGCCGAGGGAGGTCGGGTATATCAGAGCCAATTAATAAGGGTTCAGGCAACGCCGGCATTACGGCAGCTCTTATCCTCATTCGTTCCCCAGCTACCTTTATTCTGATATCTTTAAGTGGGTATACTTTAACGTCCCCATGCACACACCTGATAGGTATACTCTCGTTCAGTTTCTCCACTTCGCCTACCAGATCTGGATTCACTGCTGTTTGTAGGCTACCCGAATCTAGCATCGCCCGGGTAGGGTGTCCCTCCACCTCCGCTTCGCAGACATATGGATACGTTGGTTGATGACTTGGTAAAGCTCCACACTGAATGGCATCCTTGGTTGGACCAAAGTTTCCGACGTCCATCGGTTCAGACTTGGTTTTCCTTGGGCATAACCTCGCCAGATGGCCCCACTCCCCACATTCAAAACATTGCGGGCCCCTCGCACTGAGACTGGGAGGACGGGCAAGTTGGGATGTCCCTGTTCCTTCACTGTTAGGCCGGAACCTTGTTCCTTCCCAATCCGGTTTCCTAATCATCGAATTCGGCCATCGTGAGGAAGACATCGGCCGATTCCCCACACCTGAAGAATTTCCCCCAGCCTTGGGAGTGGAGGGGTAGGCCACCAACTTCGCTTGGCCAGCTTTCTGATATGCAGAGGCTATGTTGACCGCTTCTACCAGGCTGGGCCTATGATGCTGCCTGACCCATCTCTGCATTGGTAAGGGTAAGGCCTCTATGAATTGCTCCAAAATCACCTTTTCGGCCACCTCGTGCGTAGTTGAGGAATTGGTCTGAAGCCACTTCTCCCCAAGCTCTTTTATTCGGTAGAAGAGTTGGCGTGGAGTCTCCTCGATTGATAGCTTTGTTTCTCTGAATTTAATCCTATAAGCTTCTTCGTCATGCCCAAGTCGTTCCAGCACCACCCGCTTCATATCTTGGTAACTGGTGTCCCCTGCCGGGTTCGCCGCCTGGTAAGCACTCTGCATCTCTCCAGTCATGAGGGGGCCGATGTAGTGGCACCACCTCTCATTTGGCCATTGGGCATTCCTGGCGACCCTTTCAAAGTTGACGAAGAAGTGAGCGGGGTCTTCGCCGCTGGTGAATTTTTGAAGGACGGACGTTGGTACGGGGGTCTGGCTTCTCATATTTGTGACTTCTAATAGCTGGGCCTGCTGTAGCTGCAAGGCTTGCTGGAAGGCCAGTCTATCAGCCTGGGCCTGCTGGCTTTGTAGTTGCAGGGCTTGTTGTAACAACTGCTGGCCCTCGCTTAATGTCTTTATTAAGTCCTCCATCGTGTTTCGGTCTATCCCACCGCTGCCACCAAATGTTACAACGCGAGTGGGAATAGACTACACAATAGACCAATGTGAGGTTGAACTTTGTTTTAATAGTTTCTTATTACCTTTTCCGTTGTAACATTGAAACAAACAACATTGGCGAATAACTAGGTTACTCTTGACTCTGGTGGCTCCTACTTTCCTGGATCAGTCTTTTTACTTCTCTCGACCATAAGCTTTTGATGAGAGGAGTAATGTCCTTATAACTTCCTGTGCATATCTTCTATACTGCTTGACCTCCTCCAGATTCCCACGTGGCCTCTTCTATAACTTCCTTTCTCTTTACAGATCCCCTTGACCCCCTTGTGGCCTCGTACCAATATGGATAGGGCGCTGATTCTCTTATTGTCAATGTCTTAACTTTTCTGCCGCCGCTCCTGACGTCGTACCCGATTGTCCCAACCTCCTTCTCCTCACCTCATTTCATGTCACAGGCTCTTCTCCTGCTACTCGGCCGTGGGAGGGAGCCTCTGCTCTGCAATAGGGGGTTACCCTATTACTGTACCTCCTCCGGAGTCAGCGTTAGCTTACTGGGTCTTCTGTCATCGCTATTTCATTCAGCCTGTGCCGGTACAGTCGCTCAGCTGATCGTACGGCTTCAGTCGTCGTAGCACTGACTGATTCCTCCTCCGCAACAGCGGCCGTTTCGATGCGGCTTCGCGGTCTTCGTCAGGCCGCCGGGCGGACTCCTTAGCTCCTCCTCCGCAAAGGTGGGGGCCTCGACACTGCTCTGCGGTGTCCTCCCAGCTGATCGACCTCACAGCTGATCTCCTCGCTTCAGCTGTCTTCGGCGAGCGGACTCCTCCTCCGCGAAGGTGGGGCTTGTCACCGCTCCTCTTCCCCTTCTCGGCAGCGAGCCGGTCCAAACTACGGGGCTCCGTTGGCAGATGGAGCGACCCTCTTCCCACACCTGAGGCTCTGTCCCTCTCTCACGATTCTCCGCTGAATCTTTGCTACAAACTATGGTAAACTATGACAACTTCACAAGATGCTCAACGGGAGCGTATCTTGACTTAACCTTCATGGCCCCTCTGTCTCAGTAGGCCCATTCATATACGATTTCCTCCTCCGAGGTAGCCTTTTCCTCCTCACCCTTCTCGGCAGGCTAAAAAACAACAACAAAAAACGTCCAGTATTAAAGTAAAGCACCTTCTTAGGTCATCTCTTTATCTCTCATTGGAGCTCTCAGATGTCTTTCCCATCGCTATGGCCCTCCCCTCACTTATGACCTCATCCATGTACTCTTCCTGCTTAGCATAGGCCTATGGGGTTTGTCGTTAATTGGCTCTGATATATCTCAGCCTCCTCTGGCCTCATCACAGTTACTAAAAACGAATTTCAGAATGTCACAAAGGGAAACCACGTTTTCAGACCTAGTGCAATATTTAGAGGCAAAGTTGTTTGCACATGGGACGTGGTCGTCGAACAGTACCTTAGAATGGCATGACCACATTCAGGGTGAGGTGCAGAAACAAAAACTAGACAATATTTTTGCAGAAGGCAGCATAATTCAGGTCTGCCTTATAAGATTATTGAATGCAGCCGATAAAAGTGCAGAGAAAGACTGTTTAATACGGCTATGCGGTAAAATATGGTTTATTTTGAATAGGTCCCTGCGAATGCAGGAAAATGATACCCAGCTAATTAACAGGTTAAAGACTGAATTAGATGGGGCAAGTAAAAATCAGGAAATGTTAAGAGCAGAATTGGAGGTATGCCAAAAAGACATGCAATTAAAATGCAGAGACTTTGATGCTCAGTTATCCAAAAGCAAGAAACAATTTGAGGATAGTGAGCAAGAATTGGTACACTTAAAAGCCTTAGTGGACCACATTAGACAGGATAAAGATGAGGTTGTTTCAGAAATGCAGATTTTACAAAAAGAACATTGTGAAAAAGAATGTGATCTCCAGAGTGCAGAACAAGAAATGATTAAAATGACTCAAGAAAGAGACAAGAGAAATAAAGAGTTCAATGAATGCCAAATGCAAATGTGCGACATGCAGGAGGTGATTAATAAGATGAGTGATGAAAACAACTATTTGTAAAATGAAGCAAACAGACTCCTTAAAAAGTGTAAGGACTTAGAACAGCAAATGTGCATTCCCAGGTCCCAGGAGAGGTGGCAGGGTACCACATTCAATGGAGTGGAGGTGAATTCTAGTTCTGCCCAAAGAGCTAGTGCTCCAGTGACTGGGCCGGTGACTGAACTTGGTTGCAACGCCCTTGGGGGATTTGATACTCCCATTGGGGGCAGCCACCAATCTCATACACCTGAAAACAGGATTGAATCACAAAGTAGTGCAATTCCATGCATTGCAACAAGTAGCCCCATAAAAATAATGAAATCCATGAAAGCCCTGATCAAACCATTTAAAAAGGGAGGTGAATGCTGCATTGAGGATCACTTAGAAGCGGTTCATGACATTTTTAAAGCACTCCAGATACCTAAGGAACAGTACAGACAATATTTTCATTTAACTTTAGATGCCCCGACGGCCAGCATCATAAGGAGATTAAATGAACAGCAGAATTTGACATGGGTGGAGTTTGAAAAAGAAATTAGGTGTCATTTTTCTCCTTTTCAGTCATTGCAGGAGGCAAAGAAAGTCGCTTACACAATCACTGCTGGACCTAATACATCCCCTCGCCAATTTTTACAAGACTTAAAAAGAGCATTTTCTCGCTTTGATGTATCTTTTGACCCAAATTCCAATGAGTTTAAAACTGCATACTTCTATGGGCTACAGAAAGACATCATATCCCAATTGGTCCGTGAATTTGACCGTGACAAGTCCCTTGAATGGATTGTACATCAAAGCACAAAACTATATGAGGTACTCTATTGTCAGGGTAGAGAAAGTGATAAAATGAAAGATACTAGACCTAAATCTAAAGAACCCTCAGCCACAGTAATGGAAATCAGGTCAGCCAAAATGTCCCTTGAGTCTGCTCAGAGCCAAGGTAAAAATAATGTGACACCTGAACAAAGGGGTAATCAACAAAGATCGCCCTTTCCTGTACCAATGTTCCAATCACATGATCCTAGTAATAGGGAGAGCTGCATCAGCCCTAGGTATTTAGGGGACAGACCCCGGGTAGGATATCGGCCTGATATGGCAGGTATGAACAATAACCAGAGACAAAATCAAGATCAAAGAAATGATGGTCCCTACCAGTCATTGGGGACACAGAGCAGATTTGATCCCAACACCATGATATATGGTAATCAGGATAGACCCTGATATGTGGATCGATTTACTGATAATGGAAATGAACATAGGGGCCAGTACCCACAATCTGAGAGACAGGACATGAGGCAAAACATGAACTACAATCCACGTCAGTACAATGATTCCCCACCAGGGGACTATAATCAAAGGATGGGTGCACCCCGCTCCCCTCCACAAATGAATCAAGAGTTCAGAAACCATCCCAACAGACATCAATCACCTGAGAAGTATCAGAATAGATTCAATCAGGGGGAAAACAACCAATATCGACCTGGGCCACAGAAAGAGGATTCTAGAGAGATGGAAAGGTTGCAGTGCCTTGAGGCCCAAGTGAAAATGTTAGCTGAGCAAATAGGAAAGCTCTATACAGCACAAAAACAACCATCTAAAGAGGGGGCTGATGGCCGTAGCAATGACCGAGGGGCTTCTGAGAAGTGACTAAGTACTTATGACACCTGCAGTGCCAAAAAGACAGATTGCCCTGATGTAATTTTGCATAATGACTCTGAGATGCCTAATGATTTAAAAGTGAAAGCACCAATAAATGAACACGTAACAGAAAATGCAAATACTTCTAAAAAAGAGGTACGGTTTAACCTAGAACTAAATCAAACATTGAAGATTTGTGCAAATAAAAAAGAAACACCTGGAATTCCAAAAGAACAAAGAGACAGATTTAAGAAAAATGACTCATGCATGAGGAATACCAGTGAACAGGGAGTAAGTGGGGATGCTATAGCTCCTTCCCTGGGCAAGCAAAACAATGGCCAAACACAGGTAGAAAAAGGAAATACTCAAAAGGAGGGTACGGGTCAATCACCTGAAGAATTCTTTGAGGCACATATTTTTGAAGAGGCTGAAGGGGCTGGTATCACACTAAATTATCACAAATGCACAGAATTAAACAATGACAAATTGCTGAATGATGTTATTACACATGTTCAGTTGGAAGGTTGTAATGTGGTCTCTGATGTTACCCAGATGGATGGGCGACCAGTGGCCACACTCCAAAAAACCTCTGATCATGGAGAAATGAATAAAGTCTCTCGCGCAGAAATGGGTAAAAAGGAGGGAAAAATGTCTTTCCATTTACCAATGTGCTTAGCCAAAAGTGAAAAGGGCCTGAGAAAGGTGAGCCCTGAAATCAGTAAGAATTCACACTTCTTATGTGTATTAGAGGAAGTTGAGGACAGATATTATGCACCCATCACTGTAGAAGAAAAATGCCACACATTTGCTATGATTGATACTGGCGCACCGGCCACAATTATGTCCAAGGAGCTGGTAAAGAGTATCAATGAAGGGAGAGCCCCACAGAGTCAGATCACAGTGAAGGAAAATCAAGGTCCAGTGCATAACTTTAATGGGGAGGAGGTGCCCATCATAGGTGTAACTGAGGTTGACATAAAAATAGGAAAGCACAGAATGAAACAAGAGGTATTGATCACATCTATTTGTGAAATTCCATTTCTGATGGGGACGGATTGCCTGAAAAGATTGTCTCCTCTCATAGATGGGGTGAATGGAGTGCTGTGGTCATTAACCAAAAAACCATTGAGGCCTAAAAACTAAAATCACAAAAACAGCAACATAAATGAATGTCACACCATTGCCAAAACAAATGATGGAGTGGAGGTATATCTCCAGAATAGTTGCATACCTAGTGTCACTGTTATATTGATGTGTCAAGACAAAATGCAGAGCGACAATGAAAAACTACCTGTACAAATATACTTGGACCCAAGGAAAAATTGGCAGACTGCCATAGATGAGCACACATTACGTTTTTATTTAAAAGAGAAAACAATCAAACAGAATATTGCTCCTAAAACAGATTCAGAAAAACACATTACCACTCTTGCTGAAATACACATGGAAGATGAGCAACCATGGGTTCATGTTGGTATAAATGACTGTTTTAAAACAATAAAAGCCACTTTAGCGCTTGAACAGGAGAGGAGCTTCATTAATGAGAAATTGTTGCAAAAAATAATGGAGAGGGAGGAAATCCCGAAATGTAGGATTAAAAACCAATACGTTTCTGGGTTGAACGGTCCAGACTTTGAAATGATGCATGCTTAAAATTAGCATTGGGCAGAAAACAATTTACCATAATGTATGGATAGTGAGTGGAGCACAAAATGACTTTTACATGGGCAATGACATCATGCACAGAATGTGTATGGTGTTATATTTCCGTAATCAAAAAATATGGTTACGCCTAGGTGGCCCGGCACCTGAATTTGAAGACAAAAGAAGGGCTTATCATTGTGCACAACTGGTTCCTTATGCAATCGAATTACAAATGAGGAAAGATACTATTATTCCTGCATTTACAAAACAGTTTGCAATAACACCGAAATGCAAAAATGGACAGCAGATGAAAGATTCTGATGCATTTGTGTGCCTGAATGAATCCATAAAACAGCAGGGCCTGGATTGTGAATACACTCCGTTGGTAGATATTGGTGAAGGATCTGTAAAAATATTGGTAAATAATTAAGGTTGTCAGGATATTCCTTTAGAGGAAAACTCCCCATTAGGAATGGCCACTCAAAAATCACATTATGCGGTAGATTTAAATAACATGGTGATTGGAAATATCCCTGAAAAGTATGTAGATGCACACTAGGAGGCACACTACGAGTCTGCGGGCCGGTGCCGTCCCGCCCGCCAGAGTCAGACCTGCCGGCCGGAACGACACCCGCCCCAGATTTACACGGAAGCACCGGCACTGTTGCACACGGTGCTGGTGCTTCCATGCTGCCCATTCCCATTGAGTCCTTTGGGACTTAAATGGGAATGGGGATTTACATTTTACAGCGCCTGACTTCACGGACCACCAAAGTCAGGTGCCGGAAACATTCGCAAGTCCGGCGGCAGCCTGCCGGTTTTACCGCCGGACTTAGAATGAGGTCTACTCAAAGTGTGACGAGGTCAGTAACCTGGCCTTGTCAATGAGGAATCAGAGTCCCTCTAAACTGGGGTGGGAAGACCTAGAGGTAAGATGTCAGTGACTAAACAACTGAGACAGAGACACCCGTGAATGGAAGCAACCCTCCAGGATGCCGTAAACCCACTTTGCTGTGGCGGCATCAAGGAGAATTGAAGAGAAAGAGCATGACTGCACAGCAAACAGCAGTTTGCATGGCGTCCAACCGGGTGTGCCGCCAGGCACTTATGTTTAACACCAGACCACCAGGGACATGAGAGACGCACCTAACGCCCTCCAGCACTATACATACTGGGGAGAACAAACTCCATGGAAACCCTGACACAGACTTCGACATTAAATTGGCAGACCCGCCGTTGTCCACCCGAGGCGGCCCCGTGGGGGAAAGGGGACATAGCTTAAACCACTCTATATGCTTCCTACATGTTGTTCCACTTACCGCGAGGGGATACAACAGCAGCACTCATTAGGACCAGCTGACCAATCCCTAAAGGAGGAGACACCAGCATTTTACTATCAATCTGGCAGCAGACTCCTCCTGGGAAACAGTGTGGGAAAGTGCTAAAGCAGTCTTTGGGGATATATTAATGAACTTAACCAAAGCTCTAAGGAAAGTGTGCAAAGCACCCCAGCTAGTACTAAAAAACGAACTATTCTGTACTTGTACCACAAAAACCTTGGTTTTTAGGAGGAGAAAAACATTGATCTACATAATAAATGTACAGGTTTTTGTTCATGGGACGGAACCTACAAATATATACTTTCTTCTGAGCTGTTATTTATGTGTCACATAATATAAAACAATGTATATTATCTTTATAAATCCATGCACATGATACAATTTATAAAATATATACAAAATATAAAACAAGTATGAAACATCCCATTCCAATATCACCATTGATTATGTTTAAGACTTAAACTGTATTTTAAATACAATCTGAATGCTTACATATAACGATTACAACTCCTAACTATTTTCACACATGACAAATGTGCATGCATACTCACAATGCCCTATATGTTTCTGTCCCGCCATAATATAATTGCTAGATATCTTTCAGGGAAAAGCTTATTTCATATCATCCTAGGAGAGCAGACACTGATTCAACATTCTAGAGAGCTTATTACTACTAGTTTTTTAAAGGAAACCTTCTTTCGCTCAAGGTTTTTCAATCATCCCTATCAATGGCTTATTAAGGAGTGCTCCTTATTTGTGTTACTTTCAAATTTGCATGGGTTAATTGTTGACCTAGAACATCTACTTAAAAACGGCTTCCTCCAGGGTATCCTCCCGGTTTGCTGCCACCGTTCGAGAACTTGATGTGTTAGGTGCATTTACGATTTAAAATAAATTATGAGAACTCTTAAGCTCTTAATATCTCAGAGTTTATGATATGATATGATAGTTTATTTATATAGCGCCTATACACAATGTGTTTCAAAACTCTTCAAGGTAAGGGAGGGACCAAGGGAAAATACAATTACATTCTTACAGGCAATGAACAGTAAGGATGTGAAATTAACTATCGTACTCGGCCTGACGACATTTCAGATAGTGCAAGAACTAAAACATAGATAAGGAAGGGAGGGGGAGAGTGGGAAGGAAATGGAAACAGACAGACGACTACCGTACTAGGCCTGACGACCTTTCTGGTAGAGCCGGTTAAAACAAAAGGCGAGGGAGAGGGGTGCAGAAAGCGAGGGGAGGAACAAAACAAGCGACTATCATACTAGGCCTGAAGCCATTTCAGATAGCGCTGGAGGGGGGTGGAGAGGAAAAAAACGGTAATGGGAGGTTGGAGGAAACAGACGAGGCTGCTATCATATTAGATCCAGGGACAATTCTGATAGAGTAAGTGCATAGAAGAAAGTAAGGGGAGGAGATAGGAAAAGGGTGGGCGGGGCTTGCTAAGTGGTGAAAAAGAGCAGCAGGCAGGAAGGCACCAGGTGGGCGGGGCTTAGGCCAGGTGACCTAGATCCACTTGCACCTGCTCCCCATCTGCAAAGGAAAAGAGGCTGCAGGGCTCCTTAAGTAGGAAAAAGTGCTGCAAGCAGGAAGGCACCAGGTGGGTGGGGCTTGCTAAGTGGTGAAAAAGAGCGGCAAGCAGGAAGGCATCAGGTGGGTGGGGCTTGCTAACTGGTGAAAAAAACGGCAGGCAGGAAGGCACCAGGTGGGCGGAGCTTAGGCCATGTGACCTAGATCCACTTGCACCTGCTCCCCATCTGAGAGACAGACAGCTCAGAGAGAGACAGAGAGCATAGACAGTGCATTGAGAGAGACAGCAAAATAAATAAACAGCGAGGAGAAAGACAGAGCAGAGAGAGACAGCACAGGGAGAGAGACACCACTGAGACAGGACAGAGAGAGAGTGGCAGGGTGGACAGAGAGTGGCAGTGCAGAGAGAGTCAACAGAGAGACATCACAGAGAGCAAGAAGGAGGGACCGCACAGAGAGAGAGGAGCGACAGCGTAGATAGAGACGGATAGAAAAGCAGCACATAGAGAGAGTAGCAGCGCAGAGTGACAGCACAGTGAGAGAGAGAAAGACGGCACAGAGATTGACATGTATGTTAAATCTGTGCATTGTAGTGTTGCTGCTTCTACCAGGTCCTGTATTAGTGTTGTTAACAAACTATGCATATTTCGCTTGGCTCCTTCTAGGGCGGTCTACTAGGAAACGGTCCACTGGGCCAGTATCTGGAGAGATCATATGGCCAAGGGGGCAGTAGACGCATAGCAAATGTTAACTGTGTAAACGGTGCTTATTCACAAGCTGTCTTTGTGCGTTTTAAAACATGTAAATTGATCTTTCAACATTATTTTCCCCCTCTGTTGCCTGGTTAACCCTCCTTAGGGCATTTGATGAATTGTTATGTATATGACCCTGTACATAGAACATATTGCACACAGTTTGTAGCCGCAATCACTCAACCCACTGAGCTATTGCGGGCTAGGTGCAGTTCTTTAGGGTACCGTACCTTGTGGAGTGCAGAAGCGTCCCTGCTTTCGCTCAGCTCCGCATGTCACGGGTGTCACATCCCACATCTCCCTCACATCTTTCACCTGTACACAACTGCATTCCTAAACTGCATTCAGAGTCCTGTCCATACCAGGGATGGAAGCAGCTAATTGCGGGATTGCAGGAGTCTCCTCTCTAAAACAGATCACTCCGCCCTCCAGAGCTCCACAGCTGCTTGGAACTCATTAAAGCACGTCAAAGGGATAAAAAACAAGGCCAATCAAATGGGAAAAAACACAACCCGGTTGGTGCTTTGGCCATTTCAACGCCAATCGTTGGCAAGTTGCCATGCCAACGCCATACACCGCTCCTGAAATCCCCTTTTCATATACAGTACCGCGTTTTTGGTGATATTTTGGTGGTTATGCCACCAAAATGCGCCAAAATCGAATCGTTTGGCTTGTGCTTATGTATAGGTTTTGCTTCTGCAAAATGCAGGTGTATTCCATAGGAATTCATTGGTTTTACGCCAGCATGAAAATACCAAATTGTTTTTGAATGCAGAGGGTGAAAGGGAGGAGGAAAGGTAACTCCTGCTCTGCCCCCACCCTCAGCCTCAAAAACGATGTAAATGCCCAGGAGAGTGAATGGAGGCGTTAAGACTACAGGCCATATCAACGCTGCGGGACCTCGAAAATGTGTTTTGCAATCATAGTTTATATGTCTGTAAGCGCGAGCCTTGCCTTGCCCATAAAGTGTACGGAAACAACAGTATGTCCCCAAAGCAATTATTTGCCATTGCCATTGCCATCAAAAATCAAGGAATACCACAGAACAAGAGTAAAAAATAAACAGGAAGAGGAAAGGTGCTTGGTCGGGGGTCTAGATTAGATCATGCCTTAAGATTAAAATGTAGGTGACAGACAGGGGGATGAGGGGGATCCAGCCGGTAGCTGCAAGAGAAAAAGCTTGCTGTCCTTGCAGAGTGTTTGTATCCGTAGGTGGTGATAGGACTAGCTGTCTATAACTGCAACACATACATGAGCCACCAACATTAGAGAGGGAGGTAGTTGGGTTGGTCTGGATCCAGTGCTTTGCAGACCCACCATCACAACCCAAAGGAGATCCCGGATTTCAAGGGCAACCAGTGGGGCGCAGCTAAAGCAGCAGACGTTTGGTGGTGCTTTCCCCCTCACCCTGTAATCAGTCCGGCAACTGAGGGGAAGCAGATCAAGATAGGGGAGGAGGGATAGCTCAGGGGCAACGCGTTTGTCTTGGATGCAAGGCTGTGAAAACAAAGAAATAATATGAGGCTGGGTAGCCCAAAAGGAAATACACCAAACACAGGTTACAAAGCAACATACAAAGTACTTTATTTTATACTGAATCCATTTACAAAGAACAGAACAAAATCAGATAGCTATCGGCCCTCAGTGCAACACAGCAAACTCCAGCGTGGTTCGGTGTGCTCAGTGAGTGCAAATATACCTTGAAACAGTCAGGCTTTTATACAATTTTCAGCCTGCTGTCCAGCCCTACTGTGGGTTAATATTCCTCTAATATATTACTGATCTAGGGTTCTTGCTAGGTTCGCTTCTAATTTGTTTGTCTATATGTATCTAGTTCATTTTTGGTTTATACATCAACAAGTCATAATGGCAACAGTGTATTCTCTAGGTTTAACATTAACCCTTAGGACATAGTTTATACAATGTAGTTAAACAGGCGTTCCCATTCAGTTATTCAAACGACATTGCAGTTAATATATGTTCATAGATCAGTTTCGTTGATACAGGTAATCCATTACACACAGGTCAGCAAAGGACAAGGTCTCAGTTCATGACCCTAACAAGTGGCCTGCAGGCAAGTTACATATTAGCTGTACACAGAGGTTACGACGGCCATGTTCTATTCTGAATGACATCGTCCACCATTTTAACTCACAGGGTGACTTTACAGGGAGAGAGAACCTAAAATGGCGGTTTACATTGATTCTAGGGTCAGGACCTTGCAACACGAATTTCTTCACAAGTAGCTTGTTAGCAGCTTGGCGTAGGCCAATACACATATTTTCATAACAGTAGGAGGCACGATATAATTTCTAGTTTGACAAACCCTCCTTTTGGCCTATGCCAAGTGCTAAACTACTTCTGATCTCCTTGCAAATAACTCCATGCATCATCATCCATACACCCTGAATCGCTGTCAGATATATCTATTGCCATCAGATCCTTTATTAAAATCTCTTTCAGTACATATTCCTTAGACGTTTTATCTGGGGCATACACTTTATGTCCTATTGTACCTGTCGCCTGAGCGCAACATCCCCCTAGCATCGAAGATATACTAAGTAGACATTGGATACAACAACAAAGGAACAACAGAACTCCCAAAATGATCAGCAAGACTGAAAGCACTTTCTAACCCCAAGATCGCAGGAAGTCCCAGAACCAAGCGCTAAGATCCCAGTTTCCCTCGGGAACATGCACTTCTGAACTAAGGACGTGCAGATTCTGTATTGCCCTGAAAATAGTTGGGGAGGAATCTGGTGCGAAAACACAGCAAGCGGACCCCACTAATTTATACACTCCACCACGTTCAGCCAGAATGACATCTAATGTCATCCGGTTCTGAAGTGCTACTAATCTTATCACTTTCTGCTCTAATGTCATGTTATAGAGTATATCTGTGGTCCGGTTGTTGGTTCTCTCCAGTACTCTCGCTAGTCTCCTAATATCTTCGGAATTTGCTCTCTGCCCCCAAAATGGCACAACTGATTTTGCTACATCTCCCAAGATTTGTGCTGGAGTATCACCATTCGCGTCCCGCTGTGGACGAGCCTTTGAAACTTCTACAGTACTTGCAATAAACCCCAGGTAACAGGATCCCTAAATAACAAGTTCCCTGCCAATCCCTGGGTAACCATGGAAATGCTACATTACCGCAAACGAAATAGACAGGTTCGCCTACATACAAAGGTCTGTCTTCCCCAGTCAAATTTGCAACGTTGGCACAACCTTTAAAATCTCCCATTGACCGAGTGTCATTCCTCTGTATGCAGAAAGAAACTGAATCGGGGCTATGGTTAACAGTGTAAGAAGGAGGCATGGCGTCCTTATTGCCTATCGGAGCCATCTTAAAGGAAATCAAAGATTGGAAAGGACGAGACAGTCTATCAGATGGCCTAATAGAAGCAACGTTGATCTTGCTCCTATTTGCAAAAAGCGAGCATCCCAGGGGAGTCAAAACACGTTTCTCAAAACTATTCAAATTAGTGCCATCAAAGTTCCCCGAGATGCTATTGTTCCAACAGCGCTCTGAGAGAAGCATAACAAGCAGTTGTCAATGGTAAAGGGTGAATATACCAACCTAGCCCCTTATCCCCATGTTGCGGTAAACGTGAGCAGACCCAACAGTTAGACTTATTAAAAATGGCATGCGTAGCGTTCATGATAAGTAGCAAAGTATTATTATGATATTTTTGTCTGTGCTGGAAATCTCTAGGAGACAAAGTATGCAAATGTACAAAAGGTGTAGGAACAGTGGGTACATTTTCATTTGGCAACAAAGACTCTAAAGGATAACTTTGCTCGAAGTAGCACAGGCCTAAGACAGTGACTATTAAAAACCCAAATATTATCATAAAAACACAGCAATACGTTTTCGGGGCCCAGATTTTCTGTCCATTGTCCTGGCTGGTCACCCGATCATTTACAAGTCCAATACGAGCGGTGGCGGTAGTAGGCATTGCAATCTTCAAACGACAAGACCCCATTGTTTTTGGCTGGCGAACTCCCAGCCGAGCGACTTCTTAGTCCTTCCACAACCCTAGCTAACAGAATCCCCTTTCTCAAATTTGGGCAAAAGCAAGCCCTCGATGATCCTTTTCCTTCTTAGAATGCACAGCCGAACCGTGCCGTGAGTCCATCAGATGCACAGAAAAACTGTGCAGTATGTCTATCAGATGCACAGCAAAACCGTGCCGTATGTCTATAAGATGCACAGCAAAACCGTGCTGTATGTCTATTTTCTTGGGCGTAGATTGTACCTTGCTGTTCCTGGTATTATTGATCCAGAAACAAAGTGTTGTCACTTCCTGTTGGAAGCAACGTATTAGAGGCAAGTGAAGATGCAACAGCAATTCCCAGAAGCAAAACTTTTGGAGAGTGCAGAGGCAAAATGGCAGATTTCCCAAGCCCCACGGGCTCGGAAAGATTCTCTGAAACACTCTTAACGCTATTTACTGCTTTGGGATCGTTGGTTGCAGCGTTAGAGAGGGGTTCTGTTTCTTCTGTAACGTGTGGCACAGGGTGAGGAAGTTTCTTGACATGCGACGCGTGGATCCAATGCTTCCGGCCTGCGACGCCTACCTCTGTCTGGGTGACCAGCAGGACCTGGAATGGGCCCCGCCACCGAGGTGCAAGGCAGGAAGAGCACTCGAAGGACTTCACGAGCACCCACTCTCCCGGCCGTAGGCTGTGGCCCGGGCCCTCGTATTGCACAGGTAAAGCTTCGCGTACCTGGTGGTAAATCAAATACAGGTTTTTAGTCAACTGACTACAATAGTCTGAAAGTAATACATTTTCAACATTCTTTAAAGTTTGACATTTTGGAAGGTTCCAGATATTGGCAGGTCTCCCCATTACCACCTCAAATGGAGAGAGCCCAGTCTTAGTTTGAGGGGTTGTACGCATGGCTAGTCATAGGCATCTACAGTCTCCCTTGAAACATACAACTCTGTGAAGAGATCAGTGGCAGTTTGTCTAGCTATCTGATCAGCGAAAGCATTCCCCTTTCCTATATCATCTATAATCTATCGATGTGCTGCACATTTCACGACCGCTAACTGAGTAGGGAGCGCGAGCGCTGAGAGCAGTTGTACTATTAGGGAGCCATGTTGAATCTTGGTGCCATGCGAAGTTAAAAACCCTCTTTCTGACCAAAGTCTCCCAAAGTTGTGAGCCACCCCAAAGGCATACTGACTATCAGTATATATATTTACTGTAAGCCCTTTGGAAAGTTCACAAGCTCGGGTCAATGCTATAATCTCTGCCTGCACAGAGTTATGCGTGATTCTCTTGGTTTCCACAACCGTGCTCAATGTAGTGATTGCATAAGCAGCTGTGGATGTACCATCCGCAAGTTTGAAACAGGAGCCATCACAAAACAGCTCCCCTTATGCATTATCCAAAGGAGTGTCCTTTAGATCAATTCTACCCATTGTTTCTTTTTCGGTAGCATACAGACAGTCATGTGACTCTTCATCACCGCAAACATTATTTTGCGGGAAAGGTAGGAGTTCAGCCGGATTAAGAACACAACACCTCTTAATTTGAATGTGAGGGGCAAACAAGATCAATTCATATCTCGTCAACCGTGCGGAAGTGAGGTGTTGCATTTGGGTTCTGTTCAGTAAAACATCTACAGAGTGAGATACCATCAGGGTTAGATCATGGCCTAGGACCATTCCCTTACTCTGTTTAACAGACGCAGCAGCAGCAGCGTCAGCTCGCAAACATCTTGGCAAAGCACATGCTACAGGATCAAGGGCAGAGGAAAAGTAACCGCACGGCCAATTCTTCCCTACATGTGCCTGCGTTAATACAGCCAAAGCACATCCTTCACATTCATGCACAAACAACACAAAGGCCTTTTCATAGTTTGGTGTGCCCAAAACTGGTGCAGAGCATAATGCAGTCTTAAGCAAGTCAAACGATTACTGGTGTTCCGAGTTCCATGGCAATGGCGAAGAAATACCCTTCTTCGTCAAAGCCAACATTGGCTTGATCACTAGTGAAAAATTTGGGATCCACAACCTACAGTAAGAAGGCATACCTATCAAGGCTCCAACTTCCTTCTGTGTATTTGGGACAGACATGCCAGACGTGTTTTATTCTTTCAGGTGTCAATCTTCTTCCCTCCTTTGACAGGAGATAGCCTAAATAGATAACCTCCTGGCAACAATATTGAAACTTTTTAAGCAAAGCTTTGTGACCATGTTTAGCCAAGTGAATAAGCAACAACACAGTGCCCTCCTTACAAGCGCTCTCTTAGTCTGCAGCTAAAAGCAAATCATCAACATACTGAAGTAGCGTACAAGTAGAGGGCAATTCAAGAATATCAAGCTGTTCTTTCAAAGCCCTACTATAAATACTAGAACTCTCAGTGTAACCTTGAGGTTCACAAGTAAATGTGAACGAGCGTCCCCCTAAGGTGAACGCGAACAAATATCTACTGTCCTTGTGTATAGGAATACTGAAGAAAGCATTCTTCAGATCCACAACACTAAAGTAAGTAGCTGTAGCTGGAATCATAGTTAATATCATCGTCACATCAGGCACAATTAAAAATTGTGGAGCGACAACTTTATTAATAGCACGTAGATCAATTATGAAACGGAATGGAATTGCATTATCGCCTTTCTTGTACACGGGTAAAATCGGACTATTGCACAAACTACCTGTAATTTCCTCAATCACCCAGCGATGTACAAAATCGGAAACAATGCATTTCAAGGCTTGCTCACCCTCAACTGAAATCTTATACTGTGGAATGAGCGGCAGCTTAAATCCATGTTTCAAGACTATCTTAACAGGATCAATCTGTAAAACACCGACATCATTGCCGTCAACTGCCCACAAACACTCTGGTGCATTACTGAATTCTGGCGGCAAAGGTCTAGTCAAGAATTGAGAGACAGAAATTTGCTGTGGTGAAATCGTCAAACGCACTCCATCAGAAGAACAATGAATTACCGCATTTAATTCCTTCAACAGATTCAACCCCAACAAATTCTCTCCACAATTCGAAGTCAAAAGAAATGGACAGTGGTCCGTAAAGGAACCCACAGAAATAGGTATCGGCGAAGAAACCGGATAGACAACTGGTGTGCCAGAAAACCCTACAGAAACGTTGGTTTGCCCTTACAGTGGAATGTTTGGAACCCGAGAATGAACAATGGAACACTTCTGTGCTCCAGTGTCTATCAAAAACTGATGTTTCCTATTTCCCACTACCATTTCAACGTATGGACCTTTCTGATTAACGGGAAGAGGTGTAACCCTGCTTCGGGCAATCCTAACGAAACAGAATGTCATCAAGAGGAAGTTCTTCAGAGAGGTAAGCAGCAGAAGGATGATCAAATATGTTTCTAGTAGCCACACTTGAAGTCTGATTATCCTGTGAAAAAGTTGCTGGGGATCCTGTGAAAACTGACCTCTACCAGGGCCCCACACACCCGGGCAACCTCTGGATCATCTACCCATATTTCCAAATGTGTTATTCGACCGCTGTCGAAGGACGGGGCATTGTGCACACCAATGACACTCCTGGCGACAATACTGGTTAATGTTCACAGGACCCAAGGGCACATTCCCTTGTGGAACATACTGACCTCTAATCTGCGAACTACCCCCTCTGGGGCCTCTAACAATTTGTTGTTACAATACTTTAGTCTTTAAATCACCTTTTCTCTTCTCAACTCTATCTTTTTCATTATTGACACGGTTCTCGTAGTACTGAGCCATGTGCAATACTTCTGATTGGGATTTCGCCTGCCAAGCGCTCTCAGAAGACATCATTTGCATCTGGATGTCAGGCAACAATCCACGCACAAATTTGTCCACAAATAATCTTTTCCCAGACTCTTTGCCTAAGTCTTGTCCACTGAAATCAGACAATACCTGCTTGAACCGATTGAAGAACTCAGTAGCACCCTCAGACTTTCCTTGGACACAGGCCGTAAGCTTGTCCCAAATAATTCTCTTTTCGGGAATTATGGTTTTTAATTCAGCAACGATTCTATCAGGCAATGTTAGTATTACCTGAGGCGGTCTCTCACCAGCTGGCCTTTCTCCATCAAGCCTAACTATGTTAGCCCATGTATCTCCCAACCCTGGTACGTCGTCCATAGTCCTAATTTGTTTCCACAAATCTACGGACAGGAGTACAGGAAATAACAAATCAATATCACTCAAGGTGAATACCGAAGACTGTAAGACAGATTCTATTTCTTTATAGAATCCTGTTGGATTTTTCCTAATGTCGGGAATAGACTGTCTAATGGTGTTCACTTCCTGTCTTGAGAACGGGACGTGAACAAACTGCGATACATAATGTGCAGGAATGTTCACAGCGACTATATTATGTGCAGGATCAGCCGCAATCTCAACCTTTGGGACAAATGTCGGAGGAACCTCTCTCATAGGCAACTTAGATGTAGGGAACTCCGAACGCTTACTAAGCAACAGAGCTAAATCGAGCGCTAAAGCAGTAGAAGAAGTGTCAAATGGAAAAACTCTCTTATAAATACTCAATAGTTCTGTGGGACAACTAATCTTTCGTTTTACATATTCATCCTGCAGGTACTCTACCATAACCTGTATCACTTTCCTCTGCATTTCTAACGTATACTGACTGTATGTGTCATACACCTCAACTGGAGTTATTGACATGTCTGAAATCCATGTAATCGCATCTTTTGTACAATTTCGTGCTTCCTCAGATATCGATTTACGACACAGAAAAAATTGTTTCTGTACATACATACTTTCCTCTTCGTCATCCTTATTCTGTAACCTTTCCAACTCCTTTCTATACTCTAATACCCGCTCAACATGCTCTTGTACTTTCTCCACAGAGTCTCTAGAGAATGCTAAGGTGTTCAGATCCCTCAATCCTTGTGGGAGATCTGTATTGTTTAATCTGTTCCACATTACACATACATGTATTCGTAATGCTTCAATAAAAACATTTTTCTCAGGAAAATTGTCCATATTAGAAAGTGTGGCAAAAACACTAGCTCGATCATCTCTCTCCATACAATGCTTAGCCCATGCGGTCAAGTAACGTTTCTTTTCTAGAGGTACAGTATTACGAGTAACAACCCTTGACCCCACACCCTGATCAGCTACAAGCGGTGCAGGACTACTAGGAAGAAGGCGAGCAGGCAAATTCAATGGAGGTACAGTCACTAGTGCAATAGGAAGAGGCGGAGGAGCAGGTGTAGGAACAACAGCAACAGGAGGTGCAAGAACAACAGGTGGAACAGGAGGAGCAGGAATAACAGCAGGAAGAGGCACAACGGCAGGAAGAGGAACATACGGAGGTGGTGCAGAGGCACCAGGCCTTCGCTCATTTAACAACTTATCAATACATTTGTCAGAAACGCGAAGGTCTTTAGAAGGATAGATTTTCTGAATACCGAGTGAGAAAGCCCTATCCATATTCCTAGCCAACTCAGCCTGATTGTCCTGGTCATGTAACAACACCATTTCAGCATTCGTTTTATGACGGCGCGCATGTTTCGCTCTACTCTTAAGCTGTTGTAATGCTTCTTTTTTCCAATTCTGCAAAACATCAAATGCTGCAAGTCTAGCCTTTTTCTTTAACAAGATTGACTCCAAATATTCAATACGAGGGATCTCAAAACTACCATTGATTGGCCACTGAAGTTCGGAGGCATGTCTGGTTTGTCTGTGCCAAATGTCATTAAATACTATACTTCCAATGCCATGCTTACAGTACATAGTACATGCCGGCGATCCCTCCTGTGGTGCGGGACGGCTAAATTCCAAAGATTGGTTATCGCTGTGGAATAATGCCCTAAAGCAGGTAGACAATTTCCCAGGCATATCTCAAATTCTTGGTGTTACCTGGTCAATAATTGTGTCTGCAGATACAATGCGCCAAATTCAAATTATCAGGATTAAATTAAGAATCAGGTCATGACTCACCTGACCAAACCTAAGGAGGTCCTATCGGATTTCAAAGAACTTACCTAACGAATTTTACCTTCTGTTTGGTGATTTCGGCAAATCTGCCCGCATCAAGAAATGGACCCTCGTCAAGATGCCATCTCGGACCACAAGTTAATCGTCCAGGGATCGGGTTGTGCAGTGCTGCTGAGGTGTCGCGTCTCGTTCAGTGGGGCTCCTTTTGTCACACCGTCCGATCCCGGTCCGATAGCGTGCGTCAACCTTCAACAATCCGGCATCAATCTTGAGGGTCCCTATTCGGGCGCCAACTGTGAAAACAAAGAAATAATATGAGGCTGGGTAGCCCAAAAGGAGATACACCAAACACAGGTTACAAAGGAACATAGTAAGTACTTTATTTTATACTGTATCCAGTTACAAATAACAGAACAAAATCAGATAGCTATCGGCCCTCAGTGCAACACAGCAAACTCCAGCGTGGTTCGGTGTGCTCAGTGAGTGCAAAAATACCTTGAAACAGTCAGGCTTTTATACAATTTTCAGCCTGCTGTCCAGCCCTACTGCGGGTTAATATTCCTCTAATATATTACTGATCTAGGGTTCGTGCCAGGTTCGGTTCTAATTTGTTTATCTATATGTATCTAGTTCATCTTTGGTTTACACATCAACAAGTCATAATGGCAACAGTGTATTCTCTAGGTTTAACATTAACGCTTAGGACATAGTTTATACAATGTATTTAAACAGACGTTTAACTACATTGTTAGTAATGTTAGTAATAACATTCAGTTATTCAAACGACATTGCAGTTAATATATGTTCATAGATCAGTTTCATTGATACAGGTAATCCATTACACACAGGTCAGCAAAGGACAAGGTCTCAGTTCATGACCCTAACAAGTGGCCTGCAGGCAAGTTACATATTAGCTGTACACAGAGGTTATGACGGCCATGTTTTATTCTGAATGACATCGTCCACCATTTTAACTCACAGGGTGACTTTACAGGGAGAGAGAACCTAAAATGGCGGTTTACATTGATTCTAGGGTCAGGACCTTGCAACACGAATTTCTTCACAAGTAGCTTGTTAGCAGCTTGGCATAGGCCAATATACATATATTCATAACAGTAGGAGGCACGATATAATTTCTAGTTTAACAAGGCAAGAAGGCGCAACACAGGTTTGAATCCTGGTCCCGCACTTAGAAACCACACTCGCTGTTATTAAGCGTGTTATAAATGAACAATAAAATAAATAAATAAAATAGGATGCCGGAAGTCCTCATTGAAGATACCCATCAACAGCAAATTACCCCAGCCCTCCTCCTGAGGGCGGGGAGAATTTTTCACTTTTCATAGAAGATGTAGCTGCAATTGGGCCCCCTGGACTTTATTCGACACATACATCCTCTGTGAAAGAAAGTTCAACCGGAAACCCAGAGTCTATGCATAATGAGTTATAGGTGGAGTGATGCCTCGATTGGATAGCTCTGGTAGCCAGGACTCCATTAGAAAGGTCCATTTGCCATTTTTAATGTATTTGTGATACTTATGATTGATTCTCTGTTCATGAGTAAACAGTTTTGTTCTTTGGATGTCAGATTTCTGTGTGACATCACCACCCAGGCTCAAAAGATGTTTTCCAGTTCGGACATGTGAAAAGGGTGAATTAATATCAACTAAGTAATGCATCTCTCTCTCTCCTCTCTCTCTCTCCCTATTCTCGCTCTCTCTTCTCTCTCTCTCTTCTCTCTCGCTCTCTTCTATCTTTCTCTCTCTCCCTCTCTCTTCTCTCTCTCTCTCATCTCTCTCTCTCTCTCCCCTTCTTCTCTCTCTCTCTCTCACTCTCTCTCTCTTCCTCTCTCTCTTTCTCTCTCTCCCCCTCTTCTCTCTCTCTCTTCCTCTCTCTCTCTCTCTTCTCGCTCTCTCTCTTTCTCTCCCTCTTCTCTCTCTCCCTCTTCTCTATCTCTCTTCTCTCTCTCACTTCTATCTTTCTCTCACTCTCTCTCTCCCTCTTCTCTCTCTTCTCTCTCTCTCTCTTCTCTCTTGCTCTATCCCTCTTCTCTCTCTCTCTCATCTCTCTTCTCTCTCTCCCCCCCTCTTCTCTCTCTCTCTCTCCCTCTCTCTCTCTCTCTTCCTCTCTCTCTTTCTCTCTCTCCCTTCCACCCTCTCTCTCTTCTCACTCTCTCTCTTTCTCTCCCTCTTCTCTCTCTCCCTCTTCTCTCTCTCTTCTCTCTCTCTCGCTCTCTCTCACGTCTATCATTCTCTCTCTCTTCTCTCTTGCTCTATCCCTCTTCTCTCTCTCTCTCTCTCTCTCATCTCTCTTCTCTCTCTCTCCCCTCTTCTCTCTCTCTCTCTCTCTCTCTCTTCCTCTTTCTCTCTCTCCCCCTCTTCTGTCTCTCTCTTCCTCTCTCTCTCTCTCTCTCTTCTCGCTCTCTCTCTCTCTCTCTCCCTCTTCTCTCTCTCTTCTCTCTTGCTCTATCCCTCTTCTCTCTCTTTTCTCTCTCTCTCTCTCTCTTCTCTCTCTCTCTCTCTCTCTTTCTCTTTCTGTAGTTCCATCATGAATGTAGTTAACAGCAGTGACTAAAGAGACCACATTTAGGCAATTGCTAATGTTGGCTTCAACGGTGAATTCACGGCCAAGAGGCAGTTTGTTGCTGATCCTGGTTAATTGCAGGAGGTGGTTTTGAAATGATAGCCTCTAAGAGATGAGACTATTAATGTTTTCCAGGAATCATGTGTCATATCCTGCGCTGAATCCTGAGCGGTTTGAATAAATGCGGTTTGTGGTTTGACCACAATTTGGATATTAGCTCTCCTTGTTTGTAAGGTGGCAGAGGCACCACCAAGGGGTTACCAAGAGGGATTTCCAAGGCGGGCCACGGCCCACGGCCACCTTTATGAAAACGCTGCACCCCCAGACCGCACCGGCCCATTCAGTTATGTGTTTGCAAGATTTCCAGAGTGCCCACCCCTAGGAAAAATGTCTGGACGCGCCACTGCAAGGTGGGAGTTTGTTTAGCGCAGTGGTAATCGGCAAGCGCTTTTCTTAGACATTCCCACTCTGTTGCTCGTGCACTAAGCACAGGCCTCTTTCGGGGCTATCGTTGCTTCTAAGATGGCTGCCCAGAGGTCAGACCTCAGGATACATAACATGGAAAGCGACTGTATCAATGAAGCATTGATTAGATAACTTCTCGATCAGAAGCAGTGATGATATTGAGGGAGGACACACAGGTGAGGGTAGGTGGTTGCAGGGCGCTGCCAAAGCCCCGGTAGAATATTTCAGTGCAAGTTATAATAATCATATCTAGTTTTATATAGCACTACAAACCCCACAGGTCCCTAGGCGCTGAAATAACAGTTGATGTTATTATGCCATTGTGTGGCACTCAATTTACTGACCTCGGAAGGGTGAGTTGGCCCTGCCAGGATTCAAACCTGCATCAGCAGGCTCTGCACACAGATGTCAGAACCAGCTCTCAACTCACTGTGCTATCTGACCGGCCTCACAATGCACGTTTAGCTAAGAACTGGAACTGTGCATTGTGGAGTTGCTGGAGGATATAGAACACATGAGGTGGGGTTGAGAAGTATCATAGTATTGGTAGAGAGGCAACGAGGCTACTTGGTTAGCTTTGGGGGCTGGGCTCTCGTGGTTGAGCATGTTTTTGTGTCTATGAAATGCACATCGTTTCTAAGCCATGGAACCTCAGGTCAATGGTCTGGTCAATGAGTAGGAGAACGTGGGACCTATTTCATGGTATAGTGCCTGGAGGCTAGCATAGCAAGATAGGCTGCAATCCAAGTCTTGCGCTTAGAAACTGGTCGACGGTATTAAGTGTGTTATAAAAGAGCATTTATAATAATTATAATGAATCCCCAGTGTGACATCTAAATGGCATGCAATTCACAGACAATAATTTTACTACTATTTATCAATTCTATTTCACACATCATACAGTTGATTGCAACCTGAGGCTTTATTAAATAGTGTATTAATTACTCAAATCAAAGCTGCTGAACTAATTGGTGCTGATAAGGCGATGAATTTGAGTTGACCTGCTATAAAGTTCTCTTAAAAAGCCAATCATAGCTTAGAATATTAACAAGTGGTATTGTACTTGCAATGTGCTCAGAGAATTCGGATTCAATAGACTTACAATGTGTTCAGAGAAATGGCGTGAAATGGACTTAAAATCTGAGTTTACAAATATTTCACAATGGCACAATTACGCCATTTCATTAAGAAATACAATGTTGAAAGAAATGCCAGGATATTGAAGGCAGAAATAATCAATGTTCTGAAATAAACATTCCCTCCCCCCCCCCCCGAACCCCCCCCCTGCAAAGGTTCTCGTGTAAATATTTATATTTAATGGTCTGTTGATGAAGGTCCAAGAGCCTGCACATGTTTCACGCATTACAGCGATTATCAGAATTAAGGGGAAAAAAGTATTTTCTTTGATCTTTGCCCTTGCATTAACGATGTAGTGAGTTTCGACAACAAGCAGAAAATACCATTGCTAGATTCAGAAAAAATCAATAGCAAAGCTACCCGTTTTGGCATTTGTGTAGACACGCAATAAGCATTTGCCAGTCTCTGCCATAACAGTGCTACCCGGCCATAGAATGGCAACAGCTGGAAAATGGTGAGAGTACTTGGGCATATTATAGCATTGCCTGGATAATCCTATGTACAGGCCAAAGCTGTTGGCTTTGTCAATGCTTGTTTTTAACAGGACTTCAGTACCACCTAAGAGCCAAAACTCACAAGGACTATACAGAGAGCATCCTTTAAATGCACTGATGAAAGTGCCACCATCATAAAGAAAACAACTCTTGGAAAAGTCTAATGCAAGAACACAATACACAGACACAATTAGATTAATCCCACACTACAACCCAATGGAACAAAGAGATCTTTAGTGAACTGAATACAAACTGGCACATTTGACTTTTGGTTAAGTATCTAGTGCCACAACTAACTGTAGAACAAGAAATGACATTAAACAATTCAAATGCATGCACTGGATTGTGTCCATACCATCTCATTACATCTGAAGACATTAACCTTCATTCCCTGTTGCTTGTCTGAAAAAACGTCAGGGTTTTACAAGTGTTTGTTTGCCATTATACCAATGAAGGAAATCTGCTAGGTGGCAATCAAACAATACATTAACTGTCAAACCATTGGAAGCATTGATTGCATTTTTCAGACATTTAAAGCAAATCGAGGCCATACAAATGGGGAAAGAGAGCTATATAAAAAACAAAAAGCAATACAACACAATACAATATAATATATGTTATGGTGAAAGTGCAATTTAGGGCTTTGAAACGTGCATACAGGAACATATCAGGGCAATAAGCAACACAATTGAATTTCTTCTGAGGTAAGCCTTTCCACTGAATTGGCAAAGTGAATATTTTGGATTATAACCAGAATACATATATAATGAATGGGCATAAATTAAATTACGGTCCCTTCCAGAGGTGGTAACCAGATAGTGAGGTTACGGAAACAAAAAGCAAAATACATGCACATGCTGCGAGCTACTGAAGATGGCATTAACTTGGATACAGAACTGCATGACTTGATTGGAAATTGAAAAATGGAACCCTGATGCCCTGTGAGTGAACACACTAGCTCGCTGTCCTTCCTTTCTCTGCAAACACCCATATGCTTCATATTATAACAGCTGTGACATCCTCAGAGGGATACTGACTGTGTAATTCAGCTAAAACGTAATAACGAATAACGTTCCTGGGGTGCTGCTAGGTCTGGAAAGGATCTGGGGCTACGCTAATGTCCTCAGGGTCCACCTTTTACACCAGATTCCTCCCACTCAAGAGATGCACTTAGCCACATACTACACACTTCCCTCTTTTACAAATGAACAAGAACATATAGCTAGACAGAAGAAACATACACTCATCAAATGAAGAGATTAGATTAAATGCACACAGAACGGAGGTCCCGCACAGGACTTGAACTTCACACACATCTCACCAGCAAAACCACATTCTCTTCAACCACAAGAAAACCAAACACGTTCAGTCCAAGGCTGCCACCCTCGGATCTGGTCCTGCCCCTCCCACTCATTCCAGCTTTCTCCATCTTTGATGCAAGACAGCTTGAGACCCGGTTATTCACATCTTGAACGCCAGAAACCCTGAAACCCAGACATGACAATACTAACATCCAACCTGAAAAGAGTTAAACACCTTCCATCTGTGGCTGCCACCCCCTGATAACCAGTCTGCCACACTCGAGAACACGTCCTAGTTCCAACCTATAATCACACTCCAAATATTCTCCTGTCACCCAGCCTCCATCTCCTAATGTATTTATTTAGCATTTGTATAGCGCAGAGGCATCTAGGCGCTTAACAATAACAGAAAAGAAAGGATAGAAATAGGAACTAACACTACACAAGACCGCCCATCAAACATAAGACACACCAACACTAGAGACACTAAAGAACCCTAGGGTCAGTGTGCAGGTTGAATGGAGTGTTAATTCCTATTTCTATCCTTTCTTTTCTGCTATTTTCTGTCTACAACATACTGCCTTTGTGTTGTCTGCATGTGTCGACGTGTTTCTGTCTGTGAGTGTGCTTGTGTGATTGTCCTTTTGCCTCTTGTATTAGCACATAGGAGGGACTTGCCTGGCCTTCAAGTTGGAGTTCCCTTTCAGTGTCAACAGCTTGTTTGTGTTCCCAGCGCACAGGCTCTATAATGTGTGATCCTGGCTGGGAAACAATGGAGAGATGCTCAGTCGACAAACCCACCTGTTAAATGTGGGATCCGGGAACAGTAGATGTACTGGCCCCATGGAAGTGGAGCAGGAGCGGGTAGTGCTCTGGAAGCGGAGAAGTGGTGCTTTGCCTTCAGAAGGCAGACATGTTTGCACAGTGCATCCATAGGCAGCTATGTTGCTACTAGACTTTTAGCTTGCACCTGAGGGATACACTGGCATATTAAAGACCGCTAACCATTGATATAGGCTGAAGCTGTGCACGTGATCAAGCTAGAACACCACCCGGGGCAGGCAGCGCAGCCAATCAGATTGCTTGGAAAGCAGGCTGAACCTCAGGTAACAAGCCAGTGCTCCTAGCAATCTCACAGCAGCTAATGCCCATCTCCCATCCGGCCCTCGCTCCCCGACTTCCCTGCTCTCTCTCCATCCTCTCTGCCCACCCCCCTCACTTACATGAAGGGGTTGTGGTGCTGCAGCCCCTCCCCTGTCTAACGGGCCGCCTGAACATGGAGAGGGGGCTCCGCTTAGAGGCACGCTTTCATGGTTTCATGTCGCAGAACTCTGTTTCTGCGAATCACTGATTCGTGCTCTGTCCTATTACTTGGGCCCCAGACCGTCCCTCCGAACATGTGACCATGGATACAGTATAATAAGGTCTTATACTTTGCCTCTGCGTTCCATGACATCACAAAGGGCACTGCTGCGCCTCTGCAATGCCAGGCAACTCCTCAGTAGCTTCACACACCCAGATTTGCAAATCCTATTGACGCCCAGAGCAGCTATACGAAAATAAATCCAGCGTGATGGCAGACATGTCGACCTGCACGATTACAGTCTCCTTGGTTAACCTGATGGGTGAACGCAAAAATGCTATCCTGCTGCTTTTCAGCACAGCATGTCAACATAGCAAGCACTGAGTCAGGATGTCCACGTCACTGCATGCAATGCAAATACTCAGGTGAACTTGGAGATACCAGCTTAGTGTGTGACTCATGTGATAACCGGAGGGTCACCTTGTAATGATTCATGAAGCTGTCCTCACTGTTACGCACGTTGCAACAGTGAAGGTATCTGCTGACGAAAACAAATTTGGCAAAGCCAATAGCACTGAACCTGTCAGCTTTGAAGGATGGTTTTCAAGGAGAGGGAGCAAGAGGAGCGCAGAAAGAAAGATGGGCTGAGAGGAGTGTGGGAAAGAGGAGCAGTGAGTGAGGAAGGAGTGAGGGAAGAGTGGCGCTTGCAGAGCGCTCTCTGCAGATGTACAGGCACCGCGATGGTCGGCGGTGCAGGGAACAGTTAGAGATCAAAATCAAAACTGAACCTTTCATCCCTGCAGTTCAGGAGACGCACAGAAACCCATGCATCTGCAATTGGATCCAGTAGAAACCATTTGGAAATTGGCAAGTGGAATTTCTACCGGGACGCCCTGCCTTCTAGGAAATGTGTTGAGGCTGCTCAGGCCAATTACAGCATGGGCTAGATGTCCCAGTTGATCCCATGGCAATTGTGAGGAGCCCATGCTAGTGGACCTTCCAGTTGACATCTATAGCATCAAAAGCATGGCTTCCAATGGAGCCATTTGTAGTGTATCGGACTGATGACCATGGGCTATTTATATCATTACACAGCAGCAAAAACAATGAAAATTAACATAATAAACCAAAACCACCCCTGGAACGTTCTTGATGTACATAAATTGGTGTCCAGTTAAAGTACCTAAATCAAAAGGATTGAATGCCAAAGGTGAGAGTGCATTCGACCGAAAACAAAAGGATCACATTTTTTTTTAAAATGTATATTTTTTGTGTGCTATAGTTTAGCTAAAAAAAGGTGTTTTCACACCAAAAACAGGGGTTTGGGCGGGGGGCCCCGCCCAACAAAAAAAAACAATAATAAATAAAAAAGTAAAAAAATGCGATCCTTTTTTTCAGTCGAATTGACTCGACCCTTTTGTCATCCGACCCTTTTGAGTCGATACTTTGACCTATAACCACATAAATTAGATGCAACTTCCCCATACATCAACAACTGGATCCAGTAGAAACTACATGGAAATCAAGTGGACTATACGCCAGGACACCTATGCCTTCCTGTAAAGAACAGAGATAACAGTAAAGTGTTGTTATTAGCAGCTTAGGTAGGATGATGTCTCAAATGGATCCAGGGCAATTATTAGAAGCTCATGCTTGAGGTATTATACTTGAGATTGAGGACATGGTTTCTCCGGATCCTAGTGTGGCTTTCGGGTTTTAAGATAAAAACAATAAAGAGAATTCACCTAAAAAACATAAACCACCCCTATAATTTTCTAGCAGGCAATTTAAGAGATTTACAAAGATCCATATGTAAGCAACTGGATCCAGTAGAAACCATTTGTAAAACAACAGCAAGCTTTTGCCCTAGGTTACGTGCATCTGTTACAGGATGGGATTACACCAGAATAATAACCGGACAAACTCAGGAAGATGGCAAGTCTCTGTTTTATTAGCAATTATCTGAAACAGGGAGATTATAATGAACATCAACGGACGTAGGTTCATTCTCTCTCCGATTTCCGCAAAATAAAACACTTATATAACTTTCTCGCGCATCATACTGATATCACCCTGTGTGGCAATAGTACAAAACCTATCAAGGGTTGGGATTGGTTAAGGGAAACATCTAGAAATACAATCATATAGGAGCTACAATTGTTATTGGTTGTCCTTTGTCAGGTGGACAACGTATGCCTATCTCTACAAACATGTAATTTAAGAAAAATCAGTTACACAGTGTTTCATTGGTTTCTCAAGCTATAAGGTCCTTTGTTATATGGACTAATACAATTGGTTAGCATGCTTGTGCTGTATCTGGAATATTCGGTTCAATTAGAAACACATAAGCCAAGACCCAGGTGGAGGGAGACAATGGGCCTCATTCTAAGGTTGCCGGTCCGGTAACAATGGGAAGCTTTCCTGTACCGTTGTTACCGGACCACCAAACTACGAGGTCTGCTTGCGGGTGCCTTTTCGCGTGGCAGGTCTGACATGGCAGGCGGACCGTCACCATGAGCAGACCATTTCGGATGCACCGGCACCATTCCTTAATGGTGCCGGTGCATCTGGCCTCCCAATTCCCATTGAGCCCTATAATTGGAATGTGGAGCATTTTTTTCTGGCGCCCAGGAATGGACAATTACTGGGTCCGCTGGGGCTGTAATTCCCGGTAATTGCCCATTCCCGGGGACTGGAAAAAAATGACTCAGGCGGCAACCGTGCCAGTTTTGCCAGCACGGCTACCGCCAGAGTCATACTTTGGCCCAATGAAAGCCTTCTGCCATGAAATTGTCGTTTTACTTGGCCTTGCAGTGTATTCTTGTCCAAGGAATTCAACAGATATTGTCTTTATATCGCGCTCGTACACAAGTGTTTCAGAGCGCGACCAGGCAAAAGGGAGGGGAAAAAGGGAGAACTAAAAAGAAAACAATGTTCTTACTAGGCTCAGTGACATTTAAGAAAGCACAAGTGCATGGAAAAGGGAAAAAGGTGAAAGTGCATGGAGGGGGAGGGTGGAGTGGAAAGTGCGGAACAGAATAAATACTAAATAAAATAAAAAAATAAATGGAGGAATAAAGGCAAAAGACCATGGAACTGCAGCCAGCAAGTGGAAGGTGAAAGTTAGTCAGATAACGTATATCTGATAAGTGCAGAAGGAAATTGGGAGGGGAACTGAATGGGTACAGATACAGAATCCAGTGCAGTGGGTGGCCTGGAGGCAGTCCAGAGGGTGGCAGGGAGAGCAGGGAGAGCAGGTACCTGGGCCCGAGTGACAGAGGGTGGCCAGGTGCACAATACCAAGAGATATGATATATGATATGATATGGCATTTATAACGTGCCTATACACAAGTGTTTCAAGGCGCGACAAGGCAAGGGAGGGGAAAACAGTGGAAGACAGACAACGATCCTACTAGGCCAGGTGTCATTCAGATCGTGCAAGTGCGAGGGTAGAGGGGAAGGGAAAAGTGCAAGGGGGAAAGGGAGAGGGTAAAGTGCAGTGCAGTACATGGGAAAGAAGAATAAATACGATAAATAAAACAGCCTGATGGTGGCAAGTGCAAGTTAAGAGCAGACATAAGTGCTGGTAAGGGGACTGAAGGGATTTCAGAACCAGTCCCCAAGTGCAGGGGGTTGCCAGGGAGGCAGGGCAGGTGAGCAAAGGGCAGGACCTGGCCCCAAGATCAGAAAGGGTGGCCAGGTAACCGGTGCAGAATCGGCGGGGAATTTCAGCAGGGGGGAGAGGCAGAGATAGCAGAAGCAAATAGAAAGGTTTTGAGGTGTTTCCGGAACCGGAGATGGTTCTCTTCGAGTTTCAGGGAGGCAGGAAGGCTGTTCCAGAGGGAGGCCCCAGCCGAGTAGAGAGATCGACCACCAACTCGTTGCTTGGAGAAGTGGCTAACCCTGAGGGAGTTGGAGGCAGATGAGCGAAGAGCCCGAGAAGGAAGGTATTTAGGAAGAGAGAGTTGAAGGTAATGAGGTTCCAGGCCCCAGAAGGCCTTGTGGATAATGCAGAGGGTTTTGAACTTAATCCTTGCAGCCACTGGGAGCCAGTGCAGAGATTTCAGTCCTGGAGACATACGATCCCTGGGCTTGAGGCTAAGGACAAGTCTCACTGTCCTGTTTTGGATAAGTTGCAGAGGGTGGAGAGTAGAGGCAGGCAGATTTAGATAGAGGCTGTTGCAATAGTCCAGCTCAGCGAGAACCAGGGCTCTGGAGTCGGTGAGCTTCTGGGGGAAGGAGAGGAGAGGAAGAATACCTCTGAGGAGGTGCAGCTGGTAGTGTGACTTCTTAGAGACATCAGAGATGTGAGGAGAGAAGGAGAGTGTGGAGTCGAAGATGACACCGGGGTTTTTAGCCTTGCAGGTGGGAGCAGAAAGAGGGCCAAGAGAGGCCGGCCAGAGAGCTGAAGGGAAGGAGGGAGAGGGTGTGCCGATGAGTAGAATCTCGGTCTTACTGGCATTAAGGCAGAGGTCGTTGGCGGCACACCACTCCTGGGCCATCCCCGCTCCGAGCCTCCACACGGCTGAGAGGCTGCCTTCGTCCCCCACAGGGGACTCAGGTAAGATTTTTTTTGTTTTCTTCCTTTCCCTCCTCCCTGCCCTACCCACCCCACTTACCTGCTTGCTCCTGCGTCCCTGGTGGGGAATGATAGCAGCCTCCAGCAGTGTGGAGACTCGGAGCGGGGCCATCCCCGCTCCGCGCCGCCACATGGCTGGAAGCTTCCATCGTCCCCCACCGGGGACGCAGGTACGTATTTTTTTTTTCTTCCCCTCCCTCCCAATCCCACTTACCTTCTGCTTCTTTTTCTTTTTCGGGAGCGGACGCGCTGGGTTCCCAGCGCATCCGCTCCCGATGGCCACCATGTAAAGGGAAAACGGATTCTGTTTTCCCTTTGCATGGCGGGCATTTTCTTGGTCGTTTGATTTTTTTTTTGTTTCTGTCCCTAAACGCCGCAGCGTTTCGGGACAGAAAAAAATGCTTTTAGTGCCCTGGTCATGCACATAATGCGGGCCGGGGTACTAATAGCAATATGACCCTCGCGGCGGGGCCATTACCGACTCAGGTAATGCCCCAGGGCCTTCGTTAAGGCCCTCGCTTCGCTCTGGCCTATAACTATGGGCCTTGGGGCATTACCTGAGTCAGTAATGCCCACGCCGCTCGGGTCATATTGCTTAATTATACCACCGTTTGTGGACTATATCGATGTTATTCTACTGGCTCTCATATATCAGCTGGCTGGTCTGGTTCATCGACAAGTTACTATCTATAACAATGTTGCAGTGTGGTGAACTTACCATTGGTTCTTGCCGTTGCTACCCACCACTACAGTACTAAACTGTGATTGGTTAGAGCTGATGTCCCAAGGCCTGGGATCTGCAAGAGTTCTCAGCTCCCTGTGTAAATCTTCAAGGTAAGAAGAGTGACTATGTGTCTGCATTGTAACTTGTGTATACCACCTTAGCTCGGAGTGCTCACCTAATCAGTGCAACACTTGTAGCATATTTGTTGCAGACTTGTTGCTGTCTGTGTCTAGCGGCCTGGAACCAGTGCTCCTTTCTGACAGCTACTCACTGTCCATTGTCTGCTTCTGCCGCATCACGTGTCCACAGATCACGCAATTGGATTTGAGCTGTGCAGCTCTGAATTATGAGGATTTATTTGCATTTTCTGCATCTGGCCCCCTTGTTGTTTGTGTATTGGAATGTCCTTGTACCTCTTAGCCTTGGCAGTGGGTCCTGTCTCACATGTTTTGCTATCTGTGCAGCCTGAATTTCAGCTCAGCTTGTCTCTTTCTGAGGAGAGTGTGGCCTTCTGTGATTTTCTTAAACCTTATGATGCAGTTTCTACAGTGTCCCTACCATGCTATACTTCCATAGGTTAGTCACTCTTGGTTCTGTCAGTTCCCATAGGTGCTCCTGCAGTTCCATTGGGTTATTCACATGTAAGTATCTGTAAGCTGTGCTCAGGATCTCTTTGCTTCTTGTGGTTTCTGCGTTGCTGCACTTGGCTAATGACAAAATAAAAGCAATCACACTATGCATATGTATCTGTTCACTAACTATAGAACTGTGCGCTCATGTTCTTCATGTATTTGAGTGCATTTTTGTGTCCCGAAATGCGGATTGCACGTGTGCTGCATGTCCAACGTTGCAATGTTGTGATGTCGCTAAACAACGTCAGCAACATGGCTTCTTGGTGCTTAGTCCAGGCTGTCAATAGAGGTGTCTTTGATCATGGCCTGTGGCTTTTCAGCCACGCTGGGGTAGATCCGTACTGCACCTGGTCTGTAGGGCTAATTGAGGGTTTATGGTTGGCTGAGGAGATATCTCTCAACATACTTGTCAATCATGGGGCCACTGGGAAATGGTCTGAAATAGAATGGGTGCTTGCAGTGTTTCCTGACCTTCTTCCTTGTCGTGATTTTCGTAGGAGGGGGAGGGGGTGATAAGCTTCCCTATCCCTCTTCAGTGGTGTGTGTTAAAAAATAAAACAGATTAAAAAAAAGAAAGGGGGAATAGCAAAAGAAAAGCAAAATGGAGGCTAATCAGGAATTTCACCTGTAAAGCAAAAATACAAACTTAAAATCATTACTCAACTGCAGTTGAAAAGATTGCACCTCATTAAATACACTATTACAGTTCGCACCCCATTCATTCTTTCCAGTAATTGTTTACCGCTTTACCCTTTGGCTTCCCTTCAGACAAACATATCTGTCTATATATCTATTTGTCTGTCTGTCTGCCTGCCCATCCATCTGTCTGTCTCTCTGGTTGTCTGTCTTTCTGTCCATCTATTTATCTAGCTACCTATCTATCTATTTCTATAAGTATGTATAGCCATATATATCAGACCATCATGCTAGCCCATAGCAATATTAAAGTGAAGTGTGATTGCCTAATCACTTTTCCTAATAACTCTTGAATGCTTCCATACAAAAAAATCAGAAAACATTCCACAGTAAATTTTGAGGCACCCGCCCCAGCATGAAAAATGTAAACATGTTTATAGACAGCTTCATAGTTAAATAAAATGGTTGTTTTGATTGTATTTTTTTGACAGCTTTTAACATGGGGTTTTCTCAAAGAGAAAACAAATTCATCCCAAATATCTTAAATTATCCTCTTCGATTTTCAAGATTTTTGGCATGCACTTAGATTCTATCATAAATTGATGCACTGAAAACAAATGGAAAATCGAGCTGGCCAATTATGAGATCGTCACGTTTTAAGATTTATCTACATATCACGCATGCACAGAATTAATGTGCATGGTAAATACGAACGGTACACATACGGGTCGAAGATGTGCATTTTGTTCATGTATGTTAATATTCGTATGAAAACTGAGGTCAAAGTCAGGACTGACTTTGATGTCAGTTTTCATATGTATATAAGATATTTCAGTTTTCATATATATATAAGATCTATCCGAGATATACATTGTTGCAGCTTAACTTAAAAGCAATGCCGCAGGAATGTATTCAGCATTGAAGAAATGCTATAGAAGCCAGAGAGGTGGGGAAACCCACGGTTAGGCATGTTTGACTTTTTAGAACTCTTTGAAAGCTATGAAGAGTTTCTAATGCGGATTGTTAACTCTGAACAGCGGTGACTCTTGTGGACACAGTTCCTTTCCCTGGCTTCTGTAATCAACACGAGAAGGTGTTTCCTGAATCGTAATGACACATGCTTCTGTGATGGTATCCTCAAGGAGGGCCTCACGCATTTTCTTCTATTCTTCTACACTTCTCAGCCTATTGATTATTAAGGATAATCTACCTCTCTGCCATCCTATTAAATGTAGGATTCAAGCAGTGTAGGGCTGCTTTATCTTTTTTGTTATCTCTTGCCATAAAATACATTCCATTCCAAACTTTGTTGCATTTCAATTCACCAAACAAGCACTGTTGCTAAGAAACAAATGAACCTTAGTCTTATTATGAGTGATTCTCCTTCCCGGAGGCCATTTTAGATCTTCGTGCTGGTTATAATGATTGCATGGCTTATTGTACCCATTGATATTGTGGTCTTTGTATTAAGGTAATTATTGTTAATATCTGTATTCATTGATGTGTTATTATTTCTCTCACTGTTCAACTTCTTTTATGAAGATACCTGTTTTCTTCGAAGTAAGAACTCCTCTTTAGACTTTGGCTTGACTTAACAGGCATCTCTTTATATTTCTTGCGGTTGCTTGGAATTCGCATTCTAATGATTCATTTCAACAATCGTGGTGGATAAGGCAGCTCTTCGCCCTGTGACTCATTGTTTACCATGGTGGATATAGGCATATATTAAAGGATCATATGTGTGTTGAATGAAGCAAACAAGGCTGCGCTGTGATGCGCCTCAAAGAAGTGTTGAGTGATGTGTTCGGACAAATATCCGTATTTCCAAAGGTCCTATGCCAATGTTGAAGGCTGGGTATTGAAATCCAGCAGCTGATCTTTTCTGATCTTTTCTTTGAACACAATTTAACAAGTTTTAGCAAGTTTATGAGAAAGGCAATGATCAGCCAGACCGTTCGCTATTGAGTGGAAAGAAACTCTAGGTCTTGAGTAC
This sequence comes from Ambystoma mexicanum, assembly GCF_040938575.1. NCBI lineage: Eukaryota > Metazoa > Chordata > Amphibia > Caudata > Ambystomatidae > Ambystoma > Ambystoma mexicanum. The sequence continues at coordinate 1,175,463,757 of NC_090928.1, read as the reverse complement.
CTCTAGGTCTTGAGTACCCATTGAGGGACCCGGAAGCTGTATGTATGTGCTCCTGGGTTTTACACAGCACCATCCTAGCTATGAAGCAACACAGCACTGCAAAACAAGGGTACTCAGAATTTAGCATACAATAACACGAAAGCAATAAAATAGACAGACAATGTGAAGGCCATATTTTGAAGGGATGTAGAGAGGAGATGCGCAGTGTTTTAGAGAGGGGCTACAGGTTCACGAGGGAAAGGCGGTCCCAGTCTTGGAAAATGTTTTGGTGGATCCGTAGTTGTATTCGTGAAAAGGTCACACAGTTTGACATTCCTATCACCTGTGTTGAGTCCCTGGGCCTGCATCAGTGATTCAATCTATTGGTCTCTTTTGCTATGAAAGAGAAAGCAAACTGCTTTGCCTTTGATATCCTCCCAGATAACGCAAAAAGGAGATAGGTTATTACAGACCCCCGTCCACCCTCCAAATTTTCCTGGCTTCCTCTATGCCAGTATGTTCCAGCTTTATACAGCAAATCTGAATTTAATTGTTCTGGGTTTCTCTCAAGGATTCATTACTTCTGATTATAGTCAATTAAATCAATGTTCAGACAGTATTAGCTGGTTATACCCAGCATTAAGTATCAATCATTCAAAGAAGCACGTGCTGTACTGGGTGTTCCACTTCATACATGAATAAGTGTTCAGTATTATGTTAAAAGGGAACATATTTGCATGATAGGGAAGATTGTCAGGCTTAACACTGAAGTACGAAGGACATTGAAGGTGTGGAAAAAGGAAGAGGAGAGTCAATATGAACTTAGCTCCCTCCTATCTGACCAGTCCCTCCTATCTGACTGCTGCCTCTACTCCATCCATGACATACTCTGTTGATCGTGTCTTTCTCACTAATTCACTCTCATCCTCTGACCTCTCCATTGACCCCACAATCCCTGAACATGCAATGGTTCACTTTAACATCTCTGTCCCTCAAGCTTCTACTCCTCGTCTCCCTTCTTCAATAACTAAGAGTAAAGTCCAGCAGGACTTTCTTTTCCCTTACCTTCATGATGTCAGGACCTCTTTCCTGTCTCGTTTCCTCAATTCATGCTTCTTCCATTGACCATGCTTTCTGCGACTTTCACTATGACCAATACTATCCTGCTCACACAATCACACCTTCCCGTCCTCGTCCTCAGCCCTGAATAACCCTGAAAACATAAACCATGGTGACCTACAATGCTGACATAAGTTACGGACCCCTACTCTACACCTAGCCTACACACATTCCCTTGCTTCCCTAACCTCTTTACTGGAGTGTGTCAAATGCCCCTTGTTCAGAAACCTAATCTCCTTCCTTTGCAATCACCCCATAGACTTGAATCTACACGCCAATCTTTACTCACACTCCCCAAGCCAATATCCATCACCTCCTTCCTTTCCTTTTGATGACTTTGCGCACTCATTTTCCTCTGCATTTTCTACAATTCATGACACTCTCATGGCCCTCCTATCTCTCCCTCCCCAAACCCCCTTCTGTCTAGCACCTCTCTGCAACATCTTCTATGCTCAGCTTCTTCTCCCTTACATCTCCTATTGAATTAGCTCCCACCCTTCGCAGTGCCAACCTATCTTGTGCACCTATCAACCCTTTTGCTCCCCAAATGGTCGAGAACTTAGCCTCAATCACTTGTCATGAGCTCCTTAACCTCTCTCTCTCCGCTGGATTGTTCCCTGCATCCTTCAAATCTGCAACAGTCTCACCCCTATTAAAGAAACCCTGTGCGGACCGAAAATGTCCATGCAAACTATTGCAAAGTTTCTCTCCTTCCCTATTATTCAAAAGACCTTGAGCAGGCGGTTTTCAACTGGAGCACTAAGTACCTTGAGGATAATGTCCTTGGAGATCCACTTCAATCTGGCTTCCATACTGAACACTCCAACAGAACTTCACTCATGCATGTCTTCAACGTTCTCTCTAATCCTCACCACTCCAAACTCTCTTCTATACTCATGCTCTTGAACCTTCCTGCTGCTTCCAACACTGTTGACCACTCCTCTCCTCCTCACTCTCCAGATTATTGTGTTTTGCGAGTCAGCTCTTGCCTGAATTACCTCCTAGCTGGAAGGTCGATCCTTCAAAATCTCTTGAAACTCAGAAACCTCTGACCCCACTCTAATCTCCACTCTCGAGTCGTGCTCAACAAACTTGTCTACTGCTCAAGCCAACTCCTTGGAATTCCTATTTACCCCTTCATCCCTCTGAACAAAGTCCTCAACTTTGCTACCCGCACAGTCTCCAACCTGCTCAGATCCTCCACACTTCTCCCTACCTACAACATGCTGGTAGACTCTCCATGCACAACCACTCTCTTTTCAAGTTACGTCTCCTAGTCTACAAAGCTATCAATGGCCTTGTTCCTCAGTACCTGTCTGATTGAATCTCAGTTTACTCATCATCTTGTACCCTCCGATCCTCCTCTGCACTCAAACTCACCATGCCATAGCCTCTTTGTGCCATCTCTTGGTTCTGCTCTTTCTCCCTACTCACCCCACTCCACTGGAATTCGCTGCCCGTAACAATCAAAGCCAGCTCAACTGTGAATCTCTTCAAAGTTTGGCTTAAACTTCACTTACTTGCTAAAGAGGGGGATCTCCCTGCCCTCCCCCATCATCCCTATCTGATCCCACTGCTGCCTCCAGTGATGCTTAATAATGTAATTCTGTATATTTATATAGTTCTCCTCTTTAGTTTGAAGCACTTGCCCTCTGAGGTTAATGTTACCTTTATAAAAGACCTTTTTTCTTATATATATGTTTCTTTTTGTTTTTATTTTCATTTGCTTTGTCCCTGGTACATGCCCCAGTTTCTTTTGCACATTCATAAACTGGCATACCACTTTTTCTTATCTTTGTGCTATTGTGCATGCACCCTTTGTGAAAATGCCTGTGCCATCCGTAAATCGGTTATTGTAACTATTTTCTGTTCGAAATCCGACATCCTTATTCTTCAAGTAAATTCAAATACCAAACATTATTCAATGGGGGCTTGTGAAGGACTATTTGAGTTCCCCACTGGCCAAGAAAGGGAGTGTGCCTTAACATTGTATGATAAATGCCCCATCAGCACAGGCATTCCAGTCATGCTTATGTGCAACAAATATAGCTGAACAATATGCGAAACACAGGCATAGTTGTTTGCGAAAGAGAGATGGACACACCCCACTATGTAAGGACATGCCAAAAGAGCATTAGCACAGGTCTTAAAGTTGTGTTTATATGCAGAAAATAGTGTCAAAGCCCTCACAAGATAGGTCAAACTCTGCCAGATGGGGACAGACCTCAACCTCATCAGCACTGCCCTTGGGACATAAAACAGGCATTGCCTCACATGCAAAGCGTATAGCGGAACCCAACAGCAGCAGCATATGTACCATAGCTACCTATCACAAGGACTTTAAGGTACTTTTTTAAGAGCCACCTGACCTATCAGATCTCTCCTTTTAGGGAGAGTGTACTGTTTACGGAACAATTGGATTATCTCCTGGAAAGGGGTGTTCTTCCATGCAGCAAATGGAGTTTAAAAGGCTTGAAAAAAACATTTTCATCTTCTCAGAAATTGTTTGACTGTTTGGTAGTTTTACAAATATTGATATATATTCACATAGATCCATGTCAGTTTGCAAATCAGTTTATGCACACAGAAGCATAATTTCCTAAAGTAAATGTCCCAAATAAATCATGCCTGAGCAGTCCAAATCTTGATCACTCCTTCTCAAATGACTCTTGATCATTTCAAGGATCTGGCCCTTCAATTGCCTCACATTATGTATAATTTCAATGAAATGCCAGGGAGCATTGGACTAATGTTTCTAATATCATTTTAATGTTCAATCCATCTCTTTATGTTTTCATTTGGTCTGTCCCATATACATTTTTCCACAAGGGCACTTCTAACAATATTACTGAAACATATGCTCCTTCAAATATATCTGTTTGCCTGTTTTGAGTTGAGAAATGGAGTCCGTGGATAATGCTGTTGCAACAGTGGCAGGCCACGCATGTGAACGTCCCTTTCTTGGTCGTTCTGAGGTATCAGCTCTTGTTTATATATCAGAGACCTGCCATCTTGTACACGATAGCCGCTGCTCGTTGCATGTGTGTATCCTGTGGCAGGTTTGAGTTCGTTTTTCATCCCTTAGAAGTCTATAAATGATGTACCATTGAAAATGGGTTAAAGATAACACCTGTTATTTAGGCTCTTAGAAGCTGGAGGAGTCTGAAATGCAGTGCTATTTATGAACACAATGGTACTATTATTCCTTTTTAGGCAATAGTGGGATGAGTCCTAGTGAACATTTGGCATTCCATGTCCATTTTCAAAGAATTACAATATGTTCGTATAATTTGGTAAATGGCTCCAATGGGTAGGCTAACTGTCAATATAAATTGTGTGCATTATGAAGGCTTTATTTTAGTTTTCAATTTAAATGCTTCAATACTTGATATTGAATCCATTTTTAGAAGTATTTGGTCTTATGACAATGTGAAACATAATACTTGTCTTCCTTTACTCTGAAGCAAGGGGAAGTTCGTATCAAAGCCTAGTTACTTAATACAGAAAGTAAACACTGTATGGCCTTTCCTCTAACAGGACTGTGTGTTGATTTTGGTTTCCTAGGAAACGGGAGCGGAGGACGAGCTCGCGGAACGAAACGGTTACAGCTGGGCGTACTGAGGGGCGAAGCGGCGAAACGGGAGAGACAACGAATCCCGTATCCGTGACAGAGAAACGAAGAGAAGAGAACTATATAAAGCAGGCGATCGTTGTCGCCAACCAAGATTTAAGTTATGTTGCGCCGTTGCGCACAAGGAAGTTTGTGGCAGTTCGAGGGGACCGTTGTCCCGATAAACAAATAACTGTAAGTACATACGGAGGAAGGAAGGGCAGTGTTAACGAGAATGTGAGCGATGCGGCAAAGCACGATTGAATGGATGTCGGCTCACGCATGAAGTCCGAGCCATGCATTTATATTAGAGATGCAAACGTGTCGCCAGTTGGTCCCTGTGAAGTCGGGCGCCGTTGCGCTCCTGAGTGACGTTGATGAATGGGAAACTGGTGAACTCTGACACAAGAAGTGATGGTAACCGCCAACGCCGCTGTACTTTCTAGGGAATGTATAGTTGCGGCAAGCTGAGCAACATCGACGTGCGAGGGAGGAAGTTGGGCACCGATGAGCTCTACAAGGAATTGTAGCATAAAGAGAGGCGAACACGGGGAAAAGGCAGAGACCTCACTCTATTCTATGATCTGCTACTGCAGCATTCCGAAGCAGAAGAGACATTTGAGTTTAGGCGTGCAAAGGAGGAGAGACTAAGTAACAGGAAACCCACCTGTTTGTTGCAAAAGGACACTCTTGCAAGGAAGTATGAGGCTGTGCAGAATGTAGGTGAAACAGAGTAATTGTAAAGTGTGAAAACAAGAAGAGAAGAGAGAGAGTAGAAGAAGAAACTACTGGGTGAACAGAAAGATCCAGGAAGAGGGGGAAGAGCCCTTAGAGTCTGTTGTGAAAAGAAGAGACAGGCCACAGAAGTTGCAGAACATAAGGAAGAAGTAGTGGACAGAAAAGAAAAGAACAAAGTAGGGAAAACCTTACCTGAGAGTTGCTTCAGCTGACATCCCATGAGTATCCTGAAAAGAACGTGGAAACGTATCCTTTACCAGTATCTGACAGAAAAGAGTACAGTGTTAATAAAAGAAGTGGGTTCTCGTTGAAACTCATACAAACTACGCATTTGTCTCAGACTCTTATTCATGATCCATTTAGCTGAATAGTGACATTTGGTGTCAGAAGTGGGATTTCTGAGAACGCCATGGAGGACCTTATTAAGATCCTAAGCGAAGGTCAACAGCTACTACAACAAGCCTTGCAAATGCAGACCCAACAAGCTCAGGCCAACAGATTAGCGTTTCAGCAAGCCTCACAGATGCAGCAGGCTCAATCACTCGTAATGACGAACGTCAGAAACAATCCTCAGGTTCCCACCTCAGTATTGCAGAAGTATACGGCTGGTGAGGATCCAGGACACTTTTTCGTGAATTTTTAAAGAGTAGCTCGTAATGCCCAGTGGCCCGCCGAGAGATGGTGTCATTACATTGTGCCATTAATGACCGGCGAAATGCAATGTGCATACCAGGCTGCAAACCCTGCGGGAGACACCAACTATGGGGATATGAAGAAGGTCATGTTGGAGAGGATGGGACACGACGAGGAAACGTATTGAGCCAAGTTTAGAGAAGTCAAATTGAAGGGGGAAGAAACACCGAGACAGTTGTTTTACAGAGTGAAAGAGATGGCAGAGAAATGGTTACAGCCTAGTATGTCCTCTCCTGCTGAGATAACTGAAAAGGTGGTCTTGGAACAGTTCATTGAAGCTCTTCCTGGTCTGGTACAGAGATGTGTCAAACAACATCCCAGATTGTCATTAAGTGAGGCTGTAGAGGTAGCGTCAGCGTATCAAAAAGCTGGGCAAGGCAAGGTGTTGACCTATACTCCTACCTGTAAACCTCCCTTCTTGATGAATATGTCAACGGCTCAGCCAAGATGGCCACACTCAATACTACGGAAAACAGAAGGAGAAAATGTGCGTTCCAGACCCAACAGTGAAGGTCCTATAAATTACCGTCAAGTACCTCCTACACTGAGGGGTCCACAATGTTTTCACTGTGGAGATTGGGGACATCCCGCGAGATTTTGTCCGAAGAAACCAAAAGCTGAACCAATGGATGTAGGGCTTTTGAATCCCTAAAGGAAAGTAAGAACCCGGAACAGATATCTGGGAGGCAGTCACAATATCTGTATATGTTCGAGGCAGAGGTGGATGGGAAGCCCACCTCCGCATTAATCGACTCAGGAAGCCTACAGACAGCGGTGACATCCGAGCTGGTAGGTGAAGATTATTATTCGCCAGGGGATATTCCTATCCGATGTGTTCATGGGGATGTAAAGGTTTATCGTGCTAAGGAAATATGGTCGGGGAGACAATGGGAGTGACGGCAGCAGTATTACCTCATTTACCTAAGCCACTGCTAGTTGGGTCGGACATACCAAAATTCTCAGATTTAGTTCATAAAATTGAGAAGAGCTGGTTAGAAACGGCCCCTTTCCATAAAGAAGAAATACCTAGTACACCTTCGAAGACACCGAAGAGTAGGAAGTTCAAGCGAGTATTGAAGAAAGATGGGAGAGCTAAAAACGTTTTCCCTGTGGCAGTCGACTGGAGGATAAAGGAAGACGGAGACAGCTTTAGGGCTCTGCAAGAGCTAGATCCCTTGCTGCAATATGCCAGAGATCGTGCCCTAGAAGAGTCAACAGGACAGGGACCATGGTTCATAAAGGAAAATGGATTGTTCTACCGATTAAGCAAATCCAGGAGTGGAGAAGACCTGAAACAGTTACTCATACCCAAGAAATATTATAAGACTGTTCTAGAAGTGGCTCACCTTCAAGTTCGTGAAGGACACCTGGGAACTGAGAAGACGACTAAAAAAATCTTGGACCGCTTCTATTGGCCAGGGGTGTTTCAACAGGTAGTTAGATTCTGTCAATCATGCGAGGAGTGCCAGAGGAAGAACCGAGCCAATGTGAAGAATGCTCCTCTCCAACCTATGCCCCTAGTCTTGGAACCTTTTAGTAGAATTGGAATTTACATTGTGGGACCCTTGGATCCAACCAGGAGAGGTCATAAGTATATCCTCGTGGTGGTAGACTATGCCAGCAGGTATCCGGAGGCTTTCCCCTCAAGGCCACAAATACCCAGCAAATTTGTGATGTGCTGATACCCTTTATTGGACGAGTTGGAATTCCTAGGGTGATCGTCACCGATCGTGGTTCAAATTACATGTCCAGTATCCTCAGGCAAGTCTGTGAAACACTAAAAATTGAACACCTGAAGACAGCCGTGTACCACCCACAGACTGATGGTCTAGTGAAACACTACAATCAGACCATCAAGCAAATGCTAAAGAAAACTACCACTCCAGGGGATAAAGACTGGGATAGATTCTTACCGTGGATACTGATGACGCTAAGGAATACTCCCCAATAATCGACGGGGTTCTCACCTTTTGAGTTACTTTTCGGAAGACCCGTTCGTACTCTGTTAGACATTTTAAAAGAAAATTGGGAGGAACAGCCAGATCGTGAGATAACTTTAACAGAATATGCCTCCCAGCTACAGGAGAGAGTCAAGAAGGCCATCTCCTGCAAGCTCAAATGAGACAAGAAAGATACTACAACCAGAAATCCCAGCTTCGTACTTTCAAGATAGGTGAGCAGGTACGGGTATTAGTGCCCACGTCAGAGAACAAGATGCTGGCCACATCGAAGGGTCCATATGAGATCCAAGAAGTACTAGGACCCTTAACTTACAAAGAGAAACAGCCTGGGAGTAGGATACCGTGTCAAACATATCATGTCAATTTACTTAAAAAATGGATACGTCCAGTCCAAACAATGGCCATGATATCTCTGGAAACAACCCCAGAAGAAGACTTTCCACAGCTTAAGGAGAGAATGGGTCTAGAAGTTCTGAACGTCAATCCAGAATTAACAACTGTTCAAAAAAATGAGTTGTCTAAGTTACTACAAGAGTTTTCGGAAACATTCTCTTCCCTACCTGGGAGGACGAAGTTAACCTATCACCGCATAATTACCAAACCAGAGACCATAGTGAGACTAAGACCCTAACGGATACCTGAGTCAAAGATAAAGGCTATTAATCAAGAGGTTCAGGAAATGCATAGGAATCATCGAACCGTCCCATAGTGAGTGGAGTTCCCCTGTAGTCCTGGTTCCAAAATCGGATGGCAGTGTGAGGTTCTGCATGGACTTTCGGAAATTAAATGAAATCTCTAAATTCGACACTTACCCAATGCCCAGAATAGAAGATCTATTAAACAATTTAGGGAAGGCAAGGTTTTTGACCACCATTGACCTAACTAAAGGGTACTGGCAAATTCCATTACTACCATCGAATAAAGAGAAGACAGCATTTGCCACCCCTACTGGTTTATATCAATTTACAGTGTTGCCATTTGGGTTACATGGGGCTCCGGCAACCTTTCAAAGACTAATGAACTATATTATAAAAGGTCATGAGCAATACGTCGCAGCTTATCTTGATGACATCATAATTTATAGTCACACCTGGAAGGAACATCTACAACATCTAAGGAAAGTACTTAAAACTCTAAGGCAAGCAGGGTTGCATATAAATCCTAAAAAAACACATGTGGCAACCTTTCACACCAAATATTTGGGGTACAAGGGATAATTAAACCACAGGAAGAGAAAGTGAAAGCTATCAAGCAGTTGAAATTCCCAGAAACTCCAAAGCAGGTATGACCTTTCTTGGGTTTTGTGGGATATTATAGGAGATTTATACCACACTTCTCCACATTAGCCTCACCACTGACCGATTTGCTAAAAAAGACATTGTCAACAAAGACAGCTTGGAAAACATTGGAAACATTAAGAGGCCGATTCATGGAATAATTAGCGCGGCGCAAGTGGGCAAAAACGTGCGATTCGCAGTGGAATAGCGAAAATCGCAGTGCAACTGCGAAAATCGCACGAAAAGCAGCGCACGTCGATTCATGGAAGGCCGTGCGCGAGAAAACCAGCGGATGTGCGATAAAAAAGTGCGCGGCGCACGTTGGCGCACAGGCCATCTACCAGCGTGCGCCAGGTCACAGCGAAAATCGCACAGGCCACAGCGAAATTCGCACATAGCGCGGCGCACGCAACAAAAGTAGGCGGAACACGGGCGTAACACTCGGAATGGGGAACAACTTGCCAAAACGTGGGCGTCACGGGGGAAGTACAGGGCACAAGTGCGCGGAACGCCCACACGCTCGCCTACAACACGTATTCATGGAATCGAATAGGGGAAAAAAGCGCACGCTCAAACCAGCGCACAGGCACAAACACGACCGCCACAAGAAAGCAGGCGGTAGCGTCTCTGCGGCTGTAAGAAATGTGCGCCAAAAGGTGCGCCAACAAATCGCACCTATATACTGCCAGGATGAATGTCCCATACTGTGGCCCTCCAGGAAAAATGACGTGCAAAGGGGTACCCACAAACACGGACACCCGCTGACAAAAAATACGTGTGCGTGTATACCGGGGTGCGCGGGAAGTCTAACACGCGATTACAGCAGGGTACGTGCATCACAGGGGTTCGCGTGAAGTTTCACACGCGATCGGGCCTGGGGGAGCGGGCTACGTGTATATCAGGGGTTCGCGTGAAGTTCCTCACGCGATCGGGCCTGGGGGAGCGGGCTACGTGTATTACAGGGGTTCGCGTGATGGGGGAGCGGGCTACGTGTATTACAGGGGTTCGCGTGAGGTTCCTCACGCGATCGGGCCTGGGGGAGCGGCCTATGTGTATTACAGGGGTTCGCGTGAACGTGTATTTCAGGGGTGCGCGGGAAGTTCCACACGCGAATAGCCTGGGCGCGTGTATTTCAGGGGTGCGCGGGAAGTTCCACACGCGAACAGCCTGGGCGCGTGTATTTCAGGGGTGCGCGGGAAGTTCCACACGCGAATAGCCTAGGCGCGTGTATTTCAGGGGTGCGGGGGAAGTTCCACACGCGAATAGGCTGGGGGCGCGTGTATTTCAGGGGTGCGCGGGAAGTTCCACACGCGAATAGCCTGGGCGCGTGTATTTCAGGGGTGCGCGGGAAGTTCCACACGCGAATAGCCTGGGCGCGTGTATTTCAGGGGTGCGCGGGAAGTTCCACACGCGAATAGCCTGGGCGCGTGTATTTCATGGGTGCGCGGGAAGTTCCACACGCGAATAGCCTGGGCGCGTGTATTTCATGGGTGCGCGGGAAGTTCCACACGCGAATAGCCTGGGCGCGTGTATTTCAGGGGTGCGCGGGAAGTTCCACACGCGAATAGCCTGGGCGCGTGTATTTCAGGGGTGCGCGGGAAGTTCCACACGCGAATAGCCTGGGCGCGTGTATTTCAGGGGTGCGCGGGAAGTTCCACACGCGAACAGCCTGGGCGCGTGTATTTCAGGGGTGCGCGGGAAGTTCCACACGCGAACAGCCTGGGCGCGTGTATTTCAGGGGTGCGCGGGAAGTTCCACACGCGAACAGCCTGGGCGCGTGTATTTCAGGGGTGCGCGGGAAGTTCCACACGCGAACAGCCTGGGCGCGTGTATTTCAGGGGTGCGCGGGAAGTTCCACACGCGAACAGCCTAGGCACGTGTATTTCAGGGGTGCGGGGGAAGTTCCACACGCGAATAGGCTGGGGGCGCGTGTATTTCAGGGGTGCGCGGGAAGTTCCACACGCGAATAGGCTGGGCGCGTGTATTTCAGGGGTGCGCGGGAAGTTCCACACGCGAATAGCCTGGGCGCGTGTATTTCAGGGGTGCGCGGGAAGTTCCACACGCGAATAGCCTGGGCGCGTGTATTCCAGGGGTGCGCGGGAAGTTCCACACGCGAATAGCCTGGGCGCGTGTATATCAGGGGTGCGCGGGAAGTTCCACATGTGATTTGACAGTGTGGGTCCTCCCAGGTGTACCCTGTACACCCTCCACGGCCCCTGCAGGCAGCCCACACCACAGGGGACTACCCTGCATCCCTGGTCATGTCCCGCAGGCAGCCCACCCACCATGGGCATGCCCCCCAGCAAAGGCACATGTCTCCTTGAACTAATGAACACCAACTCATGTCCCCTTGCACCCCCACCCCCGCAGCACTGTGGGGCACCTGCCAGCAGGCCCCCACCCATGTCCAACTCATGTCCCCCACCACCCACACCCCCCAGCACTGTGGGGCACCTGCCAGCAGGCCCCCACCCATGTCCAACTCATGTCCCCCACCACCCCCACCCCCCAGCACTGTGGGGCACCTGCCAGCAGGCCCCCACACATGTCCAACTCATGTCTCCCACCACCCCCACCCGCCAGCCACCAGGGGCACCCTCCACCAGGCCCCCACTCATGTCTACCACCACCCCCAAACCCCAGCCACCAGGGGCACCCTCCACCAGGCCCCCACTCATGTCACCCACCACCCCCACACCCCAGCAGTGCAGGGTCACCCTCCACCAGGCCCCCACTCATGTCACCCACCACCCCCACACCCCAGCAGTGCAGGGTCACCCTCCACCAGGCCCCCACTCATGTCTACCACCACCCCCACCCCCCAGCCACCAGGGGCAACCTCCACCAGGCCCCCACTCATGTCACCCACCACCCCCACACCCCAGCAGTGCAGGGTCACCCTCCACCAGGCCCCCACTCATGTCTACCACCACCCCCAAACCCCAGCCACCAGGGGCACCCTCCACCAGGCCCCCACTCATGTCACCCACCACCCCCACACCCCAGCAGTGCAGGGTCACCCTCCACCAGGCCCCCACTCATGTCTACCACCACCCCCAAACCCCAGCCACCAGGGGCACCCTCCACCAGGCCCCCACTCATGTCACCCACCACCCCCACACCCCAGCAGTGCAGGGTCACCCTCCACCAGGCCCCCACTCATGTCACCCACCACCCCCACACCCCAGCAGTGCAGGGTCACCCTCCACCAGGCCCCCACTCATGTCACCCACCACCCCCACACCCCAGCAGTGCAGGGTCACCCTCCACCAGGCCCCCACTCATGTCTACCACCACCCCCACCCCCCAGCCACCAGGGGCACCCTCCACCAGGCCCCCACTCATGTCACCCACCACCCCCACACCCCAGCAGTGCAGGGTCACCCTCCACCAGGCCCCCACTCATGTCACCCACCACCCCCACACCCCAGCAGTGCAGGGTCACCCTCCACCAGGCCCCCACTCATGTCTACCACCACCCCCACCCCCCAGCCACCAGGGTCAGCCTCCACCAGGCCCCCACTCATGTCACCCACCACCCCCACACCCCAGCAGTGCAGGGTCATCCTCCACCAGGCCCCCACTCATGTCTACCACCACCCCCACCCCCCCCCAGCACTGTGGGGCACCTGCCAGCAGGCCCCCACCCATGTCCAATCCATGCCCCCCTGCACCTGGGTCCCAACATTCCCCAATCATGTCCGTAATGCCCATCCTCCCCTGCCAAAAGGCCCAACCAACTATCACACCCACCCACATATCAAAGGCAATTACATGTTACACCCCCAATTTAAATAATGCAATTTAACACATGTCTGTCACACACAATGGCTGCAAGTGAATGACAAAACACCCAACATGACATGCCTGAAAGCAATGAGATGATACGACACATTGAAGATTAAAAAAATAATATGTATTTAACAGCAAGTAGAATGGAAATGAAATAAGAAAAAACACAAAGCAAATCAAACAAAACAAGATGAATGTCCAAGAAAATAATCTGAAAAATTAAAATAAGCCAATGAAGAAGATCATCCTGGGTCCATGAGCCCTACCAAATTAAACCTAACTGACTACTAACTAAAAAGTGAACTATATACAAAAAAGTGGTGCATTGTCCAATCGCAACCAAAAAAAAATCAAAAAAACAAAGGAAACCTAACCCTAACTATACAACTATATACAAAGGCAGCGGGCTATTCGGACGGCTCACTGGTTGTTGTCATGGGCCAGGGCATCATCGGATAACGCAGTGTCAAGCTCAAACTCCCTGCGAAGACCCTCGAGGCACTCAGCCCGCCTCAGCGCCCTCCGCATGGAGTCCTCCGCCCTGACCATCGTGAGCCGTTCCTCCTCTGCCCGCTGCCGCTCCGCACCTATCCGCTGGCACAACCTCTCCCACACGGAAGCCACTCCCATTCCAGGGTTCTCCTGCCCTCCGGCCGATGCCTGCACCCCTGATGTTGATGGCCCCGAGCCATGATGCCTCCCACGTTGAGCCTGCTGCTGCCTCCGACGCAACTGCCTGTGCCAGCACGACGGCATCCATGCTGATGGAAACCACCGACGCCGTCGTGCACGTGCCCTGCCCGATGATGCCGTCACATCCTCCATCTGCTGGGGTCCAGTTGCTCTGGTGTCCACCCCTGCTGGATCTCTGACTCCCGACTGTGGCAGGGATGGGATCCCCACCGAGCTGGCTGCATTGGTCGGGGCAGGTCCACAGGGGGCCCTGGTGGCATCTGGGCTGGAAGACGGCAAGGAGAACGACTGGTGGATAGCCTGCACAGCGGAGGAGAGGGCCGCCACATTGGCCAACACATGCAGGAAACCCCCGAACATGGCCGATCCCAATTGGGCCACGTCGGCACGGTGCACTTCGTGATGACGTGCGTGCTCCTCCCGGGAAGCACGCACGGCATCACGAATCACAGCCATGCGCATCGCGACCCCAATCAGGACCTTCTCCGCACGGCCAGGGGTTCCCACGTCCGCAGGTGGAGGGGAGTCAGGTGACATGGACATCCCCTCTACCTGCGGACAGGCCTGGGACGGGGCATCCCTGCTGGTGCATGGTGGTGCACTCACAGGGTCAGGGACAGCGACATGCACAGGTCCCTCCACGGTGACCTGTGCTGCCTCCTGCCCCTGGCCCTGGACTGCACCACTTGCACCAGCATGGATGCCCCCACCAGGCCCCATGTGTGCCCCAGTGGCGGCCTCCTCCTCCTCTGTGCAAACCACCAACCTGGATGGCTCCTCACCGTCTCCCACCGTAGCAGGCCCCTGTGGGGGCTCACCCACCCCTTCCGCTGCAGCCGTGGGGGCATCCCCGCCGCCTTGCTCCACAGCGCCGTCTCCGCCCTCTTCTTCACTAGCCGCTGCGTAGAGGGAGACAAAGAACACAAGCATCAGGGCACTGTACAATGGTCCCCTAGACAGGAAGCAATAGCAGATGAGCACCACTGTCAAAGTACACTTCCATCATGTCCCTCCACAACACATGGGTCAGTCCAGGCAAAACACACACAGTAACAGGCATGGTGCATGCCATGGACATTTCCATGCATGTCCAATGGACTCTTGAAACATTCAATGATATGTAACTCACATGCATCATGGCTCATGCCCATCACATGCACACACTTCACCTCAGTCACATCCATCTGGCCCCAAACACACCAAACACAGCGGATACAAGGGTAATTTGGCTGCTTTACTGAATCTCTGCATTGTCACACACATGTGTCATGCATCCATGGCATGCACAAGTCACAGACACGCAGGTCAGGCACACAGACATGGCTACCATATATGTACCTGGCATCAGCACCCATCCCTCACCCCCACCCATGTCCAGGTACAGAGACTGGCATGCTCTCATGTTCAAAACCTGAATAGGGCTCCCCATGCGGCATTTCAACACATGCAACAACCATGTGCATCACACATCACTGGTCGCACATGCATTACCATGATGTCCCTGCACACATACATGCATACATGGCCTATGGCACACATACAGGCAAGTATCATAGAACCAGCACACCGCAACATGCCCTATCTCACACAGTAATGCATGGACACTTACCGCTCAACTCCAGACGGGCCTCCCTCTCAAGGATCTGGGCGTGGAGCGCTGGGCGTACGCGTTCCAGGACCCTCATCTGGATGGAACTCATGCGGCCCCGGCCCCCCTCCACGAGGCGCCGGGCCTTCACAAGGGTCCTGGACCTCAAGTCCTCCCAGCGCTTCTTGATCTTCAGGACATCACGGGTTGCCACCCCCTCCGCGTTGATGGCAACCACACAGTCGGCCCAGATCCTCTGCCGTCCTTCCTTGCTGGCGCGGGACGATCCAAAGAGGGCATCATACTGCCCCAGGACATGCTCCACCAGGACACCAACTTCGGTGACAGTGAAGCTGGTGCCCCTCTGCCCCTCTGGCCTGGGGTTGCCACTGGTGCCAGATGTGGAAGTGCCCAACATGGCAACCCCAGAGGCAGGTGTGGGTGGGCAACTGGGTCCTGGGGCTGGGCTGTGGAGCGATGTAATCCCAGTCGGGAGTCTTCAGTTCCAGCAGGGGTGGACACAGCAACTGGACCCCTGCAGATGGCTGATGTGCAGGCACCAAATGGCAGGGCACGGTGGCAGCAGGCAGGCAGGCAGGCAGGCAGCAGCAGATGGCACGTGGGAGGCTGCTCGGGGCACTGGGGGGCAGTAACTCGGCCTTCTGGGCAGGAGCGTGGGCTTCCGTGTGTTTTCGCGTGGCCAGCTTGATACGGAGTGATTTGGCACGTGAAAATCCTGCACGTCAGCGTGAAATCCGAGGAAAGGCCCTTAGCGCGTAAGCGCGTCAGCACGCATACGCGATTCTATTGGACCAGAGTCCCGCAGCGCGTAAGCGCGTCTGTGACGTGACCCGCACGGGTGTTCCCCACTCAGCACGTGATGACGGGGCACACGTGGAGATACTGCACGTCAGAGTGTCATCGCGTGTAATTGGACAAAAGTGCGCGTACACGCGATTGGCCTATGTACGTGTATTTAATGGGTGCGCGGCCACTTACACACGCAAGTACGTCAGCGAACCTGTATCCCTTTGTGCGTGTGAATTTCCACACGCTATTGGACTGGGAACTGGATTCCAGGGGTGCGCGGGTCACACGCTGTATCCCGTGGTGCGTGTGAATTTCCACACGCTATTGGACTGGGAACTGGATTCCAGGGGTGCGCGGGTCACACGCTGTATCCCGTGGTGCGTGTGAATTTCCACACGCTATTGGACTGGGAACTGGATTCCAGGGGTGCGCGGGTCACACGCTGTATCCCGTGGTGCGTGTGAATTTCCACACGCTATTGGACTGGGAACTGGATTCCAGGGGTGCGTGGGTCACACGCTCGCCTAGAACACGCGCAAAGCATACATTTGCGCACTTTAACAATAACAAGCTCAGACGCCAGGATGAACATACCGTTCCTAGCAGCAGTGGCAGTGGGCTACCAAAGGAGGAGGAGGAGGATAGTCAGGGCCAGAATATTCACACCCAGAACCAGCCTTTTCGGGATGCCTGATGACCAGGTGTATGGGAGGTACAGGTTTCCACCAGCACATCATACTGGACCTGGTGACTGAGTGGGAGGATGACCTCACATCACCCACCCTGTGCTCCCAAGCACTCAGCCCCCTGGAGAAGGTCCTCAATGTACTGCACTTCTTAGCCACTGGATCATTTCAGCGGACAAGTGCCATAGTGGGTGGGGTGTCACAGGCCACCCAGTCACGCTGCCTACACCAGGTCTTGAACATCATGACTGCACGCCCATCAGTCCGCAGGCACATATACCTGCCCAGAACACCTGCAGAAAGGCATGCTGCCGCCCTGGATTTTTACGCAGTGGCCCGATTCCCCAAAGTGCTAGGTGCCATCGACTGCACCCATGTGGCTCTACGTCCCCCCAGGGCATCTGAGCACATCTATAGGAACCGCAAGCACTGGCATTCCATCAACGTGCAGGTAGCATGTAATGCCAAGGGAATCATCACCTCAGTATATGCCAACTATCCCGGCTGCACCCACGACAGCTTCATTTACCGAATGTCCACCCTAAGCCGGGACCTAGAAGCTGGGCGGCATGGCGATACATGGCTGCTTGGTGAGTATGTATGCCACTGCACATGCATGCATGTTGGATACTGAGCAAGGTCACAACCTCACCAATGATACCAATCCCCACCTCCACAGGGGACAGTGCCTACCCTCTCAGCCCCCACATGATGACGCCAATTCAGAACCCCACCACGCCACCCCAGGTAAGATATAACACAGCCCACATTACAACCAGGGGCATAGTGGAGCGCACATTCGGAGTGCTAAAGTCACGCTTTCGCTCCCTTGACCGTTCTGGCGGGCAGCTGTTATACGCTCCCCCAGTAGTGTGCAGGATCATAGTGGCAGCATGTGTCCTGCACAACGTTGCAACACGCCGGGGCCTGGCCGTGGACATGGTGGTGGCCCCACATCCCCAACCACATGCACAGCCGCTGCGCATGGGAGGGGAAAGGGCACGGGGGGAGGCAGCCCGTACACAGCTAGTGGCTAATTACTTCACATAGAAATCACACCCCTGTGGAGTGCACACTGCCCTGGCACATTCCATCTGACAATCAATGATGACTCAACCTGACACTGATCCTGAATGTCTGGAGAATGAACCGGGAATACCATGTCAGCCTGAGATTGTTCACCTGGAAGTGTCACAATGTGTGCATCCCTACCCACACAGACACCACCAATGCAGTTTTGTGAAGTTACACATTGAAGCAGCTAAAATGAATACCCACTTGCAAAATGCAACAAGAGGACAGTGCCATGTCAGCCAACCCAACCCCAGCACTGCCACACGACACACCGTGCCATGTCATGCTAATTGCAGGTAAACAAAGTAATCCCCACAACATGACATCACTCTCACTATGTACAGTGGCACTATTAGAAACCTGCAACACCTGAAATGCTCACAGCAATGCCGGACCAACAACATACTTGAGCACGTAGTACCATTAACATGACATCACAAATGTTACATATTAGTAGTCTCACCACCTGGAAATGCCTGCACTCCCACCACTACCAACTGTGCAGTGTTGGCGCCATGTAGAGTTGTAGGTGCACTGCTGCCAACATGGTCCCCATCTCCAGACTCGAGGTCCTTGTGTGGACTTGAGGAAGGGACCTGCAAATTGGGAGGTAGACACAGAAGAAGAGTTACACATCAATGCAACATGCAGTGTACAACACAACAGCAATATGCACTATGAATGTATACACAGTATTGACTACAGACTGGCCACACAGCTCATGGGAGTCCAACGTCACTGTGTAATTCACTGTCACTTGGGCACACCCTTTGCAAGCCCATGGAAACGGGAAGCAGGAGGGGTGTGTGTGACTCAAACCCAAGCATCTGAACCAAATACATTACAAGCCTGCATGTGCCCAGCCACAATGCAGCGTATGCCCACAGGAACCACGGAAGCCAACAGATCGAAGCCAACAGATCGAAGCCAACAGATCGAAGCCAACAGATCGTCCCAAAAAAATTGGGAATAAAAGAAATTAAAATAAAAATAAAAATAAGAAACAATCAAAAATGGCCATTGATGGGCCCGGGGGGGTTGGGGAGGCCACCCAGGAGGTCTGAGGACAGGATGCACACCAGAACCCACCTGCGTGGATCCTGGGAAGATAAAACACCTCCATGGGCTCATGGCCCACACGGCTACCCTATTGTGGGAGTATCACTGCTGTCGCTATTATCACCCTGTGCAGCTGCATCCGGAGGTGGTTGCACTATGGGAGGCAGCCCACGCAAGGCCCTAGTCTTCTCCTCCATGGCTGCAAGCATGCGGGTGTGGTAGGTCTGGTTCTGGAGGATGAGTGTGCGGAGGTCCCCATGCAACAACTCACGGGATGCCCGGACCTCCGCCCTCGTTGCCTGCATCTCAGCTGAGAGCGTACGGGTGAGACGCTCCAGCTGCTGTTCTGTCCTTTGGTGTGTTGAAGCCTCAAGCTCAAAAAGAGTCGTCCTGAGGTGTAGGAGCTCCTGCCTCAGGGCTTCCCTGTGGCCCTGGGACTCAATGGAGATGGCCTCCTGCAGAGTCGCCAGTGCCGCCCGCCTTTCCCTGTTGGACCCCAACATGTCCTCCCTGTGTGACTGGCAGATGGAGTCGGTTGCCTGCTCTAGTCGCTCCATCAGCCTTTCTGGGGGGACAATGGAAGTGGCCACCCTATCCATGGCCTGAGCCATCATCTCGGATGATGCAGCCTGTTGGGTAGCCATACCGTAAATGGATTACTCCCATGCGGTATTGCCGGGTGGCGTACGGCCACCACGTCGGCGGGCACCACACCTGTCTGGGGCAAGGCGAACTGTGCCTTGCTGTGCCGGCACTGCCTGAGGCTGCAGGACTGCATTCCCCCTTTGATCTGCTGGCCCAGGAACAGGATCAGATGTCGCGGAGTGTGACCCTGCATCCGTAACCACCGAAGGCGTAGCTGCCAACACTGACATCCCCATGGAGGGTACTGACCCTGGTGCAGGTGGGTGAGACAGAACAGAATCCCTCCCTGGAACACTCACCTGCGACGGCACGTAGGTCTCATCCGAATCAACACCTGAGTACAGCTCGGGGGAGGTGCAGCCAGAGACACCCCTTGAGAGCACGACCTGCAGCACTTGTGGGTTCTCCCCCACCACGACACCACGTCCCTCACTGGTGGTTGGTCGGCCCTGGGACACCTCCTGGGTCTGCGCCATCTCCACAACCCCAGCAGTATCAGGTGCGTCTTCCCCTGCAAAGACATGTAAACAAAGAAATGGAAACAGGCATTAGCACCATGGCACACATTGAGGGCTGAGAAGCAAGAGAACCAGTACTTGATTGACACATGTCCCACATGACTAAAACCCTCCCATGCATGCACCCTCACTGCGTATGAAGTGCAGGCAAATGGCACACACTGATGACACCAAGATGGAAGATGAACACATTTTCTGCATGCTGCCTGGCAGTGGCATCACACATTGGCCTGTGATTGGCAGGTGAAACGCACATGCCATCACACAGATGGCATGTACCATTGCTATTGAGTGAAGATGGAGAGGAGGGCAGCACCTATTCATTCAGTCCAGTTCCCGCATGTAATAGCTTTTCTAATTCTAACAGGTCAGATTTTTCACCTGGAGCTGCCAGTCTGAAATGGTCAAATTGCACAGGGACATGTGTGTACAAATGATATCCAGGTAACAAACTCACTCCACTTTACCATACCCATGTCAGACATGTGACTAGTGGACAGCGACATGCCTAGTGAAAGTGGTGGAATGCAAACAAACTGACTGAATGAACAGTGAAAAAGAAGCAAATATGTTGTGTCAAGGTGACACTTCAAGGGCAACTGGCGTGCAGTTGTGCTAGATGTCTACTGTTGGCAGAAGGGATACTGCTATGGCCAAATGCAGCTGCGCAGGAAGGATTGCATGAAGCACATGGCTGACCCATACGACTCAGGCGCACACACTCTCACCTGGCACCCGAACAGAAGCCCTCACACACACACCATGCACATGGATGACACACACATTCATGTGCACTCACCGGACAATGCCTCGTAATCAGCCAGATCTCCCACGCCTTGGATCTGTTCCTCCGTGACGTAGGTCCCAGCGACTGACTCATGTGGAGTGAGTTCCATGTCTACTACTGGAGACCCACCTCCAGTCACTAGAGTTGCGGCATGACTTGAGGCCAGCTTACTCTTTGCCCTGCGCTTTAGGTCATTCCAGCGCTTATAGCAATCATTGGCTGTGCGCCTCACGATTCCAAGGGTACTTACGATGTCCGCAACGGTCTGCCAGTGTGCCTGGCGTTGTGCAGGTGTGGTCTTGGATCCTGCAACAATGACCATCTCGTTGTCATGTCCGGACACATACTCGACAAGTGCATTCAGTTCGTCATCCGTGAAGCTGGGCTTCCTGGACGGGCCGGACTGTGTAGCCGTGTCTGGGGCATCAGCCTGTGCCGGACGAGCACTCTTCCTCTTCCGCTTGGAAGGTGGTGGTGATCCTGAGTGTCCTGCGCCGCTCTGGACACTAGGGGCAGGAGCCCTGGTGGACTCTGTATCAGGAGTGTGGGATTGCACACTCAGCATGGGAGTTGGTGCAGGCATTGGCTCTAGTGTGATGGTGTCAGGGGGAATGTCAGCAGCATGGACTAGGACCGACACTGTCCTGGCTGGGTGTGTGAGGGCTGGGGTGGATGGAGCCGCAGCTGCCCCTGCAGCCTCTCCGCCCTGCCTCCTTGGTGCAGCAGATGACCTTGCTGCCCCAGATCCACGTGGCATGATGGCATCAACGTGCACCAGCGCACGTGTCGTAGCCCTGCTGACCTGGAAGTCAGCCATGGAGTCAGCCAGGTCTGGTGCCACAATGGGCTGGTCCAACAAGGGCTGAGCATGGATGGTGTCAGCCACTTCAGCCTCAACGGGAGGGGGGGCGGGGGGGGAGGGGGGGGGATGATGGGTGCCCTTGACTGGTCCTCCACACATGGGGGGACAGGCTCACCCTGCAAGTTACGACCACGTCCCCTACCGGATCCACCACGGCCACCACTTGTGGCTCTTCCACCTTTGCCACCCTTACGGAATCCTCGCCTCCCAGCCATGGCACTGATATCAATGTGCGTATGGGAGTGGCTGTAGACAATTGTCCTGGGCAATTGGGGGTCAAAGGGGTTGGGTACCAGATGGTAATTGTACCCTAGTGCTCTAGCACGGCTGATTGTAACCCCTGGGGAAAGATGACGGGTCACGCAACGCACAGGAGGCCCAAAAAAGGGAGATGACGTGCACGCAACCCCTCCTAGACCACGTGTGCAGAAAGAAAAACCTGCACTATGCTGTGGCACCCAGTAACACAAGAATGAACGTATGCGTGTCACACGCAGCCTAGAATGACCTCTGAAGGGGTAGGCTACACACGGGGCAAGCACAGAAGTTGGATACGTGCGTGACTCACCGTCTGCCAGGTAAAAGAGCGTGAAAAATGAGCGCGTTTGGCTGGCTAAACCCCCGCCAAAAGAAGATGTGTACGCTGTCTGAGAAGACAGGACAACAGTAGAAGGGGACACTGTTTGAGGGAACAGGCCCAGGTAAACCAGTAAAAGAGAAAAAAGAGAAAAAGCTGTCAGAGGTAACAGGGAATACGAACTTGAAACGCCGTGAAGTAAATCGCGTGTGAAACGACAAGAAGTACAGAATTCACCCACTCGCTCTCCACGAAAAGCACGTACAAGGAAATGGTGTTCTACATGTACCTTATATACTGGCCCACACGTACAGCGTCACTTACGCGGCGTGTACGTTCACCAATCACACGCTTTGTCACTCCTGCGTGTAGATCCATTTTCACCAATCACATGCTTTGTCACTTCTGCGTGTAGATCCATTTTCACCAATCACACGCTTTGTCACTTCTGCGTGTAGATCCATTTTCACCAATCACACGCTTTGTCACTTCTGCGTGTAGATCCATTTTCACCAATCACACGCTTTGACACTGGGACGTGTCACGCAACAATTTCCTGCACGTGCAGGTGACTATAGGCGCGCATATGCTGTTGACGGGTTTACGCGCTAAGGGCCTTTGCTGACGTGTGGGATTTCACTCCCTATCAGGCTGTCCACGCGTTCACACACGAGAGACCACGCTCCTGGCCAGGAGGCCAAATTACTGCCCCCCAGAGCCCTGAGCACGCTCCCACCTGCTGCTGCCTGACTGCCTGCTGGCCACGTGCCCCACAGTGCTGGTGGGTGGGGGTGTTGGGAGACATGGGTGGGGGCCTGGTGGAGGGTGCCCCTGCACTGGTGGGGGTGGTGGGAGACATGGGTGGGGGCCTGGTGGAGGCTGCCCCTGGTGGCGGGGGTGAGGGGGTGGGGGTGGTGGGAGACATGGGTGGGGGCCTGGTGGAGGGTGCCCCTGGTGGCGGGGGGGTGGGGGTGGTGGGAGACATGGGTGGGGGCCTGGTGGAGGCTGCCCCTGCACTGCTGGGGGTTGGGGGTGGTGGGAGGCATGGGTGGGGGCCTGGTGGAGGCTGCCCCTGGTGGCGGGAGGGTGGGGGTGGTGGGAGACATGGGTGGGGGCCTGGTGGAGGGTGCCCCTGCACTGGTGGGGGTGGTGGGAGACATGGGTGGGGGCCTGGTGGAGGCTGCCCCTGGTGGCGGGGGGGGGTGGGGGTGGTGGGAGACATGGGTGGGGGCCTGGTGGAGGGTGCCCCTGGTGGCGGGGGGGGTGGGGGTGGTGGGAGACATGGGTGGGGGCCTGGTGGAGGCTGCCCCTGCACTGCTGGGGGTTGGGGGTGGTGGGAGGCATGG
Source organism: Ambystoma mexicanum (assembly GCF_040938575.1). NCBI lineage: Eukaryota > Metazoa > Chordata > Amphibia > Caudata > Ambystomatidae > Ambystoma > Ambystoma mexicanum. The sequence goes on along the minus strand of NC_090928.1, from coordinate 1,175,439,943 downwards.
GTGGGGGCCTGGTGGAGGCTGCCCCTGGTGGTGGGGGGGTGGGGGTGGTGGGAGACATGGGTGGGGGCCTGGTGGAGGCTGCCCCTGGTGGCGGGAGGGTGGGGGTGGTGGGAGACATGGGTGGGGGCCTGGTGGAGGCTGCCCCTGCACTGCTGGGGGGTGGGGGTGGTGGGAGGCATGGGTGGGGGCCTGGTGGAGGCTGCCCCTGCACTGCTGGGGGGTGGGGGTGGTGGGAGGCATGGGTGGGGGCCTGGTGGAGGGTGCCCCTGGTGGCGGGGGGGTGGGGGTGGTGGGAGACATGGGTGGGGGCCTGGTGGAGGCTGCCCCTGCACTGCTGGGGGTTGGGGGTGGTGGGAGGCATGGGTGGGGGCCTGGTGGAGGCTGCCCCTGGTGGCGGGAGGGTGGGGGTGGTGGGAGACATGGGTGGGGGCCTGGTGGAGGGTGCCCCTGCACTGCTGGGGGTTGGGGGTGGTGGGAGGCATGGGTGGGGGCCTGGTGGAGGCTGCCCCTGGTGGCGGGGGTGGGGGTGGTGGGAGGCATGGGTGGGGGCCTGGTGGAGGCTGCCCCTGGTGGCGGGAGGGTGGGGGTGGTGGGAGACATGGGTGGGGGCCTGGTGGAGGCTGCCCCTGCACTGCTGGGGGTTGGGGGTGGTGGGAGGCATGGGTGGGAGCCTGGTGGAGGCTGCCCCTGGTGGCGGGGGGGTGGGGGTGGTGGGAGACATGGGTGGGGGCCTGGTGGAGGCTGCCCCTGGTGGCGGGAGGGTGGGGGTGGTGGGAGACATGGGTGGGGGCCTGGTGGAGGCTGCCCCTGCACTGCTGGGGGGTGGGGGTGGTGGGAGGCATGGGTGGGGGCCTGGTGGAGGCTGCCCCTGCACTGCTGGGGGTTGGGGGTGGTGGGAGGCATGGGTGGGGGCCTGGTGGAGGCTGCCCCTGCTGGCGGGGGGGGGTGGGGGTGGTGGGAGACATGGGTGGGGGCCTGGTGGAGGCTGCCCCTGGTGGCGGGAGGGTGGGGGTGGTGGGAGGCATGGGTGGGGGCCTGGTGGAGGCTGCCCCTGCACTGCTGGGGGTTGGGGGTGGTGGGAGGCATGGGTGGGGGCCTGGTGGAGGCTGCCCCTGGTGGCGGGGGGGTGGGGGTGGTCAGAGACATGGGTGGGGGCCTGGTGGAGGCTGCCCCTGGTGGCGGGAGGGTGGGGGTGGTGGGAGACATGAGTGGGGGCCTGGTGGAGGCTGCCCCTGGTGGCGGGGGGGTGGGGGTGGTGGGAGGCATGGGTGGGTGCCTGGTGGTGGCTGCCCCTGCACTGCTGGGGGTTGGGGTGGTGGGAGGCATGGGTGGGGGCCTGGTGGAGGATGCCCCTGCACTGCTGGGGGTTGGGGGTGGTGGGAGGCATGGGTGGGGGCCTGGTGGAGGCTGGCCCTGGTGGCGGGGGGGTGGGGGTGGTGGGAGGCATGGGTGGGGGCCTGGTGGAGGCTGCCCCTGCACTGCTGGGGGTTGGGGGTGGTGGGAGGCATGGGTGGGGGCCTGGTGGAGGCTGCCCCTGGTGGCGGGAGGGTGGGGGTGGTGGGAGACATGGGTGGGGGCCTGGTGGAGGCTGCCCCTGCACTGCTGGGGGTTGGGGGTGGTGGGAGGCATGGGTGGGGGCCTGGTGGAGGCTGCCCCTGGTGGCGGGGGGGTGGGGGTGGTGGGAGACATGGGTGGGGGCCTGGTGGAGGCTGCCCCTGGTGGCGGGAGGGTGGGGGTGGTGGGAGACATGGGTGGGGGCCTGGTGGAGGCTGCCCCTGCACTGCTGGGGGTTGGGGGTGGTGGGAGGCATGGGTGGGGGCCTGGTGGAGGCTGCCCCTGGTGGCGGGGGGGTGGGGGTGGTGGGAGACATGGGTGGGGGCCTGGTGGAGGCTGCCCCTGGTGGCGGGAGGGTGGGGGTCGTGGGAGACATGGGTGGGGGCCTGGTGGAGGCTGCCCCTGCACTGCTGGGGGTTGGGGGTGGTGGGAGGCATGGGTGGGGGCCTGGTGGAGGCTGCCCCTGGTGGCGGGGGGGGGGTGGGGGTGGTGGGAGACATGGGTGGGGGCCTGGTGGAGGCTGCCCCTGGTGGCGGGAGGGTGGGGGTGGTGGGAGACATGGGTGGGGGCCTGGTGGAGGCTGCCCCTGCACTGCTGGGGGGTGGGGGTGGTGGGAGGCATGGGTGGGGGCCTGGTGGAGGCTGCCCCTGCACTGCTGGGGGTTGGGGGTGGTGGGAGGCATGGGTGGGGGCCTGGTGGAGGCTGCCCCTGGTGGCGGGGGGGGTGGGGGTGGTGGGAGACATGGGTGGGGGCCTGGTGGAGGCTGCCCCTGGTGGCGGGAGGGTGGGGGTGGTGGGAGGCATGGGTGGGGGCCTGGTGGAGGCTGCCCCTGCACTGCTGGGGGTTGGGGGTGGTGGGAGGCATGGGTGGGGGCCTGGTGGAGGCTGCCCCTGGTGGCGGGGGGGTGGGGGTGGTGGGAGACATGGGTGGGGGCCTGGTGGAGGCTGCCCCTGGTGGCGGGAGGGTGGGGGTGGTGGGAGACATGAGTGGGGGCCTGGTGGAGGCTGCCCCTGGTGGCGGGGGGGTGGGGGTGGTGGGAGGCATGGGTGGGGGCCTGGTGGAGGGTGCCCCTGGTGGCGGGGGGGTGGGGGTGGTGGGAGACATGGGTGGGGGCCTGGTGGAGGCTGCCCCTGCACTGCTGGGGGTTGGGGGTGGTGGGAGGCATGGGTGGGGGCCTGGTGGAGGCTGCCCCTGCACTGCTGGGGGGTGGGGGTGCAGGGGGACATGAGCAGGTGTGCAGGGTAGTCCCCTGTTTTGTAGGCTGCCTGCAGGGGCCGTGGAGGGTGTACAGGGAACACCTGTGAGGACCCACCCAGCCTAATCGCGTGTGACTTCCCACGCACCCCTGTAATACACGTACCCAGCCAAATCGCGTGTGATGATTCCCACGCACCCCTGTAATACACGTACCCAGCCAAATCGCGTGTGATAATTCCTGCGCACCCCTGTAATACACGTACCTGGCCAAATCGCATCCCTGTAATACACGTACCCAGCCGAATCGCGTGTAAAACTTCCCGTGTACCCCTGTAATACACGTACACAGCCAAATCGCATGTGATAATTCCCGCGTACCCCTGTGATACACGTGCCCTGGCTAATCACGTGTGAAACTTCCCGCCTACCCCTGTAATACACGTACCCTGGGCAATCTCGTGTTCAACTTCCCGCGTACCCCTGTAATACACGTACCCTGGCTAATCGCATGTAAAACTTCCCGCATACCCCTGTAATACACGTACCCTGGCCAATCGCGTGTTAAACTTCCCGCGTACCCCTGTAATACACGTACCCTGGCTAATCGCGTGTTAAACTTCCCGCATACCCCTGTAATACACGTACCCTGGCCAATCGCGTGTTAAACTTCCCGCGTACCCCTGTAATACACGTACCCTGGCTAATCGCGTGTTAAACTTCCCGCGTACCCCTGTAATACACGTACCCTGGCTAATCGCGTGTTAAACTTCCCGCGTACCCCTGTAATACACGTACCCTGGCTAATCGCATGTTAAACTTCCCGCATACCCCTGTAATACACGTACCCTGGCTAATCGCGTGTTAAAATTCCCGCATACCCCTGTAATACACGTACCCTGGCCAATCGCGTGTTAAACTTCCCGCGTACCCCTGTAATACACGTACCCTGGCTAATCGCGTGTTAAACTTCCCGCGTACCCCTGTAATACACGTACCCTGGCTAATCGCATGTTAAACTTCCCGCATACCCCTGTAATACACGTACCCTGGCCAATCGCATGTTAAACTTCCCGCGTACCCCTGTAATACACGTACCCTGGCTAATCGCGTGTATAACTTCACGCGTACCCCTGATATGCACGTTACCCGCTTTGCGTTCCTTGTTTGGCAGCCCTGTAAACTGGTCCAGGGTTAGCGCAGCCCTTTGCGATGATTTAGCGATTTTGATGGCTTTTCCTTGCGCGAGGGCGTTCTTGGGGGCGTTACTGGCGCTGCTGCAGGGTCGCTGCGATACTCTGCGCCACGGCTGGTTTGGGAGCCTAAAATCCATGAATACGCTGTGTGCGGAAATCGGTTTTAGCGCACGTGCCTGGCGCAGTCAATCGCACGCGGACACTCTGCGCCAGCCGCTTGCGACACTTTTCTGCGAAATTCTATGAATCACCCTGTAAAAGCTTTCGACAACTTAAAAGAAGCTCTCACCAACAAAGCTGTTTTGCATTGTCCAGACTTTAAGGCTCCATTTTTCCTTCAGACTGATGCCTCAGGGACGGGCATCGGAGCGGTGCTATTTCAGAATCAAGGGGAGGAGGAGAGACCAATACTATTCATCAGTCGGAAGTTACTACCTCACAAGCTAAGTTATCCCACAATAGAAAAAGAGTGTTTGGCAGTCAAGTGGGCCATTGATGCCTTACAATACTATCTACATGGCAGAGAGTTCACATTAATAACGGACCATGCACCGTTAGTCTGGCTTGCTTGTGACAAGGACTCAAATCAGAGAATACTTAGGTGGTTTCTTTCTCTCCAGCCCTTCTCCTTTAGAACTGTTCATAAACCTGGGAAGCTGTTAGCCCAAGCCGATTATTTGTCCAGAGCCGAAATCCTTCCCAAACTTAAGGACTTAGAAGGGGGGGTGTGACAATGTGAAACATAATACTTGTCTTCCTTTACTCTGAAGCACGGGGAAGTTCGTATCAAAGCCTAGATACTTGATACAGGAAGTAAACACTGTATGGCCTTTCCTCTAACAGGACTGTGTGTTGATTTTGGTATCTAGGAAACTAGTTGGTCCCTGTGAAGTCGGGCGCCGTTGCGCTCCTGAGTGACGTTGATGAATGGGAAACTGGTGAACTCTGACACAAGAAGTGATGGTAACCGCCAACGCCGCTGTACTTTCTAGGGAATGTATAGTTGCGGCAAGCTGAGCAACATCGACGTGCGAGGGAGGAAGTTGGGCACCGATGAGCTCTACAAGGAATTGTAGCATAAAGAGAGGCGAACACTGGGAAAAGGCAGAGACCTCACTCTATTCTATGATCTGCTACTGCAGCATTCCGAAGCAGAAGAGACATTTGAGTTTAGGCGTGCAAAGGAGGAGAGACTAAGTAACAGGAAACCCACCTGTTTGTTGCAAAAGGACACTCTTGCAAGGAAGTATGAGGCTGTGCAGAATGTAGGTGAAACAGAGTAATTGTAAAGTGTGAAAACAAGAAGAGAAGAGAGAGAGTAGAAGAAGAAACTACTGGGTGAACAGAAAGATCCAGGAAGAGGGGGAAGAGCCCTTAGAGTCTGTTGTGAAGAGAAGAGACAGGCCAGAGAAGTTGCAGAACATAAGGAAGAAATAGTGGACAGAAAAGAAAAGAATAAAGTAGGGAAAACCTTACCTGAGAGTTGCTTCAGCTGACATCCCATGAGTATCCTGAGAAGAATGCGGAAACGTATCCTTTACCAGTATCTGACAGAAAAGAGTATAGTGTTAATAAAAGAAGTGGGTTCTCGTTGAAACTCATACAAACTGCGCATTTGTCTCAGACTCTTATTCATGATCCATTTAGCTGAACAGTGACAGGTCTCCATTCAGTTTTTGGAATCCACGTTGTCCAAGAATGATCCATAACCCAAGAATAATGTTTTCATTTCATGAACTGCTCAAATTCTTCTGACGGACTTGTGATACATTTGATTCGCAACATTAGTGAAAATGGCAATGATAATTTGGACCTTTGGGATCCATAGATGTTTCAGATGGGAAATTTCTGTTGATTTTTTTTAAAACAATTTGACCAAAATGAATTTGACCAAAATTGAAATAGCACTGATGCCTACTGTATCATACAAATAATTATCGCATTTGGATCCAAAACTGGAATTATATTTTATTGTCAGATCTCATGTATTTATCTACTTAAATAATACATGGCCTTTTATATTGGTGGATTTCCATCCTGTAAAAACATTGTCAATTAAGCAAGTCCATACTTTCCATCCTTGCTTTCCCATTTCTCTGTTTCTAACGGTTGTGTTCTCAAGCCATTGCATAAACAAATTAGCATTTTCCACCAGAAATGTCACTCCCATTGAAGTACCCTTTATCTGGTTATAAAATATTTATTTTCAAACAGATGAAGTTTTTTGATTTGTTGATGTTGTACAGCTCTGCATGATGTTACATTCACATCCGGGGTAGGCCCATTAGCCAATCAGGTGGATGGAACAGCGGCCCAGAATTCACATTCCCTGCCCGATGTTCCAGCCACCCGAAGGTGGTGACATCCGTTTTCTTTTGTAATGTGGGGAGGTAACAGGCAGCCTCTCCCTGTTGCCCCATCCTCCTAAACCCCCAAACCAAACAAAACCTCTCCCCACTCCCTCCCTCTACACTTACCTGCGGGACCAGAGGTTTGAGTTCCCGTCTGCTGCATCTTCCACCCCGGCCACCATAGAAATGGAAAAGGGACAGTTCTTTAAATTTGTTTCTCCACTCTGTAGTACTAATCTCTGGGGGGCGGAGGGGAGAAAGCCCTTTGCACCCAGGATGAATGCTGGTGTGTGAATGGCTTTCACGTGGAATCAGTAACTACTTTTGCCCACTCCTTTGTAGGTCTTTCTTAATGACTATTTTTTTGCACATTGCAGTCGTATCCATCCAATTTCCCCTGCACTATGAAATGGAATAAATGAACACAAGTCTGTGTGGATTTAGATTTCCGTTCATTACTTGAACTTAGTGGTGCCAACAAGTTTTAGTGCCCCCTGGTATGCATGCATTGTGGGAGGTTTTTAAAAGCTAAAGGCGTAAACGCTTCAGTTTCAATAGGAATTGAATGCTTTACATCCAGCATCAAAAGGACATGTTGATGGTAAACCATTCGTATTTGGAATGCAGAGAGGATGCGGGTGGCGGAAACATAGATTTGGCTCTGTGCCACCGCTCAGCCTGCCAAATACTCTAATATGACCCAGGCCAGTAAAAGATGAGCTAAACCATGTATTAAAGTTTTATCTTTATCTGATCTGGGTGATTAGATTATGATCTCTAAATTGCAATTATTTTTCAAGATTTTCATTGCATCTTTTTCTGTCTGACTTAAGTTAAAGTTAGTGGGATCAAAAGTGTGGTTCTTCACATCATGTCCTTGGAAGTTGATGTGCTGCATCGGGCAGGACTGTGTAAAGTAACCTTTATGTGTACATTCTTCATATTACAATGATTTGTTTGCTAAAGTAATGTATGGGAGGTTTTATCGTCCGGTGAAAATGTTGCCAATTGATCTATGTATTAAATGATGCCTTCTTGTTAGAAGGAATGAAGGTTCTTCCTTTATTAAACACTGATGTTTCTTCCATGGATACCACCCCTTTGCACATGATATAGCCTTATAGACTGAGGAAGGGGTTGTTATAACGGGATAATGACCCGCTACCAAGTTGTGTTCTGAGGCAAATCCAAGGGCCATAATGTTGTCAAGGGTCATTAATCACAAGTGATAATGGCCCCTCCCAAGGTCTATAAGGATATTAGCCCATGGTGGTAGTGGAAGTACATATTTTAGAGATTTTGTGATGAAGTCAAAAATGGTGTTCCAAGAGTGAGTAATGTAAATAGACAAAATGAGTTGATAAATTAAATGTGCTGTTTTGCAGTATTTAAATAACATGGTTGATTTTATAAGTGAAATCTTTTAATTACAACTTGGTTGAAGTGGATCAGATTAAACACGAGCAGGCATTAGGCGTCATGTAAAAGTAAACGGTTTCTCTATAAGAAACTGATATCACGTTCCTATGCTTTCTCTTTCATGTGTTAAATAGCATGGTGCAGCAAAAAAGGTCCTCCCAGAGAGTAATTGTCTTGCCGAAGTTGCACTGTTGTTTCCCTGCTTCTGAACGCAGATTGTCCAGAATAAAGTCAATACCAATAGTTATTGACTGCACTGTAAACATTCTGATTGGCTGAGGGGGGGGGGGGTCCACAGCGATTTCCATGTGCTAACAATGATCAACATTTCATCCTTTTTGACCTTGAAGTTCTTCTTATGTTTACCACCTCCCGCAATGATTGGTGGTTCTTTGACCTGGTCTAAAAAAGAAGAACCATGGTTTGCTCATGTGCGTGTTCCTGGTTGGGGAACCCCATAAGATGATAGGTGCTAATTAAATACATTTCCCGATTAATTTGATGTTTCGGGTTTCTCAGGACTGAGATGACTCATGATTTGTTCTACTTGTCGGGTGCACTTAAGTTCAGAGGTCTCCTCGATCTATGTGCTTACTCATTCGAATTTTAAAATGAAGGTGTCCTTTCCAAATTTGCATAACTCACTTTGTACAGATTCTGGTTGATGTGTTTCTATAATTTGATCTACGTATTGCAAAGTTTAGATCAAGTGGAAGCTGTTTTTAATGATGAGATCTTTTGTTTTTTAATTGATTTGTGATTCTCCAAGAACTTAACCCTGGATTGTCATTAATATTATGACCAACAAATATTTGTTGAATACCATCTGACATTTTACTTTAAGGTCCATTTTCCCAAGAAGTAGCACCATTTTCAATAATATAGGGCACTCCACAGGTTTGAAGGCCAGGAGACACTGCAAGCACCCATACTATTTTGGACCAATTACTAGTGCTCCAATGATCCGAAAATATGTTGAGAGGTACCCCCTCAGCCAGCCCTATAGGCCAGGGGTAGTACATGTCTACCTCAGAGTGAATGAGAAGTGGATGAGTAGCCCCAGGCTGCAACCAAAGACACCTAAATTGACAAGATCGATTAAAGCGCCAAGAAGCCATGCTGCTGGCGTCGATAGAGACAGCACAACTTACCAGTATTAGACATGAAGCACAGATGCCATCCACACTTTGGGACATAAACACACACTCAAATAAACAAAGAACTGGAGCATACAGTTATATAGTCAGAGGACAGATACTTAAACATACTGTCATTGCTTTATTATTTTGCCATTATCTAAATGCAGAACCGCAGAAACTGCAAGAAGCAAGAGGGCCTGAGTAAAGCTTGCAGAAGCTTACATGTGAATGACCTTATGGAACTGCAGGAGCACCTAGGGGACCTGACAGAGCCATGTGTGACTAACCTACGGAGAATATACAATATCACGGACAATTTAAAAGCCGCATAATGGTTTAGGAAAATTACAGCAGACCACCTAGCCTCTCTACAAGTGTTGAGATGAGTTGAATTCAGGCTGAAAAGAGAGCAAACGTGTGAGACAGGACCTGCTGCCAAGGCCACAGATACGGATGACATTCCATTCCCTGAACGACAGTAGCACCAGCTGCAATAAATACAAATAATTCTTCATAATTCAGAGCTGCACAACTCCAAATCATGGTCTCGGAACATGTGGCCCGGCCAACTCAGACAAGGGACAGCAACCAGCGCTGGGAAAGGGAACTGCTCTCACGCCACCAGACAGTAGCTCACAACAAAGATGTTTCAATGTCAGACAAATGTTGCACAGAGAAAGAAAGAGCACTATCATAGACTAAGGTGGTACACTCAAGTTACAATGCAGACACATAGTCATTTGTGTTACCTTGAGAAGGTACACCAAGAGCTGAGAACCTTTGCGGATCCCAGGCCTGGGGACTTCAGCTCTAGCCAATCACAGTGTAGTATCCTAGGGGTGGGTAGCAACGGGCAAGAACCAATGGTAAGACCCTTACACTGCAACGTTGTTATAGATAATGATTTGGGGATGGACCAGGCCACCCACCTGACATGCGAGAGCCAGTAGATTAACATTTATAGTGTCCACTATAAGTGGACTTTTACTCAGTACCCCGTCCAGTGGTCTGATAGGTTTCTAGGAAAAGAGCCCAGGTTGCAGAATCACTCTGACATCATTTGGATACACAACTGGCCAGCGAGCCAGGAGAAGTTGAGATGTCCAAAGATTTCTTCTGTCCCTGTACTGATCTCTGTTGGTTTTTTCTGTAATAAACCGCAGTTTGAACTTGCCGTTTGACTGAGTCATCCATTTGTGCTGTGGAAGTTGTTGGCCCTTTCGAGAGTCTGCAAACTCCTAGTGGTTCTCTGGCTGCCATACCTGGGAGTTTGTCCCAACAAGTTGATAGCAGAGGTATGGTTGGCTGAGCCAGCCCCGCACCAAGTCATCTCCTTTGCCGCTGAACCTGATAGGCTGCCGGACCCTCGCATATCTTGAGAAAATGGGAAAACGCGTGCCCGTTTACAGGTCGTCAGGAGCCCCTTGTGAATCGTCCTGCCCGAAGTCAGCGAGTTGTTCAGGCAGACCAGGACGGGGTGGCGAGCACCTTGATGGGGAGCCTGCAGCTGAGCCGCACCAGAACACCATGGAACATACGTATTGACCCAGCCTAACGGCATCTGTGGGTTTGGGGGAGGGTACTGAGTACTGTGGAGTGTTGTTTAGTATTGTCGAATATTGGTGAAGTATTGTGTAGTATTGTTATAGTGAGTAGGGACAGGAGCGGAGGTAGAAGTTCTTTTTCGATGTATAAGGCAAATTCAGTCTTAGAGGTAAAAGGTTCTGATGAATCACCTAGACTATTGACTCAAGGGATTGGATGACAAAAGTTATGTAAATTAGGTATTTCTGTGGGTTGGGCATTTTAGCTTGGTTCATAGATGATGGTATCCCCATGAGGGTTAGCAGGGGAGCTAGCCTAGATTGCAAAAGGTGAGTTGACTGGTTAGGTCTGCTGGAGTGAGGTGTTTCACACGTTAGGTGATGCAGCAGGTAGAGTTTGATCACAAGAGAATAGTTGTAAACTCTGCCTGGAGTGCAGGAAGAAAGCTGTGGGGTTTTGGTGTGGGTTTGGGAATAGAGGGCTATTACAGTGTGCGCGCGATATTTGATTTACCTATGTTGTTTCTGTAGCTTGGTGACGTCACGCTTAGGTTTGCATATAGGACACAGAGAGCTTGAGATGGCGAGGAGCTAGTATTAACAACTTGGGATTGGTGCAAGATTGTGGGTGTGCCTGAGGAGGCGGCATTTGTGAGAGTGGTAGTGAGCAGAGCACGCCTGATAAGTTGTAGAGCCATAGAGGCTTGTAGAAATTGGAAAGTATTATCATTGCATTGTGACTTTTTTCCCCAAACAACGGATTATCAAAACCCTTGACTTGAGGTTAGGTAAAAGGTATTGAGATGAATCAAGGTAACAGTGGGGGGAACTATGCCCCTTCAGCACCTATGTAAGACACTTCCACCTTATAAGAAAAGATATGCGAATATAGCATAGAATGGTCCAAAAGTACAGAAGGCAAATTAACCAAACCATGGCCACATTGTGGAAGTTTCTCCAAAGACGTGCAAAAATCGCTATTGGCACACATACAGGGTGCCTACAAGGGGAAGAATTTGACCAAAGGCATGGCCATATTTGTGTAGTGGCGCATGTATCAGGCTGGAGAGGGGGAAGCCAGCAGGAGGTGAAGGACCAAGGGACCCATCCCTCCTCACCTCTCCCTGCCCCTCCAAGTGTAGTATCCAAAGATAAAGGCATCTATCATACACTAATGAGGATAAGCCGAAAGGCACAGGGCAGCCAGCTAGTGATGCAGGGGCAAGTAGTGAGGTGCAGCAACACGCAAGGAAGGAGTTCGGGGCATAAACGAAGGGATAGCAGCGCAGGCACTTTTAAAGCTTCAAGGGAAGACAAATAGCGAGGCAGAGGGGCAACTGAGGCTATAGAAAGCCTGTAGAGCGACAGCAACACAACAGATTGGGCAGCACAAATGGATGAGGAGGATAGAAGGAAGAAGTAAATGGAAGTGAGATTAGAGCAATAGGACAGTTAGAAGGAGAGAGGAGAAATTGGAGTGGGAAGACAGGGAACGAAGAAGGGAGGAAGAGAAGGAACACTTGGAAAGGGAGCGGAAAGAACGAATAGTGAGGGATCTCAAAGAAAGGAAGAGAGCAGAAAGGGAGACGAGGGACAAAAGGGAGAGGAAACTGGAGAAAGGCAGAGCGACAGAGAGAGATAGTAAAGCAAGAAAAACACAAGTTAGCAGAGAGGGAACAGAGGAAGTCCCAGTTGACCAGATTTATGAGGGAATGAGCGTGCAAGGAGGAGGACAAGCGAGCAATAAGGTTGGTGAAGACACATGCAGCACTGAATAGGGAAAGGATTAGATGTGAGGAGGGCAGACGGACAGAACCAGACAGTACAAACTGGAGCACAAATGAGGGGAGTTGAGCAGGCCTACAGGCCTGGGCAGGAAGAAGCAGGGGTGACTTGAGAGATATTGATCTCAGCATGAAACACAACACAGACTTGACATCAAGGAGACTGAGTTTCGCAGGTGGTTTTTGTATCAACATGTACACAGGGTCTGACAACGAGGACAAATGCAGTGGGGGCGAGAGGGGGGAGCAATACCAATCAGAGTCCACAATGTCGGGGACAGACAAACGGGTGTCATGGGAGTTCAGGACGCATGCACAGGGAGAAGAAGAAGGTGGCACAGACAAGCAGACACAAGAGACGGACGATTTTTGTACGTAACACAGCACCTATGTTAAAAGACTAAGGGACCTCCCAGGATGAAGGAGGGGGGAGACAGCCTGTTCGAGAGGGCTCTTGCCTATGATGACGGTGTCCAGTCAAAATTTCAAATAAAAAATGTCGAAAGACAAAAAAGTCGAAAAAAAAATGTAGAAAAAAAAAATTGACATTTTTCTTTTTCAACTTTTTTTTCAACTTTTTGACTTTCGAGATTTTTGTATTTGAAATTATGTCTATAAACCTATGATGACAACAGGAGAGTGCCTATATTGGAACCAGTAGATGTATGCGCAGACATTGAGGATGAGAAAGGACCTTGACAAAGTAGACTGACCAGAAGGACAGCTGAGGAGGCGACAGGCGTTATTGGAGAGAGGAGGGGAGACCTCATTACTTGCCATGGAAGCACACAGACCAGGAGAATGTGAAGTGCAGGTTACCATTGTTGAGCGCAGGATCAGGGAAATGGATTTATGAGATGGAGAAGATGACAGCTGGCCACAGACTGGCAGTGGGTAACCTAAAGGGACTGTTAGTATTGATTTTAGGAGACACAGCAGAAGACAGATGGAAGAGGGCGTAGTTCCCAGGGGTGACGACACAGAACACAGCGCACAATGGGGCACCATTTGCAAACTGCAGGCCAGTGGTATGGCAAGCATTAAGGAAACAATATCCAGACACGTCAGACATGGGCGATTATATCACGTAAGATGAGGGAAGATGAAGACCCTGTGCAGTGCAGTGCAGGAGATTCAAGAGCTTTGGTGCCTCGAAACTTGAGAGCCTTGGGACAAACCAGTAGCAATATTTTATCACATATTAGGGCAGGGGCTACCAGAACCAGTCCAGAAGAGTTTAAAGAAACTGATGGGGATGGAAGTGAAAGGATGGCCAGAAATACAACTCATGATAGTGCATCATTGTAGGCTGTGACAGGAAAAGGTTAAGCAAAAAGCGGAAGTCAGGAAGGCAGATGAGGCCAAACTTGTGCAGAGAAAGCTGTCAAAGTATGCGATGGAACTAGTTCCACCACACAGGCACAGCGTCAACCACAGCATCAACCATTCACAGGGCCAATAGGAGGAGGGTACATGGGGTACATGTGGTGGGCCGTCCAATGTAGGGGTTTCGAAGGAAGAGGAGGATTACAAAGGGGGCATTGCTTTGGGCCACAGATGCATCACAACCAAGGGAAGTTTTCAGGAGGGTTTTAGGGATATGTACAACCGATGCATAAGACCCCAGGGGACTTTTTGTGGGGATTTCCAGGATAGGGAAGGGAGCCACCGTAGTGCTGGACCTGTGGGCAGCTAGGACACATCTCAAGGGTATGTCGATTTAGAAGGACAGGACAGAATGGGGGGGGTCAGGGCCAGCAACCATATCAAGGAGGTCAAGAAGATAATTATGCACAGGATGTATGGTACATATCAACAGATGCCACAAGCACAAGCCCAAGTACCACAAGCACAGATGGTAGGCACCACAGATTAGAGGGAGCACACAGCAACTAGCACAGATACAGAATGACAAGGCACCGGCAAATGTGGACACAGTAGCAACAGTTCCTGTTTGACGACTGGGGGAAGTTACCATGGTAGGAAACAACCCCTTTACAGTGAATGAGTTATCCATGTACCCACAATAGGACAGCCCACAGACAAACTTGATGTGTCCCATCCTGTCGATCACACTCAACCCTGCGGAGGAACCTCTCATAGGGGTGGCGATAGGTGACAACACTTTTTCCTTTCTTGTTGACAGTGGCGTGACAAAGTCATGCATTAGTGAAGAAACATTTACATTGTCAGGCAATGCCATGAACACTTAAGGATACTTTGGGGCTCGAGAAGTGGTTCCTTTTACTGATAATATCTCACTATCTATAGGACACCACAACATACCTTTCCTTTACTCTCAACAGACACCTGTACACATATTGGAACAAGACATCATGAGCAGACTTAACATGACCATTCCATTCACAGACAAAGGCATAGTGTTCTCAACACCAGGCATACACATGTTAAATGTAAATCAGATCATTCAAGCATATTGTGGATGAACGGTCCAGAGGGGGGTGCCAGTGGACCCAGAGATGTTTCAATATAGGACAAACATTGCCATTGCATGGATGCCAGGCATTGCAGGAAAGGTGTGTCGAATGCCAAACAAATACCTGCTCAGGCCAGAAACACCATTGAATGTGCTAGAAGGAACAATAATGTCCATAGAAATAAAGGCAGTGTTGGCAAGGGAGGATTGGATTGCAGTACATAGGGTGTATGACACTGAGAGGGCATGGAGAGCAATAATTACAGTTGCAGAGGGATGCAGGCTGACCACAGTGATTAATAATTGTTTCATGAATAATTGTTTCAGGAGGAGAGACAAGAATTGGAGATGGTGTTCGAAATGTGTGTAACCTACTGGTTACAGATACACTACAGAGAGGTGCAACAGAGAATGGCTATGGCGCTGGAGGCGACGCCTTCATTCTGAGAGGAGGACATGGCCAAAGTACCCAGCATTTTATGGACCACAAGTCCTTATGGCGTGGGTTGCAAAAAGAGCATAGGGGGAGTAAAAATTAATCTGAAACTAGGAGCAATTTTGCCAAGAGTAAAGCAGTATGCCCTAACCAAGTAGATAAAGGAATTTATGAAACAATCACAGCGCTGATTGACAGAGGCATTTGGTACCATAAGAATCTCCATGCAACACAGCAGTGTACCCCGTGTGCAAGGCCAATGGGGGTTCATGGCATTTATTCAGGATTTAAGACCTCTTAACCATATTGTGGAAGCAGGGTATGCTCTAGGTGCAACCCCAGCAACAATGTTTTGCAGTATTCCATCACAAGCTGCCTGTTTCACGGTCATTGATTTGAAGAATGCATTCTTCTCAGTGCCACTACACCTAGACTCACAAGACTTGAGCAGATCTATTTACCGAAACCAGAAGTGGAAACATATTTGTTTGCCACAGGGGTACTGCGATTCACCATCTATTTTTAACAGAGTGATATAGATGGATCTAAGTTACATACAGACAGAAAGTGCAGTTTTACAGCTTGTTGATGACATTTTAATTTGCATTGAGACCGAATACCATTGTAGGAGGGACCCAGTGCACATGCTGATAGTGTTAAAAAAGGGTACAAGGTAGACAAGGCCAAACTACAGTATTGCCAGAAGGAGGTGCTGTACATTGGACAGATGATATCCAAGGACGGCTGACATATTACCCGAAAGAGAGCAGAGACAATACGCAAAAAAAACAGCACATGACAGCAAGGGAAATGCAACAGTTCTTGGGGTTGTGTAATTATTTCTGAGCATGGGTTTTTGACTACAGCTCATGCACAGGCCACTACTGGGCACTCTGAAAGAGGCACAGAGGGGAACAAAGACAGTGACATGGACCACAGACAGAGATGACTGAGGCATTTGAGGAACTGAAGGAGGATAAGTACTGCCCCAGTGTTAGGGACCACAGACTATAAAAATGAATTCTTCTT
This sequence comes from Ambystoma mexicanum, assembly GCF_040938575.1. Classification (NCBI taxonomy): domain Eukaryota; kingdom Metazoa; phylum Chordata; class Amphibia; order Caudata; family Ambystomatidae; genus Ambystoma; species Ambystoma mexicanum. The sequence continues at coordinate 1,175,423,860 of NC_090928.1, read as the reverse complement.
ATTCTCACACACGGATGGTGTGGTGATGAAGGTGGTACTGATACAGAAGACAAGCATGGGTCATGAGCCAATTGCTTATTACAGTGGATAACTTGACCCAGTGATGAGAGGACATTATCCATGTGAACAAGCTTTGGCATCTGCTGTCATTTTTGGTGGAGAAATCATCGGCAGTGGCAAAGGGGGGCACCACCACTTTCTATGTGGAGCAAGCCCTTTTTGTGATGTTGCATAAGCCAAAGAGCACACTGACCACAAAGAGAGCTTCAGTGTATGAGGTGATACTATCGAAGATAGGACTGAAGATAGAAAGTTGCAAGACTGTAAACCCAGCTACATTTTTAGCAGATGTTCTCAAGGCAGGAAACAATGCACATGACTGCACAAAGAACATAGAGATGTCCAGTGAGACACGCAAAGTGGAGGAGGACGTGCTTGTGTGGGGAGCTGTTTATTGATGGCTCATCGACAATTGATCGAACTGATGGGAACACACGTATTGGGACTACAGTGGTAAGACTGAAGGAGGACGGGACAAGTGAGGTGGTTGCAAATGCGCGACTACCATCCCATTATTCAGCACAGGCTGCAGTAGTAGCTCTCATATTAGCACTAGAAAACAGCATAGAAAAAGAGGTGACAATTTATTCTGACTTGTCCTATGTGATGTTAACAGTACACTCAGGACTGGCCCAATGGCTAAGGAGAGAGTTCAGGAGAGCAGACGGGACTACAGTGCAGCATGCGCTATTATTGGACTTAATGATCAAGGTGATTGCATATCCACGAAATGTAGCACTAGTGAAGTGCCAGGCCCACACAAAAGGAGAAGGCACTGTCTCAAGAGGAAATGAAGCAGCAGATTATGAGCAAAATGTGCAGTGTATTTTGGGCAATTGTGGGAATTGAAAGAGAGACAAAGAGCACAAGGAGGAGTAATGAACATGGTGATGAAGGAAGGTAACAATGTACTAACAGAGACACAGATTATGGTACTACAGGGGGCTGTGTCCCAAGGGCAGAAGGAGCTATGGGTAAGGAGAAGGTGTTCCATGTCTCTGATGGATTCACTATGGTGACAGAACAACACAGGGAAGGTTGTCATGCCACTAGCATCATTGAAGTCAGCATTAGCACAATTGCACTATCCAACATACACAAGGAAGGCGGTCATTGCTACACGCATTGGAGAAGTGTGGTTTTGTCCAAATTTGAATGAACATGAAACTACTTGACTGGCCAGCAGTTTACAGCAGGGCACACTTTGAGAGTGTGAGAGGAGCCATAGCAAAACCTGTAGGCCAATTTCTGCATCCCCACATAGACTAGGTGGATATGATCCAAGTTTGCCAGGGTTTCCCGCTAAATGGCAGTGGTTGTCTGCCCATTCTCTACGTGGACAGAGGCAGGGCCCTGTTCACATGCTGACGCTCGTAGAGCAGCCAAGCTTCTGGTCAGGAAAGTTTTCCGGAGATGGGGTGTGTGTGAGGTCCTGTGGTCTGACAACAGCCCTCATTTTAACAATGAACTATTCCAACACATCACAACCCTGCTAGGCATTAAGCATAAATTTGCCTGCGCATACCTCTAGCCTTGATTGAACCCAACCACCATTTAACGCACCATGAGGTGGTGACAGGATGGTGCATGCATATTCCCCTGGCTCCTCCCACAAGAGCAATGAAAGACTGTGAGAATAGTGCAGATGTGTTAGGACAGGAGATGTATGATTACATTACTTCTCTGAGTGCTAATGCCTCTTTTATCTCTCGCCAGATACAGCAGATCCAGGAAGGCCCAGAAGACAGCAAAGAGATTGACTGCGATGACTGCGATGATGCACCACAAGACTGTGAACTGAAACATTATTTTTAAGTGGGTGATATTGTTCCATTGCGCAATTTCATTAGGCATTGGAACTTATACTGATTGAACGGCCTGCATGTGGTTGAGACTGTAGCGGACTGCACTGTTAAGCTAGTAGGTAAATCTGTCTGGAATCACCTTCAAGACGTCAAGCCCTACAAAGCAGTGGCGTCACCTGACAACAGAGTCTCTGTGACCAACAGGGTCAATGTTCAGGACCTAAATGAGCTACAAGTGCTTGCAGGCATTGCTAAAATAGGAAGACCCGGGCACCCCATGGTCACATGATCCCAAGCAGCAGAAGTAGCAACTTGAATACTTGTACAGATCGACTAAAGATACACTGTCTGTTATTTTCTTTTTGGCACACACATTGTCTACATGAATGCTGTGGGGACTGTATTATTAGTTTCACTGATGTTACCTTCCACCCACACTCAGAATAATTTTCTGATCAGTTTGTCCATTATGTAATAAGACCCAGACAATTTAGTTCACGATCCCCTGGAGTATATTACCTTGTTTTTGTCGATTATTTGGCCCAAATAAACCCACAACTTGAGCACGGTGAACCCCCAGTGTTGGCCATATTAAGAGACGCCTCAGTAAGAAAGATTTTGTGACTATTTAGTTTGCAGGGCGTAAGGGCACTAACAATACTAATACAGTAATGCCTTTTTCTGAGCAATTCAGGCAGGCCACTATATCACCAGGTTGCAAGGTTTGAGCACCGTAAGTGGAAATTAAGGGAGAAATAAAGAACATTATCATTAGGTTGTGTCTATTGATTCCTAGGGGCTTGATGGAATTTATATATTGCTGTTACTGCTACTGCTGTATCCTCTTCTAAAACTCCCCCAACCCAAGCAGGTGGGATGACTATGTCAGGTGGACGAGATGACTCTGCTGATAAGGTAAGGAGAGTTAAGTGCAGTGTTGAAACAGACATGAAGGGATTAGACATGTATCTCATCGACACTGCTCGAGTGTCTAAAAACATGCGGTACAGACACATGACAAAATTAGGTAAGGAAACCACTGGGGAGAACTGTTATATCTTCTCTTTAATCCCCTATGCCATGGGTGCCTCTAGAATGTTCATAACAACTGAAATACCAGCAGCAAGGGAACAGTGCCTGATGTATCTTGTGATGGTGCAAACGCGAGGAAGATTTCAAGGGAATACATTGAGATGGATGTCCAAAGGGATATTCCCATATTAAGATAATTACATAAAGACATTAGACATGATGAACAATTATTGGCAGCGAGGTGAAGCCATACAGTACATAACTGACAGACCTGAGAAGGGAGAAACAAAGACTATCACACTGACGGAATTGCCATGTCTCTTGACAAGAGTGAAGGAGATAGGAGGAGAGCCTGATGCTGGGAAAGGCCACAGATATTAGTGTTTGGACGAGTGTACACTAACGATAGATGGCAGGATGGAGTGGTGGGAAGGAAGGCACTGACATTAGTCCAGTTGCCAGTGAGCAAGGTGCACGAAGAAATCAAGTGTCTGAAGGAATGTGATGCGACCATAGAATTGCTGACATGGGTAGAAAATGAAGCTGGTCCGATGCCAATAATCCCTCTGAAGACGCCAGCCCTGTGCTATCAGAACAATGGCGATGTTGAAGTTGGCAAGAATGTTGGCTGCAAAACAACTGAACAACTTGCAGTAATGAGAGCAGGAACGGCAGTGCTAATAGATCATTACAGGGTGTGTGGGTCAATGGCGTATCGGAAGCTGCTACCTGAATGGGGAGGAGTTTGCTCATTGGTACACATCAATATGCCTTTGTTGGTTGTACCCAAGAAGGATGTAAAGCTCAATGAATTCCTGAAGATGAACAACAACAAAAGAAGAAACAAATCGGTCGAGGTGGCACCAACAGCCCAGGTAGAGAAGGAAGAGAAGTGGGAAGGATTGAGAAGAGTGAAAAGAGGGGGGAATTACTTCTCAGTGGCATCAGAAACGGCACTGAATAAGATCCCAGCAGAGCATATATACTGTTTAGCAGGACACACATGTTCTTTGCATCAATAATACCAGGAATACTGACATAAACGAACGCCAAGTGGTAACAGATCACTCATTGGGAGCTGATGGTAACGATTAAATCTACAGTGAATGGGTTCAGCCATAAAAGAAGAGCTCAGAGCAATAAGGTTGGTGGTGCTCCAGAATAGATATATTCTGGATCTCCTCATCACTATGGAAGGAGGAGTTTGCGCAAATATAGGGAGTTACTATTGCACATTTATATCAGCTAACAACAAAGATAACAGAACTCTCTCAGATGCAGTAGCACAGTTGGCGCATATGCATGTGAAAATGGAAGATGAAGCACAAGGAACAGGGAAGGATGAGAGCTGGCTAGCGTATATATGGTCACTGTTGCCATCATGGCTGTCAGACGGACTGAAGGTGATAGCAGGAGCCCTCATGCTGGGAGCAGCATCAGTGTGTGGGATCAAGATCTACATGGCAAGGTGCAAGGAAACAGCAGAAGAAGCTATTGGAATGCATATCCTGAGGGATGTGAACATAAGAGGAGCAAAAGGTGAGATCATTGCAGAACAAGACAATACCAGATCGAAGATTTTGCAGTGTGAACTATTTCCAGCAGGATCCATAAAGCTGGAAAATCTGTATGACCCAAAGTTCAATGAAGGGAAGTGGGTTTGGTGCAAACCCAAAGGTGTTATGGGTCGACGTTCACCTCGTCCTGTGCAGAAAACCCAGCCACCTGCGTCCCTAGCACTTCGGTTTCCCAGTGCAGCTTCCAGGAAGGTCAGGAGGTTTGTGGCGCTCCCCAAAAGGATACGGCATAATGCTGCTCCATTCTATGCACGATGGCAGCTGCCGTGGAAGTTAGCAACTCGTAAACGCAACTACACTTCCCAGAAAACCTAGCTCCGTGCGGTAGTTCGGCTGTGGAGCCTCGCGTTGGCTTGCCCTGCCTCCCTCAGTGATGTAATCCGTGGTTGCAGCCAGGACGCCGCTTCTGTTTACAGCTACTCCTGGCATTTAGAAGTTCCTCCTTCGAGTGCCAAACCCTTTGTCTCTTTACGGAATCGACTCGGATTGTTTACTGGACCCGCTATTGGAATTCCCTTGTTGACTTGTCTTCCTGTGTACCGAACCTCTGTTTTGCTTCCACGGACTCCGCTAGAAAAGGTCTTGTCTTTGTTTTCGCCTGCATGTGTACCGGAACCCTGTTTTCTCCCGGACTTCTCTTCTACACGCTTTTGCCATAGTCGCTGTTCGCTAGTGTGCCAGACCTTGCTTGCCTTCAACTTACCTTACTTTAGAACTGCCATCCCGACTGGTTGTTCCCTTCATTCTTCAGTCACCAGTGGTAAGACTTTTCTGCCTTACGAACTGAACTTTTGCATTTAACTTTGTTTTCCTGTGCACTTAAGGACGCTCTGCAGCTGTGCACCATCCCGAATCCAGTGCGACCCGTGTGCCGCCCGGGTATTAGTATCCTACTAACATTTCCCTTTTTCTTATTTTATCCCTGTCGTTGTGTTCTGAACTCCTCAAATCCTTCAGTCCTTCTCCACTGGTAAGATCCTGTCCACCTCCTCCTGATTTGTGTCATAGCCTAAATCAGTTACGTTCTAAGTCTTGTTATATTCCTAGGTGATTTCCGGTTTTGTGCCATACTTCCATACAACGGGGGGAAAAAGCTCAGGTATTCCATCGATTAGTAAGACTTACAGAGGACAAGTGTTACCTTCGTATTACTTACTTGTTGTTCTTTCCTTTGCAGCCTGGTTCGTGGCGGTGCGTTCTCCCCGCCCTTCTGGGTGATCAGTCCACTTGCCTGGTTAATTACAGCAAGAGGTCATATCATTTAGAAGGTCTTATTCCCTCACAGAGAAGAGGCTTGGGTGGAGGCTCTACCCAAAGCTCTTCAAGCAACTTCCTGGTTTTTGGTTCTACTCTCCGGTTTCACACACTCATCTCACCGGTGAGTAACAAAAACAGAAGCCATGGATGAAGCTGATCCTTTGGCCGCCTTGTTTCTTTTAATGTCTGAGTTACGGTCTGACATGACAATGGCTCATGACGCCATGCATCAGAGGATCGATAGCTTACGGAGTATTCAAACTCCCCCAACACTGGGGGTAGACATGGCGGGTGCGGCCGCCTCAGGTTCTGGTTTACCTTCAGCTTCTGCTTCAGGGTTTTCTGCGGCCCCGGTTTTGATGGCCACACAATTCCCGTTGGCCCCTCCGGAACGCTTTACTGGAGACCCAAAACAATACCAGACTTTCATAAATCAATGCAAGCTACACTTCTTGTGTCGGCCCACCGCTTTTCCAAACTCCACCACCAAGGCAGCCTTTATTCTTTCCCATCTCGGGGGTGCGGCAGCTGCGTGGGCCAACCCTTTGCTTGAGTCCAACAGCTACATCCTCTATGACTATGACAAACTCATTTTGGCCATGAATAAGGTGTTTGATACCCGCTACAAAAAATCCCAAGCATCGGACCTGGAGTTGCTGAGTCTACGACAAGGCACTTCTTCTCTTTTTTCTTATCTCACCAGATTCAATCAGCTAGCTGCTGAAACGGACTGGCCCGAAGAGAAGAAATCAGCCGTGTTTTACCAGGGGTTGTCTGAAGAATTAAAAGATATCCTAGCCACAGTCCCGGACGTTCCGACCTCCTTCGGTGAACTGTTAGACTTGGTGTTACAAATAGATGCCCGAAGGTCAGAAAGAAGAGGGGAACGTAAAACCCCGGTCCTTACCCCCTCTCCAGTGGACGTAGTCACTCCTCCTGCTCCAACTCCAGAACCCATGCAGATAGGGGCAGTGAGGGGCCCTTTGACACCCGCACAACGTGAATGTCGACGTTCACATAATTTGTGCATGTATTGTGGGTCTTCAGAACACCAACTGAAAGACTGTCCCAAAAAAACAGTCAGAAAGGCGGGAAACGCCAAATCCCGGCGATAGATAGAGTCCCTACGCCGGGAGTGCTTTCCTTGGACTCACAGGGTTTTTCGTCTGCTCCTGTCGGTCTTCCTGTGTTATTCACCACGACCGAAGACGCTACGTTCTCCTCCTTGGCTATCATCGATTCAGGAGCTACAGGGAACTATATGGACTATGACTATGCTGCAAAAAACAAAGTGTCCATACTACCCAAGGCACAACCCGAGAGGTTTCATACTGTGGATGGTACATCTTTGGTATCCGGCTTGGTCACACAGAATACTTCCCTTGTCAGCATGAAGACCGAAGACGGACACATTGAATCGATCTCATTCGATCTAATCAAGGCTCCTCAATATCAGGTCATATTGGGTATTCCGTGGTTGCAACACCACAACCCTGCTATTGATTGGGTAAAGAAGAGTGTTCGCTTACCTTCTTTGGAGTGTAATGAACACTGTTTTCAGGACACGTATGTATGCCCGGAGTCTTCTTGTCAAGCTCTGGTGGCTTCCTTGTCTGTCATAGGCGCCATCGCTCGTGACACCAGTATAGACATTCCTCCTGAATACGAATCCTTTCGGGATGTGTTCGATAAGGGCAGGGCAGATCAATTGCCTCCTCATAGGCCATATGATTGTCCGATAGACCTGTTACCAGGGGCCAAGATACCAGCCAGCAGAGTCTATTCCCTTACCTTACCAGAGGACAAGATTCTGAAGGAATACATAGATAAAGCCTTGGCCACAAGCTTTATTAGGCCTTCAAAGTCCCCTGCGGCATCTCCACTATTTTTCGTCCCTAAGAAGGAGGGGGACCTGCGCCCTTGTATAGACTACAGGGCATTGAATGCAATTACTGTAAAAATCCAGTACCCTCTTCCGTTGATATCAGTGCTTTTGGATCAACTTGGTTCGTCAGTGGCGATCACTAAACTTGACCTCAGGGGTGCCTATAATCTCGTTCGGATTAGAGCGGGGGACGAGTGGAAAACTGCCTTTAAGACACATTATGGGTTATTTGAATACCTAGTGATGCCGTCCGGACTCTGTAATGGCCCGGCCACCTTCCAGGCATTCATGAACGACATCTTCCATGACTACCTGGACCAATTTGTTGTAATTTATCTGGATGATATCCTTATCTACTCATCCTCTATGAAGGATCACTACGTACATGTGCGTCTTGTGTTGCAAAGGTTGAGGGAGAACCACCTGTACGTCAAGGCAGAGAAGTGTGTTTTTAATTACACCGAGGTGGAATTTCTTGGTTATGACTTGACCAGCCGTGGCATTCGAATGAGTCACTCCAAGGTTAGAGCGATTCTGGAATGGCCCATTCCTACCTCTGTCAAGGCATTGCAGTCCTTCCTGGGATTCTCCAACTTTTATCAGAGTTTTATCCATTCATTTTCATCGATCTCTGCTCCTTTAACGGCACTGACCAGCTCCAAGAAACCGTATGCGTGGAATCCGGAGGCACAGCAGGCCTTTGAAATTCTGAAGGCCGCCTTCTCGACGGCACCGGTCTTGCAACACCCGGACCCTCTCCTCCCTTTCCTAGTGGAGGCGGATGCCTCCGGTTCAGCTATCGGGGCAGTGTTGTCACAGGAATGTCCTGATTCAGGGGAGATACATCCAGTTGCATATTTTTCCAGGAAATTGACCCCGTACGAACGCAATTATCCGATCACAGAGCGTGAGTTATTAGCCATCAGAGAAGCCTTTGCAGAATGGCGTCATCATCTGTTGGGTGCCCGTCATCAGGTTACTGTCTATTCGGACCATCGCAGCCTCCTTGCCTTTAAATCAATGAAATGCATTATGGCCCGACAAGCACGTTGGCATCTTTTCTTTTCCCAGTTTAATTTTGTCATCACATACCGACCGGCTCGTCTCAATGCCTGTGCCGACGCTCTTTCGAGGTTATCCCACGGTACTTGTATTCCTAAGGCCGATCGTCCCCTGCTGTTACCTAAAAGGGTGGTTTGTGCCTGCACTCCTCAGCCTTCGCTCCGTGCCCTTATCTCATCCTGGGTAACTTCAAATAAGGAGGAATGCGACTCATTAAACCTCGACATTGTACAGGGCTTGCCTTATATCCAGGGTCGTCTCTTTATAACTCCTGGAGAAGCACGTCTTCGGGCCCTAGCCTGGTCACACGATTCCTTGATGGCAGCCCATCCGGGGCAGCAAAAGACGCTGGAGGCATTGCGCCGCTGGGCTTGGTGGTCATCAATGCCCAGGGATGTCATCGATTATGTGGCCTCTTGCTCGGTGTGTGCTCAATGCCAAGTCTCTAGATCCAAGCCTGTGGGCCTTTTGCGTCCCCTTCCGGTGCCACATAAACCGTGGTATATGGTCTCCATGGACTTCATTGTGGACCTGCCTCCTTTAAACGGTTATGATACCGTCTGGGTAGTCATCGACTACTTTTCCAAGATGGCTCTGTTTGTTCCCTGCTTGGGTTTGCCTTCGGCCCCCGTCTTGGCTTCTTTGTTCCTCAAGCATGTCTTTCGTTTCTTTGGGCTTCCCTCTATCATTGTTTCAGACCGCGGCCCTCAGTTTACGTCTCGCTTCTGGAGGGCTTTGACTTCTTCACTTCACATTGACGATCGTTTCAGCTCTGCATATCATCCACAAACTGATGGACAGACTGAGAAGGCTAATGCCACTCTATAGCAATTCCTCCGATGCCTGTGTCTCCAATTTCAGTCTACCTGGTTGGAGATGCTCGCCCCTGCCGAATTTGCCTACAATAATTCGGTACACTCCGCCTCAGGTGTATCACCGTTTTTTGCCTTATATGGATTCCATCCACGCTCTTTGCCTTTGGATCGGCACTCCCCATTGACAACCCGGCCGCTCAGGCTTGTGTAAGAGAATTGGAGTCGGTCCGTAGGGGAGTTCAATCCCACCTTCTGCTTGCCCAGGAGAGAGCAAAAAAGTACGCTGACCGACATAGGATTGCAGCCCCGGAATACAGAGTGGGCATGAAAGTTTGGCTGTCTACGCGTAATCTGCGCATTCCTGGCAAACGTATGCTGCTGCCGAAGTTTGTGGGTCCTTTCCCCATTACGGAAGTTTTGAATCCTGTGGCAGTGCGTCTTTCTTTGCCTGCTTCATGGAAACTGCATCCGGTGTTCCATGTATGTCTCATCAAGCCTTGCTTTCCCTCTACGCGTCTACCTACGCGACCTCGCCATGTTCGCGTGGATGGCGAGGACGAGTATGCTGATATCTTGGACTTTCAACTCCGCAGGGGTCACCATTTTATCTGGTCGACTGGAAGGGGTACGTTCCTGAGGACAGGTCTTGGGAACCCTTGAGCAATATTCACTCACCTGTACTCCTGCGTCGCTTCCATGCCCGCAAGGGGTTGCCGCCGCCTTTGGGGGCGGATGCTGTTATGGGTCGACGTTCACCTCGTCCTGTGCGGAAAACCTGGCCACCTGCGTCCCTAGCACTTCGGTTTCCCAGTGCAGCTACCAGGAAGGTCAGGAGGTTTGTGGCGCTTCCCAAAAGGATACGGCATAATGCTGCTCCATTCTATACACGATGGCAGCTGCCGTGGAAGTTAGCAACTCGAAACGCAACTACACTTCCCAGAAAACCTAGCTCTGTGCGGTAGTTCAGCTGTGGAGCCTCGCGTTGGCTTGCCCCGCCTCCCTCACTGATGTAATCCGTGGTTGCAGCCAGGACGCCGCTTCTGTTTACAGCTACTCCCGGCATTTAGAAGTTCCTCCTTTGAGTGCCAAACCCTTTGTCTCTTTACAGAATCGACTCGGATTGTTTACTGGACCCGGTATTGGAATTCCCTTGTTGACTTGTCTTCCTGTGTACCGAACCTCTGTTTTGCTTCCACGGACTCTGCTAGAAAAGGTTTTGTCTTTGTTTTCGCCTGCACGTGTACCGGAACCCTGTTTTCTCCCGGACTTCTCTTCTACACACTTTTGCCATAGTCGCTGTCCGCTAGTGTGCCAGACCTCGCCTGCCTTCAACTTACCTTACTTTAGAACTGCCATCCCGACTGGTTGTTACCTTCATTCTTCAGTCACCAGTGGTAAGACTTTTCTGCCTTACGAACTGAACTTTTGTATTGAACTTTGTTTTTCCTGTGCACTTAAGGACGCTCTGCAGCTGTGCACCATCCCGAATCCAGTGTGACCCTGGTGCCGCCCGGGTATTAGTATCCTACTAACATTTCCCTTTTTCTTATTTGATCCCTGTCGTTGTGTTCTGAACTCCTCAAATCCTTCAGTCCTTCTCCACTGGTAAGATCCTGTCCACCTCCTGATTTGTGTCATAGCTTAAATCAGTTAGGTTCTAAGTCTTGTTATATTCCTAGGTGATTCCCGGTTTTGTGCCATACTTCCATACAACGGGGGGAAAAAGCTCAGGTATTCCATCGATTAGTAAGACTTACAGGGGACAAGTGTTACCTTCGTATTACTTACTTGTTGTTCTTTCCTTTGCAGCCTGGTTTGTGGCGGTGCGTTCTCCCTGCCCTTCTGGGTGATCAGTCCACTTGCCTGGTTAATTACAGCAAGAGGTCATATCATTTAGAAGGTCTTATTCCCTCACAGAGAGGAGGCTTGGGTGGAGGCTCTACCCAAAGCTCTTCAAGCAACTTCCTGGTTTTTGGTTCTACTCTCCGGTTTCACGCACTCATCTCACCGGTGAGTAACAAAAGGAGTGTGCTGTTACATGCACTGGTCATTCGATGACCACAAAAACTATTACGGAAACCTTGAAGGAATAACAAAGATATGGCAGCCCAGAGCAAAAGGACTGTCATATAAGGATGGAGTCGACAAGTCGACCAGAGGGGGGACAGAAGAGGGATGGGGAAGTTTACCCTCTCTTCCCCCTCCTATAAGATACATGACATGGAAGAATGCCAGGATACACTGCAAACGCCCATACTATTTTGGACCAATTCCTAGTGCTCCAATGATCGACAAGTATATCGAGAGGTACTCCCTCAGCAAGCCCTATAGGCCAGGGGTGCTACAAGTCTACCCCAGAGTGGATGAGTAGCCCCAGGCTGCAACCAACGACACGTCAATTGACAGTATAGATTAAAGTGCCAAGAAGCCATGTTGCTGATGTCGATAGAGACACCAAGACTTAACAGTGTTCGACATGAGGCACATGTCCCATCCGCACTTCAGGACATAAACACACGCTGGAATACACGAAGAACACAAGCGTACAGTTCTATTGTTAGAGGACAGATACATGTGCATAATGTCATTGCTTTATTATTTTGCCATTTGCTAAACGAAGCAACTCAGAAACTGCAAGAAGCAAGAGATCCTGAATAAAGCAGCAGTTGCTTACAAGCGAATAACCTAGCACCTATGGGACCTGACAGAGCCAAGTGTGACTAACCTATGGAGAATAAAGAATAGCACAGACAATGTAAAAGCCGCATAATGGTTTAGGAAAATTACAGTAGACAACAAGCCTGTCAGCAAGAGCTGAGCTGAGTTGAATTCAGGCTGATCAGTGAGCAAACATGTGAGGCAGGACCCACTGCCAAGGCCACCAGATACGGATGACATTCCATTCCCTGAACAACAGTAGCACCAGCTGCAATAAATGTGAATAATTCTTCAAAGCTCCAAATCATGGTCTTGGAATACGTGGCCCGGCCGACTCAGACAAGGACAGCAACCAGCGCTGGGAAAGGGAGCCGATCTCACGCCACTAGACAGAAGCTCACAACAAATATGTTTCAGTGTGAGACAAGTGTTGCACTGAGCAAAAGAGCACTATCATAGACTAAGGTGGCACACTCAAGTTACAATGCAGACACATGGTCATTCGTGTTACCTTAAGAAGGCACATCAAGAGCTGAGAACCTTTGTGGATCTCAGACCTGGGGACTTCAGCTCTGGCCAATCACGGTTTTGTATCCTTGGGGTGGTAGCAATGGGCAAGAACCAATAGTAAGACCCTCACACTGCAATATTGTTATGGATATTGATTTGGGGATGGCCCAGGCCACTCACCTGACATGCGAGAGCCAGTAGATTAACACCTATAGTATCCACTATAGGTGGACTATTACTCAGTACCCAATCCAGTGGTCCATTAGGTATCTTGGAGAAGTGCCTAGGTTGTAGTATCACTCTGACGTCATTTGGGTACAAAACTGGCCTGCGAGCCAGGAGAAGTTGCGACATCCACTGATTTCTTCTGTCCCTGTACTGATCCCTGTTGGTTATTGCTGTAATAAACTGCTGTGTAACTTGCCATTTGACTGAGTCACCCTTTTGTCCTGTGGAAGGTTTTGGGCCTTCTGAGAGTCTGCATACTCCTAGTGGCCCTCTGGTTTACCTGGGAGTTTGTCCCAAAAAAGTCCTTTTTGGTTTTGGCGCTTTGGTGGCATAAGCCACCTATCGCCAAAACATTGGTAATGGAAATGTTTTTTTTAAAAAGAGAAAGGGAAGTTCGGGAGCAGTGTATGCAATAGGCATGGCCAAAGCACCAACTGGGGCTTGACACTCTCACTCACATCTGCTGGCATGCTGCTGGTGCCGGGGAGCTGTGCGCGCTCTGACGTAGAAGCAAAATGACTTAACTTAATTATATACCCGTTATTATTTTCATTTGTTTGCAGCAATCATTTTTTATCACTTAAACGACTGTTGGACTATGTTCAAAGTCTGCCGCGGAGTAATCGAGCCAAAGCTGCAATGCACAGCTCCAGAGAGACATGGCCCACATGTGCTCTGTTCTCACTTGGCCTGGCTGATAACAAAACCAGCAGCCAGCTGCCAGCCCCACTCCCTCATCCAAATCCAAGTTAAGCCTGTAGCTGCAACGAGGGCGCACGCTCATCCAGCAACCCTCTGCAGTCTCAGGCTGGTTGTTAAATAGCTTGTTTTGCTCATTTGTCCGCACTAAGTGGTTTTCATATCTTCTGCAGCGTGCACTCCTTTTAGTTTCTGATCTAATGTTGCATAGGTGTTATTCCAGATCAGAAGTTGCATGTAGTGAATGGTTTTCGTAAATATTCTTCCCAAGGGAGGTGGTCACGGATGTGGGTGGAAGGGGGTTCCAGAGACTCACAAGTTGAAGCACTCGGGTCAGGGTCGGTTATCAGGGCACTCAAATCTGATGCACCTAAGGGATGGGGCTGTGCGCCAGTAATTGGGACCGGTGGGGCGGGGGTAGCCAAGCTGTATGAACACCATGTGGCGGGGTTGTACACCAGCGGGTATCCATGCCAAGCATATCCTGCTACATTATACTTAAGATCAGTTCTGTGTATGCCATGTTCTCACCGCAGTTACATGTGCAGAGATTCAAGTGAGACAAAGGGCCTCCTTACAAGCATGGAGGTAATGAAAAAAGGAAGGCGGAATGGTATTACCAGCATCGATTACCGGTCCGGGTCATTACGAGCCGACAACCCGTTAATGCCGCCCCCGCCCGTACTGTGACCCTTCTTAGCAGCATGTGCGCATACATGCTCCCCTTCACAATGGCAATACCGGGATGCCGCTAACAGGAGGACATCACAAGTCACGCAGGCCTGCACTTACCGGCATACTGAAGGCGATAAATAGGGCATGCACGATGGCCATATTACAGGCATCGCGGACCACCCGTAAACAGCAACCTGCAGTGTAGCCAACTGCCACAGGTGCACACAATCACCACAGGTGGAGTCAAAGGAGCCTATCCCAGCACAAAAGGAGCACACCGACAAACCACACCCCTCCCAACACCAAAATGATCCCACTTGCTGTAGCAATCCTGGGGCTGGAGGACATGCCTGCACTGCTACCCCAGCAACAACAACAACAGGCAGCACAGAGGAGATGCAGGAGGAGAAGGAGGGTGAGACAGGCCCAGCAAGTCCCACCAGTGCAGCCAGTGGTACCACATAGGCAGCCACCAATCACTTGCATCAGAGCCAGTCCATTTAACCTAACCCCTGTGCAGATCCACACCCTGTACTGGTTGGACCCGGACTCCATCACCACCATAGTGGACATGATACACGACGACATTGTCAGCCTGATAGAAATCCACACTGCCACCCCCCCTCTACTGAAGGTAGTGTCTGTGCTCCACTTCCTGGCCATAGGCACCTACCAGCACACAGTGGGCGAGCTGCATGGCATATCACAACCACTCTTTTCACGCATGCTGACCCAAGTGCTGGATGCCCTCCTGAAGCATGCAGACAACCACATATCCCTAGCACGGACAGCCCAGGAGCTCGCAGACACTAAAGTCAGCTTCCATGCACTGGCAGGCATGCCCAATTGTCGGTGCCCTCGACTGCACCCATGTAGAATTGGTGGTCCCTCATGCCATTGAGGTGGTGTACCGCAATCGTAAACAATACCACTCCTTCAATGTGCAGATGGTATGTGACTCCACCAGGATGATCACACATTGTTGTGCCCGATACACCGGATCCACACATGATTCCTTAGTGCTGCATAACTCCATGCTACCCCGCTACTTGGAGCGACATGCTGGACGACGTGCCTGGCTGCTTGGTTAGTTGCCTTACAGGCCCATGGCAGCGCAGTTGGGGGGTTGAGTCAGGGGGGCGATGCATTCTTCACCTGGGTTGAGATTGGCTGGGGATGCATACTCCACCTGGGTGAGATTGGCAGGGATGCATACTCTACCTGGGTGAGATTGGGGGGGATGCATACTCCACCTGGGTGAGATTGGAGGGGGGATGCATACTCCACCTGGGTGAGATGGCGGGGGATGCATACTACACCCGGGTGAGAATGGGTGGGGAGTGGACAATGCACATACGGCAAAACACTGTAGCCCTGAACATCCCAACCTGAACATGACACATCAATGGCATACATAAAACCAATGCTGCACAGCAATGATATGCCAGACGTACAAACAGGCCACCATGGGAATGTCAAGCGATGGATGACAAAACGTGATCGCACCTGT
This sequence comes from Ambystoma mexicanum, assembly GCF_040938575.1. Taxonomy (NCBI): domain Eukaryota; kingdom Metazoa; phylum Chordata; class Amphibia; order Caudata; family Ambystomatidae; genus Ambystoma; species Ambystoma mexicanum. The sequence goes on along the minus strand of NC_090928.1, from coordinate 1,175,408,087 downwards.
GGCAATGCCGCTATTGGAAATACATACAGAGTACCACACATCACCAACATGGGTGTTTAAACATTGTTCCGCATCCAAAGTACATCTGCATCTGCATGCAAGTTAACGCCCTGCATCATCTGGACAACGCAATCCACAGCAGTAGACCATAGTACAGTACACATTGCGTCAAATGAAATGGCGTGCATGCCTCCAGGGACATGTGCATGTCAACAACGAATAGCTGCAGCCATGGTAGTGATCATTAAGGTCTGATATCGACTAACACATACCTCATTGTGCCCCCATGAAGGTGATGGTGGCTATCCCTTGAAGCCGTGGCTACTTATCCCTGTACAGAACCCGCAGAACAGTCACGAAGAGGAGTACAATCGTGTTCATACCCGTAACCGTGTTGTGATTGAGCAGACCTTTGGCCTGTTGAAGGCACAGTTCCGCTGTCTCAGCAGATCTGGTGGAGCACTCCTTTACGGGCCTGAGAAGGTGGCAAAGATCACTATGGACTGTGCCATGCTGCACAACATGTGCATCCGGAGAAACGTACCAATGCCACCTGACATTGACCTGCATGCACCGGGTGAGGAGGATGATGATGATGATGGAGGAGGAGCAGCACCCCTGCCAGTTTGCGATGCACAGGATGGCTGTGCTGTGCGCCAATCACTGATTGACTATTTCTTCTGAACCACAGGGATGCTGATGGGTCTGTGTTAGTACTACACTGGGCACTGGGGTCGTGTGGATATGGACACAGGGTGTGTGGGGAGTTGGGCACTATGCACTGTCATGAATCGAATAAACACACATGAAATGAACAATGTCCAGTCATGAAATGATTTTTAACACAACGGGTGTATTGGAAAATGAACAATATAGTGCTATAACCCTCCACCTCACACACACCCCATACCACCTATACCCCCCAACACCCCAAACAAGAGCCACCTATCACCAAAACATTGGTAATGTAAATGTTTTTTTAAAAAAGAGAAAGGGAAGTTCGGGAACAGTGTATGCAATAGGCATGGCAACTTGCCTAGCTTAGTGCTGAGATGGCCAAAGCACCAACTGGGCCTTGACACTCTCACTCACATCTGCTGGCATGCTGCTGATGCCGGGAAGCTGTGCGCGCTCTGACGTAGAAGCAAAATGACTTAACTTAATTATATACCCGTTATTATTTTCATTTGTATGCAGCAATAATTTTTTATCACTTAAACGACTGTTGGACTATGTTCAAAGTCTGCCGCGGAATAATCGAGCCAAAGCTGCAATGCACAGCTCCAGAGAGACATGGCCCACATGTGCTCTGTTCTCACTTGGCCTGGCTGATAACAAAACCAGCAGCCAGCTGCCAGCCCCACTCCCTCATCCAAATCCAAGTTAAGCCTGTAGCTGCAACGAAGGCGCACGCTCATCCAGCAACCCTCTGCAGTCTCAGGCTGGTTGTTAAATAGCTTGTTTTGCTCATTTGTCCGTACTAAGTGGTTTTCATATCTTCTGCAGCGTGCACTACTTTTAGTTTCTGATCTAATGTTGCATAGGTGTTATTCCAGATCAGAAGTTGCATCTAGTGAGTGTTTTTCGTAAATATTCTTCCCAAGGGAGGTGGTCACGGATGTGGGTGGAAGGGGGTTCCAGAGACTCACAAGTTGAAGCACTCGGGTCAGGGTCGGTTATCAGGGCACTCAAATCTGATGCACCTAAGGGATGGGGCTGTGCGCCAGTAATTGGGACCGGTGGGGCGGGGGTAGCCAAGCTGTATGAACACCATGTGGCGGGGTTGTACACCAGCGGGTATCCATGCCAAGCATATCCTGCTACATTATACTTAAGATCAGTTCTGTGTATGCCATGTTCTCACCGCAGTTACATGTGCAGAGATTCAAGTGAGACAAAGGGCCTCATTACAAGCATGGAGGTAATGAAAAAAGAAAGGCGGAATGGTATTACCAGCATCGATTACCGGTCCGGGTCATTACGAGCCGACAACCCGTTAATGCCGCCCCTGTCCGTACTGTGACCCTTCTTAGCAGCATGTGCGCATACATGCTCCCCTTCACAACGGCAATACCGGGATGCCGCTAACAGGAGGACATCACAAGTCATGCAGGCCTGCACTTACCGGCATACTGAAGGCGATAAATAGGGCATGCACGATGGCCATATTACAGGCATCGCGGACCACCCGTAAACAGCAACCTGCAGTGTAGCCAACTGCCACAGGTGCACACAATCACCACAGGTGGAGTCAAAGGAGCCTATCCCAGCACAAAAGGAGCACACCGACAAACCACACCCCTCCCAACACCAAAATGATCCCACTTGCTGTAGCAATCCTGGGGATGGAGGACATGCCTGCACTGCTACCCCAGCAACAACAACAACAACAGGCAGCACAGAGGAGATGCAGGAGGAGAAGGAGGGTGAGACAGGCCCAGCAAGTCCCACCAGTGCAGCCAGTGGTACCACATAGGCAGCCACCAATCACTTGCATCAGAGCCAGTCCATTTAACCTAACCCCTGTGCAGATCCACACCCTGTACTGGTTGGACCCGGACACCATCACCACCATAGTGGACATGATACACGACGACATTGTCAGCCTGATAGAAATCCACACTGCCATCCCCCCTCTACTGAAGGTAGTGTCTGTGCTCCACTTCCTGGCCATAGGCACCTACCAGCACACAGTGGGCGAGCTGCATGGCATATCACAACCACTCTTTTCACGCATGCTGACCCAAGTGCTGGATGCCCTCCTGAAGCATGCAGACAACCACATATCCCTAGCACGGACAGCCCAGGAGCTCGCAGACACTAAAGTCAGCTTCCATGCACTGGCAGGCATGCCCAATTGCGTCGGTGCCCTCGACTGCACCCATGTAGAATTGGTGGTCCCTCATGCCATTGAGGTGGTGTACCGCAATCGTAAACAATACCACTCCTTCAATGTGCAGATGGTATGTGACTCCAGCAGGATGATCACACATTGTTGTGCCCGATACACCGGATCCACACATGATTCCATGGTGCTGCATAACTCCATGCTACCCCGCTACATGGAGCGACATGCTGGACGACGTGCCTGGCTGCTTGGTAAGTTGCCTTACAGGCCCATGGCAGTGCAGTGGGGTGGTTGAGCCCGGGGGGCGATGCATACTTCACCTGGGTGAGATTGGGGGGGGACGCATACTCCACCTGGGTGAGATTGGCAGGGATGCATACTCTACCTGGGTGAGTTTGGGGGGATGCATACTCTACCTGGGTGAGATTGGGGGAGATGCATACTCCACCTGGGTGAGATTGGAGGGGGGATGCATACTCCACCTGGGTGAGATGGCGGGGATGCATACTACACCTGGGTGAGAATGGGTGGGGAGTGGACAATGCACATACGGCGAAACACTGTAGCCCTGAACATCCCAACCTGAACATGACACATCAATGGCATACATAAAACCAATGCTGCACAGCAATGATATGCCAGACATACAAACAGGCCACCATGGGAATGTCAAGCGATGGATGACAAAACGTGATCGCACCTGTGGCAATGCCGATATTGGGAATACATACAGAGTACCACACATCACCAACATGGGTGTTTAAACATTGTTCCGCATCCAAAGTACATCTGCATGCAAGTGAACACCCTGCATCATCTGGACAACGCAATCCACACCAGCAGACCATAGTACAGTACACATTGCGTCAAATGAAATGGCGTGCATGCCTCCAGGGACATGTGCATGTCAACAACGAATAGCTGCAGCCATGGTAGTGATCACTAAGGTCTGATATCGACTAACACATACCTCATTGTGCCCCCATGAAGGTGATGGTGGCTATCCCTTGAAGCCGTGGCTACTTATCCCTGTACAGAACCCGCAGAACAGTCACGAAGAGGAGTACAATCGTGTTCATACCCGTACCCGTGTTGTGATTGAGCAGACCTTTGGCCTGTTGAAGGCACAGTTCCGCTGTCTCAGCAGATCTGGTGGAGCACTCCTTTACGGGCCTGAGAAGGTGGCAAAGATCACTATGGACTGTGCCATGCTGCACAACATGTGCATGCGGAGAAACGTACCAATGCCACCTGACATTGACCTGCATGCACCGGGTGAGGAGGATGATGATGATGATGGAGGAGGAGCAGCACCCCTGCCAGTTTGCGATGCACAGGATGGCTGTGCTGTGTGCCAATCACTGATTGACTATTTCTTCTGAACCACAGGGATGCTGATGGGTCTGTGTTAGTACTACACTGGGCACTGGGGTCGTGTGGATATGGACACAGGGTGTGTGGGGAGTTGGGCACTATGCACTGTCATGAATCGAATAAACACACATGAAATGAACAATGTCAAGTCATGAAATGATTTTTAACACAACGGGTGTATTGGAAAATGAACAATATAGTGCTATAACCCTCCATCTCACACACACCCCATACCCCCTACACCCCCCCAACACCCCAAACACCCCCAACACCCCAAACACCCCCAACACCACCTCCCCCAACCCATTGTCATCCCACACACAATGTGCCATTCATGAGTTTTGCAAGGTGGCAGTTGGCACATGCAGGGTGGTCCTGCTACTTCTGGCCCCTCTTTGGGTCTGGGGGCAGCATGTCCGTTTGGTGTGCGCTGCGCCTGATCATGCGCACAGGACTTGAGGGAGTCGAGCTGGCAGGTGTGGTGGATGGGGTGGAGGTGGATGGGTGTGCGACTGCCAGAGCAGTTTGTTTCTGCTGCATATTCTCCACGATCCTGCCAAGGAACCATGTAACCGCAGCTAGGCTGTCTCTGATCACTATGGTGTTGGCATTCATGGCAGTAATGGAAGCCGCATTTGCCTCCTAAATCTCGCAGCGGGTCTGTTCTCCCTCTGCCACATACTGGCGGACCAGCTCAATCAAACTGTCCTGCCGGGCCTCAACCCTCATGACGTGGGCTTCCATGTCTGTGGGGGCTGTGGAGGTGGATGGTGCAGTGGCAGATTGGCCCAATGCTGGACTGCCCTCCGATGTGGTGGACTGATGTGGACTGGCCAGTAATATGGCATCTTCTAGCATGGGCATACTGGTGTGCCCTGTGTGGATTGCAGGGGGGTGGGCTGGGGACCGGGTTTATGCAGACATACAACATGGATGTTGTTCTCTATGTCTGAGAATTCCTCCGCGTGGCACTCCACGTCGCTGAGGGGGGCAATGGCTGCTACCTCCCCTATGGAACTTGTGGCAGCTGACTGCGTTCCATCAGCCTCTGCCTCTATAGGAGTTGTCGACTCCATTGTGGCCGTGTTGTCGGCTGCTGTTGTCTCCTCCTCTGCTGCCCTGACCTCTACTGCTGGCCTTTTTTGCACTCTGGGCGTTGTTGTTGCCCTGGAGGTGGAAGGCCCAGTGCCTTCTTGTCTGGCCCTGCTACCCTTTGTGGATGTAGTGGCCTTTGGGGCAGACTCCTGGCCTTCACTTTCTGCGTCTGTGCCTGTGGGGGAACAAGAGATGCAGGGCATCAGTGATGGTGGTACGTGCAAGATGCATGATTTGGTGCTGTTCTGTATTTCACATTTCATGCATTGCTTTCTTGTAGTTGTGACGCTCATGGCACTTGCAATGTGTGGGGGCCATATTGGCATACGCCGTGGACTCTCATTTCTGGACTGATGTGCTCTAGGTGGCATACCGTTGTATTGCGGTTTGCGTGATGTGTGACATGTGATTGATCCCTGTGTGTTGGTTGTCTGTTGGTAATGGTATTGGCACGCAGCATGCATTTCACTGTGCAAGGGTTTGGGCCACCATCTGGACATGGATCTGTATATGTGTGTATGATGGCCCATCCATTGGCTTGGTTCATTTTCACATCTGTTGTGCTACGCCATGCTTTGATTTACTGGGGTTTGCGGGGTCACTCACCTCCATCTCCCGATGTCGCCGCACCTGTCTCCATTTCTCCGAAGCCCTTGATCGACTCCATATTTATTGTGGTGCTGCAGGTCTCCTCCCATCGCATCACTTTGGTGAGTCAGTGGTCCTCACCGCCTGTAGCCATGGCCTCCCTGAGGTTTGATGATAGTATGTTTCGCACCCGGAGATGTAGATCGTCCCACCTCTTTTTGCAGTCTTTCACCATGCGGGGGGTGGTGACAACCTCTGTCACCTTCCATGCCAACTCCTCCCATATTTGTTTTTTTCGCAGTTTGGCTTCGCGTTTCAAGTTGTTGGCAAACACCTCATCCGCATGGGCTGCCAGCGTATCCACAAGCATGTTGAGCTCCTTGTCAGAGAAGTGCTTCTTGCGCAAGCAGGGGGTGGACCTCCGAGTTGCCTTTGACATGATGGGTTGATTGGGCCTGATCTCCACTCTGTAGCACTGCTGTGTTAAGAGGATTGCAATGGATTGTGTTTTTTTAAGATGGCCGCCGGCGCATTTCCCAATGTTGGGGTTTCCCAATGTTGCTGTGCAGCAATTACCGGCATGGGGGTTCGCGCGTGCTCGGGCTCTCGTAATCAGCCGCTATTAGCTGCATCGAGGGTGCAAGGATGCGCTAATGCCACCATGCTGGTACTGACTGCGTTTTAACCTCCATGCTCGTAATGAGGCCCATAGACGAAGTGTCGCATTGTCCATAACCACCTTTTCCCACTGAAAATTAGTTATCCACTTATGGAATGATCAGTGCACAAACATGTACACGTTGTGTGGCCTGAGAGATAGCTCTGCTGTCTCAGAAAGGGGGCACCCACAAGCGTTTAACCTGTGGGATACCTCCACGGTGGATGGCGACCTATGGGTGCTAAGGGGATGGCTCTGCTATCTAAGGTATGGACAACAAAGTTGTGTGCAACCTGAGGGGTTGGCTCTGCTATCTAAGGTATGGACAACAAAGTTGTGTGCAACCTGAGGGGTTGGCTCTGCTATCTAAGGTATGGACAACAAAGTTGAGTGCAACCTGAGGGGTTGGCTCTGCTATCTAAGTAAGAACAAAGCAGGTGTTTGCAGAAAGAGGGATGGTTCCTCTCTATAAGGCATGGACTAAGAAGGTGTATGCAACCTGGGGGATGGCTCTGCCATCTAATGCCAGAGACTGGCATCAGTGTAACCCGAGGGTGGTGTTGCTTGGCTAAGGGCCTAGACTATGAGGGCTGTGTAGCGAGAGGGATACATCTGCTGTCTAAAGAGAGTACATAGAAGTAGAGCTATGCTGCCTAATGTCAGTGATGTGGCATTTGATTACCCCGAGAGATAGCTCTGTTGTCTAATGCCAGGGACTTTGATGGCTGTAACCCACGTATGGTGCTGGTGTCTAGGACCTGTCCTGTATGAATGAGTGGCACATGTTCTGTATAAGGGCAGAGATTGTGAAACATGGGGTCGGAGTGTTGTCTCAAGCCAAAGGCAGAGATTTATGTGTAACCCGAAGTACAGATAGCACTGCTGTCAAAGTCCTGAGACTGACGACTGTGTGAACAGAGGGTAAACACTGCTGTCTGGTGAATGATGCTGTGAAGTCTGTGTGAGCCGATTCAGAACTTTGCTGTGAAAGGCTGAGATTGTACATTTTGTGTCATCTAACGGACAGTACTGCTGTCTGGTGCTTGAGATTGTGTTGTTTGTGGGCTGATGGATAGCCCTGCAGTCTGAGACATTGAGGTCTGTGTGATCCCAGGAATAGCTCTGCTGTCTGGTCCCCCAGACTGTGATGTATTTGTGACCCGAGGGATAGCTCAGCTGTCTGGTCCTCCAGACTGTGAGTTCTGTGTGACCCAGGGGATAGCTCTACAGTCTGAGACATTGAGGTCTGTGTGATTCCAGGAATAGCTCTGCTGTCTGGGCCCCTTGACTGTGAAGTATGTGTGACCCGGGGATAAGCTCAGCTGTCTGGTCCTCCAGATTATGTGGTATGTGTGACCTGGGGATAGCTCAGCTGTCTGGTCCTCCAGATTGTGAGGTCTGTGTGACCCGGGACATAGCTCTGCAGTGTGAGACATTGAGGTATGTGTGATCCCAGGAATAGCTCTTCTGCCTGGTCCCCCAGACTGTGATGTATGTGTGACCAGAGGAATAGCTCAGCTGTCTGGTCCTCCTGATTGTGAGATCTGTGTGACCCGGGGGATAGCTATGCAGTCTGAGACATTGAGGTCTGTGTGATCCCAGGAATAGCTCCTCTGTCTGGGCCCCCAGACTGTGAGGTATGTGTGACTCGGGGGATAGCTCAGCTGTCTGGTCCTCCAGACTCTGAGGTCTGTGTGACCCCGGGGGATAGCTCTGCAGTCTGAGACATTGAGTTCTGTGTGATCCCAGGAATTGCTCTTCTGTCTGGTCCCCCAAACTATAAGGTCAGTGTGAGCTGTGGGATAGCTCAGCTGTCTGGTCCTCCAGACTGTGAGGTCTGTGTGACCCAGAGGATAGCTCTGCAGTCTGAGACATTGAGGTCTGTGTGATCCCAGGAATAGCTCTTCTGTCTGGTCCCCCAGACTCTGATGTATGTGTGACCCGGGGGATAGCTCAGCTGTATGATCCTCCAGATTGTGAGGTCTGTGTGACCCAGAGGATAGCTCTGCAGTCTGAGACATTGAGGTCTGTGTGATCCCAGGAATAGCTCTTCTGTCTTGTCCCCCAGACTGTGAGGTCTGTGTGACTCGGGCAATAGCTCAGCTATCTGGTCCTCCAGACTGTGAAGTCTATGTGACTCAGGGGATAGCTCTGCAGTCTGAGACATTGAGGTCTGTGTGATCCCAGGAATAGCTCTTCTGTCTGGTCCCCCAGACTGTGAGGTCAGTGTGACCCGGGGGATAGATCAGCTGCCTGGTTCTCCAGACTGGGAGGTCTGTGTGACATGGGGGATAGCTCTGCAGTCTGAGACATTGAGGTCTGTGCGATCCCACAAATAGCTCTTCTGTCTGGTCCCCCAGATTACGAGGTCCTTGTGACCCAGGGGATAGCTCAGCTGTCTGGTCCTCCAGACTGTGAAGTCTATGCGACCCGGGGGATAACTCTGCAGTCTGAGACATTGAGTTCTGTGTGATCCTAGGAATTGCTCTTCTGTCTGGTCCCCCAGACTGTGAGGTCAGTGTGACCCGGGGGATAGCTCAGCTGTCTGGTCCTCCAGACTGTGAGGTCTGTGTGACCCGGGGGATAGCTCTACAGTCTGAGACATTGAGGTCTGTGTGATCAAAGGAATAGCTCTTCTGTCTGGTCCCCCAGACTGCGATGTATGTGTGACCCAGGGGATAGCTCAGCTGTCTGGTCCTCCTGACGGAGAGGTCTGTGTGACCCGGGGATAGCTCTGCAGTCTGAGACATTGAGGTCTCTGTGATCCCAGGAACAGCTCCTCTGTCTGGTCCTACAGACTGTGAGATCAGTGTGACCCGGGGGAAAGCTCAGCTGCCTGGTCCTCCAGGCTGTGAGGTCTATGTGACCCGGGGGATAGCTCTGCAGTCTGAGACGTTGAGTTCTGTGTGATCCCAGGAATTGCTCTTCTGTCTTGTCCCCCAGACTGTGAGGTCAGTGTGACCCGGGGGATAGCTCAGAGTCTGGTCCTCCAGACTGTGAGGTCTGTGTGACCCGGGGGATAGCTCTGCAGTCTGAGAAATTGAGGTCTGTGTGATCCCAGGAATAGCGCTTGTGTCTGGTCCCCCAGACTGTGAGGTCTGTGTGACTTGGGGGATAGCTCAGCTGTCTGGTCCTCCAGACTGTGAGCTCTATGTGACCCGGGGGATAGTTCTGCAGTCTGAGACATTGAGGTCTGTGTGATCCCAGGAATATCTCTTCTGTCTGGTCCCCCAGACTGTGAGGTCTTTGTGACCCAGGGGATAGCTCAGCTGTCTGGTCCTCCAGACTGTGAGGTATGTGTGACCCAGGGGATAGCTCAGCTGTCTGGTCCTCCAGATTGTGAGGTCTGTGTGACCCAGGGGATAGCTCTGCAGTCTGAGACATTGAGGTATGTTTGATCCCAGGAATAGCTCTTCTGTCTGGTCCCCCAGACTGTGAGGTCTGTGTGACTCAGGTGATAGCTCAGCTGTCTGGTCCTCCAGACTGTGACGTCTATGTGACCCAGGGGATAGCTCTGCAGTCTGAGACATTGAGGTCTGTGTGATCCGAGGAATAGCTCTTCTGTCTGGTCCCCCAGACTGTGAGGTCAGTGTGACCCGGGGGATTGCTCAGCTGTCTGGTTCTCCAGACTGGGAGGTCTGTGTGACACGGGGGATAGCTCTGCCGTCTGAGACATTGAGGTCTGTGCGATCCCACAAATAGCTCTTCTGTCTGGTCCCCCAGACTATGAGGTCCTTGTGACCCAGGGGATAGCTCAGCTGTCTGGTCCTCCAGACTGTGAAGTCTATGTGACCCGGGGGATAGCTCTGCAGTCTGAGACATTGAGTTCTGTGTGATCCCAGGATTTGCTCTTCTGTCTGTTCCCCCAGACTGTGAGGTCAGTGTGACCCAGGGGATAGCTCAGCTGCCTGGTCCTCCAGACTGTGAGGTCTGTGTGACCCGGAGGATAGCTCTGCAGTCTGAGACACTGAGGTATGTGTGATCCCACGAAAAGCTCTTCTGCCTGGTCCCCCAGACTGTGATGAATGTGTGACCTGGGGGGATAACACAGCTGTCTGGTCCTCCTAACTGAGAGGTCTGTGTGACCTGGGGGATAGCTCAGCTGGCTGGTCCTCCAGACTGTGAGGTCTGTGTGACCCGGGGGATAGCTCTGCAGTCTGAGACATTGAGGTATGTGTGATCCCAGGAAAAGCTCTTCTGCCTGGTCCCCCAGACTGTGATGAATGTGTGACCTGGAGGGATAACTCAGCTGTCTGGTCCTCCTGACTGAGAGGTCTGTGTGACCTGGGGGATAGTTCTGCAGTGTGAGACATTGAGGTCTGTGTGATCCCAGGAATAGCTCCTCTCTCTGATCCCCCAGACTGTGAGGTCAGTGTGACCCGGGGGATAGCTCAGCTGTCTGGTCCTCCAGACTGTGAGGTCTGTGTGACCCAGGGGATAGCTCTGCAGTCTGAGACATTGAGGTCTGTGTGATCCCAGGAATAGCTCTTCTGTCTGGTCTCCCAGACTCTGAGGTCTGTGTGACCCAGGGGATAGCTCAGCTGTCTGGTCCTCCATACTGTGAGGTATGTGTGACCTGGGGGATAGCTCTGCAGTCTGAGACATTGCGGTATGTGTGATCCCAGGAATAGCTCTTCTGTCTGGTCCCCCAGTCTGTGATGTATGTTTGACCCGGGGGATAGCTCAGCCGTCTGGTCCTCCAGACTGTGAGGTATGTGTGACCTGAGGGATAGCCATGCAGTCTGAGACATTGAGGTCTGTGTGATCCCAGGAATCACTCTTCTGTCTGGTCCCTCAGACTGTGAGGTCTGTGTGACTCGGGGGATAGCTCAGCTGACTGAGCCTCCAGACTGTGAGGTCTATGTGACCCGGGGGATAGCTCTGCAGTCTGAGACATTGAGGTCTGTGTGATCCCAGGAATAGCTCTTCTGTCTGGTCCCCCAGACTCTGAGGTCAATGTGACCAGGGGGATAGCTCAGCTGTCTGATGCCCCAGAATGTGAGGTCTATGTGATCCGGGGGATAGATCTGGAGTCTGAGACATTGAGTTCTGTGTGACCCCAGGAATTGCATTTCTGTCTGGTCCCCCAGACTATGAGGTCAGTGTGACCCGGGGGATAGCTCAGCTGTCTGGTCCCCTAGACTTTGAGGTGTGTGTGACACAGGGGATAGCTCAGCTGTCTGGGCCTCTAGACTGTGAGGTCTGTGTGACCCAGGGGTTAGCTCTGCAGTCTGAGACATTGAGTTCTGTCTGGTCCCGCAGACTGTGCAGTCAGTGTGACCCGGGGGAGAGCTCAGCTGTCTGGTCCTCCAGATTGTGAGGTCTGTGTGACCCGGGGGATAGCTCTGCAGTCTAAGACATTGAGGTATGTGTGATCCCAGGAATAGCTCTTCTGTCTGGTCCCCCAGTCTGTGATGTATGTGTGACCCAGGGGATAGCTCAGCTGTCTGGTCCTCCTGACGGAGAGGTCTGTGTGACCCTGGGATAGCTCTGCAGTGTGAGACATTGAGGTCTGTGTGATCCCAGGAACAGCTCCTCTGTCTGGTCCTACAGACTGTGAGATCAGTGTGACCCGGGGGAAAGCTCAGCTGCCTGGTCCTCCAGGCTGTGAGGTCTATGTGACCCGGGGGATAGCTCTGCAGTCTGAGACGTTGAGTTCTGTGTGATCCCAGGAATTGCTCTTCTGTCTTGTCCCCCAGACTGTGAGGTCAGTGTGACTCGGGGGATAGCTCAACTGTCTGGTCCTCCAGACTGTGAGGTCTGTGTGACCCGGGAGATAGCTCTGCAGTCTGAGACATTGAGGTCTGTGTGATCCCAGGAATATCTCTTCTGTCTGGTCCCCCAGACTGTGAGGTCTTTGTGACCCAGGGGATAGCTCAGCTGTCTGGTCCTCCAGACTGTGAGGTATGTGTGACCCAGGGGATAGCTCAGCTGTCTGGTCCTCCAGATTGTGAGGTCTGTGTGACCCAGGGGATAGCTCTGCAGTCTGAGACATTGAGGTATGTTTGATCCCAGGAATAGCTCTTCTGTCTGGTCCCCCAGACTGTGAGGTCTGTGTGACTCAGGTGATAGCTCAGCTGTCTGGTCCTCCAGACTGTGACGTCTATGTGACCCAGGGGATAGCTCTGCAGTCTGAGACATTGAGGTCTGTGTGATCCGAGGAATAGCTCTTCTGTCTGGTCCCCCAGATTGTGAGGTCTGTGTGACCCGGGGGATAGCTCTGCAGTCTAAGACATTGAGGTATGTGTGATCCCAGGAATAGCTCTTCTGTCTGGTCCCCCAGTCTGTGATGTATGTGTGACCTGGGGGATAGCTCAGCTGTCTGGTCCTCCAGACTGTGAGGTATGTGTGACCTGGGGGATAGCCATGCAGTCTGAGACATCGAGGTCTGTGTGATCCCAGGAATCGCTCTTCTGTCTGGTCCCCCAGACTGTGAGGTCTGTGTGACTCGGGGGATAGCTCTGCAGTCTGAGACATTGAGGTCTGTGTGATCCCAGCAATAGCTCTTCTGTCTGTTCCCCCAGACTGTGAGGTCAGTGTGACCCGGGGGATAGCTCAGAGTCTGGTCCTCCAGACTGTGAGGTCTGTGTGACCCGGGGGATAGCTCTGCAGTCTGAGAAATTGAGGTCTGTGTGATCCCAGGAATAGCGCTTGTGTCTGGTCCCCCAGACTGTGAGGTCTGTGTGACTTGGGGGATAGCTCAGCTGTCTGGTCCTCCAGACTGTGAGCTCTATGTGACCCGGGGGATAGTTCTGCAGTCTGAGACATTGAGGTTGTGTGATCCCAGGAATAGCTCTTCTGTCTGGTCCCCCAGACTCTGAGGTCTGTGTGACTCGGGGGATAGCTCAGCTGTCTGGTCCTCCAGACTGTGAGGTATGTGTGACCCAGGGGATAGCTCAGCTGTATGGTCCTCCAGACTGTGAGGTCTATGTGACCTGGGGGATATCTCTGCAGTCTGAGACATTGAGGTCTGTGTGATCCCAGGAATAGCTCTTCTGTCTGGTCCCCCAGACTGTGAGGTCTGTGTGACCCAGGGGACAGCTCAGCTGTCTGGTCCTCCAGACTGTGAGGTCTGTGTGACCCGGGGGATAGCTCAGCTGTCTGGTCCTCCAGACTGTGAGGTCTATGTGACCTGGGGGATAGCTCTGCAGTCTGAGACATTGAGGTCTGTGTGATCCGAGGAATAGCTCTTCTGTCTGGTCCCCCAGACTGTGAGGTCTGTGTGACTCAGGTGATAGCTCAGCTGTCTGGTCCTCCAGACTGTGACGTCTATGTGACCCAGGGGATAGCTCTGCAGTCTGAGACATTGAGGTCTGTGTGATCCGAGGAATAGCTCTTCTGTCTGGTCCCCCAGATTGTGAGGTCTGTGTGACCCGGGGGATAGCTCTGCAGTCTAAGACATTGAGGTATGTGTGATCCCAGGAATAGCTCTTCTGTCTGGTCCCCCAGTCTGTGATGTATGTGTGACCTGGGGGATAGCTCAGCTGTCTGGTCCTCCAGACTGTGAGGTATGTGTGACCTGGGGGATAGCCATGCAGTCTGAGACATCGAGGTCTGTGTGATCCCAGGAATCGCTCTTCTGTCTGGTCCCCCAGACTGTGAGGTCTGTGTGACTCGGGGGATAGCTCAGCTGTCTGAGCCTCCAGACTGTGAGGTCTATGTGACCCGGGGGATAGCTCTGCAGTCTGAGACATTGAGGTCTGTGTGATCCCAGCAATAGCTCTTCTGTCTGTTCCCCCAGACTGTGAGGTCAGTGTGACCCGGGGGATAGCTCAGAGTCTGGTCCTCCAGACTGTGAGGTCTGTGTGACCCGGGGGATAGCTCTGCAGTCTGAGAAATTGAGGTCTGTGTGATCCCAGGAATAGCGCTTGTGTCTGGTCCCCCAGACTGTGAGGTCTGTGTTACTTGGGGGATAGCTCAGCTGTCTGGTCCTCCAGACTGTGAGCTCTATGTGACCCAGGGGATAGTTCTGCAGTCTGAGACATTGAGGTTGTGTGATCCCAGGAATAGCTCTTCTGTCTGGTCCCCCAGACTCTGAGGTCTGTGTGACTCGGGGGATAGCTCAGCTGTCTGGTCCTCCAGACTGTGAGGTATGTGTGACCCAGGGGATAGCTCAGCTGTATGGTCCTCCAGACTGTGAGGTCTATGTGACCTGGGGGATATCTCTGCAGTCTGAGACATTGAGGTCTGTGTGATCCCAGGAATAGCTCTTCTGTCTGGTCCCCCAGACTGTGAGGTCTGTGTGACCCAGGGGACAGCTCAGCTGTCTGGTCCTCCAGACTGTGAGGTCTGTGTGACCCGGGGGATAGCTCAGCTGTCTGGTCCTCCAGACTGTGAGGTCTATGTGACCTGGGGGATAGCTCTGCAGTCTGAGACATTGATGTCTGTGTGATCCCAGGAATAGCTCTTCTGTCTGGTCCCCCAGACTGTGAGGTCTGTGTGACCCAGGGGACGGTTCAGTTGTCTGGTCCTCCAGACTGTGAGGTATGTGTGACTCCGGGGATAGCTCAGCTGTCTGGTCCTCCAGACTGTGAGGTCTATGTGACCTGGGGGATAGCTCTGCAGTCTAAGACATTGAGTTATGTGTGATACCGGGAATTGCTCTTCTGTCTGGTCCCCCAGACTGTGAGGGCAGTGTGACCCGGGGGATAGCTCAGCTGTCTGGTCCTCCAGACTGTGAGGTATGTGTGACCCAGAGGATAGCTCAGCTGTATGGTCCTCCAGACTGTGAGGTCTATGTGACCTGGGGGATAGCTCTGCAGTCTGAGACATTGAGGTCTGTGTGATCCCAGGAATAGCTCTTCTGTCTGGTCCCCCAGACTGTGAGGTCTGTGTGACCCTGGGGACAGCTCAGCTGTCTGGTCCTCCAGACTGTGAGGTCTGTGTGACCCAAGGGATAGCTCAGCTGTCTGGTCCTCCAGACTGTGAGGTCTATGTGACCTGGGGAATAGCTCTGCAGTCTGAGACATTGATGTCTGTGTGATCCCAGGAATAGCTCTTCTGTCTGGTCCCCCAGACTGTGAGGTCTGTGTGACCCAGGGGACAGCTCAGCTGTCTGGTCCTCCAGACTGTGAGGTATGTGTGACCCCGGGGATAGCTCATAATGAGGCCCATTGAGTTTCATTAGAATTCAGCTTCATTTCTAACTTCTTTTGCTGTAGCCAAGTTAATAATGGAACCTTTCTCGGTAAAATACACCTTGCCACTTTTTATTCTCCCTTTAAACTCACAGTTCCATTTAAACCAAATGAGAACATTTATTTGAGCACCACTGTAGGCTCTAGGACTGAAGTCCACCTCCATCAGTCATTTTTTCAGAAACATAACTTCGAATTTCTTTTTCGGAAAAAGGGTGTACTTCAAGGGCAATCTAGCCATTCTCCTGCTGCTTGACCTCTCGGCAGCCTTTGACCTCGTCGACCATCATATCCTCACAGAACATCTGACGGCTTCAGCTGCCTTCTCTAGGCAGGCAACCACCTCGGTCCAATCCTTTCTAGCTGACCGAACCACCTGGGTCTTCTCACCGGGGGCCTCAGCCCACCCCATCCTCTGTGGCGCCCCACAAGGTTCGTGCATCTCGCCAACCTTATACAATATCTTCACAAAGCTATTGTTCGACTGCCTTGATAACCTGGGTGTCACATACACAAATTATGCTGATGATACCCAGGTTCTCATCACCCTATCAGGTTGCTATGAAGAAGACTCCATACAGATCAACAACCTCTACCTGGAGATCCAAGCCTGGATGGCAGAACATTGCATATGCCTTGACAACGAGAAAACTGAGCTCCTTCTCATCAGCTTCCAACCACGGCTAAACAAACAGGTGTAAATGGTATCCTAATCACTGTGGCCACAGAAATTAAAACTCTAGGGGTCTATCTAGATTCCACACTCTCGCTCAAAAAAGAGGTGAAAACCCTTCCTCTCGCCTTTGAGTTGCATCACACTAGCCAGAGCGCTAGTGCTTTCAAAAATGGACTACTGCAATGCTCTCTTTCTTGGCACCTCCGAACACAATTTGAACAAAGTGTAGGTGCTGCAGAATAATGCCCTCAGTACCGCTCTGAGTATCCCGCGGCACTCACAGATCTCCAGCTTCAGACAAGATGCCCATTGGCTCCCTGTACGAGATAGAATTACCCTTAAATCTCTCGTCATCATCCACAAATGCCTCCCTAATGACGCCCCCAAATACTTGACAGACAAGTTCATGAAACACACTTCAACCTGACCAACCAGAACAGTGTACACTCACTGCCTATCCATCCCCAAAATCTCCCTAAAAAAACCAGTCGGCTCCAGCTTCCCGGTCCTAGCCGCCAAACAATGGCACGCTATTCCGCTGAACCTTAGAGCAGAACCTTCCTTTTGGACCTTCAGATCAAAAACAAAGTCCTGGCTCGCCAACAAGAACTCCACCACTGTCTGACACACTAATTAATGTACTCATATCCTATGTCGACCACCATGTAACCCGGTCAACTGCACTTACTGTTATTATCTTGTATGTTTATATTCTGTTGTAACCTCCTCTAAGTCTCTGGCACCCAGTTACCTCAGGGTTCGGCGCACGGTATAAATAAAGCAACTAAACTAAACTAAACTTGGCGCCCATCAATTGTTACCATGTCCCTTGGGCCGTCCAGTTCCTCTTCCTCTTCATCACCAATGGCAAAAACTGCCTCTTCTGAATGATCATACCACTCATCTATTATGTTAATTGTGCTTGATCTGCAGCATTTAGTCAGGCGAATTTTCCTCTTACATCTTGCACAACTAACCTCCAGAGCCAGCCAGTGCCTGCTGTTTGCAAAATGACCTCCAGCGCCACATCTGTAACTTTTATTCTGAGAAGTTGGGTGCGCCCTTAGCAGGGGAGTTGCTAGGTCTGGAAAAGACCTGGGGCTACGCTGATGTCAGAACTGTTGGGACTGGGGGCTAGCTAGTCTTTTGGCTGTAGCTCCTGAGATTCTATCCGGGCTACAACCAAAAGATCAGGGGCTATAGCCCCCTTAGCCCCCCCCTAGCAAGGCCCCTGGCCCTTAGATATATTTGTCCTAGAAGGAGGACTCGTTCCCTTTGACTTGGAAGGAGGTTTGCTTTTGGAGACAGAAATCACTGCCCCACTGTCACTGGAACTCTTCTCCTCTGGCAGCTTAGACTGTTGGACTTTTTTTTTTATAGCCTTCATGCTATTGTTTGTATGTTCAACGTCTTTTGCTGCCCACAATACCTCATCCAAAGGTGGATCACCCTTTGACCACAGCTGCTCCCTTATCGTGCTGCCCCTGCACTCAAGCATAAATTGGTCTCTGAGCCTCTCATCAGTCTGTTGACCAAAATGAGATGTTTTTGCCAAATGCCTTCAGGCAGTGATAAATATCTCCACTGACTCTTCCTCCAATTGAGTCCTTTTTTCTGCCAGATGACTGGTATATCCGTGAATACGTTATCCATGTTTCAGCTGTGAACTTCTTCACACACACAACTTTTGTTTATGGTTGACTTGCAACTGGATGAGTGAGCCAAAGGTTTCGAGGTGCCTTACTCCAACGCAACGGTTAGGCCTATCGAGCATATAGTGTTTGCTTTTTGAGCCTTGGCTCTATTAAATATCAAGCTTTATTTCTGCTTATATTCCAACGGGCTGCAATAGACATGGAGCGTGAAGCACACAAGCCTTACCAGATTACTTTGGTGTGCCGCTCTAGCTTCATGGTGCTGTTCGTGGTGCCGCTCTGCCTTCAGGAGGATCCTCATGGATGGGCACAGGTGGGTGGGCGCTCGTCGCCAAATTGAAGTAACCACATCTGAGCCAGATGTGAGAAATTGTAAGTTTATTTAAGTTTACTTCCAATTAATCCCACCGGCAGACTAGTGTCCATGGTCTCCCTCTACACATACTCTCCCTCTCACAACTGCCTACATTCTAGACCCCTCACGCCTACTCACCATTCCATTCCATTGGTCACGGTCATTCTACCTGCCAGCACACTACACTTTCCTCCTTCCCCGGCACTAAGTCCTTATACTCCAGGCATTTAGGACCACTGTAGCGCGATCTCTCCCCCCAGGGTTCTTTAATGTTAACAACAGCTCTGCCTTCAAACACCTACAATCTTTGTCAAACCGTTTGTGTTTACTAACAATTTTTATTCGATAAATACGAATAGGTGGAGCAACAGTATCTAGCAGCTTATCATAAAAGCAGAGGGTGAAAATTCAATTTGCAAGCTAGTAGCCTGCCGTAATAAAGTCACTCACCATCTCAATTATATACATACACACCGCACACCAATTCGTACTCACCAAGAGTCAAATATCTCTAGCCAATGGCTAGTGGCATGCACACATGTTGCACCCTGGTGAAAGACTAAATAGTCACTTTAATAAGCATTGGGTACATACTTTGACAGGATCTGCAATACATCCTCGCAGAGGTCTGGCAAGGTTACTTCTGTATTGAGTGTCTGCATTTCAAATGGTTTTGATAAATAAATGGTTGCTGGATGGCTAAGTGGCTTGGTAGTGAATTCTTGATTGCACGTTTATTGCAACTGCAAATGCAAGAACTAATGGATCATGGTCACTCTCTAATATCCAATAACATCCATCTAAAAAAGACTTTATGCCATGATTCCAAGACAACAGAAATGTAGTTAACATGAGTATGCGTTGCACCATCCTATAAGTGGGCTTGGATGAACAATCACCACGTACCCATCCATGACAGGTTCTGGGACCATAAGAAATAACACTATTTGCTATCCTTTTTGTAACATGATATGACAGCTGAAGCTCAAGGGACAATGGTATAGCCCAAAGTTCATCTTCAATAGCCTGGTCTTCTAAGTGTGATATTTAAGATTCATGTTGGCAATTGAAATCTCCTACCACCATTACATTAACATAGTTACTGCAGGTCCTATTTTCTGTAATGGAACCCATAGTAGTGTCAAATGACCTAAGCTCCTCCAGTGTGGACCTAAGATAAATATTCAAAACACACATTACCTCACAACCTTGCAGCATGGTCATGACCCTTAAGATGGCTGTGCTAGGTGCCTTCATGATATGATATGATATGGCATTTGTAATGCGCCTATACACAAGTATTTCAAGGCGCGACGAGGCAAGGGGGGGAAACAAAGGGAGACAGACAACGATCCTACTAGGCCAGGTGTCATTCAGATCGCGCAAGTGCAAGGTTAGAGGGGAAAGGGAGAAGTGCAAGGGGGAAAGGGAGAGGGGAAAGTGCATTACAGGGTCAATAGCATACAGGAAATAACAAGGGCCAACTAGTGGCGTGCGAGTAAGTGCAGATAAGTGCTGGGAATGGGGGGCTGTGGGATACAGACACAGTCCCGTAGTGCAGGGGGTGCCAGGGAGGCAGTGCAGGGGAGAGTGGCTGGGCCAAGGACCGAGAACGGCGAGTGGCCCAGTTGCAGATTCAGTGCAGTTTCAGTAACTTTAGCAGGGGAGAGGGGGAGAGAAAGCGGAGGTGAAGAGGAATGTTTTAAGGTGCTTCCGGAAACGGAGATGGCTCTCCTCAAGTTTCAGGGAGGCAGGAAGGCTGTTCCAGAGGGAGGCCTCTGCAGCGGAGAGAGATCTGCCACCAACTCGTTGTTTGGAGAAGCGACTGACCCTGAGGGAGTTGGAGGCGGATGAGCGAAGAGCTCGAGAAGGAAGATATTTAGGAAGAGAGAGTTGAAGGTATTTTGGACCAAGGCCCCAGAAGGCCTTGTGGACAATGCAGAGGGTTTTGAATTTGATCCTCGCAGTCACTGGGAGCCAGTGTATTGATTTCACTCCTGGAGAGATACGGTGTCTGGGCCTGCGGCCAAGGACAAGTCTTGCAGTCCTGTTCTGGATGAGTATCAAAGGGCGGAGAGGAGAGGCAGGAAGATTTAGATAGAGGCTGTTACAGTAGTCCATCCGCTTGCAGCTAGCTTCAAGGCTTGATTTGGACCCAAATTACCCCTCCCCCCCCATTTGGGTGATCTTTGAGGCCTTAGGAGGAAACATGTTTGATAGCCCAATGTATCCATTGGCTCAGTCATCCACTTCTGCTGAAGACAGATCATTTGGGCACCAGAAACCAATTCATGCCATTGTGAATCTTCTTCCCTGTTCCCAAGGCCCTGAACATTCCAAGAAAATTATTCTTATTGGGCTTATTGGTCACAGCATGGTTGTCAAATCACTATCATTCACCATGGTTTTCCTAATAACAGGATAACAAGTGGGTGGAAGCAGAGAAGTCTAGAATTACTACTGGGTCACCATTTGACTTGTCCTTCACTGTTGTGGGTGTGTCCGAATGTTCTAACGCCTGCTTGGCCTGTGTCTCAGCTGTATATTGGAATTTCTGGGTGGTAAAGTTGTGACTCTAGATTAAGCAATTTTTCTACAAGGTACTGATGCACCAAGGTAATCCTAATCACATCCCAATGTAAATTTGTAGGATCTGGAGTATACGTAATCCATTTTATGGTGAAGCCAGCGGACACATTTGTTTATCAAAGACTCAACATCTTTTCTTACATTCCCTAAGAATGTAGGTACTCTAGTCATATAAATGCAACGTATCTCAATTTCCTTGTTCACTTCTCTAGTATTAGCCTGCTGCCTCGGGTTGACCAAAGATGATTGTCAAAGTGGATTAGAAGAAGAATCATTAATTGACAACAGTTTTCTATTTAATGTACCTGCCCATCCTTTCCTCCCTCGCAGTCCTATTCTTATCTTGGTAATGGCTATTTCTTATATTCCCTATGGATGGATTTATTATAGGAAATACATTCTCTCTTTTCCGACACATTACTGGGTAAAGACATGCAACCGGGAAAGGTTGAGGAGGCTTGCAAGGTATGTAATTGCCTTTAGGCTTCTTTACACAGGAAATGTCTCCTGAGAACAGCCTGGGAAGTGAATTTAACCTATCAACAACATCAACAACAACAGCCAGTTTTGTGCAATAGTTTCACACACTTTAAACAACCTACCAATTTTTTGTCCAATGATACAAGCGGTGGAGGGGACCATGAAGTGGGAGTTCTAGGGGTAAATTCTTTTTAAAGGGCAGTAGTGCGCTCTCCGCGTGGGTTACCCGTAGATGTAGACAAATTGCACACCGCTTTAGCAAAACTCTGTTTCCTTCTGAGCCTGTAGTCAGCACCTTATAGTCTGCATCCAATTCAAGCAATGGTGAATAACTATTTTGGGATTTAACAGCCGGATTAATAGAATCAACCATCACTTGGCCCTCATACTCCTATTGTGCTCTTTGAAATTACTCCTATTTTGGGAACATAGGAAAGGCCACAGATCTTTATATTTGACAAATATGCCTTTGATAAAAGGTTGTATGAGTGAGTCAATAAGTATACAATGTACACTAGGCCTTGTGTACATTTATTTTTTTGTTTTTAACATTGCACCATATACACTGATTTGTAGGGTCTGCATGTGAGGTTAAATGGCTGTCAAATCAATCACTTTTTTAGGGTTCAAGGGCCATCACAAGATAATGTTTCCTTTCCATGAACAGAATGTTAGTTGTCCACAGTTCGAAATGCACAGAGAATTATATATAAATGTAGGGTTATTTTCTGATTGTAGGTTATCTTTGCAAGATAGGCAGTCTGCTACACTCCAATTATACTCTTTCGAAATACCTCTATGAGAAAGAGTAAAGTGACACAAACACCAATGAGGCTTCACGCCTGCTTTGCATAAAATCGAAGAGAATGATGGGGACATAGGAATCGCTTCAGATCTTTGTATTTGAAAAATAGATCTGTGATAAAAGGGTTGTATTCTTGTACATTGTGCAAATGGCCCTTTCGTTTTTCACAACATTCACCATAACATGCAACATTCAACCATATATATTGCTTCAGATGCTTCATACCTTAGAGCTGAAGCTAAAATGGCTGTGATAGCAGTCCCCTCATTAGGGTTCAAAAGCCATTTTTTGAAAATGGTGTGCATTCTCATTAAAGTGGATATTACAACTGTGTGAGCTATGACGAAGAGGAACGTGTTTCATTGTAAACAGTCTCTTTTAAGTTCACTTCTACTGATCACTTCCAGTACAG
This sequence comes from Ambystoma mexicanum, assembly GCF_040938575.1. NCBI lineage: Eukaryota > Metazoa > Chordata > Amphibia > Caudata > Ambystomatidae > Ambystoma > Ambystoma mexicanum. The sequence continues at coordinate 1,175,385,415 of NC_090928.1, read as the reverse complement.
GCTGTATTCATTAAAGGAATGTTGCACTTGTCTTGCTCAGCAAAGCACATTATAAATAGAATAACCTTATAAAGTGCTTTTTGATAAAAGGTTATCATGTCAAGATAGACAGTGTGTTACACTCATATTGCTCTCTTGCGAAATACCCCTGTGAGAAAAGGGACACAGAAAATATATTAGGGTTATAAGCTACTTTGCATTAAATCAAATAGCATTTTTCAAACATAATAATTATAATTGTTCTTTTATAAAGCGCTTAATACCAGAGATTGGTTTCTAAGCACAGGATCGGGATTCAAACCTGTGTTGCGCTGCATTATCTTACGTCCAAGACAAACGTGTGACCCCTGAGCTATCCCCCCTCAGCAATAGCAACAATATATCTCTATATTTGACAAATATATATGTAATTAAAGGATTTCATGCATACATATTGCACACTGGGCTAATTTCGTCTTTACATCACTGACCCTGACATTAACATGTTTGTAACCATGAACTATATAGTCATTTGCGCAGTCCACTACTTAGTGTGTGAGGATGACATGATGATGATATTGTCTACATCACTGGTATCCTAGGGCTTTCTTGACTCCTGATTCAGGTTTCTGGAGAACATTAGAATAGCAGAGGCTGGGTCTCAGGGCGAGCACGCCAATTCCCCATTGCACAGACCTCCTTCAGAATTATACATATAAGACTTTGCCTTCAGATGTGGATTAATCTTTGCTCAGTTTTTTTTCGAGTCTGCTCTGATCTTTCTTTGGATTAGAGATAACTCTGCCCCCAAAAGCGGCCTGTGTGCTTGCGGGTCTAGAGGAATCTTAATACTGAACTCTTGCCTCACGTTCTGTTGGAGAACCCAGTGGTCTTCTTCCACAAGGTTTTGGGAACTTTTGTGTTCCAATTGCTCCTAGACTGCTAATATTTCTTCATCCGGTTACTGGACCTTTGCCTAACAAGGCTGTAGTTCGTTTTTGTGCCATTGATGGCACTGTTTGTCATTTCTGCACTTCGTTTGTTTCCTCTTCCTGGGTAAACCATAGCCTGATTGTCATCTATTCATTTGGCATTTATTGAAAGGCAACACAAAAAACATCTCAGAAGAAACATCTCAGAATGTATTATCTTCAGTTTACTTCTTATTTCTTATATCTTATGTCTTATTTCTTATGTTCAAATGGTGGCATTTAGCCTATTTAAAATGCTCTCGCTTTTGGGAGACAACCGAACTCTGGTACGTGAAGGCTCAGTGATTCGCCCAAGTTAGCATGACATGTTCTGGTGCCACGTCTACTGAGATAAATGTCACCAACTTAGTCACTAGGACATAAAAAGAAGAGGCTTACTGCTATGTATGGAATACAGCATGTTTCCCAAACAGAGAGGATCTCTATAGCCAGAAGGACTGGGGCAGTGTCAGTACCTCTGGAACACTTTGAGGTCTGGCACTGATATGAGGTGCATGTGGGACACCAATGCCCCATCCAATTACAGTATACTCATCCTTCCCCACCGACGTCCCGGTCCTGGTGCCTTTGTGGCGAGGCATAGGCAGTACAGTTCTTCCCTCTTCTTGGGCCAGAGTGCCCAGCCCATGGCATGGCTCTCAATTCACTTGCATTGGGTGCACCCTTATGTCAAGCCCTATAACACTCAAATGAACTCTTTGAGCACTCACTCACCGCGAAGGAGACTGAGAGATGTGATATGAGCACTGAGTATTCAAAGGAAATATCTGCCGGTTGTTGAAATTCCTTGCATGTGATGTGAGAACTAGGAATTGGATGCCAATATTATAAATAAAGTACAATTACCTGTCTATCCTCTTACACACCCCTCCAGCTTTTTTCCCTAGTGTACCTCTCTCCACACACATACATGCCAATTAGATGTGGGTGGCTAGCAGGGACTTGGTTCAGCCCTCTTAACCTTTAATGGCCGGTATGCACACATGCATACTAGCACCGCCTAAATTTTACTTAGTTCGGACTTCAGTCCCTCCGAGGGCGTTCAACCTACAGCACGTTGGGACCATACCCATGGTGGAAGGCGCTATACAAATGATGAAATGAAATGACACCAGACGAAGTACTTTGCATAGGAGACAAATATCTGCTAATTTGATTGTACTGTCTGCCAGTGGCCATCATTCAATATGAGAACCATGCATTTTTTGGCAATAACTACCATACAAAATGTAGGGCAACTATCCGGCAACCAGACCAAGAAAATACAACCCACTAGGGAAAAAGGCTATGTTGGCCCTTTTTCAAGTAGAACAAGAGCTTTATGTGTGTCCAAAAAGGAATGGGTGACAGGGTATTTACAAATCCACTGCCACAGAGCTCTGAACTCCTCCAATATGGTGACTATCTTATATACGTAAAACTTGTCAGTCATGAGGCATTTGGTATGCAGTGTTCAGCTCCCATCCTCATTGGCTGCCACCTATATACATGCTAATAGTTCCATACAGCCCATTTTCCAATTGGTTGCAATGTCTTCTCCTCCATCTTCACGATACGTGGGTAACAACCTCTCCCGTCTTGATATACAAGGCATTTGGTTAGACTCAACTAGCACCACCCTACCTTCACTCTTAACCACGTGATGTGCACCTGGTCATCAACATGAACTCGGCAGATAACTTCAAGGTAAGCCTGGTCCTTTTGAACAAAGCAACTCTTTTCTCATCCCAGACATGCCAGCACCCCCATCATGCCTCCCCACTGTATGGGCATCACTCTTGGCTCTCCCTGGTACAAATCATAGATCATGTTGTTTTCTGCTCCCCCCCTGTGTCAGTTCTCCTCTCAGGAAGTAAGTCTTGTGTCCCACTAATCAATCCAGTTCGTGAAGGATTTAAGACCCATTTTCCGGCACATCTGGTAGTTGTAATAGAATGGCCATCATTCTTGGGGGCGCTAGCGTCTTATATCTTGGTTCATGTTTTGGCAACCCAAGACCTCTGCCTCAATGTCCAAGAGTATGACCTTCATGCTGGGCCTCAGCCCTTCTCCTGTTCAGCTGAGCACATTCCTGCCTAATTGCTTAAAGGCCTAACTGAATGCATTTATATGTGGGTGTGCGTGCATATTCCTTACCACGCCTCGGAGTCGATATGTGATGATAGGGCAAGAGATGAGGCCTCGTTCTGTGTGTCCAACGCGGCCTGTGAGGCTTCTTGCCTATGCTTAAATGCAACACTAATTACATGGGCTGCACTAGCAGCCATGTAGTTATGGTTAAGTTGCTAAACCCAAAGGAAGAACACTTTTTGGGCGGTTTATAACTTCGCTCCCCCTGGACGAACCCTCACCAAACTTTGCAAAAAAAGTATAGGGCCCACTAAGAATTTTTTTTGCAAAGTTGGTGAGATTTTGTGAAGGGGGGGCAAAGTTGTAGAGAGGGGCCCAAAATCTATTTTTTTCCCATACACTGAATGGAGAAAAACTTTGCGCACGCCTACAGCCAAAACCGCTGGACTGATTTTTACCCAATTTGCGGCAGGTGCAGCGTGGTTCGGAAAGCGTGCTTTTGTAAATTTGGTGGAAATCCGTCCTGTAGTTTATCCGAAAACGACCAAAAAGTAGGTCCCAAAAAATTAGTGATATCTATGTCCGTTCCGTGGACCCACTTCCCTGTTAGGTCTGCAGACAGGACTCTGTGATTGGCTTAGAGGGCAACATGGTGTCCGCGAACATCGAACGCGCTCGCTGATTGGATGGTGAAAAGCATGAAGTGCATTAGATTTTTGGAAACACCTGCCATCTTGGATTCAAGGACAGCAACCGGAGTCTGTGGACCTCACAGTAAAACGTATAAAAAAACACAACATTTCACTTGTCAAACTTATCAAATCATCTCTGGGGAGGTGAGGGCTGATGAGGATGGGATGGAATATGGTTGCAAGAAGCAAAAAACCTGGTGTTTTACACCGCAAAAGACCTTGAGAAGTTTGCGGACACCTCAGCAGTACAGGGTTGGTGAAAAGCAGTTGGAAATTGTAATTGAAAAATGGTGCTCATTGGTGCACTACTGCTCCAACCTTTACTCATGGACAGAAAACCAACATGTTCACAAATGTGAACATGGACCTTTAACAGAGGAGCAGGAACGCAAGAAGAAGTTTTTGGTTCCATCTTCACCTGCACACAAAGCTCTTGAGAAGATCATGTGTGATAAAACTCTATCAAGAGATATGAACGGACTCACAGAATTCTGTCACACAGGAGATTGGGAGGTGTTCCACAATATGGGCCTAAAGTACCGGCCCAAGAGATTGCATTTCGATATACAGGGTATGGAATCTCGCACACTACTTGCATTATTAGTGCATAACGAGAACATAGGCAGACAACAATCTAGAACTGCTGGCAAATTTGGGATGCTTCGATACGAAATGGCCTTTGAAAAAAGAACCAAAAAGTGGGTGGTCAAGCCAATATACCAGGAAATGGAATTCGATTTCATGAAAGATCTGATTTTGACTGTGTTGGACATGCATACTCATGGAATAGTTTGTGGTGTGGTTCCTAGGACATATACATTGCCACAAAACATTGCAAACATGCTCTGTCCACCAAAAGCAGAAATCGTGGAACAGTTGGCATCTCGATACAAATGATTATCAGCTATTTGTTTGTTCAACAATTTTGATACATTGTACATGACCAATGGAAAACATATGTAACTTGAATTTCAAAGCCATCAAAAGTATAAATTGTCCAAATAAAGCATACAAAAAATGTCTTTCCGGATGTACCCTGTTTGTCAATTTCTTTTGCAAGAGGTGCCCACTTGAGCAATCCATATTAGGCATATGGGAGGTGATATTGAGGTGCCGCGGGGGTAGGGTCTGAAGGGGCAAGGTCCCCATAATGCAAAATTTTATAATAATTATTGTACACATCCATAAGGGAATGAGACTAGAAGAGTGGCATTGAGAAGAATAAAGTCTTCATAGAGATTCAGCATACCGATAACTCTGCCGCTCTGTAAAACATCATATCAAACACATTCCATTTCCAAATGATTACATGGGTGGGGGGTATAGGGGTATTGCTCTTCAAAGACCTTATGAGTGGAAGCAAAACCAATACGCTGTTTGAATTATAACACTTCGCAGTGGACCAGCCGTAACAAATAGGCTCGTCTGACACAGGCACTCGAGGAAAAAGGCAGGGGCAGTCACTGTTCGCTGTGCGCAGCCTTTGCAAAGATGGGTCTGTTGGTGCTCCGTGTGCGCGGAGCTCGCTAGCAGAAAACTGGAGACGTGCTCAGCTGACAGGTGGATTATGAATTTCGAGTGTTTTAATAAAATGAGTAAATCTCTGGAAATTACACGCGGCATTGGTGTATACAAGCAAACAATTGGTTTGTTTTTCATAAATATTCCAAATGCTATAGTGCACGTGGAAATCGATGCCATGGGCTTCAAGGTCAATGCCTTGAGCTGTCTACTCCCTCGCATCCTGCCAAGGTAATTTGTCGCTTCCATTTACCAAAAGCAAGCTAGGCATAAGCCCATATTGTTTTTTGTCCTTGGAAATACAGGGAGGATTCATAAGGAAAGGAAAGCTATGGAATGAGGTATGTAAAAACATCAAACATGATAAGGGTCAGCATTCTAAAACTGGACAAAGTGACATTGATGAAAAATCATTGATCTGAACAGACACTCCGTGTTATGCCAAGAGAATGGAAATGCTGATTATTATGTACGTTTTACTGTAGACAAATTTCTAGACAAAGGAGTCAAGGTTTCATTTTGTGACCGGTATGGATGCCTGGATAACATTGCAATGGTTTATTGTTTTTGCCAATTGGTGAGGAGACTCAGAAACTACCGGTGTGTACTTGTATTTGACCCATGGCACGTGGGCAGTCCAGCACCGAAATGCATGGAGTCCACGTCTGTGTTAGCACAGGTTCCACCAATGCCCAATTCTAGGCTAATATTACGTTAAAATAATGTCTATGTGTTATTTGAATTCTTCAGTCAACTTCCACATCAGCCTCCCATTGCGAGCTAAACACACTGCATAGCACTAACCTCTCAATCACATTGTTGACTCCAACATTGCACGTTGTTTTCTCTGTGTTTGCATTGTTTTTTGTTTGTGTTCATCCTTAGTTTTCACACAGTGCATAAGTAATGGATCGATTAGAATAGAATTATGAACGGCTACTGAGGCACATTTCTGTTATGTTTTCTACTCAGCCACATCCTGCCCCACTGCGAATGTCATAATTTCCAGATACCAATTGATGGCTTCTTCCGCCGGCAGTTGATGATACACCTCAATGGTTGGATGAGCATCACTCTGTTTTGGGATGATCGCCCTGGGCCCATATGCCCTTTTGCTGTACCGGCAATAAGGAGTACCTTGACACCATTTACGGTGGAATAGCAACAAGCTGATGCCGAAGCCTTGCAAATCACAGTGCCTCCATCCAATGAGCTTATAGCCAAAGCAACACTGTGTGACTCACGATAAACATTTGTGTATCGAGAACAAAGAAAGAAACAACAATTTGGTTGAATATGTAAATCGGCTGATATTCTCAGAGCGTTTATTGTGAAATAAAAGCACATTCTAAATTGCTGAGTATTGCGGTTTCCTTTAAAAATAGTGTTTTGCATTCAGAATCGGGATGCGCTGTGCTGTGAAAGGATGTGTGTTGCTATTCCGGGTTTTGCATCAACTGACATCTAGACGTAGGTGATGACTGGCTGCATTTGGCTACGCTGCACAGTAGCATCACGGATATAGGCGGAGAATATCACTAGGAATGGTGATGTCAGCTTCAGGGGCAGGGACTATGATTTAGTACCGAAAGGGCATTTGAGCTTAGGGCGATGTGCAATGGATAAGATGAGCACAAAATGGCCGTGCCCTACTACCTGATTTCGCATATGTAAAAGTGAGGAAAACCATGTTAAGGTGCATAGGAAAAGTTTTTACGATTGATCAACGTATGCTTTAATGCACATGCCCGAATGCATGGGACAATAATATTTTTGAGTGCACTACTCCTTTAATGAAACTGCATAAAATGTTATTCCGGACCTAATTCCAAAGTTTGGTGTGATTCTGTCAAGAGGGGGCAACATTAGAGTGGGGGTCCCAAAATAATGTAAAGGCTTATAAATGAGGTGCTATTTGAGGAATCTGCAATACATTTGGCAAATTGATAATAGATCTAAGTATAAATGTTTTTGCAAAGTTTGGTGGATTTTGTCAAAAAGGGGGCAAAATTAGAGGGGGTGTTCCAAAATATTGTAAAGGCTTATAAATGTGGTACCATTTGAGAAATCTACACAAAAAGGCACATTTGCCACTTTTGAAAAAATTAAACGTGTGTGGATTTCCAGCAAACTTGTGTAAGGAACATTGGCAAGGTTCTTGCAAATGTGCCTGTGTTTTATTTTTTGACAAGTGTCATAATGTAGGTACAAAAAATAGTGATATACCTTTGATGACTGAGGTGTAGCCTATGGCAATGGGTAGTTTCCAGATTGTCCGGGTCATGGAATAAGGTCATGATCCGGACAATCTGGCTACTGGCCATGACCACGAGGGACACCACATGGGGTTAAACTGGCCATGTCCACCTGTGACTGGCTTTGTGGTAAAGTTATTCGAAATTGGGATAGGTTTGGAAGGGAAGAAAAATGTGCTTGTGGTAATATGGTCATAGGGTTCTCTTTTTGCCTTCTGCAGGCTGCCATGGAAAGCGAAGAGGGGCCCTGTACGGAACCCTGCCTCCCTTTCCATGGTGGCCATCTAGGAAAAGGATTTTCCTTCCTACACCGGGACTAGGAAGAAAAATCCTTATTTTTTTAGCACCCCGGGTTCCCGCCGCTTTGGGAACCTAGGGTGCTAATGGCCTTCATTCCGCATTGCAGGGGCTGAAATGGGGGGTAATGGTGTGGAGACTTAGTTATCCACCCTCGCTTCGCTTGGGCTGATAACTTGGGCTGCCAGGCCGGTATCCACAATTCCATTCCCTGAACAAGGGGATAAACGCCACAATATTTCCATTAGCATAACACAAAATGTAAATGGAAATGTTGGAAAATCTTATTGAGTATATGTACTTTACTGAAAAATATAAAGTAGATGGAGTCTATACGTTTTTTTTTTAGCTCTGTTTTTTAACTGTGAAAGGTGGTTGCTAAGGGAACATTTCTTTTATTGTTTTTGGATGTATTTCTTTTTTTTTGGCAGGAGAGCTTAGAACGAAAGACGGGGAGGGAAATGAGGGAAGAGGAACCAAACACTAATATTGAAGGCAGATGTACAGGGGAAAATGTTGGCATGTGTTATTTCTAAGGTAGCGGGCAGTGTTTCTCAAGCTCCTTGATTACAGCAGTGGTGGTGTCTCTTGTGGAGGAGGGCTGGCATTAGCTGCTCCCATTTTAAGATAAATAGCAGTTTTGCTAAAAGTATGTACCGTGTACTAGATGGTTAACGGGTGAGTAGGAGTAGGTGTTGGAGCTGTGTAAGGGAAATTTTGAAGTTGAAAGTTCCTAGATCAGTAGCAAAGGCAGTTCCGAAATGTCTGCAAAGTACGGATTTTATCCTGAAGTGCAGACAGGTTCTCGGACACGTCATCATGCCGCGCGCCAGCGTATGGTCATGTGGCACTGTCCGGATGTTTCGCAATTAAGTCTACGGATGCAAAACTAGTTGCAAATGTTGCAAAAAGTGTATAGCAGTGTTAAAAATGATTCTAGAAGATGGGAAATGGAAAAGTTTTAAGGTGACACTATGTGACATGGACAAACAAATATTGCTACATTGGGTGAGTATGATATCAGTAAGTTGTAGGAAAATAGCATGAACTTGTAAAAACCCGTTATGGTTAAATTGGACTAATAAAAACCTAAGAAAAAAAATGAAAAACTTTGTTAAGGGGACGTTATGGTTAAGCTGCACTAATAAAAACCTATGAAATTCAATGAAAAAACTTTATTAAAGGTACTTTATGGTTATGTTGCACTAATAAAAACACATGAAATTCAATGAAAAAATGTTGTTAAAGGGACGTTATGGTTACAAGTAAAACCGAAAAAACCTGAAATTCGCTATTTATGGTAAGCTAAGCAACCATAACTCGCGCCACCACCGTGCACTGCTAAGACTAACATCCAGGACGTGAAATATGACATCACAAATGTCATTGATGACATAACTGATGACATCACATGTGAAATACATTTTGATGAAAAGTCCCTACAAGGAGTTGTGTTTATATTGTTGGTAACAAGATGTCAGGGGTGATTGGGAGACCTATCGTGAACTAGTTAATCTATTCAAGAATATACTAATCTAAAATCATTGTATTGGAGTGTTGTTAATACAGAAACCTAATCATATATAAACATAGGCAATGACTGCAGCATGCACCATAGAAGTACACTATTTATAATCTTGTAATTTTGGATAGTACAATAAGGAATGCTCCCTTATCAGAGTTTAGAGCAATGTTAGACATGTAATAACTAGCTAACAATTCAAGACTTACAACACTTGTGCTGGTACAAACAATACATATGAATAAACACAATGCATACAAATCAGAGGCACATACAGGGAAACTAAAGTAAGGAAGAAAGAAACAACATCATCAGAAAATGTTAATGACATTCAAGTTTATCTTCATGTAGACAAATTAATTGTGTGTTTGCGGCCTGCTCATTTCCCCATGTATGTGCACCATGAGCTGAGACCAAACTCTAAGGAAAGAAGTTAAAGAACATATGACAAGGTTAATTTCTAGATATATAGCACCTTTTTCAATTGTAATCTGTCAGTGAACAAAACCACCTGGCCTCTATATGTGAGTGAACAAAAACAAGTGGCCCAGATATGTGATGTCATCAATGACATTTGTGATGTCATCTTTCATGTCCTGGGTGTTAGTCTTAGCAGTGCACGGTGGTGGTGCGAGTTACCCACGAATAGCGTTTACCACACTACAACGTTCAATGTGGGAGGGCGGAAACCGACTGCTGCAAATTAAAACCTGTTACTGGGCATCCCAAATGGCAGTCATTAATGACACACTCGAAACCGAAACCTACCTCACATTCGGCAGAGGTGAGGGGACAGTAGGACGTAACATCACTTGCCAATCTATATCGGAAGGTGGGAAGGATCCCCCACCAACACTAGCACTCCACACAGCCCAGATGTGGAAAGAAACCAACATATATATGGGCTGGGAGGGCAGAGGGACTCTGGCACAGCTCCTATGGAATGATAATAATTTGCCAGAGGTGCACAAATTACTGAGATGGTCACAGTGGGTGGAGGCAGGCATAGTAACAGTAGGAGATATACTCAGTGAGGGGTCTCTCGCCTCCTTTGCAGAAATGACAACAAAATGTGGCCTACCAAACATGGAACACTATCACTTTCTACAGATTATTCATGCATTAAGAAGACACCTCTCCTCACAATCTGACACGCCGCAATGTTCACCATTAGAGCAAGATGTTCTCCTAGAATCCATTGCCACCAAAGTCACATCCACACTGTACGTGACTTCAATCCAGCAATCCAACTAAGTCAATGTTTTGGATGGGATGCCCAATGGAAGCCCTTTTTTATATATTGCTAGTTTTTTAAATCTGGATGATGAACCCTTGTATAGCACCCGTTTCTTTGGAAACCCCTGACTTCACTGAGCCAAGAAGTAGGTTTGTTTGGCAAATTAAAAGATTTATTTGAAGAATTAAATATATATATATATATATATGTATCACACTTTTATGAACCAAATAATATTCGAATAGCACACTTATGAATATGGACGGTAATCAACAATGGATAATATTACAAAAGTAACCATCTCTTTAATCACTTATGGAGTATGAATATGAAGGATACTGTAGCAGAGAATACTTTATGTGATTCAAGGAAATGCAATAATGGGAAAGAATGCAACACAGAAATAAACTTGATATGATTTCAACAAAAGATAATATGATCACTTTTTCCCCTGTGACTACTCACTCCACCCCTATGCAATATGAAGAGTGGAAATGAGGGCACGCAGGTTTCAGGAATACAATCAAGAATGCAGTTCAATTCCAGTTTCCCCAGCAAGCTTAGAGAGACAGAGGAATGATTTTAAAACACAGGTCAAAATGCTTTTGAATGTGATTGCAATGGATGGGAAAATATGCTAAATTGATTTTAATTCACTAAAGATATTCAGAATGAGTGATAGTTACTTGAGATTGGTTCAGGTCAACACTAGCAATGATTCATGAATAATTATCAAATTGGAAACGAAATTCAGCAGTGGAAATCAAGAAGCAGCTATTTTTACAAGTGGTGAAATGGAGCTAAATTGCAATTTGCGATTATGGAAGAACTATAATGAATTGGATCTTCGCTTTAAAATGACAGTTAAATTTCGCTTCTAGGACATGCGGTTCAAAAGATACAGATGTTTTTGTGAAGGTAGATTTTCAGAAATAAAGTCAAGATTTGACAGATGCGCCTTAGAGATTTACCAGCACCCTGGTCTGTGATCAGCACTGCACGGCGGTCTGCGCGGCCTCTTAAACTGGATCAAGTGGGTCCTGGATACAGCTCTGCTTTCTCTGGATCTTGGTTCTAACGCAGGGCTCTTGGCTAGAAGCAAACAGCACAGTCTGGCTGTTGAGAATCAGGTTGCAAAAGATTCAGAGGCCTGCTGAAGAGGATTCAGCTTGTGGATTAGGCCTTTCTGCTTCAAGGTTCTAGAGTTTGGTTCTAGAGTTGGTTCTAGATCTGGAGTCTGGATTCTAAGTTGTGGTCTCTGGAGTCTTTCGGCAGGGTGCTGCGCAGGAATCAGTTGAGTAGTGGAAAGGTGTGTCCTTATCTGTGCTGAGCAGTCTCTATTTATCTGTTTCCAAAGTGGGTGTGAAGGCTGACTTTCTATGCCCAACCACCTAAGGATTTGATAGGTCAGAGAATATCCTGTCCCCTGACTGGAGAAAATGATCAGAGTGTCATGAGGTGTCATCATGATGCTGTGTATATGGCTTAGCTGAAATCCCTCCCCTCTGCTTTTACATGGAAAATCAATTTTTCCCAAAAAAACATATTTCCCATATACACAAGTTGTTCATAATACATATACACATCACAGATTAATGAAGGCATGTCTCTGTTCAAGTCCCATGTTCCTAAGAGCTTAGGTTCAGAAATGACAATTTATTCACGCTTTTGGTAGATTTCGCAATATTGGTTCTGCACCAAATTTGATACATGCATGCAGATCCTCCCTGGGCATATTACTATACGTTGCTATGTTCATAGCAAAAACACTACAGCTGCAATATTACTAAATCCTGGTGTTTGGTCTTAGAACATCGCATGACTTCCAGCTTAGTCTTAAATTGTGAGTGAATTCTTCATATTAACCGTCTCAAAGTTTGACATTTCTGTCAGCTTGGTACGCTTTGTTTATAAGCAATTTCATAAAACACATATTTGCTGGGCTCTCTGAATCCACAATGGTTTGTCTCTGCCCCAGAATCTGGCTTGACTCAGAGGTCACATGGCCTGTCTCTCCCAGAGCAGTTGTTGTTGACAGTTACAACCAAATTTGGCATATTCTATTCAGTCAAGGAATCTATTGTCTCTTTTTCCTGCCAGCAGGGGAAATCTCCTCATCTCACAACAGTTCTAATTAACATGTCCATGCGATATCCTCTCCTGTTGGTAGGAAGGACAAGGTGTGAAGTTTCCCATGGACAGAAGGCCTCTTGAAGTTTTTAATTAAATCAGATTCCTTCTAGTCAATTGCAACATAGCTCCTTGTAAAAAGTAACATTTCTAAACTCACAATAAGCAACATATCTCTAAATCAAGTCCTTTTCAACAATGAAATCGCTGTGTGGCACTCTATATGGCATTTTGATTGAATTCTCTTCTCTGGCATATTTAACTTCTGAAAAACCAGTTCTCCTGTTAGAATTATAAATCGCCAGCACCTGACAGAGGCAAGTAACTGTACAACACCCATTTTTTACAGCTGTCTATCTTTAAAAGGAGATTTAGCTTGATAGCATATGAGTCTTGCTGACACTGAATTGATGTGGATTCTTGCAGTAGAATAATGTGGAACACCCAACAAGAAGGTTCGATCTTTTTGTTAATTTGTGAGCCATGATTTTAGCACATTTTGACAATTAAGAAAATGAATTCCCAAACAGCTCTGTGTTGCTTTTGGCAATCATCATTGCTTTTTTCCAAGTGGTTTCAGGCTGATTTTTGGATGCCCCAATGGTGGTTTTAGGCAGTGATCTCCTGTGCTCCCTAAAATAGGCAAAATTGGATGGCAGCCTATCTTCAGATTTTTACTGCGCATTCTTGGCTGGTTTGGAGCGAGCATCATGCTTTCCAGTAGCCATTCTGATATTTCTGCTGCCAGCAATGCACAGTACTATTGCAGGGCTTGGACGAGTGGTTTGATGCATACCACAAGCCTCCCTCTTGCAATGGCGTTGATTGTCAATAAATGGAACTCGCAAGACTGGGATGTCGGCCTCATCTCTCCGGATTCCAAAATGGCAAAGTCAATCGTCTTTTCCTCCATCAGGGGTGGATCGATCAGTTCTCCTCGCCAGTCCTGTTGGGAGTATTGAGCGATACCCCGGGCCCCTCCGATCTTTGCTGCCGGTCCCCGGGTCGTTCTCCTTGGTCAGTCTCCATGGTTTCTCTCTCCTAGGATGACAAATCAAAAAGGCAACAACATATTCGTAGACATTTCCCCACCACTATTAATGTAGTGGGGTGGGCATATACATTTTGTAAATCAGGAGACATTTGCATTCTTATTATTGTATTTAATAGACTATGTGTGTAATGATTTTAGAGTTGCAATTTTATTGATCTGGAGCGGGCCCCTCTGGGATTCCAGGGGACTCCTCCAGTTGCTGCAGAGTGTGCCTGGGATGGCAACACTTTAGCTGATTAATATGGACCCACTTATCTTCCCCCTCTGCCAAACTGCCTTTGGGGATGCGGATCTTGTAGGTGACTGGTTGTGAGGAATAAGGGCTGGAAGCGCACAGGAGTCACACGTTTTGTCTCTTAATCCTCTTGGGCTAGTTTGGAGGCAAAGACTACAATTCCCAGCAAGCCACGGGAGGTTGGTAGTTCTGTGCACAATCAGGAAGAAGGTCACGTGCGCGTTGCCAGCTGCAGTGATTACAAACAGCATAAAGAGCAACGGCGCGTGAAACAGGTGTGGCTTATTACGAATCCAGGAGCGGTTGGCGTGAGGAGCATGTCAGCGAAACGCTGAGGAAACCATGGACGGCGAAGCTCTGCCCTAAAGCTACACAAGGTTTCGAGCGTTCTCTCGCACTGAGTTGCATGCGGAACGGCGGCAGCATTTTCAGCGTGCTACTAATCCTCCGAGGAGTCCCGCGGGGCTCTCGGAGCTCAGAAAAGTGCTGAAGGCATTGCGGGGTGGGGGCTTATGATGCATATGTTTTCTCTCGCATGAAGCTGATACTTGGCAATCACGGAAGGGCTGAATTTGGGGATAAAGCAATTGGTTTTGTGTAATAAGACACAAGGACATTACGGGACATTTTTGGGGCATATTCTCTTCGAATACAGCTCATTAAGGGTGACAAGAGTATTCACTCTCAAGGGGTGATGATGTGCATTAGTTTGTCTGGTTAAACCGCAAGGGCATGCATTTATGTGATTATGTATTGCAGCAGCAAGCTTGCCCTACGGGCCATGTGTTTCGTTCTTCATTTATGGGAAAAATTCCATTGTCCTGTGTTCATCCCGCTTGCTACTACATGTGCATGTTTTGTGCTCTATGTTTGCTCTGAAGTCAGGGGCATATGTATTAAGGTGTGTCCTGAACTATGTTACTGGGTATTCATGTAGTCAATGTTACAGTGTGTCAGGAACTAGGATATACAGGCATATGAAAGGAAGGGTTTTTCCCCAGTGCTTCCCCCTACCTATCCAAATTAGGTTTTGTCCTAACCCTTTTCCCGATTTCCCTAACTTCCCCTCCTCATCCACAACCTCTCCCTAACTCCTCTTCCCCCCATTGGCTGCCACGTGGTGTCCTCTGTTACACTTCAGGCACCTGTGCCAACCACGGTGGGAGGGTCGAATTCATTCGACTTCTGTGGTTCGGGGGAGAGTGTTGATTCTCTCCTCCAAGTAAGTGTGTGTTTTGACACTGGTGAGATCTTATCTACAATTTCAAAAGGTCCCTTTCAGGTAGGCAGTAATTTACGCTGTTTGGACTGGTTCCTTTGGAAATTGTATAGATAAATCCGGTCTCCTACATTGTATTCTTTCCTAGTAGTCTTCAAGTGTTGGTGGATCTTCATGCTATTGGCTGATCATTCTAGATTTCGCTGAGCATAGGCGAAAGCATGTTGAATGTGTTTTCTTACATTTTCAATATACTCATGAGTTGTGGAGGCATTGATCAATGTCTGCTCTTGGGTCCTGTAGAGCAGATGCTGGGGAAGCACCATCCTGCGTCCAGTCATCAGCTCACATGGTGACATTTTAGGTGCAGATGAAGGGGTAGATCTGATGGCCATTAAGACAAGAGGTAATCGGATATCCCAGCTTGACCCAGAATCTGCCACAAACTTTTTTAAGATGCTCACAATGGTTTTGTTGTAACGTTCTACTACTCCACTAGAAGCTCGCCGGTAAGCAATATGTAGCTTCCTTTTAACCCCCAGTATCTCCCACATCTTTGTCATTACTTCGCTGGTGAAATGGCTACCTCTGTCTGATTCAATCCTTTGGGGTAGTCCAAAACGCGAAACGATGTGATTGATCATCAGGGCAGCTGCTGTTTCTGAATTGCAGTTTGGGGCCGGGAGACATTCCACCCATTTAGTAAATAAGCATGTCACAGTCAACATGTACTTATTCCCCATAGAGGAGAAAATAACGGGCCCTATAAAGTCGACTTGCAAATCTGACCTCTTTTGGAGAGGTTCACAGTGTGTGAGGGATGTTGGCTGAAATTGTGCACACACAAGACACCCCTTCAAGTATTGGTCGAGGTCCTGCCCCATGTGTGGCCAGTATGCAACATCTCTTAAGATTTTAAGTGTTATATGAAACCCCCTATGACCGGCTGTGGCCGCATCATGGGCGTGACTTAACATCAGGCTTCGGAATGAGGTAGGCACCACCCACTGATCATGGCCTGCTAGGGATTTCCTTACCAACAAACCGTCTTGGATTTGGAACATTTTTGGACATTTCATCAACACTCTGAGGGCCTCTTTCCCTATATAATCGGTATCCATCAGGGGAAAGTGCTCAGGGTCCTCAATGTGTTGATAAAACTTACCAATTATTGGATCCCCTTTTTGAGCCGTAATCAAATCAGCATCTGGGGTCTCCTTACTCCATTGTGCAGTTGAAAGATCATTGTGAGCATTTGTCTGGGACCTAGTGATAGCAGTGACCTGGATTTCCCCCAACAGGGACTCGATCTCTATTAGATCCCCTTGGATGGCCCCGGTTTTGTCCAGCTGATCAGCTAAGTCATTTCCAGTTTTGTCTGGTCCCTCTACTTTGGAATGACCCTTGATCTTTTTCCAGTAGATGGTCATCCCAAATCAAGGAGACTAGATCATCAATATTTTGGATTAACTTCCCATGTTTCAAGGGCTTGTTATTAGCACATATCATGCCCCTGGTTTTCCAATTAACCAGGTGCTCCACGAATCCGTTACGCACATAATCCGAGTCTGTAATTATGACCAGTTTGCAGAGTTGATGTTGGACAGCAGTGAGGATGGCTTGATGCACAGCCATCAACTCTGCCACTTGACTACTTTGGGGACCAATCTTGTACCCAGCGGAGGGTTCTGGGGACTCATTCACCCATGCATTCCCTATGCCGGCCACAAGTTATTTTTCCCCATTGTTGTCAACATGGTAAGAGAATACATCCACATAGACAGTGGGCATTACCTCACACTTTTCTTCTTCAAAGACTTTGTGTGGGGAATTAAGGTATGCCTTCATGTTGTCCTTGATTTTTAGACTTTCATCCTCGAGACAGTTTTCTCTGGCACAATCATGCAAGTCAGCCAGACCTTGCGCGAGGGGCCTCTTCTTGTTTTGACCTCCACATGAAAGCCTTGCATTGACAGAATCCAGGATGTAATTCAGGAATTACTCACATTTCCGGGCCGGATTCTGTCACTTTGGAGATATTGCAGAGGCTGGTGTGGAGTCTCCACTATGATGTGTTCCCCCTGGATAAACGGGCGGTAATTCTTCAATGCCCACACCGTTGCCTGGAGTGCCTTCTCATAATCGTTGAATATTTCCTCCACTGAGGATAAAGTTTTACTCGCATAGGAGATTACTTTATTGACCTTGTCATGCTTTTGATATAATACTGCAGTCAAGCATGTATTAGAGAACACTGTCTCCAAGAAAAACTCCTTGTTTCTGACAGGGTAGGCTAGGCAAGGCGCTTGTGAGAGGCTCCTTTTGAGCTGTCTTACTGCCTCGGATTGTTCTGGACACCACTCCGACTTGACCCCCCCCTTCAAGAGATGAATCAGGGGTCTGGTGATCTCTGCGTAGCCCACAATGAACTTTCTGTTGTAATTAGTCAGTCCAAGGAGGATCCTTAGTTCCTGCAGAGTTGTGGGGTCTTTCAGTTTCTGAAGTGCTTCCACTTTCTTTTCCTGGAGACAGAGACCCTGAGGAGTAATCTCATGCCCCAAGAAATTAACATGGGTTGTAAACCACTGTGCTTTCTGAAGGAAAGTTTTACTCGGCCCTCAACTGGGTCAGAACATAACGGATCTCCGCTATATGTTCCTCAACTGTTGAGGTTTCGATGAGAACATCATCTACATAAGCCAGGTTACCCCTTTCACCCAGGTCGGGCATGGCCTTATGCAGAAAAATGTTGAATTAATTGCCGGAGTTGAGGTATCCGAAGGGAGTCCGGGTCCATGTGTACTGCTTGCCCACAAAGGTAAAAGCCAGCTTGTATTGGTCCTCCCTACTAACAGGCACAGTCCACTATCCATTGGTCAGGTCTATTGCAGTGAATACCTGTGACCCCTGGATCTGGGCCAGCCCTTGATCAATGTAGGGAAGAGGACATCGGGAAGTATGGACCCGTTTGTTGAGCTCCCTAAGGTCGGCGCACAGTCTCCACTGGCCGTTTTGCTTCTATATCCCCAGCACCAGATTGTTGAAGGTGCTGTGGACTGGACGGAATATCCTGCGGGACTCAAGGTTCTTGATTATTTCAGTAAGGGATCCATTGATGTGAGAGGCAAGCAATATTGCTTCACAAACACTGGAGTCATGCCAGGGCCCGTGGGAATTGTTTTTGTGTGGATGTCGTTGCGACCACAGTCATATGAGTCCACCGTAAAGAGATCTTGAAAATCTAAGAAGACTTGTTTCAGCCTTTGCTTCTGCTCCAGAGTCACACAGGCATCAGCTAGGTTGATTCTCTCTTCAACCATCTGCCTGAAGCCGGGAAAGACTTCTGATTTCGCTTTCTCAGTCCCTGGTCAGAGTGCTGATTTGGACTGGTGGCTTCAGGTGGGAAAGACAGCCCTCATGGACCTGGAAAATCACCTCATACCTCCTGAAGTCACAAGTCACATCTTCCTTACCAAAAGGGCAGGAAGTGTACACCAGGAAGTTGCCCCCATGCTGGGTAAAGATCCTGTCTGGTGTTGTATTGTCATCACTCTCACTGTCAAAACAGTCCTTGGGGATTGGTCCTAACAGTTCATTCCCTAAATCAATGGAAAAATGTCAGTCATCAACCGCCATTCCAATAATGGTGCCTGCGGCTAGAGTAATACTCTTTAAGTCGCTGTTATCCACCTCTATTAGAATGGTGTCATGTTCTATGTTGACCAATGGAGTTGGGTTTACCCCCAACCCTTGCTGTTGGAGAGTAGCATTTAGATGAATATAAGCATCAGGGTTTTTCAATATTTGTCCTCTTTTAACTTTCACTTCCACTGAGAATTGTCGGGTCCTTTCTGGGATGGTGACTTCCTCTCCAATCTGAATTACAACTGCAGAAGGTAGCAATTGAGCTGACCTAAATGGTTTCTCTTGATCATCAAAGCCCATGGGATCATCCGCTAATCGGGACCAAGCCTTGAAGTTTATTAGGTCCAAACTAATGGTAAAGCGATTGAGAATGTCACTGCCTAAGTAAAAGGCAGCAGTGATGTCTCGCACGACCCAACAAGACTATGCTCTTGTTGCCAATGGAGATTTTGAGCATACACCTGCTTGGCAGGAGATGTTTGGAATTGGGTGCTTCCAGATCCATTTCCCATTTGTCTATCAGTTTGAATGTGGGAATGGCTGGATCTTTTAGGAGTTGGCGGAACATGGCTTCGCTGATGAAGCTCTTACCTTTGTTCACACTCACTCGGGTGAGAACAGAGTCCTTCCCTTCATTTAACTGAACAGGGATGAACAACTGCTCTCCAATTTGCTGAATATCAGCCAGGCTCTGAGCTGATTTCTCATCTTTCTGGACTATAGGAGTGGGAATGTCTGATTGTGGATTGGTAAACAATTTCAGGGTGTTTCCTTCCAGTGTGGAAAACCACCTTAAACTGGAAGGAAAGTTGATTTTTAGAAAAAGAGGAGACCACCCATCACCAGTCTGTTGTCCTACTGCTATTACTGTCACGTCTGGAATTTGGTTGTTCTGGAAGTGAAATTCTACTTGGTCAGATTTCTGTTCAACCATGTGGCATGTGCCGTTTAAACTAACATGGTTGACACTCCGTTTTAATTTTATTGGTCGGCTAGTCTGGGTCCAGAGGACCTTGTTTACACAGTCTATTAGGAGTGACAACCTGCTCAGGAGGTCATTCCCTAGCAAGCAAGGGGTGCCCTCTGGAGTCACTACAATGACCGGGTGTTTCACTTTCTGTTGCCCAATTTTAATGTCCAAATCCACAGTCCCCTCGATGGGAATTTCCTTCCCGTCAAAGTTCTGAAGTTGTCCAGGAAGAGAGGTGAGAAGAATTTGGTAATTCTCCGCCCTTCCTGAATTTAGTTAATCAAAGGCCTTTTTGGACAGAAGGGTAGCTTGGGACCCAGTGTCCACCAGTGCCATAATTGCCACCTACTCCTGTACTTGTACGGGGGCATAGAATCTTCCCTCCTTCTCCAAAAGGGGGCACAGATAATGCACATTTTTGGACAACTGGTAGCCTAATTTTCTGGTTTTGGACATTGAGAGAGAAGAGATTTGGGCAGAATTCTGTGTAGAGTCTTGGGAATCTGAAAGAAAAAGTTGACAACTTGAGATAGAGTTTTGAGTTCCCCTGGTTCTGGATCTGGGCCACCTCCCCCCTTTTTGGGGGCAGTCAAAAGAATGGCTTTGGACCAGGGGATTTTGATGCTGTTTGTTCTGAGATGAGATGATGGGCGGCGCTAGCTCAGTCCCCACATCTACCCAGTCTGGATTTGAATCCCTTGGGACTCATTTTTCTTTGGGAGGAGTTCCCCCATCTCTGAAGGAGAAGATCCTTTTCCCAGGATCCTCTGAGGATCCCTCTCCCTCAAATTGGAAGATCTGTATCTCCTCCACAAAATGGGTCTGTTTGGGTCCTTTGTTTCTCCTACCTTCTCTCTGCTTCTTGGGTGGCAGACTTTTAGGGGTAGGAGATTTTGTTTCCGGTTCCTGGGTTTCCAGGGGCTGTTTACAAGTGGGGAAGGAAGCTTCCTCCAAGGCTTTACACCCCTCTTCCCCTTGTGCCTCCTCCTTGGGAACCGGTGGGTTATCGGGGTGCTGCCCCCGTCTTTGTTCTGGAGTACCAGGTCCAGAGTTTGGGGCATTCTGCGCCGGCATGCCCATCTGAGGGTTCTGCTGAGCCCGCAGCATGCGACCCAGATCCTGTGCCATATTTTGGACCTGGCGCTCTAACTGTGAAACCCGCTCAGGCTGATACCGGGTTCTGTTTTCTCCCCTGGGCTGATCCCGGGAAGGGTAGCTATCCCTTCTCTGGTAGTACCCCGGGTTGGGAAGATTTGGGTACCCCTCCACCATTGGCCTCCCCTCTCCCAGATTAGGTGGTCTGGGCACAAGGAAGTGGGGGAAGAAGGATGGATGATTTTGGGGTTCGAGATTTTGTGGATACCTGGAGAAAAAGTTCTGCCCAGGATTGGGTGAATTTCTGCCCTCCTGGGGGAAGTTAGGAAGGAAGTTCCCTGGGTTAGGTGCTTGGTTGGATCCCCCCCCTTGGGCTGGAGGAGTCCACACATAACCCAGGATGGGTCGGTTTCCCTTGTAGCGGGGACTTACATAGTCAGGGGAGTGAAGGACCCCATTTGTGGGACTACCTCCTTGACTCCCTGTCTGTGACTGGCCCGAGGGCCTTCGGGGTTTGGAATTATTCTGTGCAGGCAGGTTTTTAGGCCCCCCCATCTCCAAATCTAAAATGGGGGCAACCTTTACCTCTGCCACCTTGGCAGCAGCAGGGGTGCTGGTCAGTTTGGGGCTTTTCTGGCCATTATTTTTATTTTCTATGGGCTTCTGCACCTCATAGATTTGGGTGGCCTGTTCAATGACCCAGTCTAGTGATCTTTTCTCATGAAAATCTCTCACTAGCTGGGTCATGATGTATTTGGGCAAGGCATGGAAAAACGTATTAACAAATTCTTTACTGTCCGTGTGCACCCTTTTGGTAGTCTGCGCAATGGCACGCTTCAACTCCTCCACAAATTCTTGTGGGGCTTGATCCTGCCCACATTGTAAATTGTAGGCTGCCTTGCGAGCCTCTTGGGGATTTCTATGAACAGAAAAATGTTTAAAGATGGCTGCCCTATGTGTGGATCATCTTGCATGATTTTGGTCCTCCAGCCCCGCAAAGAAACTGGAGTATTCTGGGGAGAATGTCCATTGTACATACTGAATGCAGCTACTGCTGTCTTTCTATACTTGGAGTTCTTATGATAATGAGTGATGACGCTCCTTATTGCTTTGATCTGCTTTAAGGGGTTCTTAAGCAAGACCCTTTTTGCCTTATTGGCCTTCTTGGTTTGGGTAACCCTGGTCCATTCATCCTCTGACTCAGAGGCACTGCTCCCAAAGGTTCCCATCTGATCTTCTAGATTTTACTGGATTCTGAGAGCCTGGGAATGGCTGGCAGGATGTGGGGTCCTGGTCTCCTGTGTCCTGTGATGCTCAGAGGAGTCTTCAGATTCCTCCTTGCTGCCAGGATTTGATGGGAACCCCCCTCCCATTGACCTATCTGGGCAGAGGTTTTCAGGATGCCCTTAGTGGGCCTACTCTCCTGGGGTTCCCCACTAAATTGAAATGTACTTGGGTGCCCATACCAGTATGCCTGCCCATCCATTCCTGGGAGGGACTGGCCTATGAGCCCCATGTTTCTGACTGGATAGTAATCTGCCATCCCCGTGGCCCTGGGCACATGTGCACCAGGGGCCATGGGGGTGGCAGAGTCCTGGGACTGGGAGAGATGGAGGGCTCTGGTACTAGGGCTCCTGAGGTTATGCTCAGGTGTTTCCCTTTCCCAGCGAACCTCATCTCTATCAGCCCCTGCTCCCTGTTGCCATGCAAGAGCCTGTGCTTTCAGTTCCTCAATCAAGGCCTTACTAGACTCGTTCAGTCTCTCCTGCATGGCTACCTGTTGCTGCAGCCTATCATTGTGTTGACAGAGAGCCTCATTCTCTCTCTGTGCTTCCTGGTTGGTCCTGGAGTACTGGGCCAGCCTTTGCTGCAGGAGGGTTACCTCCTGAGTCCCATCCCTACTGGCATGCTCCTTTCTTGCCAGAGCATCTTCCACCCTCCTGGTGTGCTCTAACAAGTTTTGATGCTCTTTTTGGAGATCACCCTGTCCCTGGAGGTCCAGATGATTTTCCTCCAGCTTCCCTTTTAAGTGACAGACTTCCTGGCCTAAGGTATCCCTTTCCTGAGTAAGAGCCTGCCTCTGTGCCACCAGATCGTCCCTCTGCCTTTGAAGGGCACCAGCTTTCTGGCACTCTTCATCAAACTCTGCCTTTGTGTCAAGATGTTTCAAAATCAGCTTATTGCTCTCTGCCTTCACTCTATCGAGATGGCTTTGCAGGGTGGCTACCTGCTCTGTGCATGCCCTATTGAAATCCAGTTGTTGCTCCAGCTTTTTCTGGCTCTGCAGTAGGGAGTCCAAACCTTCTTGGTACTCCTTCTGCAAGGCCAGAATTCTGGTATCCTGGTCTGCCTTTTCCTGTTGCAAGATACCCATGTCCTCTTTGATTTTAATGATATACTGCCTACTTTCATTTTCTGACTCCTGGCTTCTCTGCAGCCTCTGCTCAGAAGAGTCCAGGTCAGATTGGGCCTTCTCTAATGCCATCAGTTGCCTATTTGCCAGATCTTGGCCTTCAGCACATTTTTTCCTGCATGGCTCCCATATATAAATATAAATATGCCGCTATCCTGACAATCTTGTTGTGCTCATCCTTGGCCTTAGGGGCCATATATATAGTTCACTCAGGGCCATGTGTAAGGGACCCTGATCTCTCCAGTTATCTAACCCAGTTGCAGTGACCTGTTGTGTGATTGCCTGCAACCACACCTTCTGGTCCTGCTCAGTCCACTCACCTCTCACAAATATCTTATGTAAGAGGTGTTCTCTAGCTATCTTGATATCTACCAATGTCGCCATTCTGGAAATTGATTTCCTTCCTGACTTACAGAAGTTCATTATTTTATTTTGCAATACAGACCGTTTCCTGAGAGCGTTCCTTTTTGAGGGGTGCTTTTACAGCATGACCCAGCGTAGTAGCCCAACAGGATTTATGTATCCTGTCAGTTAGCACACTGTATTAAGCTGCACAAGTGGTAGATCTAATCCAGAAGTCCTGCGACCGAGCCCCCAATCTGTAAGTGACTTCAATCCAGCAATCCAACTAAGTCAATGCTTAGGATGAGATGCCCAATGGAAACCCTTTTTTATATATTGCTATGTCAAAGTTCTTTAAATCTGGATGATGAACCCTTGTATAACGCCCCTCTCTTTGGATCCCCCTGACCTCACTGAGCCAAGAAGTAGGTTTGTTTTGCAAATTAAAAGATTTATTTGAAGAATTAAACAATATATATATCACACTTAATATTTGAATAGCACACTTATGAATATGGACGGTAATCAACAATGGATAATATTACAAAAGTAACCATCTCTTTAATCACTTATGGAGTATGGATATGAGGGATACTGTAGCAGAGAATACTTTATGTGATTCAAGGAAATGCAATAATGGGAAAGAATGCAACACAGAAATAAACTTGATATGATTTCAACAAAAGACAATATGATCTCTTTTTCCCCTGTGACTACTCACTCCACCCCTATGCAATATGAAGAGATGGAAATGAGGGCACGCAGGTTTCAGGAATACAATCAAGAATGCAGTTCAATTCCAGTTTCCCCAGCAAGCTTAGAGAGACACAGGAATGATTTAAAAACACAGGTCAAAATGTTTTTGAATGTGATTGCAATGGATGGGAAAATAGGCTAAATTGATTTTAATTCACTAAAGAGATTCAGAATGAGTGATAGTTACTTTAGATTAGTTCAGGTCAACACTAGCAATGATTCATGAATAATTATCAAATTGGAAACGAAATTCAGCAGAGGAAAGCAAGAAGCAGCTATTTTTACAAGTGGTGAAATGAAGCTAAATTGCAATTCGTGGCAATTTTTCCACGTGCGTAAATCGCGATTACGGAAAAACTATAATGAATTGGAATGTCGCTTTGGGTTTGTTGGAAAGCTCAGGATCTTAGCTTTAAAATTACAGTTACATTTCGCTTCTGGGACGTGCGGTTCAAAAGATACGGATGTTTTTTTGAAGGTAGATTTTCAGAAATAAAGTCAAGATTTCAAAAATGACAGATGCGCCTTAGAGATTTACCAACAACAGGATGGACACAAGATTCTATAATGCAGTTCTGGACAGGTTAAAATGGTTGGAATAGGATTACTTTAAACTAAGAGATTGGTTCTGTACAGTTCTAGACTAGATACTCACTCCTAGTTTTGTAATGGAATGGAAATGGGCCCCGTCAACATCTGGTCAAGGGATTGGGCTGCGGTTCTCTCGCCACCGGACAGGTCAGGCACCCTGTTCTGCGATCAGCACTGCACGGCGGTCTGCACGGACTCTTAGACTGGATAAAGCGGGTCCTGGATACAGCTCTGCTTTCTCTGGATCTTGGTTCTAGCACAGGGTTCTTGGCTTGAAGCAAACAGTACAGCCCGGCTGTTGAGAATCAGGTTGCAAAAGATTCTGAGGGCTGCTGAAGAGGATTCAGCTTGTGGATTAGGCCTCTCTGTTTCAAGGTTCTAGAGTTTGGTTCTAGACTTGGTTCTAGATCTGGAGTCTGGAGTCTGGATTCTAAGTTCTGGTCTCTGGAGTCTTTCGGCAGGGTGCTGCGCAGGAATCAGTTGAGTAGTGGAAAGGTATGTCCTTATCTGTCCTAAGCAGTCTCTATTTATCTGTTTCCAAAGTGGGTGTGAAGGCTGACTTTCTATGCCCAACCGCCTAAGGATTTGATAGGTCAGAGAATATCCTGTCCCCTGACTGGAGAAAATGATCAGAGTGTCATGAGGTGTCATCATGATGCTGTGTATATGGCTTAGATGAAATCCCTCCCCTCTGCTTTTACATGGAAAATCATTTTTTCCCAAAAAACCTATTTCCCAGATACACAGGTTGTTCATAATACATATACACATCACAGATTAATGAAGGCATGTCTCTGTTCAAGTCCCATGTTCCTACATGCTTGGGTTCAGAAATGACAACTTATTCGCTCTTTTGGTGGGTTTCGCAAAATTTGTTCTGCACCAAATTTGATACATGCATGCAGATGCTCCCTGGGCATATTAATGTAAGTTCTCATGTTCATAGCTAAAACACTACAGCTGCAATATTAATAAATCCCAGAGTTTGGTCTCAGAACATCACATGACGTCCAGCTTAGTCTTAAATAGTGAGTGAATTTTTCATATTAACCGTCTCAACGTTTGACATTTCTGTCAGCTTGGTACGCTTTGTTTTATACTCAGAGGTCACATGGCCTGTCTCTCCCAGAGCAGTTGTTGTTGACAGTTACACCCAAATTTGGCATATTCTATTCAGTCAAGGAATCTATTGTCTCTTTTTCCTGCCAGCAGCGGAAATCTCCACCTCTCACAACAGTTCTAATTAACATGTCCATGCGATATCCTCTCCTGTTGGTAGGAAGGACAAGGTGTGAAGGGTTCCCATGGACAGAAGGCCTCTTGAAATTTTAATTAAATCAGATTCCTTCTAGTCAATTGCAACATAGCTCCTTGTAAAAAATAACATTTATAAACTCACAATAAGCAACATATCTTTAAATCAAGTCTTTTTCAACAATGAAATCGCTGTGTGGCACTCTATATGGCATTTTGATGGAATTCTCTTCTTTGGCATATTTAACTTCTGAAACACCAGTTCTCCTGTTAGAATTATAAATCGCCAGCACCTGACAGAGGCGAGTAACGGTACAACACCCATTTTTTGACAGCTGTCTATCTTTAAAAGGAGATTTAGCTTAATAGCATATGATTCTTGCTGACATTGGGCCTCATTCCGAGTACGGCGCTAACCAATGGCGCTATTACCGCCTTGGTTGACGCCGTACCCGGACCGGCAGCGCCTTGGTGGTTGGCGGAATTACCGCCCCATTCCAAGGTTGGCGGGGCGGTAATTCCCCAATCCCCATTTACCCTTTCCCATTCCCATTCTTGCCCCATAGGGCATAATGGGAGTGGGGAGGGCGTCAATTACGCCACCGTAAATTACGGTGGCGTAATTAACATCAAGGTCCCTTAGCGCCATGGTTTTTAACGCCTGCTAAAAGCAGGTGTTAAAACCACCATGGCGCTAAGGGAACTCGGAGTATGGCGGTAAGGGATTACCGCCACCGCTCTCGTTAGCGGTGGCCGCTATCCCTTACCGCCATACTCGGAATGAGGCCCATTGTATTGATGTGGATTCTTGCAGTAGAATAATGTGGAACACCCAACAAGAAGACTGGATCTTTTTGGTGATTTGTGAGCCATGATTTTAGCACATTTTGACAATCAAGAAAATGAATTCCCAAACAGCTCTGTGTTGCTTTCGGCAATCAGCATTGCTTTTTCCAAGTGGTTTCAGGCTGCTTTGTGGATGGCCCAATGGGGGTTTTAGGCAGTGATCCTGTGCACCCTAATGCAGGCAAAAGTGAATGGCAGCCTATCTTTCAGATTTTTACTGCGCATTTTTGGCTGGTTTTGAGCAAGCAGTGGCCATTCTGATGTTTGTACTGTTGCAGGGCTTGGATGAGTGGGTTGATGCATCCCACAACACTATATCAAGTGATAATGGCCTTCACATCTCCAGAACTGTCCAATCTCAAGATGAAATGGGAAAGGGATGTGGGGCAGATCGACCCAGAAGATTGAATACTGGCCATGCTGTACCTACGCCAAATTACAATCTCTTCCAGACTCCGTTTGAGACAGATTAAGATCTTCCAAAGAATATACTATCCAAGAGTTGCACTCTTTTGTTGAAACAGAGCCACTGACCCAAACTGTATACGCTGAGGGAGTGGGGAAGGTACATTTATCCATATCCTGTGGAAATGTTCCTGGTTTCAGAACATTTGGTGCATGTGCTGCGCCAAACTATCAGAAGAACTAGGAGTGGAAGTGCAGCCAGACCCTAAAGTACTACTGCTTGGAATATGGGGGATGAACACTTTGGTCGGTACAGACATGTGTATGCAAATGGTGCTCTTTAGTATTACTATTATTGTTGTTATTATTGTATTTATTAAGCGCAGTCCTATCTTCAAAAGGCAGCTGAGCACTTTCCAGAGGCATACACCAATACAGATATTAATGGTGTGCCTTACAGATTTGTACAACAGTACAGATGCATAACGGAGCACTTTCCAGAGGTAGCAACAGAACAGATATACAGTGGAGAGGGGGTAGGATATAGAGGGGCACAGATGTACCGGATGGCGGGGACGAGCGGGGCGGGTGGCATCTTGCGAGTCAGGTGGCATGTTGCGCGACGTGATGGCCTAGGTGTTGAGGAGGAGAGACTCCTTTAAGAGGTGGGTCTTGAGTGCTTTCCTCTGCAGAGGGTTGAGAGAAGTAACTATCTCTGGCAGGTCATTGTATGAATGAATGTTGTCCTGAATAGCGTAAACGTAACTGGGAAGTTAGGAAGCACTACACAGAAGAGGGACGGTACAACAACATGGTGGGGAAGAGTGGGAGTAGGGGAGTCCTGCCACAGGTGAGCAACTGGAGAGGTGTACCTTGAAAAGTAGGGCCTACCTTTCTTTCCTGAAGTGCATGAGGGGATTAGCAATCCAGGTGTGTGTTGGGATGATCTTCCTGACGCTGGGTGGTTAGTAGAATGAGGTTTGTTTGTGCTTTGTTGCTAGTCTTGCCTTTTGAGACAGGCGATGTTAATGCTATTTGTGAAGCCCTGACCTCCAGAGAGGGTGAGTTCTTCAGACAGGTAGGATGTTGCCTTGTCGTCAGTCGCTTCTGTGTGATGCAGTCTACCTTGAAGGTGATTCAGGTCTGCAGTGGCAGCCAGTGCAACTCCTTGAGGATGGGTTGGATGTTGTTGCCTTTTGTTTTCTCCTCTGATGAGAAAGTATTCGGCATGCTGGACGGCTCTTATCATAGCTAGCGAGGACTATGAGACATCAGCAAGGACAGCGATGACACCATACGAGTAGTATAGGCTGACAGCTTAGACAACTTTCCTGCAGTCTGAAGTTGTGATTTATGTCTGGACCCTCACAATGGGCCTCATCACGAGTCTGGCGGTAACCCTTAAATGCAGCGGTAGCGCTATTACGGCCACATTTAAGGGTCCACCAGAAAATGGCTTTGGCGGATTTCCCCCCAGCTCTGAGATGCTCTGAGATGGGGGGAAATCTGCAGCAAAATTGCCGTTTTTCGGCGTGATTACTGCCAGCGGGAAATCCGCCAGCGGTAATAGCGCAAATTTTCCCCATTGGGCCCAATGGGGAAGGAGGAATTCCCGAATGGGCCCAATGGGGAATGGGCAATAACTCTTCCGCCAAACCCGTGATCCGGCGCTAATAGCACCAGGGGGTTTGGCGGTAGGGCTATTAGCGCCAACGCTAATAGCGCCGGCATTACCGCCCAACTCGTGATGAGGCCCAATATCTCGTTACTTCCACTGGAGCAAGGTCACACACATTGTGCCAACCAAGTTACACACCTTTTCAGGTTCCCAATTAAAATACGATAATTAGTGAAATGGATGCCGAAAATCATATATTCTTTAAATAAAAATGGACTATATTATTGGGATAATAATTTAGTTTTTTTCATTCAGAGTATTT
Organism: Ambystoma mexicanum; assembly: GCF_040938575.1. Lineage (NCBI taxonomy): Eukaryota > Metazoa > Chordata > Amphibia > Caudata > Ambystomatidae > Ambystoma > Ambystoma mexicanum. The sequence continues at coordinate 1,175,355,955 of NC_090928.1, read as the reverse complement.
TATTGTGCATGATTACTCGTTATGTGGCCTCCCAGGTGTTTTGGATTTCAACTTCCATCCGCCCCAGCCATCATTGTCAATGGTGATGGGTAATGGGATGCCCAGGTGGCACGTCCGACATAGCCCAACAAGATGGACTCAATTGACCCAAAGTATTCCAAATGACTGGAAGGGATATATTCAAGACTCATTCCAAGGAAGCTTTAAGCAACAGTCGACATTAACTTTCTGTGACCCCATGAACAACCGGAAAGTTCAAAAGGGTTTGTTCATAGGACAATAGCCGTTGGCACAGTGACACTTGTAGGCCCCCACAATACAACACCCAGTGCTTTGCAGACCATTGTTTGTTGGACAGACTGCAGAAGAGGTACGCTGTGGCACTGTGTGCCATCTGGAGGTAGTGAGGGTTGGAGTGAAGCACAGAGCAGATTGTAATCAGCTACAGTGCTCCTCCCACACTATTGCTAAGCATTTAAACAATACAATGCAATACAAAATCTCTCCTCTGCCAGAGTCACTTTCTCCCTCTCAGGAGAGAGTGTGCTTTTTTCAATTTGGAACTACACCATGTTTCAGTTAGGAAAGGACTTTCTTCCCCAGGACCCAATCCCGGTCCAATCGGCCCTGGCCAACAACAACCAGGAGGTTTGAACTCTGAGTACACCCTACATGAAGTATTCGAAGAAAACAGGTGAATGAGTCCTTAAGCCACCTTACTCACGAAGAAGGCCTCCTCCTTATCCGAGAAGCTTAACACAAGACAGCTCTCTGTGAAAATAAACAAGTCCAAATAACTCCCACACACATGACTAATAAGGAGATTTCACAAGGGGTTCAGCCGTTGTTTGCTTCCCGACAGTTGCTGGGCAGTGAAACATAGGGCCTCATTAGGACCCGTGTGGAATGGGTTAACGGGATGTGGACCCATTAACACCATTCCGCACGATTACGAGGTCCCCTCGCGGGACCCGGTAAGGACGCCTGGCAAAACCAGGTGTCGTTACCGGGTCCCGAGAGGGGACCAGGGAGCTAACAACGGGCCGATTGTAATCGGCCCGTTTGTTAGCTCCCTTCCCCATTCCCATTGAGCCATATCGGGGTTCAAATGGGAATGGGGAAGGTCCGGGCCTGGGTTTCCTGAGGGAGGAATTACCAGGCCCTCCGAACTCAGAATGGCACGTTAATTCCCCATTCAGGGAACCCGGTAAAGGAGCCCAGTTTGGTGGCAGCCATGGAGCTAATAGCTAATAGCTCCATGGCTGCCGCCAAACTCGTAATGAGGCCCATAGTCTTTAAGCTTGTAAACGGTGCCCAATTCACTTACAGACGACTGGCTCGATAACACCACCACTGTGACATTGAATTATATGATTTCACCAATAGGGTTCCTTGTCGCTGTGGCATCCACTACTGTAGATCCCCAGCAGACTCATTTTGAGTTGGCTAGCGCCTTGACTGTTAAGTGTCACTCATTTTACAGGTAAGGCATAATCTAGAGAGCACGGGCCCAATTCTCAAAAGGCTTTTGTGGCACTAGTGAAGAAAATCGCCATGCACATCTCTAATTTGCATACAAGAACGATGCAGAATATCCTGAAATGTGTGAAAGAAAGGATTTTATGTGACCTGGCCGAAAATGTTGGGTCGAAAACGATTTAATCTAATGTTTTGTTTGTTTTACTTGTCACAAATATATGCTGTGGTAGAACCCCACAGCCCCCCATAATTCCTCCACCTTAGTTATACAACTGCACCCACCAAGGCAAGAGTTGAGCAACTCATTTGTTCTGATAGTAGCCTGTCAACACTTCCCAGTCCTACACTGGACCTTTTTATGACAGGAAAGCCACACGCTTTGTTGGCTTCCATTGGTCAATCCTTCTACTGCATCATCTCACGAGATGGAAGTAGAGGTGGGAATGCATGCACTGAAAGAGTGTCACGCATGGAGGTGCCACCAGATGAGGTGGCCTACTTGAGGTATAACCTTCCCACCCCCTGTAATACTGGAAAAACCTGCATAGTGGAAGTGGGGTCTGACCGCATGGACCATGCGTTCACATGACCCTGCACTGGAAGGGAATAATGTGTTCCCTACATTTCTTTGCCAGTGGCCCTTCCAGAGAACCAGCCACATAACATTGAGGATTGCTCACATTTGGCAGTCATGATGGGGATCATTATGAGTTCCTTGGTCCCAAAAATTCTGGTAATGTCAGAACCAGCATTTTCTCCTGATCGGGGAAACACAAGTTTGCTGATAGGGGCGGTGATCTACCAACAGGCCTGACCTGTTGGTAGTTCAGGCCCCAGATGGCAAATAAATGCTGGTACTTCCGGCATTCCCATCCCATGGAGTCCTATGTAATACTGGGATATCGATCGGCGGAAACGGTAAGACAGTTTTGCCGGTATCCCACTGAAATTGCCAGTGGAAAGCCGGCAACACTGTAATGAGGGCCACGGTCCTCAATAGGATTTTCTCATCTACCTCTGAACAAGAAACGTATCCATGCACCATGATGCCCATGTCAGGAAAAGAGTTAATGTGGAAATGTTTTGAAATATCAGGGTTCCCCGAGTGTGGTATGCATTGCACGTATTTGGTCCTCGGGCCACCCCAGGGCAAAAAACATCGGTACCGGAACACAAGACAGTGGAATTTGCACAAGGTTCAGCTGGTGTGTGATACAAGTATCATTATCACCCAAGTCAGTGCCCGATAATATATATTATGATAACATAATATGTTATTTGTAACGCGCTTAATACCCAGAGGTTTCTAAGCGCGGACCCGGTGGTGGAACCTGTGTTGCTCCATGTCGTTTTACGTCCAAGGCGAGCACGCTGCCCCTGAGCTATCCTCCCAAGACAATAGCAGATGACTTCTAACCTCATTTGGTTTACTGTCAATCACTTGCTGAGCAGGGCAATCCAGAGGTGGCCCTCTTGTTATCTGTGTGCAGAGAGACACCTGCACCTCTTTGATGAAGCCCAAGAATGCAGAGCACGTGGTTGGGATTACTCTTGCTCTTGTTTAGAGGACATTTGTCTGGCATTTTGGGCTGGGCTCACTTTCCTGGGATCACAGGATCAGGGGGAAATGTAGACATTTATTCTTAAACCACGATTGAGGTCCTACTGAGTGGGTTGCCAGTTATTGAAAAACTTCAATTTTAGATCATTATTTTTCTCGGTGTCAACCAAAGCAAGTAGGGTGATGCAAACTTGTGCTTCTTGCTCTATGTCCCTATAGAGGCTGCTACAGCTCAGTGAGGATAATTAATGGTGCAGAAACATGTGTATGGGGTTGTCATCCTATTCCTGTACCCAACCACCACAGTTATGCATGAGGCCCCGCTTCAGAAACACATTAAATGGAGGGCAGATATGATGGTGACACTTGGATGCTTGGTAAGTAAAGTCTGTATGGAATGGACGCCTGCATCACCACTGCTCCTGATGCCCAGCTGCTGCACCACCGCCATCACCAGCAGGTGATCATGAGTACCCCATCAGGGGACAGCTGCTCACTCAGAATATGAACTGAGTTGGTAGACGCTAGAGTGTGTATAAAGCGGCAGATGTTTGGACCCGCAATCGTGTTGAGCGGACAGTCGCAGTGTCAGGTTTCTATTACTTTGCCACGGCACGTCTCATGATCTCGCACGCTTCTGCCAATGGACTAGAAGAGGTGGGAGTGGGCCTCGGGAAGAAAGTGGTAGCCAGTTGCTTTGCTTGATTGGGCATACGTGTGCTGGCAGCCATGATAACTTGCGCAGACTGCTCGATTGATGAGATGACCATGGGGCAGTCCATTGTCCCTGGATGCCCTATGCATCTCTTCCCAGGTCTTCCTCCACACTTGAGGTGGAACTGCGGCTTGATTGAAACATTGTTGGGAGACACATATGCCTCCAAGGAGGATGTAATGTAGTTCAGATCTCCAGTGACCTGACTCCGAGGTTGCATGTGCAGACTGAAACACGTACCAGCCCCCTTCATTACGGGAGCGCCAGGGTCGTAATGAGGCCCTAGGTCTTCCACCAGTGGCACTGGCACATATCTTCTCTCAGGTGGAATACCTTTGCCTATATCAAGATCAATGGAGCACCAGATGCTCCCAGCTTTTCTTCAAATCAGTAGTACTGAAAGGGCAAACACATATGGCATTTACGCTTATTGTGAGATTATTCCCTGGGAGTGAGCTCAGAGTTTTCTGAGCAGAATCATCTGTTTGATACAGAATATTGGAAGCCAAGATCTCAGGCTTTTGAGCAGAGGTAAATCATAGCTGGGTAATGTATCTAGTCTTCCTTGCTAAAATGTGTCTGGTGCATTTCAATAGCACCTTAAAGTGGTTCTACTACTGAATAGACAGCATTAAAGTGAAATTGAGTTAGACTCCTATTCCGTGCTGCTGTCGGTGTTCTGCTGTAACAGACTCAATGGGCCTCATTATAAGTCAGGCGGTAAGGGGTTAACGGTGCCGGTAAAGGTGCCGGCGCCGTCAACCCCGTACTGCCTGATTACGAGGTCCCCTCGCGGGACCCGCTCTGCATGTCTGGTTTTACCAGACAACCTGGCTGCCTGGACTGTGGTGGGAGACTGTACACCCTATGAGGCAGTGTGGTGACCAATGATAATATAGAGTGAATGGAAGATTTGACAGATGAGGTCTGAAAGTTTATGATGGAGAAGAAGGTTGTTTGCCCCATCTCTGGGTGACCGAAGATTGAAGTTAAGAGTCTGGTGGATCTTCCCCCCTAGCTGGGGACGGGGCCCAACATACAACTAAAAACTAGATGTATTGTCTGCCCTTCAGCACTCAGCCACACAAAGGGGAGATTGCCTATTTATCAGCCCAAGTAAATCTACGCTTGCGTACATGCACGTTATGAATGGATATCTGTGATTTGTTCGATAACGAAATGTCCGAAGGAGAAAAAAACGAAAGTTATTTGTTCGAAAAGAACTTTCGGTTTCGTCTTCTGCGGACATTTCCAACCACCCCCAATACACTGGTATGTTCTGGAAAGATAATTTGAAAATTAAAAAAGTTGGTAAGAAAACAATAAAATACACTCGGCCTACTGCCCATTAATTTCCCCATAGACAAAAAACATACGTTTTTGCCGTACCGCACAGCCCAAACCAATGGATGGATTTGGAACAGGTCGAAAACAACTTGGGCACAAAGCTTTGACTCTGGATCCTTTGATGATTTGTGGTTATTCCGTCCAGTACTTTTTAAAATAAGCAAACAAAGAATATTTGGGGTTACCAGGGCTATGGGCACTGTGTCAGGATGTAAAAACCGGTAATGTATAGTGTTGTCTGCTGAAGATGGTGAATCACTAGGCTAGCCCTGCCTAGCACGTAAATTAAAATTAACGATTGGGCGAGTCAGCATACATGCGCTGGCACTTATCAAGTAAAAAATACACAAGGAAATGATGACAGTGCAATCAAACTCAAGGACCAGTGCCAGAGCCTGATTTAATATCATAGAAATTAAGTACCAGGTGCCAGGTGCCGAAACGTGTTTCGACCATATAGGTCTTTTTCAAAGCACAAAACAGGATCCTTATTGCTATTATAAAAGGGGTATAATGTCAAAACAAAGCATGATAACATTGCGTTCAGCAATCAGTAAATTGCCAAGGAACATTGAGGTAGAGGATTCAGCGAGAAAAATTTAATTCAACAAAGAGAATGGTAATTTCCACAGGACCAATGGGATACAGTGCGAAACAAAATAAAAGAAAAGGAGAGAAAACATCAAAAAGAACAGTTAGATACATCAAACTGAAATCCTCAAGTTCAAAAACAATAAAGTAAAGACATTGGTAGGCGAAGGACTAAACTCGTCAAAATGAGATCCTCAAGTTCAACACCCATATAATACCCATGTTAGTGTCAGATGGTACTTCCAATATACACTTGTATATAATGCCTCATATACCCTCCCAAGAAGCAAGAGTAACTCCCCACGTTGTATGTCACATGAGACATTGCATGTCAATACATTAATTGGTAATTACTGCTCTTACCAATTTGAGTTTGATAGACTCCTGGCCGTTAAACCTGAAGAGAGCGTTATGGCAAATGGTGATGACAGCAGGTGAAATGTCCGAGATACTAGGCAATAAGGAAAGAAGCAAGGAAAGTAAAAGAAACAGAACACTACGTTTAAAGTACGTGCAGTAGTTCCATATCTCATAACAGGGCTTAAAAATGACAGGTTGCAAGTTGATATGTTGAAGACATACGTGAGTAATCCACCTGCTGGATATGTTCATAAAAGGTACCAAAAGGATATGTTTGTTAAGAATAATTAAGGAGACCCCTCATAGATTTAACGCGCTATTAGTGAGAGCACTCAGAACCAACTCCAAAAAACGTGTAACACCACTGTGCAGTCTGAGTGAGAGTACTGGTGAGAACCAACATAAGGCGTGGTATTGGTTTTATTTGCACCGGACACGTTAGTATTCCATACTTGTAATAAAACTCCAGTACTTAATAAAAGTCCTGAAAGGCGTTCATTATTGAAGTGCAAAAATAGTTGAATAAAATTGTGTAGTGTGAAAAGGAAGCACGTGTGCCATAAATGGGCTTACCATAGATTCTATTATTCCCATTCTCATTGGAACGCTACTATAAGCAAGCCCGTAGTAGCTCGATATCCTGATATGTAAGGAAACGGCAGCATGGCAAAGCGCTCAGTCACCGCTCTGACTACACCTAAACAGCCTGCAAAGTGAAAGCATTAAGGCATTAATTGTCAACCTTAGATAATGTCATTGTGTCACCTGAATTGCAGCGACATTGTATAAGTGAAACCTGTCATGTGATTATAACTCACTTACCGATATATATTATTTTATGTTACTTGGCATTTATATGGCACTTTATATATCATTGGTATGACCTCAAAGAGCTGGTAGGTTGAACGCCCTTGGGGACCGTAGTTCAGGTCAGTAGAGAGACAGAGTGTCGTATAGTGTGTGGGTGCATCGGATATGTGTGCAGCTGGTGTAGTTGTCGGATGATCTCTGCTTCCTAGCAATAGGTGTGGTGCTGAAGATATCAGTTGGATGTGTATAGTCTGGTGGGTGGACACCCAGACTGGGTTCTTGCTGCGTCAGGCCTGAGGAACGCCTATGTGAACAGCTAGCCAGAATGTGCTCAGCTAGCTGTGTTTTATTGGGGTGATGAGGTGTTCATTGGGTCGTATTTGTATGGGAACAGCTACGCCGAATTATCAGGGGTATAGCTGTGTTCTAGTTGAATGATGGTGTATAGTATAGAGTAAGCATAGTCGTGTGATATTGTGGTTATCTGTAACAGCGCCTTTGACCTTAGATCTTAGAACTGGCACGTGGGTATGAAGGTGGGGCATATATAGTGACATATGGATATATAGCAACAGGGATGGATACAGGTGTATAAGGAGCACAGATATTAATGGGGATACAGATATATAGTGACAGGGGTCAATATAGGTATATAAGGGGATACGGATACATATGGGGTACAGATATATAGGGAGATACATATATACATGCTAACAACATGGGAACAGGTGCACAGTGATATGTGTGGTACATCCACTCTGTCCAATCCCATCCACTCTGTCCAGTCCCGTCCACTCTGTCCAGTCCTGTCCACTCTGTCCAGATCCATCCACTCTGTCCAGATCCATCTACTCTGTCCGGCTCCATCCACTCTGTCTGGGTCCATCCATTCTGTCCAGGTCCATCCACTCTGTCTGGTTCCATCCACTCTATCCAATTTCCCCCACTGTGTCCAATTCTGTCCACTCTGTCCAATTCCCATCCACTCTGTCCAGTCCCGTCCACTCTGTCCATTCCTGTCCACTCTGTCCAGATCCATCCACTCTGTCCAGATCCATCTACTCTGTCCGGCCCCATCTACTCTGTCTGGGTCCATCCACTCTGTCCAGGTCCATCCACACTGTCTGGGTCCATCCACTCTGTCTGGTTCCATCCACTCTGTCCAGTTCATCCACTCTGTCCAGTTCCATCCACTCTTTTCAGTTCCATCTATTCCACCCAATTGCATCTACTCTATCCAGTTCCATTATTGGTTTCCAATTCCATCCACTCTATCCATTCTGTCACTCAATCTACTCCATCCTCTTCATTAGTCTCAGTTCAGTTTAATGCCAGCCATTTCCATCCATGTTGTCCAGTTCCATACGAGTCATGTAATTCAATCTTCTCCGTCACTCCATCCACTTCATTTCATCTGCTCCATCCGTTCCATCTGCTTCATATACTTTCTCTGTTTCATCCACTCCCTCCGTTTTCTCCACTCCCTCCATTTTGTCCACTCCCTCCATTTCATCCACTCCATCTGTTTCATCCACTCCATCCGTTTCGTCCACTTCATCCTTTTCATCTACTCCATCCGTTTCCTCAACTCCATGCATTTCGTCCACTCCATCCGATTCGTCCACTCCATCCATTTCGTCCACTCCATCCGTTTCGTCCACTCTGTCCATTTTGTCCACTCCATCCGTTTCGTCTACTCCTTTGTTTCATCCATTGCATCCGTTCCATCCACTCCAATCCGTTCCATCCACTCCACCCTCTCCATTCACTCCATCCTTTCCATCCACTCCATCCTTTCCATCCACTTCATTCTTTCGATCCACTCCATCCTTTCCATCCACTCTATCCATTCCATCTACTCTATCCATTCCATCCACTCCATCAGTTCCATCCACTCCATCCGTTCCATCCACTTCATCCGTTCCATCTACTCCATCCATTCCTTCCACTCCATCCGTTCCGTCCACTCCATCTGTTTCGTCCGCTCCATCCGTTTCATCTGCACCGTCCATTTCATCCATTCCATCTGTTCCATCCACTCTATCCGTTCCATCCACTATACCCGTTCCATCCACTCTATCCGTTCCATCCACTCTATCCATTCCATCCACTCCATCCCTTCATCCACTCCATCCATTCCTTCCACTCCATCTGTTCCATCCACTTCATCCATTCCATCTGCTTCATCCGTTCCATCTGCTCCATCCGCTCCATCCATTCTTCTACTCCATCCACCCCATCTGTTAAGTCTACTCCATCCGTTCAATCTACTCTATCCATTCCATCCACTCTCTCCGTTCTATCTGCTCTATCTGTTTCATCCGCTCCATCCATTCCACCTGCTCTATCTGTTCCATCCGCTTTATCCTTTCCATCCATTCTATCCATTCTATTTGTTGCATCCACTCTATACGTTTCGCCCACTCTATCTGTTTTGTCCCCTCTATTTGTTGCATACATTCTGTATGTTCCATTTAATTTATCCATTCCATCCACTCTATCCATTTCATCTGCTCTATCCGTTCCATCCGCTCTAACCGTTCCATCGCTATGTCTGTTCATCTACTTTGTCCGTTCTGTCAGCTCGCTTTTCCGTCAAGTCTATTTGTTCCATCCATTCTGATTGCTCCTTCTACTATTATCTGTTATATTCAATCTATCCGCTCCATCTGTTCTATGCATTCAATTCGTACAATTTGTTCCATCCGTTCTATCGGTTCTATCCACTCTATCCGTTCCAACCGTTCTAAGCGTTACATCCAACCTATTTGTTCTATCTGTTCCCTCCACTCAATCCACTTAATTCAATTTCAATTGCTTCAACCAGATTCCTGTTAATTTTATCCACTCCATCGACTCCACTCATTACATCTGATCCATCTGCTCCAAGCACTCCATTCGCTCCATCGGCTCCGTCTGCTCACCTACTCCTTGTACTCCATCCACCTCATTGCACTTTTTCAACTCATTCCAGTCGTTTCACTCATTCTATTCGACCCTCTCTACACACTCCATACATTCAATCCGATTCCAGCCAACTCCAACCACTCTATCCTATTTCAATCACTCCACGCGCTTCCATCGATTTATTTGATGAAATCCATATATTCCTTACACTCCATCTAACTCCGTCCACACCTAAGTATTCCTTCCACACCATCCAATTTTATCTACTCATCGGGTTCTATCTGCTCCATCCACCCTTTTATTACCTCCATTCCATCAACTGTGACATTCCGTCCACTCCATACATCCCATCCACCCCTTCCATCCCACCCCTCCGACCACTTTATCCATTCCATCCATTCCATCTGTTCCATCCTATCCCAGGGTTAGGGTCAGAGGTTTTGAACACCAGGTAAAATAGTTTCATTGGGTGTTTCGTCAATGGGTTGCTGGGGATTCAGAAACATCTTTAGGGTGGTCACTGGTGTTATGGGAAGAGCCGTGTTTTTAGTAATTTGCAGAATGACAAATAGTCTCTGGTGTGTCAGATGTGAGGTGGAAGCAAGTTCCATAGAGTGGGGACCAAGGCTGAGAACGATGATCCTAAAAGGAGGGCGGAGCATGATCTTAGGGTCTGCAGTGGGAGGTAAGGTGTTAGCTTGTCTTGCAGGTATAGAGGGCCGGTCTTGTGCATTGCATGGTGATTGATGCATAGGGTCTTTAAAGTTGCCCTTCATCCAACTGGGAGCCAGTGGAGCGTTCTGAGAGCTGGAGAGGTGTGGTCTCTTGGGCCTAGTGCTAGTAGCTTTTTGGCAGCAGCATTTTGCGCTCTTTGCAATTTAATAAGGCTGTATGCCCGGACACCGAGGTAAAGGGAGTTGGCATAGTCCAGTCGTGACATTACAATAGACTTAACAGAGGCAAGTCTATAAGGAAAGGAGAGGTAGGGAAAGATGCATCTGAGAATTTTGAGATGGTAATGACAAGACTTAGATATGTTGTTATTTGACGAGAGAGTGTTAGGTCAGAGTCCAGAGTGCATCCAAGGTTCTTTAGTGTGGGAGAGGGGGTGGGTGGTTGGCCCATGTATGGGGGCCAAAATAGAGGGTGGAGAAGAAGCTCAGTGTTGCCGCACACCATGATTTTGGTTTTAGTGGGTTTAGGAGGAGGTGGTTTGTAGTCATCCAACAGTTGATGTCAAGGAGGTATGCTGCGAGGTTGAGCTGGGAGTTGGGTTCTGAGTTGAAGAGTTTCAGGATGATTTGTGTATCATCAGCATAGTTGTAGAACAGGATATTGTGCGGGCGGATGATTCCAGGGAGGGTGGACATATAAGTTTGAATAGGAGGGCTGATAGGCATGCTCCATGTGGTACTCCAGTATTGACTGGGCGAGCGGTCGAGGCAAAAGTGGGGAGGAGGGTTATTTGTTTCCTGTTGTTGAGGAAGGAGGTGATCCATTTGAGAGCGGTTCCACAGATTCCTAGGGAGTGGAGGCGGTCAAGTAGGATTGAGTGGTTAAATGTGTCGAACGCGGCAAAGAGGTCTAGAATGATTTGTGCAGCACATCCTGCAGAGTCAGCAGTGATCTTAAGATCATCCCAGATTGAGGCCAGGGTGGTTTCAGTTCCGTGTCGTGGTCTGAAGCCTGATTGGGCGGGATCCAGGAGGTTGTTGGACTCGACAAAGGCTTTTCGTTGGGAGTATGCGGTTCGATCGATGAGTTTTGCAAGGAATCTGGTGATTGAGATGGGGTGGTCGTTTTTGGGGTCGGGGGGTCGAGGGATGTTTTTTTCAGAAGGGGTTTGACATGTGCAATTTTGAAGGCCTCAGGAAAGATTCCAGAGCTGAGGGAGTCTTTTAGCATGGTTCTTGTGTATTCTCCTGCACAGATGGATGAGAATATTTCTTTGAGGACTGAAGCAGGGCAGGGGTGAAGGGGGGAGCCAGAGGGTTTTCGAGTCGATACAAGGTCGAGAAATTTGTCTCTGGAGGTTGGTTTGAAGGAGTCGAGGGTGGACGGATTTTGTGGCAGTGAGAGGAGGGCTAGTTTGTTGTTAAGAGAAGTCGTTCTGTCGAGAGCGGTGGTGTAGAAGTGAAGCGAGAGCGAGTCGCAGAGTGATTGAGATGGGTTAGATTGAGCTGAGGTACAGGTTGGTTTGACGAACCCTGAAAGGAATTTTGTGGAGTCCCTTGCTGGAGTTTCCACGGTTAAGAATTTGATTGTTGTAGTGGGCTTTTTTGGATTTCTGGATTTCGGCTTTGTAGTAGCGATGGTGCAAGGCCGAAGGTGGATCTACTCAGATTGGTTGTTCTTTTCCACCATTTGCAAACCAGGGATTTATTTAGTTGTTTCACAATCTTCAGCTCAGGAGTAAACCATTTACGATAAGGACCAAGGTGTGAGGAGGGGCAACGTGAGAGGGTGAGTGGGATTAGGGAGTTATTAAGCAATGAGTCAAAGGAATCGATGGTTAAGGGTTCATCCCGAAGGTTGGTTGTGGGGGGTCTGTGAAGCCGGGCTTTGGCTAGGTCGGGCGGATCTTTAGTTTCTTCCAGCATTTGCAGTGGAGACGGGCGGTTGGTTCAAGGTTGGGTGCTGAGGCAGGGCAGGGGATGGAGAAAGGCACGAATAAGTGAACAGACCAGATGAGAGGTGCGGGGGGGGGCAAGATGCATCTAGTCGTGGGAGCTGAAGATGGCATCAAGGGTCTGTATTTGTGAAGGGGAGAGGTCAAGCGAATCGATGTGGGTCATGGGGTTGTTGGGAATGTCTAGCCAGATATTGAAATCTCCTAGAAGAGTCAGGAAGGGGTGGTTTGCTTGGATTGTGGCTATGGAGTCACAGAGGTTGGTTGTGAAGTGTCTGTCATAACCAGGGGGTCTGTAGATGATTAGGAAGCTATGGGAGAACGTCGGTGGCAGTGAGAGTTTAACAAGGAGGGTTTCGCAAGAAGGAATGCATGTCTGGGAGTCAACTAGTGAGACGGAGAAGTGAGATTTGAAAACGATTGCCACTCTGCCTCCTCTAGAGAGTCTGTTAAGTGGGATGAGGGAGTATTCGGGGGTGAGGGGGAAGGCTACATGGGAAACAGGGGCAAAGTCGTTGAAGAACCAGGTTTCTGTGATAAAGACTAGGTCGGGATTGTCAGAGGAGAGGAGGTCATAGATGCTATGTCTGTTTTTTGCTACAGAGCGGGCTTTAAAAAGGATGCATCTGACTTCGGAGTGGGGGGCTGTCCTGGAGGTTGTAGGGGTGTGGGTGGGGGGAGATGCGGGGAGGGTGGCGGGTATGGGTCAGTGGTAGGAAGGGAGGGGTTAGGGTGGCAGTGAGTTTTGGTTGGTGAATGTTGCGGACTGGTCGATGAAGGATGGGAAGAGTAGGCAGGCGGAGGAGGGAGTGAGCTGGGGGAGGACAGAGTTAGGCGGGAGAGTGCGGATGGGCAGTTGGTCAGAGGGCGGGGAGGGATTACAGACTGGGGATTCATGTGTGAATCTCATGGGGCTGGCGATGTCAAGGGTGCTGGGCGAGAAGTTGAGGGGGAGGGGTTGGAAGTGGGGTGACGGAGGGGCGAGGGTGCTGATGGTGGGGGATGAGAGATTGTGGGAATGGGTCGAGGAAAGATGGGTGAGGAGTAGAAGGAGATAGAAGGGGACCAGGCTCATTTTCTCTTTTTTTGGGGTTTTCAGTGCAATCGGTGTGTGAGAGAGGGTGGTGGGGTCGGATGGTGATGGAGATGAGGCCACTATTCATGCCAGGGCGAGACATGCAGTTTTTAGGGAGGGGAAGGGACATGGCAGGAGGGAAATGTTAGTTGGTGTTGACGGGAGGGTAGGGCAGGGGGCGGGGGAGTAGGGGGTTGGTCTGCGCAGGTGGGTGGGTGGTTCATTGATGGGGTAGGGGTGCAGCCTTTGGGGGAGAGGGAGGAGGGATGGGAAGGTATGCTCGCAGGGGAGTGGGGGAAGCGGTGGGAGAAACAGTGGCTTTCGGATGTTTGGAGTGTCATCGGGCTCCTCTGGCTTGGGAGTTGGATGGGGGATGGGGTGCCACAGAGAGGGTTATTGACAAGTGGTCGATGGTGGGTAGAGGGTCAGTTGGGAGTGGTGGGTTTGTTTGAGACGGGAGGGGTGGGAAGGGTTTATGGGGAGGGAGGTGAGATGCGTGCCAGAGTGAAGCTCTCACCCTCGATCTATACGGGTTGGGTGGGGTGATTGCATGGGGCAATGGGTCCGAGTTGAGATGCAGAGTTCTACTGGGTAGACTTGTAGTTCAAACTCAATGTCGCTTGACAGCAATCTCTAGATGTAGAGTTCAACACAGTAAGCTTTAGCATAATCTCAAAGTCGCTTGAACACAGTTTCGAGATGCAGGGTTCAGCACAGAAGACTTTAGTGCAAACTCGATGTCGCTTGGCCAAAAAGGCTTAAAATTTACTTTTAGGGCAAACTTTTAGGGCACACTCAATGCTGCATGACCATAATACCTAGATGTGTAATTCAACACAGTGAATCTTTCAGGGCACACTCAATGCTTCTTGACCATAGTACCTAGATGAAGAATTCAACACAGTGAAACATTTAATTACGAGTGGCAGGGCTTTCTGGAGTGAAGTGATTGCCTCAGTTTCCACCTGTGCCACACTTACTTAGGTTGTTGGTGCTGGTTGACTATCAGCTTCTTGCTTCTCCTGCGGACATCTTCAGACACGATCTGGAGCCTCCTCAATGAGGAGCCACCCTTTGTCTCTGTGTCCCTTCATTAGAGCGCTGCACGGGCAGAGAGCTGCCCTGGGAGGGTTAGTTAAGACCGGACAGGAGACTGATCAGGGGAGCTGGGAGGGCTAGGGAGGCAGGAACAAGGAAGTCAGGGGTCGGGAAGGAGAGGGGTGCACACAGGCATGGGGGGCACAGAAAAATGCCACCAATTAACCAACAAAGGCCCAGAGGGTCTTCTACATTGAAGTGCTCACCAGCTCAGCACGATGGAAAATGCGGGCAGGGAGCTAGGGGGCTTGTTAGGCCCAAGAGGCAGGGGAAGTCTCCGGACAATCAGAGGAGATGGGAGGGCTAGGGAGGTGGGAACAAGGAAGTCAGGAGTCGGGAAGGAGAGGGGTGCACACAGGCCTTGGGGGCACAGATAAATGCTACCAATTAACCAAAAAGGCCCAGAAGGTCTTCTACGGTGAAGCGCTCACCTGCTCAGCACGCTGGAAAGTGTGGGCAGGGAGCGAGGGGGCTCGTTAGACTCAAGAGGCAGGGGAAGTCACTGAACCAATCAGGGGAGGTGGGAGGACTAGGGAGGCGGGAACAATGAAGTCAGGGGTCGGGAAGGAGAGGGGTGCACACGAGCCTGGGGGGCACAGATAAATGCTACCAATTAACCAAAAAGACCCAGAGGATCTTCTACAGTGAAGTGCTCACCTGTTCAGCACGACGGAAAGTGTGAGAGAATTCTGTTAAGAATGTTGGTGATCGCCTCAATCAGGTGTATTCAGTGTGTTCCCAGGAACCTTATAGCTTTCCATTCACATTGGAACGTTTCAAAAGACGAACCCGTAGTATTTCGATATTATTATATATATGCAAGTCGCAGTTTGCCAAAGCACAGAGTCAGCCCTCTGAGTACACTAAACAGAGACTGTAATGCAAAAAAGTAATGGCAAATGTTGTCAACCCTACGGAGTGTCATTGAGGTGCCTTAATTACAGCAACATTGTGTAAGTGAAGCGTGTTCTGTGATTGAAAGTCTCTTTTATCACTATATGAGAGAATTCCGTAAGGAATGTTAACGATCGCCTCAAACTGGTGTATTCGGCCTGTTCCCACAAACCTACTGATAGCGTGGTCTGTGCCAGTTGACAATGTTCGTGAAGGTCATCACGTGTGAATAGCATCCATCAGTTTTAAAGTGAAAGTCACCCGCTTTGTTCTATTTCTTAATCTACAATAGATGCTTTTAAAGGACTAGGGATACATAGCTAAGATGTACCAAATGTAAATGTATATGTGTATTGAGAGAGAGCATCAGAATAAATTGGTAAAACATAAAATTCTAGGATCTATGGGCTTCATTCCCAGTCCGGCGCTAATCAATGGCGGTAGTAGCGCCTTGGTCGGCACCGGACCCGTACCGGCGCCGCCCTGGTGGAATGGGAAATTACCGCCCTATTCCGAGTTGACCCGGGCGGTAATTTCCCATTCCCCAGGGCTCTTCCCCATTCACAAATGAGCCCCCATAGGACTCAATGGGAATGGGGAAATTGCTAATAACGGTGACCGTACTTTACGGTCACCGTTATTGGCTAAAAAGCCCCTTTGCGCTCTCGTCCTTAACGCCTGCTAAAAGCAGGCGTTAAGGACGAGGCCGCAAAGGGAACTCGGAATGTGGCGGTAAGGGATTACCGGCACCGGTCTCGTTAACGGTGACCGGTATCCCTTACCCCCATACTCGGAATGAGACCCTATGTGTCCAATTGTCATGGACTACTAATTTGATATTGCTGAATATATTAAATTATCACCCCTTGTATAATTAGCAATTTAACCATGCAATGCTCATGTTGGCATTCGTGGGGGTTTCTCAGTCACTTAATTGAAAATCCATATATTGAGAGGCTGAATAGGCAAGGCTATTGCATATCATGCATATGCAATGCCACGATCACACTTGATAGCGCAAGATTCCGTCAAGGATCTTAATACAAAGTGAGATAAATAGCTCAAATTTAAGAAACAAAAAAAACAACAAAATGTGTCTATGAAAACTGATAGCAAAATATGTACTATTGTAAATAGAACATGCCATGTATCCACATATCCACATATGTATATTCCATGCCTACGTTAATAAAAAATTCTGAAGAAAGACATTAATTTCATGGTCACTGTTGAGGCCCAGTTTAGTACTTCTTAAATAACAAACCAGGAGCGGATTCCAATTGTCATAACAGTAATTGGCGATTCCCTCCTCTTATGTGTTAACGTTCTTGCTGAAGTCCAACAAAATGGATATCTTTTTTATCCTCCATCCGGTGATTGATTGGCCAATGGGTTGCCAGAGGCATTTTGAGATCTTGACTGGATAGGTTTGATAGATGTTCCCGAATGTGAATCCTCAACTCTCGGATGCTACTTCCAATATACACTTTGTTGCATGCACATATTATTACGAAAACAATTAATTTAGATCGACAGTTAATGAAGTTGTTAATCTCAAATGTAATGCCCCCATGACAATGGAAGAGAGTTGTCTTTACAGAAATTACATGTACCACACTTATGCAATCCTATGGCTTTGTCAGCTAGCCAGTTCAGTTTTGAGAGAGGTGTGGTTTGCGGTTCAAGCAAAAAGGAGCTCAACCTATCCTTCAAGGTAAGAGACCTGATGAAGGTAATTCTCGGTCTGTCAATGATGTATTGGTTCAGATCAGGATCATGCATCATTAGGTGGCGATATTTGGACAAAAATGTGTACAATAAATGGCTGTCGCCAGAATACTTGGTGATAAAATTAAAAGTTTGAGTTAACTGTTTTTTTGATCAGCATTGTGTCTCTTAGTACAGGATCCATTTTGGTGTGTGCATGTTGAATGCATTGTTGTGAGTACCCTCTTTCCCTGAACCGTCACCCAAGTAAATCACATTCTTGCAGGTGGTGGCTGTTGTACTACAATTTCATTTGGCTTGATGAAATTCTCAAACTGGTACATTATCAATGACACTTCTTTTATGACAACTTGTTGCATAAAGAGTTGAATTAACCTCTTTTGGTTTCCTGAAAGTGCGGTTTTGCAGCTTGTTGTTATCAATAAAGATCTTTAAATAAAGAAAATCAATAGTGTCAGGGTGCATATTACCAGTGAATTCTATACCAAAGGTTTTGTTATTCAGGTACTGGAGAAACGCAAGAATTATTCAGTGGAACCATTCCAAATCACAAGAGCATCATGAATATAATGTTTCCAAAGAACAAGTTATCCTACAAAGTCATGGGGTTTATAGATGTACATATTCTCATTAAAGGCCATGAAAAGGTTAGCTAACAAGGGTGCATACTTTGCCCCCATGGCAACTCCCATTGTCGTTGTAAAATATTGCTGATCAAAAAGAAATTGGTTATGATCCAATGTTAATTTTAAGAAAGCCTTGAACATTTCAATATGTGTGCTGTGTGATGCTAAATATTGCTGAAAAACATAGTCAATGGTGTAAATCGCTAAGCTATGTTGGATGGAGATGTACAAGGATTTCAACTGAAAATGTGATTGCCAGCGTACTTGGCTAAGGATTGCCAAAGTTTGAGTCGAATATCTGAGATAAAATTGTAAGAGTGAAACTAGACCTTTAATGGCCGTTTCATTGTATTCTGAAAGTCCCTTGGTGGCCCAACCAATGCCACTCATGATTGGGCGAACATCCAGGAGAGAATTGTATTGTTTATGTATCTTAGGTAAAAAGTACATGGTTGGTATGACTGGATGGGATCTCATGAGAAAATTGCACTCTTGATCAGTTAGTGTGCCTGTGGAATACCATTCCGAGATAAGAGAAGTCAGATTTGAGACTGTTTGCTTAGTAGGATTGCCTAGAAGTTTCCGATAGCATCCTGCGGTAGCCAAATGTCTGTGTGCCATAATTAGGTAATCATTTCGTTTCAGGTTAACTACATTATTACAATATTAGAATCTTGGGGTAAGTCATTCAAAGGCTCTCTTTCTTATTTCGTGAGGTTGGGCTTAAGGCTCTTAAAGCCTTTTTAGAATGATCTTTACAGTTATGAGCATCTTTAGTGACAGCTTTGTAGAATGTGTCAACTACATTTTCTACGCCCAATGTGGGGGGGCTAAATTTAGATTTAAGTTTCAATTCTGGGATATCCAAATTTCTTTGATGTATACTGAATTCACTACGAATTTGTTCTTTAGTTTGAGTAGTGTCTGTTGATAGAGACAGTAGTAAATGCATAGTCTCTACATCAGCAATGGAAAAAGTACTCATTGGACCTTGGTTTTCAGATGATTGATAAGAGGGTGCTGAATGATGAAAGAATTTCTTAAGTTTTAGTTTTCTAGTGAATTTGTAAAGATCAACTTGAAATTCTATTAAATCAGCCATCCTGGACGCAGAAAAAGATAATCCCCTGTTGAGTAGTGAGACCTCACTTGATGTAAGAACCCTGTTGGATAAGTTAATAACTACGTCTTCAGGACTGACTTGTTCTTGAGAACGTGCATGCTTTATCTGGTTAGTCTTTTGTTTTGCATTTCTCCTGCGTTGGCTCCCTGATCCTCTTCCATGTCTTCCTCTGAAGAGGTTCTTGGTGATCAGTGTTAGGCACGATTGTCTGCAGTACAATTTGAGTGCACTACAACAAACCTGACCTCCTGGCAATAGGGACCCAACCTTTGGTATAAACTTGTACTGCACAGGTTGTTAGCGTGTTGAGCAGCCAGGATTATCTCAAGAGGGGTCAATGTGAGTTGTAGGGGAGTTACACAGAGATTCACAGTGACAAGTTTTCAAATAAACACTTACACACAAGGTTTCTTAAATAAACAATTATTAATTTACTCATCAGTCAATTAGAATAAGCCTTATTCTGAAGGGGCAATATATCTGTAACACACAAACACACTTCGGAAATACAAACTCTTAATATTTCTAAATCAGTAAATACCCTTTGGGGATGGCCCACAGACACTACCTACACCCTCAGGTGACTTCAATAGTTAGAGTGCTGGGGACATTAATATATCACTGTTGCATTTAGAATAAGATTTAAGAGTTTGTCAAAGAGAAAGTTTATGGCATAACAAGAGATCTCAAAAATATTTCTCAAAGCAGGTAAGTACTTTTGTTAAAACACCCAATGCAAAGTTAGTTAACCCTTTCCTGGATGGAATACCGAACACATTCAAGTCAATTGAGAAAAAGTCTAGGTGAAACTGAAGCACTTCTTAGAGGTAGGTACAAAGTTTTGCACAATGTTTTCAAAGTCTTTGTAGATAGATGAATTCAAAGTAGGGCAGCAAGCTGTTTAGGCTTGTGAAGTGAAGAAGCAGCAAGAGACTCTACACATGCAACGAAGCAAGTCTCCAATGAGGACAAGTGGTTACACAACAAGAGGTAAGTTCTCTTGAAACATTACAGTACCTTTAGGTTGAAGAAAAGTGCAGCAGATGAATTCTGTTCCTGTGCAGCTCTGCACATCTCCCTGTTCTTGGGGACAAGTGGGAGGACTTCTAGGGACTCCTGCACTGCAATGGGACAGTCATTGCTCGCAACAGGCAAACTTCAAACAAGTGGCACTTCAGTGTTTCAGCTCCTCGCGTCTACCACAAATAGCAACACCTTGGTTCCTGGCTGTCGAGATGGGATTTCCTTGTTTTTGGGTTCCCGCACTCTGTTGAGGGGGCTCAGGCTCATTCAGTCCTGCTTCCTGGGAGTCTGCAGGATCTTCCTTGAGCTCTTTGCCAGTTTAAAAGCAACGCACACAATCTGGTGGTACTCTCCCTGGCATTTTGGTTTCCAGCAGCAACTCTGCAGAAATTCAACCAGCTCCGAGAGGATGTCCAGGGACTTACTTTGGATTTGATTGGTCCCACCAACACAAGGGGAGAAATCGTGCTTGCAGGGGCTTCTCTGTCGATACGAATTTGGAGTTTCAGCACAGCAGCAGGGCTTCACCGGACAAACCAAAGGTCCAGCAGTTGCAGCAGGTGTCTTCTTCAAGTTCTTCTTTGGTTTCTTCTTCCAGTGGTCGACTATGCCTTCCAAGTCAAAAAGCCTCGTCTTTTGTGCAGATTTCTCCCATTCACTCCAGCCTAGCTGTCAGTCATCCAGCAGGGTTGTTGTCCTTGTCAGTCAGCCGGCCAATCACCACAGAGTGCATTTGGGTCTCGGGAAAAAAAAAGAAAAAAAAGAAAGGGAACAGCCTTAGAAACAGTGTTGGCGCTCTAGGTGGAAGATATTTAGCGAATGTGAATTAGTGAGAATAGAGATGCTGCAACTGAGGGATGCCACAGAGGCTGACCTGGGCTCGGACAAGCTAAAGTGAAAATTACCCTCCTGTTGCACTTCTCAAAATTAAATTTTGACACAAGTAGTAAGTTTCAAAAGATAAACGATTTTTAATTTCAAGTCGTGGATATGGACATATATAGGTCAAAAAAAGAAAAAATCTCTGGTTAGTTGGAAACATAAAAATGTAGAGCACATATGAAAAAGGATCTTATTCTAGATAAAGACTTATCAAAGTGGAATGTTTTCCATACAAAAATACGATGTCCTCAGTTAATTACACTAAGTCAGTGATGGAATCCAATTGATGCCAAATTATAGAGTCCTTTGCCTTTAGTTATTTTCACTAACATTGTGATGAAATCTAGTCAATTGCAAATTTGTAGTGTCCTTAGTTGTTTGTACTAAGTGTTGAAATTGTGATCCAAGTTTCAAAAAGAAAAGTTACAGATTAGCTGACACTTGAAAGTCAGTGATGGAATCCAATTGATGCAAAATTATAGAGTCCTTCATGGTTTTCACTTAGCCTTTAGTTATTTTCACTAATACTGTGATGAAATCCAGTCAATTGCAAAATTGTAGTGTCCCTAGTTGTTTGTATATGTGTTGAAATTGTGATCCAAGTTTCAAAAAGAAAAGTTAGATTAGCTGGCACTTGAAATGTCCTTAGTTGCTTTCACTAGGTTTCAAAAAGAAAGATTGCAGATTAGCTGAGACTTAAAATGTCCTTAGTTGCTGTCACTAAGTCTTGGTATTTAGATCAAAGTTTCAAAGAAGAATTTGCAAATTGGCTGTGGCCTGAATTTTATATTGATCGATCTTGATTCTTGATTCGAGTATGGTTGACTCTTTGGTTAGAATGATTCCATTAAGGCAGTAGTCCTGTGGTGGACTCTACTTGTCGGTATAATGCAAAACAAAACAATACAATTCCTCAACACGTGTTTCCCCGCCGCAGGGTCGCGGCGGTTCTTCAGGAGGAGTGTTGGGTATGTTGGCACTAAAGTAGTCTGAGAGGAAGAAAAGAGAAGAAAGGGGGTAAGGTATGGAGGAGCATTAAGTCTTGTGCTTGATGGTCTTATCAGTGCGTCTCCTAGGAGGCTCAGCACATGGAGTTCCGGGCACCTCCCTCACTTCCTGCCCCCACCAGACACCCTGGAGCCAAAGGTGGGCTTCACTCATGAATCCCCCCAAAGACAAAGTGAACAAAGGTACCAAACCTGGTTTGCCACGCAGAGTAAATCTCAAGAAGGACCTTTCCACAAAGAAATGGTGAAAAAAGAAGACCCAGCCATTTTGACAAAAATGGCACCCTTGGGTGCTTTACTGCAGCTGCGAAAGCAGCCAGCGGTAAATGCACACGACAGTAGATAAAATTAAACCACTGCCATCAGCCATTCAGTGAGGAAAGGGTAACATAAAATGTTACATCTGAAGCTAGACACAGGGGCTACTAAGTAACCCCTCTAGAACCCCATTGTAAGGTAGTGTGTGCTGGGTCTAGAAAGTTACAATTGTAAGTAAAGTCAATTTCACTTTACTGCTCTTGGAAACAGTAGTTTATCCAAGAAAAGGAATTTAAACCTTTGGGAAATCTGGATGACGTTCCTGTGCCACTACACTGAAGGTGCTGTGTGACACAATGTAAAAGTTGATGCCTATGGAGTTTGTCAGACTCCACAACCAAAAGAAACACAGAGTTCAAAATTACTTTTAAATACACAAGAGAGTGGGAAAAAAGGGTCTCACTCTATCCAGGTAAAAAAATCAAGTCCTCAAAATCCAGCAAAATTGCTGGGGGTGGAGGGAATTAGCACATTTCTGAGAATTCTCGCTAACACTCGTCACCCCCAGACTAAGGGACAGGAGGATTTAATCCACTCCTGGATGAATCTCCTTAGTCCAGTCGGTCATACTTTCCGGAGAGGCCATCAGCATTTTGGTGATTACACCCTGACCTGTGTTCAATGGTAAAATGAAACCCTGTAGGCTGATTGACCATCTTAACAACTTAAGATTTTCCCCCTTCATCTGCATTATCCATCTCAAGGGTTGGTGGTCTGTTTGAATCACAAACGTTTCTTGGGATCAATCTCTTTTGAGTCAGCCAAGTGCTGTCTCAGCTCAGGAGAGCAGGTATCAAAAATACACTTCAATGAAAATAGATTTCTCATTTCTTCAAAGGAGTTCACTCTGTAACCCTTAACCCAATCATCTAAATTTTTCAAACATTCACACACCCAGGTAGCCCAAGGGGTACCATTAGTCTTTTTGATGGTCCTAAACCTTTTAAGGTATTGGGAAGGAGTTTTCCCAAATCTAGCTATCAAAGCTAGCTTCACATTTTCATACTCCAATCTTTCAAGTTCCCCCACCTCCATTACAGCATCAGTTGAAAACTGGGGGAGCCTAAACAAACGCCAAGTAATCAACTGATTAACTGTGAAACCCTGAATCCCATAGTTATATTCAAAATCACCAAACCAATCCAAAATATCAAGTTTCACATCATAGATACTCACTGCTTCTTTAGGCATGTGAAGTCGCTTAGGGCTGGAAGACCTAGAGGACTCTGGGATAGAAACATTTTCAAGAGACAATTTCTTCATTTCAAGAGCATGTTGCATTTCCATTTCCCTTAGTTTGATGTTCTGATGTTTGGTTTCAGCTTGGATTTGTAATCTTTTGAATTCTAACTCAAGTCTCATTTTCTCAAGAGACATAACTTCTGGACTCAAGAGGACCTTGTGTGGTCCCTGTGGATACAGGTTGAGGCAAAAGGGGCTGTTGAGGTAAAGAGGGGCTCTCTCCCTGAGACTCCTCTGACTCTTCTGACTCTTCAACAATTTTAGAGTTAGACTCTGAATTATCATCCTCATTATAATGTTCCACATTTCCAGGGTTAGTCGTTGTGACAGGCACACTACCCAGACTTTGATCATTCAACTATCTTGCAATTAGTTCATTTTTCTTTCCTTTTACAGGGAGATTCCTGATTTTACAAATTTCTTTCAGTTGCTCTACTGTTAAAAGGATCAGGGCTTCCTGCCTGAGGTTATCCATATTTGGCATGTTACAATTGCTTTTCTAGTGGAGCTTAGCCCTGTGAAGGTTTTTAGTTGAACAAAAGCAAAGCAAATTCTTAGTGTAACAACTCTACAATAGATCCTCAGCGCTTGTCACCAGTGTTAGGCATGATTGTATGCACTATCTGGAATGCTCACCTGGTGTCCATGGGGATGCCACTCAACCTGTTTGGACGTCCTACGACCTCGAACCCTTCCCTGGAATCTGTTCGACTGGAGACTGGGCCTGAAACACAGGATTGCCAGAGTTGAACTCTCTATTGTCTCTGCTTGCTTGACCCACTCTTCCCTGGGGACCAAACCTTCCCCTTTGTCCACTCCTCACCTTGTTTTCTTGTGTAGCGCGCTCTCCGTCCTGCCTTCAGTGCAGGCGTGCATCGACGGATGCGGTCTCGAAGCTGCCTAGTTGCTTCACTGGCGTGCGCCCGACAGACTGGGCTTGCTGTAACTTCAGCCTGACCGGTAAGTAGAATGAGTGTTATGAACTGTTCTTTTGACTCTTGTCTCTTCTATAATGTGTCTTTCCTTCCTTGGGTGTTGGAGGGGGGTCGGAGATGGCATTGTGCTGCTGAGATGAGCCGAGCACTAATGGTGAGTGAGAGAGCGGTGCGCGATGCTGCCCTCTCTTCCTTGTATTAACCAACGTTCGTCTCTGTGTCCCTTTCAGGTGCCGCAATATCCCAGCGTGGCTGCCAGCTGAGAGGATGAGGTGCGATGAGTAAGCGCGATGTGCAACGCCTTCTAATGCTTTCCGTGCTAACCTGGTATGTCTTTTCCCCTTGCAGGTCGATGGGATACTCTGGAGCAGAAGTTACCCCGAGCGGCTTAAGTTCAGTTAATCGTTTGACTCTCATACAGTTTTCGAGTAAGCTAAGATATGCAGAATGCTTACTAATGTCTTTTCTTCTGTTTGTTTATCCTTCCCTAGGATGCGGCGTGCCGAGATGGAGATGACACCGCCGTAGCTTCCCACAGGACTGGAGGTGCGATGGATGGAAGCTGGATGCTCTTCAAGGTAAGTCTATTATTAATGCTGTTCTTGTTCTTGTAGGTGTGCTGGATGCAGAGGAAAGGAGAAGGCCTTCAGGAGACCGATCCGAGCACGGTGAGTGTCACGCTGCAGGTGCAGAGAAATGAAAAGCATGTTTCTAGGCCCGGGCATGGTTTAAATAGCCTTCAGGTATCCCA
This sequence comes from Ambystoma mexicanum, assembly GCF_040938575.1. Classification (NCBI taxonomy): domain Eukaryota; kingdom Metazoa; phylum Chordata; class Amphibia; order Caudata; family Ambystomatidae; genus Ambystoma; species Ambystoma mexicanum. The sequence goes on along the minus strand of NC_090928.1, from coordinate 1,175,330,854 downwards.
GGTATCCCTGGGTTGAACCACACCCAAAAGGCTATACTGTATACTCAGTTCAAGGAACTGGATTATGTGGGGGCATCCATCTTGCCCACAATACATTGCAAGTCCAATGCCAAGTGAATATTAGGGCTGTGTGTGAGCCTGGTGCCACAGGCACCAGGAGTGACTCCAAGTGGGTCTCTGGGAGGATGGAGAGGCCCTAAGGGGCCATATAGGTGATCGTGGCCTGGCTCCAGCCTGATATCTCAGAGGGTTGGGGTCAGGAATCATGACAGTACCCTTTGGGTGCACTACAACAATCCTGACCTCCTGGCAATGGGGACCCAACCTTTGGTATAAGCTTGATCTACACAGGTTGGTAGCGTGTTGAGCAGCCAGGCTTATCTCAAGAGGGGTCAATGTGAGCTGTAGGAGAGTTACACAGAGATTCACAGTGACAAGTATTCAAATAAACAATTACACACACAGTTTCTTGAATAAACAATTATTAATGTATTTATCCTTTATTTATCAGTCAGTTAGAATAAGCTTTTTTCAGAAGGGGGTAATATATCAGTAACACTCAGATACACTTCAAAAATGCACACTCTTAATATTTCTAAATCAGTAAGTACCCTTTTGGGAGTGCATACAGACACTACCTGCACCCTCAGTTGACTTCAATAGTTAGGGTGCTGGGGACATTAATATATCACTGTTGCATTTAGAATCAGATTTAAGAGTTTGTCAAAGAGAAAGGTTATTATGACATAACAAGAGATCTCACAAATATTTCTCAAAGCAGGTAAGTACTTCTGTAAAACCCCCCAATGCAAAGTTAGTTAACCCTTTCCTGGAAGGAAGACCAATCACATTCACAGAGAGAAGAAGAGTCAGTCAGGGAGCCAGGCTAAGCCAAAGTCAATTGTGCAAAAGGCTAGGTGAAACTGAAGCACTTCTCACAGGTAGGTAAAAAGCCTTGCACAATGTCTTAAAAGTCTTTGTAGATAGAAGAATTCAAAGTAGGGCCACAAGATGTTTAGGCTTGTGAAGTAAAGAAGATGCAAGTGACTCTACACATGAAACAAAGCAAGTCTCCAACGAGGACAGGTGGTTAGACAACAAGAGGTAAGTTCTCTTAGACTTTACAGTACCTTTAGGTTGAAGAAAAGTGCAGCAGATCACTTCTGTTCATGTGCAGCTCTGCAGATATCACTGTTCCTGGTCCTCAGTCATGGGGATAGTAGGGAGGACATCTGGGGACTCCTGCACTGCAATGGGACGGTCACCGCTCACAACGGCACACTTCAGACAAGTGGCACTTCGGTGTTTCAGCTCCTCGCGTCTGCCGCAAATAGCAACACAGCGGTTCCTGGCTGTCGAGATGGGCTTTCCTTGCATCAGGGTCCTGTACTCTGTTGAAGGGGCTCAGGCTCAGTCAGTCCTGCTTCCTGGGAGTCCGGAGGATCTTCCTGGAGCTCTTGGCCAGCTTAAAAGCATCTCTCACAATCTGGTGTTCCTCTCCCTGGCATTTCAGTTTCCAGCTGGAACTCTGTGGAAATTTAACCAGCTCAGACAGGATGTCCAGGTGGCTTACTTTGGAGTTGATTGGTCTCACCAACTCAAGGGGAGAAGTCGTCCTTGCAGGGGCCACTCTGTCGATACGAATTTGGAGTTTTAGCACAGCAGCAGGCCTTCACTTGGCAAACCAACGGTCCAGGAGTTGTGGCAGGCGTCCTCTTCAAGTTCTTCTTCGGTTCTTTCGTCCAGTGGTGAACTCTGCCTTCCAAGCCAAAAAGCCTCGCCTTTTATGCAGGTTTCTCCCATTCATTCCAGCCCAGCTGTCAGTCACCCAGCAGGGTGGCTGTCTTTGCCGGACAGTCAGCCAGCCAATCATCACAGAGTGCATTTGGGTCTCCTAGGAGACTCAGCACAGGGAGTTTCGGGCACCTCCCTCACTTCCTGCCTCACCAGACAGCCTGGAGTCAGAGGTGGGCATCACTTGTGAATCCCGCCAACAGCAAAGTGAACAAAGGGATCAAACCTAGTTTGGCGCGCAGAATACATCTCAAGAAGGACCTTTCCACAGGAAATGGTGAAAAAAGAAGAGCAGGGCCATTTTGACAACAATGGCACTCTTGGGTGCTTTACTGCAGCTGTGAGCGTAGCCCACGGTAAATGCACACCACAGTAGTTAAAAGTAAACCACTGCCACCAGCCGTTCAGTGAGGAAAGGGTAACATAAAAATTTTACATGAGAAGCTAGACACAGGGGTAACCCCTCCAGCACCCTATTGTAAGTCAATTTAACTTTAATGCTCTTGGAAACAGTAGTTTATTCAATAAAAAGGTATATAAACCTTTGGGAAACCTGAAAGACTACCCTGTGTCACTGCACTGAAGGTGCTGTGTGACACAATGTAAAAGATGAAGCCTATGGAGTTTGTCAGACTCTGCAACCAAAAGAAACACAGAGTTAAAAATCACATTAAAATACACGATAGAATGGGAAAATGTGGTCTCACTCTCTCCAGGTAAAAAAATCAAGTCCACAAAATCCAGCGAAGTTGCTGGGGGTCTCTAAGGTGGAGGGAATTTGCACATTTCTGAGAATTCTTCCTAACACTCAGCAATATTTTACACAGACAATGGGGGTTGCTATGAGGGCAAAGTATGCACCCTCGCTAGCTAACCTTTTCATGGGCTTTTATGAGAATATGTACATCTATAAACCCTATGACTTTGTAGGAGAACTTGTTCTTTGGAAACGTTATATTGATGACGTTCTTGTGATTTGGAATGGTTCCACTGAAAATGTCTTGCTTTTCTCCAGTACTTTAATAACAACACCTTTGGTATATAATTCACTGGTAATATGCACCCTAACACTATTGATTTCCTTGATTAAAAGATCTTTATTGATAACAAAGAGCTGCAAACTCGCACTTCCAGGAAACCAACAGAGGTTAATTCGACTCTTTATGAAACAAGTTGTCATAAAAGAAGTGTCATTGATAATATACCAGATGGAGAATTTCATCGAGCCAAAAGAAATTGTGGTACAAAAGCCTGCTACCTGCAAGAATGTGATTTACATGGGCGACGGTTCAGGGAAAGAGGGTACTCACAACAATGCATTCAACATACACACACCAAAACGAATCTTGTACTAAGAGACATGGGCCTGATCACGACTTCGGCGGTAACCCTTAAATCCGGCGGTAGCGCTAATACGCCGGATTGAGTCGATCGTTATCATTCCTTACGGAATTCTCTCATATAGTGCTAAGAGACTTTCAATCACAGGACACGCTTCGCTTACACAATGTTGGTGTAATTTAGGCACCTCAATGACACTCCCTAGGGTTGACCATATTTGCCATTACTTTTTCGCAGGGCCTCATCATGACTTCGGCGGTAACCCTTAAATCCGGCGGTAGCGCTATTACCGACGGATTTAAGGGTCCGCCGAATCAGGGCTTCGGCGGATTTCGCCCCAGCTCTGAGCTGGGGGGAAATCCGCCGAAAATTCGCGCTATTACCGCCGGTGGGAAATCCGCCGGCGGTAAGAGCGTGAAAATTCCCCATTGAGCCCAATGGGGAATGGGGCATTCCCGAATGGGCTCAATGGGGAATGGGGAATTACTTTACTGCCGAACTCGTGATCCGGCGCTATTAGCGCCGGGGAGTTCGGCGGTAGGGCTATTACCGCCCACGCTAATAGCGTTACCGTTACCGCCCAAGTCGTGATGAGGCCCAAGTGTACTCAGAGGGGTGAATCTGTGCTTTGGTGAAATGCGACTTGCATATATATAATAATATCGAACTACTATGGGTTTGTCTTTTGAAATGTTTAAATGTGAATGGAACGCTATCAGGTTCCTGGGCACACGCTGAATACGCCTGTTTTAGGCGATCGCCAACATTCTTAATAGCATTCTCTCATATATCATTAAGTGAGTTATAATCACATGATACGCTCCGCTTATACAATGTCGCTGCAATTCAGGTGACACAATGACATTATCTAAGGTTGACAATTAATGCCTTAATGCTTTCACTTTGCAGACTGTTTAGGTGTAGTCAGAGCGGTGACTGAACGCTTTGGCAAACTGCCATCTGCTTACATATCAGGATATCGAGCTACTACGCTTTCGCTTTTAGTAGCGTTCCAATGAGAATGGAAATAATAGAATCTACGGTAAATCCTCAGAGGGGTGACTCTTTGCTATGGCGAACTGCGACTTGCATACATATAATAATATCGAACCACTACAGGTTCATTTTTTGAAACGTTCCCAAGTGAATGGAATGCTATAAGGTTCCTGGGAACACACTGAATATGCCTGATTGAGGCGATCGCCAACATTCTTAATGGAATTCTCTCATATATCGGTAAGTGAGTTATAATCATATGACAGGTTTCGCTTATACAATGTCGCTGCAATTCAGGTGACACAATGGAGTTATCTAAGTTTGACAATTATTGCCTTAATGCTTTCACTTTGCAAACTCTGTTTGCGTGCAGTCAGAGCGGGAACTGAGCGCTTTGCCAAACTGCCGTTTGCTTACATATCAGGATATCAAACAACTACGGGTTCGCTTTTAGTAGCGTTCCAATGAGAATGGGAATAATAGAATCTATGGTAAGCCCATTTATGGCACACGTGCTTCCTTTTCACACTACACAATTTTATTCAACTATTTTTGCACTTCAATAACGAACACCTTTCAGGACTTTTATTAAGTACTGGAGTTTGATTACACGTATGGAATACTAACGTGTCAGGTGCAAATAAAACCAATACCACGCCTTATGTTGGTTCTCACCAGTACTCTTGCTAAGACTGCACAGTGGTGTTACACGTTTTTTGGAGTTGGTTCTGAGTGCTCTCACTAATAGCGCGTTAAATCTATGAGGGGTCTCCTTAATTATTCTTAACAAACATATCCTTTTGGTACCTTTTATGAACATATCCAGCAGGTGGATTACTCACGTATGTCTTCAACATATCAACTTGCAACCTGTCATTTTTAAGCCCTGTTATGAGATATGGAACTACTGCACGTACTTTAAACGTAGGGTTGTGTTTCTTTTACTTTCCTTGCTTCTTTCCTTATTGCCTAGTATCTCGGACATTTCACCCGCAGTCATCACCATTTGCCATAACGCTCTCTTCAGGTTTAACAGCCAGGAGTCTATCAAACTCAAATTGGTAAGAGCAGTAATTACTAATTAATGTATTGACATGCAGTGTCTCATGTGTAAGTGACTTCAATTCAGCACTCCAGTCAATGCCTAGTCTGGGATGCCCAATGGAAGCCCTTATTTATATATTTTTTTATGTCAAAGTTCTTAAATCTGGATGATGAACCCTTATATAACGCCCCTCTCTTTGAATCCCCCCTGATCTCGCTGAGCCAAGAAGTAGGTTTGTTTTGCAAATTAAAAGATTTATTTGAAGAATTAAACAATATATATATCACACTGTAAATGAGGGACAGGCAGCCAGGAGTGGAACTTAAGTAAAATCTTTATTCAGGATACAGGAATTGAAAAAGGAACAAAAAGTTCAAGAATGCTTCTTCTTTTTCTTGGAATATGGATGTGGCTTCTCGACCTTGCAGCTAGTCCTCGTAAGCCCACAGCATCTCAGGCACAGCTCTCTCTCTCTCGAAGTCCTAGAAGAGAATGGCAAAGAGACACACCGTCCATCATTGGTTTTTACCTTATATAGGGGTTGGAGTCCAGGTAGCTAATCAGCACGGACTTGGCTTGGTTCTCTATAAATATCCTCATAAGCCCCACCCCCTTTCCCTTGGTTTGAAGGAGGGTTGCCTGCCCGGCCCGCCTAGTCCGGGTCCCCGCGAGGAACCCCCGTCTTGAAGAGGTCTGACACCCTCGAGGTCTCTGTGACGCTTTCTGAAGGTGAGTGTTGGCGGTGAACTCGGAAGCGGGTCTCTGCCTTCCGCGACACTGGGTATGGCCTCGACCGTGTTGTGAAAGGAACCGCGTCGGAAGCCGGCGTCTGCCTGTGAAGGCGTTTGGCTTGCCACGGTCCATGCTGCACTCGGAGCGGAACCCCGCCAAGGTAAGCCAGCGGTTGTCCGGGAAGGACGGCCCAATCGCCTCCGTTCCGGTTTTTCTGTTCGCTGGAACAAACTCTTTCCGCGTATCCTATACTCATGTAAGCGGTGTCAGCCGTAGTCCTTTCGTCCACGTCTCTCTTAATGCTGTCTTCCGGGGTCCCAAGACTGTTAATTATCTGGACTGTGCTCTCCCGACCTCGTAGCTTGGTCGCTTGGTACCCCCTCTCAGGTGGTCTTCCTTCGATTGGGAGTTCTCTCTCATGTGGTCCCTCCTCTCGCCTCTTCCCTTTCATGCCGTCCATATCCCTCTGATCACATACTCCCCCCGAGGAATTGAGCCACTTGGGACGATCAAGGCTCCTGGAAAGGTAATCCGGAACCACCTGGAAGGATGCGGGCTTGTGTAACGTTTTAAAGCGATATTCTTGTAGAGTGAGGAACCATCTTAGCACACACTGATTCAAATCTTTCTGTACGGCCAACCACTGTAAAGGCGCATGGTCAGTAAATACAGTAAATATCCGACCCAGGAGATAGTATCTCAGAGATTCGATTGCCCACTTGATCGCTAAACACTCTTTTTCTACCGTTGAGTATGGCTCTTCGTGGGGAAGCAGTTACGGATGATAAAGGCGATGGGATACAGATCCCCCTCCGTTCCTTGTGAGAGCACTGCGCCAAAACCAGAACCAGACGCATCAGTCAGTAGGAAGAATTCTTTATTGAAGTCCGGACAACATAGGACAGGTAGGGCTGAGATTGAATTCTTCAGATGGTTAAAGGCCCCTGACAGCGTCAGGATCGGAACAGACGTCCTTCTTATAGGTGCTTTTTAAGGCCTCTGTCAGTGGGGCTGCCACTGAGGAAAACATGGGTATAAACCTTCTGTAGTAACCCACAAAACCCAAATAAGCCCGTATTTGTTTGCGATTGGTAGGCATGGGTAGTTTCTGAATGGCTTCGACTTTGTCAAGTTGGGGCCGGATCCTTCCCATGCCTACTAAATGACCTAGGTAACGTGTCTGTTGGGCCCCGATGGTTGTTTTCCTTGGGTTGATTTTCAGTCCGGCCCTCTCTAGTTCTTTTATAACTCTTCCAAGATGTTCAAGGTGTTCTTCCGAACTCTTGCTGAACACTATAATGTCGTCTACGTAGGCTGAGGTGTAATCGTTGTGTGACATCAGTACTTGGTTCAACAATGCTTGGAACGTAGCAGGAGCCCCATGGGGACCGAATGGTAAAACTGTGAACTGGTACAACCCTGACGGGGTAGAGAAAGCAGTTTTAATCTTATCTTCTTCCCGTAAGGGTATCTGCCAGTAACCCTTAGTAAGGTCTATGGTGGTTAGGTACTGGGCAGCTCCAAGTCGTTCCAGTAACTCATCTATCCGAGGCATGGGGTAGGCCTGATAGGTTGAGATCTCATTAAGTTTCCGATAGTCCATACAAAATCGAGTCGTGCCATCAGGTTTGGGCACCAGGACTATCGGGGAAGACCAATGACTTGTCGATCTCTCGATTATGCCCAGTTTCAGCATTTCTTCGATTTCAGCTTGCACCAGTGCTCTTTTAGCCTCAGGAAGTCGGTAGGGTCTTAACCGGACAAACTGGTTCGGTAGGGTCTCGATTCGGTGTTCTACTAGTGGAGTTCTGCCTGGAAAGAATGAGAAGACCTCTCTCAGAGGGTTAAGGACTTCTAGGAGTTCAGTTTTTTCTTTTTCCGACAGGTTCGGTCCCCATTGCACTGCCTGCAGGGCGGAGACCTCGGAACTACTGTCTGGTGTATCAGGACACATTACAGTCATTCCGCTTGGAGCTGTGCTTAGTTCTTTCCAAGCTTTCAGTAGGTTGATGTGATAGTTCTTGGTTTTCTCTTTTCGGTCCGGTTGTTCTATCAAGTAGTTGACCGGCCCGAGTACATCCAGTACGGTATAGGGACCCCACCATTGGGCCAGCATCTTATTGTAAGACGTGGGCAATAGTACCAGTACTTTGTCGCCTTTCGAAAGGACCTTACTCGGGTGATGCGGTTGTAATATTTTTCTTGTGTCCGTTGTGACCGGCTTAAGTTCTCCCTAGCCAGCTCTCTCACGTGTGTTAGAGTATCCCGAAGATTAATCACATAATCTGTGAGTTGGGTTTCTTCCTCTTGGTTTTCCCATTCGCAGCGTGCTAGATCAAGTACTGTTCGGGGTTTGTGACCAAACAACAACTCAAAAGGGGGGAACCCGGTGGACGATTGTGGGGTATCACGTAACACCATGAGTACCTAGGGTAATACCCGGTCCCAGTTAGTGCCCATGGGCTCAGTTGCCTTTTTTAACATTTGTTTGATAGTCTTGTTATAACGTTCTACCAACCCATCCATCTGTGGATGATAGACGGTGGTACGGATCTGTTTTATGTTCAGCTGTTGGCAGACTCTCCGCATTACCCCGGATATGAAATTCCACCCCTGGTCGGTCAGTATCTCGTCTGGGAGTCCCACTCGACAAAAGAAAGGGACTAACAAATTACAGACCTGTGTGGCGCTTGTTCCCTTCAAGGGGAAAGCCTCGGGGTATTGTGTTGCGTAGTCTACGATGACTAGGATGTACTGATATCTGTGGCTGTTGGGTTCCAATGGTCCCATTCACCACAATCAAAGCATTGGGGCTGTCTGGTTACGGTGGGCCATGTTAGGTTTTTGGCTTCCCCTCGTGCCGGCCTTTGTTCAAACGTTCCTTGTGGTTTCATCGCTGCGGTTCTGGGAAAGGGTTCAATTATGGATGCTCGGACTGAACCTGCTTTCTGGAAGGCAGAAGCGATGTCGATGGCTTCGGTCAGTGTGGGCCGGTGGTGTTGCCTCACCCACCTCTGCATCGTTGAGGGGAGTGCCTCTGTGAACTGTTACAGCTTAATCTTGTCCACCATCTCCTGAATGCAGCTACTGGAGGGCTTCAGCCACTTTTCTGTCAAGTCGTGGATCCGATAATACAGCTGACAAGGTGTCTCCCCCGTCTTTAGTTTAGCATCCCTCAGGCGGATCCGGTATGACTCATCATCCATTCCCATACGTTCAAGTATGGCTCTCTTGATGTCTGAGTAGGCAGTGTCCCCCGCTGGGTAGGCAGCTTGGTATGCTCCTTGCATGCTGCCGGTCAGCAAGGGTGCAATGAAGTGACCCCACTTCTCCATGGGCCATTGTGCATTGCGTGCCACTCTTTCGAAATTGGTGAAGAAGTAACAGGGGTCTTCACCGGTTTGGTATTTTTGTAACACCGCTGTAGGAGCCATCGGATTGCCTCTACTGGTTACCACAGCCTCCATCATTTTCTTTAGTGCATCTTGGTTTGCTGCATGCAACTGAAGGGGTTGTTGGATGGTTTGGCGGTCAGTCTGCGCCTGATGTGACTGGACCTGTATAATCTGCTGAAGTTGCTGCTGTCTTTCTGCCAGGGTTTTAATGATACCTTCCATGGCGTGCTGTGACATCCCACCGCTGCCACCAATTTTGTGAATGAGGGACAGGCAGCCAGGAGTGGAACTTAAGTAAAACCTTTATTCAGGATACAGGAATTCAAAAAGGAACAAAAAGTTCAAGAATGCTTCTTCTTTTTCTTGGAATATGGATGTGGCTTCTCGACCTTGCAGCTAGTCCTCGTAAGCCCACAGCGTCTCAGGCACAGCTCTCTCTCTCTCGAAGTCCTAGTAGAGAATGGCAAAGAGACACACCGTCCATCATTTGTTTTTACCTTATATAGGGGTTGGAGTCCAGGTAGCCAATCAGCACGGACTTGGCTTGGTTCTCTATAAATATCCCCATAAGCCCTGCCCCCTTTCCCTTGGTTTGAAGGAGGGTTTCCTGCCCGGCCCGCCAAGTCCGGGTCCCCGCGAGGAACCCCCGTCTTGAAGAGGTCTGGCACCCTCAAGGTCTCTGTGACGCTTTCTGAAGGTGAGTGTTGGTGGTGAACTCGGAAGCGGGTCTCTGCCTTCCGCGTCATTGGGTATGGCCTCGACCGTGTTGTGAAAGGAACCGCGTGGGAAGCCGGCGCCTGCCTGTGAAGGCGTTTGGCTTGCCACGGTCCATGCTGCACTCGGAGCGGAACCCCGCCCCGGTAAGCCAGCGGTTGTCCGGGAAGGACGGCCCAATCGCCTCCGTTCCGGTTTTTCTGTTCGCTGGAACAAACTCTTTCCGCGTATCCTATACTCATGTAAGCGGTGTCAGCCGTAGTCCTTTCGTCCATGTCTCTCTTAATGCTGTCTTCCGGAGTCCCAAGACTGTTAATTATCTGCACTGTGCTCTCCCGACCTCGTAGCTTGGTCGCTTGGTACCCCCTCTCAGGTGGTCTTCCTTCGATTGGGAGTTCTCTCTCATGTGAACCCTCCTCTCGCCTCTTCCCTTTCATGCCGTCCATATCCCTCCGATCACACACACTTTTATGAACAAAATAATATCTGAATAGCACACTTATGAATATGGACGGTAATCAACAATGGGTAATATTACAAAATTGACACTCTCTTTAAGCACTTAGGAGTATAAAGATACTGTAGGAGAGAATACTTATGTGATTAAAGGAAATGCAATAATGGGAAACAATGCAACACAGAAATAGACTTGATATGATTTCAATCAAAAGATAATAGGGTCACCTTTTCCCCTGTGACTACTCACTCCCCCCACTATGCAGTATGAAGAGATGGGAAGGAGGGTACACAGGTTTCAAGAATACAATCAGTAATGCAGTCAATTCCAGTTCCCCTAGCAAGCTTAGAGAGAACAGGTATGATTTTAAAACACAGGTCAAAATGCTTTTGAATGTAATTGCAAAGGATGGGAAAATATACTAAAATGCTTTTAATTCACTAAGGAATGTTCAGGATAAGTGAGAGTTGCTTTGGACTAGTTCAGGTCAACACTAGCAATGATTCATGAATGATTATCAGATTGAAAACGAAATTCAGCAATTGAGAACAAGGAGCAGCTATTTTGACAGAAAATAAAATTGTGCTAAATTGCAATTTGCAGCACTTTTTCCATGTGCGTAAATCGCGATTACGGAAAAACTATAAGGAATTGGATGGACACAAAATTCTAAATGCAGTTCTGGATAGGTTGAAATGAATGGAAGAGGATTACTTTAAACTAAGAGATTGGTTCTGTACAGTTCTAGACTAGATACTCACTACTAGTTTTGGAATGGAATGGAAATGGGCCTCGTCACCGATCTGGTCAGGTTTGGATTTCACTCGTCACCGGATGTCTCAGGCACTGGTTCTGCTCATAGCACGGCCTCTGGTCGGGGTCTGATGGGTTCTGGATACAGCGCTGCTTTCTGGGTCTGGACCTCGGTCCTAGCACAGGGTTCTTGGCTAGAATAGAACAGCTCAGCCAGGCTGTTGAATGTGAGAATCAGGTTGCTAAAGTTCTGAGGCCTGCTGAGAGGGATTCAGCTTGTGAATTTGGCCTTTGCTTCAAAGTTATGGATTCTGGAGTTTGGTTCTAGATTTCTGGTCTCTGGATCTATCTGGAGTCTGGAGTCTGGATATTGTCTGGATCTGGACCGGCAGAGTGCTTCACAGGAATCAGTTGAAGTGGAAAAGTAAGTGTGTCCTTGACTGTCCTAAGCAGTCTCTTTTTCTGTGTTTTCAAAGTGGGTGGGAAGGCTGATTCTACATGCCCAACCCCCTAAGGATTTGATAGGTTAGAGGATTCCCTGTGACCTGACTGGAGAAAGGATTAGCGTGTCAGAATGAGTCATGGTGATGCTGTGTTTTACAATCTAGTGAAGAAACTCCCCTTTGCTTTTACTTAGGAAATCCATTTTTCCTAAAAACATATTTCCCAGATACACAAGTTGTTGAGAATACATATACACCTCACAGATGAATTAAGGCAGGTCTCTGTTCAAGCCCCATGTTCCTATGAGCTTGGGTTCAGAAATGATGACTTATTTTCGTTTTTTGTTGAATTTCCCAATATTGGTTCTGCACCAAATTTTACACAGACATACACACCCTCTCTGAGCATATTACTGTAGGTTTTCATGTTTCTAGCATAAACACCGTATCTACAATATTAATAAATCCCGGGGTTTGGTCTCAGAACATCGTACGGCGTCCATCTTAGTCTTGAATTGTGAGGGAATTTGTCATTTTAAGAATCCCAAAGTTTCATATTTTTGTCAGCTCGGTAAAATTTGTTATAAGCAATTTTATAAAACATACATTTGCTTTCAATTGAATTCACATCTCAGTATGGTCCGCCTCGTTTCTTGATATCAAGATAGCTACAGAGCACCGCTTACATAAGCTATTTGTGAGAGGTGAGTGGACTGAGCAGGACCAGAATGTGTGGTTGCAGTCAATCACACAACAGGTCGCTGGAACTGGGTTAGATATCTGGAAAGATCAGGGTCCCTTACATGTGGCCCTGAGTGAACTATATATGGCCCCGAAGGCCAAAGATGAGCACAACAAGATTGTCAGGATAGCAGCATATTTATATTTATATATGCAAGCCATACAGGACAAATGTGCTGAAGGCCAAGATCTGCCAAGTAGGCAACTGTTGGCATTAGAGAAGGCCCAATCTGATCTGGACTCTTCTGAGCAGAGGCTGCAGAGGAGCCATGAGTCAGAAAATGATAGTAGGCAGCATATAATTAAAATAAAAGAGGATATGGGTATCTTGCAACAGGAAAGGGCAGAGCAGGATACCAGAAAGGAGTATCAAGAAGGTTTGGACTCCCTACTGCAGAGCCAGAAAAAGCTGGAGCAACAGATAGATTTCAACAGGGCATGCACAAAGCACGTAGCCACCCTGCAAAACCAATTGGATAAAGAAAAAGAGGAGAGCAATACATTGATTTTGAAAGACCTGGATACCCAGGAAGAGTTTGATGAAGAGCACCAGAAAGCTGGTGCCCTTCAAAGGCAGAGGGACGACCTGGTGGCACAGAGGCAGGCTCTTGCTCAGGAAAGGGACACCTTAGGCCAGGAAGTCTGCCACTTAAAAAGGAAAATGGAAGAAAATCACTGGGCCCTCCAGGGACTGGGTGACCTCCAAAAAAAGCATCAGGACTTGTTAGAGCACACCAGGAGGGTGGAAGATGCTCTGGCAGGCCAGTAGGGATTTGACTCAGGAGTTAACCCTCCTGCAGCAAAGACTGCCCCAGCACTCCAGGACCAACCAGGAAGCACAGAGGGAAAATGAGGCTCTCTGTCAGCACAAAGATAGGCTCCAGCAACAGGTAGCCATGCAGGAGAGACTGATAGAGTCTAGTAAGGCCTTGATTGAGGAACTGAAAGCACAGGCTCTTGCATGGCAACAGGGAGCAAGGGCTGATAGAGATGAGGTCCGCTGGGAAAGGGAAACACCTGAGCATAACCTCAGGAGCCCTACTACCAGAGGCCTTCATGTCTCCCAGTCCCTGGACTCTGCCACCCCCATGTCCCCTGGCACACATGAGCCCAGGGCCACGGGGATGGCAGATTACTATCCAGCCAGAAGTATGGGGCTCATAGGCCAGTACCTCCCAAGAATGGATGGGTGGGCATCCGGGCATGAGCACCCAAGTACTGTGAAGTTTAGTGGGGAACCCCAGGAGCGTGGCCCACTAAGGGCATCCTGAAATCCTCTGCCCAGTTAGGTCAGTGGGGGGGTACCCATCAAATCCTGGGAGCAAGGAGGAATCTGAAGACTCCTCTGAGCGTCCCAGGACACAAGAGACTAGGTCCCCACATTCTGCCAGCCATTCCCAGGCTCGCAGAATCCGGAAAAACCTGGAAGATCAGACGGGCACCTCTGGGAGCAGTGCTTCTGAGTCAGAGGATGAATGGACCAGGGTTAACCGAACCAAGAAGGACAATAAGGCAAAAAGGGTCTTGCTTAAGGACCCCTTAAAACAGATCAAAGCAATAAGGAGCGTCATCACTCCTTACCATAAGAACTGCAAGTATTCTGTTTGGGAAAACTTGGAGCTCTTTGAGCAAATGATGGAGACTTTCCATTTGAAAGACAGCAGTAGCTGCATTCAGTATGTAAAAAGGACATTCTCCCCAGAATACTCCAGTCTCTTTGCGGCGCTGGAGGACCAAAATCATGCAAGATGGTCCACATATAGGGCAGCCATCTTAAAGCACTTTTCTGTTCATAGAAATCCCCAAGAGGCTCGCAAGGCAGCCTACAATTTGCAATGTGGGGAGGATCAGGCCCCACAAGACTTTGTGCAGGAGTTGAAGCAAGCCTTTGCGCAGACTACCAAAAGGGTACGCACGGACAGTAAAGAATTTGTAAATACGTTTTTCCATGCCTTACCCAAATACTTCATGACCCAGCTATTACATCACTGATGAAATCTCTGATTAGATCACAACACTAACCGGCTATGGCCAGTGCCCAAAGCCTTTGGCCAAGCCCCCTGTATAGTTTAACACATTAAGGGGCCACTAGCCATAGCCTTCAGCCATGACCATTTTCCACAGCTTTCAGCTCTGCCCATTGCATATTTTACGAGAGTAACCAGACACTTGCCATGGTCTTTGGCCATGCCCACTGTATATTTTACCACTTTGAGGGGCCACTAGACATGGCCTTCTTTCATGGCCAGTGGCCATGACCTTTGGCCATCCCCCCTGTATATTATAATACATTAAAGGGCATTAGTCATGGCCTTCAGCCATGGCTAGTGTTGACGGCCTTAGGCTGTGCTCACTGTGTATTTTCCACACTAACAGACCCCACACCATGGTCCACAGCCATGGCTAGTTGCCACAGCCTTCTGCCCTGCCCACTGTATATTTTACAACACTTGTTGGCCACTAGCCATAGCCTTCAGCCATAGGCAGTGGCCCCAGTCTTTAACTGTGCCCACTGTATATTGTAACCAGTGTTGTTGATAGGTCTGAAAAAGATATGAGGCTAAGCTAATGTCAGGACTGTCGGGACGTGGGGCGCTCTACCCTTTTGCGTGTAGCCCCTGTGTTTCTATCTGGGGCTCCAACCAAAAGACCCAGGGCTATAGCCCCACGGCCTTCCTAGCAACACCTCTGATTATAACAAATTAAAGTGCCACTCTCTATTTCCTTCAGCCATGAACAGTGGCTACGGCCTTGGGCCATGTTCACTGTATATTGGAAAACACTAAACAGCCACTAGCCATGTCCTTCGGCCATGCATTGTGTCTACAGCCTTGGCCATGGCTGCCCCTTTTAAAACACTAGCAGATATATGTATAAAAAGATGGCTGTCTTTGAGAACTCACACTTTTTTTAGGCAATGCGCAGTGAGATTTCTTTATTTGCCAAGGATCACACACTTTGTTTAAGCAGCATGCTACACGCCCCTTGTTTTATGTATTGAGCCAAATCGCCACTGTAGTAGGTTCAAAGATCCACAATGATAGAGTATATATTGTCTCTAGTAAAAGCACTGTTTTCCTTTATGCACTGTAAGGCAAAGATTAGCATACACTGCCTACTTTCAGAAACATGGCTGAATGTGAAAAATGTAGCTCCTGTGATGAGATTTCGATCCAAACTTAATGTTAAGTTCATCTTGTCCCACCTTCAAGCCCTCAGTTTACCACTGAGAGCTGTCTGCCTTTCCTCCCCTCAGTGGTGGTAGGCACACGTTTTTTTGGCTCATTCTTACAAGCACACTCAGTCTGCTAGCACTTGGACATTGAACATCCTTCAAGCCACCACCAATAGGGACAGAGAAAAAGGCAAACCTTGAGGGGCAGAATTCAACCCAGGGACCATGTGCATGAAACCCTGTTGTATTCAATGATGCATGCAGCGATACGTTTCAGACAGTATTGTCAATGTAGTGCTGTTTATTGATTACTGCAATCCTCAGTGGTCATCTTAACAAGTATATATCAGTATCCACTGGTCATCCATTCCTTCCCTTGTCAGGTATTTATCTCAACTGTTCCCATGGACCTCTTGGCTGCATGCTACACTGTCAACCAACACATCCTCCTATCCCTCCTTGCTGACAGGGTGGGATTCTCTGGCACTGTCCTCAATTGGTTTACCTCCTACCACTCTGGAAGACACCAGGCCGTCCAGATGAGCGTGTTGCATTCTTACTGACTCCAGGTCTCCTGCGGAGTCTCCCAAGGCTCCATCTTCTCACCAATCATTTCCGACCTTTATATGGAGCCTTTGAGCACTCTCCTCAAAGATCCCAATATGGCCGTCCACCAATAGTTGCACATGAGAGTAAATAGCTGGCAGGACATAATTTGTCTCTGCGATTGCCTAGCCATTATCCAATCCTGGATGTGAACTGCAACCACAAACTAAACACATCCAAGTCTGAATTCGTCCTCATCAGTTCACCCGCGGAACAACAACTTGTCGAACAATGGCTCAATGATATGCACCTAGAATAATTTCATCCACAACTCTCTGACTCAGCAAAATCCGTATGCTTCACCATTGACATCAGCCTGTCCTTCCAGAAACACATAGCTAAGGAGGCCCAAACAGCATTGCTACGAACATCCATCCATTCCAAAATCAAACCCTTCATCCTGCCGCAGGACTTCCAGACTGGAGTGCAGGCCCCTGTGAATATCAATGGGGGAAATGTCCTCCTGGTGGGGATCCCAGCTGCTCACTTGTCTCCCCTAAAATCAGCCCACCGTGCTGCAGCACATCTAACTGCGGATACACAGAAATGTGCCTAAATCACCCCCTTCATACATGAACTACATTGGTTTCCTCACCAGGATACTGTTCAAGACTACATGCATCATCTACAAAGCTGTCACACATAGCACACTAGCCTACCTGGTGGCTAACCTCCACATATCTGGTGGCACACACTCCACACGCAGCAAATCGACCAACTGGCTTGAATCACAACTCGTCCATAAAGAGAGTGCCCGCAAAGAGAGGAGCGGCAAATAATCATTCTCTTGTTATGCACCCATCTCAAAACATGGCTTTTCAAACACCTGACCACGGACTAATTCCAATGGACGTGCATACTGATGCAAAGACCTCAACTCACACTACTACGCTCTTGTTTAAAGATGCCCGCCCAAATGCTGGCTACCCACACCCTTCTGCTCTCGAGCTAGGTCTGCACTGTAAATAATAAAATAATACAATTTAATAAATAAGTTAGGTAAACATTTAAATATTAGAAGTTGAACGTAGTGAGCCATGCAGGGCATCAGATTACAATAAATAGCACAATCCTCAAGCCCATGGCATTCTGGGCACTTAAAATAAATCCATAATGATATTGCCCCTCACACTATCTATCAAGAGAGCCTCATTTGGACGGTACTCTCCAACCCCAATTGTTTCTTAACGTGAAAATTGAAATTGAAAAGCATTTGGTGGTGAAGTTGAGTTGTGCACAGCTGAAGAGCATGTTATATTTACATTCAATGTGTACATTTTATAGCTCAGTTTTGCAATCACTACATCTGTGCTGTCAAGTCTGCATTAATTAGGCCTGCTTAACTTCGAGTTCCATGGGAAATAAGCTTTAAGACCCACCATTCCAGAGGGATGTCCCTAATTTTGGATTGTTTGGTGAATTGGGTGAAAGGTAAAGAAAATGGCATAGAGAGGCATGAAAGGTTATCAAATGGAAAGGTTTTGCAGGAGGGGTGGAAATTTTCTTTTTGAGAATCAGCCCATTGGCTTGTGAGGATTCCTGGGGAAGCCGGGGAGCAGGTAGGCTCTACAGTGCTACCGGAACCATTAGTGCACTTGCAACACGTGCCCGGTGAATGGCCCTCCCCATGATTATGTGTGGAACCATTGTGAGTCTTCCAAGAAAGCAGCCTCTAACGCCCCAGTGTACTACATCAGAAGCGTCTGCTCCCCAGGGGCGGATAGTAATGTATTCAGACACTGATGACAAAACATTGAGTCTCAACAAGGGGATTACAAAAGATCATAGAATAACAAGTTTGCGTAAAAATGTAAAAAAAAATGAAAGTATCCTTCCAACAATGTTGTGCATAGAGCACCTTTGGGAATTAATTAGAATGACTTCCTGTTTCTGGACAAGTCATGAATGGGATTCTTTGATATCTTAAAGAGCTCCTATCAAAATAATCCTTTGCTGCCAGATGTACCCAGACAGGAGGAAGAAAGCAACCGATATACTGAAAGAGCCAGTGTTTCAGAGAACGCTGGCCCTGTGCTGCCATTCACTTCCGCTAGGGAGCGATAGAAACATCCCAGCAATAACTGATAGAGGCTGGATTTCAAATTGCAGGAAATTCAAATAATGCTGTTAGAAATGAGGGCCAAATATAATCATTATTGATTTTTTGTACAGTCTAAATCCTGGGGCCTCATCAGTGTTTGGGGTATTACTGCTGTATTACTGCTCTGCCCAATCCCGAGTTTGGGCGTAAAGTAGCAGATTTACCTCCAGCTTTGAGCTGGGGGTAAATTCTGCCACTTTCTGCCAATTTGCGGCGCTATTCCTGCCACGCTAGATACTGCCCCATAGAGTCCTGTGGACTCTTAACAAAATGGGTAGTAACAGCCTTACCACAACTCGGGATCTGGTGCAAATAGCGCCGAACTGAATTGCGGTAAGGTTATTTGCGTTGGCGATATCACCACGGATTTACCACTGGGATACTGCCAAGCTTCTGATGAGGCCCCTGGAGACAAATACATGCCACCTTTTAAACAAAATATGTATTTGATTTTAGGCTGGATTATGTGGCACAATGGAGTAAGGAGGCTGGCGAGGTGGTATCATTTTGGCTATAGACTTTCATTCAAATAAAGAGATGAGCCTGCCTCTCCCTATTTCTAGAGGGACTTTCCCTATCTCAACACAGTATAATTCAGGTGCTCATCAGGATGTAAGTCTATTACCAATATACTGTCCTCTGTCCAATCCAACTACTCTATCCCTACCACTAAGAAATAAACAAAAAGGATGAAATGAACTTCTTATCAAAGCCCCAAGGAAAAGGGCTCCCTTCTCGTGGTATATCAATCCCATCTTAAGCCGCCTTAGCAGCAGTCTCTTGCAACCGGGTCTCGTTTACCAATATATGGAAGAGTTTTGGAGACTGTTCCTTAATAGTCCTTTGTATAATTCTTTAGAAGCCTCTTTAAAGAGTTAAGGCTTTATCCACTCTTCTTCTTATTGCTATTACTTTGTTAGGACTTTTTATTTCTTGACTATGGGGAGATTACTCCCTGCCAGCTCTTGGTCATTTTGGTATCTTTCCCATGTGCTGGGTTTCCCACTGTGATGAGGGAGTTCACTCCCGAGGCACTCTTGAGTTTTATGAATTTTCACATTATCACTGTGATGAGGGAGTTCACTCCCAAGGAATACTTGGCTCTTGGTTCTCTGGGTATCACTAATATGGCGAGGGAGATCACTCCTGAAGAGAACTTGACTCTTGGTGCTCTGGGTATCACTACTGTGACAAGGAAGACCACTCCCAAGAAATACTTGACTCTTTGGGCTCCCTGGACCACACCAGGCTTTCCTGCAGCTCCCACTACCTGTATCTTCACTGGGAATCGCTATCGAGGCTTCCGGGTGTTTCAAGGATACTATTCGTTCTGCACACATTCTGCGCGTATTCCTGCTTTACTCCTCTTTGGTCTTTCCGGCTCCATGGAGCAGTTGCTGCAGCAATCTCAGTGTGTTTTATGGATCACATGTTCCACCTCGCAGAGGCCATGCCACAGCTGGATTATTCCTGCTTCTGAAGTGAGTCGGTTCATTCTGGTTCACGTAGTTCCCTTCAGCTTCTTTACCCCAGACCGACTGTATCTCGATGTTTCAGCAGCGCGGGTTTGAATTTCTCACCCCTTGCAGGATGGACGCCAGCTCTTCCTTCTCATGAATTCCACTAGTTCTTCATCAGTCTTTACTTTAAATTGTTGTTCCCGTCCCAGCTTAGCGTCAAGGTCTTTTTTCATGCCTCTGCAGTTATCTTCATGCCTACTAGTGGCCACCCCTTCACAGTTTTTTAGTAATTCCTACTACTGTTGTTCTGTTTTTTTTCTTTGGTTCTTCTTCTTCTCAGTCCTAATTGGTCTTTCAGATGGGATAGTAGAGCCTTCACAATAACACACAGTGATATTTTCAGTTTTTGAGGGAGAAGGAGCTACTAAGGCCATGGCTTCTGGGAACAAGGGTTTAGGATGGTCTTACACAGGACAGAACGTCATATCCCCATGACAGGAGTCTCTCCCTATGAGATCCTCCCAATTTCTACTACCACTGGGCACGATTATTGGATAGCAGCTTCACATCCCTAGCCTCATAGGGAAGGGCTCCTCTCTGGGGAGAAGTGACGAGATCCTGTGAATCATCACATACCCTTCCCTTATGGATTTGGCTCACCCATCTTCCTCTATGGGAAATCTTGATAGGAACTCTACATTCCCCTGTTCTTTACACTGCCTACAAAAAAATGGTTCGCCGGTCTAAGAACCAATGCATTCTGCAGGGATTAGTATCCTTCCTCAAGCTAAGCAAGCCAAAGGAGAAAGGTCAGTTACCAATTTAAATGTATGACCAGTTAGATAATATTGTAAATATACTATGACCCACTAAATGGCAAGGGCTTCCAGCTCGATAGTGGCATAGTATTCTTCCTGTGGAAAGTGCTTCTGACTCTCATACAGAATGGGATGTTCTACCCAATCGTATTCTTAGTAATGAGCAGCCCCAAGACCCACCTTGGACGTATCTTTCAGTACACGTGCCCTACAGGGGATGTGTTTCAAGGTGTCAAAAATGGCCTGATCTTGTTTGCCCAAAGCAATTTTTGGGGCTCAGCATTTTGCAATTTATCCGTCAGACAAGATGTTATTGTAGAATACCTAGGGATAAATAATCTATAATATCCTGTAAATTCCAAAAATTACACAGATCTCTCTGCTTCTTAGGGGTGAGTTTCTCAGACAGCCTTGATTTCTCTCTAGTTGGGTTTTTAATAGGCCATTCCCCAAACAGAGCCCAAGATACTTTACGTCCGGCAGTCCCAGATGGCACGTTTTAGGGTTGGCTGTTAGACAGCTTGTCCCAGGGCCCTTATGACCAAATGCAGATAGAAAGGATGTTCCAGGTTTTGCTGTCCTATAATATATAGTCCGGGTATGCACCACAGAAGTGTGAAAAAGGCTGCAATACCTTGTCCATAAACTTTTGAAATGTTGCCGGAACCCAATGAAGTCTGAAATTGGAGGGCGTTAAATTGGATTATCCACAGGGATTGGAGAAAGCCATTTATTCTTTTTTGGAGGGTTTCAATGGTACCTGCCAATAGCCCTTCGGCAGATCAATAGTGAAAATATAGACAGATGGTCCCAATATGTCAATGAGGTCATCATTCCTAGGCATAGCATACTTGTCAAACTGAGAGATATAGTTCAGCTTTCTAAAGTTTATACAAAACCTTGATAATTGATCTGGTTTCGCACCTCTGACTATTGACCGAGGACCACGGGTTTTCTGATGGCTCTATTATATCCACCTGCAACGCAACATTTTCTTCACTTCCTGAAGGATTATTTCCTTTCTCACCTCAGGGATCCTGTAGGCCTTCAAATTAACCACCTTACTGGAACCGGTGTGAATGCAATGCATACAATCCTCATCTCTCCCAGGCTCACTATTGTGGACTTCTGGAAATTGTTCTAACAAACACTGGATGTCTTGTTGTTGTTGGGGTGTTAAATCTGGGGAGATTAAGTTGTTTTCTGGTGCCCCCTCTGTTAGCAATGTGGCCATCAGAACTGAAGAGGTTTCTATTGGGTCCTCCCTCCACTCCTTTGGGAGGTTTCTGTGATACACCTGGGATTCTACTTTCCGGTCAGGTTGGGCTACCTTATAATTGTATGGCCCAGGATTTTCCAATATTTTGAATGGCCCATACCCTTTTATTTTACATTTTATTTTTTTCACTCTTTATTTTCACTTTGACAGACATGGGAAAATAAAATTGATACGGTATCAACATAAGCGACACAGTACATATCAACACATATCATGATAACATCTGGAGATCTTACATCTTACATCTTGATTGGCTGGATGTGAGGACTGCATGGATGACATATTAAGGCATCTCTTCAATGACACCACTTATCAAAATTATAATGACTTCGATTGAGCCAGGTACACACAAGATTGGCACCATATGTCTCTGAGTTTGGAGGCCCCTGGCAGCGTAGTTATAACCAACTCTTCACAGTCCTCAGCACATGTCAGTTCTCTCAGCCATTCCCTCCCCAGTGACGACTCTGGGTCTTTCATCTTCTGCAGTATGCATCGTTTGGCGATTAGGCATCCCATGTTTAGAAAGGACCTCAGCTTCCTTTGCGGGATTCCCTTCAATGTTGCAAATTACACAGGCATGGGAGATTGCATTAGTGGGTTATTCACCACTGTGGACAGCGTATCAAAGGCATGTCCTCAAAAGTCTCGCAGTTTACCACAAGTCCACAACATGTGCAGATATCCAGCCTCATTACTTGTATATCATGGGCATCTACTGTCATTTCCCAGGTAGTTTTTTAAGTTTACTAGGTGTGTAATGCAGTCTGTTCAGTATCTGAACTGAATCAATTTGTATCTTGTATTCATCGACACAGACCTAGTCAGGGAGAATATATTCCCCCACTGCTCTTCTGAAAGTTCTATCCCAGCTCTCTTGCCCACTGTCCTCTCGTAGTGGATGTCTGTACTCCCACTTTTCCCATAATCATCCTATACAGCATGGAGAGCGGCCTGCAGCTTCCATCCAAGTTGGACATGTACAAAAGGAGTTCTTCTACAGGGGATTCTAATGGGTAACATTCCCACCACTTAGAAGCAGTGGCGCTTATTTATTTATCTATTAATTAATTAATTAATTAATTTATTTATTTATTTATAACCGTATGCAAGGCCTGTGGGCGTTTAGGGGCTAGTTACATACAGATGTTATAAACAGGGAGAGAAAGCAGAGAAGTGGTTAGTTGAAGAGGTGCATTTTAAGCTTCTTTCTGAAAGACAGGTATGATTGTTCTGACCGCAGCAGAGGGGGGAGGTTGGTCAAGAGGCCAGGGGCACAGGCCAGGGGCACACACTGGGAAACTGGAACCTCCTGCTCTTTTGCAGTTCTATCTAGGTATGGCCAAGCAATGTTTGTAGGCCGCACACGGAAGCCTTGTGAGAGCTTGTCTTTTGAGCTTCTTAGAGAGGAAAGTCAGTGCATGGTTGGATATTCAGTGATAGGGTGATGGAGAGAGTCCTACATTTGATTATCCCTCTAATAGGGAGCCAAATAGCATATCTCCTAATTTCGGAGATGTGGGCATGTTTACCCAAGTCCAACGCCGCCCAAAGGGCATTGTTCACTGTGACTTGTAGTTTGTCACAGTTTTTTTCTGAGGTGCCACAGAGTAGTGCATTAAAATAGTGCAGCTTGGAGCTGGTAAGTGCCCTGGCGACAGTGAATCTGTTTTCTGTAGAGAGGAACTGTTTGCTCACGTAGATGAGCTTGGTGCCGTAGGCTGAAGCTGAGGTGATGTGGTTGATCTGCCCAGTCATGTTATGGCTGGCATCTTGGTAAACACCAAAGGATTTTACTGTGGTAGCCACCGGAATGTTGTGGCTGTCAATGTTGAATGATTTGAAGATTTTTTCTAGTTTGGCTAGGAGGGTTGATGATCCAATAATTAGTAACTCTATTTTTCCATTGTTTAAACGGAGATTATGAGCGGTCATTCATGTTTGAATGTTCTCATAAATGGAATTTATTTTGATCGTGTCTTGTGTGTAATCTCTGGACAGAGGGATGAGAATTTGTAAGTCATTTGCGTAGTTTGTGTATAATGTTTCGAGAGAGTCAAGGAGATCAAATGCAGCTTTGTGTAGATGTTGTAAAAGGTGGGTGAGACACAGGAGTCTTGGGGGACAACGCAAGAGATAGGTGTGGGGTCAGTCATTGAATTGCCTGCAAAGACTCTCGAGGTTCTGTCCGAAAGGAAGGAAACAAACCATTTGGTGGTGTCAGGAGTGAAATGTGCAGCGGTAGTTAGGTGGTGGCAAAGTGTTTGGTGGTCGACCAGGTTGAATGCCACTGAAAGGTCAAGGAGGAGAAGGATGAAGAGCTTTCTGGCATCAATTGTCATCCAGTAGGTTTTTCAGATCCATAAGGGCTGTCTTGGTTCCATGTCTGTGTTGGAAGCCTGATAGCCTGGTGCCTCAACCTGTATTTCTGTTGTTGTACCCTTGTGCCCCCCTTCCAGGTTTGTAAAGTGATAAACTTCCCCACCAGGAATTAGTCCCCTAATGCCCAGTAGCTCAAGCTTTCACAATGTGCAAGCAGAATACCGTCTCAGGTGGGGGAAGTTCCGGGAATTTCACTTTGTAAAGAGGGACTACTTTATATAAATAATCTGACAAAATCCTCCATAGATAAGTAGACACTGTGCAGGAATAAACACATATTTATTAAACCGCCACAGCTGGGAGAAATGAATTAAAGAAACCATGCAAGCTGAGCTGGTTGAAAATGTCTCAACCCCGCCTCGCGCCTAGAAACACTTGTGTACAGGTGCGTTATAAATGCCATATCATATGAATAGGCTCAACTTTTATAATCATAAACCACAGAATTAAAATAAAACACATTAGTTACATGTTGGGGCAGGTCAAAGAAGGGATTGGTGGAACATCATCTGCCCCCTATGGCTCAAATACATTGGCCCCCATTGATTGGGCCAACACATCTCCACAACACCCCAGATGAAGTCATAATCCTACCCCACAACAGCTGTCAGTTACATCATTTAACCTGACCAGTAGAAAAACTCTTTGTTCTGTTGGTGTGGTCCAACATACAAATAGATACACTGCTATGAATTAATTGGACCATGTGTTTGCTCAAAGATAACGTGAGGCGAGCATGGCCATGAGTATTGCAATCTTATCCTCTTGATTGGCTCCTGGTCCTCGTCCCACAGCACTGCCAGTCCTCCCCTTCTTTTCCCTTGAATTGTGCCAACTTTGCTCTAAAAAATCATTGGGCCTCACTCCGAGGTTGGGGGTAAGGGGTTAACAGCACTGGTAAGGGTGCCGGTTCCGTTAAACCCTTACCGCTGCATTACGAGGTCCTTTAGTGGGTCCCGCTAAGGGCGGCTGGTTTTACCAGACGCCCTTAGTGGGAGCCACTAAAGGACCAGTGAGCTAATAATGGGCCCTATGGGGGCTCGAATGGGAATGGGGATGGGTTCCCTGAATGGGGAAATACCGGGTCCTCCAAGGTTGGAATGGCCTGGTAATTCCCCATTCAGGGAACCCGGATCCGGTATGCTGTATGGGGGTAGCCAAGGCGCTAGTAGCAACATGGCTACCTCCATCCTCGTAATGACCCCCATTGTCATTGTGCTGGAATGTGAATTAACTGTTTCTTATTCATTTGTGGCCTCATAATATTGCTTGAGCTTCCACATGCCTAGCACAGTGGCTTTCAACATATTCTTCCTAAGAAAATCTTCCCCTTACAAAATTAATTTAGCATCACGTGTTATCCTGACCTTCACTGCTCAGGTTTCAAAAAACAAAACACAGGAGAAATGAAACCTGCAGCCCCATCGTGTGTTTTAAAAGACAATATCAAATCTCAAAGCAGCAATCGTGTGCCACCACTAATGAGGGAAAGCAGATAGGAAAGGCCCTTTTTGCACTTACAGCATGAGTGAGAGAGAAACAAACAATAAGAACGCATATAGATCTAGCTTTTGCTACACATGTGCTAAGGGATGGTGGGGGTCACAGACAGCTACACCAGTGAACCATGGGGAGTACGAGGCACACACAGCATCATGGGCAACCAGGGAGGGGTGGGAGTCACAAACAGAATCACAGGCGAGCAAGGTGTGGGGGGCACACACAGCATCATGGGCGACCAGGGAGGGGTGGGGGTCACACACAGCAACACAGGCGAACCAGGTGCATGGGGGCACACACAGCATCACGGGCAACCAGGGGGAAGCAACCTGGAGCAGACAGGGAGCAGACAAGGGGCCTTGGGTGCAGGCCGTACAACAGATGGGCCGGCTCCCGCCTCCCGGTCACATCGATTGGCTAACGAAGAGAAGGCTGGAGGGCCAGGAGTGCTCTTGATGAAGTCCTGAGCACCGATCAGCAGATCAGCTGCCCCTCGCTCGCCGCCGAAAGAATGGAGCAGGAAGAAGCTCACAAGGGCCTTGCAGCTGGCCTTAGAACAGACAGGTCGGCTCCCGCCTCCTGGTCACATTGATTGGCTAATGAAGTGAAGGCTAGCCAATGATAGCGGGAGCCGGTCAGGCACATCGATGGAGGGGTTTGCAGCATATTGGAGTGGCCATCCTGAAAGGCCAAAGTTTCGCTTTGCACATCAGCTTAGCCCACAGAGCACATGGGAGCAGCATGTGTAAAAGGAATAAACAATGCTTTTAAAGAAACTTGCATCCGATTCTTCCAGATATTTCAAAAGAAGTGCAAGTTGTGAAATGACAAGGTGAAGCACACAATCCGATTCTTGCTGGGGGGCTTACCAGCGTGGTGGCCATGGAGGGAGGCCAAGGAGTGCTCTTGATGAAGTCCTGAGCACCGATCAGCTGGTCAGCTGCTCCTCGCTCGCCGCCGACAGAATGGAGTAGGAAGAAGCTCACAAGGGCCTTGGCCCTTCTATCTGTTGCAAAATCTTCTCTGTGCTTTTCTTTTTTAGCTCTTCTTCAGGTGACTTTGGATCGCGATCTGTGCCTTATATTTGGGCTATTGCATATTTGTCAATCAAGGTTCTCATCTTATTGGGAATATTGAAAACTTCTTTACCTATAATGTAATTATAAACATAGCTCCTAATTTTTTGACTGTGGTAGCGCCTCAATTCAAAAAAATCAATCCATCTGCCTAATGCCTATTCTTTAAATTGCCATACTAAGTGTATGGTGCTCCCTCCAGTCTGCTTTGCCAGTCCCACCCCCTCTCTGCAAAAATGAATCAAAGCAATATTGGAACTTCATTTATTTTTGTATGCTTTGATGAAAGGCCCTAGTGAGCCCTTCCCATGGCGACAATAGACAGTTTCCACCATTTAAGCTATGCCTTTAGATTTCATCGGTTCTATATGTACCATAGCTTTGTCTTCTCACAATACACTTCCAACAATTGTGGCCTCATATATCCCCAGCGTATCTTTCCTTTGTCAGAAAAGAACGAGAACAAACACACACAGAGGAGCGGGGGATAAGAGATACAAAACAAGCCCAGTGAGAGGGCCACATCTAAAAGATTATAATGTCATGAGTCCACACCCTAGTCTAATGCTCGATCTAGTGGGCGACCACTCAGGACAGTGTTCGGTATGCAGTAATAAAATCGCAGGAAATATGTCGCCTTTACAAAAAATCACGGCAAAAATGCTGTGGTTTGACCCGTTAAAGGTGTATCCCATTATACCATTTAAGGGGAGCAGGGGTTGCAGGGATGTCCTCCGCTCCCATTAAATGGTTCTGGGTGTTGCAGGGGTGTCCCCCGCATACTTTACATGGATTGTGACGACAAAACCACAGCCTTTGTGCCGCGATTGTTTGTGTAAACGGCCATTTTTGCTGCGATTGTAACACATGGAACCGTTTTTCCAAATCACTCGCACTCACCGAACTCGTCTTTGATAATGCATTATTTTTGCCTTTGTCCTTATCTTGGCCTTTGTCCTTATCTTGGCCTTTGTCCTTATCTTGGCCTTTGTCCTTATCTTTCTCCTTGCGTGGAGGCTGCTAGTGGGGTAAGCATGGGGAAAGCGCTCTCAGCCTAAGGTTTCTCCAGTATGTTACCTGTTTCAACTCTTCTCCTCTTCCACGCTCTACACTCCTCTTAAAGAGATAAGAAATTAAATAGTACTACAATTTTGATTGCCTGCAAGAAATGCAATGTTTTATTGACATTGATGTCAATTTCAACACATATTAGTTCACCTCCAATTTGATAAGAAACTGACAATTGCCCTCATTACAAGTCACCGTCGGTGCCGTTAACCCTTAACGCCTGATTCACACTTTAACGCCTGCTTTTTGCAGGCGTTAAAGTCCAAGGCGCTAAGCGACCTTGGTGCTAATTACGGCACCGTAATTTACGGTATTGTAATTAGCGCCTTCCCCATCCCCATTATGCCCTATGGGGCAAAAATGGGAATGGGGAAGGGCAAATGGTGAATGGGAAATTACCGCCCCACTCACCTTGGAATGGGGTGGTAATTCCGCCATCCACCATGGCGGAATCCGGCATGGACCATGGTGCTAATAGCTAATAGCACCATGGTCCACCGCCTGACTTGTAATGAGGGCCAATGTGTAGCATTGATATCAATTCATTATCTACAGGTTCAATTCACCGTATTTCAAAAGCAAAGGTTTCTCCAATACGTTACCATGGTAAGAATTGTAACTTCCCTTCTTACTCAAGTGGTTCTTTTTTGCTTTGGAGGGTTGGACCTTTTCGCCCCTTCCTGGATACTCCTGAGGATGTTCTGCCCACCTCTTTATTTGGGCTGCCACAGGAGCTAATGCTAGAGCCCCATCTTGCTTTCCTCTGAATGCCTTTTCTCACTGCCTTGATTGGGCCAGCCATTGGGCCAAGGTTTCCTGTGGACCACTAAGTCAAGTCTCTGCTTTCAAAATGGCCTGTTCTATGGTGTGGCTTAACCGGCACAACCATCCACTGTCCTGTCCATCTTCAGCTAGTTGGCATCCTGGTCTTGGCCAGCCCAGGTTCTATATATCTGATGCTGTTTCTCCTTCTACATTATTATCATACACTTAAATACAACAAAATGTTCTCAACAGGCCAGCTTTCCGTAACTGCAGCTGTCGAAACAGTACATGCTTGAATTTGCATGTGATGAGGCAGACACTAATGTTTTGGCAGTGGCGGGTTGGCAAGCTAAGGAGTGGGATGACAGTGAGGTGGGGTGAGAGTTGGATAGCTGGCAAGGACATGAGTGGGAAAAGGATGGCTAAGGACAGGCAGGCAGAAGTCATAGGGACAAGAGAGCGGAGGAGTGGGGGCCAGAGGATGGCTGGTGGTTGGCTGGGTGTCTCATGATATGATAGGTTATGATATGATAGGTTATTTATAACGCGCTTAATACCCCGAGGTTTCTAAGCGCGGACCCGGGGAACGAACCTGTGGTGCTCCGTGTCGTCTTGCTTCCAAGGCGAGCATGTTGCCCCTGAGCTATCCTCCCGAGACTGACCATGCATTGGGGAAGTAGGGCAGGTGAGATCCAGGCGTTTTGCGGACATCCCCCACATCAGAAAAGGAGGCGGGGAGGTGCAGTCCATGGAAAAGTGTTTCCCTGCAGTGTCAAAGTCGGACTGTGAAACCGGAATTTGGCATGTCTGGGTTGCAGGGACCCTCTAGACTCACTATGAGAAACTCCTCTCCCCAGAATGTTGTCATAACACCCTGAAAGTCTACAGGCTCTGTTTGTAAAGGTGCTGATATAATGACTATCACAACAAGCATCCTGATTTGTGGGTCTATTTAAACATTAGTGTTTGTGATAACTCTCCAATGATCCCCATGTTATTGGCATTTACACATGTGGGTTTGCAGTTGTTGTACATGCTTCAGTGATGAGTATTGGCCCATGCCCTACCCCCATGGCCCGAGATCACAAGAATCCTGTCCGCCTTGTTAGGATCAGTCAGCAGAGTTATGTCTGGCCTCTGATTAGGCGTTCTAGTTCCCAGTTTGCCTGTGAGTTTCCTTACCCACTCTCAGCTCCTCAGTTCTGAGCATGACAACTGTGTGTGTGCTTTCCTGGACTGCTGCATTCATGATCCATGCCAGAGCGTGCACACCCAACATGTGGTCTCTGTTCATTTCTGTCCTACGCATGGAACTCTGACTGAGTCCCGAACAGCCTGACAAAGCACTACTTCGCCTGTGTATTTTGTGCAACTGTCCTCTGGCTGCTGTTTTCTGGACCACTCACCCCCACTTGTAATGAGGTTGGTTCCTGAACTCGATGATGCAGCCTCATTTCCCGCTTTTATTAGGCATAGTTACCCCTGAAGGAGATGGAGTCCATTTACTCAATGTAATGTTGACTGCATTCTAGGATCACCCAGGAGAGTACTGGGGAAACTCCTGGCCATCCCCCATTAACTGCTCCCAAGGTTAATATTATGGGGCTGGTGGCTACGTCTGGCCCCCTGGAGTTCCTCAATCACACTTACTTTTTGGGCAATAAACAGTTGACCATGTCATGCTTTCTTTGTAGTATAATTGTGTTTTTGTCCAGCAACATCAGATCGTCTGCACATGGAAGCGTATTTGTATGACCTGCACCAGGGACATCAAAATGGCTTCCGAACAGCAGTGTAAACATATAAACAGAGGTCCTTGCTATGGACAGCTTCAAGGTGAGGGACCCATCACCAGCTGACTCCTCTTCCTTCAGTGTCATGTAACCTTTGCCCTGTAGTGCACAATCTACTGGTGGAGCACAGATGTCAGCACTGGTGTAAGCTGGGGTCCAGCACAAGGCTAACAACAATACCTGGGGGTGGGGGGAAAATATGTTGCTGGATACAACCACCCCCTTTTATATATCAAGCAGAAATGAATGGTAACACCATAACAGCCTAAGACATTTACCCTTGTATGAGAGAGCAATGGAAGAAAGATAATAACAGCTAGGTTTGCTTGACTACAAATGCACTTGTGGACACTTTGAGGCCACCAGTACTACCACTACCATAAGAGCTGTAAGGGAGGATGGGTCTTTTTGCCCCCCCTGTACATTCCGCATTCCGCATGAAAGAAGCCTATTGTTCATCCCATTGCGGGGGGCGTCCCCCTTGTCTTTCCTCTGATGACAGTGAAATTAAGCCATTGGATGATACACTCTGACTCTATTTTGTGCCACCTCAGACTCCATCTTTTTATTAGACCGCACAATGATCTCTAAGAAGCCTTCTCTCCGCTTGCCCAGCGCCGCGCACAGCCAGCCCTGACATCCCCACCACCTGCTCCCCTGTCTGCACCGCACCAGCCTTTTCTCATGGAAGTCCAGGTGCGAATTGTTGCAAAAAAAAACAGTGTTCTTTCTCTTCCTCTGAGCTCATTGCCCTGCATGTGACCGGGGTGAATCTTGACTTGTGTACTCGTCCGTCTCCACAAACCTGCTCCTGCTCCTTTGACCCCCACCTTTAGAAATGATTGCCTGCACAACATTTTGCCCCTCTATTCTCCTTTCATGTAGCAGTTGGTGAGACCCTTCCCCATGGACCACCCTAGATTGCCCCCAACATACATAATCCTGTGTGATTATATATTCACCATGGACTAACACCTATCAACTCATTTGTTTCAACCATGAGGCACCAGGGCGAATAAATCTCAGATCAAAACCCCTAGGTAAGGCACCTGGGAAGAAGGACCACCGCACCCATGCCCACACAAAGGCCTGGGTTAAGAATGTGTATATGTTTGCCCACGATTTATAAGCGACCCCTCAATCCGGTATAAGTTTTATACTTTGCATTACTCTTTGCATACCAATAAATACTGTGTAGTTTAGATTAGCTAGAACAATTGCATCTTGTGGACACAGCCTGACATTCCCCCCGTGGAGATGAGCCCAGCTGACCCACGTGCCCACAGACCGCCCAAGCTGCAGCGACCAATTGGAGTCTGGCACTGTTTATTGTTACATACTGAGCCATAGGACCAATGAACGTGGCTATTTTACACTATATGTCTTGACGTGTTTTTGCTTTATAACATACTGAGTACTCTACGTGCATCATTTACCTGGTATCAATTTTTTTCCACTTGCAATCTTTCTCCTTGTCTCATTCAGTACTGGGGCGTGTCCATTTATTCTGAGTTTGGGATCGGCGTTTTGGGGAATGACCACCTTCACAGCCAAAGAGTGAATGCTTGTTTGTAGTGCCTCTCTGGTCTACTTTGGCCTACTCACTTCAATCAGAACACTTGGTGTTGGATTTCATTTTGTTCGCCGCTTACAAATTCCACACATCTAAGGCTATGTTCAATCCTTTTGGCCAAGTCAAACACCTTGTCAAGGGCCAGGTTGTCTTTTAGCCAAACTTCTTCTCATATGTGATCCTGGCAGCATGTTCTGAGGAAGAGATCATACAGTCCTTTAAGGAATAGTACGCTCAAAAATACTATTGTCCCGAGAGCTCGGGCATGTGTTTTTAAGCATACATTGATCAATCGTACAAACATTTCCTATGCACCTTACCGTAGTTTTTCTCACATTTACACATGTGAAATCAGGCAGCAGGGTGCGGCCATCTTGTGCTAATCTTATCCGTTGCTGCATCACCCTAAGGTGAACTGCTCTGGGGCACTAGTTCATATCCCCCGCCCCTGATGCTGACATCACTATACGCGTACTGTGGGATGTATTTACCCATGCATCCGAGCCCTACCTCAAAACTGTGCAGTACTGACATGAAAACATCATGATGGCCAGAGCTTCCCAGAAAATGCACAGGGAAATGCAGGAAGAATAGGCGGCCACTCATTTTTGCCGATGTTATGGGCACAGAAGGACACTGCCTAAAACCACCATTGGACTACCCACACAGTAGTCTGAAACCATTGGGAATGGCAATGCTGATTGCCAAAAGCAAACCCATAACTGTTGGGAATTCATTTTCTTAAATCCCAAAAATGGGTGCAGTACCAGTACTCACCACTATCCAAAAGCCGGCAGTTTAAAACCACCCTGTGTTTCTCTGAAGGCAAGCCAAAGTGCCTATTTCAAACATTGCAATATGTGCAAAATATTCACTGAACACCAGCAGACATTTGGTAGAATGGAGTTTTGTGTGCCTACAAAATCTGGGAAATGAAGAGCCCAGAACAATGCTTATAACAAAACTGGCTGAGCTATGGAGTCAGCAGTTTAAGTTGCACTGGATTTAAAGACACTAAAATCGAAAATGTTTAGATTAAATGAGTGACCTATGTTTGGTATCACATGCCTTTGTAACTGTTGAAATGTCATAGTTTTGCACTTAGACTCAGCATCCTAGCTGCATGTGTAAAATTGCAAGTTAAGTTAAAAAGCAACAAAAAACCTGCCAGTTAGCTAAAGGTCTGGCTTAAGGAACTTGATTTTGCTTGGCAGCTACCCCCATCAGGAGTGAAACTTGAGTCACCACTGTGTTCCCAGGCCAACCTTCCTTTTGCTGCCCACACTAAGGATATGCCATCTATCTGATAATTGAATTCCCTGTGCTCTGCAGGAGAGTGAACAAAGCCCTCTTCACTCAGGCAAAGGTTTTATTACGCAGTCGTAAAATGTAGCTTCCTCTTGGCAGGAGCTGGGAGGGGCACTGCCTGTGAGAGCAAGCTGGCTTGGCAGAACTGGATTAACCAGTATTTCTACCTTGTGCTGAGAGAAAACCACACCCCTTTGTAGCCAGAATATTGTTTAGAAAAAGATTAATAACTCATGGTGCGGACATGTGAAAATTTTATAAATGATACCATAATTCTTGTGATTTTTCTGCCCACAGTTTAAGAGGTTTTTAGAACCGGTGGTATGTACAGGGGGGTGTCAGCGGAAAAGTGGATATTACTCTAAATGTGTGCATGTTAAAAATCTGAAACTTCATCAGTTAATGTCCCTACTCCCTGCGCACATGTATGTAAAGTTGGGTCCATGTCAGAAATTGAAAAATCAGTTAAAAAGTCCATTATGTGCCATCTCTGAATGCAAGCTCCTAGAAAGAGCAGATTTGGACAGAGACATGGCTAAATTCAGCCACACCATGTATATGTAATTTCAAGCAACTGTGTAACTGTGAAATATGTCTTTTATTATCAAATATAGAATATGTGCAATCTGACAGAGGAGTGTCCTATCTGCAAGCCATAAAATGACATCCCTCTGACTCACAGTTCATTCCCCAATCAAATGATAAATGGAAGTTTGACCAATTAGAAGCTGAGAGAGAGGTAGGGTCAGTGATGCTAGAACACACCCACATTCTAAACACATAAAAGCAGACAGACAGGACAGATAGGGGCCTTCAATTCCATTTGCTGCAACGCACTCTGCCGGACCATACAACATCCAGAGATCCAGACTTTACCTCCATCAAACCTCCAGAGAGCCAAACTAGAGACTTCAATCTATCCAGAACTAGAGACCAGACCAGAGGGAGAAAGCAGTGCTGTACCCAGAGAGAAAGCAGTGCTGTGCCCAGAGAGAGACCCGAGCCCAGTCCAAAACCCTGACCAGATCCATGGCGAGGCCCATTTCACTCAAGAATATAGTGTGAGTACCTAGAAAACTGTGCAGAACCAATCTCTTAGTTAAAATAATATAATTCAATCTATTTAATCTAAGTAGAACTGCCTCCTAACTGTCACCTGTCATTTGTAAAGCTGTCACTTGTCATTTTCTAGTCGCAAGCTGCACTTGTCTTTTTGAACTTTAAAAATTTCAAATCTGAAAAACGACCTTCACAAAATCGCTCATATCTCCGCAACCGTTTGTGCTAGAGACTTGCAATAACTTTTATTTGAAAGCTTAGAATCTTAGCTTTGAATCGCACCTAGAACCGCATTCCTACCCCTTATAATTTTACCGCAATCGCGGAACACGCATCCGCGAATTTTGCCGCGATTTGCAAATTTCTTCACATGTAAAAACTGCTGCTGCTTGCCTTCCATTTGCCAGAAATTCGTTTAACCTGCTAACTATCCCTGCCCCATTGCTAGTGTGAGCCTGGACTAATATTAACTAGATACCACTCACCCTGAACCTCTGAAAGGGAATTAAAAAGCATTTCCAGCATATTTCTCATCCATTGCTAGCACATATCAAAGCATTTGGGCCTGTGTTTTCAAAACTCCTATCTGTGTTTTAAACTTCTGTTGTCTAAGCTTGGGGGGGATTGAACTGATTACATTGATTGCATTTCTGAGAACTGCGTGCTTTCCTCCCATTCCCTTGCATTGCATAAAGAGGGGGGGAGTGAATAGCCAGAGAAAAGTGATTACATTGTTTTGTTGAAATCATATTGAGTATTTTCTATACTGCATTTCATTCATTCAACCTTGCATTTCCTTGAACCCTATAAAGCATTTTCTACCACATTATACTTCTGTACCTATTTACCAGTGTGCTACCTTATCCATTTCATCTCAACTCCTTAGTAATTATAAAGAAGTGTGCTAGTGCCAGATTCTCCGTTGTTGATCTTTATCATATCAGATTAAGTGTGCTATTCAATTATTAACTTATTATAAAGTGTGATATATATATATTTTAAATTATCAAATAAACCTTTTAAACTTGCAAAACAGAACTACTTCTTGGCTCAGTGGGGTCAGGGGGATTCCAAGAGAGGGGTGTTATATAGGGGTAGTCATCCAGAAAGCATGAACTGGACCTAAAGATATATCAATAAGGGTTTTCATTCAGTATTCTAGACTAGGCGTTAACTTAGCTGTAGTGCTGAATTGAATCCTCTTACAGTACGGCCCATTTCACAATGCAAATGCACGTCTCATGTCAATGTTCTCTGTGCTCCAGCTAATGACATGTCTCCATGGAAACGGCAGGATGTCTCTTTCCTCAATAAGTATAAACAAACCGTTTTTCATCAAACAACATCAGATTTGCTTTTTCAATCGTTCCACTGTCTTTTTTGTGTATCCTGTGGCTCATTTCTGCTATGTTCAGCTATCTTCATTGATTGTAGCCCCTGCAAACAGATACTAGTACTATCATTACTATCTATTTTATTTTTGTCTCATGATGGCAACAATACAGCCCTACAAAAAAAAGCCGGAGTATTCCGAGGTGGAATTACTCGAAGGAGAAAGATCCAGAAATGATGGGGCTTTGGACGACAGTTCGGAGGACGAATCACCAGATCAAGAGCCCGAACCTTGTCGCATGGACAACGTCTCCACCTGGTGTACCTGCAATCGGTGCAAGGTATTGCCAACCGAGGAGGAGAACTGCTACTGCCAAGAAAACTCTGGATGCTTGTCCTACATATCAGAAGACGAGGCACGGCCGCAATGCGTTACCGAACTGCATGACTACAGAGCAGCCTGCCTCACACGGTCCGTGTTGAGGATTATGATGGTGCTTAGGCACGAACTTCGCGTCACAGTTCGCCCTCGCAATCCAAGTAATGAGTAGGTGTACTCTACATGTGATGTCAATTACGCCACTAACATTTCATGTTTGTCTCCTATATTGTCGTAACTTTGATCTATCACTGCCGAATTAATGTAGTCTTGCAATTCTATACATCACTCGCGATTTGGGAAAAATCATAGTGGTCATCTTATGTGTCTTTCACGCACAACCAAGAAACAATATTTCTCTGTGCCCCAAACATTATGGAATGCATGGGTATTCACGTTTGTAATGTGTCTACACTTTAAAACCCAAGATGATTGATCCGTGAAATAACATTTGTACTGGCACCAATGCCATAGGATTCAAGATTGCATTTTCAACTAAGGTTTGATATACTTATTTTGTTCATTTAAATACAGTTTGTATCTTTCTCTTACACAGGTGGTACAAGTTGGTTGCCTATCATTCGTTTACATGGTGGCTTCATGGGAGTCTTGGACACTACGTTCGACAAGTAATACCCACCTGTGTCGTTGGTGCCATTAGAGACACATTCCCCAGTGACAGTGGTCAGTACAGGGGATTTTCCCACAGTGTGCTACAACCTGAAGTATACAATGTGTAGTACATTTGTGCCATTAACATCAGCAACAAAATAAAATACAACTGAACTTTTAAGAATGGTTGTTTCAATTTTTCAGTGAATCAAGGACATGCTCACTTGTCCTGGCAGGGCTGGCAAGGGTGCGAACGGCCAAGGTGCCAAACACCATGTACACTTCAAAGGTATCTTCTGCGCAGGCGGCACTGTTCACATGGCCTCCCCAGACCCAGTGTATCCAGTCAGGATCCATGAAGCAGACTGTGCCCCTGCAATCGACATAAGTGCGTCTCTCCCTTCAGTGCTGTTCAGGGCTTTGTCTGCACTCTTCATGCCCATCCATCCCCCCTCCATTATCAAGGCCGGTTTGCACCAGTGGATGTGCGCTGCCAAAGAGGGCTGGCAGGGGTGGGATCAGCCAAGGTGCCAAACACCATATACATTTAAAAGG
Source organism: Ambystoma mexicanum (assembly GCF_040938575.1). Classification (NCBI taxonomy): domain Eukaryota; kingdom Metazoa; phylum Chordata; class Amphibia; order Caudata; family Ambystomatidae; genus Ambystoma; species Ambystoma mexicanum. The sequence continues at coordinate 1,175,293,602 of NC_090928.1, read as the reverse complement.
TATCTTCCGCGCAGGGACCAATGTTCACATGGCTTCCCCAGACCCAGTGTCTCCAGGCAGGCTCCCCCTGAAGCAGACATGCCCCTGCAATCCACATAAGTGTGTCTCCATTCAGCAGTGTTCTGGCACTTTCCTGCATGCCTCTTGGCCGTCCATCCCGCCCACCCTATCAATGGTAGTTTGCATCTATTTCCATGCCCTCCCAAGGGGGCTCTCAGGTTGAGAATGGCTGAGGTGCCAAACATCATGTGCAATTCAAAGATATCTTCCACGCAGGGGCCATTGTGCACATGGCCTAGCCAGACCCAGTGTCTCTAGGCAGGCTCCCCTGAAGCAGGCTGTGCCCCTGCAATCCACATAGGTCCACACCATACACACATCACTCATTCACATACTCACCCACTTTTCTAATTCTTTATAAACCCCTTGATATTTATCGTGAGAACATCTGTGAACACTGCAAGTCAACTCGTGATCATATTACCTGAGAACATCTCTGAGCACTGGAAGTCAACTTGTGATCGTGCTACCTGTTCTCCTGCTACTAACTACCCTGCTTGCTGAATCTAACTGTTTGTTGGTCAAGGTAAGGGCAGGTCACCTAATCATCTCTTCTTGATCTCTAAATTTCTTTATATTTCAAACGAATGTACCCAGTGGTGTAATGTTCATTCATCTCATTGCCATTACCATTGACTTCTGTTTGATTTGTTATTTTCTCGATATATAGCAATTGTCATCAATGTCAATTGAGATAGGATTGCATCCTTCGCGGACCGTGTCACTAAGCATGTTTCCTTTTGATGCATGATAGTACATTAAAGGGACAAGTAACAAGTTGCGATTTGCGTCTCATCAATCAATTGTGTATGAAAGTTAACCTAGAATACAGTTTGCTACGCTACACAGGTTTTGCTTCTTTGATCAAAAGAAACATTGCATAGAAAAATTTATGATATAATTCCATCTCTCTCAAGCATTCATGCAAAATAATTTTTTAACGATGTGAACTTTTTTTTATAGATTTTTCAACAATGCCTGCTTGTATGGTTTACAGTTGCTGTTCTAAGAGCCTTAGCAAACCAAAAGGCACAGAAATGCATATATTCCTGAGGAATATAGATCTAATAAGAGAATGGGTCAGATATTTGCACCGGAAGAGCTTGAAAGTAGAGCCCAGTATGTCCTGGGGGACTTGAGGGTCAATCGATTCCGCATCTGCAGCCTGCACTTTGCCACGAATATGTACGACAAATCGCAGTACACAAAGAAGCATCGACTCAGAACATCTCGTAAATTGCCTCCAAATTCAATTCTAACTCTATTCAGGTGAGTCACGGTTCATGATTTAGCTGTAGGCCTTGGAGTCCTGAACAGGTAACTACATGGACGGATTGGTGCTTTAGGTGTAAATGTTTCTTACTAAACTTTGCATATTCACCAGATTGTATTGCTCTATAACTATACCCCATTTTGCTAGACATCTGTCCATGGTTTTAGGAGCATCATAGAAAATTATTTTTGATCACAGAAACTATGCTATAGTGCCTTTCGAAATAAGCACAATCTTTTCGTAATCGGTTGCTTCACATATCAATTTTTGGAGGTGAGCATATTCACTGAAGCACAGACTATTGGTAGTGACGACATCACCAACATGTCCAGTATAACAATGGTGAGCCATACAGACTTGTTGAAGGTCATAGGGCCTCATTACGACCCAGACGGTAAGTTACCGCCTGGGTCGTACCCTTACCACCATGGTGTAAACTATGTTTACACCATGGTGGATGGCAGATTTACCGCCCCATTCCAAGGTGAGTGGGGCGGTAAATCCCCATTTCCCATTTTACCCTTCCCCATTCCCATTTTTGCCCCATAGGGCATAATGGGAGTGGGGAAGGCGCTAATTACGCCACCGTAAATTACGGTGGCGTAATTAGCACCATGGTCCCTTAGCGCCATGGATTTTAACGCCTGCAAAAAGCAGGCGTTTAAATCACCATGGCGCTAAGGGACCTTGTAATCAGGCGTTAAGAGTCGGCGCCGTTTACGGCGCCGTTAACCCCTTAACGCCTGATTCGTAATGAGGCCCATATTCTGGAGAGTTGGATCTTCCCACATATCTAATGCAAATCTAATTTTCCCTTTATCACGTTGTGACAATGCACTGAAAATGAAGGAGCAAGATTCTGCATCCATTTCTTTTCCATAGTCAACAACAACTTCAAGTGCCTATCAGGTAATTTTATTTCACTTTTCAATTTCCAGAAGGTTTTATGCTTAGGATTTAAAATAATATGAAATTGTTTATATATCCTGTTGGTTGTTTACACTGTGCCATTTATGGGTTTCTCTTTATATGTACCATTGACTACATCCCATTGTGTCGGTTCAACTTCACTGTTTTCATCCATACTAAAACAAGTACTGTGTTACAGGGTGATGCAGAGACTTCGACTACAATTACATCATCCTTTGGAGCTGGTCCAGAGCATGAGGTATGCATACTGACAGTTCCGTTGAATGAAAGAAAGTATATCCTACATCTGATAATATTAGACAGTGACATTATTATAAACAAGCATCTTTTCAAACTTTTACCATTTCAGTTCTAACATTACAATGCCTACCCTAATGCTGAATACAATGCAAAATGCTTGAGTGCATCATTACAAACAGTGGGTTTCGCACATGATCTCTAATCGAGTACAATAGCCATCAATCATGTGAAATTCTAAATGTATATTTTGACTAAATGACATACACATTTTACGAGGGTATGTATGCGATGTGTGTGGGGAAAGAATTTGATTTAAAAAATGATTGACTTTTTTTAATGAATATTCTATTCAAGGGATGTATTGAAGGTCGAGAATTAGAAAAGGAGGCACATGGATCAGAGGTGGCAGAACAGCTTGCTGGTATGGTCGTTACAGTGAAGAACACGTTTCACAGAAAATCAAGACAACAAGGGTAACTACGAAGCAATTTTGTTTACAAAAAGTGGTTTGGGCTGGTGTTGTCTTCATAACATGCTTTAAAAAAAAATCTAAAGTGCTATATACTGTATGTTGGATTTACATACAATATGTTTTTACAACCCATCTCCTAGAGGCCCAGAAGAAAACGAAGTATGAAGACACAGACAACAAATGAAACCAAAGATGCTGCATGGAGCAACTAATATTTGAAGCGCGGTATAGTCCAATCAATAAGCAGACTCCAGATGCTTATGCCCAATGGCCAGAAAATGAATGTATCAGACGAAGCAAGAGTTTTTGGACCATTGCTACAATGTGAGAACTCCACAAGATGAAGAAGAAACTGAATATAAGCAAGATGCTTTTGAATTACTCCGTGACCACTTCACACAATCTACACCTGCAAAAAAAGGGCCACCCAATAAACAATCACCATTGATGGTTTCTCCAATTCGTGTGCAAATAACACAAGCTGAAATAACAGACGTTGAAGCCTCAATGCAATTGACTGAGGAAATAGCCAAAGATTTCCACTTCAATGTGTCCTGTTTGGCCGATATGTCCACCACAGTTGAGTTACAAACCACATTCATGCTGACGATAGTCTAATAAAGGAACACAAATACATTGTATTCTACAGCTGCCTGGTAGATATTATACTGATGCTGAAATGTGTCCATCCAATGAGGGGGAAAGTATGCAGGGAGCCATTGGTGAATATGACTCGTGTCTAACCTGAAAATCCAAGCCACTTGTGCCCTGCTCCATGCTACATTTTCATGGTCTGCTCAATCGATGCTGGGCAAAGTGTCAGCTGGAATTCTACTGTGTGCATCAGCTTTACTTTTCAGTGGCTCTACTTTTAGTAATTTGTTTGGCTTCTGTCAATTTTTAGGACTTCAGTTCCTTGCTAAAACGCAGTACTATGAGTATCAAAGAGAATTTTTATTCCCCGCTATTAGTAAAGCCTGGAAAATTGAACAAATGTCAATTGAAAGGACATTCTATGACAAACGGTTCAGGGTAGCTGGCGATGGACAGTGTGACAGCTCCGGATTTTCAGAAAAATACTGCACATACCACTTTCAGGATATGGAAACTAAACCAATTGTGAGTTTGGTGGTCATGCAGGTGTCTGAAAGTAAATCCTCAGTGGCCATGGAAAAACATGGTTTTATAAAATCCCTGGAAGATCTCCAATCGAGGGGAATGCAAATAGACCTCATAGCCACTGACAGACATGTTTCAATAGCCAAGGCCATGTGAGAGCAGTTTCCAAATATTCGCCATCAATTTGATGTATGGTACGTTGCCAAATCAATCAATAAAAAATTCACAGCTGCTGGTAAAAAAAAGGTTCTGAAATATTTTACAGTGGTCCCAGTCTTTGAGCAACCATCTTTGGTGGAGCTCCAAAACTTGTGGTGGGTCTGTAGAAATTCTACTTGAAAATGGCGCTCATTGATGCACCACTGTTCCAACGTTCACTCATGGACAGAGAATCAACATTTTCACCAATGTGCACATAGACTTTTATCGGAGGAGCAGGAACACAAGAAGAAGTGGTTGGTTCCATCTTCACCTCCACACAAATCTCTTGAGAAAATCATGTTTGATAAAACTCTAATAATAATAATTTAGCATTTATATAGTGTTACGATCCCTCAGGTATCTGAGCGCTGCTTATTACCCACAGTGTGTGGTGGTCATTTATCGACCTCAGAAGGATGAAAGACTGAGATTTGTTCTGCTGGGAATCGAACCTGTGCCAGCAGGCTCTGCACAGATGTCAAAGTGAGTGCTCTCCTTGCTGTGCTATGGGACCGACTAGCTCTATCAAGAGATCTGAAGGGACTAACAGGATTCTGTCACATGGGAGATTTGGAGGTGTTCCACAATATGTGCCTAAAGTACAGGCCCAAGAGATTGCATTTCGGCATAGACGGGATGCAATATCGGATATTACTAGTGGTCTTAGCGCATAACGAGTATGTAGGGAGAGAACAATCGAGGACAATGGGAAACTTTGGGATGCTTTGTTACACAATGGCCTTTACGAAAAGAAGCAAAAAATGGGTGGTCAAACCAATATACCAGGAAATGGAATTCAATTTTGTGAATGATCTCACTTTGACTGTATTGGACATACTTACTCATGGAATTGCTCATGATTTTGTTCCTAGGACACATACATTGCCACAAAACATTGCAAATGTGCCCTGTCCACCGAAAGCAGACCTCGTGGAACAGTTCACTTCCCGGTACAAATGATTAGCAACTATTTATTTGCTCAACAATGTTTATGTAAAGTGTCCAAAAAAAAGCGTCCAAATTTTCTTTTATAATGTATCCTCTTTGTCAATTTCTTTCACAAAAAGTGTCTTTTGGAGGATGGCATACAGTATAACGCTGTGCTTTAACACTTCCCGCTTTTGTTGAGCTCTTGTGGCTCCTTCACTGATCGGGGGAGGGTCAGATGGATATCAGCATGAAAGCAACATTGGGGTTCTGCAGTGGCCTTACCATGCACGTGTCCAAATAGATGAATAAACACGGGTTCCACAAAGGAATGAGACCTAGGCTACATAAGAAACTTGGCACGCAAGAACTACTGACTGTAAGCAAAACAGTGCATCAAAGGGGGTTGTTGGTGAGAAATAGGTGCACTCTGACCTATATTTTTATGGGGCCATGTGTTAGGGGTTGTTGCTATCAGATACCTTTTCAGAGGTGCTGATCTATGATTTGCGGCCCTCGAATTCTTAAGATTTCAAACACAGTGGGGATAGGTGTCAGTGTTACCAAAATATATGACCACTCCTGATTAGGTATATGGCAGGTGAAGTTGAAGTGGTGCACGGGTAGAGTCTGGGGACCAGATGCATTCAAACGGAACAGGGGTCATGGGTTCAGGGGACCGCAGCCTGGCAGGAGGGGTTGGAGATGGAATGGGTCAGTGAGCAGAGATGGATTGTGCACTAGGTTTGGAGCACGGCCTGCTCTGACATTCTCGTACAAGCACATTTTGTCAATGCTCAAGACTCGCTACTTGCAAAATGATTAGCTGATTTGCCTTGAGAACAGGAGATGGGCTGAGCTGACAGGTGTTCGGTGCTTGCTGTGCGAAGAGCTGGGAGAGGGAGCAGCTCACCAGAGGGACACTAAAAAAAATACCATTTGGAAATAAACTAACTGTAACTCTTTTCATTAAATAAAAGTAAATTACTAGACATTTTGTGCAGCATTGGTGGATGCCAGCAAACAATTTGTTTGTTTTTCAAAAATATTTCAGATACCACCCTGGACTGCAAGGCTATTCCAGTGGTCGAACTGAGCCGGAGCGGGTGGGAGCTCAAGTTTTACTGTTCCTATACTTTTATTTTAAAAATAAACCATTCCGGAATGGTTTTGTTTTAAAATAAAAGTGTAGGAAGAAGTTTAAACTTGCACTTTCACTGCAATGCACTGCACATTTCCTTAAACAGCACAGCATGTGTTTGGGGGCTTGGATTGTGTGTGGGAGGGGGCGTGGTGATGGGGTTTGTGGGGAGTAAGGGAACGCCAGTAGGGAACATAGTTCCACTACTTCTTTTTCTACACTTCGACCACTGGGCTATTCGGTCACATTGTAAGTGAAGGTCACAGCGGTTGAATTGTGCTTTTGAGCTGTGCACACCCACACATCCTACACAGTGTAAGGTTTGATTGTTTTTCAGCCTTGGAAGAAAGGAAGGATTCTGAATTGAATGAATGAAGAGAGGTGTGTAATACCGTGAAATATGATATGGTTCTCCATTCCAAAACTGGACAAAGCACATGTAATTTCATTTAATGAAAATTCTTTGATCTGAACGGAGTCTCTGCGTTACGCCGAGAGAATGGTAATGCCAAATATTATGTAAGTTTTACTATAGACGATTTTATAGACAAAGGAGTAAAGGTTTCATTATCTGACCGTCATTGCTGGCTTACATTGTAATGGGTTCTTGTTTGTGGCATATAGCAACGACATTCAAAAACAACCTGTGTGTGTACTTGTCTTTATCCCGGGTAAATGGGCAGTCCAGCACCAAAATGCACGTAGTACATATCTGGGTTCCCCCAGGTTCTGCCAATGCCAAATTCTATGCTATTATTCAGTTAAAATGCTGTCTATGTGTTCTTTGAATTCATCCATCAATTTCCGCATCCCATTGCGAGCTAAACATACCCCATAGCACTAAACTCTCAAGCACATCGTAGACTCAGACTTTCCACTATGTTTTCTCTGTGTTACCATTGTTTCACGTTTGTGTTCATCATTAGTTTTCACACGGTGCAGAATGAATGGGTAAATTGATACATTTGAATAAAGAATGGTCACTGAGACACATTTCTGTTATGTTTTCTACATAGCTACATCCTGTCTTTCTGCGAATGTCATCAATTCCACATGCCAATTGAGGGCTTTTTTAGCCGGCAGCTGCAGATACACTTAAATGGCTGGTTCGCAATGGCGCTGTTTTGCGACGATCGCCCCGGGCCAATATGCCCTTTCACGGTACCAGCAATAAGGAGCAACCTGCCATCGTTTAAGGTGGCCAAGCGCCAAGCTGATGCCAAAGCCTTGCAATTCACGGATGCGTCCAATGCGCTTCTTATACCTAACAGGAACACCTTGTGACTCACGATAAACATTTGTGGATCAAGAAAAAAAAAAGAAATTACCAATGTGGTTGAATATGGAAATCGTTGGATGTTCTCGGAGCGTTTATTGTGAAATAAAAGCACATTATAAGTTGCAGAGTATTGCGGTTTCCTTTAAAAATAATATTTTGTATTAAAAATTGAGACACGCTGTGTTGTGAGAGGATGTGTGTTGATATTCCGGGTTCTGCATCAACTGACGTCAACAGGTAAGTGATGACTGGGCACGTTTGGCTACACTGCACAGTAACATCAATGAGATAGGCGGAGAATATGGCTTGGAATGGTGATGTCAGCCTCAGGGGCGGGGGATATGATTTAGTGCCGCCATGGCAGTTCACCTTAGGGAGATGCAGCAACGGATAAGATTAGCACAAGATGGCCATGCCCGGCTCCCTGTATTCGCATGTGTAAAAGTGAGGAAAACTACAGTAAGGTACCTAGGAAATGGTTGTACGATCGATCAACGTATGCTTAAAAACGCATGCCCGAACGCTCGGGACATTAATATTTTTGAGCACACTATTCCTTTAATACTGGCCAGCTTTGAAATCACAAGCAGTAGTGAGGCCACCTAGAGAAGTGATGCCATGCTCTATAGTGTCACCCACTTTGTGATCGCTTGACACAAAGCAATATCGTTTTCCGGCCAACAGTCACTTTACAATGATAGCACACATCCACCAATGTTAAAAACGTTTTGGTAACTGTTTATGCCGCCTAGTTTTTCAGCTTCCTCCCCTTCTTTTTCCACTCTCTCTTTGAGAAAACATGTCACCACTTATGTCCTTCAGTTCCCAAATAGTGAAACCACCACCTTCTTCCTACCCACATGAAGCGCGGGCTCGTGGAGTACAGATATGCTTTGCTAGAACCCTTCCTTCTGGACCATTCACTTCACAGTTCGTGATATGCTATAGAATGAAGAGCATTGGGGCTTTGAAACTTTGGTCTTGCTCGATCTTAATGCTTAATACTGCCTCACAAACTTCTTCATTCCCTAACCATCCATCGCTTGCAATATTTGTATTGCTTTAAGGGGATAATCACACCTTCCAATGGAGCCTTTGATATTGCTAGGAGGATATAATCTGGCAGATGATTGGAATTGTTCTAATACTGGAAATGTTGGCATTCTCTGGATACTCGTTAGCCCTTCCTCTTTTTCTCTAAACACGATTCCAAAGATTGGTCAGTCAATGTCATGGACTCCTGTAGGCGGCATACGTTATTATTTATTTATCTTTTCATTGTTGTTATTGTTTCAATCCACAGCTAGTACTAGTTTAGCCGAATTAGGGACACATTGTGTGGCACCACACTTGCCTCTCATTTTGCGTGTTGTTGTAGATACTGCACACCCGCCAGATTTATTCACATTATGAGAGATATCTTTCCAAACGAAGGAAACTCCTACTAGTTCCAGCTGTTATGTTATGTTATCTTGATTTACACCATGCACCGGTACCAGCTAAGGGCAGCCTCCAGGTGCTCCCTGTGAGGTGCAGCACTCACCCGGACTAATCGGTCCATCCGGAAAGTGATTTGTCAGGCAGCATTATAAGTAGGAATTTGCAGATTGGATCTCCTCTCTACTCCAGCAGTTAGTGTAAAAGGGTGTCTGCGGACAACTATCCAAATGCCAAAAGGGATCATGCTAAGCTGTGACTGTGTTGCACACATGCTTGCAGCGAACACTCTTCGTTCATTGAACCCCAGGATTACAAAGACAGATGCTATCTTTGATTGATCAAAAACAGAGTTCCCCAAGATTTGAGGAGGGTACAGGATAAATGAATCTCTACCCCCAAACTAGGACTGCATACATGACCACATCATTAAGGTGTATTCTATTCAGTTTGTGAATGGCATTGATCATTAGGATGCACATCTATGTCCGACTGTCACTCTTCATGACAACAGATTCACCCCATTGTCGCCAATCCAATCTGAGCATCCCGGGATAATCAATGTGCTGTTGCTACAAACTAGGTTGGTGATTGGTTTCCCCTCTGTTGTTGTGTAATTCTTTATGTTGATTGGATGTAGGAGTATAATTCTTTAACTACTGCAGTGATTCTTGATATGTGTTGTGATAAAACACTTGTTTTTAACTATCATGAGCCTTTGCCTAGTTTAGTGATGCCTGGCTTATTGTATCTACCTTTATGTGTGGTGCATAGCTATATCACCCCATTTTACCTCATTGCGCTTTCCAGCATACCCACTGCATAGCCTGTTGTATGCAGAATACCTAGCACGTAGGTACATTGACTCAATGCACCCCAGTAAAGCTATTGCTTGCCTTATTGTACCTGCCTGCATATCTAGCACATAAGTAAATTGACGTTGTTGCCATAGCTTATTGCACCTGCCTGCATACGTATCACATTGACCCATTTTGTTTTTCCTGCACAACCATTGTATAGTAAATAGTTTTGCCTGTGCATCAAGCACATGGCTAGATTGCCCCCCCCATTGGATTTGCCTGCATAACATTTGCATACCTAGCACGGTTCGATGTGTTTCAAACGACCATAGTTAGTTTGTGGTCTTCTAGTTCGACTCCTGCCCCTACTCCACCCCTCCACAATCCTACACACACACACACACACACACACACAAACACACACACACAGACTGAAATAAAAGGGCAATTTACAAGAGTCTAACTAAAATACTGCAAACTAACATTGGTTGTTCTATTCACTGTAAATGATCTAGCACATAGCTGGATTGCCTCAATACATTGCAAAGCACATTGGGTCTCATAATGAGTGTGCCAGTCCGGAAACAACGGTGCAGGTAAGACCGGCACAGTACGAATCTGCGGGCGGGTACCACCCGCCCGCCAGAGTCAGACTTGGCGGGCGGAACAGCACCCACCCGCAGAGTTTGGTGCCGGTGCTTCCGTGGTGCCCATTCCCATGGAGTCCTATGAGAATGGGGACTTACAGATTTACCAGCGCCTGACTTTCCGGCCGCCGGAGTCAGAATTCCCTGGTGTTACCGGGAAGTCAGGTGCCGGTAAAATTCGCAGGTCCGGCAGACCTGGACAGTTTTACCGGCACGGTTACCACCAGACTTGTGATGAGACCCATTGTCTCGGTCTGAACACCTAGCACACAGCTAGATAAAATCAGATTGTTTTCCCAGCATAGCAATCTCATAACACACTGCAGGGTACTGCATACCCATCACCTAGCTAGATTGACTCATTGGCCCTCATTACGAGTTCAGCGGTAACCATGCTGCTATTGGCGGCATGGCTGCCGCCCGAAATTGCGTGGGGTCTGGCTCCTCGGAATGAGGACTTACCGGGCCATTCCGAGTTCAGAAGGCCCGGTAGTTCCTCCCTCCAAGGACCCGGACACGGTCCTTCCCCATTCCCATTCAGCCCCCAGAGGGCTGAATGGGAATGGGAGAGGGAGCAAACAACGGGCCATTACGAGATCGCCCGTTGTTTGCTCCCTCTTCCCCTCGCGGGACCTGGTTAGCACGCCTGGTTTCCCAGGCGTGCTTACCGTGTCCCGCGAGGGGAATTCGTAATGCGGCGGTATGGAGTGAACGCCACCGGCACCTTTTACGGCACTGTTCACTCCGTACCGCCAGGGTCGTAATGAGGCCCATTGTGTTTGCCTATACAGCAATTACGTAGATTATTGCCTACACATTTAGCACATAGCCAAACATGTTCCTTCGATTTTGCCTGCATACCAATTAAAATGGCTTTATTGAAGAAAATGTGCTTGACTGCATAACAATTGAATAGATTAGTTGTATGCTTAACATTCCACACATATAGCTAAATTGAATCATTGTGTTTCCCAGGACAAATATGTTGCAGCTCATCATATTGCTGTCTGCAGACCTAGCACTCATCTAGAATGTCCCATGATGATTGACTGCATAACAATAGTAAAGCTGCATTGGCTCATTACAAATACCTGTATAGGGGGCGTGGCTTGGCGCCATGAAGAATGCCAGCCTAACCCTTGGGCTCCGCTCCGGTGCAGCGTTTATAACCAAACTTAATTATACTTACCTTTTTTTTGGTCCTCTAATCTGCCGTATGCCCTCTGCTGCAACTCCCAGACGTCGAAGGAGATTTATGGACGTTCCCACGGTCATGGTTCTTTGAAGCCGTCTTCCGGGTTGCTGGGCCCTCAAGCCGCGTCATCCCATTTGCTATGCAGCCAACTTTTCCTGTCAGCTGTGCGGCTGCGTTGACGGATGCAGCCCGCTACTTCTCACGGGGACTAACCACACCTACAACAAGAGTAAAACAAAAATAAAGATGATTTCTGCTATCCTGCTGTCATATTGATGACTTTTGGCTCATTATCTACTGTTTTCTTACAAAAAAAGGATAATCGATAAACATTTCTTTTTCCCCTTCATGTAATAGAGCTTGTCTCCCCCTTTTACCACAGCATACATATCTCTGGCATTTTTTTCACCTACACTACTGCTAGTGGTAGTTTTGATGTAAAAGAAAAGAGGGGAAACTAAAAGGGATAAAGGAAAAAGGAAATATACAGCAGAGCAGAAAGTAAAGGCAGAGAGTATAAGAAACAAAGGAGAAGGAAAATAATGTGAGACTAGGAAAGTGAAAAAAAGAAAGCTGCAGAAGAATAGTACAAACAACAGAAGACAAAGAGGGAGGTAAAGAGAGGAAAATTACAGGAACATTTCAAAACAGTGTACTATGGCAGCAAAGAAAGCGCAATCTAAAGATGGACCACCCTCATCATCTGCTACGCTTAAAAGACAAAAAAGTGAATCTCCTCCACCTACAGAGAACTTAACTGATCCATTTATGCAAACAATTTTATTAGAAATCAGGGCTCTTAAGCCCTTCATGGAGGAAACTAATACTAAACTACAGCAACTAGATAGCAAGTGGTCTATATTTGAAGCTAGGATGAATGAGGTTGAAAGGCGGGTAGGGAATACAGAGGATATTTCCAATAAAGTCACCACCACATTAGAAGCTACAGTAACAGTGCTACAACAACAGACTGAAACTCTTGAAAATCAGAATAGAATACATCTTTGTGTTATTGGCCTTCCTGAGGGAGGGAATCGAAAAGGACAACCCTATTGCCTTCCTATATATGCTTCTGCCTCGAGTTCAAAGCTTGCCAGCCTCAGTGCAACTTAATATTCAAAGAGCACACCGAATTGTCCCTCTTAGACCCTCACAAAATTCCAATAATCAACCCAGGACCATGATACTGGCCCTCCTTGACTTTACTCATGTCACTCTAATTATGGAGAAAGTTAAGCTACTCAAGAATCTGACATGAGAAGGAAAAGTCATATTTATAACGCAGGATGTTGCCAAAGCAACGGCAGCAAGAAGAAAGGAGCTCCTTACCTTTAGGCCAGCCCTAAGGCAATTGAATGCTAGATATGGCATTGTACATCCTTCTACTCTTAAAGTTACTCGAAATGGACAAACCTCAACCTTTCAGAATCCAATGGATCTACGTACATATATCCAATCTCAGAAAAGGAATTACATGAATATGTCGCCTCCTATCACTTGAAGACTTTTTTACTCATCTTTCCAATCTCTCCACCGTGTGGGGCTTCAGTGGGCCTAGTTCTTTTTTTGCCCCCGACCCCATCACATTTTTCTTTTACTTAAACATGAACCGGTGTGGCTGTTTTTTTTAACGTCAGCTTTTCTCTTATAATTCTTAAATATTATTCATTGTTGCCAAGGTCCATGTTTCATCCTTTTGTTGTATTCCCTTCCTTATCTCTCTCTCTCTTTATGTTCTCATCTGTTTTGCTGAATACATTGTCATATCCCATGCCAATGAGCTGTATCATTAATTTATTCTATTTGTACCAAAATGTCTGAAGTTTTCATATTGCTTTCTTACATTTATACTTTATGATTTATGAACACATTACCCCATATTCATGCCACTCAATATAGTTTCTTGGAAGACAAACACTACTATCTCATATAAACAGATTAAAACCTCCAATTGCCTGCATTCAAGAATCACATATTTCCAATGAAGAAGCTGCTAAACTTAAGAAACTTTGGATTGGTCAGGTGTTCTCCAGCGCTGCAGATGGGAAAAGAAATGGAGTCATTACTTTAATTAACAAATCTCTCATATGTAATATACTCTCTAATGAATATGATGATATGGGAAGGTGGGTTTTGCTCAAACTATCGATTAACTCTAAAGAATATTCCATACTCAACATTTATGGTACAACATCCCCTGACCCTAACTTTTGGAGACTACTTAGAAATCACATGCTCTGGGAGAATCCCCACAATTTGATTGATTGCAGTGATTGCAATCAAATTATAGAACCCTTTTTAGATAGGAAATCCCACCTTCGTTTCACTAATACTACATCCCATAAACAATTAATTGACTTTAGTATCGGAACTCGGCCTCAGCGATGCATGGCGTTTGCTTCACCCTACTGATTTAGATTTTACCTTTTATTCTGCACCCCATAAATCTTTTTCAAGACTGGATTACATTTTAATACCCAACTCCATGGTACGCCTTCTCCTAAAAGCCCAAATAGAGTCCATCACGATCTGTTATCATACTCCCGTTCACATCCAACTACAATCTCCCAGTAATTCTAAACCCTCAAACAGATGGTGATTCGATACTAGGTTGCTGAATGATGTCTTATTTGCACACTTTATTACCCTGCAACACAACAATTACTTTGCCGTAAACAAGAATCACGATACATCCACTACAAACAAATGGGATTGCTATAAAGCTGTCCTTAAAGGCAATATTATCTCATTTGTTGCGAATAAAAAGAAGAAACTAAAGCAAGAGTCGGAATCTATTATCAAGCATCTAAAACCCCTGGAAATTCGATTTGCCAGTACTGGCTCTCGACACAATTCTCAAAAGAAGTCCTGAAGTTAAGACCTCAATATAATAAAATTGTAACCCAATATAAAAATCTACCATCTCTCCAATAAGGCTGTCAAATCTTTAGCTTCTTACCTTAAATTAAAAAAAGAAATATCTAGAGTTGTCACCCTATAAGATCACTTAGGAAACAGAAAGTGTTCTGATACGGATATTGTTCAAATGTTTTCAAAATTCTACTCTAAGCTGTACTCCTCTAAAGCTCCTCCCAAAAATACCTCCATTGAGGATTTTTTACACAATTTACCCAGGAACTCTTACCCCCAAAGAGATCTTAACTATCTTAATACTCCAATTACCCCTGCTGAAACCCTTCAAGCCATTAAACATCTTAAGAATGGCAAAGCTCCCGGCCCTGATGGCTTTCCTACAGACTTCTTCTTTCATTTCTCCAATCTATTAGTTCCAAAACTTAGTGATCTTTATTCTTACTTTATATCAAAAGGGAAGGCACAAGGTCCTTTTCTCGAAGCCATGATCATTGTTTTTTCCAAACCCAATAAAAACCCCGAACTCCCTCAAAGTTATCACCCAATTTCCCTCATTAATACCGATTGTAAGATTTATGCAAAAAATTCTAACCAACAGACTTCTCCCCTTTCTTCCCAATCTCCTTAAACAAGATCAAGCTGGATATGTCAAGGGTAGAGATTCCTCCTCTAACATTAGACTTTTCTTGGACATTATTGATTTAATACACCACTCCAAAGATCCCCATGCTGCAGTTGCCCTAGATGCCGAAAAGGCTTTTGGCAGAGTTGAATGGAATTTTTTATTCAGAACTCTCAAATGGCATGGTTTTTGCCCCCCTTTTTTCTCCCTGATCAACATACATTACTCAATGCCTAAATCTGCAATTTTTGTTCATTTTCTACTATCTGCCCCTTTCCCTCTACCTAGAGGAACATGTCAAGGTTGCCCTCTTTCCCCAATCCTCTTTATTTTAGCTCTTGAACCCTTTTTAGAGACTATCAGGCAAAGAAACAATATATTAGGAATCCAATCTGGTTACAAGCTCAATATTGATAAATCTAAATCCTTCCCCTTAACTTATATTGTATGCCACATCATACGCTATCCTTAGTTATGAAATGGTGCCCCCAAGGCCTCAAATATCTTGGAATCCATATTTCCACTTCTGTTTGTGATATGCGAAAAAAAATAAAATAAAGACATCATACAAACCAGAGTTAAAGAACTTGTAACTTCAAGGTCGCCCCTTCATCTCTCCTGGAGGGGTCGTTTAGAATCTATAAAGATGATGATTTCCCCTGTAATTCTATATCTTCTATATATGTTACCTATTCCCCTTCCCCTCTCCTTTTTCAAATCCTTAGACTCCTACCTACGTGGATTTCTATGGGGTAAAGGAAGATGTATAATATCACCAATCTGCACTTCATCTTAAACTATATATGTTTCCATATCTGGCCAAAATCTCTGTCTTTACTGCTCCTTTTATTTGGCTTAATCTCCTGATTAAGGTAAAAGGCAAATCGATATTGTGGAAGACATGGCCATCTAGAAACATTAAGAGGCCGATTCATGGAATTAATGGGCGCTGAAAATTCCCGCGCAAGCGTGCGAAAGCGTGCGAATTGCAGCGCAAGTGCGAAAATCAGAGTGAAACCCGCGTACAGCGATTCATGGAAGTCCGTACGCGTGTCAATCCCTGGATGTGCGCTAAAATACTGCGTGGCACACGCTGGCGCACACGTCTCCAAACAGCGTGCGCCACGCACACAGCGAAAGCGCACATAGCGCAGCACACACAACTAAAGTAGGCAGAACAGGGGGTGTAACACGCGGAATGGGGAACAACGCGTGAAAATGTGGGCGTCACGGGGGAAGTACAGGAGCCAAATGCGCAGAACGCCCATACGCGCATCTATACCACGTATTCATGGAATCGAACGGGGCCAATGCGTGCACCAAAAAAGACGCGCTAATCAGGAAACACGTACACCAGCAGGAAGCAGGCGTACGTGGACCCGCGCAGCATAAAAGTGCACACAAACAACAAACAAGCTCAGACGCCAAGATGAATATACCGTTCCTCGCAGCAGTGGTCGTGGGATACTGCAGGAGGAGGAGGAGGATAGTCAGGCCCAGAATTTTTACACCCAGAACCTGCCTTTTTGGGATGCGTGATGACCAGGTGTATGGGAGGTACAGGTTTCCATCTCACAAAATACTCGACCTGGTGAGTGAGTGGGAGGATGACCTCACATCACCCACCGTGTGCTCCCAAGCACTGAGCCCCTTGGAAAATGTGCTCAATGTACTGCACTTCTTGGCCACTGGTTCATTCCAGCGGACAACTGCCAAAGTGGGGGGTTCTCACAGGCCACGCAGTCACGCTGCCTGCACCAGGTGTTGGCCATAATGACTGCACAACCATCAGTCCGCAGGCACATATACCTGCCCAGAACACCTGCAGAAAGGCAGGCTGTCGTCCAGGATTTTTACGGGGTGGTACACTTCCCCAAAGTTCTAGGTGCCATTGACTGCACCCATGTGGCTCTACGTCCTCCCACGGCAAGTGAGCACATGTACAGAAACCGCAAGCACTGGCATTCCATCAACGTGCAGGTAGTATGTGATGCCAAGGGAATCATCACCTCAGTATATGCCAACTATCCAGGGTCCACCCATGATAGTTTCATTTACATAATGTCAACCCTAAAGCGGGACCTAGAAGCTGGGCGGCATGGTGATACATGGCTGCTTGGTGAGTATAAAGGCCCCTGCACATGCATGCATGTCAGATACTGAGTAATGTCACAACCCCACTAATGATACCCATCATCACCTTCCTACCCACTGAGCACCCACATGATGACGCCAATTCAGAACCCCACCACACCACCCGAGGTAAGATACAACACAGCCCATATTGCAACCCGGGGCATATTGGAGCGCACATTCGCAATGCTCAGGTCACGCTTTCGCTCCCTTGACCTCTCTGGTGGGCAGCTGCTATACGCGCCCCCAGCAGTGTGCAGGATCATAGTGGCAGCATGTGGCCTGCACAACGTTGCAACATGCCGGGGCCTGCCCGTGGACATGGTGGTGCCCCCACATCCCCAACCACAAGCACGGCCGCTGCGCATGGGAGGGGAAAGGGCACGTGGTGAGTCAGCCCGTACGCAGCAGGTGGCTAATTACTTCACCTAAAATCACACCCCTGTGGAGTGCACACAGCCCTGGCACATACCAGCTGACAATCAATGATGATGACATAAGGGACAGTCAACTGTCACAACCATACCAGCCTGAGATTGGTCCCCTGGAATTGTTACATTGTGTGCATCCCTACCTGCCAAAAGACAACCAATGCTGTGTCACAAAAAAACACACATTTATGCTGCATGAATGACTACCCCCTTGCAAAATACAACATGAAAATAGCGCCATGTCACCCAACCCCTCCCCAGCTCCGCCACCCTACACACCATGGCATGTCATGCAATGTGAAAGCAAACAAAGCAATGCACAAGACCTGACACAAGTATCACAAAGTGCACTGTCCCAAATGGAAACTGCCCACAGACAATATGCTCCCAGTAATCAATATCAAACAGCACACATGAACAAATACTTACCACCAACACAATACAGCAACACACCATGAACCAATGTAAAAACATGACAGTACTAAGTCAAAGTAGTGGTAGTCTTACAACCTGAATAAGCCAGCACATCGATCCCTTCCAACTATAGAGTGTTGCTGCCATGCAAATGTGTCAGTGTACTGCATACAACATGAACTCCATCTGCAAAGGAGACGGCCTTGTGAAGACATGAGGAAGGAACCTGCAAATTAGGAGGAAGACATGGATGCACAAGCACATATCAATACACCATGCAGTGTACAATACAACAAAAATACCCACTAGGGATGTATGCACAGTATTGACTACAGACTGCCCACACAGCTCATGGGAGCCCAAATGTCACTGTGTAAGTCACTGCCACATGGTCACACCCTTTGCAAGCCCATGGAAACGGGAAGCAGGAGGGGTGTGTGTGTCACAAACCCAAGTATCTAACCCAAACTCAGGAAAAGCCTGCATGTGCCCAGCCGGAATACAGTGGATTCCCACGGGAGCCACACAAGGCAACACACTGTAAAAATAAAATGGCCATGTGGTGGCCAGGGAGTAGGGGAGGCCACCCAGGAGGTTTGAGGACAGGGTGCACACCAACACCCACCTGTGTGGATATTGCGGAAAAAAAAACCTCCATGGGCTCATGGC
The DNA here is from genome assembly GCF_040938575.1 of Ambystoma mexicanum. Taxonomy (NCBI): domain Eukaryota; kingdom Metazoa; phylum Chordata; class Amphibia; order Caudata; family Ambystomatidae; genus Ambystoma; species Ambystoma mexicanum. The sequence continues at coordinate 1,175,274,738 of NC_090928.1, read as the reverse complement.
CTGCATGGCTATGCCATTGTGGGAGAACTGCTGTCGGTCTCTTCAGCCTCTGCTGCTGCATCAGGAGGTGGTGGCACTATGGGAGGCAGCCCACGCAAAGCCCTGGTATGGTCCTCCATGGCAGCAAGCATGCGGGTCTGGAAGGTCTGATTCTGGAGGATTAAAGTGCGGCGATCCCCATGCAGCACGTCACGGGTTGCCTGCACTTCTGCACGCATGGCCTCGCGGGTTGCCCGGATCTCCTCACCTGTTGCCTGCAGCTCAGCTGAGAGTGAACGTGTGAGCTGCTCCAGTTGCTGTTCTGCCCTAACATTTCGGGAAGCCTCAAGTTCAAGCAGACTCTGCCTGAGGATATAGAGTTCCACCCTCAGGGCTTCCCTGTGGCCCTGTGACTCTATTGATATGGATTTGCGCAGAGTCTCCAGTGCCGCCCGTCGGTCCCTGTTGGATGCCAACATGTCTTCCCTGTGTGATTGGCAAATGGAGTCTGTTGCCTGCTGTTGTTGCTCCATCTGCCTTTCAGGGGGGATACTGGAAGTGGCCAACCTCTCCATTGCCTGAGCCATCATTTCTACTGATGCTGCCTGTTGGGTTGCCATACCGTACATGGAGTTTTCCCATACAGTATTGACTGGTGGCGCATGGCCACCGCGTCGGCAGGCACCACACCTGTTTGAAGCAAGGCGATCTGCACCTTGCTGTGCTGGCACTGCCTGAGGCTGCAGGACTGCATTCCCCCTCTGATTTGCTGGTCCAGGAACAGGATCAGATGCTGTGGAGTGTGACCCTGCATCCGTAACCACCAAAGGTGGACCTACCAACACTGACATCCCCATAGAGGGTTCTACCCCTGGTCCAGGTGGGTTGGACAGAACAGAATCCCTGCCAGAAGCACTGACCTGCGACAGCACATAAGTCTCATCATCCTACTCAGCACCTGAATAGAGGTCTGGGGAGCTGCACCCAGAGGCACGCCTCGACAGTATGGTCTGCAGTACAAAAGTGTTTTCATCCACCACCACACCACGTCCCCCACTGGTGCTGGCCGTGGCTGAGAATCCTCCTGGGTCTGCACCATCTCCTGAACCTCACCAGCATCAAGTGCGTCGTCACCTGCAAAAACATGAAACACAAGAAATGGAAACAGGCATGAGCACCATAGCACACACATAGGCCTGACAAGACAGAGATCCTGTACATGGTTAACACATGTCCCACATGACCATAACCCTGGCATGCATGCACTGTCAATGATTCTGAAGGGGAGTCAAAAAGGCAGACAATGAGATTACCAAGATGGAAAAGCAACACATTCGCAGCATGTGTAGCACTGGCATCACACATCAGCCTGTGAGTGGCATGTCCAATACACATACATGACACATGCCAGCACACAGATGTCATGTAGCATAGCCATGGTAAATTAGACAACTACAGTGATATGTCAGTGAATGAGTACTGTCACACATCCATGTCACATGGACATGATGAGAAGATTAATGCAGAATAGTGTACAATTAGACAGTGATTGTAGGCAGATGTACACCTCAATGGTTGGTCACTTCAACATGACAGGAAACAACTATCATGTTCCACATGCAAACCTGACCTAAAAAATTAATTTCAGCAGGCCAATACTCCCTCGCCCTGAATGGTTTAAACATTCACATAACCAGGTAACTAAAGTGGCACAATGTGGGGTGTACACAATGACAGAAGCATGTCACATATGTGGCATTAGGGATGAATAAAGCATATGAAAAATGGGATCATCTAAACAATCAGCCTGAATGAACACACAAAAATCAGAATAGTGTTGCAAGATGATAGTTCAAGTGCAACAGAAGTAATGTGGGGCTAATTGGCTACTGTGTGCAGAAGGGATACTGTCATACCCAAAACAAAGGCACATGAATGGATTGGAGGAAGCACGTGGGTGACCCATTACACTCAGGAGTACACACCCTCACCTGGCACTCAATCAGAACCCGTCACCCAAACAACATACACATGGATTACACACACATGCATGGGCACTCACCGGACAATGCCTTGCAATCAGGTAGCTCTCCCACGCCGTGGATCTGTTCCTCTGTGACGAAGGTCCCAGCAACAGACTCATGTTCAGTGAGTTTGTTGTCCTCTGGTGGAGACCCACCGCCAGTCACCAGAGTAGCGGCATGATTTGAGGCCAACTTGTTCTTTGTTCTGCGTTTCAGGTCATTCCACCGCTTGTAGCAATCATCAGCTGTGCGCCTCACAAATCCAAGGGCACTTATGCGGTCTGCGATGGTCTGCCAGTGTGCCCTAGGTTGACCAGGTGTGGTCTTGCACCCTGCAGTCACCACCATTTCGCGGCTATGTGCCGACACATAGGTCACAAGTGCATCATGTTCGGGGACATTAAAGCTAGGCTTCCTTGACGTGCCGGACTGTGTAGCCATGTCTGGGGTCTCAGCCTGTAGTGCCAGAGCACCATTCATCCTCTTTTTCAAAGGTGGAGCAGAGCCTGAGTGGCTTTCGCTGCTCTGGTCAATAGGGGCAGAAGCGCAGGTGGACTGGGTACTGGGAGTGTGCGAAGGCACAATGACCATAGGTCTTGGTGCAGGCATTGGCTGAAGTGTGATGTTGGCAGGGGCAACGTCAGTTTGATGGACCAGGACCGACACTGTCCCGGATGGGAGACTCAGAGCTGGGGTGGATAGAGCTGCAGCTGCCTCTGCAGCCTCCCCACCCTGCCTACTTGGGGCAGCAGATGACATCGCTGCCCCAGATCCACGTGGCCTGGTGACACCAACTTGCACTGGCACACGTGGCTTAGACTTGCTGACCTCGAAGTCAGCATGGGAGTCATCCTGTGCCGGGTCAGGTGCCACAATGGGCTGGTCCAACAAGGGCTGAGCTGGGATGGTGTCAGCCACGTTTCCCTCAACCATGGGGGGGAGCATGGGTGTCCCTGATTGGTCCTCCACACATGGGGGTCTAGGGGCACCCTGCAAATCCTGGCCACGTCCCCTACGGCACCCACCACGCCCACCTTTTGGAAGTCGGCCACCTTTGCCTCCCTTACCGCTTGGTCGCCTCCCAACCATGGCACTGATGTTGTTGTGCGTATGGGATTCGTCCTGGGCAATTGTCCTGGGCAATTGGGGGTGAAAGGGGTAGGATACTAGATGGAATTCGTACCCTAGTGCTCTAGCAAGGCTGTCTGTGACCCCTGGGGGAAGATGACGGGTCACGCAATGCACAGGCACCACAAAAACAAAAAGTAACGTGCACGCAACCCGTCATAGACCACGTGCATGGAAAAATGAGCCCGCACCATGCTGTGTCACCCAGAAACACAAAAACAAGCATATGCGTGTTACACACAGCCTACAATGACCTCTGAAGGGGTACGCGAGCCACGGGGCAAGCACATTTGGTAAATGCGTGCGCGACTCACCGTCTGCCTGGAAAAATAACGTGAAAAAAACACGCGTGTGCGCGTAGGCAACACCCCCGCCAAAAGAAGAATTGTACGCTGTCTGAGGAGACAGGACAAAAGAAGAAGTGAACGCTGTTTGAGGAAACAGGCCCAAAAAAATAAAGAACGCTGTCAGAGGTAACAGGGAGTACGAACTTGAAACACTGTGAAGTAATCACGTGTGAACCGACAAGAAGTACAGAATTCACACACTCGCTCTCCATGAAAAGCACGTACAAGGGAATGGTGTCCTACACGTACCTTTTAAAGCGGCCCACACATACAGTGTCACTCACGCGTGTACACGCTAAGGCCCTTTCCTCCAATTACACGAGCTGATACTTGGACATGCAGTTTTTGGATGTGTACGATGAACATGCACCCGTGTTGATGGAAACGCCCACGCGCGTCACGTCACTTACGTGCTTAGACCCTTTCCTCAGATTACACGCATTCACACGCGGACGTGCAGTTTTTTCACGCACGCTGAACCACTATGCCCACGTCACAAGGGAAACGCCCACGCGAGTCACGTCACAGAAGCGCTTACGTGCTAAGGGCCTTTGGTCCAATGAAACCGTGTACGTGTGCTGACGCGCTTACGCGCGAAGGGCCTTTCCTCGAATTACACGCTGACGTGCAAGATTTTCACGTGTCAAATCACTCCGTATCAAGCTGGCCACGCAACAACACACGGAAGACCACGCCCCTGCCCAGAAGGCCGAATTACTGTCCCTCAGAGCCCCGAGCACGCTCCCACCTGCCATCTGCTGCTGCCTGACTGCCTGCTGCCCACGTGCCCTGCTATTTGCTGCCTGCACGTCAGCCAGGGGTGCAGTTGCTTTGACCACCCCAGCTGGAACCGAAGACTCCCGACTGGGATACCATCGCTCCACAGCCCAGCCCCAGGACCCAGTTGCCCACCCACTCCTGCCTCTGGGGTTGCCATGTCGGGCACAACACCATCTGGCACCACTGGCAACCCCCAGCAATAGAGGCAGAGGGCCACCAGATTCAGTGCCAGGGAAGTTGGTGTCCTGGTGGAGCAAGTCCTGGGGCAGTATGATGCCCTCTTTGGAAGTTTGCGCGCCGACAATGAAGGACGGACAAGGATCTGGATTGACATCATGACTGCCATCTACGCGGAGGGGGTGGCAGTCCGCGACTTACAACATGTCAAGAAGCACTGGGAGGACTTCAGGTCCCGGACCCTCAGGACCCTCAACAAGGCCCGGCGCCTCTTGAAGGCAGCGGATGCCAAGGGGCGCCGGGGCCACCTGTCCGACCACCAAATGAGGGTCCTGGAACTCATATGCCCAGCGCTTGATGTCCAGGTCCTTGAGAGGCAGACCCGTCAAGAGTCGAGCGGTAAGTGTACATGCATACTGATTGGACGCTGTACGTGTGGTGGTGTGCCAGTATTGTGCAGGTTGCACATGTGCTTTTGTAGGGCCATGTAGTGATGTGCATGAACAGGGGTGTGAGGCTGCCACATGTGAGTCCTCTTAGGTGTGAGACACATCGATGGTGTATGTGTTGGTAAGCATGCTGTGCAAATGCAGGTGTGGGAGCACACATGTTTGATTTTCTGTGTATGTACGTTGACATGGTTGTGGTGTCAGACATGGATGGTGGTTCCTGCTGCATGTATCTGCACTGTGTACATGTGCATGTGTGTGTATTTGACAAGTGTGCAACTGTGATGCAACATGGATGCACGTGACACTGATATGTAGAAGGCTGAATGCCAGATGTTACATGTATGGCGATCGCATCATTGCGACAGTTGGAGGAGATGTAGACATGCATGTAAGTGTGGTGGCGTGTGTGCATGTCTACTGCACTCCCTGAGTTTCATGTGATGTCAGGCTCACCTTCGGCTGTTTATGCTGTTGTATGTGTATGGATGGTGCTGCCTGGTGCAATATTGCTATGGAAATGCTCAAGTGTGTGAGTTGAAATGACGTGTGTTGTGGAGTATGATGCCATGTCTGAAGTTTGACACTTCCACTCATGTGCAACTGTCATGTGTGTATCAGTCCATTGTACAGTGCCCTGATGTCTGTGTTTTATCTCTCCCTGTCTGCAGCGTCAACTGATGAAGAGGGCGGAGAGGGTGCTGTGGAGCACAGCGGCAGGGATCGCACCACCAGCTGGAGACACAAGGCCCGGCTCCCCTCCCAGATTGTCATCTCGTCGGGGAGTGAGGAGTCTGGTGCCGTGTCACAGACCGCAGCTGCCGAGGGTAGGTCCAAGAGGCAGAGGTCGGAGGTGGACTCCTCAGCAGCAGATGGGCAGCTGAGACCCCGAAGGGTCCAACAGAGGAAGATGGCACGTAGTCATCCAGGTTGGTGGGGGGTTTGGTGGAGGAGGAGGCCGCGGAAGGGACACACACGGGGTCTGGAGGTGGGGATTCCACTGGTGCTAGTGGTGCAGTGCAGGGGCAGGGACAGGAGGCAGCACAGGCCGCCGCGGAGGTGCCTGTGTGCAATCCTGTCCCTGATCCTGTCACTGCATCATCTGGCACCAGCAAGGATGCCTACGTCCAGACCCGTTTTCAGGGAGGGGATGAGCACACAACAACTGGCCTTCCTCTCCCTGTGGACGTGGCTCTCCGGGACCGTGTTGAGCCTGTCTTGGCCGGGATAGCGTTGCATCAACGGGGCATGCGAGGTGACCTGCAGTCTTTTTGTGAAGAGACTGCACGTCATCTCGGATGCCTCTTTGACCACGTTGACCTGCTGGGACGGGTCACCGGTGCTGGATTCCTCCGTGTGCTGGACCTTCTTGTGACCCCCTCCTCACATGAACCCCCTACGCGCCAGTCGTCCTCCATGTCACTTCCCACCCATGTATCACCTGGGTACCCTGTGGAGCTGCCTCTGACCCAGCGGCCAGGCTGGTGGAGGACACATCCCTGCCACAGTCAGGAGTCGGATGTCCAGCAGGGGTGGGCACCACGACAACTGCACCCCAGCAGGAGGAGTACGTGCAGGCAGCAAGAGACAGGGCACAGGCGCAGCAGCAGCAACATGGTGGGAGCAATGATGGCACTGGGCCTTCAACATTGGAGGGTCAGGCATCGGCAAGAGGGCAGGAGGACCAAGGATTTCAAGTGTCTTCCGTGTGGCAGTGGTTGGGACACGCCATAGATGCAGAGCGGCAGCAGGCGGAAGAGGCACGGCTCACAATGGTCAGGGCGGAGAACTCCATGCGGAGGGCACTGAGGCGGGCCGAGTGCCTTGAGGCAATTCGCAATGAGTTGGAGGTGGACATGTCTTCGTCCCTGCGAACCCTCGGGCCATGGAAGAGGATCGCCTCCAGGACATTGAGCGGGAGTTCGATGATGCCATGGCCCGGGACATCAAAAAGTGAGCCGTCGGACTAGCCCGCTGCCATTGTAAATAGTTTTTAGAGTTAGGTTTCCTTTTCCTTTTTCTTTGATTTATGGTGAATGGACTATGCCACACACATTTGTATATAGTTTTTTTATTAGGTAGTTTATTAGGTAGGTTTCATTTCTTTCGTTGGGCTCATGGACCCTTGACAATGGATTGTACATATTTGGACAATGGGTTATTTTGACCTTTTTCATTTGATTTCACCATGGATCAATGGATTTTTCTTTTTACTTTCCCTTTGGATTTGCGTTGTTGGAGGGAGAGTTTGGACTATTTTTCTTTCGGATTTGTTTGGATTGGTTATACTTTTCATTTACTCATCTTTTGCACATGCTTTTCATTTCATGTTTGCTGTTTTTTTATGCTTTCATGTCATTGATTTTTTTTTTAACATAATACATTTTCATATTTTAGTTCCATGTGTGGGATTCACTCATTGGGTTGATGCATGTGAAAATGTGGGTTTACACAATCAATGCCAACCAGTGTGTTTGTGTGACAGACATGTGTTGATGTACATAGTTTACTATTGGTTTGTGTCTTGAGATAGGCATGTCAATGTGGGGTGGTTTGGGAAATCATTGCGTCTCAAGAATGGGGTGGCGTGCTGTAGTATTTTGGTGTAGACGTGGGACATGATTGTGCATCTGTATTTCATGTAGGGGGGGACATGAGTGGAGGCCTGCTGGCAGGTGCCCCTGACTGCGGGGGGTGGGGGAGCTGGGGGACATAAGTGGGGGCTGGCTGGCAGGTGCCCCTGACTGATAGGGGGTGGGGGTGCTGGGGGACATGAGTGGGACATGAGTGGGGGCCTGCTGGCAGGTGCCCCTGACTGCTGGGGGATGGGGGTGCTGGGGGAAATGAGTGGGGGCCTGCTGGCAGATGCCCCTGTCTGCTGGGGGGTGGGGATGCTGGGGGACATGAGTGGGGGCCTGCTGGCAGGTGCCCATGACTGCTGGGGGGTGGGAGTGCTGGGGGACATGAGTGGGGGCCTGCTGGCAGGTGCCCCTGACTGCTGGGGGGTGGGGGTGCTGGGGGACATGAGTGGGACATGAGTGGGGGACTGCTGGCAGGTGCCCCTGACTGCTGGGGGTGGGGGTGCTGGGGGACATGAGTGGGGGCCTGCTGGCAGGTACCCCTGACTGCTGGGGGGTGGGGGTGCTGGGGGACATGAGTGGGACATGAGTGGGGGCCTGCTGGCAGGTGCCCCTGACTGCTGGGGGTGGGGGTGCTGGGGGACATGAATGGGGGCCTGCTGGCAGGTGCCCCTGACTGCTGGGGGGAGGGGGTGCTGGGGGACATGAGTGGGACATGAGTGGGGGCCTGCTGGCAGGTGCCCCTGACTGCTGGGGGGTGGGGGTGCTGGTGGACATGAGTGGGGGCCTGCTGGCAGGTGCCCCTGACTACTGGGGTGCTGGGGGACATGAGTGGGGGCCTGCTGGCAGGTGCCCCTGACTGCTGGGGGGTGGGGGTGCTGGGGGACATGAGTGGGGGCCTGCTGGCAGGTGCCCCTGACTGCTGGGGGTGGGGGTGCTGGTGGATTGGGTGGGACATGATTGGGGGCCTGCTGGCAGGTGCCCCTGACTTCTGGGTGGAGGGGGTGCTGGGGGACATGAGTGGGACATAGGTGGGGGCCTGCAGGCAGGTGCCCCTGACTGCTGGGGGGGTGGGGTGCTGGGGGACATGAGTGGGACATGAGGGGGGCCTACTGGCAGGTGACCCTGACTGCTGGGGGGTGGGGGTGTGGGGGGACATGAGTGGAGGCCTGCTGGCAGGTGCCCCTGACTGCTGGGGGGTGGGGGTGCTGGGGGACATGAGTGGGACATGAGTGAGGGCCTCCTTCTGGCAGGTGCCCCTGACTGCTGGAGGGTGGGGGTGCTGGGGGACATGAGTGGGGGCCTGCTGGCAGGTGTCACTGACTGCTGGGGTTGGGGGTGCTGGGGGACATGAGTGGGGGCATGCTGGCAGGTGCCCCTGACTGCTGGGGGGTGGGGGTGCTGGTGGACATGAGTGGGACATGTGTGGGGGCCTGCTGGCAGGTGCCCCTTACCGCTGGGGGGTGGGGGTGCTGAGGGACATGAGTGGGACATGAGTGGGGGCCTGCTGGCAGGTGCCCCTGACTGCTGGGGGGTGGGGGTGCTGGGGGACATGAGTGGGGGCCTGCTGGCTTGTGCCCCTGACTGCTAGGGGGTGGGGGTGCTGGGGGACATGAGTGGGGGCCTGCTGGCAGGTGCCCCTGACTGCTGGGGGTGGGGGTGCTGGTGGATATGAGTGGGACATGATTGGGGGCCTGCTGGTAGGTGCCCCTGACTACTGGGTGGAGGGGGTGCTGGGGGACATGAGTGGGACATGGGTGGGGGACTGCAGGCACGTGCCCCTGACTGCTGGGGGTGGGGTGCTGGGGGACATGAGTGGGACATGAGGGGGGCCTGCTGGCAGGTGCCCCAGACTGCTGGGGGGTTGGGGTGCTGGGGGACATGAGTCAGGGCCTGCTGGCAGGTGCCCCTGACTGCTGGGGGGTGGGGGTGCTGGGGGACATGAGTGAGACATGAGTGGGGGCCTCCTTCTGGCAGGTGCCCCTGACTGCTGGAGGGTGGGGGTGCTGGGGACATGAGTGGGGGCCTGCTGGCAGGTGTCCCTGACTGCTGGGGGTTGGGGGTGCTGGTGGACATGAGTGGGGGCATGCTGGCAGGTGCCCCTGACTGCTGGGGGGTGGGGGTGCTGGTGGACATGAGTGGGACATGAGTGGGGGCCTGCTGGCAGGTGCCCCTGACTGCTGGAGGGTGGGGGTGCTGAGGGACATGAGTGGGACATGAGTGGGGTCCTGCTGGCAGGTGCCCCTGACTGCTGAGGGGTGGGGGTGCTGGGGGACATGAGTGGGGGTCTGCTGGCAGGTGCCCCTGACTGCTGGGGGGAGGTGTGCTTGGGGACATGAGTGGGGGCCTGCTGGCAGGTGCCCCTGACTGCTGGGGGTGGGGGTGCTGGTGGATATGAGTGGGACATGAGTGGGGGCCTGCTGGCAGGTGCCCCTGACTGCTGGGGGTGGGGGTGCTGGTGGATATGAGTGGGACATGATTGGGGGCCTGCTGGTAGGTGCCCCTGACTACTGGGTGGAGGGGGTGCTGGGGGACATGAGTGGGACATGGGTGGGGGACTGCAGGCACGTGCCCCTGACTGCTGGGGGTGGGGTGCTGGGGGACATGAGTGGGACATGAGGGGGGCCTGCTGGCAGGTGCCCCAGACTGCTGGGGGGTTGGGGTGCTGGGGGACATGAGTCAGGGCCTGCTGGCAGGTGCCCCTGACTGCTGGGGGGTGGGGGTGCTGGGGGACATGAGTGAGACATGAGTGGGGGCCTCCTTCTGGCAGGTGCCCCTGACTGCTGGAGGGTGGGGGTGCTGGGGACATGAGTGGGGGCCTGCTGGCAGGTGTCCCTGACTGCTGGGGGTTGGGGGTGCTGGTGGACATGAGTGGGGGCATGCTGGCAGGTGCCCCTGACTGCTGGGGGGTGGGGGTGCTGGTGGACATGAGTGGGACATGAGTGGGGGCCTGCTGGCAGGTGCCCCTGACTGCTGGAGGGTGGGGGTGCTGAGGGACATGAGTGGGACATGAGTGGGGTCCTGCTGGCAGGTGCCCCTGACTGCTGAGGGGTGGGGGTGCTGGGGGACATGAGTGGGGGTCTGCTGGCAGGTGCCCCTGACTGCTGGGGGGAGGTGTGCTTGGGGACATGAGTGGGGGCCTGCTGGCAGGTGCCCCTGACTGCTAGGGGGTGGGGGTGCTGGGGGACATGAGTGGGACATGAGTGGGGGTCTCTGGCAGGTGCCCCTGACCGCTGAGGGGTAGGGGGACTGGGAGACATGAGTGGGGGCCTGCTGGCAGGTGCCCCTGACTGCTGGGGGGTTGGGGTGCTGGGGGACATGAGTGGGGGCCTGCTGGCAGGTGCCCCTGACTGCTGGAGGGTGGGGGTGCTGGGGGCATGAATGGGGGCCTGCTGGCAGGGGTCCCTGACTGCTGGGGGGTGGGGGTGCTGGGGGACATGAGTGGGGACCTGCTGGCAGGTGCCCCTGACTGCTGGGGGGTGGAGGTGCTGGTGGACATGAGTGGGACATGAGTGGGGGCCTGCTGGCAGGTGCCCCTGACTGCTGGCGGGTGGGGGTGCTGAGGGACATGAGTGGGACAAGAGTGGGGGCCTTCTGGCAGGTGCCCCTGACTGCTGGGGGGTGGGGTGCTGGGGGACATGAGTGGGGGTCTGCTGGCAGGTGCACCTGACTGCTGGGGGGTGGGAGTGCTTGGGGACATGAGTGGGACATGAGTGGGGGCCTGCTGGCAGGTGCCCCTGACCTCTGAGGGGTGGGGGTGCTGGGGGACATGAGTGGGGGCCTGCTGGCAGGTGCCCCTGACTGCTGGGGGGTGGGGGTGCTGGGGACATGAGTGGGGGCCTGCCGGCATGTGCCCCTGACTGCTGGGGGGGTGCCGTGGGTCATGAGTGGGGGCCTGCTGGCATGTGCCCCTGACTGCTGGGGGTGGGGGTGCTTGGGGACATGAGTGGGGGCCTGCTGGCAGGTGTCCCTGACTGCTGGGAGGTGGGGGTGCTGGTGGGCATGAGTGGGACATGAGTGGGGCCCTGCTGGCAGATGCCCCTGACTGCTGGGGGGTGGGGGTGCTGGGGGACATGAGTGGGACATGAGTGGGGGCCTGCTGGCAGGTGCCCCTGACTGCTGGGGGGTGGGGGGGCTGGGGGACATGAGTGGGACATGAGTGGGGGTCTCTGGCAGGTGCCCCTGACCGCTGAGGGGTAGGGGTGCTGGCGGACATGAGTGGGGGCCTGCTGGCAGGTGCCCCTGACTGCTGGGGGTTGGGGGTGCTGGGGGAAATGAGTGGGGGCCTGCAGGCAGGTGCCCCTGACTGCTGGAGGGTGGGGGTGCTGGGGGACATGAATGGGGGCCTGCTGGCAGGTGTCCCTGACTGCTGGGGGGTGGGGGTGCTGGGGGACATGAGTGGGACATGAGTGAGGACCTGCTGGCAGGTGCTGTCATGCCTGCGACATGGGCGCATCCATTTACGCTCAATTTGGACTATATGTTTATCATTTATTTACAACAGACTCTTGGATCTATCTATATTTACTTTGGAAACTTTATTTCCCATTTGCGAGACTTTGCTGCTTAATTATTGTTTCCAACAAACTACGCATACCATAATGCACCTGGCTACAAGCATCGATTCCTGGCTGTTCCTATTGGTTATCAATGGAACTACACCCCCCAGAAGCCCTAGAGACTTGCCCTGCTTCCACCAGCCCAGGAACAGAAAGGGAGGTGGCCGATTGCCTGCAGGTGTGCTTAGCCAGGTGCAACCAATTAGCCTGCCTCTGTGCTGGGCTAGGCAGTATAAAGGCTGCTGCCTGCAGTGGCTCAGCTTCTTGCATCTGAGAGTCCTTCCTCCACCTTTTGCATCTTCCTACGGATCTTGTATGCTGCTTACCTTCACTCCTGCTTGGACCCTGCCTTGTTGCTTTCTCCACCCTGCTGCCTCCAGCCATAGCCTTCCAGGCTCCCTGCCTCACAGCCCTGCTCCTCTGAGCTCTCCACACTGCAGCTGATCACGCTCTGCTGCCTTCCAGTCTCCGCCCTTGCCCTGCCGGGCTCTCCACATTGCAGCGGATCACGCTCTGCTGCCTTCCAGCCTTTGCCCTTGCCCTGCCGGGCTCTCCACACTGCAGCGGCTCACGCTCTGCTGCCTTCCAGCCTTCGCCCTTGCCCTGCCGGGCTCTCCACACTGCAGCTGTTCACGCTCTGCTGCCTTCCAGCCTTCGCCCTTGCCCTGCCGGGCTCTCCACACTGCAGCTGATCACGCTCTGCTGCCTTCCAGCCTCCGCCCTTGCCCTGCCGGGCTCTCCACATTGCAGCGGATCACGCTCTGCTGCCTTCCAGCCTTCGCCCTTGCCCTGCCGGGCTCTCCACATTACAGCGGATCACGCTCTGCTGCCTTCCAGCCTTCGCCCTTGCCCAGCCGGGCTCTCCATATTGCAGCCGATCACGCTCTGCTGCCTTCCAGCCTCCGCCCTTGCCCTGCCGGGCTCTCCACATTGCAGCCGATCACGCTCTGCTGCCTTCCAGCCTCCGCCCTTGCCCTGCGTCCCCTCTACATTGCAGCTGATCACGCTCTGCTGCTTTCCTGCCTCAGCCCTTGTCCTCTGGGCTCCCTGCCCTGCAGCCTGCCTCACTCCGGCTGCCTTCACCCCTTGTCCTCTGGGGCTTCCTGCTCTGCAGCCTACCTCTCTCTGGCTACCTACAGCCCTTGTCCTCTGGGCCTTCCTACTTTGCAGCTTATCCCGCTTCGCTGCCTACTACCTACCTTTTCCGCTGGGTTCTCGGCCTAGCAGCTCTCTACAGTCCTCTGCTACCTTCTACGTTCATCGGCCCTGTCCCTCAGGGTTCACTCCTTACTGCCCGCCCCTTACGGGATCCTTGCCGTGCAGTCTGCTTTACTCTGCTGCCCTAAGCCCTTTTCCTCTGGGCGTTCTACCTTACAGTCCTACCCCTGTGGGCTTACTCATTGCTTTCCTGCTCCTCTGAGCTCTCAACCTTGTTCCTTACTGTCCTCTGCTATCCTATCCTGTTACACGACTTTCCTTTCATTTCCTTCTGCTAGTTTGCTATCACCTCATTTACTGGATTTGTCTGTAGTATCTTCTCTTGTACTGTTTGTAGACCCTTTTGTACAGAGCTTGTCTGTTGGTTCCCATCAGTCAACCTCTGCCCCTTCCCTTGTCCTGTTTCTACATTACAGACACCCAGAGCTGCTGTTCCAAGTCATGAGCAATCAGCGTGGGCCTCTGTTATAGCAAACTGTGCAGAAGGCTAGAGTATTTCCAAGGTTCGTGGAATACTCTTTTCCTATATCTGCATACACCCCAAGAGGGTATTCATTCTGTATCTTTTCCCTTGCTACTCTTGCTTACTCTTCGTTCTCTTTCCTTTCCGCTGTGTGTGTTCTTACCTGTCCACTTATTTGGCACAACCACCCAAACCCTTTCTGGGTGTCCTGTGCCACTCTTAATAGAGTGCCACTCCTGACAGGTGCCCCTGACTGCTGGGGGGTGGGGGTGCTGGTGGACATGAGTGGGACATGAGTCGGGGCCTGCTGGCAGGTGCCCCTGACTGCTGGCGGGTGGGGATACTGAGGGACATGAATGGGACATGAGTGGGGGCCTGCTGGCAGGTGCCCCTGACTGCTGGGGGGTGGGGGTGCTGGGGGAAATGAGTGGGGGTCTGCTGGTAGGTGCCCCTGACTGCTGGGGGGTGGGAGTGCTTGAGGACATGAGTGGGGGCCTGCTGGCAGGTGCCCCTGACTGCTGGGGAGTGGGGGTGCTGGGGGACAAGAGTGGGACATGAGTGGGGGCCTGCTGGCAGGTGCCCCTGACCGCTGAGGGGTGGGGGTGCTGGGGGACATGGGTGGGGGCCTGCTGGCAGGTGCACCTGACTGCTGGGGGGTGGGGGTGCTGGGGGACATGAGTGGGGGCCTGCTGGCATGTGCCTCTGACTGCTGGTGGGTGGGGGTGCTGTGGGTCATGAGTGGGGGCCTGCTGGCATGTGCCCCTGACTGCTGGGGGTGGGGGTGCTTGGGGACATGAGTGGGAGCCTGCTGGCAGGTGCCCCTGACTGCTGGGGGGTGGGGGTGCTGGGGGACATGAGTGGGGGCCTGCTGGCATGTGCCCCTGACTGCTGGGGGGTGAGGGTGCTGTGGGTCATGAGTGGGGGCCTGCTGGCAGGTGCCCCTGACTGCTGGTGGGTGGGGGTGCTGGGGGACATGAGTGGGACATGAGTGGGGCCTGCTGGCAGGTGCCCCTGACTGCTGGGGGGTGGGGGTGCTGGGGGACATGGGTGGGGGCCTGCTGGCAGGTGCCCCTGACTGCTGGGGGCTGGGGGTGCTGGGGGACATGAGTGGGACATGAGTGGGGGCCTGCTGGCAGGTGCCCCTGACTGCTGGGGAATGGGGGTGCTGGGGGACATGAGTGGGACATGAGTGGGGGCCTATTGGCAGGTGCCCCTGACTGTTGGGGGGTGTGGGTGCTGAGGGACATGAGTGGGGGCCTACTGGCAGGTGCCCCTGACTGCTGGGGGGTGAGGGTGCTGGGGGACATGAGTTGGTGATCACTAGTGCAAGGTGACATGTGGCCTGGCTGGGGGGCATGCCCATGGTGGATGGACTGGTTGCGGCACATGACCAGGGGTGCAGGGTAGTCCCTGTGGTGTGCGCTGCCTGCAGGGGCCGTGGAGTGGGTAGAGGGGACACCTGGGAGGAACTACTGTGCTAATTCACATGTGGGACTCCACGCCTTCCACTGGATACACGTACTCCGCTCGGACAGCGTAATCGCTTGTGAAACTTCCCGCGCACCCCCGAAATACACGTACCCCGCTCACACTGGGCCAATCGCGTTTGAAACTTCCTGTGCACCACTTTAATACACGTACCCCGCTCGCACTGGGCCAATCGCGTGTGAAACTCCCCACACACCCCAGTAATACACGTACCCCACTCGCACAGGGCCTATAGCGTGTGAAAGTTCCCACGCACCCCCGAAATACACGTGCCCTGCTCCAATCGCGTGTGAAACTTCCTGCGAACCCCATTTATACACGTACCCTGCTCTAATCGCATGTGAGACTCCCCTTGCAGCGGGGTACGTGTATTCGGAGGGGTGCACAGGGAGGTTTTACAGGAGTTTTCATGGTTGGGGGCCTGTGCACCATGTACGGGATTTGTGCGCTGTGCATGGCGCACAGGGAGGGGTTGGGGGCGTAACTGGTGCTGCTGCAGGGTCGCTGCGCCACTCTGCGCCACGGCTGGTTTTGGAGGCTATGAATACGCTGTGCATGGAAATGGATTTTAGCGCACACGGCTGGCGCAGAAAGTCGCACGCGCACACTGTGCGCCAGCCGCGTGCACCACTTGGGCGCTGAATTCTCTGAATTACCCTGTAAATATTGTAACCAATTCTTCTCAAAAAATGTTCCCATTACTTTTAGAGACTTTGCTATCAAATACCATCTGCCTACCTCTGTTATGAAACACTATTTGATTATTATTGCTGCTTTGTTTGACAATTATGAACTACTTATTCATAACTCCAATACACCTGATGTTCTAAGATTATTTTATATACTGAGGCCTAACAGTACTGTGTCTTTTTTCTATAAATCTCTGTTGTGAACTCCAGTAGCTGTCTGCTACATAACAACTGGAAAGATGACTGCACACTGCCAGATTCCCAAATTTAGGCCAGTGTTCATTTAATAGCCTACAAATAACTCCAAATGCATTGAATCGAGGTAAACAACATGGTCAAAAGTAAATGTACCATATAATCAAAGAATTCCAAAACCCAGCAGCCACCAACACAGCCCCTACTCTGACTCAGACACTCTGTGACCAAATCGTTGTACATTTCAACAAAAAGTTTGTCGACATCCAAGAGCACCTTGACAATAAAGGACCCTCATATGGAACAAACATGACACTGATGCCCTCCTCAAACTCCTCTCCATCCTCTAACCTCTTTCCATGGCATACTCAATAACATTCAGTCAAGCAACCCAATAGTATCTCCAGAATGTCCATGCACAATGTCCACATTATTACAAATCTACCATGAAATATCCTGAACTAACACCTATTGTCCTATCCTTCCTCAAAGATCCTATCAGCATGGGAAGCCCCACAGCTCCACTGAAATATTCTTACATCAGACTTCTGCCAAATAAAGCACTGCAGACTCTAACGACCCAGCCATCTACCGCCCAATCTCAAACACGACTTTCATCTGGTTAATACTGGAAAAATGAATTTTCAGCACCAACAACCTCTTGGATGTAGCACAGCATGACTTCAGAGCATCCAGGGCTTAAGAATCAGCTGTGGTTCTGATCCGGGACAGATGAAAACTCAGAGAGCGCTCTCATCCTACTGGGCTTCGCAGCTACTTCCATCAGTCACAAGACCATCCTAAAAAGACTGGAAGACATTGGGATTAAAGAAACGGCTCTGATTTTAGGTCACCTCATTCCTCACAGGCAGAAACAGAAGCACCATAATGCACCCCTATATTTCCAGCCTCGCCCACTAAACTGCGGCGTACCCTGGGGATCCACACGCGTGCCTCTTCTATTCAACATCTACTTGACACCCTTACCAGACCTCATTAATGGATCTAGCATAATCATATTTGAGAGAACTACTCAAATAATACACAAAGAAACTACAGAGTTGAGAATACTTCGTCACCAAATGTGCCGTATATCAAATCATGCCTTTCACATATGAGTGCATGGATGACAGTAACAAACTAAAACTCTACTCAACCAAAACTAAACTAGTGTTCTGCAATCCAAAATCTTCCAACACCACCACATGCACTTGGCCTGACGAGATGGCCCGGTGCTCAGTACCATCTACCATGATAAGGAATCTTGGAGCCACAATGGAACCGCAGGTCAGAGCCATCATCTGTAGTTGCTTTTTCCAACTGTGCACTCAATGTTGCATCCCAGCTTACTTAACATCCTCCGACACTTCCACTATCCAGGCTAGACTACGCCAGTGGCCCCTGTCGCAGACTCCCAGACTATCTGATAAGGAAATGACAAAGAGGTCAGAATGCAGCCACGAGAATACTCCTCAAAATTAAGACATTAGAATATATCACTCCAGCACTAATATCCTCCACGAAATATATCACTCCACCACTAATATCCTCCACCAGTTGCCCATCAAGAAAAGGATTCAAACATTGTGCATGAGAAGAAAGTTCCAGAACTAAGCCCTTCTCGAACACAAAAAGCCAGCAACACTGCACTAGTCCTAATCCCGAACTTCAATAAGAAATGTCAATGGAGATCCTCATTCTCATTTCTGGTCACAAAACCTCTGACACATCATACCTAAATATCTCCACTTGGAAGTGAACCATCTGAATTTCAGGACATAGCTCAATACTTGTCTCTTCAAACAACCAACTTGTAAGCCCCCGGAACCAGCACCATACAGAATAAATGCTCAAGGCGTCCATCACGCAGCATAAACAATCCATATTGTGAGAAGCATAGCCGGCTCCTGCCATTACTGAGGATCATTCACAGCCAGCTCCTCACTGCTTTTTTGATCTATCTGGAATAATAATATCTCCATAAAACATTCCTTTTGACCTTCACATCGGAATCCTCTTAGAATCTTGAATTCCTCTCCAGACTACCATTCATGGGATCCGCTGCTGATCCGTGATTCTTGATGCATGACGTTGAAACGCGCCAGAATCTCTCAGCGGCGGCTTTTCTGTTCTGAAGACTATAAAACAACAGCCTTGACTTTGAGTTCATGCACTTTGTTGTGAACTTTTTTTACAAATAGAGAATTGAATGTTCATTATATTTCCCATTACAGTTTCTGGCTTTGAAGAAGTGTTTTAGAGGAGTTAGGGAGTGCATGTGTTTGAGTCACACTGGTTTATCTTTATTAGGTATGACCTAGGGCTTGGGTTATTGAATTCAACCATGCCAGCACCCTGGTTTATGGTCATTCCATCGAGTGTTTACCATCCAATGACCAACAAATGCATCGAAACAATTACAATCCAATGCATGTTTTTACCTTTTTTTATGGGCCCCCCCCCAACCACACGTTTTTTCCCCTTTGAAGCCCATTATAAATAACACTGAACCCTTTACCTTGAAAAAACATGCATTTGATGCATATTTTTTTGATGCAATTTTGTCAATGGAATGATATTCGATGGTAATGCTTTAGATGAAATGACCAGATACCCTGCACCCTCCTAGCTGTGACATTTGGTCATTACAGTACTGTGTTTATTAGTATAAATTGGGAGGTATCTTGACACGATAACAGCCCACTTTAGTATAGTTATTTTGTTTTCTGGGTCTGCATTGGGGAACAGCATTGTGTCCATATTTTTGCCACATGCAGGGAGAATGATTATTGTTGCCAGTGGGTAATTGGTTGTGCAAAGGGGATCTATGGTCGCTGAACACTGTGTCATTTCGATCTGGGTAAAAGGACTGCATGGCGGAAAGAGAGTGATGGAAAGTTGTCGGATGGAAAAATCTAACATAAAGGGTGGAACGTTTTTTCTTGAGCATGTGCCCATTAGCTTCCCGGCAGATGAGGTGCTGGATAAAATCCAAGGGCAGATCAGGAAGTGCGACGCCGCCTGAAGAATCACTGTACTTACAGGGTGTGAAAGGTGAATGTCACTTCTGTTTACTATGTGAGGAGCCATTGTGAGTCTTCCAAACACACAGTCACGACATCTATTAAACTTATGTCAGTGGCTTCCTTTTTTCACATCAGAGCTATTTACTCTCCAAAGGTTTATAAAAATGTCCAAATACATAAATAATAACCAACATTGGTCATTTTGTTTTCTTTTTTTTAGTGGGCTTGGCCTTGGAATTATTTAGGCACAGCCATAATGGCGCTACCTAGCCATGAGATTGAAACATCTGGCAAATTGTATTAGTACAGGAAAAAGCAAAGCAGTGCCTGGAAAATGCCAACTTAATTCCTAAACAAAAGCCAAGAGTAGTCTTTGCCAATGGTTGTCTTTAATAGGACCTGCAAGCAAGGAACACATTCAAGGGCAAACATACTGCTTATAAATAATGTGGCTGAATGTACAATTGGTTAAGTCTTTTCTATTATACCATAAACTGGTTTATAGCTGCAATGAAACCATTACCTTTCAGAAGGCCCTCAGAAAGCAAATAGCTCGCTCAAAGAGATTCCAGAAGGATGTATTGTGGGTGGGTAGGAGCAGGTAGTGGGGAGGGAATGGCCATAGGGACAAGCATGGCGATGGACTGGCAATGTGTTGGTAAATAACCAAACAACACCCACAGACCGTGTGTCCCTCCTAACACCCCATCTGAATAAAATCTTAATTTCCCGTGACAAAGGTTTTGGCTTGCTAGCAGAGCTTAAGTTGTCACCTAATAGCCAAAACTAAATATTGAGCAACAACAAACAAAACAACAAAGCGAGACATGTTGCTTAACAATGTGAGGAATAATAGGGTTCCAATGTGAGGAATGAAAAGGGTTATTTTATAACTTGAAGCAATCTTAGTTAAGTTATTCTCTGGCGCGATAGAAACATAGTTTACTAGTGATACTCTTGATGTTCCTGCCCCTGTCATGAGGATCCGCTTGAAGCCCAAAGCCAATTACAACTCTTGGTACGATTCTGACCTAGCTACCCTTAAACGTAAATCTAGGGTGGCTGAGAGGAAATGGCAGGCATTGTGTGCATCCTCTGACAAACTGGCCTGCCGGCTGCTCCAAAGGCAATTCCGTCTCCTTGTTCGAACTAAGAAGAGAGCCCACATTCAATCCCGCATCTCTGCAGCTTCTAACAACTCAGACAAAGGGCCTCATTCCAAGATTGGAGGTAGTCATGGCGCTATTTGCGCCATCACTGCCTCCAATAACAGTACCGGCACCGGTCTCGTTCAATGGGGACTTACCGGTGTAGTCCGATCTTTGCGGGACCGATAAATTCCCATTGAAAAAAACATTCCCCATTCCCATTCAGCCTCGATAGGGGGCTTGATTTCCTGTTATTGGCACTGATTTCCCTTAACAGGTCCTGTCCATAACGCCTGGTCAGACCAGGCGTTAAAGGAGGGACCCGCTAAGGGAACTCGTATTAGGGTGGTAAGGGATTACCGGCACCGGTCTCCTTACCGGTGCCCGGTATCCCTTACCGCCCTACTCATAATGAAGCCCAAACTCTTTAAAATCTGCAAGGAGCTGGCCAACCCTGCTGCAGTCTCTACCTCCCCTGTCATCGCCCAGGCCCTTTGCACTGCCCTTGCTTCTCATTTATCTCAAAAACCCAGGACATCCTGTCCACCCTTTCGTTCGTCCTCTCCTCCTCTTCCCCCTTCTCTGTCCGCCCCCTCCCTCTTTCTCTTCCTTTCCTCTGTTCTCCCGTGACGATATTTCCACACAAGTCCGATCTATGAAAGTCTCATCAAAACAGTTTCTTCGCTGTTCGCCCAAACCAATCAAGGACCACATTGACACCCTTGCTCCGGCTCTGGCTGACTTCTGCAACCTCTCCTTCACCTCTGGAGCTTTCGCCTCCCCTCTGAAGCACCCTCTTGTGCACTCTCTTCTCAAGAAA
The DNA here is from genome assembly GCF_040938575.1 of Ambystoma mexicanum. Taxonomy (NCBI): domain Eukaryota; kingdom Metazoa; phylum Chordata; class Amphibia; order Caudata; family Ambystomatidae; genus Ambystoma; species Ambystoma mexicanum. The sequence goes on along the minus strand of NC_090928.1, from coordinate 1,175,253,669 downwards.
CCCACAGCCGACCCCTCCTGCCGGGCTAACTATCGCCCAATCTCTATTACTCCTTTCCTGGGCAAACGTCTGGAAAAGCTGGCCATCTCCCAGCTTAATCTTCACACTGTTTCTATTGGTTGTCTCCACGACCACCACTCTGGCTTGGAAATTGCTCTACCGAACATCCGTGAAGACCTTCTCTCCAACCTCGACTCTAACATCCCGTCTGTCCACATCCAACTTGATCCCTCTTCTGCCTTTGACACGGTCAATCAGGCCATCCTGCTTAACCATCTCCATGATAATTTGGGTATCACCTATCAGGCCTCGCCTGGCTGACTTCTTTCCTCTCTGATCGACCCTCCGAAGTCCAACTTGGGTCCTTCCTTTCCTCTATTTCACTCTCTACCTGTGGTGTTCCCCATGGGCCTAACCTCTCTCCCTGGCTTTTCATCCAATACCTTATACCCCTTTCCTACCGCATTGGTGCTCTCTGCTACAACTTTCAGTGCTATGTGGATGACACTCAGCTCATTTTCAGGCTTCCCTCTTCCACCTCTTCTCCTTCTCTCATCTCTGACTATCTGTCTGCTATCCAGGAGTGGTGTGCCACCAATGACCTAAGCTTTAATGCCAGTAAGACAGAGATTCTCCTCATTGGCACATCTACACCCTCCTTTCCTGTCACTCTCTGGCCGGCCTCTCTTGGCCCTCTTGCACCTGTGAGAACAGGAACCTCAGGGATATCTTCGATTCCACATTCTCCTTTGCTCCTCACATCTCTGATGTCTCTAAGAAGTCAAACTACCAACTGCACCTCTTCAGAGGTATTCTTCCCTTCCTCTCCTTCCCCCAAAAGCCCACTCTCTCTAGAGCTTTCTCTCCAGGCTGGACTACAGCAGCAGTCTCTTTCTAAATCTGCCTGCTCTACTCTCCGCCCTCTGCAACTCATCCAGAACAGGACTGTGAGACTTGTCCTTGGCCTCATGCCCTGGAATCGTATCTCTCCTCCCTGAAACCTCTGCATTGGCTCCCAGTGGCTGCAAGGATTAAATTCAATACCCTTTGCATTGTCCACAAGGCTTTCAGGGGCCTGTGTTCAAAATACCTTCAACCCTCCCTCCGTAAATACCTTCCTACTCAAGCTCTTCATTCCTCCACCTCATGCTCCCTCAGGGTCAGATGCCTCTACAAGCGACAAGTTAGGAGTAGTTCTCTTTCCTCAGCTGGGGCCTCTCTCTGGAACAGCCTCCCTGCCTCTCTGAAGCTTGAGGAGAACCATCTCAAGTTCTGGAAGCACCCCAAGACCTTCCTCTTTGCTTCTTCCTTCGCTCTTCGTATACCCTGCTGATCTGTCTGCTTGGCACTGGGCACCTGGTTACCCTCTGATTTGGGGTCCAGGTCCCTGCCCACCCAGCCACACACCTGCACTGCCTCTGGCAATCCTTGCACTTGGGTCTGTATCTGTAACCCTACAGTCCCCTTACCTGCACTTATCAGATACCCCTTGTCTGTGCTTTAACCCTTGCTCAGCTCTTTCCACTCCTCCCCTCTCACTTGTACTTTCTCCCTTTCCTCTCCCCTGCACTTGCGCATTCTCAATGTCACTGGGCATAGTAAGATTGCTGTTTTGTTCTCCCTTGCTCCCCTCCTTTGCCTCATCGCGCTCTGAAACACTAATGTATGAGCGCGATACAAATAAAATATCATATCATATCATAGTGCCAAGGAAAGGTGAAGGAGCAGAGTTTTCAGGAATGCAGATCACGTGCCACCAAGACCTGCAGTACCACTTACCTTACAGGGCAATGGAAGCATCTAAGGGTCCACTAAGAGAGGCATGGTTTCAAATCAGAGGAAATTCAGCTCACACTGTTTGGAACTTTGAGCCAGAAATTGCTAAGTATGATGTATATCATTTAAGAGTTTGTCTCTCTCCCTCAGATATCAGTTACTGTGACCAAAGACAGTATGATAGTTTTGGGGGTTTTGGACAATGCCATCCCTTCTTCAACAGAATGCATGATGAAAAAAAGAAATAGTTTGTTGGTGGCTCATGAGAAAGATGGTGTGCAGTCATAATGTCGACATCAATAATGTCGACAGTCAAAATGTCGACAAATTAATGTCGAAAAACAATAATGTCGACAAACAAAAATGTCGACATTTTTCGATATTTTTTCGAAATTTAATTTAGTGTATGCATAAATAAATAAATAAATATATATATGATGTGTTGAGTATGAGGGGTGGTTGGGGGGGGGTGGGGGGGGTGGCAGGGGGGTGTTTGGTGAGGGGGGGTTGGGGGGGGACCCCCCCATAGTAAATACAATTTTTATTTATTTAATTATTGAATAAATAAATAAATAAATAATTGGTATGTGTTGAGTATGAGGGGTGAAAGGGTGGCAGGGGGGTGTTGGGTGAGGGGGGGTTGGGGGGGGGACCCCCCCATAGTAAATGATCCTTTTTTAGGTTATTTATTTATTGAATAAATAAATAAATAATTGGTATGTGTTGAGTATGAGGGGTGAAAGGGTGGTTGGGAGGTGTGGGGGGGGTGGCAGGGGGGTGTTGGGTGAGGTGTTGATAGTTTTAAGGGTTTATAGTCATAATGTCAACAAAAAAAATGTCGACATTTTTTTTTCGAAAAAATGACTTTTTACATTATAAGTATAGGATGTCGACATTATTATTTTCGACATTTTTTTTTCGACATTTTTGTCTGTCGACATTTTTTTTTCGACATTATGACTATAAACCGAGAAAGATATATGGACAACCTCCCTCTCTCCTCGTTACTGCCTGCCTGCAAATGCACTCCACCCTGATTGAATCCATGAGGCGGGCCAATCATACGGACTACAGTACCATACTAGGTAAGCCCAGTGGGGCTATTCTAGAGCAATTGTTCAATTTCTTGGGGTGCACTGTGCAATTTAATATTACGTGCCTAATTGTTACAACAGGGAATTATTATTGATCCTAGTACGCTGTGCAGTTGTTGCTGCACTCAAATTGCCATTGTGGCCACAGTGGGGCCATTCATGCTGAGGCCTTTCCTTTCTTCAATATGAGTGCCACCTCCACATCATTTGCATTGTGGCCCCGCAATTGGCTGCCTTCATCATCCTAAAGGCCAGTGGTGATCCAGCAGACAAGAGAGCTGGTCCACTGACCCTTGGCCCTCTCCTAAGGACCCTGTCTGGCCCTGTCTGGCACTGGATCGAGCCCCTCTCCACATCACCTCCATCTTCTCTTCCTGCCTCTGGGCAGTTGCTCCCAATAAACAATCTGACAGTGACTCATTCATGCCCTGACTTTGAAATCACCTGCTTTTTGCAAATTCACCAGTCAGCAACCTGGATCGCATTGGTCTGACTTAAACATCTCCCTTGGACTCTCTACAATTGCCTGTTCGGCTGTTTCTTTCCTGCTTCCCCACACTAGCCTGACTGTAAATTCTAATTCCAGGACGAATTGAAATTGTTTCTTGCTGTGCCTCAATTTGAATGCCTTGCTGTTTCTTAATGCCTTGCTTACAATTCGAATTTAGGTGTGCTTTACATATGTGATGCCTCCATTTTTTACTACATTGTTGTGCTTTTGGGAAAATTCAAATTTAGGTGTGCCTCACATCTATGCATCCTCCATTTTGTTCTGCATTTTTGTGCTTTTGGGATCACTCGAATTCAGTTATGCTTTACATCTGAGCCTTCTCTATTGTACTGCATTGTTGTATTTTTGGGAACATTTGAATTTAGGTGTGCCGTACATCTGTGCATCCTCCATTTTGTACTGCATTTTTGTCTTTTGGGAAAAATTCAAATTTAGATCTGTTCTACATCTGTGCATTCTCCATTTTGTACTGCATTATTGTGTTTCTGGGGTAATTCAAATTTAGGTGTGCTTCACATCTGCGCAACCTCCTGTCTCCTGCTTACTGCCTCCTTCAGCTGCTAGGCCACCTGTTGAGTTTGCTCTTGCACTGTGCAGCCTCTCCATCGGACCCTCTTTCCTGTTTCTTTCACCCCAATGGTATTCCCCATCTCCCCATCTATTCTAACTGTTACTCTATTACATATCCCCCCCATCTCACAAAGTCTGTAAGAAAACAGTTCAAAAAATCTCTTGGTCTCTAATCCTGGCATACCTATTGCAGACACCTATGGCAGTGCTACTTCCAGACAAGCATTGATATCCTCTTCTCTGCCCCTTTTGCAGACATTTAATTCTCTCATCTGACCTCTACCCTCTCCCCTTTTTCCTCTTGCCCCATTAATGGTGGCACTAGATGGGAAGTTCTCTTGGTGTACTTCTCATCCTCTAGGTGCATCATTAATGTCTATCACAATACAACTGTCATGACGTAGGGTCCTCAACCCAATCTTTTTCTCTTCTACCGGCACCTGCTGGCTCTCAGCAACTTCCTACCTTCTGCTGCTATGCCCCTTTCCTCTCTCCCTGCACCTCCTTCACCGCCTCTGAAGGATGTACAACGCCCCTGTACCCTCCTCGAAAAACCTTCAAATGTGTGACTTGCCTCACTTAGCCACTCTGAATGCTCCTTCTGCTGTCAAACACTCTTCTGACATGTGCCTCCTTCTTGAAGACTTTGATCTCGACGTCCTCGCACTTACCGAGACAAGGTTGAATGCCTGCTCTGTCACTGCTTTTGACTCACTCCTAAAAGATGCTCTGCATGCCTCGGCTCCACCAATCATGTTGGGGAGTAGCCATAATCTTCCCTGAGTGGGTCGCTGGCTCTCAAATACCCATCCAGCCCCATTCCTCTTTTGAAAGTCTTGTCTGCAAGCTTGGTGTCTTTCCTACTCTCTCTCTCACCATTGCCACTATCAACAGACCTCCTGGCCCTGTTTCTGTCTTCCTTTCTGAATGGGCTGACTTCCCTGCTGATCTCCATTTCTCCAACCCTCTCACCCTCCCTCTCTTCTGGTCTGACCACTCTGTCTTCTCCTTTCATCTGGGACCTCTCAGCCCCCTGACCGAGCCTCTACCAGCCCTGTCAACCTCCTTTGCGGCCATCTAACTGATGAAACAAGTGTCAGCTGCTGAGTTTGCCTCAACCTTCATACTTCCTCCCTCTCCTACTCTTGACTCCCCCACTAACTCTGTCCTTACCAATCTTCATCTTGCTATCACTAACACTTTTGACATTCTCGCCCCTGTCTTGAGGATATGCCTGAAACCTGCCTCCAAGTGTAACACCTGGTATGACTCTTATCCAGCCACTCTGAAACGCAAGTGCAGAGTTGCTGAATGGAAGTGTCAGACCTCAGGCTCATCCACTGACAAACTGGACTGTCGCCTACTCCAAAGGCAATATTATCTCTCTATCTGCTCCAAAAAGAGAGCCCACATTCAGACCGTTTTTCCAGAGCCTCGAACAACAAGGCTGAACTCTTCAAAATCTGCAAGGAACTAGTCAATCCATCTGTAGTCTCCTCCTCGCCTCTCCCTTCTCAGGCCCTCTGTACTGCACTGGCCGCCCATTCCATCTCCAAAATTCAGGATATTCTGACCTCTCTCTCTCTCCTTCCCCTTCCTCCACTCCTCCTCCTATCCCCCTGCATCCTTTGGCCTCTCTTCTACCCCCACCTACTTTCCCTTCCTTCTCACCCATTACAACAGCTAGAGTCGCTGGCATAGCCTGCTCTATGAAAGTCTCATCCAAACAGGTATTGCCCTGCTCCTCCAGAACCATCATCTCCTCCCTTGATCTGGCGCTTTCTGACTTCTGCAACCACTCCTTAGCCTCTGGTTCTTTCCCTTGCTCTCTCTAGTACTCCCGTCTGCACCCCCTTCTAAAAAAGCCTTCAGCCGACCCCTCATGTCCAGCCAACTACTGCCCTATCTCTCTATCTCCACTACAACCTTCCTTGGGAAACTGCTGGAGGAGTTGGTCTTCACCCTACTGACCCAACACACTAAGATAGTTGGTTGTTTACATGACCATCAATCTGGATTCCAAGCATCCAGAGGCACTGAAACTGCTCTCCTGAACACCTGTGAAGAACTGCTCACGAATTATGACTCTAACTCTCCTGCTGTTCTCATTCTCCTTGACCTGTTCTCTACCTTTGACACAGTCAACCACTCTATTCTCACAAAGCGGCTCAGACCATGCACTGAATGGTTGATCTCCTTCCTCACTGTTCACCCCTCCCAGGTGCTCATGGGCTGCTTCTACTCTGTCACCACTCTCTCTACATTTGGTGTTAACTAGGGCTCATCCTTTGCAATTGGCTTTTCAACATCTATCTTGCACCTCTTGCATACGTGCTCTCTGCCTCTCTACTCATTTCCAGTGCTACGCAGATGACACACAACTCTTCTTCAAGCTTTCCTCTTCCTCCTCTTCTTCCTCCTCTGTCATCCCTGACTGCCTATCTGTTATTCAGTTTTGGTGTACCTCCAATTATCTCTGTATTAATGCTAGTAAGACCAATATTCTTTCAATCAGGACACCTGTTCCCCATTTCCCTCCTGCACTCTGGATGCCTTCTTTGGGCTCAGCTCCCTCTCCTTCCTCAGAAGCCAGAAACCTTGTGGTCATCTCTGACTCGTCTCTCTCCTATACTCCTCACCTCTTGGACCTTGCCAAGAAGGCCCACTTTCAACTTTACCTCCCTAGAGGCATTCTCCCTTACCTCACCTTTCCCCAGAAGCTCAATGTCTCTAGAGTTCTGGTCCTCTCCAGGCTGGATTACTGTAACAGCTTCTTCATCAACCTGCCTCTGTCCCCTCTCCACACTCTTCAACTAATCCATAATAGGTCTACAAGGCTTATACTTGGTCTCAAGCCCAGGGACCATATCTCTCCAGTCCTAAAATCTGTCGGCTGGCTCCCGGTGGCTGCAAAGATCAAATTCAAGACCCTTTGCATCATCCACAAGGCTGTCTGGGGCCTGGGACCACACAACCTGCAGCTTTCTCTTACTAAATGCTGTCCTTCCAGATCCCTTCGATCTTCTCGTTCCAACTCTCTGCTGATCAAATGCTTCTCCATGCAGAGAGCTGGGTGCAGATCCCTCTCCTCAGCTGGCTTCCTCTATGGAACAGTCTCCCTATATCTCTCCATCTGGAACCGGGCCACCTCAAGTTCTGCAAACAACTATAGACCTTTTGCTTCTCCTCCTCCTTCCCTCACCCGCTTCCTTCCATGCTAACCATCCACTCTATCGCTGAGATTGGTGGCCTGATCCCTCAAGAGTCCAATAGGATCCTGGCCCCTGCCCAATCACCACCAGCATCCCCCTAGTTTGCCTTTGCCCTACACTGACCTCTTGGGCGGTAGACCTCCCCCCTTTGCCTCCAACGTCTATGCCCATGCACTTGCCTGTTTCCTTCCAACAGGTATCTCTGCCACTCCCTCCCTCTGGGGAGTCTAATAGCACTTACCCCACCCCTCTTTTAGCTTTCTCTTCACTGCACTTGCACACACTGAATGTCACAAGGCCTGGTAGGACAGTTATTTTTCTTTTTTCATTCATTGTCAATTTCCAATATTTATTTTCTCCCTTGTTCCCTTCCCTTTTGCCTTGTGGCACTTTGATACAATGTCTTGTTGTATATCCGCCTCATAAATAACCAATACATTTATTTATTTTTACACACATGGCCCGCGAAGAAAAAATTGAACAAGGAAGCAATCCCTCTCAGTACATGCACCCAGGCATATGGACCCCCCACACTTTCAGGCTCTTCCCATAACTCCAGACTTTCAAGAAGGAACTTAAAAAGAACCTTCTTTAAATTTCACATTTAGGCCCAACCCTTTTTCTCTCCTGCCTTTCCCACATAACTCTGTTCCTTCTTACTGGCTGGACGACATAAACACTATGCTAATAAAATGCTCAACCTACTCCCTCAGCCTCACCTGGTCTCCTAGTATTATGCTGGCCTCATGTACATGTATGACTTACAATGTAGGCTACCTGACATGATGTGCAACATTTCTTTGCCTGTCCGAAAGTCAGGGAGATATGTACTGTCCTCAGCTGCCCTAGAGTGCAAAGATTACACAGTTAAAGTGATAGGCACAATAATAAAATAGAGAATAGAGGTTTGATGAAATACCGTGGGTGGTCAATTGGTGTATGCGGGTCCAAACAGGTGTTTGAGTAATCTGGTTGGTTGTTTGGTTACAGAGCTATTCATAATTGTCACTGGCTTCTGTGTGGAGAAGAGTGTTGCTGTATGGAAGGAACTGTCTGGGTGTCCTCCCTAAGGTACTTTGATTAGTTTTACCTTAAATCCGATGTTCCCTCAATTTTGCCAGCCTTTAAAAAAGGCCTTTGTTTCCTGCTGGAGTTCTTTTGCTTATTTTTACCTTAAATCTGATTTTACCTCCCTTTTGCTAGCCTTAAAAAAGGCTTTGTGTCCTCCTGGAGTTATCTTGCTTAGTTTGACGTATATCTGATTTTCCCTCCCTTTTGCAAGCCTTAAAAAAGGATGTTGTATCCTGCTGGAGTTATTTTGTTTATTTTTACCTTACATCTGATTGTCCCATCCTTTTCCCATCCATGAGACAGGTCTTTCTGTTGTACTGGAGTTGGTTTACTTAGTTTTACCTTAAATCTGCCTTTCCCTTACATTTGTCAGCTTTGAAAAAATGTCCACCGTGTGCTTTCAGCTAGATTGGTGTTTTTTTCCCCTTGGGTTGTCTTGGTTTTTGCAAGAACAGAGTTCATTTTTCAAGAAGCCATTTTGCACTCCCCTTCTGTGGGGTGCATTCAAAGGCCCCAAACTGAAGTCCCTTTCACATGAAAAGCAGGATTGTTCAATACTGACACAAAAACGGCTAGGCATGCGTATTTACAGTTTAAATATGAAAAGTGTACCGCTGCTAACAGGAAAAATATCAGGGAAAAAGACATGGTGCATGTTGACAAAAATTCATGTATATTATTTTTTTAATACAAAATACCAGTGACATATGAAGAGACACTTTTGTTTCCATGGAAAAATGTCAGCCCAAGGCAAACCCTTTTTGCTTGTGGGTGGGCAAACTTCACACAGATATACCCCACTGCCAGCCTGGATGTTAGATCCCCATCTAATTACAGCTGCAATAAAGTGTATCCTGCTAAAGGTTTGGAAACCCCACTGTTCCTCAGATTTGCTGGCTCTGAAGGCAGTTAATGTGGGACAAAGTGTGAAGACTGGGAGTTACAACGTCAAACAGGCAACTAACTTCAAAGAGCAAGCTGTAAACACACAGAGAATAATAAAAACTCTGGTCAAAGGCGGGCCCAGGGAGACAGATGGCTGGATGAAGCAGATCTCCATTTGCTGGACATACAGATTTACAATTAATTTAAAAGGACTATTATAATTTAGGTGTTTTCCCAGAAACCATATGGTGGATTTTCTTCATTCATGTACCATTTTCTGGGTAATTTTGGGGTGATTTTGGAGATATAAAATGTATCCACCTGTGACTCAGCCATCTAAGATGTGGTTCTGGCTGATCTGAAAATGTTCCAAATGTGAGAGTTGGTGAATGGTGGAGGATAAAAATAGTAATATAGGTAATAAATTGCATATTCATAAATGTTATACTTTTTGTGAAAAAGGCAGAAAAGTAACACACGGCCATGCAAAATATCACATACCTAGCTGTTGTCGTATTTAATTCCCTATGATTAGCTGAATCAGAAAATATGTATATCATGGCAGTTATGCGTAAAAGTATGATGTTTTGCCACATAACTATTGTTCACCAACAATTTGACATGAGAACAAATGGGACTTGCAAATTAAGCTGCCATATGTTTGCTCCAGACTCTTAAACAAATCTGTAGAGAGGGGCTGGAGTGGGGAGAGAGAGAAGGGTAACTGTCCATTCCTATTGTGTGACCTCTTGCAGGGTGCTCCCTCAAGATTGTAAAATTGGTGGTGTCATCGCGGCTATATAAGTGGGACTGCACTAGGAGGAAGAGAAAGAGCTGTGGAAATATACCATCGAAAGAGTGCTTCTGCAACTTACAAACGACAGCTGCAAGGAAACACCATCAGATATTGCTGAGAGTGCATCTGGGTGGAGCTGTCTATTGCTAGGAAGGGTTAAAAGCTGACGGAGTCCAATGGTGGAGAGCGGGAGGTCATCCTTGAGAGTGGAGTGACCAGACCCCCGCCCTATCTTTCCAGAGTGTCCTGAAACCCAGCTGGCTTTCCTGAAATTTAAACAGAGGCTTTATATGTAAGTAGAACTGAGCCCTGGGAACCAAAAGGTGGGGGAATCAGATTGCCTTGAATTATTTCCCTGGGGCAAAACTGTGTAGATCCTTAGCCTATTTAACTACTAGAATAATTTAATTCATTCCCCATTTGGTGGAACAGTAAGGGGTGATTGTTGTTAAAATTCAAAGTGAACAAAGCTAACTTCCTAGTGTGCGCATAAAAACTATAGCCTATAATTTAATTAGGTAATCCTTTTTGTCCTGTTGACCCGCGACTTCTTGATGCAACTCTCAGCTGGACCTTTGGGTATTTCTATCAGGTCAGAAGGTGGGGTTACTTGTAGGTCTGCAGGCGGGCTTCCAACATCAGTGTGCTCAATATTCTCAAGATTTTTTTCCTCTGTTATTTTAGCTAACTGCAATAGTGCCTCACCATAGGCTTTAAGGTCACATGAATTCTCCCACAAAGATTGAGCACGGCTTTTACAGCGAATTGGAGTGTTTCCATCCATGAGGCCGCACTGACGCTGGCCTGACTTTCATCAAGTTTTTCACCCGATTCTTCCTCCTCACCGTTGTCATTTTCAATACATAAATTGGGAGTAGCAGATAACCTTTTGGAGGCATTATGACAAGAACAGATCGATCTATCCTCAACATTTGCTTCAACACTTGCAGGAGTAATGGTCATCATGTAGTGTTAGCAATAGAAGAGGCCAGAGCAATAACATTTTGTATGGAATCACAGAGATCTAACAGCGAGTTGTTATCATTCTCAATATTGTTGCTGCTGTTAGTAACGTCTCCAGTCAAAATATTCAATTTGTCAACTTCCAGAATTTTTTGTTTAAGTGTTCTTACCACCCGTCTCGGTCTAGAAAAAAGCTGTTATTTTGCCACTCATCTCCAGTTCTCTTTCTACCGCCAGAGGGACCTCAGACACATTTGTAGTTCTCGAAGATGTTTCATTCCTTTCAGAATCAGTAGGGCCAGACATTTAAGAACTTCCCCCCTTCTTATAGGGTTTCATTTTTCTCAAGTTATAAGACTTTGTTTTACTGGTTACCTTAACAGGCATGTCTGCTCACACCCCAAAGTTTCAGCAGAAGTGAGCCGAACAACTAATGTGAGGCAATTCTTGCCAATTATTAGATACTGAATCCAGATACCCTGCTCCTGCAGGCCTTCAATCAAAGTACTGCAATCCGTATGTGCACTAATCAACACACTGACCTACCCGCGTCGTGAAACGTGGTGTTTCGCTTTTGTATGTTGAACCGAGCAAAGACCACAGTCACCCCAATAATAAACCTGAAAAGGAGGACCCTCTGCCCTCCCTGATTATTTGACATCTGTGGACTCAGGCCTTGGAAACAGGACAAAGACAGAGCTGGAAACATATGCCCAGGCACTTGGTTCACAGCCATCTTTAATACAGGTTCAGAAGACAGACTGGTAGGCACACTGAGCTCCTACAATCAGCTTGACTATATAGGCCTTTTCAGACTGATGCAATAATTCATGCAAATTCAGGATACATTTCTAATTGGTTCTCTTAACTAGAACATAATCCCTGCCTGTCTTTCGTTATTTTACTTACTTGTCAATCACCAAGCTCACACTTAGCAAGCTCTGGTTTGCCTGAAACCCAGCCAGACCTCATTATAAATCCTTTATCACCGGCCAAGAAGCAGCCCCTTATCTGATTCTCGAGACCTGCCAAATTCACTTGGCAGGCTATTCCGTGAAAACCCTCTATGAGCAAATCTTACTTGCTGCCAAAGAATATTCCGGATCAGAATGATTCAGCCCTTCTAACGCCTGCTTGCAAGACACCATTTTGTATTTTGGCATCCATCTTAGAATCTATCCGAGCCTGTTCAGCCTAGATGTTCGGCTACCAAACGGAAAACCAATTTATTTTTGAGCACAACTCTTTTTCTATCTGGTTTTGAGACTACAGTTTTACATATTCATGATGTGCATATAATACCTGACACACCCTTTACTTCCTGAGTCATTCTGACCCCAAAAACATATGTCACCCTACATGTACTTTTTGTCTTCAAAAAGTATTAAAATTCTGTTTTTTTACAATACTGGTACCACTGATCAGCCTGGCATGTTACCTGTTTTCAGTTTGAGGGGGATGGGGGGTCGAGGTTCTTCTCTATAAACCCAAACAGTGCAAGGCAAAGACTCAAATTAACCAAGGAACGGCAAACAGTCCTCCAGCCGGCTTGTTGATTACACTTACCCACCCATTGGGGAAGGCTGCGATTTTATACCTCACAAATTTCCCTTTCATATGATCTTAGCTGGCTTTTAAGGAAATAGCGCAGCAGCAGGGCCAAAACAGTTAACTCATAATTTTGCAAATTAGAAGTGGTTTTGATTTACTGTATTTTGCTCTTTAGCCAGGCTCTCTCAATTGCCATGATGACAGAGCAGCTGTAAAACCAAAGGCACAGAAGCACTCTGGAACTACTGAGAAACAGAAACAAATGCTAGTGAGAGGAGTGAGGGGGACATTAGGGGGTTAAAAGGAACCCAAGGAAAAACCCCAGCCTATCTTCCCCTGAATCCTGGCTCCTTACTCCTTAACGCGGCAACTCACAGCTTTCCAGGTAGTAACCTTACTGTCCTTTACCTTGTGGTACAACTTCACTGTACCGCACACTTGGGACCCTGCCACGTGAACTCATCATGAGCTCGCCCTCTAACTCTCTGTGCTTGTCTCATGCCGCTCCTCAATGCTGCCCTGAGACTACTTCAGACACAGAAAACCCTTTGTTTGCAGTTACTTAGGAAAGAGAAGAACCAGAACTGTCTTCTGTGTGGAGAGGGGTGTTGCTGTGTGGAAGGTCTGTCTGAGTGTCCTTCTTAAGATACTTAGTCAGCTTTACCTTACATCTGAATTTACATCTGATTTTCCCTCCCTTTTTTGCGTAGTTTTTTCAAGGACAGAGTTAATTTTTCAAGAAGCCATTTTGCACTCCCCTTCCCAAAATCCCTTTAAGAAATCCAGGCTTCAAATAGGCCCAGGAAGACAGCCTTATAAAATGTCCTTTGTGCTTTCTACTGGCTTCAGTGGCGGCTCATTAATTAGGGTGTTTCGGGCAGTGCCCCTCTTTTCCTTCCCCCTCTCTTTCTCCCCAGTAAATGCTGAGTCAGGTTCTGCCTCACCACTGCCAGTCTGCTAGGCAGACTGATGATTGGCAGAGCCAGGTAAATAGTGTCTGTGCAGTGCATGTGGGGTAGGAAAGGGTGCTTTTCTGAACAGCACCCTCCTCCCCCAGTCCCACATGCACGAATCAAATGGGCTCGCTGACTGAAAAATCATAGTGGGACGATTCAAGGCCTCGCCCCTTGTTGACTCATCAACAGAGAACAAGGCCTTGATTCGTAAGGAGTCATTGAACCCGCCCTCTATCCTTGCAGGCACGACTTCCGTGTGGTTTGACTCCAAAAGGTAGCAGGCTGCAGCAAGATTCCCAGTGCTGCGGTCCACTGGTAAGTCCAACGCAGCGACTCTGAGTCCTGACTCCTCTCTAAGTTACTTTTAAGTTTCCTGCCAGAGACGTAGCCAGGAGTGTCTAACAAGTGGGGCCTGAAGCTAATGTAGTTAGGCCCACAGCAGTCACAGTAACGCCTCTAAATGCCCAAACAGCATTGCTGAGTGGGCATTTACAGATTTTGGGTGGGCTTTGCCCGCTCAGGCCCTACCTTGTCTACGAAAATTAAAACAAAAACCGTGGACATTAAGAATACTCCCAGTCTGTGCTCCACCGGCGGAGCAAACTAGTATTCATAATTCCATGAAATCTAAAATAAAAATCAGGGCAATTAGAAATGAATACTAGAGTCCGCCGCAATCAGAGTTGCGGCGGAGTATTCGTAATGGAATTGCCATGGTTTTCATTTTAGGTTTCATGGGATCCCCCAGACTGGGAGAGCCCAGGAACGTCCCTTGTAATGGCAGACCTCAACATGAGGCCCGCCATTACTACGGATCCTTAAGGACTTCACCAACCCCTTTCACACAGTAAAGTGTGAGCAGAGTAATTCTCCAGAATCCAGTCCTCTCCACATGCATCAACGCTGTGATGCAGGCAGAGATGCCTGCATTTGGGTGGAGTTCTGTCTCTGTGTAGGGAATGGGAACCCAAACAAAATGGCAAGGATGAGGAAAGCCGGCTGAGAGTTTGTCTTTACCTCATCTGTGCCACCTTGTGTGGCCAGAAAGCTTTTTCACAGATTTTAAATGTCAAGTGGTGGTGTATTTTGTGAACCTATTAATAAGGGTCAACCCTGTATAAAACTTGATAAAGCCATTCTGCACCCCAAGGGCACACTGTGTTGCACATGAGCACTCCCTGGCCCATTCTAAAGAAAAAGAAAAAGACTGTCATTTGCCTCTAGTTATCCAGTGCCAGAATATGATAGCAAATGTGATTGGACATTTCCGTCTCTTCAACTACCTAGAGTTCTGCACTGAAGCTGCCTCATCTGGGTTGTTGCTGCGATTGAGGGAATCCAATCAAGCGAAGGTAAGACAAATGCAGATGCTGCTTGTAAAACCAATACATTTTTAGTCTTTTTGTTTGAGAACGGTACTGTTAAATGCATATTTTAGCCCTTTTTTAAAAAATGTTCTTTCGGGGGGGGGAGCCCTCAAACCCCCTTTGATTGGTTCGGGCTCCCTAGTTATGCCCGTTCGCAATAGCATATCTGGGAAAAATATTTACGCCCGTCCAGTTAAAAGATTCACCAGCCGCCACTGACTGGCTTGGATTTTTTGCCCTTGGTTTGTCTTAGTTTTTGCAACAACAGAGTTAATTATTCATGAGGCCAATTTGCATTCCCCTTCCAACAATCCCTTCAAAACATACATGCTTGCAATAGGCACAGGAAATCGCCTTATTCCCTGTTTCCCCCGCCTTATTTCTTCAGTTATCCCAGAACAGCATTGCCCTAGCAGCCAGCGAAGGGCAATGGATAAAAGCAATTCCCTGTTTGTCTGCAGCCCACCTATCTAGAGGACTATAGAAAGGAGGGTAAGGGGCATCGAAATATATTTCGAATCAGTTGGGATCTGCTGATCCTGAAATTAGCCAGACTAGATTTGTATTGATTTGGGTCCACCTCCTCTTGAGTTTAGCAACACTTGAACAGTACTTATTTAGTTAACACTGCTTTTGAAATTAGCCCCACTAGATTGGTACACTTTTGGTTCCTCCTGCTTTTCAACTTAACCACACTAGATTTGTACTGATTTTGCTAACACTGCTTTTGAACTTAGATGCACTTGAACTGGATGGATTTGGCATGTACTGTTTTTGAATTTAGCTCACCTGGTATTGTATCAATTTAGTTAATGCTGCTCTTGAATTTAGCCACACTAGAACTGTATCAATTTAGTTTATACTGTCTTGAATTTAGCCACACAAACAATTACTCTGGTTCAACCTCTGCTGCTTGGAATTTGTGTTTTTAATAAGTGTATTGTTTTATTTTAAAAAAGCATAATGGAAGCATTCAACCAACACATTTGAATAAACAAAAACACATCAGGAAGATACTGGTAGAACTATACACAATGCTAAATTCTAGAAAGATCTCTGTAACATCAATTTTAAAAAGGTAAAACACATTAAGACCATTAAAATTAATCAATTAACTTCAAATTGGTTAAAAATGAAACAACTGTAATTAAAGGTTCATTTGGCCGGTGTGCTCCGAGACCCCAACCGCCCAGAGAGTCGGGGTTTGCTCAGAAGCACTTTAAGATGAGATATCAGCACCCATGAGATGGATGGGGGTTCAGATATATACTTCAACACCAATCAATAAAGACAACTCAACAGTTTGGCAAAGGGAGTCCGTTTCAAGACAAATGCAAAAAACAGGGAGTCTCATGAATATCAGCGGATGCGTGATCTTCCTTCTCGCTTCACAACTGCAATGAACTTCATAAAAATCATGACATTTACACTGAAAACCCATCATCATTGACATGTAACACTCAAAAGTTGACATGCAATTCTATTGGTTCGGGAAAGGTATCTTTAATATAGGTACTATATCTGTATATGGTAACGGAGTGAGGGGATTGGGTACACACTGTCAAGTGGGCATCTAAGCCCTTCCTTCAAAAATGACTACTGCAGACGTCACTAAAAGTACAATCTCCCATTGGTTCTACTAACTATAGGATCCTAGATTATTTGGTCCATTGTGATTGGGTTGGCACCAACCCCATGCATACTTTTCCACTTTGCTTAGCAGCACGCAGAATAGTCAGCCAGGTGCTGGGTGCCTCTTAGTTACCCAGCCCTCCTCCAGTTATTGTTTCAATCAATCATAACTTTAGTAGCCATGTGTCAATTATTTCACTGTGATTGGCCTCGAGACTGCATCTTCTGTCTGGGAATTTTCTGATATCTTCGCTTGGCCTGGTGCCATGGTAGGTTTGAGCTCTCGCTTTTTCTTGCTCGGCTGGTCACGTGATTCGGACACTGTGAGTTTGCCTCTTTCTCCATGAAATTCGTGTATTTGATTTTCGTTTTACCCACCACCTGCAGGATATTCTGTTCTTAGTTTCAATTAAATGTAGCTACTGTTTGTCTCTTCCACTGATACAACCTTGGCTTTCCTGGCACGAGTTGCCTCTGCTGAGTTTCGTTTCAGCCGTCTCTTCTCGATTTTGCTAAATATGAAGCTTTTCTCGTGTGGCCTTTAGTAACCTGGTTTGATTCTGCGTTTTGTGCCAAGTGGAATTACACTTATATAACATACTTCCTTTGAGGTAGATTATGTATAGTGGTGCTTGCCGCACTATCCTTCTACTAAGCATAGCAAGCCGCACGGTTTTCTTAGCTTTCTTGCGGTTCCAAGCATATGTACAGGTGTAAACTGGTCGGCTATCTTCATCTTGCTTACAGCTTAAGATATATTACATTTTGACATCGTCCTTTGACTTTAGGTTCACAATAGCCTTGTTCATGGCGTTTTTGTCTCTTTGCGTCATTCTCTGGTCGTCATTTCTTCTATATAGGAGTCAGTCCGGGTGCTCGTGACGTCACCATTTGTCTTCCATTAAGACTTTTTTAGTTTCCTCAGGGACGATCTTCGTTTCGTTTCATTTGTTGATACGGTTTTCTTAATGGATACCTTACTGTCCATGGTTTTCTTGGTATTGGTACTTCAATAGGTGCTGTTCTTCTGATAGGTACTGGACAGAGCCCTACTGCGGCTCTCTGCTGGTTTATTTGCTCATCATACGTCATATATTTCGCTGTGAACGTTCCTGGTACTTCAAAATGGACGGTTGGAGTGCAGGCTTTATTTGGGACCTCCTCTACACTCCCGCCTCTGGGCGATTTATCGACCACTTTCACCTCCTTCTTTGGATCCATCTTCTTTGGTTCCTCTGTATTCACCTTCACTTCATCGCCTGGGTCCATTCTTTCTTCTTCTTCTGGGTCTATACATGATGGTCTGAAGAAATGTCTCTTTGAGGTCCATATCTTTATTACTCCTTTTAAACTTCCTGCTGTTCTTATGTGTTTGTCTTTGTTGCACGTCATTAGTTGACACTGTCCATTTGGGCTGCAGTAAACCCATCTCCCCACATAATTTCTGTGCTTCCTGGGATAGAGAAACTTTGTTCCTTCTGGTGCGTGAATGCTGGCCTTCACAAAGTCTCTTATTTCTTCATCAGTCAGGTCTTTGGGTTTCCATCCTGGCTGGACATCAATCATGATCTTCATCCCTATGGCTTTCTTCACAGTTTTCTGGCACTGAGAGATTATTATCTTGATAACACAGAATCCTAGCAAGATCATCACTAGCAGGGCTCCTAGGAACTTGAATGCATCTGCCATCCATTGTGGAACCCATGGGAACAGTGATCCAAACCAACTGCTGTCTTCTACTTCGTCAGTTTCATCAATCATCTGTAGTTTCATCAGCAAACCTATGGGTTCCGTTAGAGTTCCATTCTCTTCATCATGTGATGGTGTGAATGTGCAAAATGATTCTCCAATTTTTGCACAAACTCCTCCATCCATAGCTGTGATCATGTCAAGTACATATCTGTTCCGGATTGCCCTTAACTCCTCCTTGATTGCGTTGAATCCCTTTATGGTTGTGTTGATGGTGTGCAGTAACTTCCATCTGATCATCTGCAACCATTTAGTATTTGCTCCAACTTGGTATCTTGGCATGAAGATTGTTGCGAACACTGATGAGGTGAGGATAAACAGCCTATGTTCATATGGGATTGCATGAAAAGCTTCTTGTGATTTGGCAGAAAAATAATTCTATCTCTTCATTCAATTCAGTAGTTCCACAGATCTCTTCTTCCTCAGATGAGCATCTGCTTTCGGGAAACTGTCAATATTCAAGTCACTTTTCGGGATCACCAACGCTGGAACATGGACATTCAGTATTGTGCATATACCTCCCCAGTCTCTTGGCAGTCTGGTGTATGCTTTGGATCCACATGCCCAATAATGATCCATAATTACTGCAGTTCCATGCACCATTCCTGGAGCATCAAAAACTCGTCCACAGTTCTGATTATCTCCCATTTTTCTTGTGCCATTATTCCTGAAGCAGAATTTTGGGCTTTCCAGTGGCACAATCTGCAAGGATCCTCCTCTGTCTTCGACCCATGTCAGCAGTTTTGCAAGCTTTGGCCACAATGGCTTGCATCCATTTTGCACTATGTTGATGGTAGGCTCGTATTGACCTATGACCATCCATGCTCTGCATATCACTACTCCTTTCTCCCATCCGTCTGGTGAAAGCACTGTTCCCCAAATCTGCATTTGGCCTCTGTTCTTCCAACTTCGAGCCTCTTCTGGGGTTTTTCCTTGGACATTTAGTTTCTGATTCGCTTCTCTTCTGATTTATGCTCCTTTAACTCCAGGCTTCTCGTATCTGATCACAATGTGTTTTGTTTTCCCATTTTTTCTTGTCTTTATGTCCTGGACATAATCGTCTTCATTTGGATTGGTTGCTTCAGTTGCCCATTTCAGTGAGGCATCACTACACATGAAATGGCCTCTGGTCTTGCACATTGCTACAAGCGAAAGACAGTGTGCTGTCTGGACATCAATTTCTACAGCTATGAAGATCTTGGACTTCCCCATGCTGTACGGTAGGAGTGCACAAATAAAGCATTCCCCTTCTGAACTTCGTCTTCCAACTTCCTTCATGTGCTGGTACCAAATGTTGTTTCCCAAATGTGCTGTGCTGTCCAAGTAATCTTTTAGTTCGTTGTCGTCTCCGTGCCTGCTTTTCTTGATTCTTAATGTTCTCATGTAGTTCGCTATAACTACATCCCTGAATGCATCTGTATGGCTCTTTCGTGTGGGAGGATTCTCAGGTATCCCGGTCCATGGATCAGGCCTCCTCATCTGTGCCATTTGAGTAGACAAAAGTCTGGCAGTTCTTTACTTGTCCTCATGTATCTTTTTCTTTCTGGTTAGAAATGTCCGTATCCACTCTGGTATTGGTTCATTATATGGCTGTACTGTAGAACTTGTACTTGTTCCTTCCACTGGAACATATATGCTCGGCAATGTTGACTCTGTGGGTTGATTCTCTAACTCCTTTTGTCTCTTCAGGAGTTCAGCTTCTTCCATTTGTCTTTTCACTTCGCTTGTAGTGGAATTTCTCATAGCTGGCAGTCTCTTCTTCTTCCATTGTTTGGATTGTGGTTCTGCAGTTATTGACACTAGGCCTGGTCTGTGTGCATTCAATGTCTGAATGCGTGTGGTTGTCATTACTCCTTTTCCATTCAGACTCTGCCAACCCTATCTCCGGCTTTTCACTTTGCTTGTTACCATAAGTGTGTGTGTGTGATTGCTAATCACATCCATCTCAAGTTCATTAATTCCACCATCAGATCTTCTAGAGACTGGAAATACTATGTAAAGTCTGGGTGCCTTCCTAGGCTTCATTTGTGCATCATTAGGTGGGTGCACTGGAATTGGAACGCTTTGTGCACCAATAAAAAATGCAGTTCTGATCGTTAGTGACAGTATGACAATGATAAAAATTATGCATAGATACATTATTCCCCTGTTTGTCAACCGGCAGCATTTACTACCGGAGAAATATGAATGTCTTTCCTCCTGCGGGAGGTCGAGATTGCTGCTCTGGACTCCCATCTCGATCATCCGTTAAAATGTGCTAACTTTTAATACAAATTCGAAACAATATTATCTCTGGATTCTGTTGGTTCTGTTTGCGGGCTGTAGGAACTAAACAATTGTGTCTCTTTGTCTGAACACTGGATTGTCTATTATTTCTGGATACAGTTATCTTTTTCTATTTGTATATAAAAAAAACAGGCAATAATCCAACAAGTCTCTCTACTGTGCATGTTCAAAATATACAAACTCCCAGTCTGTGCCTCTGATTTGCTTCATTCCCAAAGACATGTTGTGTCCTTGTCAATATGAAAAACAAGAAATTAGATCTCTGGCACTGCTCTCTCGATCTGTCCCTCGGCAGAAAGTTTAAAATCTTCTCAAATAGTTCTGTTTATGGTTAGAAAGTTCCACTGCATCACAATGCCATGCAAGAGCATGCCCATCTGTGTAGAATAAGCTGGGTCTCTGATGAATGTGAGGATGTCCACATCTACAGGTCTCCCCACAAGCTCTGGGAAATCTGTGATTAGGTGAAAGAAAAGGTTACTTGCCAATCTGCTGACTTCTGGAGACTTTGTCCTGTCTTGCTGAGTTTCAGGACTCTAGGCTTTCACTTCACTGTGAACAGTGTCTGAACTTTCTGTATGCGTGGAGAGCTACTTGCATAACAATACTCACCATTAAAGAAATAGACAGCATCACTATGCCATCAGCGGAACTACTCTCCCTAAAACTAGAAATCTCTGCCTCACATACTATCACGGTACACCTTATCTACAGACCCCCTGGTCCACTAGGCACCTTTGAAGAAGACTTAACCACCCTCATAATCACTAATGCCAAACCAGGAACACAAATCATTCTATTAGGCGATTTTAACTTAGACTATAAGGACCCAAAAGACTCCAATGCCTCCACCATAGTCAACACTATTGTGGAAGCAGGCCTCACTATTCGGAATAATGGCCTCATGCACTCTAAAGGCCGTACATTGGACTGGGTCGCAGATATGAACTGCATTTCCCTCATAACGGCAATCGAACCTTGCATATGGACTGATCACTATCTGATTTCATTGACCATTTCAGACCTTCCCCAACCTAAATCTACTAAACCTCACGCTCCTCCTGCCCTCACCCACTGCAAAAAAAAAATATCACACTCTCGAATCTTCTCCCCCTGATCCAACCTATCACTAATCACTCTAGCCTGATCTCTAACCCTAATGATCTAGCTGACCTGTACAATAACACCATCAACTCGGCGATTGACGCCATTGCGCCGTTGAAACTCACCAAATCTAAACTTATTGCCCATCTTAACAACTGGTTCACTCCCACGCTAAAAGCCCTACGCAAAGAGAAACGACACGCAGAAGCCTGCTGGAGAAAAAACCCTTCTCCCCATAACAAAAACCTCCTTATCTGCCCTTACTACCAGTTACAATAAACAAATCATTCATGCAAAAAAGGAGACCGTTAATGACAGAATCAAAAAAAGCAAATTCGAATACCAGGGAAATCTTCTCCATCCTGAGAGAATTAGAATCCCCAATTGCACCCATAGACTTGTACCAAAGACAAAGCCTGGTGCACAAACATTCAAAATGCCCTATGCAACAAAATCACAATGTTACAAGACAAAATATTGGCCAAAAAATCCGCCCTCCACAACATTGCCCTCTCCACGCAAGAAACCATCCTCCAGGAACTTGCTGCCATCCAAACTAAACCTCCTAACCAATTTAGCTTTAGAGCCATCTCTATTGTGGAAACTAAGAACATCATCATGTCTTTGAAACTGTCTCGATGCCTTGGCAACACCTGTCCAGCCCCAATTATTAAAGAGGCTGCACATGAACTAGCCCCCTTCGTCACATCATTTATCAACTCATCATTCAAATCATGCTCCGTGCCAACCAACCTTAAAGATGCCTGGATATTACCTCTCCTAAAAAAAGTCAACCTGGACCCCAATGTCCCAACGAACTATAGTATCATGATGCCTACCTCCAAAGAGCCAGGCCGGGCCCAGCAACCCCAGAGGCAGACATCATTTTCCCCAGGGAAGTCTCAGCGGGCCCAAGTCCAAGGAATTTATGGAAAATATAGTGTGGTTACATGGTTTCCCTTCCATATTAGTCTCAGACCGTGGAAGTCAATTTATCTCCCACTTTTGGAAGAAATGTTGCCAACTAGCACAAATAGACGTGCGGTTATCCACCAGCCACCACCCCCAGACCGACGGACAAACCGAGAGAACCAATCAGACTCTCGAGCAATATCTGCGGTGCATGTTACACCAATCTGAGTTAAATTGGAAAGACATCCTTTGGATTGCAGAATATGCATACAACAATTCAGTGCATTCTGGCACCGGACAGACTCCTTTTTATACCCTGTATGGTCACCATCCTCGGACCTCTGACCTAGATCCACCTCTGACCCTGGAGATGCCTGCAGTAAATCACCTACATTCCACAATAACCCAAGCCTTCAAAGAAGCTACAACCCACTTACAGCAAGCCAAGAAAAAGTATAAAGAAAACGCTGATTTGCACCGAAGTAAAACTCCTCCTTACCAAGTAGGAGATCAGGTATGGCTAGCAACTAAACATCTACCCCTCAAGGGTCAGCGAACTTTTAATCCCAGATTCATTGGGCCTTACCCCATCAAAGCTATTATCAACCCAGTGGCCTTTAAACTCGATTTACCATCCAACATGCGGATTCATCCCGTTTTTCACGCATCTCTTCTAAAACCAGTACAACCTGGAACCAGACTGTCTGAGCCCCCAGGCCCTGTTCAAATTGATGGAGAATTAGAATTCGAAGTGAAAGACATTTTAGATTCCAAGATAGTTAAGTCGAAACTCTTCTATCTTGTTGATTGGAAAGGATATGGACCTCAGGAAAGATCTTGGGAACCCAGTAACTATGTTCACGCACCACGATTAATTCAACGATTCCATCGAAGATTCCCGCACAAACCAAAACCCCCGGAGGAAAAGACCTTGGGAGGGGCCTTAAGGGGGGGTACTGTCATGATGCCTACCTCCAAAGAGCCAGGCCGGGCCCAGCAACTCCAGAGGCAGACATCATTTTCCCCAGGGAAGTCTCAGCGGGCCCAAGTCGGGGCCCTTTGGACTCAGTCCTGGCGCCTTAGGCGCCAGGCTCATAGCGGACCCCAGTCCTGGCGCCTTAGGCGCCAGGCTCATAGAAGAGGATATGTGTTTAAGTGCTTGGGTGCACACTTACCTGATGCAGACCTTGCTGCTTCATCCAGGCCCTCTTGAGGCCTGAATGGGACTACTTTACCTGTAGGACTACTTCACCACCCGGGTGTGGTCGGGGAAGGATACATACCTGATTGGTGGAAGGATACATACCAGGAACTTCTTCCAAGGCTATTTAAACCCCACCCGAACAGCCACACGTGCTTCGCGTTGTTCTGCACCTAGCAGCTGGACGCTCACCGTGTCAGCTCCTGCATCCTGACTTCAGCCACGCCTGCCAGCACCCTGGAACACCTGCAAGGGGAGAAAGGAAGAGAATAGGAGAAGAAAAGCCCTTACCTGCTAAATCTGCATCCCGGAGTCATTTCTCCAACGGCCCTGAAGAGGAAGACATCATTTTAAAGGCATTTTGTTTCGATCGCTGCAGCGCTGCATTTTACTCACCTTTGCAAGGCGCTTCCATCTTCAGCAGCGATCTTCCGGATTCAGCTACGCCCCGGCGCCTAGAGGAAAAAAGACAAGAACAAAGGTGAGAGGGAGAAAAGGAATAAGGAAAGCTCAGTTTCCTTTTAAGTCTTACCTGTTGGATTATTCCCACTGCATTTCGGGTCCTGCCGCTTCCTGGCATCTCCGGACCCCGGCCCCTATGGGGAAAAAAGACAAAGACATTGAATGAGCGAATGCAAAGACATTACCTGAGCGCTCATCCAGAACTGTTTCACCTCGGGTCGGCGCCATATCTCCGGCACTCCGAACCCCGGCCCCTAAGGGGAAAAAGACATAAGCATTAGCGCTTGCTGCAATTAGACAACGAACATTATTATTAAGCTTGAACTTTTGAACAGAACTTTTACAGCGCCTTACCTGAACAGTCAAGCTTACCTGAACTCCCATCAATCCTCAATCCAGTGAAGTAACTGGGTTTCAACGCGCCCCTGCATCAGAAGCAGGATGGAGAGCTCATCCTTCCAAACCCTAAGGTGAGGCTTCACGGGGAATCGTGGAGGAGGTATCGTGGAGGGTTGGAAGGGAGTGGGAGGCTTGAGCATTGTTCCACAGTTGGTAATACTCCCTTTTCACGCACAGGAGGGTATCCAACGAGCCAGGGAAGCCAGAATAGAGGGGCCCTTCCTGTCCATCTTCAGAGTTCTGCGCCTTCGACGCCGCGCCTCCGTGGGAACCAGGTGAGCGTTACAGAACGCAAAGCCTTACCACAATTTCCCACCTGGGCGCTATAGAGACTTCCGAGACAGATCAGCTGGCCCATCTTTTAGGGGAATTACGGGCAGAAGTGCACTCAGCCCGCCAGGAGACTAATGCTCTCAGAAGGGAACTAATCCTATCCAAGGAAAGAACTGATGATCTGGCCAAAAGGTTATTGCAGGGCCAGGCAGAGCACACTCCTTTACCTGTTTCCGGAGATATTTCTACAACAATGGGTTCGAATAATCCGGTACAAATCAATCTACCTGGACACATGCCTTTGGCCCCGCCGGAACGTTTTGCGGGGGATCCCAAGAAATATGCCGTTTTTATGAACCAATGCCGTTTACACTTTTTATGCAGGCCCGGGGCCTTCCCCAACGACCAGACCAAAGTAGCCTTTGTACTATCTTACCTCAGTGGCTGTGCTGCCGATTGGTCTATTCCATTGGTAAATCAGGATGATCCCATTCTCCGGGATTTCCAGGGCTTCCAGGCCAGCATGGAAAGATTGTTCGCTCGACACTCGCAGGGACAGGCCCTTGACAACGAACTGCTATCCTTACGACAAGGTAATCAGGATCTTTTGTCCTATATCGCCACCTTTAATAGACTAGTTGTGGAAACCGGATGGCCTGAAAATAAAAGGATCACATTGTTTCATCGAGGCCTGCGCGGAGAGCTTAAAGATGTTATAGCTCAGATAGTAGATCCACCCCAGGCCTGCGCAGACTACATAGACTTAGTGATTCAACTTGATCACAGACTTCAAAATAGAAAAGCAGATCGGCTCAAGTATGAAACCAGAGTACCTATCAAGACCCACGTTAACTCCAAGAGTACTGACGTTTCCGAACCTATGCAAATTGGCAGTGTTAAAGGACCATTAACGCAGAAGGAACGAGAGAGAAGGCGACAAATGCAACTTTGTCTGTATTGCGGAACTTCCGGTCACTTTCTTCAAAGTTGTCCAGTTAAACCACCCAAGAAGGTCGTTGGAGCCACTGATAACGAGTTATTGACACCTGGTTCGGGAAACGACCTAGCCCGACAAGCGTAGGGGTCCGCTTGCCGAGCTTGAAAACAAACTCTTTGACCTCGCATTTTGTCATGCCAATGGTGCTCATGAACCCAAAACAGCCTCAGCAGTTGCATGCTATAAAAGCATACATAGACAGTGGAGCTATTGGAAATTACATAGACCGTGAATTGGCTTCCAGGATTAAGCTTCCTCTCCGCCCGAAAGTAACCCAAGATGTAATTACTACAGTTGATGGAACCGAAATAGCCTCAGGGCCTGTAACGCATTCCACAGTTGAAATCACTCTGGTGGGTCAGGACGGACATCGGGAAACAATCGTGTTTGATGTGATCAAGGCCCCACAATTTCAAGTACTTCTTGGTATCCCTTGGTTAGAAACACATAATCCGAGAATAGACTGGCGAGCAAAGAAGATAACTTTTCCTGATTGTGAACCAACCTGTTACCCAAGGAATCCAGCTATGGGTCTAGCCTCTGTAACTTCCACCCCTGTACAGCTACCATCTGAATACCAAGAATTCCAAGACGTTTTTCAGAAAGAGCAGGCTAACACCTTACCTCCCCATCGATCTTACGATTGCCAAATCGACTTGGTACCCAATGCACAACTACCTTGTAGTAGGATTTATGCTCTTACTGAACCTGAGAACCTGCATTTGCGCCAGTATTTGGATCAATACCTGGCCAATGGCTTCATTCGCCCATCAAAGTCACCAGTCTCTTCCGCTTTGTTCTTCGTACCTAAAAAGGAAGGAGACCTTAGGGCCTGTATTCACTACCGCGTCCTAAATCAGATAACGATTAAGAATCGTTACCCTTTGCCCCTGATACCTGAGCTTATCGACCAAGTAAAAGATGCTCGTGTGTACACCAAGCTAGATCTCCGAGGAGCTTACCACCTGGTACGTATAAAAGAGGGCGACGAGTGGAAGACTGTATTCCGCACCAAATTTGGGCTCTTCGAATATCAAGTAATGCCCTTCGGTTTGTGCAACGCACCTGCCGCCTTTCAGTACTTCATGAATGATGTTCTTCGGGAACTTATCGATGTTTGTGTCATCATTTATATTGACGACATCCTGGTGTATTCCTCCTCAGAATCTGATCACAGAAACCATGTTAGGGCAGTTCTTGAGAAATTGTGCCAGCACAAATTATTTGCCAAGCTCGAAAAATGCGTTTTTCATACCACAGAAGTGGAGTTTCTCGGATTCATCCTGACACCTCAAGGAATCCGAATGGACTCGCGGAAAGTGGACGCCATTCTCAAATGGCCATCTCCTAGCTCTGTGAAGGGAGTGCAAAGCATGCTTGGCTTTGCCAATTTCTATCGAAGGTTCATCCCGGAATTTTCTCGAACTGTTCAACCCATCACAGCTCTCCTAAAGAAAAATAAATGCTTTGAATGGACTCTTGAGGCTGAACAAGCCTTTCAGGACCTGAAAACCAAATTCACCTCTGCACCTGTATTGAAGCACCCTCGCCCAGATCTCCCTTACATCGTGGAAACCGATGCATCCAGTTCGGCCATGGAAGCTGTCCTGTCGCAAAGAGACCCAGAAACTAACCAACTACACCCTGTAGCCTTTTGGTCCAGAAAATTCTCTCCACCTGAACTCAATTACGCAATTACCGACAAAGAACTACTGGCTATTAAATCAGCTTTCAAGGCTTGGCGTCACTATCTTCTCGGTGCAAGACACACCATCACCGTAATTACGGACCACAGAAATTTGCAGTATTTAAAGACGGCCAAAGCTCAATCTTCGCGACAACTCCGATGGGCTTTATTCTTTGCGGAATTTGATTTTGTAATTACCTATCGCCCTGGCTGCAAGAATGGTAAGGCAGATGCCTTATCCCGGATAGGCATGGAAGAACCCAATTCGAGTTTAGAACCTGTGCCAATCATACCGGAACAAAGAATTCTGGGCTTGACTTCATTGCAAACCATTGAGGACATCCAAGCTCAAGTAAAACAGCTTTTTGACTCTTCTGCCTTACTGGAATGGAGTCAAAAGGATCCTCACTACACTGTTAAGGATGATTTACCCTACTTCCAAGAGCGGTTATTTCTGCCAAGTAAAGAATTGCAGTAACTTGTCATTACCCGTCATCATGAATCATTAATGGAAGGACATCCCGGTATCGCGAAAAAAGAAGAAAAGATCAAACGCCACTTCTGGTGGCCTTCTTGGAGAAAAGACATAAAGTCATTTGTGTTGTCTTGCGGAATCTCCCCAAAATAAGAGTCAAAAGAAAAGGCCAGCCGGCCTACTTCAACCTTTGGACATTCCACCAGCACCTTGGCACACCTTGTCAATGGACTTTATAACTGACCTGCCTCCTTGTGGTGGTTACAACACGATTCTCGTAATAGTGGATCTATTCTCCAAAATGGCCCATTTTATCCCTTTAAAAGGATTGCCGTCAGCTTCCACCTTGGCCAAGGAATTTATGGAAAATATAGTGCGGTTACATGGTTTCCCTTCTATATTAGTCTCAGACCGTGGAAGTCAATTTATCTCCCACTTTTGGAAGAAATGTTGCCAACTAGCACAAATAGACGTGCGGTTATCCACCAGCCACCACCCCCAGACCGACGGACAAACCGAGAGAACCAATCAGACTCTCGAGCAATATCTGCGGTGCATGTTACACCAATCCGAGTTAAATTGGAAAGACATCCTTTGGATTGCAGAATATGCATACAACAATTCAGTGCATTCTGGAACCGGACAGACTCCTTTTTATACCCTGTATGGTCACCATCCTCGGACCTCTGACCTAGATCCACCTCTGACCCTGGAGATGCCTGCAGTAAATCACCTACATTCCACAATAACCCAAGCCTTCAAAGAAGCTACAACCCACTTACAGCAAGCCAAGAAAAAGTATAAAGAAAACGCTGATTTGCACCGAAGTAAAACTCCTCCTTACCAAGTAGGAGATCAGGTATGGCTAGCAACTAAACATCTACCCCTCAAGGGTCAGCGAACTTTTAATCCCAGATTCATTGGGCCTTACCCCATCAAAGCTATTATCAACCCAGTGGCCTTTAAACTCGATTTACCATCCAACATGCGGATTCATCCCGTTTTTCACGCATCTCTTCTAAAACCAGTACAACCTGGAACCAGACTGTCTGAGCCCCCAGGCCCTGTCCAAATTGATGGAGAATTAGAATTCGAAGTGAAAGACATTTTAGATTCCAAGATAGTTAAGTCGAAACTCTTCTATCTTGTTGATTGGAAAGGATATGGACCTCAGGAAAGATCTTGGGAACCCAGTAACTATGTTCACGCACCACGATTAATTCAATGATTCCATCGAAGATTCCCGCACAAACCAAAACCCCCGGAGGAAAAGACCTTGGGAGGGGCCTTGAGGGGGGGTACTGTCATGATGCCTACCTCCAAAGAGCCAGGCCGGGCCCAGCAACTCCAGAGGCAGACATCATTTTCCCCAGGGAAGTCTCAGCGGGCCCAAGTCGGGGCCCTTTGGACTCAGTCCTGGCGCCTTAGGCGCCAGGCTCATAGCGGACCCCAGTCCTGGCGCCTTAGGCGCCAGGCTCATAGAAGAGGATATGTGTTTAAGTGCTTGGGTGCACACTTACCTGATGCAGACCTTGCTGCTTCATCCAAGCCCTCTTGAGGCCTGAATGGGACTACTTTACCTGTAGGACTACTTCACCACCCGGGTGTGGTCGGGGAAGGATACATACCTGATTGGTGGAAGGATACATACCAGGAACTTCTTCCAAGGCTATTTAAAACCCACCCGAACAGCCACACGTGCTTCGCGTTGTTCTGCACCTAGCAGCTGGACGCTCACCGTGTCAGCTCCTGCATCCTGACTTCAGCCACGCCTGCCAGAAACCTGGAACACCTGCAAGGGGAGAAAGGAAGAGAATAGGAGAAGAAAAGCCCTTACCTGCTAAATCTGCATCCCGGAGTCATTTCTCCAACGGCCCTGAAGAGGAAGACATCATTTTAAAGGCATTTTGTTTCGATCGCTGCAGCGCTGCATTTTACTCACCTTTGCAAGGCGCTTCCATCTTCAGCAGCGATCTTCCGGATTCAGCTACGCCCCGGCGCCTAGAGGAAAAAAGACAAGAACAAAGGTGAGAGGGAGAAAAGGAATAAGGAAACCTCAGTTTCCTTTTAAGTCTTACCTGTTGGATTATTCCCACTGCATTTCAGGTCCTGCCGCTTCCTGGCATCTCCGGACCCCGGCCCCTATGGGGAAAAAAGACAAAGACATTGAATGAGCGAATGCAAAGACATTACCTGAGCGCTCATCCAGAACTGTTTCACTTCGGGTCGGCGCCATATCTCCGGCACTCCGAACCCCGGCCCCTAAGGGGAAAAAGACATAAGCATTAGCGCTTGCTGCAATTAGACAACGAACATTATTATTAAGCTTGAACTTTTGAACAGAACTTTTACAGCGCCTTACATGAACAGTCAAGCTTACCTGAACTCCCATCAATCCTCAATCCAGTGAAGTAACTGGGTTTCAACGCGCCCCTGCATCAGAAGCAGGATGGAGAGCTCATCCTTCCAAACCCTAAGGTGAGGCTTCACGGGGAATCGTGGAGGAGGTATCGTGGAGGGTTGGAAGGGAGTGGGAGGCTTGAGCATTGTTCCACAGTTGGTAATACTCCCTTTTCACGCACAGGAGGGTATCCAACGAGCCAGGGAAGCCAGAATAGAGGGGCCCTTCCTGTCCATCTTCAGAGTTCTGCGCCTTCGACGCCGCGCCTCCGTGGGAACCAGGTGAGCGTTACATATAGGCCCATAACAACTGTCCCGTTCCTCCTCAAAATCTTAGATAAAGCTGCATATCTACAGATCCAATCTTATCTGGGGATCAACAATCTACTAGGGACAAGACAATCAGGATTTAGACCAAGACATGGAACCGAAACGGCTCTCCTTGATCTTAAAGGCACAGTGGATAAATTCATTCTTAGACCAGAGAACCATAAGAGTCTTCTCACCTTCATCTGCAGCGGATCCAGTCCCCATCACCTGTGGAGTCCCTCAAGGATCATTTGTTTCCCCCACTTTGTACAATATTTTTACAAAGCCTCTCTTTGATATATTGGACAAACTAGGGGTCTCATATACCAACTACGCCGATGACACCCAAATTCTTATCCCAATCCAGGGTGACTATGAAAAGGACACCAGCCTCATAAATAAAATCTACCAAATCATCCAAACCTGGATGGCCACACATGGCCTATGTCTTAACGACGACAAGACCGAGCTCTTAATCATCGGGTCTACCAGTAAACTGAACAAATTACCCCATATGTACAATTCCATCATGATGGATGGCATCAAAATCAAGGTAGCCAAGGAAGTTAAAACCTTAGGATTCTACTTAGACTCAGCTCTCACCCTCGACAAGCAAGTAAATGCTACAGCCTCAGCAACCAGTTACTCCTGCAAACTTATCCACGCCTGCAAACCATACCTATCCACAGATAGCTGTACCACCATAGCGCGAGCCCTCATCCTCTCCAAATTAGACTACTGCAATGCACTGTACATAGGCACCAGTAAACATAACATTAACAAACTCCAAACCTTGCAGAACAATGACCTTAGAACAGCCCTAAGAATTCCCAAAGGGCAACACATATCTGTCCATAGAATAGCCGTCAACTGGCTAGCCATCAATGACCATATCAAATTCAAAACTCTGAACATTACACACAATTGTCTGAACAATAAAGCACCTGCATACCTCATAGAAAAATTCACAAAGCACACCTCTGAACGACCCATCAGAAAGGCCCTCTCAAACAGCATCAAAATCCCCAACTTTAAACTGAAAAGAACTGGCGGATCCAGCTTCCCAGTTCTAGCAGCTCATCTCTGGAACTCTATCCCAGATGCACTTAGAGCCACCCCTTCCTTCCATGTGTTCAAAGCTAACATCAAACCCTGGCTTAAATCCAACGACTGATAAAATGTCTCAACTGCACTAAATACTCTGTACATTTATTGTAAAATACTTGAAACTGTAACATATCCCACATGTAAGTCATCCGACATTGTAACATAAGAAATGCTTGATATATGAACCTGTAACATAAGAAACATAACTTATTTATGTACCTGTAACTTAAGATTTTTATTCTTTGCAAGCGCCCAGTTGCTTAACGGCCAGGTGTGCTCTATAAATAAATAAACAATACAATACAATACTGGTTAGGATTATGCTCAAACGTTCTGTATTTGCTGGATCTCGAAGAAAAGTTTATACATCTGTCGTTCTCCCGACAAGATCTGCACTGTCTTCAATTAGGCGAAAGAACAGTACATTGATAAGCTCATTTGCTTCCTTCTCCGTTTGGGACATTTTGTTTTTCCTCGCTGTACTCAAGAGGTAGGAGGAACTGTTTGGCAATCACAGTAAGCAATCTCCTTATAGTCTTTTCGTTTTCAGGATTTTGAAGAAAGTCAGTGACACTGGTGAGCCTCCCCACCAATGACGGGTATGATCTTAGCACTAGATCGAAGTATGTCACCACATCTTTGGTGATGTCGCTACTGTGGGACACCATAAGTGATTTCATACAAGGTCTCTGTGTGGAAGGAATCTGGATACTGTATTTTCTTCCAATTTATGTCTCCTCGATCAAAATTTTGCCTCAGTCAAAAGTTCAAAGTCGACAGACTATTTTGTGGTTTATAAATGCAATTTTCTTCTTCACTCTGCAACTAGGATGCACAGAGTGTCTGTTTTTATGTCCTTATCCTCTTTTTTGCTCAGAGGAATGTCCAAAGTGAAATCACACTTTTTTGCACAAAAGTTCCTTGTCTTTTGCTTTGCTGCTGATCATGCGTCCTTCTTCCTTGTCATGGATCTTGTCTGCACGTGCTGTGGTTCTTCCCCGTCGTCTGTAGTCTCGTCGCACTGGGGTGCAGGCAGGGGGCCTTCTCCGATGTATGGTTTGATGTCACCCAAAAAGATCCAAGCTCTTCTTCCTTGTAGCTCCACTGCAGAAGGAGTGCAGTCTTCCACTGGAAAGGGACCGTTAGACCTTGGCTCGTCCCACTTTTTCCTTGTATGGTTCTTTACCAGGATGGTGTTTCCAGAGAAAACGGATGGAACAAAACGTCCTTGAGCTGTGCCTGTAGTAGTATCTCCTTCTGTGTTCCGTGCTGGCCTGCACCCCTTTCGTCGTCGCTGCAGCTGGCCTGAAATTAAAGTAAGGCAAGATGTCATGCAATCCAAGTAATTTTACATTTCAGACCCTAAGATTTATTCTGTTAACTGGGCATCACATCTAGCTCTGTCTCAGGGTGTCAGTGGAGTGCGCATTCTTCTTCCTGTTGCTATTTCGTGCGGTGTCAGATGATGGTCAGAACCGGGTTGATTCCGGAGTGCATACAGTGCCAAAGGAAGGCAGTGCAACCATCCCTTTCTTCGAGTAAACATCAACTTGGCTATCCTCTCCTTTAATAGGCTGTTGAGCTTCTCCCAGATTCCGTTATCTTGTGGGTGATACACCGACGAGAACTTGTGCTTTATACCAAGCAACAAGCTAATCTGTTCAAAAACTTCATTTATAAAATGGGTCCGGTTATCTGATCTCATGACTTCACATACCCCCCACCTGGGAAATACCTCCCTCACAAAATATTTGGCCACACAGGTAGAGTCTGGGTGTGTACATGGACCTGCCTCTATCTATCTAGAGAATGGACACACCACAACAATTAGGTATCTGTACCCGTTACATACTTGCATCATGTCGAAGTAATCGACATGCAAGTGCTGAAAATGTCAATTTGGCCTCGGAATGACTCCTCTCATTACTTTTAATGTGTGCCCAGTTGTGAACTGTTGGCAGATCATACAGTTCACTATACAAAATGCACCGTGCTCAGTTAAGTTCGGTATAAACCAGTCTTCCGCGAATGTTGATTCTCTTTTGTCATGTGTGCTGGATAGTGTAACTGCTCCAGCGCTATTTTTAACAGGGCTATAGGCATTACTGGTTTACCAGTGCTGTCTTGTCGCCACAAGCTTTCGGAGGGGTTTAAGAACAACCTAGCCGTTTCCATATGTTTTTTTTTCTCCTGTGGTGCCTCCCCTTGGAATTCCATCAACTGTGTTTGTCCCAGATTATTATAGCTTTCAGGGGCACTCTGTGCAACGATCATTTTCTCATTTGCGTGAGCAACTTCCACCTCCATGATCGTCTCACTTTTGGATGCTATACGCTTTGCTTCCATGTCTGCTGCTTGATTTCCTCATGAGATAAAATCTGTCCCCTTCATGTGGGCGGTGCATTTCACAACCGCTATGCCCACTGGGAGCTGTAGTGCCTTAATCAGCCTGTCCAATAAGGCTGCGTGCTGTACTGGCGTGCCATCCGCTCGGAGGTATCCCCTCCTTTTCCAGTGCCCTAAACCTGCATGCACTGTTGACGTCACATAGGTGGAGTCACTGTACACCGTTAATTCAAGGTCTGCGTGATTCTCAATCGCGAGTATCAATGCCAATAATGCTGCAGCCTGTGCTGAAGAATGAGATGGTATTCGTGCACTAAGTAGTACTTGAAATTCTCCATTTACTGTGTGCTTCATCACAGCAACGCCTGTATATCTTTGCCCATCGTTTTGATCGATTCTCGAAGAATCGTCAATTAAGACAACTTCTCCTTCCGCCAATGCTTTTTCTTTCACTCTGGGGATTTCATCATAGAATTCATCATAATTCACACAGTCATGTATTGGCTCTCCATCAGTGACTGGCTCTGCTATGAACATAGCTGGGTTCACTATTTTCCATCAGACTATCTTGATTGAGGGATTCGATATGATCACTTCATAAGCAGAAGCTCTCTGAGATGTCAGTGTGCCCTCGGTTTCTCTAGAATAGCAAATAGCGAGTGCTCAACGTACAATGTCATTGAGCATCCCATTACAATGGTAGTAGCCTTCTCTATGGCGAACACTGTGGCAGCTTAACTTTGTTCGCAAGAGAAATGGCCTCTCATCACTGGGTCCAGATTTCCACTATAGTATGCCAGGGGCTTGTACCCCAATGTGGTTCTCTGTATGAGCACTGCCGTCATAATTTGCCATTCGTGTGTGAGAACAGGTAAAATTCATCTGCATAAATTGGGATTCCTAAAACTGGTGCTGTGCAAATTGCTCTTTTGAGTTCAGCAAATCCTTCCTCCATGGTCTCAGACCATTCAATATTTTCTTTCGTCACTTGTGCCTTCTTTAGGGCCTGAAGCAAAGGCTTGGTGTAAGAGCTGTAGTCGAAGTCCCATGCCCTGACATAATTGCACAGGCCTAAGAAACTCTGCATCTGCTTTACCGTGTGTGGCTTGGCTGTGTTTAGTATGGCTTCAGCTCTCTCTGGGGTAACTCTTTTCCCTTTATGAGAATCAGCTGACCTATGTAGAGTACTTCTCGTTGACAATATTGTAACTTCTCTTTGTCAACCTTTTATCCTTTTTCAGCCAATATAGTCAATAGCTGAACAGAATCGTGTCTGCATTGCTCCTCTGTCGTGCTGCAAATTAAGATGTCATCCACATACGGCAAGACAACACTTTCTAATGCAATATTGCTTAGGTGCATCTGTAGGACTCTATTAAAGATGGAAGGAGACTCAAAGTACCCCCTGGGGTAGCCTCGTGCTTTTCAGACGCACCTGTCTGAACGTGAATGACGTCAGATCTTGTGAGTCACGGTGCAGCAGGATTGAGAAAAATGCATTTTTCAAGTCAATCACCATGAAATATTTTGGTATATTACATAGGATTGTAGCCTGGTTAGAGACTAAAGGGAATTCGGCCTCAACAATATCATTTTTCGTATTTAGATCTTGAACTAGCCTCCAAGACCCTCCTTTACTTTTTTTCACAGGGTACACTGACGTATTACATGGTGTCTCTGATATCACTAAAATGCCCTGCTCCATCATAGCTGAAATTGTCTTAAAAATTCCTTCATCTGCCTCCCTGGACATGGGGTATTGTCGTGCTTTTGGAAGAATTACTCCTGGCTTCAGTTTAATTTTCACTTCTACGACTCCTTTCAGTAAGCCTACGTCATAGGGGCCTGTGGTCCACACTGAGACAGGCACCTGGGCCACATCGTCATCGAAATATTCAGGATGGTTCTGTGCTAACATAATTCTCTGACGCAATTCTCTTTTGATCATTTTCACCCAAAAGGTGAGGTTCACCTCCACTGTTGTTTCTCCTCTGTCTGTTTGTTCAGCAAACAGATCATCATCAGTGACGTCAGTCAATCGGTACCCCTCTTCAATGGCGATTACTGTGCACTATATTCGGCCTTCATCATCATAACCATTGATCAAAACCACTTTTCCTCGCATCACGGCTGTGTGTATTATTAAGGGAAATACTTGTCCCCTTTGCTCATGCATAGATATTCTTGGTCTGAACCAAAATTCATCTGAGGTCCTCATAGTTGTATCCCTCTCCCCCTCACTAACCAACCCTACCCACCTTTCCTTACAGAGCCACGTGAGCGCCTGGAGACCATGAAAATGGCAGCAGTGCAAGTTATAAATCAATTTACCATAACTCCTGAACCAATCCAGCCTGCTGCTGTGCCTTTAGCAGTGATCTATGAGGGTTCCTTCTTCCCATGCATGTTAGAACCCCAGGGAAGTTGCAATTTGTTCTAGGCTGTAATTTCCTTCAGGTTAAAACAGCCTTTAGTGAAAGGACAGTAAAAAGTACGCATACAAATCTTAGTGACCCAAGCCGCCTTCGTCAGCCTCAAAGAAATTTTACAGGAAAATAAATCCCACAGTCATGACCAATGTTCCCTCTAATTATTTTTCTCTATGTGCGGAACTGGTTTGCTGTTGTGCGCACATTATTTTCCATGTGAGCAACTGACTAATGAGGTAAGCCACATTGTGAACTGCCGTAGTTTGGAAAGGAATTTCCTCTTCCCAGCCACAGCAATTCTTGACAAATCTTACAACACTTTTTCAAAACACATAGGCTAAAATGGAATATGTCACATGTTATCAGTGTTCCCTCTAAGCTGTGCGCATGTGCGCTTGCCCAGCTTCCTTCTGGGTGCCGCTCAGAAGATTTTTAGCAGCGCACACAGACAATTCTCACCTATTCAAAAATATTTAATAAGGCACAAGCCACAGCAATTAATTGAAATGCGCTTTCTCTTAACAAAAAGCAACTAGTCTTGATATTCTGATAATTTTCATTAACTACTATGCAAGGGTGACAGTAAACATCTAAAATCCCTGAAAGCAAAATATACAAATAAGAGGTTAAAAACGAATATGAAAAACTGCCTCCATGAACAGAAGAATCTAACCAAGATATGCCTGCACACATTAACCAAATAATGTTCCCTCCCCACCCAGGACTCCTAAGTTTGATTCTACCACACTCTTACCTTATAACTCTAACTTCTGCCCCAGAACGCATTAAGATAGTACTGGACAACCTTCAGTCTTCCTCTTGGCTCTGCGAAAGGTTAGCAGGCGTGTACCTACATCCACTTGTTTTATGTAATATGAATAACGTTTACGTGCCAGAATTTCTGTTACTCATTGTGCCTTACCAAAAGCACCACCCACACGATACAATTGAACTACCAGCTAAAATATCGGATACTGACTGTCAGTAAGCAGGCTACCTGGATGTGTAACCTTATCCCATACTTCCTCTTCTTTGTTCATGTGCCACACAAGTGCTTTGAAGCGGCCCCCTTGCAAGTTAATGCATTATAAAACTCAAATATTAATTTTCCCTGTAAGGATTTGGAGAAAACAGATGCCATGCTCAGTATCTCCTACTTTAGCATTACTAACATTACCCTATAAGTGGAGAGCAACATTACAAAATCATTTACTTTGCCTAAAA
Organism: Ambystoma mexicanum; assembly: GCF_040938575.1. NCBI lineage: Eukaryota > Metazoa > Chordata > Amphibia > Caudata > Ambystomatidae > Ambystoma > Ambystoma mexicanum. Next base: position 1,175,215,925 of record NC_090928.1, on the reverse strand, counting down.
GAGATAATGGGTATGGACTATGCCTGGGATTACGTGTCCATAGTATCAGGGCACTGGATATTCAGACAGGAGAATGATTTTCACACAATCTGCCTCGTTTCAAAGTGTTCAGAGTTCCTTTGGGCATAGACCTTCATACACTATATAGTAGCTTGGTGCTATGCAAAAACGTTTTCACTGAGCACTGTGTAATCCTACACAATGATTTATGGGTGGGGTATGTTGCAAACAATCTTGTATGCACTGCAAAAAATTGCGTACATGCAGAGTCATGACATTCTTAAAATGCACATAATATGCTGAGGCATTAAATATGCCTTGCTTGCAAATTATTGAGGGTCTGCAAATATCCCAGTGAGTGTTTACTGCTACAATCCCTCCCTTTTTACAGTGCTCTATCAACTAGTATTGGAGGCTAGTACAGGGGCCGGGGAAGGCTACGGGTGGAAGAGCTCAAGTCATCATTCCTTGCGGGTGATGAACAAATCAGCACATTTAAAAAACCAAGACAGATGTTTCGGCAGTACACTGAAGGAAATGTGTTGCTTGTTTGCTAACGGATAGAACATTCTAGTACCGGTCTAGACAACAGCACCTACTTTTTCTTTCTATGCTCACCTGCTGAGGGCTTTTCAATATAACCATGTGTATCGTCTCTAGCATCCCCCTGCATCTTATTTAACTGATAAAGAATTACAGAAGAGGGATTCATAGTTACAGAAGAAGACAGTTGTAAATCTGATAGAATGTTCTATCCGTTCTGGGGCAGAAGTTAGAGTCATAAGGTAAAAGTGTGGTAGAATCAAGCTTAGGAGTCCTGGGTGGGGAGGGAACATTATTTGCTTAATGTGTCCAGGCATATCTTGGTTAGATTCTTCTGTTCATGGAGGCAGTTTTTCATATTCATTTTTAACCTCTTATTAGTATATTTTGCTTTTAGGGATTTTAGATGTTTACTGTCACCCTTGCAAAGTAGTTAATGCAAATTATCAGTATATCAAGACTAGTTGCTTTTTGTTAAGTGAAAGCGCATTTCAATTAAATGCTGTGGCTTGTGCCTTATTAAATATTTTTGAATAGGTGAGAATTGTCTGTGTGCGCTGCTAAAAATCTTCTGAGCGGAACCCAGAAGGAAGCTGGGCAAACGCACATACGCACAGCTTAGAGGGAACACTGGTCATGACAAGATTTTGACTTTCACAAAATGGCACTGGCCCGGCCTATGTCTATAGAGGGTGGGGGAAGCAAGAGTAGGATCTGTAAAAGGCCAACATTATTTGGCCAGTCTGGAAGAGTTCTAACTGTTCATTGTGAAATAAGTTCTGTCAAAACCCCAATAGCTATTCCTAGGAGTGTCTACCTTGGGTGGTGTTTTAATGGCTTTAATTTGCTTTTATCTTTTCCATGAATATTCTTTTACACCAGTAAGATGGCTCAGCCCCAGTAATGTCCTACCTGAGTTTACTGGGAAGGCATAGGTGGCAGGCGCGTAAAAGCCAGGGCAGCCCAAGTCTTTTCCTGATGAGCGGTGAATTTTATGGAGAATTTGAATATGATGGACAATCACCACCAACAGAAGCAGCAGGGACAAGTGATACAGACATCACCACGATCAAACCATTTTTTTTATTATTTCTATAGTGTGCATTTGGTTAATTAATAAAAACCTTAAGCACAGAGTAAACATAGCAAACATTCAGAATTCATCACAGTGATAGAAAATAAAATACATAGGTTAAGAATTACAGTCATACATGGTGTCATTTTCAAATTAGTTTTGCTACATGATATGGTATGATAGGTTTTTATAACGCATTTAATACCCAGAGGTTTCTAAGCGCTGACTCGGGGATCAAACCTGTGGTGCTCTGTGTCGTTTGTGTCGTTTTGCTTCCAAGGCAAGCACGTTGCCCCTGAGCTATCCCCTCAAGACATATCAGACAAAATATGATTTCACTAAAAAGGAAACATTAAGATCTATTATCTATGTTTTATTAATTATTATTATTATTATTCGGGGGGCCTCGTTCCAAATAAAACAAGGCGGAGGGAGTGATCACTATAGATTGGGCACAGTATATTGAGTTCCAAAATTGGTCGGTAATGATCAAGTCCATACTGGGAACCAGTGTAGCATATCCGTTTTCATATGATTTATATAAGATCCCACAAGCAGTAAGAATATGCAGAGGATCAATAGATGATTTACATACGTAACAATGGCTGTCTCCATAAGGTATCCAAGTGCAGCCGCCAGTATACTCTTTAGTCGGATGTTTGTTAAATCTCAGGTATGTAATAAAACGTTTTAATTGCGTAATGCATGCCTTGACTAAATAGGTGCCAGGGTGATTAAAGCAAAACTTTTGGCTAGCGAACATGGCATATTTTTGTTTTCGATGCAAGTAGTAGAGACTTGAGTTTATATCCCATACAGTTGTCTCAATTTTCATTTCCCTAGCGGCAGTAGGGGGAAGAGGTCCAATCTTGACAAATAAGCCCGATATGGGACAAATATTTCGATATAGAGGCCTGTGCTCAGAAAAGAGAGGGCTGGTGGTTTAGCTATCAAGCCCAACAGACGATGTTGATGTAACATGGGTAAATGGAAAGAAAGTACACATGTGCCTTGCTGAAGTAGCCACATGGATGAAACCCTTTCTATGTCACCAAACATCGGCAGGCTAAAGACCCACCACCCCCTCCATGAGAAAGATCAGGATAATGATGACGAGGACGAGTGGCAGTCTGTCCTGAGGAGGACCATCAGAAGAATGAGTCGTATGAGAGTAATAGAAAAGCAAGACTTGGTGCAGTGCAGTGCCCACTGCTAAAGGGTTCTGGATGCACTGTAGCTAGCCCAGTGCCCAGTGCCCAGATTGCTATTCTTAGATTGCATCGACTGATTAAACTCTCCCAGTGACCTGCTAGTCCCCTATGTGAGTAAACCATCCAATCCACATACTGGCCCAGTGACCTGCTACTCCCCTGTGCGAGTAAACCCTCCAATCCACATACTGGCCCAGTGACCTGCTACTCCCCTGTTTGAGTAAACCCTCCAATCCACATACTGGCCCAGTGACCTGCTACTCCCCTGTGTGAGTAAACCCTCCAATCCGCATACTGGTCCAGTGACATGCTACTCCCCTGTGTGAGTAAACCCTCCCCTGTCTGAGTAAACCCTCCAATCCACATACTGGCCCAGTGACCTGCTAGTCCCCTGTGTGAGTAAACCCTCCAATCCACATACTGGCCCAGTGACCTGCTACTCCCCTGTGTGAGTAAACCCTCCAATCCACATGCTGGCCCAGTGACCTACTACTCCCCTGTGTGAGTAAACCCTCCAATCCACATACTGGCCCAGTGACCTGCTACTCCCCTGTGTGAGTAAACCCTCCAATCCACATACTGGCCCAGTGACCTGCTACTCCCCTGTGTGAGTAAACCCTCCAATCCACATACTGGCCCAGTGACCTGCTACTCCCCTGTGTGAGTAAACCCTCCCCTCCCCTGTGTGAGTAAACCCTGCAATCCACATACTGGCCCAGTGACCTGCTAGTCCCCTGTGTGAGTAAACCCTCCAATCCACATACTGGCCCAGTGACCTGCTACTCCCCTGTGTGAGTAAACCCTCCAATCCACATACTGGCCCAGTGACCTGCTACTCCCCTGTGTGAGTAAACCCTCCAATCCACATACTGGTCCAGTGACCTGCTACTACCCTGTGTGAGTAAACCCTCCAATCCACATACTGGCCCAGTGACCTGCTACTCCCCTGTGTGAGTAAACCCTCCCCTGTGTGAGTAAACCCTGCAATCCACATACTGGCCCAGTGACCTGCTAGTCCCCTGTGTGAGTAAACCCTCCAATCCGCATACTGGCCCAGTGACCTGCTAGTCCCCTGTGTGAGTAAACCCTCCAATCCGCATACTGGCCCAGTGACCTGCTAGTCCCCTGTGTGAGTAAACCCTCCAATCCGCATACTGGTCCAGTGACCTGCTACTACCCTGTGTGAGTAAACCCTCCAATCCACATACTGGCCCAGTGACCTGCTACTCCCCTGTGTGAGTAAACCCTCCCCTGTGTGAGTAAACCCTGCAATCCACATACTGGCCCAGTGACCTGCTAGTCCCCTGTGTGAGTAAACCCTCCAATCCGCATACTGGCCCAGTGACCTGCTAGTCCCCTGTGTGAGTAAACCCTCCAATCCGCATACTGGCCCAGTGACCTGCTAGTCCCCTGTGTGAGTAAACCCTCCAATCCGCATACTGGCCCAGTTACCTGCTAGTCCCCTTTGTGAGTAAACCCTCCAATCCGCATACTGGCCCAGTGACCTGCTAGTCCCCTGTGTGAGTAAACCCTGATCAGTGAAATCAGCCTATTATAGATCACAGACACCAACATCACAGCCTGGCTGAGCAGCAGATGTCCTGGTGAACGGAGGATAGCACAGGGACAACGCTCTGGTCTAGGGAACAAAACCACACAGAGCAACAGAGGTTTGAGTCCCGGATCATGTGCTTAGAAGCCGAACTCAGGTACGGTATTAGGTGCGTTATAAATAAATAAATGGTGAGCATCTGGTTCTGGTGTTGGTTTCTGTCTTTTGTGCGCTTTGGGCGATGTGGCGGGTTAATATGAATTAAAAAGAAACTAAATAAACTGACGTTTCATCTGCAGGTTTTTTTCCAATTCGTTTTTTGCCAAAACCGGGAAATATGTGGAGGGTAATGGAACATAAGGGGTAGGGGAGATTGGGTATAGTATTAAAGAATAGGGGAAGGGGATTTGGCAGGAACTGCCCCAAAATATAAAAGAAAACATTTCGATGAGTTTTTTTCATTAAAAAAAATTCAGCAAAAAACGACTCAAAAACCAAACCTGGCGAAGAACGAACACGGAACCGAACATCTCCAGCCCATGCAGTGCAATCCTTGTCTCTATGATGGTATCATGCAGATGCGCATGAGGGGGCAGATTGCAGAAGCGTTGCACTGGTGCAAGTGCAAACTTCCACAGTATTAGCACTACGGCAAACTTTGCCCTATTTCTAAAAACACTGGGACATTTTAGAAAACAAGTGCAACACGTGACAGGCAGTTTGGCAGGGTATAGGTGCAGAAAAGGATATGTTTTCACTGCATTCCTGCACCAGGGCAGCGTTTGCCGTAGTGTTAATGCAGAATGAATGTATGTATTTATTTATTTATTTATGGATTGATTGCATTTGTTATACGCCCAAACCCGTGGGTGTCACAGCGTAGTTACAGTCACCATAGGATAATTAGGTACAGTTACAATCAAAACAAGTTACACGTGGAGGCAGTTACTACAGTTCGAATAGAACTTTTACAGTTGGCATTAATGGGTTTACAATACAAACAGACCAGGCTTTTAAGCACTTTGTGAAACATTGGTGAGAGGGCTTGTTTCTGGTGAGTAATGGGTGAGAATTGTATCAGCACCAGGGCACACTTTGCCCTGTCGCAAGAATGCATGAAAACACATGTTTTTGCACTATTGCTAATACCGTGCAATGTTGCACATGCACTGGTGCAACATTTCTGCAATCTGGCAATCCAAATCCATATCAAATGCATACTGTTTGAATACCAGCAGCATAACGTAGCATAAAAACTATGCCTGGGACCAGGGCGGTCCTTAGCGGCAGCGGCGCCTTGGGCAAATTGCTGCCCCCCTTCCCGTGCACCCCTGGTCATCAGCTAATGCGTGAGTGCCCTATTCCAATGATAAACATCTCACTCCCACGTCACAGCAGGGAGATAATCATCTGAATAGGGTGCTGATGCAAAGAATCAGCACCCTGCTTTTAATAAATGCACCCCGCCGCCGCAGGTGCATTTAATAAAAAAAAGGGCACCTGCCACGCCTTCTCCCACTACGCCAGCTCAGGGGAGACCTTGAAAGACTCCCCCAAGCTGGCGTGGCTTGGGGTTAATGGCACCCTGGGTGGGCATGGCCTAAGGCCAGCCCTGCTTGGAACCAATACCAGCCATCTTTTATCCAATGTTCGAGGGTGTCAACATATTGAATATGCCCTAAAATACTGAATTCTATGTGACCTACATTAAAAGGTTCAAGGGACAGAAACAGGAAACCTATTTATTTATAATTGGAAAGCATGAGTCATATGTAGAATTCTGATATAAAAACAAGCACACATCTATTGCAACAATTGTGTGTGATTTAATTACTTTACCGTAAGTGCTGAGTCCTAGAAGGCGTGGTGAAGCTTCGCTACCACATTTGAATAAAACACAAACTAAAATACAGAATGCACCCATTAAGAGAAGGGTCTGCAGCTTATGGCTCTCCAGATGCTGTAAACTCTTACTCCCACAATCCCTTGCCATTGACTATGCAGTCCAAGGATGACGGGAGTTGTAGTCCAAAACCTCTGGCTAGTCCAAGGTTGCAGACCCCCCCCCCCCCGCACAGAATCCTGAAGGCAATGTTTAGATGGATGTTCAAATCTGGAGAAGCCCAAAACAGGATTGCTGGAGACATTTGAATTTCTTTGCACTGCCCTGTATTGAATTCTCGCTTCCAAGAAAAACAGGGACAGACCCCTTACCTCCCATGAGAAATAGAACAAAATAATATTCATGTTTTGCCGACAAGTTCTATAAAAAAATGCATTGGTACATGTTTAAAAGTAAGGAATTTAGCTTGTTTTTTTCAAGGCCCAGCTGATTTCCATTTGAAATATGAACGTTATATTTCTAATGGGGCCAGGAGGGTCCTTAGAAAAATATAAATGATATCTATAACTCTGCGGGTATGTTATTTATTTTAGTCCGGGGTGATTAACGAAGAAATGCGCATTCAAAGTTTTCAAAGTATTAAAAATGGCTCAGCAGAGAGGAGCCGGCCCCTGCAGCGAGATGGGCCCTAACCGCTTTGTTTTTAAGGACCTGGGCTTGGTAGTTGGATAAAAAGACACTGTTTCACTTTGGATTTGGCAGGACCATTTAAAAGAAACAATGCTCTCAAGAAGCCTGGAGAACACACAACTTTAGTTTGAAAGCGTTAATATAATGTTCTCTTGAAGAATTTGGCAAAAACCCACACAGATAGTATTCATCTGGATTTTTATGGGTCTGGGCAAATTCATACAAACATGTTTTTATTAAAAGAATTACTATTTTATGTCCTGAAGGGGAGTACTGCCCCCCACAGTGCACAGGGTTGCGAATATGGTTGCCTTTGTCTGGGAGCAGGAGGAGAATAACAAAGAGGGAGGTTGGCAAAGCCAAAAGCAAGATGCACAGTGCCAACAGAAGGAGACACGCTGTGCATCAGAGAGCAGAGTTGAAACCCGGGTCCCCCGATGCATGACCCCAAGAACTCTGCACACGCTCTTGCTAGAGCTAAAAAGAACAGTTAAAGGGGTAAAACCGAAAAACTTTGATTGTGGGCTACCCCTCCATTTTTGGTTTCAGCGTATTTGGTGACGCTAGCGCCACCTAATGCCACAAGGCTGTGATTCCGCCATTTAATACCGTAAACGGCCGCAGCGGGCTTGATAATTCTTTAGGCAAAACTCTAATTCTGCCGGATTAAGGTTTTTCATTCCACGTTGGCCAAAAGAGGAGCGTGCTTTACGCGCTGCTTCCTGCATCTGCACTCTCTTGCTTCGTTGCCAGACGATGCAAATGTGTTAATAAAAGCCGCAGCATAGGTTAGGTCTGTGCCTGGAAGGGAGTGATGGCTTCTTATCCCCTTAGGGGCACAGTGCCAGGTCTTTGTGGGTTGAAAGTGCCTGTACAGCACCAAGACCCTGAATTCGGACCTCAGTGGTACCTCTCAAGGCCAGCCGACGTTAGCGCCCAATCCCTGCCCCGCCTGCCTGCTCCTCCGGTTGTGTTGTGGATGCAAACAAGGTAGACCAGCGAGGTAAAGTATCTCTGGAAGTTGAACTAAAATGCCTTACATCCAGAATGTTATTTTCTGTTTTAACACAGCTGCTACTGCCACTAGCTTTTTTGGTTTTGGCATATTTGGTGGCGCTAGCACCACCTAATGCCAAAACATTGGTACTGTAAGTAGTAAAGAGAAACGGGATTTCGGGAGCAGTCTCTCACATTGGCATGGTAACTGGCTGAGGCTTATGGGATGAAATGGCCGAAGCACTGGGAGGGCCTTGATTTGTTTCCAGGAAGACTGTGCTTCTGCCATTTCATACCGTAAGCGGAGCAGCGGGCTCTAGAACGCTTTAGGAAAAGCTAGCATTATGTGGGCAATTGCGTTTTTTTCCTGCCATGTAGGCCATATGAGGAGCATGCTTAACGCTCCGCTGCCTGCACCTGCACTCTCTTGCTTTGTTGTCAGCCGGCGCCAATATGTTAATAAAAGCAGCATTATAGGTTAGGTCTGTGCCTTGACGGGAACGTTGGCTTCTTAACACCTTAGCTGCATGATTAAAAAAGTGGCACAGTGGCGTGGCTTAGTGGGTTAAATCGCCTGTGCAGCACCGAGACCCTGAGTTCAGAACTCAGCGGTGCCGCTCTAGGCCGGCCAACGTCAGCTCCACCCCTGCTTGCTCCTCCGGTTGTATTGTGGATGCCAACAAGGTAGATCGGCGAGGTGAAATATCGCTGGAAGATGAAAGAAAACACCTTACGTCCAGAATGTTATTTTCTATTTTAATACAGCTGTTATCGCGACATCAAGCCTTTTTACCTTAACTTGCGTCTGCAGTGCACAGCACATGGTTCCAGCGCAGCTGGAGTAGTCTGATTGTTAAAGGTTCAAGAGCACAGTGGAAGGTATAGCGGAAACCATACGTTTAAAGGAATGTTGCGCATATTGAATTTACTTTGATGCACTTGCTCTTCTTTGTCCGGATCGTTCAGGACATTTGAAAATTCCCAAAATCACTGCTCCTGATCTGGTGTTGGGAGATTTTGTTGCCCCCTTGCGTCACAACATAGGCCCTTCCACGAATAACCTACGTGTCCTTCTGGTTGGGTGGTTGGGGTGGTATCCCTTATGGATAGCACCTATAGATCTTGGTTGATTGGCCCTCACATATCAGGTGGCTGGCCTGCCCCTTCCCCAAGAAACTATTTATTACATTGTTGCAGGGTCGCAGGATTACCGTTAGCCCTTGCCCTCTGCCCTCTGAAATCCACCACTGGATTTCTGCTCCCTGATTGGCTGGAAGTGATTTCCCCATGCCTGGGACCCAGCTCTGTCCTCAGTGCTCTGTGCACCTTCACAAGGTGATGACACTTTTGCCTGTGAGAGTGCCCTCAACATTGCAACATTGTTAATCATTCCATGTTTCACTTCATGTCTGTGTTGCTGAGACCCGTTCGTCTTCCCACTGCGGGTGAATGACCATTGTCTAGCTCGGATGCATCACGTGGTTGAGGACCACAAAATCAAGCTCTTCTGGTCTTCAATTTGTGAGGATTTATTCAATTGTTCTGCAGATGGCTCCTTTTCATTTTAGGTTTGTGATGTACTGTTTGTTTCTGACCTTGGCTCCAAGCCCTGGCCTGCTGTTCTGTGCAGCCTGGTTCTGCTTTCCCTCGTCTCTCATCCTGCAGCTTGTGGCCGCATGTAATCCTCATTACACTTATACTATGAATTCTACATATCGGTACTGTGCTATGTTTCCCATAGGTTAGGTGTGTTTGGTCCTTCCAGGCCCCTTTCATGTTCCTGTAGTTCCATAGGGTTAATATCGATCAGCGGCTGCAAGCTTGCTCGGCATCTCTCTTTGTTTGCTTTGCATTTAGCGTTTCTGCACTTGGCTAATGAGAAAAATAATAAAGCTTTTGACAGTAGGTATATGTATCTCTCCTCTATCTACAGAACTGTGTAAACATGTTCTTTGTGTGTGCACGTGTATGTTTGTGTAACTTCGTGCATGGCTCCGAGTGTACTTTGTGACTAACGTGGCTATGTCGTGGTGTTACTAATGACGTCAGCACATTGGTTTCTCGGCATTAGTCAACGTCATCCATCGAGGAAATTGGGACCATGACCAGTGTTAAAGCACCTGTGTCCAAGAACACATTCACTGCATAATATTTGAATGGCTGCCTAAGAGGGTCTCTATCCGCATATGTGGATGTTAATGGCCCTCCTGGGGGCTGTCCAAATAGTGAGTGGCTTCATGCATTTTTAACTCTTCGGGCCGTCAAGTTCATGAGGGTGAGGAGGGGCATTCCTGGGACCCTCCCTTCACCAGTCATTCTGTTTGGCCTGGTCTGCTGCTGCAGCTGATGTAGTTGTTGGTATTTTGCTGTCTGGACCCACAATGCAGTGCACTCTCAGAAGGCGCCTGCGCACAGAGCTGGGCATGCGCCTATTTCGCATTCTTGTGCAGCCCCTTCTGTCAAAGGGCTTTGAGGTGCGTGGGTGCATGCCTGATGAACGTTGTGCCCTGGGAATTACATGATCTGGAAAAAAAGGAACAATATTTAATTTGGATTTCGAAATGTGGGCCTTGTATTAAAGCCGGTCAACATGACCTCATTTAGCGAAGGGGCATTGTGGATTGCTGTTGGAAAGTAACTCCTAACGATGCATGTTTGTTTATGCTCGTCTGCTAAACGCTGTATTTAGAAAAAGCACGAGTTTTATAATAGTAGCATGTGTTTCTAGAGGGTTTGCAGCAATTGCGAACTAGTCATTTTTTAATACAGTTGTGCTGATTTTGTTTTTAGGCGGTACCATCTCTCTGGGTTCCATGCTTTTGCTGCGGCTACGCTATTCGTCGAGTAGGTGTACATTTAGACTGGGCCCGACCTGGTTATTGAGCTGCGGTTTTATGTTGTCTGTTGTTGTCCTTGGCTTGGGGACTCTTCCTGGCGGTGCTGCTAGGTTTAGCCTCGCAGGGGAAGCCTATGTCATATAGCCTCAGCAGAAGGTTAGCCAGAACATGTGCATGGGTGCCTGGTGTGCTCTGCTGTTTACATTTCTTCTCGTGTTACGACTGCTGAATGTGGAAGCAAGAGAGCTGATCCAATCCCGGCTTCTCCGATTGACTGCGTAAAACCGTGTGATCTGCGGCAGAACAACCGCTCTCCAGGCTCCTAAACTGGTAACATTGATTGCATTTAGAAAAACCCCTCATGTGCGTAGCTGTTTTATATTGTGGAGTGTTTAAATGTGGCTTTTGGAACGGGGAGACCCAAGTTTTAATCCAGGCTTCCAATTTGAGCAAAACGCAAACCAGATTCTCAGCTCCTGCGTCCGTTCCCCTGTCTTCCAACCATGCTGACTCTGATGTAGGCTAACAGCATTTGCATAAAGAGCTTCACACCTGACTCTGGTTTCCAAGCGCTGGATGATAGAAGGCATCAGTATCGTGTTTATGACCGCCAAATGTCATTTTCTGAACTTTTGCTAGATAATGGGGTGAACGGAGACCCCCATCCCTTCTCATATTATCACAAGAAGGAGTTATTTTCTGACAGTTCACCACCACTGGGGTTACAGGGAGACAGGGTCTGGTAGAGTCCTCGTGCATCAGGGGTATGCTTGGCATTTAGGCGTGGGGGAGGGGTTTAACAATGGGAAGCTGCAGTGCCCAGGCTTCATATTTTGGCACATTTCTGATTACTGATGGCCCTCCTTGCTCTCGAGTTTGTGTGATTTAGTGTCGCCGCTGGTCCCATCTGCATGAAGATATGCCCCCCTCCCGCTCCTTGGGTATGCGTGAGGAGTTCCTTGAAGGTGCTTCTAGCCGCATTATTTGGGAATGGCTCACGAGGGTGTAGGAAGTGTGAGCTGGTTGGGGATGTCTGTGCCTAGGGGTCCCGTTACCTACTGAGGGGCACTGTACCCAAGGGAGGGAATACTAGGGCGGGTGGAGGGCAAGGTTTTAGAATGAGCGAATTATCATCTACCCAACACGTGCTATAGGGTTATTCGTTTGCACTTGTCTAGGGGTGCCTAGAGCTTTATCTCGGACCCCTATGCTCCCAGGGAACTGGTTGTGGAATTGAAACTTCACATTCTAAACAAGTACTCGCAATGCTTGCAGTTTGGGATTTTGTGCTTTCCATCCTTCCTCACTTGCTCTGACGCTCCTTCCCCTTGCTTTGACGCTCCTTCCCCTTGCTTTGTCACTCATTCACCCTTGCTCTGTCACACCTTCCCCCTTGCTCTGTCGCACCTTTCCCCTTGCTCTGTTGTTCCTTCCCCCTTGAGCTGTCCCGCCTTCCTGTGCTGTCCCTCCTACCTCACTTGCATTGTCGGTCCACCCCCCTTGTTCTGTCGCTCCCTCCCCTTGCTCTGTTGCTCCTTCCCACATTTACACTGCTGCACCTTCCCTATTTGCACTCTCGTTCTTTCCCCCATTTGCACTGCTGCTCTTTTCCCCATTTGCACTGCTGCTACTTCCCCAATTTGCAATGCTGCTCTTTCCCCCATTTCCACTGCTGCTCTTTCCCTCCCATTTGCACTACTGCTCTTTCCCCCATTTGCACTGCTGCTCTTTCCCCCATTTCCACTGCTGCTCTTTCCCTCCCATTTGCACTGCTGCTCTTTCCCCCATTTGCACTGATGTTCTTTCCCCCATATGCACTGCCACTCTTTCCCCCTTTGCACTGTTGCGCTTTCCCCTGTCAGCGATATTCAATCAACACTACAGCTAAGTCAATGCCTAGTCTGGGATGCTGAGGAAAACCCTTATTGATGTATTTTTATGTCCAGTTCAGTAATCTGTATGACAACCCTTGTATAACACCCCCTCTTAGAATCCCCCTGACCCCACTGAGCCAAGAAGTAGGTTTGTTTTGCAAATTAAAAGGTTTATTTGAAAATTTAAACTATATATATATATATCACACTTCTATAAATAAATTGATAATGGATATTACACTTGTGAATATGAGCAGTAGTCAGCAAGAGGTAACTTATGAATAGGAACAGAAGAATAAGGTGGGAAAGAATGCTTTATATGGTTCAAGGAAACGCAAGGTGGAATAAAATGCAGTACAGAAATAACTTGTTATGATTTTAGCAAAAGGTAATATGATCACTTTTTCTTCTGACAATTCACTGCCCCCTATGCAATACAAGAAATGGAAGGGGAGCACACAGTCTTCAAGAATCCCAACAAATCACACTTTATAATGCAATACACAGTTCCAGTTCTCCCAGCAAGCTTAGGGAAAACAGGGATGAGTTTTAAACACAGGCAAATTACTTTAATGTGGTTTGCAAGGAAGTGAAAAGGTGCTAAAATTGCTTTTAATTCCCTCTAGAGGTTCAGGGTAGGTGATGGCTACTTTATATTAGTTCAGGCTCACTTTAACAATACTCTATGAATGATTAGCAGATTGCAAACGAATTTTGGCAAAGAGAAGCAAAAAGCTGCTGATTTCTACAGATGAAGAAATCGGGCCAAATCGCAAATAGCGGTAAATTTTGCGAGTGCGTGTCTCGCGATTACGGAAAAAGTATAGGGAGTAGGAAGCCTAGATTCTAAGCTTTCGGAGGAAAGTTAAATCTCGTTCCTAGCTCAAACGGTTCCGGAGATACGGATGATTTAATAAAGGTAGATTTTTCGGATTTAAAGTAAAAATCGAAATGACAGGTGACAGCTTGCAGCTGCAGAATTGACAGGTGACAGTTGTGCAGCTTTAAAAATGACAGATGACACGATTTCTAGGAGGCTGTTCTAATTAGGTTAAAATAGCTTGAATTGATTATTTTAACTAAGAGATTGGGTTCTGCACAGTTCTGGTGGATACTCACTCCTAATTTTGAAATGAATGGGCCTTGTCACGGATCTGGTCAACTGGACTGGACTTCGGTTCTCTCTGCTCGGCGGGTCAATCAGGCACCGGTTCTGCTCACAGCGGTCTGGGTCTCTCTGGATCTCTGGTCTGGTCTCTGGCAATTGTTCTTGGCAAAGAATTCAAACAGCTCGCTCGGAATAGTTTGCAAATGATTTTAAGAATGCTGAGGCCTGCTGAGAAGAGTTCTCAGTTTGTGGGTTTAGGCCCTTGCTTTAAGTTCTGAAGTAAATTTCTGGTCTCTGAAGATTGATGGATGTGAAGTCTGGAGTCTCCCGGCAGAGCGTCCCGCAGAAAATGGAATTGAATGTCTCTACCTGTCCCAGCAGTCTCTTTTTATGTGTTTTGAAAATGGGTGTGTGCGTGGCATAACTGAGCCTGCCCCCCTCTTGATTTGATAGGTCAATAGATTCTTTGGTCCCTGATTTGGGAAGGGATAATGTGTCAGAGTGATGTCATTTTTATGACCTGCAGAAATGACACTCCCCTGGTCAATGTGCCCACAAACCTATTCCTGATCCAAATACATATTTCCCAGGTAAACAGTTGTTTGACATCACATACACACATCATATATTACTAAAGATAGTCCCTGTCCCGACTCTGGCGTTTCTAGGAGCTTGCATTCAAAAATGGCAACTTATTTTCGATTTTAGTGGGTTTTGCAACATGGGATTTTCATCAAAAATTATACAAAGGTACATTTCCCTTCCACATATATCCCAGTAACTTTCCATGTCTCTAGCTTAAACACATTGTCTACAATAATCATAATTAGCGTGGTTTGGCCCCAGAACATGGTACAAATTGGAGTTTGGACTCAAATCGTGAGGGCATTTTTCAAACTAAGACTCTCAAAGTTGTACATTCCTGTCATTTGGTTACAATAAATGATCACTGTTTCTATAAAATATATATTTGTTGCAATTCAAATCCCCAAAGTGTTTGGGTCTGCCTCCAGGAGTCTGGGTGGGGCAGTGATCACATGTCTCTCCTTGCTGGCAGAGGGCTGTTGAAAGGAAACACTCAAAATGAACATACCCCATTCAACAGAAAGAGCCTTTTGTGTGGGCTCCAGCAGGCTGCCTGGAAGTCTCTCCTCAATCAATCAACAGGGTCATGTGATATCCTGCCTCCTGGTGTGGAATCTCTGAGGTGTTAAGGTTTCCCAGCCTCTTGGCCTCTGGGAACAGCAGGTTGCTAAGGTTTCCAATTAACCAACAAGCTTTGAAGTCCCTGCCCCTCTTGCAACTCCTAAATACAGTTTCCCTGTCAGAGTTTTAGACCGCTAGCGCCACCTTGGGGAATTTGTCGGTACTGCATCCATTTTTGAGTTGTCTTGAATGGTTACCAGTCAATTGGTCGAAAACATTTGGTCGACGGGACAACTGGTCGACAACATTTGGTCGAATGCCAAATGGTCGAATTTTTTTTTTTTTTTACCCCTTTTTTGCTTTTTTTTGGGGGGGGGCCCAACCCCCTTTTTTTTCTTTTTTTTTCCCCCACACGAAAACCCACAAAACATATATAAATAAAAAAAAAAATTCAACCATTTGGCATTCGACCAAATGGTGTCGACCAGTTGTCCCGTCGACCAAATGTTGTCGACCAATTGACCGGACACCATCTTGAATTACTGCATTTCAATAGAGTGGTCTTTTGCTTGATAGTATAGGACCCTTGCTTAACATTGTTTTGATGGCATCCTTACAGTAGAGTGGTGATGTGGAACCCCCCGCAAGAAGGTTGTATCTTTGGAGTGGTCTCGTGCCAATTGCGCAGTTCTCCTATTCTGGTGTGAATGTGGGCGGCGATAGCTCATCCCCACATCCACCCAGTCTATTGATTTAGTTTGTTCTGGGATAGAATAATGGGCGGCGACAGCTCATCCCCACATCTACCCAGTCTATTGATTCAACATGGGTCAAAACCCTTGACACCCCCCATTTCCACTGCTTCTCTTTCCCTCCCATTTGCACTGCTGCTCTTTCCCCCATTTGCACTGCTGTTCTTTCCTAAATATGTACTGCCGCTCTCCCCCCCTTGCACTACTGCTCTTTACTCCCATTTCCACTGCTACTCTTTCCCACCCATTTGCACTGCTGCGGTTTCCCTTATTTGCACTGCCACTCTTTCCCCCTTTACACTGCTGCTCTTTCGCTCCCATTTGCACTGCTGCTCTTTCCCTCCCATTTGCACTGCTGCTCTTTCCCTCATTTGCAGTGCCGCTCTTTCCCCCATTTTCACTGCAGCTCTTTTCCTTCCATTTGCACTGCTGCTCTTGCCCCCATTCACACTATTGGTTTTTCCTCCATTTGCACTAATGCTCTTTCCCTACCATTTGCACTGCTGCTCTTTTCCTACCATTTGCACTGCTGCCCGTGCCCCCATTTGCACTGCTGCTCTTCCCTCATTTGTACTGCTGCTCTTTCCCTCCCATTTGCACTGCTGCTCTTTCCCCCATTTGCACTGCTGCTCTTTCTCTCCCATTTGCACTGCTGCTCCTGTCCCCATTTGCACTGCTGCTCTTTTCCCCATGTGCACTGCTGCTATTTCCCTCCCATTTGCACTTCTGCTCTTGCCCCCATTTAGACTACTGCTCTTTCCCCATTTGCACTGCTGCACTTTCCCTCCCATTTGCACTGCTGCTTGTACCCCATTTGCACTGTTGCTCTTTACCTCCCATTTGCACTGCTGCTCTTGCCCTCATTTGCACTGCTGCTCTTTCCCCCATTTGCACTGCTGCACTTTCCCTCCCATTTGCACTGCTGCTCTTTCCCTCCCATTTGCACTGCTGCTCTTTCCCCCATTTGCACTGCTGCTCTTTCCCCCATTTGAACTACTGCTCTTTCCCTCCCATTTGCACTCTTGCCCCCATTTACTCTACTGCTCATTCCCCCATTTGCACTGCTGCTCTTTCCCTCCCATTTGCACTGCTGCTCTTTCCCTCCCATTTGCACTGCTGCTCTTTTCCCCATGTGCACTGCTGCTATTTCCCTCCCATTTGCACTTCTGCTCTTGCCCCCATTTAGACTACTGCTCTTTCCCCATTTCCACTGCTGCTCTTTCCCTCCCAGTTGCAGTGCTGCTCTTGCCCTCATTTGCACTGCTGCTCTTTCCCCCATTTGCACTGCTGCACTTTCCCTCCCATTTGCACTGCTGCTCTTTCCCTCCCATTTGCACTGCTGCTCTTTCCCTCCCATTTCCACTGCTTCTCTTTCCCCCATTTGCACTGCTGCTCTTTCCCCCGTTTGAACTACTGCTCTTTCCCTCCCATTTGCACTCTTGCCCCCATTTACTCTACTGCTCTTTCCCCCATTTGCACTGCTGCTCTTTCCCCATTTGCACTGCCACCCCCCACCCCGTTTGCACTGCCACTCCCCCTCCCCGTTTGCACTGCCAATCATTCCATCAAATGTTGTACAATGCTCCTGGGTACTGTTGCTGGGCTAGCTTTCCTCGATTGGATTTTTTTGTTCTCCCTCGTGTTGCCATGTATTTCTTATTCCTCCCTCCACATTGCTTCCTTCACCGCCCAGCACTGCCCTTCATTCCCTCCCATGGTGTCATTTCATCTTCCCTGAGCTGTGATTCCTCATTACATAAACTACAAACGCCAAAACTATTGGCATTACCAATGCTTGTTTCAATAGTTCTGGGACTTGAAGGGAGGGCCAGACAGGCCATTAAAGAGATGGGGCATTAGCTCAGTGGGCGAGCAGCACCAAAGACTCCTGGGCTGGCAGCCTGATGGATTGTTGCGTCTCCGCTGCGATCACCATCCACCCCCTTCCCTTTCCAGCCAGGGACTGCTTCAAGAGAGATAAACAAATAAAATGCATACATTAACATAATGGAAGTAGGCATATTGATCGTTATTTCTTTATTCAAAACTTATTTCCTGAATTTTTTCGCTTCAAATTTTCGTCAAAATATTTAGATGGTAAGTTGAGGTTGGCATCATTGTTGGAAGTTTCCCACCCCTTTGTCCAGACAGTAATGTGACAAAAAAAAATCAGACATACAACCAACATAACTTAACAGCCTGAATTTGCAGCACCTTCCTTAACAACATAACAGGAGCATGAGTAGAGCACACGTTCACCCCCATAGTGGCGTCTTGGGGTTATTGACAGATAATAGATGTTCATTGTTACCAAATTTAATGGTCCTCATTTTACTGACCACGGAAAGATGAGTGGACCTGATAGGATTTGAACTTGTGACCATGATCTCAAACACACGCCCCTGTAGTGGATGCATTAGTCAACTGAGCCACAAACCCAGCACAGCATCTGTTTACAGTCAATGTAAACAGAGGACTGATCATTAGTTTGTCACATCTACACAACTCCTGTTCCCCTGCAGGATAACAACTCCTGTTCCCCTGCAGGATAATACACTGTGCAAGTAGCTTGCTGCTAAGGTCTATACTCACAGGGTAGATAACAGGTGCACGCCCAAGAAGAACCAAATCACATTTACTCTCTGGGTAATAATGTAAATAAAAAAAATGGCCGCCATGGAAAGGGAGAAGGGACTATATGTAGTATATGTAGTCCCTTCTCCCTTTCCATTGCGGCCAGTCATAGGAAGAACTCAGAGCCAGGGGGAGCCCCAAACCTTCTATGGCAGGTAAGGCCTGGGCGAGTGCCAATGAGCTTGAGTTTTACAAGCTCACTGACCCTCGCTGGGTAATAATATGTATTAACGCAAGAGCTATGAAGCATGGTAACAAGCGCTACATAAAACTGACTATTTGCACCAGGAGCATCAATAAACTCCCTTTTTCAACTGATCTTCGACTCTGATTTCTGTCACTCCTGCTCTCTGTAACTAGCGCCTAGATTTCCATGGGTTTTGTGTGCTTCCATAAATGAAATAATAAAGCAGTTATGTTTATTTTTACCGTGTTCTGTGCACACTGCCTTTGTGTGCTGTTTCAGCACAAATCGCTTCGTTACATGGCAACACAGCCATGTTAGTGTTGGGTCCGGAAGTCTTTTTTGTGGCAGTGCTTATGCGCATAGAGACGTTGAAAGTAGTGTATGGAGGGCAAGCTTCTAATCGTTTTTGGACAGAGTTGGAGTCGCATTCTGCCTGGGGTGCTGGTGGCTTGCAGGAAATCATTGTCAGAAAATATGAATTTATTGAAAAACTTATTTTTCAAAAATACAAAACTATCTTAATTAAAAAATAATAAATGCTTATATCTCAAAGTCGTTAAAAAGAAGTCTTCCGAAAAGAGCACACATCTATAATAATCACACCCTGACCATCAAAAAGATGCATTAACTCAACAGGGTCTGGACGATTCCGGGCGATTTCACCATAATAATAGCATGTTTTTATATAGCGCTTTATTCGGATTTGTATGTGCTATTCCTACCCAATTCCATGGTGCTCAATTTGCAACCAGGACAGGAGGATGGGCTGTGCAAATATAAACCTGTGACTGTTGGCTCCACACAGATATCTCACACTGGTGATCAACCCACTGAGCTATATTACAAGCCGATTACTTGTGATGTATCTGACCGTGCCACTCCTGTAATGAAAGAGCTGCATTGGTGCCACTGTCGGCCTACCCTCATTTCAAACGTTCCTGTCTGACTTCAAAGGGCATATAAACTGGCGTGTCTAGCTATCTGGTTTATATATCTCCAGGGTTGGAAAGTCAGCACCTGTTACAAATTTGAAAATAAGAAACGCCATCATTATTATTGTGGGTTTAAAAATACCAGAAAACAACCTTTATACCATGAAATTATGGGTGCAGAATAGATTCAGTTAATAGGTCACAGCAACACCTAGCAGCATTCTCTGGCAGGACACCTGTGGGGAAGAGCTAAAGAGCAAAGCACTGTGGGTATGCAGCCGCAAAACAAATGCTTGCATTTTTGCTCTATAAGCGATCAATGTCATTGTCGTATAGGGCAGTGATATATTCTGCATACATTTTTCCGCCGCAGACTGTCTCCTCCTAAGGATGCAACACTCACAAGCCTTGGCCCTATCCCACCGGATGGTGGCAATGCCCTATTGAAGGCCTTCCGGTGACTACCCAGGCACCTCTTAGACATCTCCTACATGCTGCAGCACAACTCATCAAAGGACTCTGCAAATTCAACCACATCATCCCGGGCCTCATCAAACTTCACTGGATCTCGCTGCAAGCCTGTATTGTCGTCAAATCCTGTTGCATCATCGACAAGGCTGTCACCCTGAAGTCCTCAAGCTACCTCACTGAGACACTCAGCATCTACAGTGACCTGTGATCCACAAGAAGGACATATGCAGACTTCAACTCCAACAGTGCAGGAAGGAAAGTGCCAGAAGACAGGCCTTCTTTGTCTACTCTCCAACACTTTGGAACCTCCGCCCCATCAACATCAGACTTGACCCCATCGCTTCTACAGTTCAGGAACGAGCTCAAGACCTTCCTCTTCAAGGAATGGGTCCTCCCTAACACCTACGTCCACACACCCTGCACTCCCCACCCTAGCAGAGACTTAGTGATCTGCTCCCCACTGTTGTCTCCCCACGCTTTGTGAAAACATAAAAATTGATATGATGCTGGGAAGCCCAAAGGAAACACACCAACACAGGTTACAAAGGACATACAAGTGCTTTATTTAAAAGCTACAATAGTTACCAAAAGTCAATTGACAAACGGATAGCTATTCGGCTCTCAGAGTAACGTAACGAACTTCAACGAGGGTTCGATGCATTAGTAGAGAGACCGTACATTGGAATACTTGGGCTTTTATATCCTTTATCCAGCCCTTGGCCAACCCCCTCGCGGGTTAACCATTCTTGGGACCAGGCCTAGGGTTCCTTGCCAGGTCAATCCTATAATGTATGCATTCTGATCAGTTCCGCTGATACAGTTGTTCATTTACACATAGGTCAGTGATAGGACAAGGTCTTAGTTCGCGACCCCGACAAGTGGCCTGCAGGCATATTAATTATTCATGTGTGCGGAGGTCACAACGGCCAGAATCTCACTCAGAATTTCATTTGGCCTCCATTTTGATGTTCAGGATGACTTCCACTTTACAAGAGAACCTAAAATGGCGGCTAAATCCAAGATGGCGACTTACATAACTTTTCGTTACGGTCAAGACCTTGCCGCGGAGTCTATTTACATGATATTTTAGACAACTTGGCGTAGGCCAATACACATTCAAATACTGCGATAGGAGGCATAATATCATTTCAATTCCAACAGACCCTCCTTTTGGCCTATGCCAAGTGCTAATATCATTTCTAATACTTTTGCAAATAACTCCATGTGCTGTCATCCATACATCCCGAATCATTGTCTGTAATATCTATAGCCATTAGATCGTTCATCAGAACCTCTTTTAACACAAACTCTTTGGATGCTGTATCTGGGGCATATATTCTATGCCCAATTGTGCTCACTGCTTGGGCACAACATCCCCCTAGCATTCCACATATACTTGGAAGACATTGAAAACAGCAACAAAGGAATAGCAGGATCCCCAAAATAACCAGAATAACAGAAAGTACCTTCCAACCCCAAGATCGTAAAGAATCCCAGAACCAGGTGCTAAGATTCCAATCTCCTACAGGGATATGTACTTCAGAACTAAGGATATGCAAGTTCTGTATTGCTTTAAAAATTGTCGGTGAGGAATCTGGTACGAAAACACAGCAAGCGGACCCCACCAATTTGCATACTCCACCTCGCTCTGCCAGAATGACATCTAATGCCATCCGATTTTGGAGTGCTACCAATCTTATTGCTTTTTGTTCTAGTGTCATATTGTAGAGTATGTCCGTGGTCCGGTTGAT
Organism: Ambystoma mexicanum; assembly: GCF_040938575.1. Classification (NCBI taxonomy): domain Eukaryota; kingdom Metazoa; phylum Chordata; class Amphibia; order Caudata; family Ambystomatidae; genus Ambystoma; species Ambystoma mexicanum. The sequence continues at coordinate 1,175,194,323 of NC_090928.1, read as the reverse complement.
CGTTCTCTCCAGTACCCTTGCTAATCCCCTAATGTTCTTAGAGTTTGTTATTTGTCCCCAAAAGGGCACAACTGATTTTGCTATATCTCCCAATACTTGCCCAGGGGTATCTCCGTTCTTGTCCCGCCGTGGGCGAGCCTTAGAAACCTCCAATGTACTAGCTACAAATACCCCGGGTAACAGGATTCCTAAATAACAGGTTCCCTGCCAATCCTTGGGCAACCAGGGAAATGCTAAACTACCACAAACAAAATAAACAGGCCCCCCTACATACAGAGGCCTATTTTCTCCAGTCAAATTTACAGTGTGCATACAACCTTCAAAATCTCCCATTGACTGAGTGCCATTTCTTTGTACACAAAAGGGGACCGAGTCAGGGCTATGATTTATAGAGTAAGAAGGAGGTACGGCGTCCTTATTGCCTATCGGAGCCATTTTAAAGGAAATTAAAGTTTGAAAAGGAAGAGACAGTCTATCAGACGGCCTAACAGAAGCGACATTAGGTTTACTTCTATTTGCAAAAAGCGAGCATCCCAGGGGAGTTAATTCACGTTTCTCAAAATCATTCAAATTAGTTCCATCAAAGTTCCCTGACATGCTATCATTCCAACGGCCAAAGAATAGTGCTCTAAGAGAGGCATAGCAATCAGTCGTTAAAGGTAAAGGGTGAATATACCATCCTAGTCCCTTGTTCCCAAGTTGCGGTAAATGAGTGCAAATCCAACAATTACTCTTATTAAAAATGGCATGCGTTGCATTCATTACTATCATTAAGGTGTTATTATGATACTTTTGACTATGTTGGGAGTCTCTAGGGGACAGAGTGTGAAGGTGTACAGAGGGAGTCAAAGCAGTTGGAACATTCTCGGTCGGTAGTAAAGGTTTTAGAGGATAGATTTCTTCAAAGTACCAAAGTCCTACAGCAGTAACTGAAAAAATAACAATTATCATTATCAAAACACAGCAATACGTTTTCGGGGCCCAGGCACATTGTTCATTGTCCAAGTTGGTCACCCCCTTATTCACAAGTCCAGTGCGGGGAGCAGCAGTGGAGGTGGCAGACATTGTAGTTCCTCAATCGACGACCCCAATGTTCGTTGCTGGCGACGCTACGGTCGCGCGATTTCTTAGTCCTTCCCAACCCTAGCCAGCAGAATCTCTTTTTTCTTCCTGTTGTTCAACAGAAACCTTCTTATACAAAAGAAAACTTTCAATCACTTCTCTTTCCCAAATGCACGGAAAGACCCGTGCCGTAGTTCTATTTTCTTTGTCGAAGATTGTACCTGGTGGTACCCAAGATTGTTTGATCCGAAAACAAGGCGTCGTCACTTCCTGAGGGACGTATCGGAGGCGACGGAAGTCGCAGAACTCTAAACAGTGTTTTCCGGAAGTGATTTATCAGGAGGGTGCGGAGACAAAATGGACTGTTCCCCAAGCTCCACGGGCTCAGAGAAATTCTCCGACGCACTCACAGCGCTGTTTGCTACTCCAAGATCAGAGACTGTAGCATCAGCGAGGGGTTCTGCTTCTTCTGTAACGTGTGGCGTCGGGTGGGGAAGTTTCTTGACGTGCGTCGCGTGGATCCTGTGTTTCTTCCCCGCCACCCGCACTGCTGTCCTGGTGACCAACAGCACCTGGTAGGGTCCCTTCCAACGAGGAGCGAGACAGGAAGACCTTTCATAGACCTTCACTAGGACCCAACTTCCAGGCTGTATACCGTGTCCTGGGCCCGTGAACCGTACAGGTAAAGCTTAATGCACCTGGTGATAAATGAAATACAGGTTTTTAGTTAACTGGTTACAGTAGTCTACAAGCAATACATTTTCCACCTCTCTCAGGGCTTTAGGTTTTGGGAGACCCCAAATGTTAGCAGGTTTCCCCATCACTACCTCAAATGGAGAAAGCCCAGTCTTAGTTTGAGGTGTGGTACGCATAGCCAATAATACAATAGGTAAGGCATCTGGCCATTTCAATTTGGTATCGGCACATGTTTTTGCAAGCTTATTCTTTAAGATACCATTGTGTCTTTCCACCAACCCAGCACTTTGAGGATGTCTAGCTGAGTGAAATCGTTTCTCAATATGTAAAGCTGTGCATATCTGCAAAATTACTGCTGCAACAAAATGAGGACCATTGTCCGACCAAATTACCCTTAGGAGCCCAAATCGAGGAAAGAACTCTTTTACCATAATCTTTGCAGTGGTCATGGCGGTAGCCTCTTTAACGGGGAAAGCCTCGACCCATTTACTTAAGGCACAAATAATTACAAGAACATATTTCAGATTGTTTCACCGTTCCATCTCAATAAAATCAAAGTGAATAACCTCGAAGGGAACAGAAGGGGACCCAAAGCTTCCCCTTGGAGTTACTGTCCCCTTACCCACATTGTGCTGTAAGCCGATCATGCAATTTCGAACATGGTGTTTTGCAGTCTCCGGAATCTTATTATTCACCCAAACTTGTTCTAACATTTTCGTGATCTGCTGAGCACACACATGTGTAGGACCGTGTGCCATCGTAACCATTGCCAGTACATATGAATCAGGGAGCAACCATTTTCCTTCAGATGTATCCACCCAACACCCATCATCTTCTAGTTTCCCCATTCCTTCGGCCCACCTTTTAGATTCTTCTACTGTGGCATCAGTTTGAATATCTCGCACAGACCCAATACCTTCATCCATTATATAAGCATCTTTCATTTCCCTCAAAGCATACACGTCCGTGCTAAGGTCTGTGGCCGTTTGCCTGGCTATCAGGTCCGCAAAGGCGTTCCCTCTTCCCACATCATCTATGACCTTACGATGTGCTGCACATTTCATGATCGCTAACTGCCTATGGAGTGAGAGTGCCGGGAGTAATTGCACTATCAAGGGGCCATGCTGAATCTTGGTCCCATGTGAGGTCAGGAACCCTCTTTCCGACCAGAGCCTCCCAAAGTTGTGAGCCACCCCAAAGGCGTACTGGCTATCAGTATATATATTTACTATACGCCCTTCGGAGAGTTCACAAGCTCGGGTCAATGCTATAATCTCTGCGGCCTGCGCGGAGTTATGCGAAATTCTCTTAGTTTCAACAACTTTACTCAATGTAGTAACTGCGTAAGCAGCTGTAGATGTACCATCTGAGAGTTTGAAGCAGGAGCCATCACAAAACAGCTCCCCTTCTGCATTGTCCAAAGGAGTATCTATCAGATCTATCCTGCCCTTCGTTTCTTGTTCAGTGGTATACAGGCAATCATGTAATTCTTCGTCACCGCAAACAGTGTTTTGCGGGAAAGGTAAGAGTTCAGCCGGATTAAGAACACAACACCTCTAAATTTGAATGTGAGGGGCAAACAGAATTAATTCATACCTTGTTAACCGTGCAGAGGTGAGGTGTTGCGTTTGGGTTTTGTTCAATACGATATCTACAGAGTGAGGTACCATCAAAATCAAATCATGGCCTAGGACCATTCCCTCACTCTGTTTTACAGACGCGGCAGCAGCAGCGACAGCTCGCAAACATCTTGGCAAAGCGCATTCGACAGGATCAAGGGCGGAGGAGTAGTAGCCGCACGGGCCTATTCTTCCCTCCGTGTTCCTGTGTTAACACAGCCAAAGCACATCCATCACATTCATGCACAAACAACACAAAGGCCTTGTCATAATTTGGAGTACCCAGAACCGGTGCAGAGCATAACGCGGTTTTGAGAACCTCAAATGATCGTTGATGTTCCGATTTCCATGGCAGTGGCAGAGAAATGCCCTTCTTCGTCAAAGCCAACATCGGTTTTATCACTAGCGAAAAGTTCGGGATCCACAACCTACAGTAAGAAGCCATACCTATTAAGGCTCTGACTTCCTTCTGTGTATTAGCAAAGTTTTATGACCATTTTTAGCTAGATGAACAAGCAACAGTACAGTGCCTTCTTTACAAGCACTTTCAGAGTCTGCAGCCAAAAGCAAATCATGGACATATTGAAGCAGTGTACAAGTAGGTGGCAATTCAAGGGTGTTGAGCTGCTCTTTCAAAGCTCTACTATAAATGCTTGGACTTTCAGTATACCCTTGAGGTGCCCTAGTAAATGTAAATGAGCATCCCCCCAAGGTGAACGCAAACAAATATCTACTTTCCTTATGTATAGGGATGCTAAAGAAAGTGTTTTTTAAATCCACAACGCTGAAGTGCGTAGCCGTAGCAGGGATCATTGTCAATATCGTCGTCACATCAGGCACGATTGGAAATTGTGGGGCGACAACTCTGTTAATAGCACGAAGATCAATTATGAACCGGTATAGGATTGCATTGTCGCCTTTCTTATATACAGGCAAGATCGGACTGTTACACAAACTACCTGTAATCTCCTCGATCACCCCACGATGCACAAAATCGGAGACAATGCATTTCAAAGCACGCTCGCCCTCAACTGATATTTTATACTGCGGAATGCGTGGTAGTTTCACTCCATGTTTCAAAACTATTTTAACGGGCTCAATCTGTAGTACCCCGACATCATTGTCGTCAACCGCCCATAAACATTCCGGGACAATGCTAAACTCGAGAGGTAAAGGTCGAATCAGAAACTGAGAATTAGGAAGTTGCTGTGGTGAAACCATCAGCCGTACTCCATCAGAGGAACAATGAATTACTGCATTCCATTTCTTTAACAAATTCAACCCCAGCAGATTCTCTCCACAGTTCGAAGTCAGAAGAAAAGGGCAATGGTCCATAAAGGGACCCAAAGAAACAGACACCAGTGAAGAAACCGGACAAACAATTGGTATACCAGAAAACCCTACGGAAACATTGGTTTGCCCTGACAGTGGAATGTTTGGAACCCGAGAATGATCAATGGAGCACTTCTGTGCTCCAGTGTCTATCAAAAACTGGTGTTTCCTATTCCCTACTAATAATTCAACGTAGGGGCCTTTCTGATTAACGGGAATAGGTGAAGGTTCCAAACCCTGCTTCGGGCAGTCCTAATGAAATAGAGTATCGTCAGAAGGAAGCTCTTCAGAAAGGTAGGCAGCAGAAGGGTGATCAAATATGTTCCTCGAGTCCACACTCGAGGTCTGATTTTCCTGTGAAAAAGGTTGCTGAGGATCTTGCAAAAACTGACCTCTATCAGGGCCCCCTTCTCCAGGGCGGCCTCTAGGTCGTCTACCCATACTCCCAAACGCACTGTTTGACCTTTGTCGGAGGACGGGGCACTGTGCTCGCCAATGACCTTCCTGGCGGCAATAAGCACATTGATTAATATTCACAGAACCCAAAGGAGCATTTCCTTTTGGGAGATACTGACCTCTAGTCTGTGTCGTGCCTCCTCTGGGGTTTCTAACAATTTGTTGTAATAATACTTTGTTTTTCAAATCTCCTTTCCTCTTTTCTATTTTGTCCTTCTCATTATTAACACGGTTCTCATAATACTGAGCCATGTGCAAAACCTCAGATTGAGATTTTGCCTGCCAAGCGCTCTCAGAGGACATAATCTGTGACTGGATGTCGGGCAACAATCCACGTACAAATTTGTCCACAAACAACCTTTTCCCAAACTCTGTACCCAAATCCTGTCCATTGAAGTCAGAAAATACCTGCTCGAATCTGTTAAAGAATTCGGTGGCGCCTTCAGTTTTCCCTTGAACACAGGCCGTAAGCTTGTCCCAAATAATTCTTTTCTCTGGAATTATAGTTTTTAATTTTGCGACAATTCTATCAGGCAAAATAAGTATTACCTGAGGTGCTTTCTCACCAGCTGGTCTTTCCCCATCAATCCTAATCATATCAGCCCACGTATCTCCCAACCCTGGCACATTGTCTATTGTCCGAACCTGCTTCCATACATCTACGGGTAGGAGTACAGGGAATAGCAAGTCAATATCACTTAAAGTGAACACAGAGGACTGCAAGACGGACTCTATCTCTTTGTAAAACCCCATCGGGTTTTTTCTGATATCGGGAACTGATTGTCTAATAGTGTTCACTTCCTGTCGTGAAAATGGGATGTGAACGAATTGCGATACATAATGTGCAGGGATATCCACAGCAGGTGCACCAGTCCCAGCGTTGGCGGGAATCGCAACTTTTGGGACAAAGATCAGAGGAACCTCTCTCATAGGCAACTGAGATATAGGTACCTCCGGCCGCTTACTAAGCAACAGAGCCAGGTCGAGCGCTAAGGCAGCCGAAGAAGTGTCGGGCGAAAAAGCCCTTCTACAAATCCCCAACAATTCTATGGGGCAACTAACCTTCTTTCTTACACATTCTTCTTGCAGGTACTGTACCATTACCTGAATTACCTTTCTTTGCATTTCTATTGTATACTGACTATACGTGTCATACACTTCATCTGGCGGAATCGATGAATCCGAGATCCATCGAATCGCATCTTTGGTACAAATTCGTACTTCCTCAGGTGCCGATCTACGACACGGAAGGAACCGTTTCTGTACATACATACTATCGTCTTCGTCATCCTCATCTCGTGACTTTTCAAAGTCCTTCCTGTACTCAAACATTTTTTCAACATGACCATATACTTTCTGCTCTGTGTCCCTCGAAAGTGCCAAAGCATTTAGATCTCTCACCCCTTGTGGAAGATCCGCATTTTGTAATCTACCCCACATCACACATAAATGAGTCCCCAAACCTTCGATAAAAACATTTTTCTCGGGAAAATTGTTCAAATTAGATAATGTGGAAAAAACATTAACTTGATCACCTTTCTCCATACAGTGCTTAGCCCATGCAAACAATTCCTGTTTCTTATCTGCAGAAACAGTATTACAAGTGACGATCTTTGATCCTGCACCTTGATCAACTTTAGTCAATACGGGACTACTCGGGGGCGGAGGTGCAGGTAAATTTAATAAAGGTACAGCTATCGGCGCAGGAGGAAGGGGCAGTGCGATAGGTGGAGGAACAACAACTAGAGGAATAGGAACAATAGGTTGTACAGGGGGAACAGGAATAACAGCAGGAACAACAGCAGGAATGGGCAGAGCACCCAAAAAAGGATCATACAGAGGTGGCGCAGAGGCACCAGGCCTGTGTTCGTTTAACAATTTTTCAATAAATTCTTCGGAAACATGGAAATCTTTAGAGGGGTAAATTTCCTGGATTCCAAGTGAAAAAGCCCTATCCATATTTTTAACTGATTCTGAATGTTTTTCTTTATCATATAACAACGCTTTTTCGGCATTTGTTTTATGACGGCGTGCATGTTTATCCCTACTTTTAAGCTGCTGTAACGCTTCTTTTTTCCAATTCTGTAAAACATAAAAGGCTGCAGGTCTAGCCTTCTTTTTTAGCAAATCTGATTCTAGGTATTCAATACGGGGGATCTCAAAACTGCCGTTGATTGGCCACTGAAGTTCGGAGGCATGTCTGGTCTGTCTGTGCCAAATCTCATTAAATACTATACTACCAATGCCATACTTACAGTACATAGTACATGCCGGCAACCCCTCCTGTGGTGCCGGGCGGCTAAATTCCAAAGATTGTCGATCGCTGCGGAACAGAGCCCTAAAGCAGCTAGACAATTTCCCAGGCATTTCACAAAAAATTGGTGTTACCTAGTCAATAATTGTGTCTGCAGATACAATACGCCAAATTCAAATTGTCAGGGTTAAATTAAGAGCCGGGTCACGACTGCACCTGACCAAACCTAAGGAGGACCGTACGGTTTATCAAAGAACTTACCTAACGAATTTTACCTTGTGTTTGGTGGTTTCAACAAATCTGCCCGCCTCAAAAATGGACCCTCGTCAAGATGCCGTGTCAGAACACACGACTATCGTCCAAGGATCGGATCGTGCAGCGCTGCCGAGGTATCGCGTCTCGTTCGGTCGGGCCCGCAGAATCACACCGTCCGATCCCGGTTCGATAGTCTGCGTCAACCTTCAATGATCCGGCATCAATCTTGAGGGTCCCTATTCGGGTGCCAACTGTGAAAACATAAAAATTGATATGAGGCTGGGAAGCCCAAAGGAAACACACCAACACATGTTACAAAGGACATACAAGTGCTTTATTTAAAAGCTACAACAGTTACCAAAAGTCAATTGACAAATGGATAGCTATTCGGCTCTCAAAGTAACGTAACGAACTTCAACGAGGGTTTGATGCATTAGTAGAGAGACCGTACATTGGAATACTTGGGCTTTTATATCCTTTATCCAGCCCTTGGCCAACCCCCTCGTGGGTTAACCATTCTTGGGACCAGGCCTAGGGTTCCTTGCCAGGTCAATCCTATAATGTATGCATTCTGATCAGTTCCGCTGATACAGTTGTTCATTTAGACATAGGTCAGTGATAGGACAAGGTCTTAGTTCACGACCCCGACAAGTGGCCTGCAGGCATATTAATTATTCATGTGTGCGGAGGTCACAACGGCCAGAATCTTACTCAGAATGTCATTCGGCCTCCATTTTGATGTTCAGGGTGACTTCCACTTTACAAGAGAACCTAAAATGGCGGCTAAATCGAAGATGGCGACTTTCATAACTTTTCGTTAAGGTCAAGACCTTGCCGCGGAGTCTATTTACATGATTTTTTAGACAACTTGGCGTAGGCCAATACACATTCAAATACTGCGATAGGAGGCATAATATCATTTCAATTCCAACAGCTTGTCCTCCCCTGTTAGCTCCCCACTCCCTTTTTCCCTGTTTCCCTCACTATGTTTGTCCGTCTATGATTGTAGATCACTCTGTTGCCTCCCGTAGCTGGATCTGCGTTCAATAAATACCCTCATAATAATGTATGAGCATATTCAGGAGCAAGAGGGAAGGAATGGGGTTCCCTGCCTTTCAGCCTCAACTAATTCTGAATGTGTACCATTTATGAGGCACCTGAAAACCTGACTGTTGTGAGCTGTACTGAGCATTACATTTTTAAAATTAAAAATAGTTATTTACATTTCATTAGAAATAGCATATATCATATAGCTCTAAACAGAGCACTCAAACTAAGTAGTACAAATGTGGGTAATGATTATGGTTACTAATCACACTTTAACTGAAATTTACATTATGCAGCACTATGTAACATATCAATTTTCTTTAAAAAAATGTATTTATAACAAAACACCATGAAAATGAATGCAACCAACAGGAAAGTTCATGCACACAAAGGATTCTTGAGTCCCAGCAATCCTCACCCTCCTAGACCTCCACCAGGCTTGTTAGCTTTGAATGGAAGGCAAGGACAAGGAATGGGAACACCAGGATAAAATCAGATTTTGAATGGGGTTTTCAGAAACAATATGGGAGCCAGCAATGAATGTAACAATTCGTTTTTCTGCACCAGGTAAAATGGGTTCTACTTAGGATAACTGCTATGGGACCGCACAAAATGGCACTTTGTGCTACTTAGATGAGAAGACAAATAGGGCTTCACAACAGACTAGCCAGCAGACAATAGGAAAATCAATTTTAGTACATGCAACACAAGGGTAAATGAAAAAGGGAATGCAATTGGAAATTTGTTATCAAAATATAGTAGGGGAAGGGGAATAGACTTTGTAAAACGTTTGTTTAAAAGGTTAAGCAAAATTTTGATTTACTGAAGAAATACATACTAGGGATCTACGCAAGCAACTGGAGATTCTTCAGTGGGAAATGACTGAAATGCAGATGCAAACAAAGGATTTCCAATGGGGACAATTACTACAATACACAGATAAGTGAAATCATTTTTCAATAGGAAAATGACTGCATTTCACAAACAAATACGATTTTTCAATGGGTGAATCTCTATGGCAATTCCAAAGACAATAGGGCTTATTTAATCTATTACTCGGGATGTATACACTTACAGAGGAGGGATGGGCATCAAGGGGTCCATCAAGGCCTCTCTCTGTCCTCCAAAAGGTCCTGCTTCAACTACTGCAGCTCCTGGCTTCTCTCCAAGATTAGGCCCAACTCTGCAAGTATGATTCCAGAGTTCGTCAGCTGCACATCTCAAGATTTGGTAGGGAGAGTCCTGATTTGAGGCGGTGGGACCTATTTATAAGGCAAGTGACAGCACGGATGGGTCATAGTTCTTGCAGAAATGATAGGGCAGTGTTCAAGGTTTCCTTCCCATCTGTAGGACGATAGGTCCAAAGAAAGTGGGAGTGTTCTGGGAAGCCAAGGGTGGATACCCCATCAGTCATCTAACTGGGACAGGGGGCTGGGGCTGGTTTTTGCACATGGAAATCTCACTGCATGACAAATGCCCTTTCTCATCATGTTATGACACATTTGCCAGCATTTTGGATACTTAATTTTTCAGAGAATCGTATAAACCTTGTTTAGTGTCTGCGCGACCTACTGGTGCGGGGCTACAGTATTTTCTCATTTATGCCAGAACTGTATTAATGAAAAATCTGGCACTCGGGGGGCGAATATGGATAATATTGTACATATTTTCTCAAATTTGTATGGTTCTCACACTTATACAGAGATCACTATCAAGTTTTTCCTCATAACATTTGGTATGTTGGTGTCACCAAAATCATTTTAGCTCACCAGAAGCGTTTCACAGACAGCTGTTCAGTAGTCCAAACATGAATCATGTATGATTAATATTTCCCAAGTTATTCCATAAACAGCATATCTCCCATTCTGTGCAGTGGTTGTGAAACTACTCCTCAGCTCTGGCCCCACCCTTGGAAGGGATCTGGTTTTGCATCTGACGTCAAGAGGGAGGCTTTTGTTTAGATTAGCCGACAGCTTCAAGGGCTGATTTGGGAGCAGGAGAATTCCCCAACTCGTCCCCCTGACAACGGAGCTTGGAAATTTAGTTTCACACTTGGGGAACCCACAGCAAAGAAATGAAACTAGGATTCTGCTGAACAGCATTTTACATTTAAATCAACTCTTAGAATTGCACCATTTCCACATGTAAAACCCTTGCACAGTGGTTACCTGCAAACAGTGATTACAGTAGGACAACATCATGTATATATAAATACTTTAGCTGTACATGTGAATGCTTAAAGTGTTTCTTGAAAGGCACAATTGAAATGTCCTTTGTCAATTCCAGCGGTGAATGGTTTTCACTCTGCAGCAATTCAACATCTCCATGTAGATTCTGCAAATTATTGTTTCCTCTTGTGATGGACCCATGATGGACAAAACTTACAGTTATAACACTTTAGCACACACTTTCATGAGCATATCTTTAATATAAAGGGAAACACAGATTTGCACATTTCCTTTAATATTTCTGCCGAAATGCACTCTGCTTCACAGTATCCATATCTCACAATGCTGCCATCCCATTTAGGGTTCTGTGGACTGTAGTTCTGGAGGTTATTATTTCAGATTTCTCATACTTTGGCAAATTATGCCATTTGTCTTTCCCTTCGATGAGGCAATGAACATTTTTAGGCATTCCCCAGTTTTGATGCCTACTTTCGCTCCTTTTCGATTAGAAATTGCAGGGCCTTATTTCCATATTACTTCAAAGCAGTCCTCTCATTTTGGGGATCGCTCATACTGATTTCGGCCTGTAATTATGGCATTCAGGGCTCTTTCACCCCACATTCTGAACAAATCTATGTGGACTGTTTCTCGGATGTCCAGCGGAAGAGAATTCCATGCAACTGGAGCAAGAAGAGAGAAAGAACAGACTCAAGAGGAAGCACTGGGAGGGCGAGGAGACAGAAAGGGTAGTTGAGGTGGCAGAGTGGTTAGTAAGAGAAGGCTTGCAGAGTTGGATGGTGGATGATAGATACAGTGGTGCCTTACCATGGATAGATTTGTGAACCAGGAGAAGAAATGAACTTCTGGCCCTGATTTGCATCATCAGCTTTCCAGCCTGGTGACATGACAAGGAAGTAGGTGTGAAGTGAGGCATTCAAAGAGAGTCCCAGTATCAAAGTTAATGATCTTGTCATTATTATGATTATTATGATTGATATTATGATGATTATGATGATGATGATGATGATGATTATTGTTGTTATTGTTGTTGTTATTATTATTATGATTATTATTATTATTATTATTATTATTATTATTATTATTATTATTATTATTATTATTATATACCTTTACCACAAAGGCACACTTGTATGTAAAGGATATCAGATTACAAGCTAACTGCTACCTGGAGAGCACAGATATTCTGAATAGCATTTTCGTGCAGTTGTTTTTATTTGTATTGCCAATAAAATAATAAAGGAACATATTGAACGCATTTTATCTCCAATAAAGCAATTAAATCTCAGTGCTTAGAGACGATTCAGTTTGTTTGATGCACTAATTATTATTCCATTTTAACTGTATAGTCCATGGCTACTTAGGATTGTTCCATCTCCAGAAATTGTAATGAGAGAACAGCACTGTCACTAAGGTTGAGACACAACATACTATTAGAAACCAGATGTTTTTGCAGAGAAAGAGACAGCAGCTCTGCCTTGTCCACATTGGTGTCCAAACACTGGAACACACTACCAATAGAACTTTGTACCTTACTGGACCACCTTACATTCAGAAGAACTTGAATAACTGTCATGGCCACAGGCCCCAGAACACAAAAACCACACCATCTAGTGATGGGGCAATGGGTCACTTGACTCACTTATGTCCCTTTGGGACACATAAACACAGGCACCGTGGCTGGACTCAGTCCTGGTGCCTTAGACGCCAGGCTCATATAGAGATTGTTTGTTTGTTTGTTTATTAATTTGCATGGCGCGCCAAACCCGAAGGTAACTGGGCACAACAGAGAGCAGAAAAACATGGATGCTTAAAAACTTACTTACAAAGTAAAACACAGGATACATATGAAGCATTACAGTTAGTTGTCTCGGCAGATCAGTTGAAGAATATACATATATACAGTCCGATTAGGTAAGATCTATAGGTATTAGTTGTGACAAGGTTAATCTTGGGAATGGTTGGAATGAAGCCATTTGAGAATATTCCGTCTGAAGCCATAGTAGGATTGGTCTGTTCTAATGTCAAGTGTCAGTACATTCCAGTAGTGGGCTGCCTTGACCGGGAAACTGCTGCCTCCTGTTTTCTTTAGTCTGAATTTGGGTATCTGTAGGCAGAAGGAGTTGGCAGTTCTGGTAGGGCGGGTCGATGTTCTTCTCACTATTTTTGCTCCAAGATAGGGGAGGCTGCGTTGCTGAGACATTTAAAGGTAAGTGAGGCTGTTTTGAGTGAAATCCTGTCACTAATTTTTAGCCACTTAAGTTCTCTTCTTATGTTAGAGATGTTTTCTCTAGTGGGTAAGTTAAGGGCAGTTCTAAGTGCATTATTTTGCAATGTTTGAATTTTGTCAATTATGTGTTTGTTGGCTCCTAAGTTCAAGGCATTGCAATAGTCGAGTTTAGAAAGTATTAGGGTGTTGGCAAAGATGATACATCTGGCTTGGGTGAGTTAGGCTCGGCATGCCCTAATGAGCTTACAAGCGTGGGCAGTAGAGGATGCAAGGGAGTTCACTTGTTTCTTCAGTGTCAAGGCAGAGTCCAGGTAAAAACCAACTGTAATTATGTTGCCATCGATGTTGAATGCAGAGTAGTTAGGGCTGAGTTTTTGGTTGGCAGTGGATCCAATGAGCAGGATTTCAGTTTTGTCATCATTCAGGCCGAGGCTGTGCTTGGCCATCCATGCTTGAATGATGAGATATGTTTTGTTTACCAAGGCTGTATCAGAATCAAAGTTGCCCGAAAAGGGAATGAGGATTTGAGACTCTTCTACATAATTAGTGTAGGTGACACCCATTCTGTCCAATTTGTCGAATAGAGGCTTGGTAAAGATGTTGTACAGAGTTGGCGAGACGAAAGAACCTTGGGTACACCACAAACTATTTTGATAGTGTCTGCTGATGCCAATGTGGAGAAAACTCTCATAGTGCGGTTGTCCAAAAATGATTGGGTCCAGGCTATGGCCTCACTTGAGAAGTGGGCGGGCGATGCCAAGTGTTCACACTGTGTGATCCACCAGATCAAAGGCCACCGACAGGTCAAGGAGGAGTAGCATGGCAGTGTTTCCCTTGTCGTTGAGCTCATCAAATGTACTTTCAGATCGATTAAGGCTGTCTTTGTACTGCGCTGTGTTCTAAACCCAGATTGGCGGGCACCTAGAAGCTGATTCAAGATAGCGCTGGATTTGTAAGTATAGTACTCAATCTATTATCTTGAGAAGGAAGGGTACCGTGGTAATAGGCCTATAGTTGGTGGGGATGGAGGTGTCTAAGTTCTGCTTCTTGAGGAGAGGTAGAACCCATGACTCTTTTAGGTTGCTTGGAATGGTGTTGATGGAGACAGATGCATTGATCAGTTTAGTTATGAAAGGGGCTAGGTCCCTTGCCACATCTTTGATTAATTGGGCTGGGCAGCTGTCACCCTTACAATTGAATGGTTTGAGGGATGCAATAATCCTTTTGGTTTCCTGAATGGAGATTTTGGCAAATTTAAATGGGTCCGGGCCTGGTGAGATAGTTGTCATAGGGCTAGAGAGGAGTGGTGTCTTGTTGGGATTTAGAGAAGCTTTTTTTAAGGAGATTTTGGTTTGGAGTGTTTTTATTTTGTTAGCAAGGGCATTTTGGATGCTAGTGCACTATTGTTTGTCTTTGACTATGGTGTCTGGTGGGGGTACGGGAGATTAAAGCTCACTTAGGATGGCAAATAGTTCCCTGGTTTTGGAACTTGCATTGCAGATTCTTTCATGGAAGAGGTTTTTTTTTGTGAGTATGATTTCTTTTTTGTAGTTATTAGCGAAGTGTTTAAGTTTCAATTTGTTTTCTTCAGATGGAGTGTGTCGCCATTGAGATGCTAGGTTTCTTTTTTGCATTCTTAATTCTTTTAGGTGAGGGTGAACCAGGCGTTGAGGTGTGCTTGTTGTTTGCTTTTTTGTAGCTTTATGGGAGCAATGGTATCTAATGCTTTCTTCATGGCGTTATTGTAGCTTTCTACAAGGAATTTAGGATACGAATTATTGGGAAGATCATTGGTAGTTGGGAGTAGCGGTGGCAGGAGCTTGTCTGGAGCGATATTTTTTTTTGTTTTGGCTCTAGTGGGTAAGGGTCGTGCCATAATTTTATCTTTGGTAATTTGTTTATTCAAGGTTAATGCAAAGTTGATAAGGTGGTGGTGTCATGGTGCATGCTCCAAAACCCCTGGAACCGATGGGCCCACCCCAGTCACTGACACCCATAAGGGCTTATCAAGCCCCAAAGGAGTGTCCCAGAACCTCCTGGACTCAGTCCTGGTGCCGTTGGCCTCCAGGCTCATAAAATGGATTGAACTGCATGGAACTACTTACTCAGCCTAGTGAGTCTGAGCCTTTCTGCATACCCTGGGTGTGGCTGAGGGACTACTTTACCTGAAAGGCAGGGTGTGGTAAAGGGACTATTTTACCTGGAACTACTTTCAAGGCTATTTAAGCCACACCCTGCAGGCAGAAACGCTTCGTGTTATTCTGCACTCCTGCAGCGTAACGCTCACCGTGTCTGCTCTATCCTCTACAGCCACGCCCGTTCTGAGATTTCCATCCATCGGTACCTGAAAGAAGAAAGAGAAGAGAACAAGAGTTTGTCGTGTGTTGGGGTGAGAATTTTTTGGGTTAGGCCATGTTCAGCTAGCATAGTAGCTATAGATTGGGCTGGTTTGTCATCAGGGTCATTAAATCCTAAATTAAAATCGCCTAGTAATAGGATTTGTGAGGAGTCTTGCATACTATTGGCTAGGGGGCTATATAAATCCTTGTCGAAGGTCCTAATAGGTCCAGATGGCCTATATATTAGGTAAATTGTTAAGGTGTGGCAGTTAGAGATAGGCAATTTGGCTGTGAGCAGTTTGCATGATTTGAGAGGAGGTTGAGCTAGTAGTCTTAAGGCAAGGTTAGTTTTTGCTATAATGGCCATACCACTTCCTCTGCTGTTGGGTCTGTCCATTCTAATTAATTGATAATTTTCAGGAATGGCTAGTGAGAGTGCTGGATCAGCTGCTTCGTGCAGCCAGGATTCGGTGACAGCCAAGAGGTCAAGGTTATCAGCGCATAGGGTGTCAGCTATTTCAGTGGCGTGGGCCACTAAAGACCTTGTGTTGATCAAGGCTCCAGATAGTATGGTAGCGTTAGGGGTTTTCTGGATTTGTATTGGGATGAGTTTAGGTTGGATGGTGTTATTGCAAGATATGGTTGGGTTAGGACATGGCTCAGGGTACTGTGAGGTGGATTTATGTTGGGTGTTAGGGGTCTTGTTGCTATAGCCTGTAGGCTCGTATAGGCGGGCTAATCCGGCTCAAAGTCTGCTATTTGTGTCCAGAATGGGACACAGTGCATACATGATTAAGCACTAAGTGGTATGGTAAGGCACAGCAGAGAGGCCACCTGCACCTTGCTAAGGCGCATCGTAATAGGTAAGTGGGAGTAAATGCAGTCTAGCTCAGCATAGACAGTGGGCTTATAGGTCAAGGTGGGCTAGTCCCGTATGGGCAGAGGTATGAAAACAGCACAATATCAGACATTAGGCTATTTCAAGAGGGGCACACAATATCTGGCGATAGGCTATTTCAATTGGCACACAATAGCAGGCCATAGTCTATATCAAGAAGGGCACACAATATCTGGCAATAGGCTCTTTCAATTGGCACACAGTAGCAGGCAATAGGCTATTTCAAGAGGGGCACACAATGTCTGGCAATAGTCTATTTCACTTGGCACACAATAGCAGGCCATAGGCTATTTCAAGAAGGGCACACATTATCTGACAATAGGCTATTTCAATTGGCACACAGTAGTATTCAATAGGCTAATAAGAAGTTGCTAACAATAGGATTGAATAATACAGTTTGGCATGGTAGGTTAGTTCGGATTGATGCCAGTAGGGTAGAATAACACAGTTTTGCATAGTAAATTGATTCTGTTCTGCTATCCAGGAATGGTGTGCCACCAATGACCTCTGCCTTAATGCCAGTAAGACTGAGATTCTACTCATCGGCACACCCACTACCTCCTTCCCTGCAGCTCTCTGGCCGGCCTCTCTTGGCCCTCTTCCTGCTCCTACCTGCAAGGCTAAAAACCTTGGGGTCATCTTCGACTCCACACTCTCTTTCTCTCATCACATATCTGACGTCTCCAAGAAGTCACACTACCAGCTTCACCTCCTCAGAGGTATCCTTCCTTTTCTTCTCCTTCCCCCAGAAGCTCACTGTCTCCAGAGCCCTGGTTCTCTCGAAGCTGGACTACTGTAACAGCCTCTATCTAAATCTTCCTGCCTCTACTCTCCGCCCTTTGCAACTCATCCAGAACAGGACTGCAAAACTTGTCCTTGGCTTCAAGCCCAGGGGCCGTATCTCTCCAGCACTGAAATCGCTACACTGGCTCCCAGTGGCTGTGAGGATTAAGTTCAAAACCCTCTGCATTGTCCACAAGGCCTTCTGGGGCCTAGGGCAAAAATACCTTCAACTCTTCCTAAATATCTTCCTTCTCGAGCTCTTCGCTCATCCACCTCCAACTCCCTCAGGGTCAGCCGCTTCTCCAAGCAACGAGTTGGGGGTAGATCTCTCTCCGCAGCAGGGGTCTCCCTCTGGAACAGCCTTCCTGCCTCTCTGAAACTTGAGGAGAACCATCTCCGGTTCGGAAGCACCTCAAAACCTTCCTCTTTGTCTCCGCTTTCTCTGCCCCTCTACCCTGTTAATATTACTGTAACTGCAATGAATCTGAAAAGGGGCCACTCACCTATCCCGGTCCGTGGCCCTGCCACTTTCCCCTGCACTGCCTCCCTGGCAACCCCTGCACTTGTGGGACTGTCTCTGTATCCCTACAGCCCCCCCTCCCAGCACTTGTCTGCACTTATCTTGCACTTGGCACCAGCTGGCCCTTATTATTTTCTCTTTTTTCTAACTAACCTGTACTGCACTTATCCTCTCCCTTTCCCCCTTGCACTTTTCCCTTCCCCTCCACCCTGCACTTGCGCTATCTGAATGACACCTGGCCTAGTAGGATCGTTTTTGTTCCCCCCCTGCCTCATCGCGCCTTGAAACACTTGTGTATAGGCACGTTATAAATGCCATATCATATCATATCATCATATCATACTACTAATAAGGTGAAGCAACGCAATTAACAAAAGCTCTACTATTTTTCTCCCTAAACATTTCACATGGCAAGAATGAGTGGGCATGATCTAAATCCGTTAAGCTGAACTAGCAGAGTATTGCTATTACAAACATAGCGTAGACTTGTCTCTCAGTTAACTTACATGCACTGGATCGGTGATGTTGACTGGAGAGCGTGAGTTATAGTGTTATAGTTGTAGTAACTGGCAATGGCGCTGAGTTCTACTTATGGCAGTGTGCTGCGGGGAGGGGCAGGTTAATTCTATCATGGTTGCTGGGTGAATGTGACGAGAGTTGCTGAGTTGTGACCAGGCCCGGACACTGGTGTAGTAGGCGCGTGGCTGATCTTAGTACACACAGGCAGGGTTCCTAGCCCTTGGCTCTGTAGGCTCTGGACAAGGTTGGACGGGGAAGCCTTTTTCTCACTCGATCGGCATGAGGAAAATGCCTGCGAGTGTGGATGATTGCCAGGGGGTTCCCTTGGATGTGCAGGGTGGTGGGGGCAGCCCTGGTCCAGCAGGGGGGTGCAAGCTCCTGCTCCAGCACCGGCTGGCAAGGTATGCTTGTGATGAGCACAGGCTTGGACAGGGGGAAGCCTTTGTCTACCGGTCTTCGTCGAATCGGCCGGCTGCGCCTACCGGCTAGTGCTGATTGGCTTTAGATGTAGATGGAGGTCAATCAGCTGTGTGACAACGTTGCAGACGGGAGTTGCTCAGCTCAGGCGATGGCCATCTTCTGTTGGGTCATCCCTCGTGGGTGGTATTGACACTGAGCACAAAAAGTGTTTTTTGGAGATTATGCCGTGCCGGAAGGGCACTCCAAGACAATTGTATGGCAGAAACGCAAATAGTGCTTGCAGCCTGCACCTTCGATTTCTTACTCGCTCAGCATGAGGAAAATGCCTGTGAGTGTGGGTGATTGCCAGGGGGATTCCCTTGGATGCGGAGGGTGGTGGGGGCAGCCATGATGTGAGCAGGAACACTTTATTTCAGTGCAGGAGTGCTTTTACTTTATTTCAGTGCAGGAGTGCTTTTATTTTACAAGAACTTTCCAGGAGCTGAATGCCTTTATTCCAGAGAACATCCTCATGTGCTGGCTCATCGGGGGTGGCTCCCTAGGCCTGGTCTTCATATGCTGACTCATCGGGTGTGGCAGGGTGTGGCAGGCAAGCTGAACCTGGTGGGCGTGGCTTCAGAAGCTCAGCTATATAAGCTGCTCCATCCTTAAGGCCGGTGCTTCGCGTTACTGTGCACTTGCATGCAACGTGACGCTCACTGCTGCTTGGACCAGTTTACTTACCTTTAAAACCAGACATTCTCCTGCATACTCACCTCCAGGAAACCGGTGCTTCATCGCTTCATCTGCAGACTCATCTCCAAACATCCAGTGATCTTGATCCTGACACTGCAGACTGCACTCTGCATCCACGAACTCGGACCCTGTGAAGAAGAAGAAAGACAAGGTTAGAACATCTGTCCTAGGGCCACGGTGCATTTGAACCCCAAGTGCCCCCTAGTTAACAACTTACCAGCTACTGTACCACTGCAGCCTCATTCCTCATTCCCTCCAGCTGCCGCCTCGAGCTCTGCAGCTTCTGCCGGGCCGGCAACATCACCTTCAAGGGAAGAAAGCAAAAGAGCAAACATCAAAAGTGGAATGGACAGCAATGCAAGACAACAAACTTTACAATACAACAAAAACAGACAAGGAAAGACAAAAGCAAACAGGAACACTTACCTGAAGTATAGTGGCTTCGTCACAGCAGGACTGGACTACCACATGCAAGGGACCAGTGATGCAACTCGGTCCAGATCATACAAGCGGCCCTGCCAGAAGCAGCAGGATGGAGTACCATGGTTTGGGAGAAGGGGTCTGGAAGGGGATCAGGTGCACAGGCTGGTATACTCATGCCCCCGATTCTCCACGCAGGAGCAGTCCCGAGCAGCATCACCTATTACCACCAGTCACCACATAAGCACAGAGGGCGAAGTCGGACCCGAACAACCTCACCCCGGGTGGGCTGCAACCGTGCCCCAATGCCTCCGCAGAGACCAGGTGAGTGTAACAGAACGCAAAGCCTCTTCGAATCTCTGCCTGGGCGTTATGGAAACTTCTGAAACAGACCAGTTGGCCCAATTACTGAGAGAGTCATGGGCTGAAGTTCATGCCTCAAGACAGGAAACCAATGCCCCAAGGAGGGATGTAATTGTGAACCGTGAGCGGACAGATGAACTAGCAAGGAAAATGCCCTAGGCACAGGCAGGCCAGGTCCCACTGCTGGGGTTTGCCCCTCCTGCCGCGCCTCCACAGCCCATGCCAGTACACGTGGTTCTTCCAGGGGGGGTTCCCCTAGCCCCACCAGAACGCTTCACAGGCGATCCGAATAAGTATGCCATCTTTATGAATCAATGTCGCCTACTTTTCTTGTGCAGACCTGGGGCATTACCCAACGATCAAGTGAGAGTGGCATATTTGGGAGGTAGTGCAGCAGACTGGTCAATACCCTTGGTAAACCAGGATGATCCTTTGCTTCGATACCTCGGAGGTTCCAGCATGAAATGGAGAAACTATTTACACAGCATACTCAAGGGCGGGCTCTGGACAATGAACTGTTATCACTACGGCAGGGTCATCAAGACTTACTAACATATATCACTTCCTTCAATCGTCTAATAGCACAAAGTAACTTGCCTAGAGGAATAAAGAACTACACTCTTTTACCGAGGCTTGCGAGGGGAACTTAAGGACTGTAAGTGATTTCAATTCGGCACACACCCAAGTCACGTCCAGAATGCAATGCGCATTTGAAACCCTTATTTATTTTTATCTATAAGTTTAATATTCTGAACGATATACCACTCGTATCACACCCTTCTCCTGAGATCACACCCTTCTCCTGAGACCCCCCAGTCACACTGAACCAGGAATCAGGCTAGTTTGCAAAGGTAAATATGTATTTATGTATTTAGAATTTAATCACAATATATTTTAATAGGTAAACAACAATCACCAATGGGGCGACGGAACACTGGATAATATCTTAAATACACTAGGAATCAAGTAATGAGCACAAAAACAAATGCAGCACAGAACAGAATACTTTTGTGTTGCTTTGGAAAGATGGCACTATGGTTAGAGGTTCCCCCTGCAACACCCCTCAACTCCCAAATAGGCAATTAAAGAGATGGGAAGAGAGAGCGGGTATTCAGGAATAGCACAAAGCAAACAGAAGATCAGTCCCACCTTCCCCCTTCAAACACAACAGAAAAACGGAATTGACTTTTCAGACATCAGAATGGCTTTGAAATTGTCTTTGGAATTGACTGAGCAAAGATTTAGTCAGAAGAACACCTTTGAAATCTCAAAGTCCAAGTGGGAAATAGATTAAAGCTATTTCACACGTGTAAAATGTCTCAGAATATAAAATCGCGGCAAACTTTTCCTTACGCAATATTCTCTATAACGGGAGAATGTTTTGTAATGCAGTTTTGGGTTCTATGGATAGCTAAGGATGTTAGGTGCAAGTAGAGGTTTTAGTAAAAGTTGTTTTTGTAAAATAAACGCAAGCATGGAAAACAGAAATGCCCAGGTGTGCTTTACAATAACCTGGCTCTTCATTGCTTAAGAGAAAGTTTAACCTGCAGCCATCAAGCAGTGGAAACAACACTTCTCAATAGTTGAATTTCATAGCAAAACACAACCTAGGGGAACACCACAGCATCCACCTAGAACACAGTGCACAGCACTCAAGAATCTATTATAACTAGAAGACTTCACATCAAGTCACCAGCAAAATTCTAAGAGACCCTGTCCTTGTCTCCTTGGATATCCAAACCACTACCCAGGACAACTTCAAGGATCAACCAATAACGCCAAACACCTTTCACTATAACACAACCGACAGCAAGACCAGCCATTTGGCTGCACTACAGAAACCCCGAGCACACTCCCCACCATTTGACTAAGCCTCAATTTCTCTCCACCTTATCACGCAGAAACGCAAAGCAGCCACTCACACTTGGCTTTTAAAAAAGTACCCTCTGTGCAGACTTTGAACATCAGATACGTACACCTCTAGCTACAAATGAAAGAGTCAGTACCTGGTCAACACACACCAACACTATAAGCATGTGGCCGCCCCTCTGCACACAAAGCCTTCAGTTCCACCTACACTTCACACCTAGAAAGCTTACGTGCATTCCGGGCTCATGGTACTTCTGATCTGCAACCTCAACACAAAAGCACTGCAGGTTTGCCTTTCACGCTCCGCTCAAGTAACTAAACCCTTCCACTGTTTACCAAATTGGGCAGAGTGCCAGGAGGCCATGCAGGTGGCAGCAGCACTTGGTATGCATCCCAATAACATAAGTGATGAGTACTGTAAGTGGCAGTCCAGTTAGCATCTGCTCTATGCCCGTAGCCAGAGGAATGTTTAAATGCATGGCCTGACAGCGATAGAGTTTCAGAAAAAGACTGAAATGCAGGTATTCTGCAGCATGCCAATGAGTGCAGTGTACAGATTCAGGTAGGGTGTAACTCTGCCCAAACCTAAACAAGGATGGTCCCATTGAGGGACACTTCTGAGGCACCTTCCATTTATTTTGGGGAAAGACCCCAAAACCATTTGGCCTCTCAGAAAACAATATTGGAGGATGGGATCTCCCTGACCAGTGTGAAAGCCTCCAACGAGAAACACTGATCCTCCAGTTGGGAGATCAGATCCCCTTTCAGGACTTGGGACCCATGGATTCTGAGGCTGATGGTCAGAGATAATAGGGTGAACAGAACAGCTTCCTAGCCTGATCCTAAAAATGAACTCACTAATGTAGTGCCCGAAATGTCTAACGATCCTCCAATCAGTGTCTCCTGCAACATATTTGAAAGGGTACTCTGTGATTACAGAGACTATATAACAGGGGATGCTTTTTCAGCGAAAACAATAACAGTGAAAACATATTGTGTTTCTCTATGCGTTTAAACAAACCCCAACCCCAATCCGACCCGTTTTACCCCTTTACACTACCCCCATAACTATTTTCTTAAATGGTTGTTGTTTTTCTTTTCTGTTTTTGCTTCTCTGTTATAGCATTCTCTGTAATTGCATTCTCTATTATCACTGGATACCATTGGCAAGTATTACAGTTGCACGGAGGAACCTTTTGCAAGTTGGTGCAAACAGAAGTGCTCCACTTCAAGCAATCTAGGTTTCATGCGACCCCTGTATCCATGCAGTGCTTGATACAGCATTTATGCAGACCAAGATGCTATTAGGAAATGTATGATAACCTATATTGTGGGATGTTTTACCCATGCAACCGAGCCCTACCACAAAAAAACTGTGCATTACTGGCATTGAAAACATCATGATGGCCAGAACTCCCCAGAAAATACACAGGGAAAACATAAAGAAAAGGCTGCCACCCATTTTTGCCTATGTTGTAAGCACATGAGGGCACTGCCGAAAACCACCATTGGGCTACACACACAGTAGCCTGAAATCATTGGGAATGGCAAGGCTGATTGCCAAAAGCAACCCAGAGCTGTTGGGAATTCATTTTCTTGATGTCAAAAAGTTGCTAAAATCATGGGGGTGCAGTACCAGCTTTGTCCACAAGCCGGCGCTAGCGGTCTAAACCCTGACAGGAGAACTGCTACTTCAAAAGCTAATCAGTGTAACGCCCACCTGGTTCCCACGGGGGCGCTGATCTAGTCTGGATTACTGCGGCCTCTTCTAGCGTGATGCGCAGGACCCGGAACACCGATTGGACAGGACCTCCAAATCGTGCTTCCTTGGCCCGTAGGAATATCCTTCTGCAGATGAGAAAGGGGATTAACAGTCTGCAGAATGGTGTGCTAGCTCCCCCCTTCCCCCTCCGTTCCTCTCTATTCCTCCAAACCCGGTTTAAGCTCACCTTATGGTTTGGAAGGTTGAACTCTCCATCCTGCTTCTGGTGCAGGGGCGCGCGTTCGTCAATTTACTTCACTGGTTTTCAGAATGGCGCTGGCAAAATCCACTTGACTTTCCTGAGCGATGCGCCGTAAGTATGAAAGTTCAAAGTTCAAGTGAGGCCCCCTTTATGCTGTCTTTCTCACCTGTGATCTGTCCTTTATTTCAGGTGCAGAATGAAGGCGATGCATCGAGGGGTTAACCTGCCGAGGTGAGTAGAAATGAGGGCGATCCCTCTAGATGTCCTTATCATTCCTCTGAAATGTCTCTAGTCCTTTCCCCATAGGGGCTGGGGTACGGTACCTGCCAACGGGGCGGCGCCGACCCGAAATGTAGAAGAAAAGCCGGTAAGTATTATGGCTGTTAATCAGGCTTTCCTTCTGTGTGTCCTTCTGCTCACCTTTTGTTTCTTCCTCTCTCCCCTAGGTGCAGAGATGTGGCGTCTGATGCTGACAGACGCGATGGAGCCGGGAGATGTCTCGAGGACAGGACAGGTGAGTGAAGCGTGGCGCTGCAGCGAGCAACGCAATGCTTTTAAATTGAAGTCTTCCTTCAGGGATGCTGGCGAGAAGATTCCGGATGCAGGTAAGAAGCTTGAAATAATCCTTGGTTTACACCTTTCTCTTCTCTTCCTTCCTTGCAGGTCTTCCAGGTTCAAGACGGGCGTGGCTGTAGTCCAGGAACACGAGCAGACACGGTGAGCGTTAAGCTGCAGGAAGCAGAACAACGCGAAGCATGAGCTGCTGTCTGGGCGTGGCTTAAATAGCCTCCAAAGAAGTCCCAGGTATGTATCCTTCCCCAACTAGGTATGTATCCTTCCCTGGCCACGCCCGAGTGAAAAAATAGTCCCTATGAAAAAATAGTCCCTTTCAGGTCTCAGGGAGGCCTGAAGCGTGCAGCATGGTCTGCATCAGGTAAGTGCACAAAACACCTCCCTTTATGAGCCTGGCGCCTATGGCGCCAGGACTGATGTCCAACATGAGCCTGGCGCCAAAGGCTCCAGGACTGAGTCCAAAGAGTCCCTATAAGGGGCCACTGGGCTTTTACCTGAGGGCATGATGCCTGCTTCCGGGGGTGCTGGGCCTGGCCTGATGCTCCGGGGGTAGGCATCATGACAGCACTCCCCCCCAATGCCCCTCCCAAGATCGTTCCTTCTGGAGGTTTCGGTTTGTTTGGGAAATTCCGATGGAACCTTTTTACCAGCCGAGGTGCATGTACGTGATCACTGGGTTCCCAAGACCTTTCCTGAGGCCCGTACCCTTTCCAATCAATTAGATAGAAAAGCTTTGATTTTAAGATTTTGGAATCCAAAATGTTCTTTACTTCGAATTCTGGCTCTCCATCTATCAGGATTGGGTCTGGTGGCTTTATTAATCTGGTTCCTGGTTGTACTGGTTTCAAAAGTGACACATGAAAAACGCGGTGAATCCGCATGTTGGCTGGTAGATCGAGCTTGACTGCTACTGGGTTAATTATAGCTTTGATTGAGTAAGGGCCTAAATACCTTGGATTAAAAGTTCGAGGTCCCTTGAGCGATAAGTGTTTGGTAGCCAACCATACTTGATCCCCAATTTGGTACAGAGGCGCCTCCTTTCGATGTAGATCTGCATTCTTTTTGTATTTCTCTTTCGCATGTTGCAAATGTGCAGTTGCATCCTTGAAGGCTTGAGTTATCGTAGAATGCAAATGATCCACTGCGGGCATTTCAAGGCTCGAAGGTGAGTCCAAGTCTGAAGTACGAGGGTGATGTCCATATAGGGTAAAAAAGGGGCTTTGACCCGTTCCAGAGTGTATCGAGTTATTATAAGCATATTCAGCCACCCACAGAATATCCTTCCAATTACCCTCCGATTGGTGCAACATACATCGTAGAAATTGTTCAAGGGTCTGGTTCGTTCTCTCCGTCTGACCATCGGTCTGTGGGTGGTGGCTGGTCGAGAGTCTTACGTCGATTTGTGCCAGCTGACAACACTTTTTCCAAAAATGAGAAATAAACTGGCTTCCCCGATCGGAGACTAGTATGGACGGGAATCCATGCAAACGGATGATATTCTTGAGGAATTCCTTGGCAAGAACAAAGGCTGAAGGTAATCCTTTCAACGGAATAAAGTGGGCCATTTTGGAAAATAAATCCACCACGACCAGAATAGTATTGTAACCATTACAAGAGGGCAGGTCCGTGATAAAATCTAGTGA
This sequence comes from Ambystoma mexicanum, assembly GCF_040938575.1. Lineage (NCBI taxonomy): Eukaryota > Metazoa > Chordata > Amphibia > Caudata > Ambystomatidae > Ambystoma > Ambystoma mexicanum. Next base: position 1,175,168,140 of record NC_090928.1, on the reverse strand, counting down.
CAGGGTGTGCCAAGGTGCTGGTGGAATGTCTAAGGGCTGAAGAAGACCGGCGGGTCTTGTCTTTTGACCTTTGTTTTGGGCACAAACTCCACAGGACATCACGAAAGATTTAATATCCTTTCGCCAGGGAGGCCACCAGAATTGTCGTCTAACCTTTTCCTCAGTTTTGGCAATGCCAGGATGTCCTTCTATCAGGGTGTCATGATGACGGGAAATAACCAGTTCTTGCAATTCCTTTTCTGGCAAAAATAAGCGTCCTTGGAAGTAAGGTAAGCCATCCTTGACTGAAAAGTTAGACCCCTTTTTGATCCAATCCTGCAAGGCTGCAGAGTCCAGGACTTGTTTTACTCGTGCTTGAATGTCTTCAAGGGTTTGTAAAGTGGTTACTCCCAAAATTCTTTGTTCAGGAATTATCGGCACAGGTTCTGAGTTTGTGTCTATTTCTTCCATTCCAATTCGGGATAGAGCGTCCGCCTTACCATTCTTAGAACCGGGGCGGTAGGTGATTACAAAATCAAACTCAGCAAAGACAAAGCCCATCGGAGCTGTCGAGACGATTGGGCCTTGGCAGTTTTTAAATATTGTAAATTTCGGTGATCAGTGATCACGGTGATGGTATGCCGGGCGCCGAGGAGATAATGCCGCCAAGCCTTAAAGGCGGACTTAATGGCTAATAGTTCCTTATCGGTAATCGCATAATTTATCTCCGGCGGTGAGAACTTTCTGGACCAAAATGCTACGGGGTGCAGTTGGTTGGTTTCAGGGTCTCTCTGAGACAGGACAGCTCCCATGGCTAAGCTGGACGCGTCGGTTTCGACTATATATGGGAGATCAGGACGCGGGTGCTTCAAAATAGGTGCGGACGTGAACTTAGCTTTCAACTCCTGAAAGGCCTGTTCGGCTTCCTCGGTCCATTCAAAACGTTTATTTTTTCGCAAGAGTGCAGTGATGGGTTGCACCACACGTGAAAACTCCGGGATAAACCTGCGATAAAAGTTGGCAAAACCAAGCATGCTTTGGACACCTTTCACTGAACTAGGTGATGGCCATTTGAGGATGGCATCCACTTTCCGTGAATCCATTCGGACCCCTTTAGGTGTCAGGATGAATCCGAGAAACTCAACCTCGGTGGTATGGAAAACACATTTTTCCAGCTTGGCAAACAGTTTGTGCTGGCGCAGTTTCTCTAGGACGGCCCTGACATGTTTTCTGTGATCAGATTCCAAAGAGGAGTACACAAGAATGTCATCGATATACACGATAACACAGACATCGATGAGTTCCCAAAGGACATCATTCATGAAGAATTGGAAGGCAGCAGGCGCGTTGCACAACCCGAAAGGCATCACCTGGTATTCGAATAGTCCATATTTTGTACGGAAGGCCGTTTTCCATTCGTCGCCTTCTTTTACTCGTACCAGATGATAAGCCCCCCGGAGATCTAACTTGGCGTACACGCAAGCGTCCTTCACCTGGTCAAGGAGTTCAGGGATCAGAGGCAGAGGGTAACGATTTTTAACAGTTATCTTGTTCAATACGCGTTAATCGATACAAGTCCTAAGGTCGCCCTCTTTTTTAGGCACGAAGAACAAAGCTGAAGATGCCGGGGACTTTGACGGGCGAATGAAACCATTGGCGAGGTATTGATCTAAATATTGTCTCAAATGCAGATTCTCAGGTTCAGTAAGGGCAATCGTACGATCTGTGGGGCGGTAACGTGTTGGCCTGTTCCTTTTGGAAGACGTCCTGAGAGTCTTGGTACTCTGGAGGTAGTTGCACGGGGACAGAGGTTACTGATGCTAGATTAATCTTTGGATTTTCTGGGTAGCAGGTTTTTGCACAATCCGGGAAGGTTATTCTCTTCGCTCGCCAATCAATTCGAGGATTATGTGTCTCTAACAAAGGGAGTCCGAGAATAAGCTGAAACTGTGGATCCTTGATCACATCAAACACAACTGCCTCCCGATGGCCATCCGGACCTACAAGTGTCACCTCAGCTGTGGAATGTGTTACCGGTCCAGAGGCAATTTCGGTTCTATCTACAGTGGTGATGTCATCTTTGCTGGTTTTAGGACGCAGAGGGAGGTTTATCCTAGAGACCAATTCTCGATCCACATAGTTTCCTATAGCCCCGCTATCGATGTATGCCTTTATAGCATGCAACTGTTTTGGCTGTTCCGGATCTATGAGGACCATTGGCACAATGAAATGCGAGGTCTGAGAGTTAGTTTTCAAGCTTGGCAAGCGGACCCCTACGCTTGCCGGGCGTGGTCGTTTCCCGATACAGAGTTTCCATGGATTTTATCAGCGGCTCCTACCACCTTCTTGGGCGGTTTAACCGGGCAATCTCGTAGAAAGTGTCCTAAGGACCCACAATAAAGGCATAATTGCATCTGTCGTCTTCTTTCCCGTTCTTTTTGAGTTAGGGGTCCTTTAACTCCTCCGATTTGCATAAGCTCCGAGGCATCAGCCCCCTTGGGGTTAGCGTGGGTTTTGGCCCACACCCTGGTTTCAAACTTGGACCGATCTGCTTTTCTGTTTTGCCGCCTGTGATCCAACTGGACCACTAAGTCTATATATTCAGTGCATTCTTGGGGCGGATTTACAACTTGTGCCAGGACATCTTTAAGTTCTCCGCGTAGACCTCGATAGAATAACGTGATTCTTTTATCCTCTGGCCAACCAGTTTCCACAAGTAGTCTATTGAAGGTTGCAATGTAGAATAGAAGGTCTTGATTGCCCTGTCGCAGAGATAGAAGTTCGTCATCCAGAGCCTGTCCCTGGGAATGTCGAGCAAATAACCTTTCCATGCTTGTTTGAAATCCTTGAAAATCACGAAGAATCGGGTCATCTTGAGTTACCAGTGGGACTGACCAATCGGCAGCACAGCCGCTGAGATATGACAACACAAAGGCTACCTTGGTCTGATCATTAGGGAAGGCCCCGGGTCTGCATAGGAAGTGCAAACGACACTGATTCATGAATACGGCGAATCGTTTGGGGTCCCCAGCAAAGCGTTCGGTTGGGGCCAGCGGCATGTTTGCAGGTAGATTAATCAGCACAGGGTTACTGGAAACCACAGGAGTGGGGTTTACCCCGGAACCGGGTAAAGGAGTTTGTCCAGCTTGACCTTGCAAAAGCTGTCTAGCCAGGTCATCAGTCCTTTCCCTTGTTACAATCACTTCTCTTCTGAGGGCTTTAGTCTCTTGATGAGCGGTGTGTACCTCGGCCCGTAATTCCCCCAGTAGTTGGGCCAGTTGGTCAGTCTCAGAAGTTTCCATAGAGCCTGGGTGGGCATTTGTAGGGAGGCTTCGCGTTCTGTAACGCCCACCTGGTTCCCACGGGGGCGCTGATCTAGTCTGGATTGCTGCAGCCTCTTCTAGCGTGATGCGCAGGACCCGGAACACCGATTGGGCAGGACCTCCAAATCGTGCTTCCTTGGCCCGTAAGGAATATCCTTCTGCAGATGAGAAAGGGGATTAACAGTCTGCAGAATGGTGTGCTAGCTCCCCCCTTCCCCCTCCATTCCTCTCTATTCCTCCAAACCCGGTTTAAGCTCACCTTATGGTTTGGAAGGTTGAACTCTCCATCCTGCTTCTGGTGCAGGGGCGCGCGTTCGTCCAGTTACTTCACTGGTTTTCAGAATGGCGCTGGCAAAATCCACTTGACTTTCCTGAGCGATGCGCCGTAAGTATGAAAGTTCAAAGTTCAAGTGAGGCCCCCTTTATGCTGTCTTTTTCACCTGTGATCTGTCCTTTATTTCACGTGCAGAATGAAGGCGATGCGTCGAGGGGTTAACCTGCCGAGGTGAGTAGTAATGAGGGCGATCCCTCTAGATGTCCTTATCATTCCTCTGAAATGTCTCTAGTCCTTTCCCCATAGGGGCCGGGGTACGGTACCTGCCAACGGGGCGGCGCCAACCCGAAATGTGGAAGAAAAGCCGGTAAGTATTATGGCTGTTAATCAGGCTTTCCTTCTGTGTGTCCTTCTGCTCACCTTTTGTTTCTTCCTCTCTCCCCTAGGTGCAGAGATGTGGCGTCCGATGCTGACAGACGCGATGGAGCCGGGACATGTCTCGAGGACAGGACAGGTGAGTGAAGCGTGGCGCTGCAGCGAGCAACACGATGCTTTTAAATTGAAGTCTTCCTTCAGGGATGCTGGCGAGAAGATTCCGGATGCAGGTAAGAAGCTTGAAATAATCCTTGGTTTACACCTTTCTCTTCTCTTCCTTCCTTGCAGGTCTTCCAGGTTCAAGACGGGCGTGGCTGTAGTCCAGGAGCAGGAGCAGACACGGTGAGCGTTAAGCTGCAGAAAGCAGAACAACGCGAAGCATGAGCTGCTGTCTGGGCGTGGCTTAATTAGCCTCCAAAGAAGTCCCATGTATGTATCCTTTCCCAACTCGGTATGTATCCTTCCCTTGCCACGCCCGAGTGAAAAAATAGTCCCTTTCAGGTCTCAGGGAGGCCTGAAGCGTGCAGCATGGTCTGCATCATGTAAGTGCACAAAACACCTCCCTTTATGAGCCTGGCACCTATGGCGCCAGGACTGATGTCCAACATGAGCCTGGCACCAAAGGCGCCAGGACTGAGTCCAAAGAGTCCCTATAAGGGGCCGCTGGGCTTTTACCCGAGGGCATGATGCCTGCTTCCGGGGGTGCTGGGCCTGGCCTGATACTCCGGGGGTACGCATCATGACAATCAGCCTCCTGAGACAGCTGGAAACTTCAAAGGCCCGCTGGTTAGTTAAAACTCTTAACCACCTGCTGTTCCCAGAGACAATCTGATTGCATTAACAGGCCAAGAGGCTGGGAAACCTTCTCACCTCAGAGACCCACACAACAGCCCAGGAAATCACAGGTTTCTGTTAATCAAATGCAGAGTGGCCCCCTGGTCTGTTGACCTCAGCCTGCTGGTCCCAACACAATAGACCCTTGCAATTGAATGGGGTATGTTGATTTTCAGTGTGGACTGTAAACAGAGCCCTGCCTGGAAGGAGAGCCATGTGTTTCCTGACTCCCAAGTTTCTGGGGGCGGACCCAGACACTTTTGTGGAATCATATTGCAGCAAATATATGTTTAAGTTAAATGCTTCTAAAATATTGTATTGAGCTCACAAAAATGTGCAATTTGGAGAACCTTAATCTAAGAAATGTTTCCACAATTCAAGACTTGATTCAACTTTGTACCATGTTCTGAGGCAAAACCCCGCTATTTATTGATATTACAGACACTGGGTTTATGCTAGAGACCTAGTAAATTACTGGAATGTGTGTAGAAGGAGGGTGTACATTTGTGTAATTTTTGATACAGATTTAACATTGGTAAACCAACTAAAAACGAAAATAAGTTGTCATTTTTTAATGCAAGCCCCCAGGAAGATCAGAGGTGGGCCAGAATGTACCTTACGTAATCTGTAATATATACATGTAATGTCAAACAACTGTGTATCTGGGAAATATGTGTAGTTATGAAAAATGATTTCTAAAGTAAAGGGGCGTTCTTCAATAGATCATAAATGGCTGACATCACTCTGACACTCCATTTCCTTCCCCCAATCAAGGAAGAGAGGAGGAACTGGCCAATGATAAGTTGAGAAGGTTGGGCATGCAGAATTAGCCGACCCACCCACTTTCTAAACACATAAAAAGAGCCACTGGAAGCCAGATAGGACTTTTCTTTTTCACTTTCTGCAGAGAATTTTGACAGACAACTCCACATCCTGATTTCAGACTTCACATCCAGAAACTCCAAGAACTCTAGAACCCAACAGCTGAACTCCTATCAGCAGGCCTTCAAAACCTAGCAACCAAACCAAACTATTCAGACAGCCGGGCTGAGCTGTCTGATTCTGGCTAAAACCCTGGGCCAGAAACAGCCAGAAAGCAGAGCTGTACCCGGAACCAGAGACCAGACCGCCGTGCAGTGCCAAGAACCTTTGTCAGAACCAGAGATCCAGACCGCTGTGCAACGCCGCTAGCAGAGCTGACCCAGATCGCTGTGAGCAGAACCAGGCAGAGATCGTCCGTGGCGAGAGAACCGCCAGGAGTCCAGTCCAACCGGTTGACCCAATCTGTGACGAAGTCACATTCCTGTCCAAAATCTAGTGTGAGTACCCAGCTAGCACTGTGCCAAAACCAATCTCTTAGTTTAAAATAATCTAATCCAACCTATTTTAACCTATTTAGAACTGCCTCCTAGAATTGTGTCATTCTGTCATCTTTAAACCTGAAAACTGTCATCTGTCATTCTGAGCTTTAAAATTTCAAATCCGAAAAACTACCTTTACTAAATCGGCCGTATCTCCGGCCGATTAAGTAAAAGTAGAGGCCGTGTAGAGTGTGAAGAGGAAAGGACCAAGTACAAACCCGTGAAGGATCACTACAAGCAAGGAGAGGCAGAGAGTGGTGTAGTGTGTGAAGAAGAGAGGCGTGAGTACTCACCCGTGAAGGAATTCTAGAAGTAAGGAGAGGCGGAGTGGTGTAGCGCATGAAGAGGAGAAGACCGAGTGCACACCTGTGAAGGACTTCTAGATGGAACCCAAGAGAGACAGTGGTGACAGTGTGTTGAGGAAAGGACCGAGAACACACCTGTGAAGGACTTCTAGAAGCAAGGAGAGACAGAGTGGTGTAGTACTTGAAGAGGAAAGGACTGAGAACACACCTGTGAAGGACTTCCAGAAGCAAGGAGAGACAGAGAGTAGTGTAGTACTTGAAGAGGAGAGGACTGAGAAAACACCCGTGAAGGACTTCCAGAAGCAAGGAGAGACAGAGAGTAGTGTAGTACTTGAAGAGGAGAGGACTGAGAACACACCTGTGAAGGACATCTAGAAGCAAGGAGAGACAGAGAGTGGTGTAGTACTTGAAGAGGAGAGGACTGAGAACACACCTGTGAAGGACTTCCAGAATCAAGGAGAGACAGAGAGTAGTGTAGTACTTGAAGAGGAGAGGACTGAGAACACACCTGTGAAGGACTTCCAGAAGCAAGGAGAGACAGAGAGTAGTGTAGTACTTGAAGAGGAGAGGACTGAGAACACACCTGTGAAGGGCTTCGAGAAGCAAGTCGAGACAGAGAGCGGTGTAGTACTTGAAGAGGAGAGGACTGAGAACCCACCTGTGAAGGACTTCCAGAAGCAAGGAGAGACAGAGAGTAGTGTAGTACTTGAAGAGGCGAGGACTGAGAACACACCTGTGAAGGACTTCTAGAAGCAAGGAGAGACAGAGAGTGAAGCAGTGCTTGAAGAGGAGAGGACTGAGAACACACCCGTGAAAGACTTCTAGAAGCAAGGAGAGACAGAGAGTGGTGTAGTACTTGAAGAGGCGAGGACTAAGAACACACCTGTGAAGGACTTCCAGAAGCAAGGAGAGACAGAGAGTGGCCTAGTGTGTGAAGAGGAGAGGACCGAGTAGACACCAGCGAAGGACTCCTAGAAGCAAGGAGAGGCAGAGTGGTGTAGCGCATGAAGAGGAGAGGACCGAATGCACACCTGTGAAGGACTTCTAGAAGGAAGCAAAGAGAGACAGTGGTGTACAGTGTGTAGAGGAAAGGACCGAGAACACACCTGTGAAGGACTTCTATAAGCAAGGCGAGACAGAGAGTGGTGTAGTACTTGAAGAGGAGAGGACTGAGAACACACCTGTGAAGGACTTCCAGAAGCAAGGAGAGACAGAGAGTAGTGTAGTACTTGAAGAGGTGAGGACTGAGAACACACCTGTGAAGGACTTCTAGAAACAAGGAGAGACAGAGTAGTGTAGTACTTGAAGAGGGGAGGACTGAGAACACACCTGTGAAGGACTTCTAGAAGCAAGGAGAGACAGAGAGTGAAGCAGTGTTTGAAGAGGAGAGGACTGAGAACACACCCGTGAAAGACTTCTAGAAGCAAGGAGAGACAGAGAGTGGTGTAGTGCTTGTAGAGGGGAGGACCGAGTACACACCTGTTAAGGACTCCTAGCGGCAAGGAGAGACAGAGAGCGGTGTAGTGAGGGATACAGAGGGGATTGAGTACACCCCCGTGAAGGACCAGTACAAGCAAAGAGAGACAGAGAGTGGTGTACTGCTTGAAGAGGAGAGGACCGAGTGCACACCTGAAAAGGACTCCTAGATGCAAGGAGAGACAGAGAGTGATGGAGTGCGGGAAGAGGAGAGGAGTGAGTACCCACATGTGAAGAACTCCTAGAAGCAAGGAGAGACAGAGAGTGTTGTAGTGCAGGAAGAAGAGAGGACCAAGTACACCCCCGTGAAGGACCCCTACATGCAATTAGAGACAGAGAGTGGGCTGTGCACCTTGAGGTGCATGGGTGTCCTCAGCTGTAAGATGACTGGGGAGATGCATGGTTGAGTGAGTGTGTGAGAGGGAGTGGGGGATTCATTTGGGTAATGGTGCTCAAAGTGAGCAGCTACTGCGGGATTGAACTCCAATGCCAATTCTTTGACATCCATCACTCATAGGATTTGTAGAAGTCTTTATAATTGGCAGGTGTATGCCAAGATGTGGGCCCTGAACCTGCTGTGCCTAGAGAACCAAGTCACACCTTATGGATGAGGCTCAATGATGCTGGGACATGTCTAGGACTGCTCCAGGGCACCTGCAGAAGGGTTGTGACCTATGGGTTGAACACAAGCCTGATTCGCATGCTCTTTCCTCTTCTGCAATGACATGGCATGTGGAAGCCCATTATCTGTACTTCTACAGTTCTTTAAAAGTCGATGGACTTGGTAAGAGGTGGAGAGAGAGTTTGACAGGAAGTCCAGAGTTCATCTAGTTTGGGCACAACAGGCTCAAGTCTGATTTTGTTGTGTAGCCATTTTGAGAGGGGGAGTTAAGGATAGACAGACACAGTAAATATATTTGAGAGTGATTGGTCAAAACAGGGGGGAAAAAAACAACTGAGTGAGAAGTAGCAAAGATGAGATTAAGTGACTTGCAACGACGGTCGGTTGGCATTTACTATGGAGCAACCAGAGAATGGTGAGAGAAACCGGAATCCAGCAGGGGGTCATGCGTCTTTGTCATGGTGGGGAGAAAGAAGTCCCCCACACCTCAACTGCAGACTCATTGGGAAGTGATTTGAGTGGGCGTTCACGATCATGGAAGAAGTTGAGGTTTCCAGGGAGTTGGTAGATGGGAATTTCAGTACGAGGGGTGGCGTGGGAAGTTAGAAGTGGAGCATTGAATCATGGCAAAGGGGAGTGAGAAAAATCAGGGAAGGGGGCAGGGGTGTTGCTAGGTCTGGAAAAGACCAGGGCTACGCTGATGTTGGAACTGTTGGGACTGGGGGCTAGCTAGTCTTTTGGCTGAAGCTCCTGAGATTCTATCAGGGCTACAACCAAAAGATCAGGGGCTATAGCCCCCTTAGCCTCCCCCTAGCAACGCCCCTGGAAGGGGGAATGGGGGGGCAAATGGAAAGGGACAGTTTATCACAAGGCAAAAATCCCCACCTTTCTTGTGCGAGGGAGTGGAGCGAGTGACTCAATTTAAGCAAGTGTGGGAAAAGTGGATCTACGTCATTTCCTCGCAAGGATTTCATCCAATCTCGTTTCACCACATTTTTGTAATCTCAAATAAATGCATGGGGAGACCCCCTGCACCCCTCTTACAACCCCCACACACTGCCAACTTTCTATATGCCTAAATCCACACCCCATCTTCATATTTGTGGTAACATCTGTTTGGTGAAATGGGATTTGATGAGGCCTGACAGGAAGAGGGGACATTCCGAAAATGTGGCCCTTTGAAGGATAAGGGTGTGTGACCGAGGAGAAAGGAAAGTATACTTTACCTGTCAGGTTGCGCCGGTTTCTTCTCGCAGTGTGTAGCTATGGATGGAGGCATGGAAGGGCAAGGATTTTCCCTGTGTACGGCATTGAGTCTTGTGGGGAGAACCACAGATGGTAAAGACCAGTCTGCATGGCACCGGATTGCCACTGGAGACTCTTTCATGTTTTTGTGGCTGTGGAGGGCATTTGGTGGGCATTTTGCCACTGGAGGTTCCTGTGGCTGTGTAGAGGATTTGGTGGGCATTTTGCCACTGGAGGTTCTTTCGTGTTTTTGTGGCTGTGGAGAGCATTTGGTGGCCATTTTGCCACTGGAGGTTCTTTCGTGTTTCTGTGGCTGTGAAGAGTATTTGGTGGGCATTTTGCCACTGGAGATTCTTCCGTGTTTCTGTGGCTCTGGAGAGTAGGTGGTGGGAATTTTGCCACTGGAGGTTCTTTCGTGTTTCTGTGGCTGTGGCGAGCATTTGGTGGGCATTTTGCCACTGAAGGTTCTTTCGTGCTTCTGTGGCTGTGAAGAGGATTTGGTGGGCATTGTGCCACTGGAGGCTCTTTCGTGTTTCTGTGGCTGTGGAGAGGATTTGGTGGGCATTTTGCCACTGGAGGCTCTTTTATATTTCTGTGGCTGTGGGTAGCATTTGGTGGGCATTTTGCCACTGAAGATTATTTCGTGCTTCTGTGGCTGTGGAGAGCATTTGGTGGGCATTTTGCCACTGGGGGTTCTTTCATGTTTCTGTGGCTGTGGAGAGCATTTGGTGGGCATTTCGCCACTGGAGGTTCATTCGTGCTTATGTGGCTGTGGAGAGCATTTGGTGGGCATTTTGCCACTGGAGGTTCTTTCGTGTTTCTGTGGCTGTGGAGAGCATTTGATGGGCATTTTGCCACTGGTGTTTCTTTCGTGTTTCTGTGGCTGTGGAGAGCATTTGGTTGGTATTTTGCCACTGGAGGTTCTTTCGTGTTTCTGTGGCTGTGGAGAGGATTTGGTGGGCATTTTGCCACTGGAGGTTCTTTCGTGTTTCTGTGGCTGTGGAGAGCATTTGATGGCCATTTTACCACTGGAGGTTCTTTCGTGTTTCTGTGGCTGTGGAGAGGATTTGGTGGGCATTTTGCCACTGGAGGCTCTTTCGTGTTTCTGTGGACCTGGAGAGCATTTGGTGGGCATTTTGCCACTGGAGGTTCTTTCGTGTTTCTGTGGCTCTGGAGAGCATTTGGTGGGCATTTTGCCACTGGAGGTTCTTTCGTGTTTCTGTGGCTGTGGAGAGGATTTGGTGGGCATTTTGCCACTGGAGGTTCTTTCGTGTTTCTGTGCTTGTGGAGAGCATTTGGTGGGCATTTAGGCATTGGAGGTTCTTTCGTGTTTCTGTGGCTCTGGAGAGCATTTGGTGGGCATTTAGCCATTGGAGGTTCTTTTGTGTTTCTGTGGCCCTGGAGAGCATTTGGTGGGCATTTTGCCACTGGAGGTTCTTTCGTGTTTCTGTGGCTCTGGAGAGCATTTGGTAGGCATTTTGCCACTGGAGGTTCTTTCGTGTTTCTGTGGCTGTGGAGAGGATTTGGTGGGCATTTTGCCACTGGAGGTTCTTTTGTGTTTCTGTGCTTGTGGAGAGCATTTGGTGGGCATTTAGCCATTGGAGGTTCTTTCGTGTTTCTGTGGCTCTGGAGAGCATTTGGTGGGCATTTTGCCACTGGAGGTTCTTTCGTGTTTCTGTGGCTGTGGAGAGGATTTGGTGGGCATTTTGCCACTTGAGGTTCTTTCATGTTTCTGTGGCTCTGGAGAGCCTTTGGTGAGCATTTAAGCGCCTGAACATTAATGCTGATCTTTGAATAGGCGTTTGCAGGTAATCGAACCAAACGAGTAGCTGGACATCCCATCATTAGCCTAGCAACCTAGTTGCTATCAAGCGCTAAACCGTGCCCTTCTCCTGGGCAGCCCTCACTGGATTAAGCACCAGAATTACCATTGTCAGTGAGAGTCTGGCTGCAATGCCCACCACTCTAAGGATTTGCTGCAGCAATGTCTATGAACCAATAACTTTCCTTAACGAGAGGCTTCTCTGTGACGGGTGTTGGCTGCCATCCAATGTGATCCAACCTGTCATTCGGTTCAATGGGCAACGCTCTCTGGATGTGAACCAATCACTCTCCTTTACATCACTACCTATTGTTCAGTTGGAGCAAGCAAGACAACAGTACTTTAGGGAACTCACTTATGGAGATCTGGGCCGCAACAACACTTCTGGGGGGTTTAGCAACATGGAAATATAAGATAAGTCAAAGTGTCCATTAGCGGTTTGGCAGATGATAATAATAAAAAATAATAATAGTAATAATTGTTATTATTACTATTGTTGTTACATTTATATAGCATAAACATAGCTCAGAAGCAGTGCAGCGCTGATCAGCAGAATTAGGGTAAACATTACCAGGGAAGAGAGTTGAGGTACAAGACAGTAATGTAACGCAGTACCTCGGGTTTCCACTAAGCAACTGACACATGAGTACTGTGTTGAGTTGCAGATAGTCACTCCATGGCTGGTGAGTAGCCTTGGACTCTAGGTAATGTCAAGGTGTGGCTGTAATACCCAGGGTTTCAGCTCTTTACAGAAGTGGAGGAGGGAGTAGTCCAGATTGCTACTAGGATGGTATAGCAGAGCACCAGAGCATAGCAGGTGAATGACTGTTTCCTAGTGTTCCCCTATGAGGTCCTTATAGTCCCAGCAATGGCCCTATCGTGGGTAGGTCACAATCTGCCAGTGGTGCTTAATTAAGCCGCCATGTAAAGTGGGGTGCCTGCTGAGATAGCCTTGTAGGTGATGAAAGCCTTTTTTAAAAGGATCCTAGCTGGTAACGGTAACTGGTGCTGCTTGCGATGGCTGGGGGAGATGTGGTTGAATTGTGGGCCCTGGTGATGTGGCACGACAATGCATGGTGTGCCGCATTTAGGGGTACCAGCTGTATGTCTGGGAAACCCTAGTAATGGGGTGCTTTCACAGTCTATGTTAGAGGTTACCAGGGCCTGCACTGCCATTCAGAAGTCATACGGTGGCAGAAAGGGTCTGATCTTGTGAACTAGTGTGATATGATGCCAAGCCGTTGGGGGCATTTGTTGAACGGATAGGCTGCTATCCACAATGAATCCAAAAGATGTTGCTCAGTTGCAGGGTACATCCGACCAAGTGCACACCATCCAGCCCCCATCCAGCCACATTTGAGACATAAAGACTCATGTGTGTGTTGACTTAACAAACATTTACAATGGGGAGACTGACCAGGCATTTGCTTTTAAAGCATCGAATCAACCCTTCTGTGTCCAATGAGAATGCCAGGGTTTGCAATGACCTTTGCACAGTGCATTCACTTTGACAACCGGCATTAAAGACAATGGACGCAAGGCACGAAAGGTTTATTTAACAGGTGTGAAAATCTTCCCTTGCATGACATATAGCAGTGGACGATTCACATAGGTGCACACATAATGTCTCTCCTGCTCTCACATACTCTGCAGACTACCTCTCAGCACCCATCAACTGCAAACACTACCCTACGGCATATTGCACAATAGCGCTCACATTAGAATGCATCTATCCCCCACAGTAAAAATGTGGACTAGCTGTACACATAATTTCCCCTGCTCTCGAATACTCTCCAGGCTACCTCTCAGCACCCGAGCCGGCCTTAGGGGGAGGGGCGAGCCGGCGACCGCACCACGCCCCCCAGGGCGCCATTAGCCCCTTACACGCCAGCTTGGGGGAGTCTTTCAAGGGCTCCCCCGAACTGAAGTTGTGGGAGAAGGCGTTGCTGGCGGCCTTTTACAGTAAAATGTGCCCACTGCGATGTGTGCATTTAAATGCGCCCCTCCACCACGGGCACTTTTCACAAGAAAAGGTGCCATTAGCCCCCCACCACGCAAGCTCGCCCATCCTGGCCCCGCCCCCTTCTGCCCCGCCCCCTGTTAACCAGGGGTTCGCGGAGGGCGAGGGGGGCGCTATTTCACTTAAGGCCGGCCCTGCTCAGCACCCTCCATTACATGCACTCCTCTAGGACACTATGCACACCTCCTCTGCCATCAGAATGTAGCTATCCCCCATGTTAAACATTCGGTCTAGCTATACACATCATTTCGTCTTCTCGCATACTCTCCAGACTACATCTCTACACTCATCCACATGCCAGCACCAGGGACTTTGCCACCCGTACCTCCTTTGTATTTGGCTAAAATGAACACACGCATTCTATAACTCTGACACATTTCTCCACACCTAGACTTCTGTCTCCCAGGGGCATTCAACCTACATTGCGTTGAGACCATACCAAAAGTGTCTTTGCAAAGTGTGTTTTTGCAATGCAAAGTCACTTTGCACTGCAGTACAAAGTGACTCTGCACGGCACAAAGACACTTTGAATCAGGGTGTTTGTTGGAAGTGGAAAGTTACTTTGCACCAGTTAAAAGTCACTTTGCACATTACAAAACATTCCACGAATCAAGCCATTTGACTACAATTTCTTAAAGACCCAGCCAGCTCTCACAAATCCCGTGGGCACACACTACTTCTTCTTGGCTTGTGCGCAAGTATTGCACCGTTTAGTCCAATCATTATGCCAGCATAATAATTTGATGTATGTGTTTTATTGTATTTTTTGATGCAATACCCCAACATGGTAACACCTGTATTAAATCTCACGCAAATTGCTCATTTTGAGCAGGTGAAAACATATGCTGCATACTGAACGCTGTCACTCGGACTGAGCCTGGGGAAGCGTAAGAGTCTTAGAAACATGCTGCCCTTGGTTTGTGCCCCTTCCTCCCTCCGTGAGTATGGCCTGAACAATATATCTTCTACATGTGCTTATTTTTGCCCACTTTGTGTACATCTCCTGGCCTAATCTCTGTGCCTCCCGATTTCCATGTGCTGTGTGTTGTTCATTTCTTGGTTAATAAAAATATTCAAAAAAAAAAGAAAAAAAGAAAGAGCAAAAAAAAAAGAAACACGCTGCCTTTTGCCCAGTTCCTGTTTTTCAGCTTGTCCCTGGAGGCATGTGATCAAGGAAGTCGCCCAGTCTATCAGTCGCACGCTTTACATGTGCTGAAAATTTCCTTCAGGATGACTGCCAAATCTAGTGAACCTTGACACACATGGCACGACAATTTAACACATGCCAAGCGGCAAGCAACAAAGGTCAACAAAGATTGCCCCACACAGTGGCTGCTTGGGTTTAAAAGGATTTTAGCATGGCATACCCAGGGAGGGGGATAGGCTCCTTTTGAGAGGGTGTCTTTGGAAGGTCTCTTTTCATCCTGGCCTATCAGGCATGACTCACAAATGTCCTCTACAGCTTCTGAATTACTTGACAGAAGAAGAGCTGATCTTTTGTATGTAAAGCTGAACGTATGTGTGCGTGTATGTGTGTCCGGCTATACAAATCCACACCGTTGATCCCACGACTAACAAATTTTGCATGTATTCCTCATTTGTCTGGGGCAAGATTGTAGTCTAAGTTTGGATGCAAAAATCTTATATGCAAAACAATTTTTGGATGTGTGTGTGTGTGTGTATGTTTTGTCCGGCTATACAAACCCACACCGTTGATCCTACTGCTACCAAATTTTGCATGTATTCCTCATTTGTCTGGGGCAAGATTGTAGTCTAAGTTTGGATGTAGACAATTCACTCCATAGACGCCTCATTTACTGATGCTCACCCGATTCACTATAGTAGGTACTAGAAGGAGGCAGAATATGGAAAAGTGTCTGAAGCAAAATATTCGATGTGTTGGTTAATCCTTTGAAATGCATTACTACTGTATACAGTTCGAAAGTGTTTATTAAAACATTTTTAAAGGGAATTAAAATAAAAATTAACATTTTTTTATCATCCCACTCCATATATGGGTAATGGCAAGGTTGTGGTTTACTTAAGTTCATTGACAAGAAGAGAGCACAGTCAATCAATCTTTCTTGGAAATGTTCTCAAATGTGCTGAAGCCATTAAGTGACTGAAACATGCCGTACAAAAAACAAACAACACTTGTAAAAGCTCCATCTGATGCAAAGCAAATTTCAATACCAAGAGCTTCTGAAACACAACAAACTGCAGCATGACTTGCCGACCAGAGGACACAAGGAACTGTCTCCAGGGCAAATGAGACACCAGAGCAAACTGAAGCAAGACTTGATGACATGAGAAGAGCAACATCCTCCAGGGCACATGAGACACCAGAGCAAACTGAAGCAAGACTTACCGTCAAGAGGGCAAGAGCAACATCCAACAGGGCACACGAGACACCACTCGATGAGGACATGGGCAGCACCGGATACCCCAGCTAATAATAAATAACTGGACAACCATTGGGCATGTGGGGGAAGGCTATGGGGAGCATTTGAAAAGAAATGCAAATTGCAGGCACGGGGACATGAACTGTGAGAGTGAAAATCTCAAGAGAAAAACCAGGAGAAATCGCCTTCACTCTTCAATTTTCTGTCCATCTTGTGTGAAAAGTCAAGGCCACCTTCATATTACTCTTTGCAGATAGTGTTTACCAATGAATTCCCATGGAATCCGCCTGCTCCATAGCAGGTGCTAAATGGAGGCGGATTCCACAGGAATCCATTTATGTCACAGCTGCATAGAAATATAGAAATATCAGGCAGGAGTAAAACAAAGCACACTTTCCAGACAGAGGAGGAAATGTGGCTGAGGTGTAAACTCTGATTCCTGCCCCCTCTCCACACACTATGCTGGTCTGGAGCAGGAAATGGTGGCACAAAAAATCATTACACCTCCATTTCCTGCACCAAGGATTAGAAAATGACTCTGTCTGAATCGTGTGCTCTGTGACAAAATGTAATAAGTTCCGCAGGGTCGCTCCTGTGCCCTTTCTCCCACAATTGGCGGAGGTGGATGCAGAAACCAAGGTAGGCAGCACAGTAGGCCTGCAGCATCATAGAACAGTTCTCTCACCTGTCAGGGTGGGCTTTCACTTTTGAGAGTGAAAGAGGTTGCAGACACGAGTTGCTGCCATCACAGACTCCACCCATGCGTGCATGGGGCTGGCAAGCCACACCTCAATGAAGTTTTTAGAGTTGAGCAAAGCTCTACATCCCTGGATGCACTCAGTGCATGGTTCTAACCACTGGCGTGGGAGGGGGGGGTCAGGCGCCAATGTCCTGGGAGTGCATTACGGAGTGCTCTGCTGAGTGCTGTTTTGCTGGAGGACTTGTTACTTGCTACATTGGATGATATCTGGTTTTTTTTCCTCGCATATCCAAAGAAAACTCTGGCAGCTTTGCCATCGGTGCTCAGCTCCTCCCCCAATTTCAACTTCTGCTATTAATCACGGGAGCGCGCGCATTTGCGTGTGCGCTTTCCGGAGTGCTCTGCTGAGTGCTGCTTTGCTGGAGTATTTGCTACTTGCTACATTTCCTGCTGGACGGTACGATCTTCAATTGGATGTTGCCTCAACCATTATTCTTTACAGACTTGCAGAACTTTCATCTAACTTGGTTCTCTTCCTTACATGGTAGAAATCTGCAGTTTTTCTGCATTTTCAATGAAAGCGCTGCCAGCTTTGCTATCAGTGCACAGCTCTTCCCCTATTTCAATGCCATCTATAAAATACGGAAGCATGCGTATTTGCGCACCCGCACTGCAGAGTGCTCTGTTGAGTGCTGTTTTGCTGTTTGGCTGGTGATTGGTGAGTGTTTCTACACTCTCGCTTCATCTACTTTCTTTTAATTCATTTCTTTTTTTCTGTTTTGACTACGTTCACGTACTGGATGGTCCCTATCTTTATTCATACAGCGTGCCTTCATGTCTGGCATATGCTCCTTAAAATCAGCGATGCCCACAACGAAGGACATTCGTAAACATCTGAACCAACCAAAACGCACCCCTTATTGGGTTGCTCAAACTCTCCCTCTCCCCCGAGCTAGTGGCTCTTCCTTCGACCTCCATTGCAGTCATTAACTCTGACATTCGAGGGTTCTGTACCACGGACTACACCAGTAAAGTAGTTAACAAGCCTGCAGCTGGTACTTCTGCTTCCAAAGAAACAACCCACCTCCTATTGAACCCCCGTGTGTTAATTCACCGCTAATTGACCTGTCCACTCCACCGGACTCCATATTAGCAGCAGGGCTCAGTTTGTCCTTTACGAACTTGTCTTCAACTTCCGCCTTAGCATGTCAACAAGCTATGCAATCTCCACCCGCTGAAGGTCCAATTGCAATGAGTGATGACGCTCCCACTGAAACTCTAACTGTAGCTCAAGTGGACAATGCCTGCTGCCATGATCCACTTCCACAGAACATGGTGCCGATCCAAGTAACCAAGAAAGTACTGACCACCACACAGTCATTGCCTCTCCCATTGATTTAACTGACAATATCTCTTCTTTGCCTATTTCACTACACACTGCTTTCTCTTCCCTCCCTAAACCTTGCCCTACTAGCTTGTTTCAATCACCCATCATGTTTGCTAACCCTACCCAGGATTCTTCTGTTCTTTCTCTTTCCTTTGTCAATCCCACACCTCCCATTCTCCCATCAACCTATTTCCCCTCATATTTCGACTGCGCCACTTATAGAATTGATGCTTAGTGCCATGAATACTGTCCTTTTATCATTAACTAAACTGTTTGAGAGCTAAGATGCCAAAGTCACTACGCAAACCTCTTTAATGTGGCAGCTCTTGGGTCGTGCTGCTCATAAATCCCAAGTTATCTCTACCCAAAGGCAGTCTGACCAACACGTGTCTCCTGATCACAACTCAAATGCGTTGCGTAACAGGGGCCTCATCCTCTGAGGAAACGTTACTCTCTTTGTCTAATGCAAATGACTCAGTCACTATTATCCCTAACACGTAACCGTCTGCTGTTCCCACTGCTTCCCGGCTCCTGGCTAAGCCAACATTTACCATTTTTACCAAATCAAAAAAAGGTGTGAAGCCTCAGGAGACCCTGAAAAAAACAAAGAACATGAAACGTCCTTTGACTTCAGCGCGATCAAGTTCGCAACACTTTATGCACCCTCTGACCTTGCTGTTAAAAGAAAACAAAAATAGCCAAGAATGCCATTACCAAAAAATATGCCACGTTAGCACAGGCCAAGAGAGTATCGCAAAATAAACTTGTTAATCCAATTCTTCCTCCAACTACGACCGAGTATCTACAATATCCGACTATGACCGACTATCTACAATATCCAACTACGACCGACTATCTAATGATGATCTATTGCAAGAAGCAGAACTTCTTGACAAAAAGAGTACAGAGACCACGTTGTGCTCGCTTTCAGCCCAGCCCGCTATCCCCGCAGACCCGATCCATGATCCTTTGCATTCTTGCAACAATGATCTCCTAATGTTAGAAGAAAGGCACGACGAAATCGCCAAATCGGTTGCTCTATTTGCCACCTTGCCGCAAATACAGACTAGGCATAATAAACCAATTCAGAGCATGTGCAGCTCGCAAAAACATGACCACATGCTTTGCCAACTCATTCTAGAACTTTGATGCCATTCACTGAGTCTGTACTTTGGTCTCAGGCCTCGTTAACAGGCAATGACACCACTACCCGGTTAGTGAGGACAGCGCGAGAACCAGTATCTAATCGTAAAGAAGTTCCTCCTTATGCTATTATAAACTAATTCTTCAGTGTAGAGGTGGCACCTTTGCATCCTATGATTTAAACAGAACTAGCGTATTGAAAATCTTTAGTGATGTTCTAATGCTAGAAGATCTCTTCTCTTCGGACATAGTGCAGGTAGAGTTCCTACATGACCATGATTTGTCATTAGCAAGACTCTGGATTCAATCTGCATAGTGCTTAACGCTATTTGGCAAGCTAGAGCGCAATTATTTCAGTTGGGCTTCATTCTCTCTCAAGATCGGTCCCTGTCCAAACCTACGATGTCCGCAACACTAAGCGATACAGACTCCATGAATCATGATGACCTTGCATCTCTGCCTTTAAAAGTAACTTGTACTTGAGGAGCCTTTGAGACTCTTCGGGAGTTAGAAACTGCAACCACATTAAAATGCTCCTTACAATTGCATCACTCGAGTCATAATTAGCAACTCAAGTTGCGTGAAGCGCACGTTTGCAAATTTGCTAGTTGGAACACCAGTGCCTTCAAACACCTTTCATCCACTTCCTCCAATCCTCTGTCTAACTATGACATGATTGCCCTTCAGGAAGTGTGGCTAACTGAAACCCCAATCTGGTGCAACTATGCTGTCAAGCTAGCCCCCTCTCCCTTCCCCCAGGCACTTGCCCTTTCCCCCCTCCCCTGCACTTGCGCGATCTGAATGACTCCTGGCCTAGTAGGATCGTTGTCTGTTTCCCACTGTTTTCCCCTCCCTTGCCTCGTCGTGCCCTGAAACACTTGTGTATGGGCGCGTTATATATGCCATTTCATATCATATCATATTGCCTGCGAAGGCAGCTGCCCAAGGTAGACCTATGGCCGGTCTATTAGTTGCTGTGAAAACTGCTATAGGCCTTCGGCTAGAACCACGCGCTTGCCCGAATATGTTTACTCAATTAGAAAAATCAAGACGCCTTCGGAAGTGCTTACTCTTATTAACCTATATTGGACTCATTTGAGCGTGGATCCAGCCACATTTGTACAAGACCTGAAGTATATATTAGACCTGATCACCAATGAATGTTCATTAAAACATCCCATTTTAGCTGGTGATCGCAATATACACTGTTTGACTAAGAGCACCTCTCGAAAAACAGCTCTTGTGCAGTGTTGGTCCTTGTTAATGAAGGCCAGAACATTAATAATGCTCAACAGAGCGGTGCAGGGTGACATTCCACCTCAGAACACCTGGAAAAGAGACCACCAGTCAGCAATTATCGACTGCATCTATACAGATCAAGACATGTTTGCAATTATCGATCACTTCCAGGTCATACCCCAGAAATATAGTGATCATGAACTTCTGTCAATAACTTGGACCTGGACCATTCCTTCCCCCCAGTTGCAATTGTACAAACCTACCCTCACACTTTCGGGGGGTCAGAATCGATTCAGATGGTCCCCAGAATCACTCAGACAATTAAACACCACACTTATATTGGATCATCGAGGTACACTAGGGCTAGAATCTATATACTCTAATGATATTTATGTAGCTGCCTTACAAATGTCTAAAACGCACTTGCCTTCTTCCTCTAAAATCTTGCCAGCCTCCCGCTTGAAATCAGACTCTCAAGACTGAGACAAGTGAAAACAAAATATATAAATTGGATTAAATCGCATAAAGCCCTGATTATGCAAAACGATGCTGAACAGATGTTAGAAGCATTAGCTTCCAAAAGTTCTGCTCTAATGGGCCTTACTAAATCGCACGAATCACATCACCCAAGTTCCGATGCAAATTAATGCGGTGCCAGAAGATGTGTGGGAGCACTATTACCACTCTCTGTATGCCCCTGCCCCGGATGGTCAACCAACTTTGGTGCAAACACCATCAAGTGACATTACCATCTCCTTTAGTCTAGAAGACATTGTTTGCTATATCTCTAAACGAAGTTCCTCCAGAGGGCCAGGACCAAATGGAGTTAGTTATGCCATGTTCAAATCACATCCCGACGCCTGGGCGATAGTTCTCTTTAATAGTTCACTCGTATTGTACGACAACACCAAATTCTGCCCTCATGGTGTAAATCAATTATCGTTCTGATCTTCAAAAAAGGGAATCGTCCATCACCAGAGAATTACTGCTGTACAGCCTTATTAGACGCTCCAGGTAAACTTGCTGCATTATTAATCCTGAGAGATTTCAATCCCCCCTCCCTTTAGATGACCCCTTTCAAATGGGTTATGTTCCGGGACTAGGCTCAGTGGTTAACCATTCAATCATCAATGCTATAAAAAAGCACGAGCATGTTTGCAGTGCACCACTATGTACCATATTGGACGCCAAAGAACTAACCCCAGCGTTTGAATGTAAGATGATGAGTTCTCGGTATAAACGTGCGTATGGGAGCGCCATTTTGGAATGGTTTTGACAGAGATATCAGTCAGTCAGTAAAAAGTTAACTTGGCATCAGCCATATAAGTGTAAAACACGATATAAAACAATCGCAATCCATGTCAAGACACAAATATTTATAGGTTAGACACATTATCATACATTAAAATAACATGATATAGCTAATTCAAAATGTTCATTGATGGATCCCGCTGTACACGCCAGGCCAAACATCTC
Organism: Ambystoma mexicanum; assembly: GCF_040938575.1. Lineage (NCBI taxonomy): Eukaryota > Metazoa > Chordata > Amphibia > Caudata > Ambystomatidae > Ambystoma > Ambystoma mexicanum. Next base: position 1,175,146,157 of record NC_090928.1, on the reverse strand, counting down.
CTGCATTGCTGCGTGACAAGTTTAACATTACAGAATCATGACAAAATCTAACTATTGAATCTGTTGTAAACAAAAATCCTGCAAAATAAAATGCAAATACAAGGTACCATATCATCCAACCTAACGGCTACTTCTACTAGTGAATCACACCTGCTGACAATTATATAGCTATAGTAGTATGTTAAGATGTTTCCTTGACACCAACAGGGACCTGTACAGAATTGTTAAGGCTGATTGCACTTGAGGAGGTTTGCTCGAACAGTCCACGGCCTACACAAGTATACAGATATAGTGCAAGTTACTAAGGGCCGATTCATGGATATATTTGCATTGAAATCAGGGATTTGTGTGCCAATCCACACGCAAATCCCTGTTCAGCGATGAATGGAACCGAAGGGTAACATATTTCTGAATCAGTAGACACAGTCTAATAGACTGGAAAGCTGTGCTAAGAGCAGGGTGAATTTCTAGATGTGACAATAGGACCCTTGCGTTTATTTTCTCTGTCACGTCAAGGAGGGAAATGGGCCTATAATTCTTGGGGTTCCTTCCTACCTCCTTTCTCGTAGAGGGGAAAAATAATCGCCTTTTGCCATGCAATAGGTGTCACGCTTGATACCGAGATCACATTGAACAGGCAATAAAATAGGGGAGTCCAACGTTAGGTCTGCACTTAAATAAGTCTACCATAAAATGAAATCTAGGGCTGGTGCTTTTCACAGCTTTTACTGTTTTATGACCCTCCTAATTTCTTCTATTGAGAAGTTAAGTGCGGGGAAGTCCCTATCAAGTATCAATTGGGGAACAATACCCACAATAGATCTAACCCCCACGGATGCTGAATGCTATATCGAAAAATTGATAATCCATGGGCCTCATTACACGGACGGTGGTAACCATGGTGAAATGGCGGAATTACCGCACTATTCGAAGGTGTGTGGGGGCGGTAATTCCCCATTCACCATGGCCCTTCCCCATTCCCATTTTTGCCCCCATAGGGCTCAATGGGAAAGGGGAAGGCGGTAATTACGGTACCGCAAATTGCGGTACCGTAATTACCTCCTAGGTCCTTTGCGGGTCTCATCCTTAACGGCTGGTAAAACCAGCCGTTAAGGTAGGGTCCCACAAAGGGACCTCGTAGTGAGGCGGTAAGGGTTTACCGGCACTGGTACCCTTACCGGTACCGGTAAACCCTTACCGCCGTCCGTGTAATGAGGCCCCATGTCTTTTCAGATATGCGCCCTTCTATCGGATATCTAAACACCAGTTCCATTTCCCCTCAAACCAAACGAGGGCAAGATTCTTATATATGCGGACCCACCCTGAACTAGCCTTAATGCAAAACATAGAAAATGTTTACCACAACTTTATATATACGTTGTAACCTACCCACCCCAACGTTTGAATTTCAGATGGTGCACCACGCGTGTACATATGGAGACGCAATCTTGGAATAGTAGTCCATTGGATATGCAAATACTAATTCCTCCTCCTCCTCTCAAACCGAAGAAAGGAAAGGATCTTATATATGTTGGTTGGGCTTCAACTATTAATACATGCTAACAAAAGAAGATAGTTACCACAGTTCTGTCAGGTACATTATGACCTATCCACCCCAACATCTTAGCCCAAAAGGTTGCGTTCATCTAAAGGTAACATAAATACATGATTTTATAGCAAAACATAATCACAACCTAATCCATGTATAAGAAAGTGCAACTTAATTTCATAACCCAAAAATGGATTACAAAACATCATCATTATTTAAAATGGCTGATGTCTTCTGTGCCATCAGTGGTATTGCAGTCCATTCAATATCCTCATTTAACCCATCTGTGTGGCTCTTAGTGAGAAAAATCAAACAGCTCCTATCTCCTCAAGGTCTGTTCCATGTCCATAGTATGTCTAATTGGTCCATCTGATGTCCTGCTCCTCATGCCTAGCTGACATAACATTATTCACTGTTGGTGCATTAACATTCCTTCTCCAGATAAGACTAAGATGCTCTCTGATTCTGATCCTGACCACTCATGAAGTCATACCTATTTCTTTTGACAAGAAACTTAGTGAAATATACAATATGCAGTTTGAAAATGCTCTCTGTTGCCACATTGTGTTCATCTCCAAATCAATTTCTACTCTTTGACGAGTGACCTTACAAACCGCACATGATCCACACGGCTATTGTCCCTTATGAGATGGAAGACCCCAAAACTCTGATAGATTTAGCTGTCTCTTCTGAAATGTTTTCCTGAAAAACAGTATGAACAACACCCAGTTACTAATTGTTCTTAGCTCTTTTATAAGCAAAAACAGGTCCTTCAAAATGACATGGTCCTTTCTGTAATAGGACATTTTGTAGAATACATTTCTTAATCCTAAATAAATGCGGATAGGTTTTCACCATGAGAATCACGTCCATATTAGTATTCTTTCACCCACCTGCTAGTAGATGTTCACTATGATTGTATCTGCTCCTTTTCCATGCCCTTTCCCGGAGTATCCTCTTGTGATCAATCTATCGATAAGATTTGTTGCTTCCAACTCATAAGCTTTGATATCATTAGTATTTCTTTTTAAGCATTCAACATTTGGTAAATTGTCATAGAAGAGTCCTCTTAGTTACTTCTATAACACCAGAGTGCGTTCAATAAGTTGGTGTCCTTTCCACAGAGGATGCACCTTTTTAAAATAAGATTGTCATTAGTGCCAGTACAAATGTAACGGCAAGAAACAAAACGAAAGAGAGAATGCACAGAGCCCATGTGTTGTACAGTTATCCGAAACAAACTCTGCAGGACAGCCAAGGGTACAGGAAGTGCACCAGGACTCACCTCAGAGGATAAGGTGCTGGAGTGCTAATTGGAAGGAAGCACAGTGTCCTTGAATTATTCCAGACCCTGAGTGAAACTAGGAGGACATGAAAAGGACCACATCCGATCTTACTATTCCCATAAGACTATGAGTAAGGACTATTTTACTGGCTGCTTTTGGGAGGTGGGCAGTATTGTATTGCAGTAGAAAGGTATTTCTCATGCTCAACTAGAGGAATGTTAGCAGTGGAGGTGATGAATGTTTTAAATGGGGGGGCATAAATGCTTTCCACAAACCAGTCAACTGCTTTCTGGTTCTAGAACAATCTAGATCAGTATTGTCCCAGTAAGAACATATCACCTTACTCGCTGTGCCTAATGTATCTCTAATATAGCCAGCATGCCACTTTAAGTGCATAATTTCATATCGGCTGTGCCGAATATAGCGTAGTACACGTTCATGCTGGCTGTGGCCAATATATGCCAGATTGTCACTGTAAGTACAGATGCATTCTTGCTATACCCAACAAATGTCAATATTCCAAATGTATACTTGTTTTCATGCTGGCTGTGCCCAATATATCCCTCCTTGCCAATGTAAACAATGCTTTCTTCCTGGCCGTGTCCAATTTATGTCAGATCTGCCACTTTAAAACATTCTTATGCTTGCTGGGCCCACTGTATGACAGTATTGCCCCTGTAAGTACACCATTGCATGCTGGCTTTGCCCAAGCTATTTCAGCAGGCCACTCTAAATACACAGTCATGCAGTGTATGCTCAATATATACCAGTATTGCCACTGCAAAGCTGGGTTTATTCTGGCTGTGTCCAATCTACGCCAGCATCCGTACTTATTTATTTATTATTATTATTATTTTTTTAATAACACACCTAATACCAAACCTGAGTTTGGTTTCTAAGCATGGATCTGGGATTCAAACCTCTGCTGCTCTACGTGGTCTCGCTTCCAAGACCAGCGCGTTGCCCCTGTGCTATCCTCTGTTCATTGTAAGATTACATGTATATGCCATCTATGTTCAATGTATGCCAGTACAGCCACTGTAACATGGTTATGCCCAATATATGAATGCATTACACTGTATGGAAACACTTTCATGCCCACTTTAGTAAATAATCCCCATATTGCCACAGTAAAAAGTGTTCATACCAGCTGTGCCTAATATATTCTGCTATTGACACTGTTAGAGCAAACATATCTGCCTGCTATACCCAACATATTGCCAGTGTTTTGTCAATCTCAGTACATGTTTTTATAATGCCGACTGTGCACTGAATATGTCTGCTGTCACTATAAAACAGACTATCATGCTATCTATGCTCAACATACACCATCATTGCCACTGCAAAATCATGTTAATTCTGGATGTGGCCACAACATGCCTGTAAGAATGCATTTTACTGCTAACCATTCCCAATGTAGGTCAGAATGGTCACTGTAAAACATTTTTATGGTTTATATATGCAGGAATTACTCTGTAAGAAAACACGTTCATGCCCCTTATGGTCAATACATCCCAGTATTGCCACAGTAAAAAGGTGTTCCTGCTGGCTGTGTCTAAAATAGGCCGATATTGCCACTTCTGGCTATGCCCAACATATGCCAGCATTTTGCCAATGTTAGTACACATTTACATGCCCTAAATATGCCATCCTGTGCCTACTGTATGTACATATTACCACTGTAAAACATTTCTGCTGGCTGCATGCACATCACTGTAAGAAAATACTGGTCTGACATGCCGGGCGGAACAGCACCCGCTCGCAGACCATGACGGATGCACCGGCACTATTCACGAATGGTGCCTGTGCATCCGGCTTCCCCATTCCCATTGTGTCCAATGGGAATCAAATGGGAATGTGGACTAATATTTACCGGCGGCCGGATATGGGCAATTACTGGGTCCGCCGGGGCTGTAATGCCCTGGTAATTGCCCATTCCCGGGCGCCGGTAAATTCATGACTCCGCAGCAGCCGTGTCAATAACTACCGGCATGGCTACCACTGAAGTCGTAACGAGGCCCTATGTCTTAATTCTCGCTGCACATCATACATGCTGGTATTGCCAATATACGAACATGTATTGCAGTTGCTGAGCTCAACATATGCTAGTATTTGTCAATTTTAGAACACATGTTCATGCTGACTGTTCCCAGTATTTGCCACCATGTCACTATAGAAATAACCTAGAGCTTGGGTCTCTAGGCTCTGCATGCATAGGGCCCACGTCTGGGCATACCCATCCATCTCGTACCGAAGGGATGTGACCTAACAGTTCAGACTGGACTATCCCTTTGGGGTGGGACCAAGCCTGATTTGCACATGGACTTCCTCCTTTTGTAATAGCCTGGCAGGCGAAGGACAGTGGTGTGGGTTGTTGCCCGGAGCAATGCCAGAGGTTAAGAATAATTCTACATCTTCCAGGCATACTTTTCTTGTTTTGATGTGCCTAATATATGCCAATATGTCACTGTGAAAGATGTTCATGCTGCCTTTGACCAATGGATTAGAGCATTGACTGAGATTCCCTCCCTGCAAACACACAGATACACATACCACACACGCACATTCAAACCCACCCACACACAATATATACACACACACCCACAATCAATTGCTCACCCATGGTAACACCATTGTTGAATCAATCTGTTGCTGAAATATCCGCCAGCGTGTACACAAGGTTTTACATTTAAGACTTATCTTGGCTAGCTGGCAGCGGTAATGATGTCCTCGGTTGCCGCCTTCTCTGTGGCACTGGCTAAGCACAGGCAGGGTGGGATGTGAAGTGCCCGCTTCACCTCTTGGTGCTTCGGCTTCTAGTCGGGAGTCAGGTCAGCATACTGATAGCAGATAAGCAGGGAGATAGAGGGCTGGAGAAGCCCCCATTGTTCTGAACAGGTTCCATTTCCGCCATGCTTTGAGCCCAATGACTACCACAGTGAAGGCCATGATGATGCCCTCAGAGGCCTTCAGGTCTCCCTGGCGCGCTACTTAATGCCACACATAAAGTCGAGACTTGGCATGCGGCCAACCAATATAGTCCAGTCACCACCGCATGTGTGCCTATTTATAAGGCAAATGTGCTTCTTGACCCAATAAAGCTTAATGTGCTGTCCAAGAACATTAAGGGGAGAAGCAAAATGATGATCAACTTTGACTCCGTTTCATAAGAAATACCATTAAGACATTTTTTTAGTTTTAAATAGCACTATAAATGACTTGAATGTGCAAATCAGGATTTATTTATATAGCAACAAATACCAAAATTGGCACACCAACCAGCTGGAAGACACCCCCCCTGACCCCCACAAAAAGACATGGAAGGTGTAATACCATATCACATGCTCATGTAACTAAGTAAGCCTCCTTAACAGCGCTACGATGCCCGAGGGCAGTTTGGCGCTTTACAAATTCAAATAAATAAAATAAATAAATAAATGTATGCAGAAAACAATCTATTTCCTGAAGCAGAATACTATTCTGTGCTAATAAAAGTAAGGAGCTCTTTACAGGAATTCAGAAAATAATTTCCACGCTGCCCTAGTGAGAAATGTACTTTTCCTAAAGACTTTCATACTAATTTGACTATTGCTATTGAAAATTGACACTTCGAAATGAGCGATTCCCTTGAACAATTAGAATATTTTATCAACCACTTCCATCAACCATTTCGATTGGCTTAGAGGATTCAGAGCAAATTCCAACCACTGATACGCACTATTTGCTTGGAATTCTCTTACCTGCTTGGCTCAACGAACAGGAAGGCTCCTGGGTGCCAGGCTGTACCAGTGCCCTGGTACTTGCCGCTCCCACTCTGTAGATGTTGGTGTCTCCCAAGGCCTCCCTCCTTCGCCCCCTGGCCTGCATTCTCACCCGCTTCCTTCTTGCGTGCCACAGCCTCCCTGCCTCTGCACACCACACCAGGCTGATACAGTGTCCAACAGTGTAGCAATGTTGACGATTTTGACATGGTCATTCCAAGAAGTGTGGACCCTTGTGCCTGAGTCCACATCAATGGGGAATGCAGCCGTCGGATTCCTATTAAGGGTTCTATCACTGCACTCAGCCACTGAGCTTGCAATCAAAGCATATTTCTATGCCATTTCTCGAACCTATCCAACTATTGATCTGATTGTTTATTTATGACTGTCACCTGTCACGTTACGAGATTCACTGGCCACATCTAACAGGACATCACCAGGAATATATCTTGCCCTGAAAAAGGCACTTGTGTGTCGAAACACGTGTAGGCTGAACATAAGAGAGAAAGAAAGAGAGAAAAGCAGCTCAAATCTTTTGTTATTTATTTCAAGGCCCATCAAGGGAAATCATTGCTAATCATATGAAGGGGCAACAATAAACAAACTTTCTGTTACATATATCAATTTAATTGCAACTTACCTAGTGGCTTTGGACATTTGATTTGATTTTATGAAGTGTGTCACTATATTATATAGGCTAGCGCAACCAGCAAGACTTATACTCTTTTTTGCATGAGTCCACATTGCTGGTTCTTTTTTTTAAAGGTAGGCCCCGCCACCCATGGGTGCTAAAAGATTGGGACGTTATGTTGGGTTTCAAGGCACTTAATGCCTGCGAATTCCACCCTTCCCACCCACCCCAGCCGAAGGAGCGAAGCTTCATTGATCAATTTTCTTCTGGGGGCCATTTGAATGGCTCCCGGTTCCCTTTACATGCTGCTTTTAAGTCCATTAAACACTCAGCCTTCATCCATCTGTTCTTTCCACACTGCTCAGAGCATTTTAGCAACTATTTCCTTCACAGCTTTTGAGCATCTGTAATCTTTTTCTTTTTTAATTGTCTTTCTATTTTTCACACTTTCAAGATTCATAACACCGCTGCATGTACCTGCCATCCATCAAGACTACAATGTTTATCCAGGCCATGTCCATGCAGTTCTTAGAATTAAATGGAAGAGAGAACAGTTAACTGGCCCCACTGCCCCCTTTCTCGTAACACGCTCGCCTCCCCCCAGGGTAGCCGTCGGGTGGCACCTCTACTGAAGCGTCTCATCACACAGGTGGGGTCTATCCTTTCATTGGCCAAAAGTCCAGTGTTATTGCAGCACAGGAGGCTGGGACATTCAAGGAGCATGTCTGGGTGAGCACCTCTAAACCGCATGCATGGCTGCCACGACCCCTTTACACAGTTGGGACCGGTCGAGTCCTATACTGAGTCAGGAAGGGAGCCCATTCCTTCTCTCTGGCTGGCTTGCCATCATGAAGGGCTCCAGTTAGATTTTCCATGTCAGGAACATCCCTTGCCTTCAGCACCCATTGATGTTCCATCGGCCATGTTGGCTGTTTCCAGTGTATTACAACACGTGCTCGGGCTGCTACCAGTAGGAAGTGTACCATATGAGAGAGCTGGCTCTCATTAGTAGCTTCTGCCCCAAAAACTACCAGAAGAGGGCCGGGTCTCCGCTCGATTCTGTCTAGGGCCTTTATCCAACTCAGGATCTCCCTCCAATAAACCTGCATTTTGGGACAGGCTCACCACATATGCCAACAGTTGGCGTTTTTGCCCACACTCCATCCAACATCTTGGGTTAACCCCTGGGAACATCTTAGAGAGGTGGACAGGGTCCAGTTGCCACCTGTACAGTAGTTTAATGCTGTGGAGTTTGTACTGGTCAATCCCAGCCTAACTAGGACAAAAAGAAACGTTTTTGCCTGGAGGGACCACAGGACTTGAGCGGGGATTTAACAACCCACAACCCTATTAGGATACATGTTTATGCCTTGTGGGAAAAGAAGACCACTTATTGAGGTGTGTATGTATGCACCCTAACAAGAAACCTGAAAAGGTAGATAATGGGATCAGCGAAGGTCCCTCCTAATGGACTAGCCATGTGTACATAGGCCACCGCTTATATTCAAGGGTGATGTCAATCGTATTAATTGATCAGAAGCTAATGGAACATGTTAGTTATCCCTCGAATACAATCGGTTACCATCTAAACTTGATTGGACATCAGATCGAATAGAACAAACAAATATATTACTAAAGGAAAAGTCAAAAATATACATAACAATGCAAAAACAATGGGCCTCATTAGGAGTTAGACGGCCGCAGAATGAACGGTGCCGGTAAGGGACCGGCACCGTTCATTCCTGGCCGCCCTATTACGAGGTCTGCAGCGTGTCCCACTCTGGAATGCCTGGTCAGACCAGTCGTCCTTAGCAGGACCCGCTAGCAGACCAAGATGCTAACAACAGGCCAGTCATTAATGGGCCCGTTGTTGGCATCCTCCCCATTCCCATTGAGTCCTACGGGGGCTCAAATGGGAATGGGGATGTACCGGGTCAGGGTCCCGTGAAAGGGATTTACCGGGCCCTCCAAAGTCGGAATGGCCCGGTAAGTCCCCTTTTGCGGGACCTGGACCTGGTACCCGGTATGGGGGTAGCCATGCACTAAAAGCGGCATGGCTACCTCCATACTCATAATGAGGCCCAATATACAGAATAAAGCCATGTGGAAGAGTTACTAACACATTGAAACAATAATACAAAATACATTTACATCAACATCTCATTGTACTGCACAATATTCTTTTCACAAATATTTCTCCTGCAATATTGCCCATTTCCGTTGCAGCTCATCCTTAAAAGTGCATATAAGTGGGGGGCCAAGGACCACAAATCTTTAGTCTTGGCTACGAGTCTGTCTGAGTAAAATTCACAGACCCCTGTAAAGGTTGGCACTATTTCCATGTTTTGTGGGGTGGTTGCTTGGCGGAGGGCCTTGAGAGAGCCATCCCTGAGCTCACACTTTCCTTTGAGGCAACATGCCTCATGTACTCAATTTCAGGACAGCAACATCTACATGTGTGTTTCCCAAGCATCATACCATCGTTTAACATTTTCAACGTGGTCTAATATGGAATTGTGTTCGACTTGGGCCAACGGGAACACAAGGATGTTGTCCTGGAAGGCCATGATATAGACCGTGCACTTGAAGAGTTGGTGAATGAGTAAATTATTCTATGAAAGACTAAAGCTGCAGAGGCTGCCCAAAGGGTAGAAAGCAACCATCAGTTGTAAAGAAAGTTGTGTGCCTCTGCCTTAAGATATATGAAATGTAATTCAATTCTAAAATAGAACTTTCCCCTGCTCTTAAGAGGGCATATGTCCTTGAAATAAGTTCAAAGAAGTGGAAAACTGTCTATGTTGGAATACAGGGAGCACAGGTCCACACACAACCTGAGGTCAATTGTCTTCTTCCAGGCAAAGAGCACCATCTCAGCCAAAGGGCAGGTTCAACTAGCCCTATGGCACCCTCTCCAAGTACATTCTGTACCATTTCGCTTACAACAATTAAAGGGATGGCACTAACCTTGTGCTTGATTAGAATGTCTCCAGTTTTGAGCTTGATTTTGTGTGAATTCACTCAGGCATCCTAATCTGTGTGCAAATGCATTCTTGTTTTTTCCATTTTAGTCCCTCCACAGTTTCCTCTTGGAAGATGGTGAAGGCGTGTTATGTTGAGCACAGATCCACTTTCATTGGAAGCTCTCCTTGTTGACACGATCCCTGAAAGCCATTGATCTTCCTGGTCGCATACACTCTCTATCAAGGGCCTTTGAACCCCTGAACTCCAAATATGCTTTAAAGTAGGTAATTAGTGTGATTCTTGTGTTGTAAAGCCCCATGCTCTGGGAACATGGGCAATGTTTCCTCCAGGATTTGCAGTTTCCTGCTGGTGTCTGTCAGAACAATGGCACTGGTTGCACCTGATTCTGCCAAGCAATGGAGGACATTGCCTGCTACCTTGGTGTGGCAGTACATGGCGCTCTAGAACTTTTAGTGTCACCGCTCACCCTCGGCTTTAGTTGTGCCAAATCTTGCATTGTGTCTTCAAGCTCTTGTTCCCTTGTGAAAACACATCCTTTGATGGGCTCCTCTCCATGCCAACTTTCAAAAGTGATCCAACCTTCTGCAGTTGTGACACTCCTTTTGGAGGTCTTGGCATGTTCAGCTGGAAGCACTGTGATACTTAGAGCCACAACCCTAGCACTTCCCTTTCATTCTAACTTCCGGTTCTCAGTCCTTGCATGTTCTCTTCTCTGTCTTGTACACTTTCTGCGTCTCTGACCGGTGAGCCAGATTGTTTTGGGCCTGCATTCTAGCTCATCAATTGATCTTGCATGGAGCTTGATCTCATTTGCCATATCCCTTGCCTGTTCTCGTGTGGGATTGTGGTAAGTAAGCAGCATACCTTTTACTCTTTTGTCATGGCAGTGCAGTATGATCTGGTCTTGGATCGGGTGCACTGTTAACAAGCAACCTCTGCAGGGACAGTCAGGATGCATAGCACAGCCATGTAACTTTCTTTGCTGTTGGCTAGCCTTTGCATTCTAGTGTAGTGCAGGTCTTTGGATTGCTTCTGTGTAGATATAGGAGTGCTCTTTGCCTCTTTACACATGCACAGCTAGAAGTTGGTTGTATATGGCCTGCCCTCTGTGCTCAGGTTTTGCTAAAACAAGGCTAATTCTCCTTCCATCCCTCAATGGCTACTAAATAATTCTCAACTTTCTTGATAAACTTTCTTCCAGGCCATTGATGGGTTCCCCGGTGATTGTAACAATGGAGGACATGCGGGTATGCACTGATTCTCTACCATGCTGAATCGAGGGTCCACACCCTGGTGTCAACTTGGATGCTGGTTGTATCTGGGTTATTCTGCAATGTTGTACAATTCTGATTAAAATTGCTAGCGGTTATGGGGTCGTGCCCAGCTGTGTCACTGTTTTGTGCTCTGGAGGAGCAAGTCTATTATACACGGTAGTGAATTGCTGCAAGTTTACCCTTTAACTAGTAGCCTTTTTCTTTAAAGACACACCCATTTTGGATGTGGCAGTTCATGTGTTAACAAGGCATGGATGCTGTCTTTGTTGATTAGATGTTGCCTCAGCAACTATGTATTTCAGCATGCTGGACCGTGGTCCGTGTATTTTTCTTCTTTTTAGTGCATTGTTGTTCCATTGACCCCGTGTTTGCTCCCTGCCCCCTCTCCCCTTCCGTGATCCTCTGTGCTGTGCCCTCCCTCCCTCCCACCTCCCTACCCCCCCAACGTACCCTGATTGGCACGTCCCCTCCCCCTCATTACAGTCGTTACCAGGGCAGCCCCTGCCCGGCAGCCCCAAGGCTAAGGGCCCCTAAGGCAAAGGGGGACTCCCACGGTAGCGGCTCCTGTTGTGTCTGCAGGTGTCCGCAGGGGACACCAGTGGCCAGCCGTCAACCTGCAGCAGCTAGGGAAGGTTGGTGTGGCCCTTGTTGGCACTCTACCCTTGCAACCTTATAGCAGACTCTTATAGAAAACGTAGGTGTGTTTTTACTCCTGTACTCAATACTGCATTGTGAAAGTGTTTTAAACTGCATTGTGAAACCTAGACCTTCTTCCCACTATTCAGGACTCTCATAACTAGGTGTGTTTTCTCCTGTACTCAATACTGCATTGTGAAAGTGTTTTAAACTGCATTGTGAAACCTAGGCCTTCTTCCCACTACTCAGGACTCTCATAACTAGGTGTGTTTTTTCCTGTACTCAATACTGCATTGTGAAAGTTTTTTAAACTGCATTGTGAAACCTAGGCCTTCTTCCCACTACTCAGGACTCTCAAAACTAGATGCGTTTTCTCCTGTACTCAATACTGCATTGTGAAAGTTTATTAAAAACTGCATTGTGAAACCTAGGCCTTCTTGCCACTATTCAGGACTCTCAAAACTAGGTATGTTTTTCTCCTGTACTCAATACTGCTTTGAAAGTAGTGCCATTATGTGGCTTGCCTCCTTGCATTAGCACTCATCCAGCGAACCTTCTGCCACTTTCTTAGCACCTGTCGTCCAGTCCATTTGTCATCCTGTCTCATCCTGTCTCATCTGCATGCACCCTGCCCTGTGTCCTGACCTAGTGTTCTCCCCTACCCTTTCCACTCGCTCTCTCTTCTCACCTCTCCCTTCCTTCTCTATAGTGCTCTCTGTCTCCCCTATCTTTTCTAATTGTTTCCCTATCGACTATCATGCTCTCCTCACTAAATCTGGTAAGAAGAAGTTTAAAAAGGACATCCTGGTTTCCAACCCAGGCCTCCCTATCGCTGACACCTATACCCGAGCCTCCTCCAGGCAAACTGTCACCGACATCCTCTTTGTCGTTCCCTCGCCAGACCTATGGACCCTATGTATTGTCTCTGTGCTGTCTCCCTTGTCTTCCTCTCACATTAATGGTGGCACTTGGTGGGAGACCCTCCAGGCCTCCTTCCACTCCTCATCATTAATGTTTATTTGAATGGTACCGTCTTGGTCCAAGGACCTCAAGCCAATCTTCTCCTCTTTGATAGACGCTTTCCGCGCCTTATCAACTTCCTCTGCTCTCCTGCTGTCCCTTTTCTTCTCTCCAGGGCTTCCCCTGCTGTCTCCTCTTCGGCTACCTTGACCTCTCCTCCTTCCCTTTCTGCCCCCCTCGGGCTACACCTCTGCAGGGCGTACCTCTGATTTGCACCCCTCCCCGGAAGTCTTTCAAAGGCGGCAACCTTCTCCATATTGCCAGTCTTAACTCTCGCTCAGCTGTCAACCACTCCTCTGACATCTGCCACCTTCTGTAGGAGCTTGGCCTCGACCTCTTCGGTCTCACTGAGACATGGTTCGCGGCCAGCTATGTCACAAGCTTTGACACTCTCCTCCCTGACGGCTACAAGTTCCTCTCTGCGCCTAGGCCCAACCGTTCCGGAGAGAGTGTAGCCCTGATCTTCCCTGAGTGGATTCCTGCCTCTGTCATTCCTATGCAGGCCTACTCATCCTTCGAATGCCTCGTCTGTAGGCTCTCTCTCTCCTAGCCATTCCCTTACTGTGGCTACCATCTATCAGCCACATGGTCAGATCTCCTCCTTCCTCTCTGAGTGGTCAGACCTCTCCTCTTCCCTCCTCATCTCGACCACTCAACTCTTCCTTGGAGACTTCAACATCCACCTGGATACTTCCTGCCCTTCCCCTGGACTCTTTTGCGACCTTTGCGACTCTCCCTCACTCTCCATTCTCCCCTCTGGCCCAACTCACTCTGCAGGGCATACGCTTGATGTTCTGATCTCCTCAGGCCTTCCCCTTTCTATTCCTCTCACCACTCCTCTCTCCTGGAGTGATCACTTTCTCCTTCCCTCCCAGCTCACCCTCTCTACCCCCCAGGCCAAGCCTTCTCCATCATTGCCACCCACCTTCTCGGTCATCAGACCCATGAAGCGCGTGTCAGTGGAGGCTTTCGGCGCCACTTTCTCTCCTCCCTCCCCCTTAGGGTGACTCACACCCTGACACAGCCCTTTCCATGCTCCAATCTGCTATATCAGACACTCTCGATGTTCTTTCCCCTGTCATGAGGATCCGCCTGAAGCCTAAAGCCAAGTGCAACTCCTGGTACGACTCCGACCTCGTCACCCTTAAACGCAAGTGCAGGGTGGCTGAGAGGAAATGGCTTGCTTCACATACATCCTCTGACAAGCTGGCCTTCCGCCTGCTCCAAAGGCAATACCGGCTCTCTGTTCACACTAAGAAGAGATCTCACATCCAAGCCCGTGTCCCTGAGGCATCCAACAACTAGGCTAAACTCTTTCAAATCTGCAAGGAACTGGACAATCCTGCCGCAGTCTCTATCTCTCCTGTCCCTTCCCAGGCCCTCTGCATGGCCCTGGCTTCTCACTTCATCTCTAAAACTCAGGACATCTTGTCCTCTCTTTCTCCCTCTACTCCCTGCATTTCCTCAAGCCCTTCTGCGGCCACCTCTCCTCCCTTCTTCTCTGCCTTTCCCCTGTTCTCCCCAGATGAGGTTTCTAGACAAGTCTGATCTATGAAAGTCTCATCAAAACAGGTTCACCCCCGTTCCTTCATAACCATAAAGGACCACATTGACTCCCGGTTCCTGCCCTTGTTGAATTCTGTAACCACTCCTTAACCACTGGAGTCTTTCCCTCCCCCCTGAAGCACACCCTTGTGCACTGGCTTCTTAAGAAACCCTCTGCCGACCCTTCCTGTCCGGCTAACTATCGCCCAATCTCCATCACTCCTTTCCTGGGCAAACTCCTGGAAAAGCTGGCCATCTCCCAGCTTAATCTTCACACTGAATCTGGTTGGCTCCACGACCATCAGTCCAGCTTCAGGGCCGCCAGAAGCACAGAAACTGTTATTCTGGACATCCACGAAGACCAGCTCTCTAACCTTGATTCCAACACCCACTGTGTATTCATCTTACTTGATCTCTCGTCTGCCTTCAACACGGTCAACCATGCCATCCTGCTCAACCGTCTCTGTGATAACCTGGGTATCACGGGTCAGGCCCTGGCGTGGCTGACTTCTTTTCTCTCTGATCGACCCTCCCTGGTCCAACTCGGGTCCTTCCTCTCCTCCATCTCTTTCTCTACCTGTGGTGTTCCCCAGGGGTCTAACCTCTCTCCCTGGCTGTTCAACCAATACCTGGCTCTTCTTGCCCACCGTATTGCTGCACTCTGCTGCAACTTCTAGTGCTATGTGGATGGCACTCAGCTCATTTTCAGGCTACCCTCAGCCACCTCTTCTCCCTCTCTCATGTCTGACTGCCTGTCTGCCATCCAGGAGTGGTGTGCCACCAATAATCTCTGCCTGAATGCCAGCAAGACTGAGATTCTCCTCATCGGCACACCGAAACCCTCCTTTCCTGTCACTCTCTGGCCGGCCTCTCTTGGCCCACTCCCAGCTCCCACCTGTGAGGCTATAAACCTCTGGGTCATCTTCGACTACACACTCTCCTCATCTCCTCACATCTCTGATATCTCTAAGAAGTCACACTACCAGCTGCACCTCCTCAGAGGTATTCTTCCTTTCATCTCCTTCCCCCAGAACCTCACTGTCTCCAGAGCTCTGGTTCTCTCTAGGCTGGACTATTGCAACAGCCTCTTTCTAAATCTGCCTGCTTCTACCCTCCGCCCTCTGCAGCTCATCCAGAACCGGACTGCGAGACTTGTCCTTGGCCGCAAGCCCAGGGATCGTATCTCTCCAGCACTGAAATCTCTGCACTGGCTCCCAGTGGCTGCAAGGATTAAGTTCAAACCCTCTGCATCGTCCACAAGGCCTTCTGGGGCCTTGGACTTCAATACCTTCAACTCTCTCTTCCTAAATATCTCCCTTCTCGAGCTCTTCGCTCTTCCACCTCCAAATCCCTCTGGGTTAGCCGCTTCTCCAAGCAACGAGTTGGTGGTAGATCATTTTCTTCGGGCGGGCCTCCCTCTGGAACAGCCTCCCTGCCCCCCTGAAACTTGAGGAGAACGATCTCCGGTTCCGGAAGCACCTCAAAACTTTGATTCTGCTTTTTCTCCTCCTCTCCCCTGATTTCCTGGCTTATACTGAAACTGCACTGGTTTACCTGGCCACCGTCTGATCTCGGGCCCAGGTCCCCCCCCCCCTCCGCCAGTCACACACCTGCACTGCCCTCCTCGAAACCCCCGCACTTGGGGACTGTTCTCAGTATCCCTACAGTCCTACCACGGGCACTTGACACCTGATGCCTGCACTTACCCTTCTCCCTTGCACTTGCCACCTGCTGGCCATACTTTATTTTGTTATTTATTCTATTATCCCATGTATTACACTGTACGCTTCCCCCCCCTTGCACTTCCCCCTTCCCATGCACTTGCGCGATCTGAATGACACTTGGCCTAGTAGGATCGTTGTCTGTCTTCCCTCTGTTCCCCCTCCCTTGCCTCGTCGCGCCTTGAAACACTTGTGTATAGGCGCGTTATAAATGCCTTATCATATCATATCATATCATAGACACATGGGCTGTACAGTGCTCGGTTCCATGAGGCATCTAGTCTGTTGGCGGTGTCAGCAGGACTGGGGAAACCTCTCTCTCACCACTTGGGCTGGTGCTGGGATGGTTCAGCCTCTGCCCTCAGAGCTCACCCAAGTTACCACTTCCACTGGCTCCCATGACCGCAGCGCCTCATTACCAGGAATTAATGAGGCAAGGCCAATGACTACAGGTACAACTTTTAGTCAAAGGAAACCTTCATGGCATCACCAGAGATGGTATTCCCGCCTATCTCGGTCATCTAACCATTTGCTTGAATTTCCCTATCAATCATACGCCACAAATTCTTCTCACCTGCACAAAGACACACATAGACATGTGCCATGTCCCACTCTCACATACTAACGCAACCCTGCATATGCACACACAGACCGCACACACGCAGGACACCACACCTACACTGCACACACCACACATGCACACTTGCACGCAAACAACGGACAGTGCACACACAGAATGCCACACATACACCACACACATTACATATACACACTAACAGGCGCACACCACACCGCACACATGCAGGCCACCACAATACACCACACATGCACACTAGCACACGCACACCAGGCAGCTCACACACAGATGCCACACACACACACCACACATACACACTAACCCACACACACCAGACCGTACACCCGCAGGACACTACACAAACTCTTGATAATGGCACGGTAGCCTCGGATATTGATTGGCTCTGAGAATCAAAATGTTCCAGTGTGGTCCCTAATGGTTCTTAAACTAATGGATATAAGCCAATACTTTTGCCAGTTCCGTTCAGTGGGCAGGTTGCTGTTTTTCTTGCTGTATTCACCCCATGAGCTGTGCAGGCCTAGCATCTCGCTCCTCGCATTGTTTACATCCTAAGTGAAAGGGCGTGGAATTGGCTACTACATTTTCTTTGAATTTTACATTCATTCATGAGGTTGTTGTCCTTCACTTCTCACAAAGGCAGCCCTGTTCCACAAGCAGACAATAACCATTCATGAAGCGATGAAGCCTGCCGTCTTCCCGCCCACAGGGACTGCTCAAATCATGAACAGTCGATTACATCCAGGCCAGTATTTTTCTGTTGAGACTCAAGTTGATTACATTTTCTTTATTGACGTCACTCCTGACTTTTAGATATTAAATATCATCAAAAGGGAGTAGGCATCCCAGCGCCACCACAGCAAGGTTTGATTACATTAATAGAGTTCAGTAAGGAAAGGTTACTACATATAGCATGCTTCTTTTTATTGTAATCATTATTTAGACCTGGACTTTTTAGAATGTATGATTCATTTTTTATTCAATCAGGACGTAGGTGGTCTAAACTGCCTCTACAGCTAACGGGCCCAATTCACAAAACGTATTTTCTTGTGAGTGAAGGCGTGCACTAAAAACACAGTTTGAACCGTTGAATGCATGCATCCTAGATGTGCACCAAAATTAGCACATCTGTGTACATTGATTAAGGGGGGGGGGTGTTCTGGAATTTTGATTGTATATCCTTATTTAGATTAGAGAACACTAAAGCATCCAACTCCCCTTGTTTGGATCAGGTGCAGGGGGGTGTACAATGCACGAAAAACAGTTAACAATACCCATCACAACTAGCTCAGAAGGATGTGTTGCCAGGCCGTCCGCCACGGAGCTGACAGTTGTTAAGTGCACGCCTGCTCTAAGTATGGGTTGGATAGTTTGGTACAAAACTTGAACCTCTAGAATTTCCAGGAGTACAACCAGGTTGAATTTTACAGGTTTTTCCTGAGGTCCTAGATATGAGGTTATAATCGGTGACACCTTGCATCTATATAAAGGCAGGGGGGTAGAAACTTGAGACAGGGGGTGTCTGGCATTTTGAGAGTTGGGAGCAGTGAATGCTATTTAGGGAGGGAAGCTGTAGCTAGGATAGTGTAGGTTAGAAGAGCACTTAAAGAACACTTAAACAATACTAGGGCCTAGGCAGAGTTCGGAAATTAGGCAAAAAGGTTTTGGTGGGTTTGGGTGAACATGATGTGTGATGGCGTGTAGTTGTGAATTGTGGGTGTTGGCTGTGGTAGCAGTGCTCCACATCTGCCTTGTGTAGATGAAGGAGAAAGTCAAGCACTGAAAACTCATGCATATTTAGCAGTCATAGGAGAAGCCCAAAGCAGTGAGAACCGCACAGTCAATTAGTATGGAGAGAAGGCCAGAGCACTGACAACCTCTTCAAAGTGGTCAAGGCCTGCGCCAACCCGCTACCTGACCCTGCCATAGCACAGTCCTTCGTAAAGCCCACCACCATGAACACCTTCTTCATCGACAAAATCAGCAAAATAGACACCATCTCTGCATCTACAGACTCACCTCACGTCCCTCCACGCAAAATCTCCACACCCTGGACAACAGTGTAATTGTAATTGTTTATTTGTACAACGCTTATACACAAGTGAAGTGCTTCAAAGCGCTTCAATGCAGGAAGGGAGCAAGGGAATACATTAGTCATTCTTAGGCCTTGAGGTTTCAGAATGATCTAACAAAGAAGTTACTAGCGTTCTAGGCCTAACAGCATTTATCCTAGTGCAAGTGCATGAAGTGTTTCAGGCGCAACCAGATTAGGGAGGGGAGACAAAAGGGAGATAAAACAGAACTTAGTAGGCCTAGTAATTTCAGGTCAGGCAAGTATACAGATGGAAGTGCACGGGAGGGCGTAGGTGGAACAATTGTGCCCAGTGCAGAGCCCTGGGTTAGGTGCAGAGATGTTACCCCTCTCGTGGAACGTATGCTGAAAGTGCAGCAGAGGTTACCCCTCTCCTGGAACATATGCTGAAAGTGCAGTAGTGCTGAGCATAGTGCAGAGACACAGAGGCAAGAGCAAAGACTGGCATGGGACCTTGGGACCTGTGGGGATCTGGAGGATAGCCAGGCAACCAGTCAGCAAAACCTGAACACAGTAAGAGGAGGGATGGAGGAGTGAGGTTGGAGAGAAAGAGAGTGGAGTTTAGCAAGGGAGAAGGAGAGAGAAAGAGGAAGAGAGAGGAAGGCCTTGAGAAGTTTCCGACTCAAGGCGGAGAGAGGCAGGGAGGCTGTTACAGGGGGATGCACCCGCAGAGGATAAAGATCTATCCCCAAATCTCTGCTGGGAAAAACGGCTCACCCGCAAAGAGTTGGAGGAGGCCGAGCAGAGGGCTCTAGAAGGAGAGTATTTAGGAAGAGAGCGTTGAAGATAGTGCCGGCCCCAGGCCCCAGAAAGCCTTGTGGACTATGCAGAGGGTCTTGAACTTGATCCTAGCAGCCACAGGGAGCCAGTGGAGGGATTTCAGCACCAGAGAGATGTGGTGCCTGGGCTTGAGGACAAGGATTAGTCTTGCGGTTCTGTTCTGGATGAGTTGTAGCGAACAGAGAGTAGAAGTAGGAAGATTGAGGAAGAGGCTTAGAGCAACCTAGAGAGAACGAGGGCTCTGGAGATGGTGAGCCTTTGGGGGTAGGTGAGAAAAGGCAGAATACCTCTGAGGAGGTACAGCTGGTAATGGGACTTTTTAGAGATGTCTGTGATGTGAGAAGAGAAGGAGAGAGTGGAGTCAAAAATTACCCCCAGATATTTTGCCTCGCTAGCAGGTAAGGGCGCAGGGCCAAGGGAAGCAAGTCAGTGGGAAATTGGGAAAAATGGGCAGGGGTCCCAATGAGGATGATCTCTGTCTTACTGACATTGAGGCAGAGATTGTTAGCAGCACACCAAGACTGAATTGCGGACAGACAGTCTGTAATGAGCGAGGAGGAGGAGGCCAAGGGTAGCCTGAAGGAGAGCTGCATGTCATCCGCATAACACTGAAAGGTGAAGATAGAGATCCTTTGGGCCAGACGGGCCATGTAGACATTGAAGAACCAAGGGGATAGGTTAGATCCCCTGGGGGACACCACAAGTAGAGAGATATGATATGATAGGTTATTTATAACACGCTTAATACTCCGAGTTTTCCAAGCGAGGACCTGGGGAGTGAATCTGTGTTGCTCCGGTGTCGTCTTGCTTCCCAGGCAAGCACGTTTCCCCTGAGCCATCCTCCCGAGAGTGATAGAGGAGAGAAAGGACCCAAGATCAATCCGGTAAGGACAGTCAAAGAGAAAGAAGGCAAGCCACGCCAGGGCCAGATCTGTGATGCCCAGGGTATCATGGAGAAGGGAGTTTACTGTGTCCAAGGCAGAAGGGAGATTGAGAAGAATGAGGACAGAAGGAGAGTTTGATTTAAGATTTGAGAGCAGGTCTTAACAGATGTTCAGAACATAAGTTTCCGTGCCCCTGGATGCTCTAAAGCCAGACTGATTGTCATGGAGATAGCCAAGAGATTCAGTGTGGAGGGTAAGCTGAGAGATAGCTAATTTCTCCAAGAGTTTGTCCAGGAAAGGAGTGATAGAGATCAGGCGATAGTTTGCCGGGATAGAGTGGTAAACAGGGCCAGTTTGTCAGATGGTGCACCTAAAGATCCTCATTTCCTTTCCGTTGCTCTGCACTTTCATTTAAGGGCAGCCAGCTCAGAGTCGTACCATGAGTTGCACTTTTTGGAAGGCTTCAGACAGACTCTCATGACAGGGGCAAGAATGTCAAGAGTGTTGGAGATGGAGAGGTGAAAGTTTGAGAGGGCTGTGTCAGGGTGGGAGTCATCCACAGTGCAATGAAGACACTATAGGCAGAGGACCTGGTAGACACCCTAACTGCCCTCAAAGCCACATTGTGTACAGACGGCATCCTCCAAGCATTCATCTTCAAGATCCTCCCCACAGAAGATCTCCTTCACCACCTGGAGATCATCAACAGCTCCCTAACTCAAGGCTCCTTCCCACTGACCCTAAAGACACGACAGACCCTCCCTCTACTAAAGAAAACCACTATGAACTACGGCAACCTAGATAACTATCACCCCATCACCCATCTTCCCTTCCTAGGAAAGATCATCAAAGTGGTAGCCATGCAACTGCAGCAACACATCAACACCAGCAACCTCCTCCAAACCTACCAATTTGGGTACAGACCCAGATGCCGCACAGAGACAGCAACCATACAGGTGGTTGACAATGCCCTCAACATCCTTGATGACTGTCACACCTGCCTCCAGGTTCTAGTCGACCTCTCAGCAGCTTTAGACACAGTAGACCGCCAGGTGCATACGGACACCCTATATCGGCACATGGGGATCAGAAACCTTGTCCTACGCTGGTTCAAGTCCAACCTCGCCAACTGCCAGCAGTTTGTTCAGATGGAATCCTCTAGATTGCCAGTGCTACCCGTCACCTGAGGAGTCCTGCAGGGTTCCATCCTCTCCCCAGTGATCTTCAATCTATACATGGAACTGCTGGGAGCCGTCCTAGCCACACACAACATCCACATCCACCAATACGGCGACGACACACAGCCATATCTCAAGATCGACTCCATCAAGGACATCCGTAAACTCAAAACCTGCCTCTCACTGATCCAGTCTTGGATGTTCAGTGCATACTTGGAGCGCAACCCATCCAAGACCATATTCCTGAATTCCTACTCCTCACCAACAACACCGAACACCCAGACCTGGCTGTCAATCATGAACTTTGAGGGCTATGCACCAGAGCTCACCTCCTGTGCCAAGTCCCTTGGGTTGCACATCGACAAACACCTCTCCAATAAAACATACATAGCTAAGAAAACTCAGCCAGCTTGGTATCAGCTCTCCGTCCAGTGGAAATTCAAGCCCTACCTCCCTCCTGAAAGATTTAGATCCATCGTTCAAGCACTGGTCATATCCCACATGGATGGGGACAATGCACTCCTAGAATGCTTTCCGTCGTTCCCCCTTGTGCCCCTACATGTGGCATGCATGCCTCATTAAGGATCTAGACACATACAACCACATCACCCCTGCCCTCATTGACCTTCACTGGCTGCCCCTGCAAGCACAAATTACCTTCAAGTCTTGCTGCATCAGCTATAAGGCAGTCACCCTCAAGTCACCCAGGTACCCTGCAGAGAAACTCATCATCTCTGGCAGACAGCTCACCACCAGAAGCCAGGACATGTGCAGACTTGAAATCTGCCGCTGCAAAAAGGAAAGGACCAGAAAACAAGCCTTCTCTGCCTACAGCCCAAGATTATGGAACCTCCTCCCCGTCAGCATCAGACTCGCCCCCACACTCCTACAATTCAGAAAATAACTCAAGACCCACCTCTTCAAGGAATCTCTCCTCCTCAACACCCAGGCCATCACGCTACCCCTCACGTTACCTGACTCGCTAGGTGCCTCCCACCCATCTGCTCCCCGCAACCCAGTACATCTGTGCCCTCCTCTATGCCCCTCTGTATCCTACCCCCCGCTGTATATCTGTTCAGTTGTTACCTCTGAAAAGCGCTCTGTTATGCATCTGTACTGTTGTATTCCCTGTAAAGTGCTCCATTATGCATCTGTATTGTTGTATACCTCTGTAAATCACTCCATTGCTTCTTGAATCTAGGTCTGCACTCAATAAATATAATAATAATAATAATATTATTAATAATAATAATAATAATAATAATAATAATAATAATATCCCCATGTGCCTATAGTGGCTGTAGGAGGAAACCATACACTAAGAACCTGAGGTGCACTTAGCAAGTGAAGGGGAACACCAAAGCACTGAGAATCTGACATGTTCCAGACAATTCTGTAGTGCCCAAGATGTCACACCTCCCATCCCTATGGGGCCTGCAGCCTGGACTGGAATGAAACACCTTGGGATCCAACGGCCCAGAGGAAGACAGGGATAGAAAACAAAGGTAGGTGGGGAACAGGCTCTCCATAGGATTCCCTAGTCTCCTACCTTGTTCACCTGTGTCTTCGACCATGCAGTAGCTTCACATACCGAGGAGAGGGCTTGAGGCTACGCTGCCCCATCAACACCCACCAGCTCCCCCCCATTACTTTGTTGTGGTAGGAATTTTCTAGGTAAAAGGTACAAATCCTGGGGCTCCAGGGAAAGACTTGTCCTTCAAGAGAAGGCTTCCCAATGATAGGGCTGGTGTAAGAAAGCACAAGAATGAAGGGTGTTCATTAACCACTGAGATATGCAAGGACTGCAGAGCACAGAAGCAAGACAGCTGCCAGAAATGGGAGGTGCATAGTGGGAGTCCGGCTGCCAGAGACTGGTATGGGTGCAGCAGGGCAAGAGTGGATGTGGAGGACATGTGCACAGAGAAAGAGACAGACACACAGGGAAACAGAATTTGGAAGAGGAGCAAACATCCCAAACTGGAAGACTTCCACTTAGGATACACAACACCATGAGAAGGAGATGGAGCCAACGGGCCTGGAATGCTGAAATTCAAGGCAACCTACCATAACACGATGCCAATCTATTTTCTCTTGCTCGTGATACCTATTTAAAGGCAGTTCTAACCCAGAGGTGTTGGTAGTCTTACTTCACTTTTGTGCCAGCTGTAATGCAGGGTGATCTGGGAAAGGGGCTATGTTTAGCAAAACTCTAAACTGGTGATGCACTTGACTACCTAAGTCCTTCACCATTTCCATTTCGACAGTCTCAGTGACCTTCTTCCTGATAAAACCCACTGCTTGATACTTTGGATTCTATCAGAACCGCAAGTGCATTGAACATATAGAGGAGAAAGCCAAAGCACTGAGAACTATGTGTGAATTTGGTAGTCAGAGAAGGCCAATGCAATGAGAACTCCATGTACATTTTAGTAGATGGAAAAGAGCAATGCACTGAGACCTGACATGCATTAACAAGACATAAGAGAAGGCCAGAGCACTATGAAGTGAGAGGGGTTAAAAAAGCGAGACGGACACAAAGGTATAGTTTTCTTAATGTTTGCCATTTTATTAAATGCAAACGGGGTGAGATAAATGCCTATCTGTCCCTATACTAATGAGAATGTTCCTACCGAGCAAACTTGAACTAAAGAACCATGACCTAGTATCCAAATCTATCTGACCCGCACACTAATACATATAACCAAAGTGTACAAGGTAAATATATCTGATTTCAGTTCAACAAAACAGTGCACAAGTTCAAACTTATATTCCCCCAAAGTACTCCTTGTGACCAGGGTTTGGTTCCCTTCCCCTCAATCAATTCAGGAGGTCCTTTGCAAAGATTTTGATTCAACAACGTTCTGTTCAGTTCAACACAAAATGTATTTTCTATTCAATTAGCCCTTCTGCTTGGCAAAGTTAATGTCTCTTTCACAAAACACTTGTTCAAAAATCAAAACAACTGTTTCCTCTACAAACTTTTCTCAGGATATAAAGCAGATATAAGGATACCACAATATTCTTCCAATGCAATACCCTTGTCTGGACAGCAAAGCATATGTCTTTTGTTATGCAACAGTTTGTCAAAATAAATGTTAACTGTTTCTTTCCATAATACCTTTTAGCCACAATGACACTTCTTCAAAACAACTGTTTCTTTCCTGTTATACTTGCCTGCCATGACTAACTACAACTGATCCCTTTCCTGGTTTGCTCGCCTGCCAGGAAGAAAAACTCCTACAACTATAATTGGTCTTTTCTATTAGTGGCAATGTTTGTTCTAGGGTTCTCCACACCAATATCCTGTGTGAGAATAGTTGGACAATTGTAATTGTAATTGGTTATTTATAACGCGCTTAATGTGCAGAGGCTTCTATGTGCGGACCTGGGAATCGAATCTGTGTTGCTCATTATGGATCCTGAAGGCCATAGTGTGTTTGTTTCTTTTACATTCATTTTTGTCTGATTGCTTTGTGAACTGAATGTAACCAGAGCTTGGATATGACATATGAATAACAGTTACATTGTTTGGATCTACTTTGCAACATGCCATCAATGTTCCAGGAAAAATAGAGGAATCATGAGTTAAAGGGGGCATCACTTCCTCCTGATATGAGTCTTCTCCCATGTAAACCTCCCTCATACTACTACACACAGGGACAGGGTCAGGATCAGGTAGCGGCTGCCTTCCCCTGGACACATGAGAGGTGGTCCATACCAGGGTTTTAATGATTTGTTCACTAGATTCATCACAGAAGCTCAAAAGCTTTTAGATAGAGTAGAAGGCCAACATACTTGACATGATTTACCTCCACCCTAAAAGTGGTCTAAAGGCCCACCTAAGAATGTGGCAGGTTCTGTAGCAGAGAATAGTGAAGTACCCGAAGCAAGGCTCTAGACAAATTTGGGTCTCTAAACGTTAGTGCAAGAGAAACTACTACACCTGAGCACCTAACAAGTTTACTATTGGACAGCAGTATCGTCATGGGTCTACGTTCTGGGTGAATCTATATATCTATGCTTATTAACATTGTGTCTATGATAAGCATTAGATGCTATCAATATCTGCCCTACACTTTTTTCTCACTAAACCAACAGTGTTTTCACTTGCATTGTAGTGTCTTTTATACTCAAAAATAGAAACATATTGATAATGCTCTCACCCTCTGGATTAGCATTTATGTGTATTTGCCCTCTTGTTGAGAAAATATATGAGCATTGCAAATGGCATAGGTAAACAACATAACATTCCCAGTATTACCAATAAAGTATTTCAGTAGTTATCCAGCAGTCTACTCTTCTAAAATGTAAAAACTACCAACAACCAATCAGTAATGTGTAGGTGGTATTTGTAGCCCAGTAAAACCTAAAATCCTACTCACAATTGTGATGCTTTGTATTGGCAAGCCAGTGGATAGGTGAGGTTATACAGACCAAGCTCTGGATAACCCTTTCTGTGGAAAGGGTTGCAAACTCTGTCAACAAGTCCTTGGGTTCTATAGGCAGTTAACTAAGAACAAGCTAAAAGCTAACTAGAGCCATGTATCAACACATATTACAGATACAGCATTTTACATCCTACTGCAAATGACCCCTCTCACACTTCCCCTGTGCTTTGATGTTGTCACTTAGCCTGGCCAAAGAAATACTAGGGGTAACAAAGGTATACATGGACACTGTGCTGAAACTCAGTATCACAATAAAACTCAGTGTTTCACCAACACAGGTTGAAAGACAAACTTAGCAAAAGTGGGTACAAATTTCTTATTTCAAAACAAACGAACCGTCAAATGTAAATTTGGAAAGGTTGGCCAAGTGTCAATGTTTAATCCCAGAAGCATTTTACTGTCTCGGTGTGATGGAATGTGCAAGGTGTTTGCTGCTTGCTTCAAAGGCAGTTCACCTTGTAATTTAGCACTGCCTCCAAATTATTGAAGCAAGCATTGAAATTGGAATTTGGAAAAATTTGCAAATATTAGAATTACATTATTGGCCTAGTCATCAAAGTGTCTGCTTGCATCCTTTTCTAGGAAGGTCAAGATGTTATGGGGCAGAAGTGTCTCAAGGACCTGCTCCTTCGTGGGCCACAGTTTCATAGACTTTGGTAATTTTTTATGATCTCCGCACAGCTGAAACAGCTTAATTATAAAGGCTAAGTCCTACAGACTAACTACTTTTGTTGAACACACAACACTCACTCGCACACACACATACATCCACACACACATACACACAAAAACGCACACATTCAGTCTCTGCCTGTGCCCTTCTGCTCAGCCCACCACTTCCACTAATAAGGAGCATTTCAATATGCCAAATGGCCAATTTGATGGAAGAGACACACCAGGATGAGAATTGGGCGGCGGCACTGCACTAACAGCTCTGATGCTTGTCCTCTTTCTTTCCTCTCAATATCAACGTATTTGGGTACAGCTAATAATGCTCCATGCAGACCATTGACACCTGAATCTGGCATAGTCTAGTCTAAATAAAACTGTAAAAATACAAAATGAACTCCTACTCCATTCCGACCAACCATCACAATAATGAAGTACACACAAGTGCTGCCTCTAAATTTAGACCGCCCGTTTCCTTTGGACCTGCGAGAAGAGATCACCCTTAATGTCTTCAAGGGGAACCTCAAATAGTTAGTGCTACTCACAGTAGGTCACACTGTGCACCAATTATCTCCTTACAAGAAGCAGCATGTGTTGCCCCAATATCCAACCCATACTCATATTTTGCTTTCTGTATTGGCTGTTTCTTCTACACCTGCACAAATCATGTTTTGTAATATCCTGCCTTATCATGGGAGGGTGTTATGGAGCGAATACATATTCTTTAGGTTGCATTTCTTATGCAAACTCCCACAGGGAACTTTTACTCTCACCTAAAATGTAGTTTACATTTTTTAGTGACAATAGCAAATACTGTACTACAAAATAGTGTAAGTACAACAGAAAGCACAAGTTAACACAACTAAAATAGCATCATTATGGAGCTTTCCCCTTCTAAAAGTGGAATGCAGAAGTTGTGTGGAGACATCTAGCATGGCAATATCTTTAGCACCCCCAAATAACATAATTCTGTGCTAATCAGTAGAGTTAGTTAGGGAGCCAGATTGGAGACAGTGGCACTAAATGTTGAGGCTTGATTCCTCCATTTGATGTTGGATTTATTCCCTGAAGTCACTGTATATTAGTACTGTCTTCAGTGAAAATGTTTACCTTCTCACATTCTGGTAGCATCATTTAACCCAATGCCTGCTCTTTATTTTACATTTAGACTCTTTGAGAGGAAGATTCCCGAGACAGTAGAGAGTTTGCCAGATGCCACAAGATTCTAGCAAGCATTATTCCAGGTCTGCCGATTTGTAATGGTATGTGTGGTTTTTTATAACATTCTCATTCACCTTAAGGAGGAATCTTGGTGGTAAAGCAACAGCAAACCAAGACATAGATCTTTTGTGGTCAGCTAATATGTTGGTTGTCCACAAGTTGAGCGCCTCAATTTTTGGTTCCAACTTCAATGCAGGTGTTTTGTGGCTATCCCCGACAGAGGATACATACAGACATGAGCCAAAAGCCTGGACCGGAAAACAGTCCAATGCTGAGGGTCTCAGTAGATACCTTTGCTTAGTAGGTTGAACTGCCTCTTAGAGTTTTATTTTACTGGTTTTTAGCTGAATTATGATGGCAGGGAGCAATCTTCCAGGATGTTAAGGATATGTTTTCTTAGAATTTTATTAACTGAATGAATGTGGATTCTGAAGGAAAGTGGCCTTTGAAATAAAGCCTCTTCCCACATATAATATTTGTCTAAAAAGTGATGCTAGTGTTAAAACGCTGTGGATCTTCTGCTAAACCTCTGCTATGCACAGTCGAAAGACAAACCTCTGAAAGGTGAAACAGCAGCTTTAAAGAATAAAAGTTGCAAGCATTCTGTAATTTCGTCCAATCTCGCGTCTTCCTTTTCTTTCTAAACATTTGGAACATGTGGTCTACTCTCAAGTCTCAACTCATATTCATTCCCTGTATCTTCTTTATTCCCATCAGTCTGGTTTTCGCCCTTTGCACTCTGCGGAAACTGCGCTTCTTTATCTCTGCGATTCTCTTTTGTCTGCTCGTTACTCTAAACACTCTTCTCTTTGGGTTTTCCTCGTGCTGGCACAGACGACCATGCTCATCTTCTTGGCTCACTTTCCTCTCTTGGTTTTAGGTACTGTGCATTGCCATGGTTTCACCACATCACAAATAAGGAGGCGGGGGGGGGGGGGTAACCTACCTACATTATTTCGTATACAGAGACCCCAAGGTGGGATCAAAAACAAAATCCAAACAAGAAGGGTATGTTCAAGTCAAGAGCAAGGCTCGTTCAACATTAAATTAGCGCCTATCGATAGAAAAATAAATCATTCAACAAAATAAAAATACATCATACTGAAAAATTATATTTGTTGTAAACCTAATATGATATGGCATTTATAACGTGCCTATACACAAGTGTTTCAAGGCGTGACGAGGCAAGGGAGGGGGAACAAAGGGAGGACAGACAACGATCCTACTAGGCCAGGTGTCATTCAGATCGCGCAAGTGCATTGGAAGGGGGAAGGGGGAAAGTGTGGGGGAGAGGGGAAGGGACAGTGCAGTACATGGGAATAGAATAATAAGTAAAAGTACGGCCAGCAGGTGGCAAGTGCAAAAGTAAGTGCAGACATCAGGTGTCAAGTGCTGGTAGTGGGACTGTAGGGATACAGAAACAGTTCCCAAGTGCGGGGGTTGCCAGGCAGGCAGTGCAGGTGTGTGTGATTGGCGGAGGATGGGACCTGGGCCCGGGATCAGAGGGTGGTCAGGCAACCATTGCAGTTTCAGTTTCAGCCTGTTTGGATTTTTTTCAATTTGTTCATGTAAAGAAAAAAAGCATAAAAAATGATGGGAATGACAAAAACAGCAAAACAAGTCATACAAATATTCTAACCTAAGTACGATATCAATTTACTGAAATAAAATCCTACGGTGCTCGTCTCCAAAGACAAAAAAACACACAAGACACCCAAATACCAAGATACTAAGCACAACATTGAAATGAAAAATACAAAGGCCATGATATGCTAAAAAAAACTTTTCATACACCTCAAGCTTTTCTTTCAGCTCATACAGCACAAAATCTTCTTTGTGTGTAAAATGATTATTCAATCGTAATCTGTCATACCCAAGCAACTAAATGCCTGATTGTTCAGTATAATAAAAAGAAAGGTCTTCAAAAGTGAGACAATCTGTTCACAGACAGCTGCCAACTCGAGTTTCGACTGGCAATAATGGCCTCCAACTTAAACAACATCCTTCTTCAGGGCAGGAAGGAATGTCTTTGCAGACATCAATTATAACAATGTACCTGTTCAAAATAAACACAATCAACTTGTGTTCAATCACACACAACATGGTCACACATAGCAGAAAGCACTTACAAATCATACCATCTCAATAGAATAGAGTACTCATGGTGATTCAGAGAGTTTAATAATGTTTGATCTAGTTGGACCTGCAATGGCCAGCGCTACATCTGGTGTCCCCTCAAATGGAAGTGTCTTTGGGATAACAAGGCTCCTTAGTGTAAGGTCCCACACAGCATTGCCCATGAAGACTCATATTACCAACAAAAAACTATTTAGACTGCCTAGAGGGACCCGTCCATCGTGGATTGATAACAGAGGTATGTCCGTCTCACCAACAGCCACAAGGTGAAGAACCGAAAATGGAGAACATGCCTATACTATGTTAGAACTGCAAGAAAGATCTCCTACTGCTTAAACCCCAAGTGGCTGGGGAAGCTTACTTCGTTTGGCATCCAACACAATTTCCCCATGGGGGCCATTTTGTAGTGGATCTCCTACCTCACTCCTACCTCACTGAACATTCTTAATCTGTTTCTTGGTTTGGGCAAACTTCTTCAGTTTCTGTTTACATGATTCATCTTGCTTCTGTCATTTCTTTCAGGTCTGTCTCACCATTTTAATGCGTACAAGATGCAGCTTTTTCTTTCTGTTCTTTTTTACCTCCATTCACTCTGTTCCCCCCTACTGTCTACTCTCTATCCAATCCTGGATGGCGGATCATTATCTTCATCCAAACTCCTACAAGACTGAGGTTCTTTTCTTACCTGCTTCTTCTGTCCCCCACTCCCTTCTCTCCCACCCTTCTTAATATGTTTTCATCTATTAGAAATCTTGGGATCACTTTCCCCACACACATTTCTATTATTATTCGGATATCAGAACATATTCGAAGCATAAAAAACAAAGACATGGCGACCCACTGGCTCTCCATTTCCTCTCAAAACATCCACTGGAGCACATGGAGACAATCACATTTTTTGGCATACAAAAAATCAATCC
Source organism: Ambystoma mexicanum (assembly GCF_040938575.1). Lineage (NCBI taxonomy): Eukaryota > Metazoa > Chordata > Amphibia > Caudata > Ambystomatidae > Ambystoma > Ambystoma mexicanum. The sequence continues at coordinate 1,175,114,829 of NC_090928.1, read as the reverse complement.
ACCCCAAAGGGGGGGCAACAGAGAACGGTTACTTCGCCAACAAGAAGCAAAATGGATCCGTGTAATGGATTGTTGTCACACTGGTCTAAATTCAGACAACGAGCTGGTCCATTTTATTTGAAAAGATTCAGCCCATCAACAACTAACACAAATCACTACATATCTCGAGTCACCCAGCAAGTGCAGACACACAATTCTTTTCATAAGGTTGCTCTAAATATGCGGCACGATCACTATACGTTATTATACGGCATCTCTCAAGCACTCAGCAAGTAACTGCGGTGCAAAAATAGAATTCATTTCAACAGTTTGCTTTAAATCAGCAGCATAACTACCATATGTCACCACTACCGCAATATAAGCATAGTTGCGGTCCTACAACGTACATGTGCTCTGGCTTTTTGTTTCTACACTCTGAACTCTCTGCAATTAACAATGTAGATCGCAATAAAATTACCAATATTATATATCGCACTCCAAATGTGAATATTTCTCCCCGTTCCAAGATGGCACCCGGCATGGGCCAACCGACCAATCTCACATTACGCTACTCATTACGCATTTACGTCACAATTCGATGTCACCGCGCATTATATAAACAAGAACGCGGATGCACTATTGTAGCATAGCGTCTGGACTCGAACTCGGCTATCATACCGAACCATTCTCCGACAACACTATCGACTACACTCTAAAGGTAAGCGCGTATTTTCTCACTACTCCTGCCAACTTCAGGGACAATCTGGATACCGCAATAATGACGAGCGTTAAGCTCTGTTACATATAGCCATGGGAACGCCGTTTTTAAAGCTCCAATATTATCCAAACATTCGTTAATTACAGCACACTATTTTTTAGGCACCCGCCGCAAGTGGAAAACTCTGCAACCACTGATGCATAGATAAATCTAAAAAACTCCAAAATGATATGAACCAGAAGACATCAAAAGACCCTGTACGACAAGCAGGAAACCCCTAAACCCATTGAGGTAACCTGAGTAATGAATAATACGGATTTTAAACAAAGTTTTGAAACAGAAATTTTGATCGGGCCATAATATATGGACTACATACCACACAATAGCCGATCAATAGTAATGCCAAAGACTGCAAATGATCAATTGCGCTAAAAACCATACCTGTGAAATCAGTACTGTTCAGCAATGAGCATAATCAGTAAAAATCTGTATCGTTAACTTGTAAGCAGAACACAATATTGTGCCAACCTTTCTCCCACATTTTCTTTTCCTTCCCTTTTTTTACCTTGATACACTCATCAACTGATTCTATTTAGTTTTTTTCTGTTGTCCATACAGTGATTAATAGGCTCACTTAACCACACAGTGGTCTATTCACCCAAAGCCCTCCTGAGGAACCAGTATATTCTTCACTGGGGAAACACGTGTCAAGGCAAAACAATAAGATTGATTTTCAAGACACCTAAAGGACCAAACTGCAATGAGGAAACCAAAAGGACCTTGATTCATAAGAGTACTACAATCAGTTATCTATTGTGAAATCAACAATATATCAGAATTGCAATCAAAAATCCAACAAGGACAGCAAGACCTACATAAATGGACTCATGAGAATGAAAACCCAATAAGGACATCTAAGGACCTACACAAATGGATTTATAAGAATTTAAGCACTACACGTCAGCTATACATTGTGAATAAGGACATCTAAGGACCTACACAAATGGATTTATAAGAATTTAAGCACCACAAATCAGATATACATTGTGAAGCTAACAATATATCTGAACGTTGTAGGTAACAACTACATCTGAATAAACAAGAATTCTTAACCTTATTCTGTCTCTGCCTTATTTCAATACTACTTCTTGATAACTGAAGGCGCAACTCCAAGGTAATACATTCAATACTGTCTAATTTCTATTATTTACCATTCTTGTCACTTTCAAGTATTTAATATTCGACCACAAGGTCCTTCCTTTCATTCAATGCCACCAAAACCCTAGTTTCCGCACTCATATTCTCTTGTCTGTGTTAATGTTCCGCCTGTCTTGTCTTTTGGGCCTTCCTGCGACTCATCTGGCTCTGCTACATTGTATTTATAATTCTTCTATCCATGTGCTCTTTCCTTCATCCTCTTGCGATTCTATCCATGCCCTCTTTCCTTCATCCAATTGCAATTCTATCCATGCCTTCTTTCCTTCATCCTCTTGCGATTCTATCTGTGTGCTCTTTCCTTCACCCTCTTGCGATTCTATCTGTGTGCTCTTTCCTTCATCCTCTTGCGATTCTATCCGTGTCCTCTTTCCTTCATCCTCTTGCGATTCTATCTGTGTCCTCTTTCTTTCATCCTCTTGAGATTCTATCCATGTCCTCTATCCTTCTTCCTCTTGCGATTCTATCTGTGTCCTCTTTCCTTCATCGTCTTGCGATTCTATCCATGTGCTCTTTCCTTCATCTTGCATTTCTATCCGTGTGCTCTTTCCTTCATCCTCTTGCGATCCTATCTGTGTCCTCTTTCCTTCATCCTCTTGCGATTCTATCTGTGTGCTCTTTCCTTCATCCTCTTGCGATTCTATCCGTGTGCTCTTTCCTTCATCCTCTTGCAATTGTATCCATGCCCGCTTTCCTTCATCCTCTTGCAATTCTATCTGTGTGCTCTTTCCTTCATCCTCTTGCGATTCTATCTGTGTGCTCTTTCCTTCATCCTCTTGCGATTCTATCCGTGTCCTCTTTCCTTCATCCTCTTGCAATTCTATCTGTGTCCTCTTAGTTCATCCTCTTGCAATTCTATCCGTGTCCTCTTTCCTTCATCCTCTTGCGATTCTATCCGTGTCCTCTTCCTTCATCCTCTTGCGATTCTATCTGTGTGCTCTTTCCTTCATCCTCTTGCGATTCTATCCATGTCCTCTTTCCTTCATCCTCTTGTGATTCTATTCACGTCCTCTTACTTCATCCTCTTGCGATTCTATCTGTGTCCTCTTTCCTTCATCCTTTTGCGATTCTAACCGTGTCCTCTTTCCTTCATCCTCTTGTGATTCTATCTGTGTCCTCTTTCCATCATCCTCTTGCGATTCTATCCATGTCCTCTTTCGTTCATCCTCTTGCGATTCTATCTGTCTCCTCAGTCCTTCTCCCTCTTGCGAGGGAGAATTCATGTCCTCTTTCCTTTATACTTTGGTGATTCTATCTGTGACCTCTTTTCTTCGTCCTCTTGCGATTCTATCCATGTCCTCTTTCCTTCATCCTCTTACGAGTCTATCTGTGTGCTCTTTCCTCCCTTCAGAGGCTCTCCTTTGAAACACACCTCCTCTTTAACTTTCTCTGCCTTCGTTTTAAAGTGCCTCCATGGTTATCTTTCCTCTCTCATTACCTTTTACTCATCCTCTTACTCTCTTTGATCCCAATCTCTCATTCTCCTTTCTGTCCCTCCCCTTCCATGTGCAAACATGCGCTTTAGCTCCTTTTCCCTGCTGGCTCCAAAACATTTGAATGCTCTGCCCCCTCTTTTCTGCTACCGTCTTAATAAATCTCATCTACTCACTGAATCGTTTGGCTGTTTCATTTATGTTTGCTTTAAATGTGTATGGAACTCTTTTTGTTAAAGCACTTTGGCGTGTAGCGCTACACAAATTAAATCAAATGTGCTCCTGAAAAACTTTCATGGCATCTTTTAAAAGCCGAAAGGATTTAGGAAGATAAATTCATATTATGCTTAATTGCACCCCTAACCATATCATTACCAAAATATACTGGTCAGAGAAAGAATGATCAATGCAAATAAAAAGACCTCATGTGCTCAGTTGATATTTCTATTGTTCTGTAATACCCAGTGGCTATGAACTACCAACATACAAACTGGATGGTAGATGCTTGTCAGCATGATTCACCAAACTACCATGGACATATTCTGTGATATGTAAAGCACATAAAAGTTTAAAACTAAATATGTGTGTTAAAAAGGTTATGTATTATTGTTCCTGAGATAGAGAGTAGAGGCCGAGGAAAGAGCCCCCTTCTCTGAGAACGGGATCTACCTGGCATCAGTCCAACCGAGGAAGGCAACAAAATAAAATAATGGCCCTATCCCTACACCATCACGGCATGAAGGGGAATTTTAAAAATGAAGCTGAGCCAGAGAATGACTCCCAGGGCTTGTAAATTAGAGATGATTAAACAACAAGATTATTGGATGCAGCAAGGACCAGTATGTTGTGGAGGAAGCAAGACATGGGCAATGTTAGGGTAGTCTCAGAGCCAACAGGCAATATGATTTACTGCCACCATTTTTAATCTACCAGCATGCTCAGAATCTGCCACCCAGACAACTATTCAGAAGTAAAGAATCCTGGGAGAAGCTCTAAAAGAGGCAGAACACCCAACTTGGGTGAGGTGCCAATCAAACCACAAAGTGGGCTTCTGTCTACCGTGTGTATATAGGGAGAAGGAAAGACCCACCCTGTTTTTTTTTTTAAATAGTTGGAGATTGAAGCACACAAAGTCTCCTAACAAGGAAGTGAAGGCAGGAGAATGCAGAAGGGAGGAAATCCTTCCCTTAGCAATCCTGGGAAAACTATGTAGATAAGAACAGAGGACTGTGAAGAATTGGATTCTGCTTCGTAGCAGTACATTGATGAGTAGAGGTAAAATGGTCCACTCACCGCTCAAACTTCTACAAACCAAAACACAACGCAGTCATAAGAGTAAAACATGGACAATCAAGAATTAGACCTTCTTTGCCTTTTGTGGTAATGCAGGCTAGGGAGGGCTATACTCTCAAGAGGGGTGTGAAGGAAAACCAGTAGTGACCCAAACAACACAGTATCACAGTTCAAAATAAAGGGAATGTCCAATCAAGGTTTCTATAAAAATATAAACACTATAATAAAACACACCATCTGAAAGAAGAACGAAAAGAGATTACTATACAAAAAAAAACACTGCAAAGGAAAGAACAGAGAAGATGACTGGAAAAAGTAAGACTCTGAGTGTAGTTCCAGGGGTGGTAGGTAAGATAATACCATAAAAAGAATATTGGGTTGAAAACAGGAGTGATCGTGACCTAACCAAGTCTGAAGGGCCCAAGTGGACTATGAACGCAGTTCAGTGTCACCATACCTGGATTCCGTCCTTGGTGGGCTGGCGCATCAGACCCTGGTTCGAGCATTAATGTGAAGTGAATAGACTCAGTCTGGCCCAAAGGATTGTGGAGGCCCTGGCCACAAGCAGCATCGAGTAGGAATGAATGCGGGTGCTCTCTGCATTCGAACTGCAGTGCTTCAATGATGCAGGTGAGGTCCGTCCCAAGAATGCTTCACAGTTGGCCAGGCCAAGAAAGGCTTTGGATGCTGAGAGTAGTTGGCGAGTGATACCCCAGCAATGTTGCTGAAGTGGTGATTGAGGGTCCGTTGATGTGCTGTCAATGAGGCGACAGTTCTCGGTCTAGCTGGGTTGATTTGGCGAGTGACCCTCCAGAGATTCGTTTCATTTTCCGGCGTTCAGCAGTTGCTTCGGGCCTAACATATGATGTGCTTCGCTAAGACATGATGCAGTATCGAGTTGGTTTAGATGCAGTGCAATAGTTCGGCTGGTTCGAGGAATGCAGCCACTAGATCCAGCACATTCTCTATTGTTCAGAATGCAAGGTAACATGCAGCAACCTGTTTGGTACGGGAGAACAGTGAGCTTCAGCTGGTCGGGTCCTCGGTTGCTGTGAGGCGGTCGCAAAAGACTCAAGGACAGGATACACCAGTTCATGGTCTGCTCTTCTAGCAGAGAAGATCTGTTGCAGAATAGTTGGTCCTGGTCCATAGCACTGGTCACTCATAATATTCCCTGGGAGTGGGGAAGGGGACAGATCTTCCTTCTATCTTGCACAGCTCCTTCTTCATCTCTGGCGGAGGCCTTTGGAATAGCACCAAGGTCCCTTTGCGGGTCCCAACTTTAACGGCTGGTCTATACCAGCCGTTAAGGTCGGGTCCCGCAAAGGGACCTCTTAGTAAGGTGGTAAGGGTTTACCGGTACCGATGCCCTTACCGGTACCCGTAAACCATTACCGCCTGTCATGTAATGAGGCCCTTAGACAGGCAACTTGCACACGCACAGATGGAGATAACACTTTTAAGGGGATTATGTGATAAAGACCAGATGTTGCCAGGGGGAGGGGAAGTACCACCATTAACGGCTGTTGACCTCACACCTCCGCTGAGTGTTGCAGGGGGATCCAAACCATCCCTGCCGCCGTTGGCACCAATACCGAAAGGGCAGGAACATGAGTGGCAAAGAGGTGAGTTCTTGTTTCATTTAAAGGGCAAACCCGTGAGAATAATACGACCTGCAACCCCAGACAGCCAAAATGGGGAACAGCAAGGAGGGAGGGACCCGGAGGAGGAGTTAGAGGAAGTATGGAGTGATCTAGATGAATACGAAGAAGGAGCGGCAGTGGCGGGATCTCCGCTGCCATTCCACTTTGACCAAGAGGATGAAGGGGCAGCACCAAGATGGCAGGGGAGATTAAGACAAAGAGTAGGGAACATGCTGGTGAGTAAAACAAAGAAGGGAACCGTAAGTAAGAAAGGAGGAAAAGCGAAATTACAAATGCCTCTGATACACAAGGGAGCAGGAAGGCCCCACTACATACCATGGGTACAGATGGACAAGAATAACTTGTTAAAACTCCTCCCTCCACTTTCGGGTGGAGCGGGGAAGTGGATACACACATTTGAAAAACACACAGCAGGGGTGCCTTTAGCTATAGGGGATGTGAAGAGTTTGCTGGTGTCCGCTGTTGGTGATCAAGCAGACGCATTGTG